>NC_092500.1:13391624-14641624 GCF_047511675.1 Marmota flaviventris | reverse complement strand
CATACTCGTCACTGACTACCGGTCCAGCATACAGCTATACTTGTGGATAGGCCTTTGCACCAGTGGGGGGGTGAGGTTCTTTGCCTCACCTCTGTTGGCCCCCAAATTTTAGACCATCACTAGTAGAGGAGGATGCAAAATGCCATGACATTAAGCCAATTGAGGGCTCCTTTGAAAAATTGTACCACCGGTGACATCATCAGCAAAAATACCCCAACACTACCACAAGTCGCTGCACCAACAGATAGTTCAAAATGCATACAGGTGAGCTCACAATGTGTCCAGGCAAGTTCTGCAAGCAGTTCAGTGATGGCTATTGTAGAAGGTGTAGATTGGTTTTATCTTTGACTTCACCAGCACTGGGATGAAGATAGGAATTCTGGCAATAATGGCTAAAGAAAAAATTATGTAACATTACAGAAGGCACTAAAAGAAAACAATTTTCTTAACAATTTACATTGTCTTCACCGGCACTGGGATGAAGATAGGAATTCTGGCAATAATGGCTAAAGAAAAAATTATGTAACATTACAGAAGGCACTAAAAGAAAACAATTTTCTTAACAATTTACATTGTCTTCACCGGCACTGGGATGAAGATAGGAATTCTGGCAATAATGGCTAAAGAAAAAATTATGTAACATTACAGAAGGCACTAAAAGAAAACAATTTTCTTAACAATTTACATTGTCTTTAAGAGAATTATTAAATATAATGAAAAGGAAAGGTGAAAGTAAACAAACAGATCTGTTAACCTTCTTTTTTGTTTACATATTAAAACAATCCTCAACAGTTGTTTACCCAATTTAAATTAAACCATATAAATCACGTGAAAAAAAAATATTTGGATCCATTTTATCATGAGCGCTCATCATATATGATATATGGACATTCAAACATATAACACAAAACACAAGTGTGCACACATAACATAATACATACAACACATAACATTATAGTAAAGGCCTTATAACTTTTTACAGGTGAAATCTCCATTGCAATGTTTAAAAACTCTATAGTCAAAAAATAGAACTGATCAGCAAAACATTAACCTAGGTCTGTATGAGCTCAAAAAACAAAATAGAACTTCATGATATGGCAAAGGGCAATAATAAAATAGATATTGAAAAAAGCATCCTGGTTCTGTTGCAGATGTAAGAATAGCCAAACTGGAGTTTTGGATATCAGTTGTTATGGATTTGAGCCAAATCATCTTCTTTTTGGTCTGTAGAAATCGCTTTAGTTAATCTTTCTGGAATCCAAATCGGCTGCTGTTCTCCCTGTGGAAACACATAAACAGACCCCCGACTCCAGACAATCACTGGGTCAGGACCTTGGTTAATCTCTCTGGAATCCAAATCGGCTGCTGTTCTCCCTGTGGAAACACACAAACAGACCCCCGACTCCAGACAATTACTGGGTCAGGACCTTTCCATTGTCCTGTTAGAATATCCTTCCAAAGTACCTTGGGCTTATGTACATTTTTTGGACACATATGCCTTTCCGCAGCACTAAGTCCTGATGAATCCAAATTTAAAAAGTTTAGAGTAAAAAGGGTTATTTTAAGTTTATCTTTGGGGAATATATACCCCTTCCCAATTCCTTCTTTTTGCTTTAATAAGTACATTTTAATAGTTTGATGAGCTCTTTCAACTATGCCTTGTCCCTGTGGATTGTATGGGATTCCTGTTATATGAGTAATGCCAAATGTTGAGCAAAATTGTTTAAAAGAGGTAGAAGTATAACCAGGGGCATTATCTGTTTTTAACTGTTTTGGAACACCCACAGTGGCAAAATTTTGTAAGCAATGAGCTATAACATCTTTAGTTTTTTCTCCGGCATGAAGGGAGCCCATCAAAAATCCAGAAGAAGTATCAACTGTAACATGCAAATATTTTAATTTTCCAAATTCTGGCAAGTGTGTGACGTCCATCTGCCAAATATGGTTAGGTATCAATCCTCTAGGATTGACTCCAAGATTAACTTGTGGTAAAAAGGTCACACAATTTTGACATTGTTTTATTATTTGTCTAGCTTGTTCCTTAGTTATTTTAAAACGCTTTTGTAAAGTATTAGCATTGACATGGAACTTTTTATGAAAATTTATAGCTTCTTCTAGTGTAGAGAAAATATGTATGTCATGTGTAGTTTTATCTGCTAAATCATTGCCCAAACTAAGGGCTCCAGGCAATCCTGTATGTGCCCTGATATGTCCTATAAAGAATGGATCTTTTCTGTCCCAGATTAGACTTTGTATAGTGGAAAGCAAAGAGAAAACAGTAGAAGAAGGGGAAATCCTACCAGCATCTTCAAGAGATACTATAGCATTAACTACATACTGACTATCAGAAAATAAATTAAATACAGAATCTTTAAACATCACAAAAGCTTGTAAAACTGCATTAAGCTCTACCTTTTGAGCTGATTGTTTGGGTACTAAAAATGTAAAAGTTTGATCAGGGGTAACTACTGCTGCTGTACCATTATTTGACCCATCAGTGAATATATTTGGAGCATTCATGATAGGTGTTTTTCTTGTCATTTTTGGAAAAATTACAGGATGCAATGACCAAAAAGACAATAAAGGATTAGATGGTAAGTGGTTATCAAATGAAACATTAGATTTGCACATGATTATTGCCCAAGTATTTAACTCATTAGCTAACTCATCAATTTGATTCATAGTATATGGAGTAATAATTTTATTGGGAGAAATTCCAAACACTCCCTTTGCTGCTTTTATTCCTTTGAGTATTAATTGTCCTACAGCCTCAGGATACCTAGTAAGAATAGTGTTAGGAGAATAAGATAAATGTATCCATAATAATGGACCTTCTTGCCAAAATACTCCTGTAGGAATATTTTTTGTTGGTAGTATAATAAATAATAAAGGCAAACTTATATCAATTCTATCCAAATGCATATTTTCCATATATGTTTCAATGATTTTTAATGCCTTTCTTGCTTCAGGCGTTAACATTCGGGGTGAATTTGGATCTGATGGACCTTTTAGGATATCAAATAAAGGTCCCAACTCTCCTGTTGGTATACCTAAATAAGGCCTTATCCAATTTATGTCTCCTAATAACTTTTGAAAGTCATTAAGTGATTTGAGTTGATCTACTCGTATTTGAATTTTTGGTGGACGGACCATGGTTGAGGATAATAGAACTCCTAAATAATTAATTGGAAAATTTAATTGTACTTTATCTATTGCTATCTCTAGATTATAATTTTTTAATAAGTTTGTAAGTGTGGCATAACATTCTAGCAATGTGTTTTTATCTTTGTGTGCTAATAATACATCATCCATATAGTGAAATATTTGTAGTTCAGAATTTTGATTTCTAAGTGGCTGGATTGCTTTGTTAACATAAATTTGACACATAGTTGGGCTGTTAGCCATCCCTTGAGGGAGTACTTTCCATTCATATCTCTGATCAGGACCTTCATGATTCAGTGCAGGGATAGTAAATGCAAAACGTGGACTATCCTCAGGATGAATTGGAATTGAAAAAAAACAATCTTTAATATCTATAACTAAAACATACCAGGTTTTTGGCAAAGCAGACAACTGAGGAATCCCTGATTGAGCAGGTCCCATAATAACCATCTCATTATTAATGGCTCTTAAATCTTGCAATAATCTCCATTTACCAGATTTCTTTTTGATGACAAAAATGGGAGTATTATGGGGAGATACAGAAGGTTGTATATGTCCTTCTGCTAATTGTTGTTTGACCAGGTCATGGGCTGCTTGTATCTTTTCTTTAGTCAGGGGCCACTGAGGAACCCATACTGGTCTTTCTGATTTCCAAGTAATTTTTATTGTCTCAGTGGCCCTTTCTGAAAATCCAACCCATGTCTGTCTGTTCCTTGATCTATTTGTATTGGTGCTGCTATACCTTGTTCTTGTTTTTCTAATCTTTTTCCTTTCCTAAAACCTTGTCTAGTCATAATAGTGGGTGCATTTTGGTTGATGTTATTTGTTAATGTCAAACCTAATTGATCTAGGACATCTCGTCCCCATAAATTTACGGGAAGATGATCCAATACATATGGCTGTATAGTTCCTTCACATCCTTCAGGATCCTTCCAATCTAATACCATTGCACTTCTATGGGGATTAGTCGCCACTCCTAGGCCTCGAAGCGTTTGAGTGGCTTGTTGTAATGGCCAATGTTTTGGCCATTCTTGACGAGAGATGATGCTAAGGTCTGCACCTGTATCCAGTAGCCCATTAAATTCATGTCCTTGAATATTTAGTTTTAGCATGGGGCGAGAATCTAAATTTAAAGAAAGCATAGCCCAATCTACACCTGTGGAACCTAATCCCTTGGAACCTCTTTCTACAGTATGACTGGAAAATTTATCATGTAGGCTGGGTATTATTAGTAACTGTGCTATTCTATCTCCTGGTGAAATTACTGATATACCCTTTGGAGAACTGGCTATAATTTTTATTTCACCTTCATAATCGGGATCAATTACCCCAGGACTTATCATAAGTCCTTTTAGAGTAGAAGAGCTGCGTCCCAATAATAAGCCTACTGTTCCTTTGGGAAGAGGTCCTTTCACCCCTGTGGGAATGATTTGAACTCCCATCTCTGGAGTTAGTACTGCTCTGGCGGAGGCGCAGATGTCCAACCCTGCGCTCCCTCTGGTTTGTCTGATGAGGGATCTGATGGACAATGTGTCCTGGGCACTACCCTGATGGGGTTGCTGGGTTCCTCCAGTGCTCCGTATATTTGTGGTTTTGGGCCCCGGAGCATTGGGCCCCCTTGTCCATTTTTTGGCAATGGAGCCTGATGCCTTTCTCCACGATATCGTGGATAAACACCTGGTCCTTGTTCATTTTTTGATAATGGAGTACCCTCTATGGTGGTTTGAGAACGGCATTCATTAGCCCAATGTCTCCCTCTATGGCATCGTGGGCAAATACCTGGTATTCTACTCCTTGGATACCTAGTTTTGTTAAACCCTCCTCCAATGGGGCAATTCCTTTTAAAATGTCCTGTTTGTTCACAATTGTAGCATGTTCTTGGCCTGGCATCTAAAGCCTGTTTTACTGCAGCTGCCACAATTTGCCCTTGTTCATTAATGTCTCTGGCATCTAAAGCCTGTTTTACTGCAGCTGCCACGACTTGCTCTTGTTCATTAATGTCTCTACATAATTTAATATATGTGTTTAAATCTTCATGTTTCCATGGTCTAATGATATCTCTGCACCAACGATTCGCTTGCTCATAAGCCAGGTGTTTTAGTAATGGCATTGCTTGTTCTGTATTCCCAAAAACTCTGGTAGCTGTTTGAATAAGCCTATCTACAAATTCAGCATAAGGTTCATTAGCTCCTTGTATTACCTTGGATAATTGACCTTGTAAACCTCCATGTCCTTGTAAAGTCTTCCATGCCTTAATTGCATCTGCAGCAATTTGTGCGTATACGCCAGGATCATATGCCATTTGTTGCTGCTGATCCTCATAAGGTCCCTTTCCTAACAACATATCTAGATTTCTCTGAGGATAACCAGCTGCTGCATTTCGCCTAGCCGTCTCCTTGCAAAATTCCTCATTGGCAACCTTCCATAACAGGTATTGTCCTCCATTTAGCACAGCTTTACACATATTAGCCCAATCTGCTGGCGTCATGTTCAAATTGTTAATGGATTCGACCAAGCTTACAGTGAAGGGTGCTTGAGGACCATAGGTTGTTACAGCCTCTTTTAGCTGCTTCACTGTTTTGAAATTTAAAACTTGGTAAAATCGCTGCCCTCCTGCCTCAAATACAGGGCATGTTAATATTTGAGATCTTGTCTCAGGATCCCAACTATCAACTGCGGGGGTTGGGGACCTCCCAGCATATGGAGGTGGCCTTGTTAGTTGGACACTTACGTCCTCTGGTGATAGAAAGGTGTTAGTAGCAGTCTCCTGTAGAGGTGGTGCTGTTGGTTGGACACTTACACCCTCTGGTGATAGAAAGGTGTTAGTAGCAATCTCCTGTTGTAACTTTCCCCCTGATGGCTTTTTCTGTTTTACACTTTCTTTCTCTGTCTGACTAACTTGAGAGGCCTTCTCTTTTACTTGAATCTTTTCCTCTGTCTGACTAACTTGAGAGACCTTCTTTTTTACTTGAATCTTTTCCTCTGTCTGACTAACTTGAGAGACCTTCTCTTTTACTTGAATCATTATGTCTTCTCCTTCCTCTACCATTGTCTGAACTGAAGGCTTTGGACTAAGCAAACAAGATACGAACGTCCACAATGGCAATGTGCCAACTGGCAGAGTCCCTGGGCTTTTCTTTTCTATTCTTTTTAAATCTTCACCATGATGGTTCCATTGTGATATATTTAACAACTCCTCCTTAAAAAGCCATGGGCTACATTTTTGTATTGTATCAACGTATGCCCTGACTGCTATTGATTTTACTGGGATGCCTCCTTCCTCTAACAATTTACTTAACACTCTTTCAGTTTGTTTTTTACTAATTTCTGATCCCGTATTTCTACTATAATACAACCCAACAAGATGACGCCAAACAAAACCGAGACAGAATGAGATAAAAAGGGAACAACAAAAAGTCATTATAGCCTTTCTATCCTCCTGACATGTGCATCCGTCCTTTCTCCCTATCTGTTCCTCAGACGTAAATAGTTTTTCCTCAGATGTGAGCGGTTTTTCTTCCGTCTCACTCATCTCCAGGGACAGGCAACTTAAAACAAAAGTGAAACAAAATAACAAAAGAAGAATCTTAAAATGGCTACCCATCCTCTCGCCCTGCCCTCAGGGGCGAGCAGTTTCACTTACCCTCAGTCGCTCCCCGTGCGAGCCACCAAATGCCGCAGTCTGGCTGGGCACAATCAGGAGCCACTTGTCAAAAGAAACTAACTTTATTTTTAGAACCAAACACGCCAAACAAACAGCCTCTCAGGAAAAAACCCCTCAGAGCCTCAACTGCCACCATCGGCTTTCCACAAGCCTCTCTCTCCAGAAGAATGGGAAAATTCCCCCCAAACTGGGCTCTTTGGTAATTCTTCCCTAGAACAGTGCCTCACCCAAGGTCATCTCTCCAGAAATGTTTTAAAACACCCAAAGCCAAGTTCAACTTGTTTTGCTTTCTTGTAAATATGGTATTTCCTAAATATTAGCATTGCGGGGGGGGGGGGGGGGGGGGGGGAATGAGCTCTTGGAAACTCCCTGTGGGCTCAGGAATGTGAGGTTCACGCTTGGGACTCAGGTGACACAAGACTCCCGTGCTGTAGGTCGAAGATCCGAGGCCCCTCCAATGGCCAAATACCAGAACCAGCTCTTAATCAGGGCTTGAGGCTCAAGTTCTGCAGAGAGAGAGAAGGCAGTCCCCTCCCCAGAAGCAACCCTACTGCAATGTCAACTCCAGGAAACCCTGGGACAGCTGCCCCCATCCGTCGTAGCTAAGTCCCTGCAGCCTGTCCTGCCAACGCAAGCATGTGGACACTGACCCCACCCCGCCACCCAAAGGCTCCCTGATGAAGCTGTCACCTCCTTTCCTCCCAGATCCACCAGGGCCCCGAATAGAGCAGCGCGTGCCTTCGGACAGGGCCACTGCAGACGGAAGCGGGTGGGAGCCTATTTTTTCACCCCCTTTAAAAATAACCCAGCAGATTTGGAACTTCCTGCTTGAGAGGAAAAGAAAATAGAACTCACGCTCCGTAATCACAGCGCACGTTAGCTCCCATTCCTGATGAGCACTCAGAGAGCGCCAGGATTAGCTCTGAATTTGAAAAGACAAGCTGTCGGCGTGAATAGGCAATTAAAAGAGATGCCCTCGCCCTGCCGCTTCCTGGCTGCTGCTCCTTGGAGCTGACTTCTGGATGAGTCCGGAATGTTAATGCCACCTCCAACCTCGGAGATGAGGGGCTGCCAAGGGTGGAGGCTGGTGGCCATGAGGGTCCCACCCCTGGTCCTGCTTCCGCCTGGGTGACCTTGGGAGCCCTCTCCTCCCTTCTGCACCCGATTCCTCAGCTCTAAAGTGAGGGTGTCTTCAAGTTGATGATCTGATGGGGACATGCCGCCCTCCCCTTACCACACTCACATGGGAGCCTTGTGATAGCACCAGGTAACGGGATAGAACATTCCCGATCACATCCAGGAAGACGTAGAGAAAGGGACCTCAACTTCAGGAGAACGGGCTTCCATCACGAGAGCAGATGGAAACCTCAGAACAGGCTCCGAGGCCATCTTACTCTAAAGATTGTATCTCAATAGACCATGGCCACAATGCTTCTCTCTCTCTCTCTCTCTCTTATTTTAATATTTTTTTAGTTGTAGATGGACACAATATCTTTATTTTATTTGTTTTTATTTTTATGGGGTGCTGGGGATCGAACCCAGTGCCTCACGCATGCTAAGCAAGCGCTCTACCACTGAGCCACAATCGGGGTCTCCTATTTATTGTCTCTTTTCATTGCTTGTTTTTGGAGGGAGGGGGTCCTTTTTTTTTTTTTTTTTTTTTTTTTTTTTTTTTTGGTACCAAGGGTGCTTAACCACTGAGTCACATCCTTGGGCCTTTTTTATCTTTTTTTTTAATATTTATTTTTTAGTTGTAGTTGGACACAATGCCCTTATTTTAATGATTTTTATGTGGTGCTGGGGATTGAACCCAGTGCCTCACACATGCTAGGCAGGCCCTCTACCACTGAGTCACAACTCCTCCAGCCCAGGATCACTTTTTATTTTGAAATAATTACAGATTTAACAGGAGGCTGCAGATAACACAGAGGAGTCCTGTGCATCTCACCCAGTGCCCCTGGGGGTGGCGTCTTATGTGAGTCTAGTACAGTATCAAAACCAGGAAGCCGACATGGGTACAGTGTGGGGTTGGACCCTGTGACAGCATATGCAGACTTGTGTAGGCACCACCACAAGCACTACTCCATCACAGAAAGATCTGCCTCCCCTCACCCCTTCCTCCAGGTACTGTAGCCCGTACACTGGCAGCCACTCATCTGTTTGCCATTTCAAGAATGTGACATAAAAGGAACCATATAGCAAGTCACCTTTCAGGACTGGCTTTTTCCCACCCAGCCTGATGCTCTTGAGATCCAGCCGAGGGGGCTACATATAACAATTGTTCATTCCTTTTCATTGCTGAGTAGTATTCCCTGGAGTCGCATCTCATTCTCTCACTTCCTCTCAGTCTCTGCAATGCTGGGGATGGGGGCCTGGAGAATGCTAGCCAACTGCTTTACCACTGAGCTACAGCCACTTAAATGAACACAGGAACATGTCAAAAAGGGTGGCAGAGAGATTGCTCAACTCTGGCAGCCAAGTCTCTTAGCCATCACTCTCAGAAAACAATTGTCCCCTGAGCACGAAACACGGGTTATTCCTCATCCTAATGAGCATATAAAAAGCACCTGTAGGTAACACTGTTCTGTGATGTTAGTTCAGTACATCTGAGTCGATGATAGGTCCCTGAGGTCCAACAGTCCACCTGGGCTAAATGGCCTTCAGCTCTGCGACAAGGTCCTTCTATGGTCCACCGACTTTCAGACATCTGGCTGATGGTGTCAGGTGGTATTTCTCAAACTTACTCTGCATACAAAGCCCTGAGGATCCTGTGAAACGTGAGTCCTGGCTGAGTGGGCCTGAGTTGGGGTTTAAACATCCAGGTGCCACGGCTATTGCAGCTGGTCCAGGGACCACCCTTTGAGTAGCAAAGGTATTTAAAAAAAAAAAAGAGAGAGATCAGAAATTGATCTCTGCTGTCAGACCCAGCTGCAGCTTCTGTGCTGTCTCCTGGCCTTCCTAGAATCTCCACCTGGAAGGTTGTTAGGACATGGACAGTCAAGACATGTTAGCAGTACCTATGAGAAAACCACTGGCAATCCTAGTTTGCAGGGCGAGGATTCAGTCTGTATTAAGCCTAAGGAATTACTTACACATAACCTGCTTCTCCCTTCCCTTTCCCTGGTCTACCACTGGTCTACATGAGACTTATCATTTCACAGGTACACGTAAGGGACCCGCCTCTGCTGTGGCATTAAGCACCCACTCTCTGTCCCTCTTGTATTTGTTCTTTGCCTCTGGGTTGGCAGCAGAAGAAGATTCTTGTTTGTTTTAAGACTGTGTTGGGAAGCTTCCTTGTGCCCTCCCTGGAAGTGGGAGGGACACTCGGGAAGATCAGGAGGGGAAGAATCAAAGATGCTGTCCCTCCCTCGTCATGTCCACCGTGGAGAGGGCTGAGTGACGCATCTGGTTCAAAATGGCTGAGGATGACCTTGAGCTTGTCAGTTGTGTGCTGTGGGGGATGAATCAGTGGGGAAGAAGAAAAGTGGCAGGTTTGATCCCTAATGCCTCATTACTTCCTTTCCTTGTCAAGGGAAGGGCTTCAAAGGAATCACTCTTCATGCATTAAAGATAGTGTCTGAGCAGGGAGCGAGCTCCCAGGCTGTTTTCTGTTGAACGGGTAATTAAGAAAGTACGGAGAGTCTGTTTTATAAAATTTTCTGGACCAAGCAATGAATCTCTGCCTCTTAACTACAAGGGTTCAGATAACCAGTGAGTTTAATGGAAGTCGGCTGTGCGGTGGGGTCGCCTAGAAGAGTGGCTGCAGCCATGGGCCTGGCTGCTAGAGTGAGGGAATGGAGGTCCCCTCCGTGCACGGGAGTCACCTCTCCACAATTACACGCTCAGCTCACGATTCATGTGAGTCAAGATTCCCAGCTAATCTTAAAATGAAAGGGGGTTTATCCAAGGATAGTAGAAGAGCCATACAACTGTTGACTGGGCTGGAGAAACCATTAAAGGCAAAGCCTTAGAAATAGCTAACAAACCCTGATTCAGAGCTGGCGCGATGTGGTCATTGCGGTCGCCGCTGCCACCAAAACTACAGAGGCAGACATGACTAGTGGCAGTTCTGCAGTTACCAGGAACTGAACTTCAGTGCTTGCCCCCGCTGCAAGCCCCAATGCTGTTCCTGAACCAGGGATCAATCTGTGCCCCCCAAAAAAGTTCCATGGGATGAGATGCAAGCTCCCTTGGCCCCTGGCGTCCCCTTCATAATCCAAGTTCCATTTGGGTGCACCCATCTGGCAGAACCAAGGTCACATGACCACATCTTGGCAGCAGGGAAGGCTGGCAGATCCAGCTCTCCCTGCTGTAAGGGAAACAGGACATAGACTGTGGGGTTTCCACAAGTAGAAAGTTGATGGGTAGCTATGAACATGACAAGGGTCCCCTACACTTGACAAAGGTCACAGAGAAACTGCAGCCTCACCAGAAGGAAGTAACTGGAAGGTGGAAGAAAGCTAAGAAAGCAGGCTGTTTGGCCTGGAGAAGGGAAGATAGCGATGACCATCACGGCCATGCTCAGCTGGCAGAAAAGGCTCATAGATCAGAGGAATCTGCTTCATTCAGGGAGGCCCAGGTATTAGAACTGATCCAACCGTGCACTTTTCCAAGAGTCAGATTTCACCCAAGTATAACTAAGAGCAAATGAACAGGTGATGAGCTCCCCATCACAGGGAGCATTCAAAATGCTAGTCAACCCTTTGATAGAAGTTCAAGCAAAAAAGACCTTTAGGATTTCGAGGTCCCTATAACTCAGGGATGTCATCATAATTCATTGCCTCCTGATATGAATCATTTATTTGGTCTCAGAAAACGGGAATCAATCTTGATGGAGTTCATGTAGGATTGGTAATGACCTCTCTCTGCCTTCATTTCTTTTCTTTTTTTGCCAGCCCTGCGTTTTATTAAAAGCTGCCACCCTATTTATCCTCATCAAGTTAGTGAGGCAGCAGATCAATTCATCATTCTTACTTATCTAATGCAGGAGGAAGAGAAATGGGCCACAAAACCTCACCAGCTGGGGAGAGAACAGTAGCCAGAAGCAACCCGGGCACTGAAAAATGGGACTTCTTTTTATAAAGGGGAAAAAAAAAAAAAAAAAAAGTTGTCCGTGAATCAATCAAGTTAGGAAGGGGCCGTTCTGAGAGCCAAAGGGAATCCAGCCTGTGAACTTGCACGGATACCTCTTGTGCATTTCTTATTTAAAAAAAAAAAAAAAACTTTTTGTTTGATTTGTTTTGCCAAACAAACACAGTGAAAACTTTAGTCTGACTAATTGTACAGAAAATAGAATTTGTAACCAGTAGCAAACATAACAGGATAAACCTAAGTCCCTGGCAAGCTGGATCTCCATCAGCAGGTCACCCAGATCCCCCTCATGGATGGGGAGGTTCTAGGAGACAGAGGCGCAGATCAACTAGTCCCCATTAGAATCACAGGCTGCACCTGAAAAGGTCAACCATGAAAAGGAAAACTGATGTTATCTGGATCTTTATCACTACCCACCGTAGAGTCCTCTCTGTTTGCTGGCAAACCTTAAGGTGTGGTTTTCCTAAACCCATAGTCGCTGGGCATCCCACCTGCATCCCTCCAGGGTAGGTTTCAAGTTCAGTGATCCTGAAGCCTCTGCCTAACCGGAATCTGCAACATAAACTGGGGAGAAAGGGTACACAAAGTCATAATTGCTGGTGTCACCAATTAAGTCTGAAGCCCCAAGTGAAGGTGCCAGATCACCAGCAGGAATCCAGCTGCCCTAAGCCTCAGTACTGTCAACCACACTACGGGGGAGTTCCAACACCAGCCTGAGGATTCCTAGGGCTGCCAGGTCCAGGAGTTCTGCAGGCCGCAGCGGAATCCATGCACATTCCGTGCAAGCCTGGTCAGGATCCTTCTCCCCAAGTTCTTCGCGCAGCTTGGCCTCCGTGAGACGCCAGTGGCGGATGCTGCCCTCCGGGTCTTCGGGCCGCTGTAGACAGCAGCCAAGCTCCGGGATCCGTGCCGCCTGCGCCCACCACTCCCACGGGAGAAGAGGTGAAGCCCGTGACCTTTCAGCCGCAGAGGGCGCCGCCCCCGCAGCCTCCGCGTCGGAGCTAGAGGCTGCTACCGCGGGTCTGGAGGCCGCGGAGTGCCCCACGGGCCCCCGGTTGGTGGTAGTAGGGGAAGAGGGCTTTCCAGATAGTGGCTGCGACCAGTTGTACTCGTTGTCGTCTGGCACCACGCAGACTGAGCAGCGGGACATCCCGGCGCTGATGGAAGTGAAGATGGAAGAGATGAAGGGTCGCATCTTGTGCATTTCTTAAACTGGACTCAAGAGAAAAACCCTGAGTTGGTATTAGTTGGACGCAAGTGCGGGCAGGTTGGTGCCCTTCCCAGCCTCAGTCTTCCCACCTACAGAATGGGGATGTTGGGCCTTGGCCCAGTGGACGCAGAGGCACTTTGCCACAGGGGTGAGGGGGGCGCTCTGTGAAAGTGCAGAGGCCATGTCCGCAGGGGGCCGTGTAAGCAGGAGAAGCGAGACAGGGTCCAGGGGCAGTTCAGGGCCCAGGCCCGGAGCTGGCAGCCTGCAGTCTTATCACTGATTGGTTAAACCCACCTCCCTGGCAGCCTCTTCCTCAAAGGCCAGCCGCAGCCTGGGGCCACTTAGGAGCTCCACCCTCACACCCTGTGGAGGAGGCGGAGATGCCCGCCAGGTTCCAGTGTGACTCCTGACACTCTGGACCACCTCACCCTCTGGAGCCCCCAGCCACCCCAGCCTCTCCTGCTCTGAGCTCTCAGGTAGGGAATTTAACTACGTGACTGTCAGCTGGTTGTCACACTCCATCGCAGAGGCAATGGGGACAATGCTGAGTGGGTGCCCACATCAGAGGTGCTTCTGTGTCACTGAAGTCTGGATCATTCTCAGTGTGGTGGGCACGTTTGCTTCCCGGTCCTTTATATTCCAAGTTCCTCTTCATATGCATGATCTCAATCCTCACAAACCCCCGGTGGCAAGAATTTTTATTTCCTTTTTCCAGAGAGGAAAACCGAGGTATAGACACTGGCTAAAAAGTAAGTGGCATTTTTTTTTATCCATTCATCTATTGAAGGGCATCTGGGTTGGTTCCACAGTCTAGCTATTGTGAATTGTGCTGCTATGAACATCGATGTAGCAGTATCCCTGTAGTATGCTCTTTTTAGGTCTTTAGGGAATAGATGGAGAAGGGGAATAGCTGGGTCAAATGGTGGTTCCATTCCCAGCTTTCCAAGGAATCTCCATACTGCTTTCCAAATTGGCCGCACCAATTTGCAGTCCCACCAGCAATGTACAAGTGTACCCTTTTCCCCACATCCTCGATAGATGAATGGATAAAAAAAAATGTGGCATTTATACACAATGGAGTATTACTCTGCACTAAAAAATGACAAAATCATGGAATTTGCAGGGAAATGGATGCATTAGAGCAGATTATGCTAAGTGAAGCTAGCCAATCCCTAAAAAACAAATGCCAAATGTCTTCTTTGATATAAGGAGAACAACTAAGAACAGAGCAGGGAGGAAGAGCATGAGAAGAAGATTAACATTAAACAGGGACGAGAGGTGGGAGGGAAAGGGAGAGAGAAGGGAAGTTGCATGGAAATGGAAGGATACCCTCATGGTTATACAAAATTACATATAAGAGGAAGTGAGGGGAAAGGAAAAAAAAACAAGGGGGAGAAATGAATTACAGTAGATGAGGTAGAGAGAGAAGATGGGAGGGGAGGAGAGGGGGATAGTAAAGGATAGGAAAGGCGGCAGAACACATCAGACACTAGTATGGCAATATGTAAAACAATGGATGTGTAACCAATGTGATTCTGCAATCTGTATACAGGGTAAAAATGGGAGTTCATAACCCACTTGAATCAAATGTATGAAATATGATATGTCAAGAACTATGTAATGTTTTGAACAACCAATAATAATAATTTAAAAAAATAGGAAAAGAAAGTGGCAGAGCTGGACACAGACCTCCACCTACTCCATCAGTCTGGTTCCTAAGACCTTCCGCACCGCTTCACCGACCGCCTCATGGAAGAGGGACGGGAGGAAAGAAGATGAGATCTTCTCTCCCCTCCTGTCGAGAACGTCATCATCCGGATAACTGATCAGGGAGTAAGAGGAAGCCTCTGCCCTAAGACAGACATGCTTATGTGTGTCTTGAGGAGCTTCTGTGACAAAGCCAATTGTTACCCACTGAGGGTGCTGGGTTCTTTGTCTGTGTTCAGCAAAGAATTGAAGAACAGGACACAGAGATACAAGCAAGAAGTGGGTTTATTGCAAAAGCGACAGAGACTTCTCCTAAGAGAAGGGGCCCCACAGCTGGGAGTCCAGTGGGGGAGTTTTGAGTCTCTGGAAGTTCCTCCTTTCTCTATCTCCTCCCGTGTCCACGTGCTCCTCACTATTATTGATTGGTGTGCCCTCTGACCTTGCGTCTGTTTTAGTTTTTCTGTTGGATCCCCACTTAGGAGCAGGAGTATGGAAGTGTCCGTCTGGTTGGGTTCCCCACTTGTGTCCCCGGGCGCTTTCCTCAAGCAGGAAGTTGACCTCATCCAAAGACCCTCTCCATGCTCCTTGGTTCTGGCCCTGCCCCTGACCTCCTCACTCACCACCTTGCCCTGGCTGCCCGAGCCCCTCTTCATCTCCCTCACAGCGTCCTCTGGGTGAAGATTCTCTTGTGAGTGCTGTTTGGGTTAGAATGGAGAGTTGAGTGGTGGAAGGACTCAGTTCAGATTGGCCAATATTTAACAGGTATTGATTATCACTGGAACCACAGAAATGCTCCCCACCCTGCAGGCACAGCCTGGGGACCCAGGTGCTGTCAAGCCAACTCTTGGTGCAAAGCCCTGAACGTCTGGCAGATGAGCCTGAGGTCACTGAGGTCGTGGCCTAGCTCTGCAGGGTGCTGGGACCAATAGGAGATGGGCCCACTCTCCGCTCTGGTCCAAGCAGCTTCTTTCCCAACTCAGATTTGGGCTTTTCTCCTACCAAACTGGGTCCCCAATCTCATTGGTAAATAGAGAAAGTATCTGGGCCAAGTTCCCAAAAGGCGGGTTTCACCCCAGCAGCTCAGAGGTGGGCATGGCTCCCCAGGAGAACGCTCCCCAGAGGCCTCTCCTGGGCTGCCGGGCTCACTGTCACCACAGAACTGGATGGGACGCCTCTTTCTAGCTCCAGGGAACAATTATAATTTAGGGAGTTTGACTTCTAGTCTCTTATGAGAGCTGACAAAGAGTCAAAAACTCAACTGCTCCTAGAGCTTTTGACATGAGAAACGCCCCCCACCCCCAGTGCCTGCTCACAGTCCCTTCCTCTAAGGAGGAAGAAGGCCCATCTGTGGCCAGTTCCCGCAGAGCAGAGACCCACCCACCTGGCTTCCTGTGTTCACTTCCAACAGGATGACAGGTTCATTTGCTGCTCTAAAAACAGATTTTGCTTTTAGCTGTAACTGTCCAAAAGAGAACTGAGACTAAGCCACCCCCCCACAAAAAAAATCCTTGGGGTCCCTTCTCTTACTGACTTTAAAAAAAAATTGACCAGTCTGAGCTGAAACTCTGCTCGGTTCTCTTGCATTTCCTACTATACACACAGCATCTTCGAGAGGCCTGGATTCTTGGGCGGAAGAGCACATGAGCAGATTGAGAAAGGCCAAGACATGAGGGTCCCTCTCTTTCTTCCTCTCTTCTTTCTCATTATTCTCTCTCTCTCTCTCTCTCTCTCTCTCTCTCTCTCTCTCTCTCTCTCTCTCTCTTTGCAAAACCAGGAAATAGGTAAATAGCTCTGCTGTCCACGCAGCAGGAAGTCAGGACATTGGCCAGCCTACCAGTGGGGTTGTGGATTCAAGACTGAGCTGCAAGAAGGGGTCCTCAGAGTAGAAGCTTCCAGAAATGCACCTTGAGTTAGAGGGTCCAACCCTGGGTTTATGATCACTGTGTGGGGTTGTCTCAGTACCCTGGCATCGCATGGTGGCTTTACAGGAAGGCAAGGGCTCATTTAGGTAAGATGAGCAGGAAGTGAGGATTTCTATCACTGGGAAAATCCTCTAATTGTGATGGGGAAGGGATAGTCCACCTGTGGCTCTGTCCACTCGGAACAGAGGGAATCAGCAGAATTGACTTGAGCACTGGCCTAGGAGCCAGGGAGTCAGCCAGGCCTAGCTCAGGCTCACTGTCACTTGGGACTTGGGACAAACAGGCAACTCCTCTGTTGCCCCCTCCTCCCGGTGCTCCTCCTGCTGCAAAAGCATGTGTAGCTTTTTCCAGAATAAACACTATACTCTCTTGCTTCTCAAAGTGGGGTCCACACACCAGAACGCCGAGCCCTGGCCTGGATCTACCACCACGGGCCCAGGGCCTGCTGAGCGCACTGAGGTCTGAGGACTGAGCTCTGCTCTTGCGGGTCTCTGTGACCTGCTCCTCTCTCCCGGAGGATACTTCAAACAGTGCCCAGAAGCACAATCTGCATGAGGTCAGGACATGGGTAAGGAGGAGCGGGATGTGAAAGAAGATCCTTAGATATTCTCTTTATTCATCCATGAGAAGTCATTTTTAAGAATTCCATGTTCTCAGAAACATTTTCTGATAGCCATGTATGTGTCCTTCTTTTGCCAAGGATTTCCCCCCCTGTGGGTGTGAGATGTCTTTCAAGCCCTCTGTGAATGTCTCTTAAATCACCTTAAACGCTGGGTGGCCTTTCCCCTGCTGTCTCTGCCAAGGGGGGTGTTATGAAGGGACCCCGACACACTGTGTATGCAGTCACCGTTCCCAGCCACCTGTTTCTGCTGACCACTTGGTGAATTAGCAGCTTTACCAAGCGTTAGAGAGCACTCATTCCATCCTGGGGAAAGAGGCCACAGGAAGTTAGTTTCATGAATATACATGAGATTTGCCAAAACCAGCTTGTGTCCAAAGCAGGACCGACAGGCCATAAAGGGGCAGGAGTGAAGGAGGAGGCTTCAGAGAAAGAAGTTTCTGGAAGGCTCGTGCTCAGACTGGATGTAGAAGATTCACACGTAGAAATCCTAAACCCCAACCCCAACACGATGGCGTTAGGACAAGGGCCCTTCAATAGATGATTAGGGAATGAGTATGGACCTCCCACAAATGAGATTAGTCCCCTTATAAAAGGGACCCCAGAGAGCTCCCTCGCCCTTCTGCCATGTCTATATGGGAAAACAGTTGGCCATGAGCCAGGACATGACACCTCATCAGACATGGAATCTGCTGTCACCTCAGTCTTGGACTTAGGGCCTGCAGGACTGTGGGAAGCACATGTTTGCTGTTTAAGCCACCCGTCTATGGTATTCTTGTTACAGCAGCCTAAACAGACTAATTTGAATGAGGACTTTTAAATGGTACCTGTTGAGAGTCACAGCCTGAAGGGGCCCCAGCAAACTTCCAGCTGCCAGCAAACTTCCAGCTGCCAGCTGATGATTGGCTCACAGCGGCCCCAGCAAACTTCTAGCTGCCAGCTGATTGGCTCCTCTGCAGTGATGCTCATTGGGCTGTTTCCCCGCCCTTTCAGACCACAGAGCTGCTCACTGGGGGACTTTTTTTGGCTCTGCCCACGCAACCCAGCCAATCGGCCTCAAGAGCAGGAGGGGTGGGGGAGGTAGAGAGGCTTGTGGGAAGCCGGTGGTGGCAGTTGGGCTCTGAGGGTTTTTCCTGAGGAGCTGTGTGGTGTGGTGTGTGTGTTCTAAAAATAAAGTTCGTTTTTTGATAATGGAGTACCCTCTATGGTGGTTTGAGAATGGCATTCATTAGCCCAATGTCTCCCTCTACGGCATCATGGGCAAATACACGGTATTCTACTCCTTTGATACCTAGTTTTGTTAAACCCTCCTCCTATGGGGCAATTCCTTTTAAAATGTCCTGTTTGTTCACAATTGTAGCATGTTCTTTGCCTGGCATCTAAAACCTGTTGTACTGCAGCTGCCACGACTTGCCCTTATTCATTAATGTCTCTACATAATTTAATATATGTGTTTAAATCTTCACGTTTCCATGGTCTAATGACTTCTCTGCACCAACGATTCGCTTGCTCATAAGCCAGTTGTTTTATTAATGGCATTGCTTGTTCTGTATTCCCAAAACCTCTGGTAGCTGTTTGAATAAGCCTATCTACAAATTCAGCGTAAGGTTCATTAGCTCCTTGTATTATCTTAGATAATTGACCTTGTAAACCTCCATGTCCTTGTAAAGTCTTCCATGCCCTAACCGCATCTACAGCAATTTGTGCTTATACGCCAGGATCATATGCAATCTGTTGCTGCTGATCCTCATAAGGTCCCTTTCCTAACAACAAATCTAGATTTCTCTGAGGATAACCAGCTGCTGCATTTCGCCTAGCCATCTCCTTGCAAAATTCCTCATTGGCAACCTTCCATAACAGGTATTGTCCTCCATTTAGCACAGCTTTACACATATTAGCCCAATCTGCTGGCATCATGTTCAAGTTGTTAATGGATTCAACCATGCTTACAGTGAAGGGTGCTTGAGGACCATAGGTTGTTACAGCCTCTTTTAGCTGCTTCACTGTTTTGAAATTTAAAGCATTGTGAATTCGCTGCCCTCCTGCCTCAAATACAGGGCATGTTAATATTTGAGATCCTGTCTCAGGATCCCATCTATCAACTGCAGGGGTTGGGGGCCTCCCAGTATATGGAGGTGGCCTTGTTGGTTGGACACTTACGCCCTCTGGTGATAGAAAGGTGTTAGTAGCAGTCTCCTGTTGTAACTTTCCCCCTGATGGCTTTTTCTGCTCTAAACTTTCTTCCTCTGTCTGACTAGTTCAAGAGACCTTCTCTTTTACTTGAATTTTTTCCTCTGTCTGACTAGCTCGAGAGACCTTCTTTTTTACTTGAATTTTTTTCTCTGTCTGACTAGCTCAAGAGACCTTATCTTTTACTTGAATATTTCTACTATAACTATAATACAACCCAACAAGATGACGCCAAACAAAACTGAAACAGAGTGAAACAAAATTGGAACAACAGAAAATCATTATATCAGCCTTTCTAGCCTCCTGAAATGTCCATCCGTCCTTTCTCCCTATCTGTTCCTCAGATGTGAGGGGTTTTTCTTCCGTCTCACTCATCTCTAGGGACAGGCAACTTAAAACAAAAGTGAAGCAAAACAAAAGAAGAATCTTAAAATGGCTACCCATCCTCTTGCCCTGTCCTCAGGGGCGAGCAGTTTACCTTATCACTTACCCTCAGTCATTCCCGTGCGGCCCACCAAATGCCGCAGTCTGGCTGGGCACAATTCAGGAGCCACTTGTCAAAAGAAACGAACTTTATTTTTAGAACACACACACCACACCACACAGCTCCTCAGGAAAAACCCTCAGAGCCCAACTGCCACCACCGGCTTCCCACAAGCCTCTCAACCTCCCCCACTCCTCCTGTTCTTGAGGCCGATTGGCTGGGTCACGTTGGCGGAGCCAAAAAAAGTCCCCCAATGAGCAGCTCCGTGATCTGAAAGGGCAGGGAAACAGCCCAATGAGCATCACCACAGAGGAGCCAATCAGTTGGCAGCTAGAAGTTTGCCGGGGCCGCTGTGAGCCAATCATCAGCTGGCAGCTGGAAGTTTGCTGGCAGCTGGAAGTTTGCTGGCAGCTGGAAGTTTGCTGGGGCCCCTTCGGCTGTGGCTCTCAACAGGTACCTTTAGGGAAGAAAGTCACCATCTGAAACATATCCTTATAAATGTCCTTAGAGAATATGAAACCAGTAACAAGAAATTGTTAGGTTTAGAGAATGTCCCCAGTTGCTAGCAATTCAGCCTTTAGGTTATACCCCTGTATCTCTACTAGTGACCTTTTAAGTGGCACAAAAAAAGAGTTATTTACATCCAAAAGAGACCTCAATCCTGTCTACAATGCAGCATGGAGAAAGAGTATTGATCAATTTTCCAGATAACTCCAAGCCACCCCCCCACTCCAATTACCCCTGTACATAAACCATCATCATGGCCTTTTCCAAAACTATCTGGCTGGGGAAATCAATCATGTTATTTGAGCTAGGTCAGCACACGTTATCGCCTGGTTGTGAAAGTGTCCCCACAAAACTCCTGTATTAAAAAATATGTATTCAAGAAGAACTAACACCATTCCTCTTCAAATTATTCCATGAAACAGAAAAGGAGGGAACCCTTCCAAACTCATTCTACAATGCTAATATCACCCTGATACTAAAACCAGACAAAGACACATCAAGGATAGAAAACCTCAGACCAATATCCCTGATGAACATAGAGGCAAAAATTCTCAATAAAATACTGGCAAAATGCATACAAAAACATATTTAAATGATAGTGCACCATGATCAAATGGGGCTCATTCCAGGGATGCAAGGTTGGTTCAACATGCAGAAATCAACAAAGTTAATTCATCACATCAATAAAGACAAGAATCATATGATCATCTCAATAGATGCAGAAAAAGCATTTGACAACATTCAGTATCCATTCATGTTCACAACACCAGAAAAACTAGGGACAGTAGGAACATACCTCAATACCATAAAAGCTATATATGCTAAACACAAGCCAACATCATTATAAATGGAGAAAAATCAAAAGCATTCCCTCTAAAAACTAGAGCAAGACAGGGATGCCTTCTTTCACCACCTCTATTCAACATAATCCTTGAAACTCTCGCCAGAGCAATTAGGCAAAAGAAAGAAATTAAAGGAATACAAATAGGAAAAGAAGAACTCAAACTATCCCTATTTGCCAATGATGTGATTCTATATTTAGAAGACCCAGAAAACTTCCCGAACTCACAAATGAATTCAGCAAAATAGCAGGATATAAAACTAAACCCATAAATCAAATGTTTCTATACACTAACGACAAATCAGCTGAAAGAGAAATTAAAAGAAGTATCCCATTCATAATTGCCTAAAAAATAATACAAAAGAAAATGGGACTATTTAGAAGTGAAATAATTAGATTATTGATGAACCCAGCCTAATTCCGTCTTAAGATTGGGAGTCATCTCGTCACAAGGTGCCGCATTCTGGCTGCAGCAAAATAACCGGGGGTGGGGGTGGGGGGGTGGTGACGAGCAACTTGTGTAGATTGATACAGCAGGAGTGGGAGCCATTTATTGTAGGACAGGAGGGGTATATCTACATTACACACAGCTTATCTTAATTAATGTAAACTAGATACAGCAGTCAACCAATAAGGAATCTCCACACTTAATGGCTCGCTGGAGTTACTTCACAAACCACTCCCTCTGGCAAAATGCCAGGCTCCATCTTGACTTGTTTACAGACCCTAACATTTTCCCCTTTTGTTTAATTTAAATAACAACCATAGTGATTTTTACACAAACACCATAAATAATCTGCTACAAGCAGAAGGGGAGGATACAAAATGCCACAATACCAAGCCAATTGATGGCTCCATGTTAAGAAGCCCTTGGAAAAATTATACCAGCAATGACACCGTTAGCAAAGATACCGAGTTACAATTTGTTGTAGATTAAAGTTTGTTGTCTCAGTCCAGGTAAAGCAGTGTCTCAATAGATTAACTCACAGTCCAGGTAAATCACAATCCAGGTAAGTTCTGCAGGCAGCTAGCTTGATCCGAAGTCTGGTCCGGTTCTCAGCAACACTGGAAATTCTTCCACCCTCGTCCTCACTGGCACTGGGACGAAGGCAGGAACTCCGGCAATGCTGGCTAAAGAAAATCCTGTAGCATTCCACTAAGAAAACAACCTTCTGAACAATTTAGTACATTATCTCAAGGTTTTTTTACATTTGAAATAAGCCTTAATAGTGCTCATTACTCATTAGCTTCCAGGTGTGGGAGAACCATTGTAGTTACTGGAGCATGGAGAAAGAGTATTGATCAATTTTCCAGATAACTGGAAATGATCAAACTTCAGGGATACGGGCTGTCTTCCGCCTGCAGCGTCCCAGGCAGCCCCAGATGGCCCCGGGGAGAGTCCGGGGAGTGTTCAGGACTCAAACTGCCACTGGGCACAGGGAGCAAGAGCCTACAAGACTGTGCCTCCGGGTCAGGTTTGGATTTGGGTTCTCGCAGTGGCGTCCTGCTCCCTGGGTGGGGCGCGGGGAAGAGCCGGCTGCCGCAGCTTGGAAAGTCCTTGCTGTGCCTTGACCGGCTCCTGCACGTGGCAGCCACCACGCCGATTCACGCACCCTCCGGTAACAAAAAGTATTCAGTAATAGCCTTTTGCTGGATTGGTTTCTGTGTCCTCTATTCTGTACCATTGGTCCACCCGCCTGTTTTGGTACCACAGAAACCAATCCACAAAACTACAACTATCTTATATTTGATAAAGGGGCTAAAAGCATGCAATGGAGGAAGGATAGCATCTTCAACAAATGGTGCTGGGAAAACTGGAAATCCATATGCAACAAAATGAAACTGAATCCCTTTCTCTCGCCATGCACAAAAGTGAATTCAAAATGGATCAAGGAGCTTGATATCAAATCAGAGACGCGCCGTCTGATAGAAGAAAAAGTTGGCTACGATCTACAGTCGGTGGGGTCGGGCTCCAAATTCCTCAATAGGACACCCATAGCACAAAAGTTAATAACTAGAATCAACAAATGGGACTTACTCAAACTAAAAAGTTTTTTTCTCATCAAAAGAAACAATAAGAGAGGTAAATAGGGAGCCTACACCCTGGGAACAAATCTTTACTCCTCACACTTCAGATAGAGCCCTAATATCCAGAGTATACAAAGAACTCAAAAAATTAGACAATAAGAGAACAAACAACCCAATCAACAAATGGGCCAAGGACCTGAACAGACACTTCTCAGAGGAGGACATACAGTCAATCAACAAGTACATGAAAAAATGCTCACCATCTCTAGCTGTCAGAGAAATGCAAATCAAAACCACCCTAAGATACCATCTCATTCCAGTAAGATTGGCAGCCAGTATGAAGTCAAACAACAACAAGTGCTGGCGAGGATGTGGGGAAAAGGGTACACTTGTACATTGCTGGTGGGACTGCAGATTGGTGCAGCCAATTTGGAAATCAGTATGGAGATTTCTTGGAAAGCTGGGAATGGAGCCACCATTTGACCCAGCTATTCCCCTTCTTGGTCTATTCCCTAAAGACCTAAAAAGAGCATGCTACAGGGACACTGCTACATCGATGTTCATAGCAGCACAGTTCACAATAGCAAGACTGTGGAACCAACCTAGATGCCCTTCAATAGACGAATGGATAAAAAAAATGTGGCATTTATACAAAATGGAGTATTACTCTGCATTAAAAAATGACAAAATCATAGAATTTACAGGGAAATGGATGGCATTAGAGCAGATTATGCTAAGTGAAGCTAGCCAATCCCTAAAAAACAAATGCCAAATGTCTTCTTTGATATAAGGAGAGTAACTAAGATCAGAGTAGGGACGAAGAGCAGGAGAAGAAGATTAACATTTAACAGGGATGAGAGGTGGGAGGGAAAGGGAGAGAGAAGGGAAATTGCATGGTAATGGAAGGAGACCCTCAGGGTTATACAGTGGAGGGGGTAGAGAGACAGTGGGGAGGGGGGAGGGGAGAGGATGGGAAAGGCAGCGGAGCACAACAGACACTAGTATGGCAATATGTAAATCAATGGATGTGTAACTGATGTGATTCTGCAATCTGTGTATGGGGTGAAGGTGGGAGTTCATAACCCACTTGAATCAAAGTGTGGAATATGATATGTCAAGAAATTTGTAATGTTTTGAACAACCCACAATAAAAAATTTAAAAAAAAATAGCCTTTTGCTGCAACTTTTTTCCTGATAATCCTTCTTCTTCTTCTGAACTTTCTTTTTCTTTCTGACTAGAGTTCCTGGGCTTTTATCAACACATGCCCTAACTGTTCTTGGTTCCACTGGGGTGACTTCTTCCCTTAGTAATTTACTTCTCACCCCTTTCATATTTTCATCACAAAGACAATACAATACACTGAGACAAAACAAGACACAAACATACTGTATCAATCCTCTCCATTTTCTCAAAATGGCCATTTTTCCTCTCGCCCTATCTGCCTAGGGACAAGCAGATTTGCTCCCGTCCTATCTAGGGACGGGCAGCTTTTTTTCGTCACTTACCCCTGAGTGTCCCCGGGCTCCCGGTATGGGCCACCATCTGCCGCAGTCCAACTGCAGCAAAATAACCGGGGGGGGGGGGGGGGGGGGGGGGGGGGGGGTGACGAGGAACTTGTGTAGATTGATACTGCAGGAGTGGGAGCCATTTATTGTAGGACAGGAGGGGTATATACACATTCCACACAGCTTATCTTAATTAACATAAACTAGATACAGCAGTCAACCAATAAGGAATCTCCACACTTAATGGCTCGCTGGAGTTACTTCACAAACCACTCCCTCTGCAAAATGCCAGGCGCCGTCTTGACTTGTTTACAGACCCTAACAACAAGGTTATGAGAAGTTCATTTCTGTTTTACTGTAACACACTAAGATTTCTATTGGGCCTGATCATCTGATGTTTAAACTTGTTTGGAATTCCTGCCCATGCTCTGAACTCACCCATGCCTGGCTCTCCTTGACCAGATAACAACCCTCCCCAAAAACTCAGGGGCGCCTCATAAATTCTAATGTTGGAATCTCAATTGACTCTCTGCCTTGAAATGTTAAGCCATGTAGATCACTAACCTTTGCCAGAACCCCGTTAGCTGTAAGTTCCCAAGACACCCCCTTTGTAACTCTTTGTGCTATCAAAACCTTTCTGGGCTGTTCTCTGGCCCGGCTTTGGGTGAGACAGCCGCTGGCCAGCTCTCTTGGGTACACAATATAAACGTGCTTCAATTTGGTTGAAAATTGGAGTTGATGGTCTTTTCTTTGTGTTGTGGGTCCAACAATTATGAGAGCTGTGACCTAATCAGTCCATCCTACTTTGAGTGGTCTGACTGGGTGGTAACTGGACTCAGTGGAGGCATAGCTGGAAGAGGTGAATCCCTGGGACCTGTCCTGGAAGGGGGTCTTCTCTATGGTCTCTTCTCCCCACCCCCCACATCCTGAAACAATGGAGAATGATGTGGCCCTGAGCATCATGGTGCCAAGGTCACGAAGCTTGGTCTGGGACATGGTTGGAGTCTCCACTCACTGCGGATGACAGTAGTACTGAAGGACAGACGCAGTGCTGCTTCCTTGTCATTTACTGGAACCCAGGAGAGTCTATGTGACGTCTCCAGAGACGAACCAGGTCACAGCACCTTCAGGACTTGTGTCCAGTCACGCTCTGCTGCCCCTGTGGGCCATCCCACAATGGCAGACCTCTTATCCACACTTCAGTCCCCCAGAGGGACTTCTGGGACTTAGCTTCTTCCAATCCTGGTATCTTGGAATAGATCAGGATTCTGGAAGGTCAGGAGAAGCCCAGGTCCCATCCATTCCCCAGGCTCCAGGTATAAAAATGAAGAAAGGCAAAGCAAGGTTATAAAAATTTCTGTTCACTTGAGATATTTGCATATAAGCAATCAATACTTCTACCTCCCAAATAATGGAATAGAATATGCTTGTACCATTCACGATACAATTTTGGAATTCATAAAATTGATATAATTTAATTCATAGTGCCTGGGGGGGAGGGCAATAATGGGACCCAACCTCTAAGATGCACGGAAGAAGTTTTCTTTTCTTCAGACCTGTCAGTGTGTCTCTGTAACTGCAAATATAACCTTTCTTGAAAATAATATTAAAGATCTAAATTTATAGCTCCTTCAGGCAATGTCAAAAACAAACTGCAAAAGTTCAGAGGCAGAAAATAACTGTGAAGGCATGAAATACTTACATATTTGAGTAACTCTGAATTTATAGTTAAAACAAAGACTGGAAATGCTGGGGAGTAGTCTAAGTGGTATGTGGGTGGCTGCATAAAATTTTATAGCAAAACTTTGGTGTTGTTATCCCATTGCACAGATGGAGAAAAGAAAATGCAGAGAGATTAAGTGACTCACCCAGGGTCGCACATAGAATCAGAAATTCACACTAAAGGAGCAAGGCTCCAGAGGTCACACACTAAACCATTTGATACAGAGCCTCTAAAGAGCAGTACGGTGTAGTGCTGAGGGTATAGGTGCTAGAGTCAGACAGTTAGTTTATGGCTTTATTTTTTTGTTGTTGTTTTGGTTTGGTTTTGGTTTTGGTACTGGGAATTGAACCCAGGGGCAGTTTACCACTAATCCACATCCCAAGCCCTTTTAATTTTTTTTTTTTTTATTTTGAGACAGGGTCTTGTTAAGTTGCTTAGGGCCTCACTAAGTTACTGAGACTGGCTCTGAATTTTCGATCCTCCTGTCTCAGCCTCCCAGGTTGCTGTGATTACAGGCATGTGCCATCCAGAGCCCTTGAGTTCCTTACTTTATCTAAAGCCAGTGTGCTCTACTGTAATATGAGCACAGTGGTCCCCCTATGGCAAGCGAGGGCATGTTGGGATCTGAGAACAAGCCCAGGGTTACACAGCAAGGATTCAGTCATCACAGCTGTGCTGAGCTCAGCTCCTGCATCCCCAGATTAATTAAAAATAAAAACAAAACAAGGGTCAGAGACAGCAGGTGGGTTGGTCAGGGCCACACATCAAACCAGTTATGGGTCTCAGGACATAAGGTCCTTTGCACCTCACCAGCAGCTCTAAGCAATTGATCCAGTCTAGTCCACGCCATCCCCTAACAACATCTTTCTCAAGTTGCTCCTTCCAGGACTCCAGATAGGCTTCTGCTGACTTGCAGGGCCATGCCACCACCCTAGGTGGTCATGTGCCAAAGTGAGTAAAGCAGGAAGGAGCAAGGGCAGAAGCCACAGAACAAAAGGAGCCAGAAACCTGGTAGAGATCCAGGCATAATCTTGGAGTGTCCACTAGGTGGAGCCACACTCCAGCATGAGAGAGAGAGAGAGAAAGAGAGAGAGAGAATATGAATGAATGAATGAATGAATGTGTGTGTGTGTATGTGTGTGTTTCCATGTTTCAAATGAAGAACATGAATCTGTCCTGTGAGGGATTGAGAGTTTCACTCACTCACTCATCCATCCATCCATTCATTCATTAAATATTCACTGAGCATGGGAATACGTACACCCCAGGCATGTGAGCTTGTAAGCGCTGTAATTTCAGTCTGGCAACTTCTCTGCTTCTGTGAGGCATCTCCCAGCAATGCAGCAACTCCACGGTTCCTTTCCAGCATTAGCAAGGGTCCAGAGATACTATTCTTCCCTCTCTCCTCAAACATTTATGCGGCCTGGACTCTCTGCCACCACCTAAGGATGCTAGGATTGACAAGATGGTGAAGACAAACGTGTGACCCAGGTCAACTTGGCCTGATCTGCAGAAGGAGTGCTGTCGAGGAAGCTGGACTGCAGGAGTCCAGAAATCCTGCTCAGGACCCTTTGAAATAAAGGCAAGGCCTTTCTCACTTTGGCCTCAAAGGAGAGATCAGAAGTTCTGTCCAGTCAGTTGTTTCTCTGCAGACTGTAAATGATGTGGTCCATGTCCCTTGAGAAATATCCCTGAATGCCACCTAAAAAGTGGGGTTTGAGATGACAACACTGTGACGGAGTTCATTTTATCTTTGGCTTTGGGTAAAGCCTTCACTTTTCCCTGGGCACACAATTCTGTGTCTTCCTTTCCAAAAGAGGCTGCTCAGATGTGGAAGGAACCACCCGGGACTGAAGGGGCAGATACTAAGCTCTATCACCCGTTTTGACACTTACATGATGTGTGGCCTTAATAAGTCACTTCCTTTTTATGGGTCTCACTCTTCTCATCTGTAGTAAGTTAAATACAGCCTCAGATGCTTTACAGAACCTTCCATCAGGAGATGGCATCTCTCTCCACACTTGCCTTGATCCTACACGGGCCCACTCTAGCCCAAGTTGCCAAGAGGCATAGAGAGAAGCAGAAATAAATGCAAGTGCTTTTCAGCTCCAGGCCTGAAGTTGCTGAAGGCTTGAAATTAAGCTAACATATTGGAGGACAGTAGAAATATGGAAGAGAGGCCAAAGCTTGATGATAATGGTCTAAGCCCCTGGCTCCAGATATGTCTGAAGCCATTTATGTCATTAAATTCTTGAGTCATCCTAGCATAAAAATTCCATTTCTTGCTGAAAGCAATTAGAGTTGGGTTATCTGTCACTTGCATCCAAGAAAATGAATGAATGAACTGACAAGCAACTCTACCAGAAAACTTGTATGGCATAAAGGAAAGGAGGGTCCTAGACTAGAACTCAGTGTCTTGCCCTTACTTTGTGATGCTAGGCACATTTCCTAATGTCTGTGAACTTCAGTTTAGAATTCTGACTCATTCATTTTTTTGGCAAATACTTATTGGCATTTGCTGTGCCAGGCACTCTGTTAGGTATTGGCAATGCTGTGGCTGAGATCCTCATGGTTCTTATTCTTGCAAAATTAAGCCCAGTTCTGGAATAATAAAGTTTCCATTTGGTACGCCTGATTTGTCACCGGTAATGACATGGTATGAGGCTCTAACACTTGGAAATTGGTAGTTGTTAGTATTCCTTCAACTCTGTATTAGGTGATATTGTAGAGTTAGCTAGAGAGCAGGCAAGAAATAGGGCATAGTACAATGGGGAGGAGAGTACTACAGACTTCACTGCCTTCCCAGAACTCAAGGTTAGTTGTTAATAATGCTGACGAGCCTAATTACACACATCACTGAGCTAGAAGGTGTACAAGAGCCTGGCATGGACCTAGGTTCAATCCTCTGGGACTTTTAACTCTTCAGAATAGCCATCATGCTACCAAGCATATTTTTTCTGACCTCTGGCAAAGAGACTTTCAGCGTTAAATAAGCTCATCAGTTCCCAAGAATAAGTGTTAGTAATAGAGGTACTTTGGCTCTTGTCAATTCTTGTTATAAATAATTAATTAGAGGAGAGGAGAGGGGGCATGGAGTCAGGAAAGATAGCGGAATGAGATGGACATCATTACCCTAGGTACATATAGGACTGCACATATGGTGTGATGCTGCATCATGTAAAGCTAGAGAAATGAAAAGTTGTGCTGTATTTGTGTACAATGGATCAAAATGCATTCTGCTGTCATACATATCTAATTAGAATAAATGTATAAAGAAAGAAAATAAAAATACATGGGATAGGCGAGATATTGGGTTTGACCATTTCTGGCAACTTTACCCTGAAACAAACATATTCAATATAGGTAAATTAATTCTTTAAGGAAAATTAAAACTGGTTTGCTTTATTGGGGTGGAAAACAAGGCAAAAGAAGAACATCCCACACCATCCTAAAATAGTCATGGTATTCATAAATTTCAACAACTTTGCATGCTATGAATAAAGTTACATACAGAAAAAAGAAAGAATTAATTATGCCAGCTGCATTTGGATTTTCATTTTCAAAGGAAATTCACGCCTTGGGCTGAAGTGGCAGAATGTAATAAGTCCAGTAAAAGACAGTAGGTTTGGCAGGCCCCAAGAGACCACAATCTTAGTCCACCTTCTATTCTTTAATTTACTCGTTTTTATTAAACATTTATCAAGTGCCCAATAGACACTGAGCTGGGTGTAGCTCAAAGAAGTCAGGATCTGGCCATACTGGAGCAGCAGGTGGCTCATAACTAGGCAATCCCCAAGGGCACTGACCCAGAGAGTCCAATACTCAAACACGAGCCCATTTCCAAATGCCAGGAGGGCCCACCTGACTAAGCCTAGCCAGACGTTAATAAGCCCACCTATAGGAATAAATCCGTTTATGTACTTTTCCCTAAATATAGCCCGGTTCCTGCCTGTTCATCACTCTTGTTGCATTTAAAAAAAAAAAAAAAAAAAAGTTCTTTCAAACTTAATGCTTCTAAACTGGTACGCTTAAAAATGGTCAAAATGGTAACGTATACTTAGAATTTAACAGGTGCTAAATGTTTTAAGGTGAGACAGTTACATTCAAGAATATGATGAAGGGCTCCAGGTGAGGCAGGGGAGACTGCTGGGCCCGGGATCTGACCCCAGCACCAAAAAAAAAAAAAAAAAAAAAGCCACACACCTCCCTCTGTGACCAGAAGTCAACGGAACGGCAGGGAAATACCTAAAGGTGGGTGGCATTTTGTCTCTGATTAACCCTGCAGTTCTAAATATTTTCTTTGATCCCAAGAAGTCCGCAGATGCCGCCACAAGCCGGACAGTCGTGAAACACCCTTCACCCCGCAGGACACAAGGCAACACGCCACACGGCCACGCCCCGCGGGGGCCGCCCCTACCTATCCCCGCCCCTTTGCCTTCGGCGCCCGCGAATGACATCAGTCGCGAGCGCCGCCGCGAGTGCCGGCGCCTGCGCTCTGCCTGCCGGCGGCCTCGAGAGCTTGCGGGCCTCGGTGCGGCGCGCCACCTTCCCCTGCGGCCCGGGTCTTTAACTTGAGACGCCCTTGAGCTGAGGACCATGAACCGCAGCCGCCAGGTGACGTGCGTGGCCTGGGTCCGCTGCGGCGTGGCCAAAGAGACGCCTGACAAGGTGAGGCCTGGTCGCTCCGAGATCGCGGGGAGCGGCTTGCCGGGTCAGTGCGGCCTGGGGACCCCGCACCGGCTCTGGCCAGGCTGGTGTGACGGGACCGGCCGAGGCTGGCTTTGGCTTGGTTGCGGTGACCAGAGCCGTGGCTCGGTCGGCCCGGGTTTCCTGGGACTGTCTGGACCTTGCTCCTCCGGGCGGGTGGGTCCAAGCCCAGCCACACCCCCAAATTCCCGGCACGTGGACCTCGCGGAGTGGGAAGGGGCGGGGTGCTGCTTCGGGTGCGAGGTGGCGCCCAACGCTGATTGACAGCAGCCGCACTCCCACCCCAGGGCACTTTCAGGCGGAACCGGGAAGGGAGCACCTGTGACCGGACGCCACTTTGCACTCCCGTGCTTTGTGCTCGGAGGAGTGAGGATGGAAGCTGCCGTGTCGTGAGGCTGGAGTCAAATTAGGAATTCCTTGAATTAACCCAAATGAGGTGCTGATGGGGCGGTGGGGATGAGGAGTGAACGTGACCCATGGATGAAAAGCCGACAGGCGCGCACACTGAGTCTGTAGCGTACATGAAAATTACTTAAGTTATCCATCACATACATACTGAGTGCTTTCTGCAGGCCAGGCCTTGTCCAGGATCCCGAGATACGCGAGAGTCCAGAAAAGGCCCTGCCTTTATGGACTTAATATGTGCGTTTATTGTATGTCAGTGGGAATAGGTTGTAAAACGGGTCGTTTTGAATGTAATTGGACCAAGCCAATGATGACAGATTGGGAAAATGATAGGAAAGTGAGTGATTTGGACAAGGAGTGCACAGGAGTAAGGGGTTGGAATAGTCCCAATAGATGTACATTCCCCCAAAGCAGGGGCTGTTTTACTCAACTTTTTCTCAGGTGTTTGGCTTGCAGCAGACATTCAATACATATTTATAGCATAGGGACAGAAAATTATCTCGCTAAAATTTGTTAAATGTGGAAACAGTTCTTATTAAAGGGAGACATACAGTCTTTCAAATTTTTGAAAACTGTGATTTTCAAATGAGCCTACACATTGGAAACACTTGGAACGTCACATATTACAGAGGTCCCACTCTGAAGTATTGAGATTAGAGTATGGCCTGAAATATTTTTTTTTTTTTTTAAAGAGAGAGAGACAATTTTTTTAATATTTATTTTTTAGGCGGACACAACATCTTTGTTTGTATATGGTGCTGAGGATCGAACCCGGGCCGCACGCATGCCAGAGGAGCGGGCTACCGCTTGAGCCACATCCCCAGCCCGGCCTGAAATATTTGTTTGTTTGTTTTTGTGAACTCAGGGCCTCACACACACTAGGCAAATGCTGTACCACTGAGCCATAACTCAGCACATGGCCTGAAATTTCTAAAGGTCCCCCAGGTGATTTTCTGGTGCAGACAAATTTGAAGAGTTTATAGAAGGAAGTAGTTGAATTCTGTGAAATCCACAAAAGGAAAAATTACACAAATAACTATTTTTAAATTAAACTTAAGTGTTTTCTGGAGCTATCCCACAGTGGAATGCCATTCTCAAAGGCTTTTTTGTAGAAACGGTGATTGATTGGATTCATCATCAGTTCTTAAGCATCACCGCATGGGCCACTGAACTATGTACTTAGATATACAATGACATGTCAGCCTCCCTCTTCAAGGAGCTTGTAGTTTGGTAGTGTTCTGTGTATTTTAAAGGTACTAAAGCACTGCTAAGGTGAGGGAATGCCAGTTTCAAAGTAAAGAGAGTGACCTGAGTTTTGAACTCTTATTAGGGTAAAGGCTATCCAGGTAGGAAGTCTGGACCATTTTAGTGGGAAAGGATCTTGATTATAAGGACCTATAAAAATTATTAATGTTAAATTGAAAGAGGCTGGATTGATGTTTGGTTCTCATCTTGATGATGTCTCTTGAAGTTATATTTTACATTTGTTCACAAACTTATTAATTCAAAGACATCTAATGATTTCCTTAAATATGTTATAATGAAATGCTTTCTCTCTTACAGGTAGAGTTAAGTAAAGATGAAGTAAAACGTCTCATTGCTGAAGCAAAGGAAAAGCTACAGTAAGTAGCTTCGAGAATGTTGCTATTTGTGATCAAATCCAGAAGAGATGTGCACTTTAAAAAATAACTTAATGGTCTTGTTATTGGACAGTGCCATTTGGGTGATTGCTTTTTTCTTTTTGTTCTCATAGAGAAGAAGGTGGTAGTGAGGAAGAGGAAATAGGCAATCCTTCAGAAGATGGCATGCAGAGCGCCCGCACCCAGGCACGACCAAGGGAACCCCTAGAGGATGGTGACCCAGAGGATGACCGCACCCTAGATGATGATGAGCTGGCTGAGTACGACCTAGATAAATACGATGAGGACGGTGACCCAGGTGAGAAGTCAGTCACTGCTGCTGTTTATAATATATGGGCACAGTGCTCTCTACCATGCTTGTGGTATTCCAAAGCATTACTCCAAGTTTTATTATCTCTGACTTCAATTAAATAATCTGGTCCAAGATTTAGACAGCATGTTTTTAAACTAGTTTAGAAGATAAGTTCTAATCCACTGGTCTAAGGTATAAATCTAAGATCTTTAAAAAAAAAAAAAAAAAAAGCATCATGTATTTTCTTGCGTAAATTAGGTATATTAATCTGTAACCCATTTGTGAGTTCTTGTATTTGGTTATAATGTACTTGAACTTATCTCTTTATACCTTTTCCTCAACTGCATTGACTTTTTTCACAATATGTGCATGTTGAGACAATGTTGTAGGAGACAATTTAAAAATTTTTAAGAGAAGAGAAAAAGGAGAGCAGAAGAGCAGTTCAGGGGGAAATAAAATGAACTGAGAAGACATAAACAGAACTTTATTGCTCTCTTTGGAAAGGAAGTGTGAACGTGTATGTAAAAGGAGCCAGTGGAAGCTGGGACACCGTGCCATGGTGGTCTTCTGGTCTGCTGCCCTGCTTGGCACTAACACCAGATCTTGAGGGTTGAGAAATAAGCATTCGTGTTTGGTGCATGACTTAATACTTTTATTTATTTAATTTCTAAATTTCAATTGTTCTGCATTTTGGGGACTTGGTGGGACTCTGACAGAATCAGCAACTCCCAAGTTAGAAAATCAGAAAGACATAAATGACCCAACACATAAAAAATCAGTTCAATATGAATGTTATCTGCAGCAAAGCAAAATTACTACCATTTCATGATTACAGAGGAACAACTCTTGAAGGATTTCTAATGAGTGAACAAAAGTTGGTCCTTATATGATGTACAATATGTAAAATCCCAAAGATGAAACCATTTTGATTTCATGTATACTTCCTATTTTGGTACTTTTTAAACTCTGATCCCCTTTTCTTATAAGTTTTTACCTTCCTTAGCTTGGCTTTGTCAATAGCTGGGTGGGAAGGGAATATAAGTAATAATCTGACAGAGTGTCATGCTAAGTGACACTGAGGAGAGTCAAAGAATCTCTGTTTCTCTTCCTCAGAGTCTGGATTTGTGCAACAATTCAGTGACCCAGTATAAAGTTTTATCAATTTTATTAAATATCTAATCTTATGCTAGATTTTCTTGGAATGATAAAGTACATTTAACATAGTACATTAAAAAATTTCATAGCTGTTATAATCAGGCACCAGAAATAACCCCATTGGTGAGAAGTTCACATTGAAAAGTCAAGTAAAATAATATGCTCTCTAGAATTTGCTCTAAAAAACCCCAGAGATTGGGGTGGGGGTAGGGAGAATGGGTAGAAGAAACAACAGTGAGAAAATATTGTTAATTGTCAAAGCTGGGGGATATGCCCTAGGTTTTTTTTTTAATGGACTCTCTCCTTTTGTTCCTGCTTGGAAATTTCTATAATGCCAAGTTTTTTGTTTTAACTGGGCACATATGAGTTAATGGAGAACACTCTAGGGTGCCCAGAGGGCAGTTAGCATGGTGGAGTGCTCGAAGAATAGGACCTGGAGATGGGGTCTGTGCTGGGCACAGGAAGATCAGTAAAGAGGGCAGGTTAAGGAGAAATGAGGAAGTAGGTTCTGGAGAAGATGGAATTGAGTAAAGCAGTGAGTGAAATTTAGCAGACTTGGCCTGGTCCCTCAAACGGGCATGTTCAAATACTGTAGAGGTAACGTTGTGGAGGTAGATGTTAACCTAAGGAAAGGAAAATTTAGTGCAGTGGGGCAAACTGTAGAGAGCCTGTAGTGTCGCAGCAGGGCTGAGCTTGGAAAGTGATTGATGAGGAGAAGAAGCACCGGTAAGTCCATCTGTGTGAGTGAAGATGCAGGAGGTGCGTGGGGAGTTGGTGAAAAGTCTAGAGTGACCAATTGGGTCTTAGCCTGAATGCCAGGCTTAGGAATCGCTGTCGGGGGATCATTGAAGATCTTTGAGCACAGGGTGCAGAACAGCTTGGTATAAATCTTGGGGAGTTGCCTGAGGCAGCAATGGAGAGTGAGTTGGGAGATGGGGTGAGCCTCTCCCAGGAGAAGCAAGGAACTTCAAGATAAATTAGGTCAGAAGACCTGGTCTGATCAGGAGGAATGAGGAGGAAGAAAGGGAAGAAAGAATTGCAGAGGCAGCCGGGAATTTTGCATCAGTCCTGTGGGTGCGCTTTCTGTCAGAATTGGTCCCCCGTGTCAGTCTTACTGCTGGTATACCCCTTTTCCTTAAGATAAGTAACCCTGACTTACTCCATCTGTGTCAGATTCTATTGTCATTTATCCCTTTTTCCCATCTAGATGCTCATTCCTCCTTATTCCTCATCCCCTGGCCTTGTGTCCTGTGCACTGCTGTTTACCTCATTTTTAAAATCAGAATATCACCTCCATCCACCAGTGTCACCCAGTGCCGGGGAAGGTGGTGCTAAGGTTTGGACGCTCTGGCTCTAAAGCCTTCATTTTTTTTCAGTGTGTTCCTCTTGGTGTGACCCATCAGCCTTGGGTCGTGGGCCCCACCTCATTAAGGACATGGTGCTATGGGAAGACCTGTCAGTCCTATCTTCTTAAAATAGCTTCCCTAACAATGAGTGTGTCTTCCTTATCCTGAGTTTTATGTCACTCTGGGTCCACTCTATGTTATATTTGTAGATGTGCCATAAAAGAGTGATTTCGTTTTCAAGTCAGTTTAGTGAAAAGGGCATATAGCATTTTTTTCCCAGATTCATGAGGCACAATAGCATGTCAACAGTTCTGAGAATACTTGCACTACAGCAGCTGCTTACTCTGAAGCCATCCTTTCTCAGTTTTGACCAGACAGCCCTTATTTATTCTGTGTTGATTTTAGTGTTTCAGGGCAATTTATTTCCAGGTCCTCAAAACTACCATTCTGTAGCTCCTTGAATTATGATTGCACCAAGCAAGCTAGAGAGTCTGAGCACAGTTCTAATATTTTATAAAAGTGGGGGGGGTCTTTTGTTGGTTGGTTGGTGTGGTACTGGGAATTGGACATAGAACCTTGCACATGTTAGTCAAAAGCTCTACTACTGAGCCACACCCCAGCCCTTTTGATTTTTTTAAGACATGGTCTTAGTAAGTTGGCTTAGGCTAGCCTCAAATTTGTGATCCTCCTACCTCAGCCTCCCAAGTAGCTGAGATTACAGGGTGTACCACCATGTCCAGCAGATTTAATTCTTTAATTCTTTCATTGGAAGATTGTGAATCCCAAGACTATCAGAAACATACTCCAAATCGGGTAGAGAGAGGTGAAGGGAGGGGGGATAGGAAGGGCAGCAGAATACAACAGACACTAGTATTGCTGTATGTATAAGTGTGGCTGTATAACCAATGTGATCCTGCAATCTGTACACGTGGGAAAATAAGAATTCATACCCCATTTGAATCAAATGTATGATATGTCAAGATCATTGTATTATCTTGAGCAACCAATAAAATATATATATGTGTGTGTGTGTGTGTGTGTGTGTGTATATATATATATATATATATAAATGGATTTTAAAATTCCTGCAGTTTCCTTTCTGTACTATGGATAATGTGTAGTTAGTATAAAATTGGGTCTAAGTCCACAGATGGATGTCTTCAGAAAACTGTTTTTGTCAAGATGACCACTTTACTCATTTTGATGAATTCCTTTAGATGCTGAGACGCTTGGTGAATCTCTCCTGGGTCTTACAGTCTATGGGAGTAATGATCAAGATCCTTATGTTACTCTGAAAGATACGGTAAATTTTAACATCACTTTTCTAATTGTGCTCGTGAGTGTCTGAGAAACCTCACTGGATCTCTCCTTTAGCCATTGACTATTTTTTTCTGCCCACTTAGGAACAATATGAGCGTGAAGATTTCTTGATTAAGCCCAGTGACAATCTCATAGTTTGTGGCAGAGCTGAACAGGAACAATGCAATTTGGAGGTACATGGTAAGTGAAATAAGTCCTCCACTAAGAGGTTTTATAAGTAATATTAAAATAACTGTTATAGTTACTGTTATGAAGTCTTAAGTGCTAAATTCTGCTGTACCTCATTTGAGTTAGTTACAGAGTTAAATTACTTGTCCTTTTCCTGGTGGTGTTCTGGGCAATGTGTAGTCTGAGCTGTCATTTTGGTACCTTTGTTTTTTTAGTGGAAATTGGTCCCTAGAAAGTTCTAATAGGGGTTTTTAATCTTCATGTCAATATGTTCACCAGTTTTTTACTTTTCCCCCTTCCCAAGGTAGACATGGCAGCAAAAAAACTTACAAAAGTAACAGAATTTTCTGACCCCATTACCCTGAGGTGACCACTTGCTACCCTGGGTTTTCATTCTTGCCCATCATGGCCCAGACATTTTTATGTGATTACAATTATGCTGGACAGACAGATGTTTATCCTGCTTTTTTGAGAGTTGTTTCAGATATTTTCCTTTGTGAAACACTTTATTTTCTGCATAATAATTCAACAAAGAGAGCCGTAGTTCTCTTTTGGAACCAAAATTTCTTGCTCACCTTCCCAGTTCAGAAATGTTTATACCAAAGCCAGAGGCAAATGTTCTCCAGTATTCTGAGGTGTACAGTGATATGAAGTTTTAAATCAGATGTGGTTTTGTTTTGTTTTGTTTTCTGCAATACTGGGTATTGAACCAGGTATTAGGCTTGCTAGGCTTGCTGTGCTTCACCCCAGCCCCCTGGTTCCAGCTTAGATTTCTGTGACTCTTGGGAATCTTCAGGGCTGCCTGCAGGAAGCATATAGATTAGGCCAATTTTATTCCATGACTCATTGTGACCTTTTTAGGAAATTTTTCTTTAAAAAGGCTTCCGATAGCAGGCACTGTAATGTGAAGTTTTTCTCACTCTTGATATCTTTGAACTGTTGCATATTTCAGATGAGAGCCATGTCATTCAAATTTTTTTTAATATTTTATTTTTTATAGTTGGACACAATACCTTTATTTTATTTATTTACTTTTATGTGGTGCTGAGGATTGAACCCAGGGCCTAAAACGAGCTAGGCGAGCGCTCTACCGCTGAGCCACAACCCCAGCCCCTCGTTCAAATTTTTTAAGACCAATTCTAATTTCAAATAATTAAAATTATAAGATAGTCTTTTGTCATTATTTGTAACATTCTCATCTAAGAACATTGTAGTCATTCCTTTGAATTCAGGATCAGAGTAGTAAGAAGTTAAGTAAGGCAATTGCATTTCCATTCCCCACTAAGTTAGGTCATTATGGATATGCTTTATTATTTGGGTGTGGAGGGTATCTCTGGATTACCCAGCATATTTCTAGTGATTTCAAAAATTATATTCTAAAGCTATGTACCGGGCGTGGTGGTACACACCCATGAGCCCAGCGGCTCGGGAGGTTGAGGCAGCAGGATCATCAGGATCATGGGTTCAAAGCCAGCCTCAGCAATGGCAAGGCGCTGAGCAACTCATTGAGACCCTCTCTCTAAATAAAATAGAAAATAGGGCTGGGATGTGGCTCCGTGGTTAAGTGCCCCTGAGTTCAATCCCCAGAACATAAATAAATAAATAAATAAAGCTGATCTATTTGTTGCCCTGATGTGGTTAAAAGAAGAATGTGTTTTAAAGTATCATCACCAGTTTTATTTAAGATGTAAGATAAGTACATTGGCCATGCTTGAGTCTTTTATAGGACCATAGTCTGATCATTTTGAACCTGTATTCTCATGGTAGACAGATGTGATAGAACTTCACGTAGAATCTGCTAATCCCACACCCATTTCAGAAGCAGAGGCCCAAGGAATTAAAAAAAAAAAAAAAAAAATCCACAGCTTATTTTATGGTCTACTTCTTTCTTAACAAAAAGCAAATCTGTAGGAGGTGGACATTCTGATATCTAGTGTTTCATTATATAATTTTTTTTTTAATCTTTATTTTTATTTATTGATATGTGGTGCTGAGGATTGAACCCAGCGCCTCACACGTGTGAGGCGAGTGCTCTACCGCTGAGCCACAATCCCAGCCCCTCATTATATAATTTTTAAAAGACTTCCTAGTTATGGATTTTAACAGTTTTGGTTTTGCTGCTTAACTTTATAACAATGTTAAAGAGCTTTTTTTTTTTTTAGTTGTTGATGGACCTTTATTTTATTTATTTGTATATGGTGCTGAGAATCGTACCCAGTGCCTCACATGCTGGGCAAGCACACTACCACTGAGCCATCATCCCGGCCTCTAAAGAGCTAATTTTGTTGGTTGCCATATTCCAATAGGAGGTCTTCATAAGTTTTGTTTACATTGTTGGTCTTTATAAACTTCTGAATATTGTATTTCCGACTATGAATTATTTTTCCCCAGTGTGGTCCTTTGTTTTTTCTGACTTATAATCAATCAGTTAGACATTTAAGAAAATCAAATAAGTGCTCCTGAAGGATCCATCATGAATGTTTGTTTTCTGTCATGAATGAACTAGAAGACAAGACCATTTACCTGGCAGGCATGTGGGTGGGGGACTGTGGGTGTCCGTGTTCCGCTATGGGGCATGCTAGGTAATGGGCAGATATTAGACGTGAATAATTTTCACCTGGCAATATTGACTATGGATCTCCTTTTAATGTCATCCAATGTGTCTCTAGTCGGGAAAGTGTTCTTTTTGTGGGTATAATTTCTGATGACTTACTCTGATGCAGTAACTTTTTTTTCCCAATCTTTTCAGTTTATAATCAAGAAGAAGACTCTTTCTATGTACACCATGATATACTTTTGTCTGCATATCCTCTCAGTGTGGAATGGCTGAATTTTGATCCCAACCCAGATGATTCTACTGGTAACTGGAAAACTTAAGGTTGCCCTCTGGTCCCTAGCCCTGTTGCATTTTCCTAGCTAATAAACTGTTTTCTGTATGTGTGTATTCAGAATTATTGCTGATACGAAGTTGCTGTTATTTTCTGAAGTTATGGTTATGAAGTCCTTAACACAGCAATGGTTAATTTCTTGGGGTATGTCTATCTTCAGACTTTAGCTCCACTATAGCCTGAGGGACAAAGCTTGAAGCTTTTTAGACTGTAGAACTATTGAGGTCCCATAAAAAAACCAATATAAAGTGGTAAAATGTGTATGTTACCTGCTAGAGTTTAGTGGCATGATCTGTTTCAGAAACATGAGGTAAAACTAAAATGAAGAGGCTTGTCCCTAATTGGTTTCTTATCTTGGCCTTTTTGGCCACATCCGCACCCTATTATGTGCTCTGGTAGTACTTCTTAAAAGAGAGGTAAATGCTGACAATACCGACATCATCTCTCTTGTTTGTAAGGCCTTTTCACATTCATGAACCGACCTGACCCTCATCCTTACATCAGCCCATGAGGAAGGAAGGGTGTTGGTGGGCCTCAGTTATCCCCACTGTGTTGGTGAGGACACTGAAGCCAAACAAGGCACCTTCATGACTCAAATACCAGTCCTAAAACCAGCAGCACAACATTGGTATCACCTGGGAGCTGTTAGAGATGCAGACTCAGGCCCGCTCAAGGTCACCTGAAATATAGTCTGGATTTTAACAACTTTTAGATGGTGCATATAGAAGTTTGAGAGTACCTGCTCTAAGCCATTGCTCACTTAACCTACAATGTAAAATATTTGCTTAGAAGTTATTTTTGTCTTTTTTTTTCTCTTTGTAATCACAAACACATTGTTTCTTCCTGCAGGAAATTACATTGCTGTGGGAAACATGACCCCTGTTATTGAAGTATGGGACCTTGATATAGTGGACTCTTTAGAGCCCGTCTTCACACTCGGGAGTAAACTTTCAAAAAAGAAGAAAAAGAAAGGAAAGAAGGTAAAAAGTTAGTAAATACTTTAAAAACAAATGCAGAGAAGTTTATTGGAGAATATAAGAACATACTTTTTCAATCAGATATTCTTGTTGGAATAAGACAGGTAGTTATGAAGGTATTATAATTTCTACTTTCAAAAACCCCATCCAGGGAAAACATTTGTTTGCATAAAACCTCCAGTGTCATATTATTTCCCACCCAAAATATGGCTCAGGTTGTGATTCTTCCTCGTATATAATAACTATTCATACTAATATGCTAGTTTTGCACTTTTTAAAAGTTTCTATTTAGCCTCTTATGTGTTGTATTCTAAATATCCATGTATTAATTCCTGTTGTATTTTAAATCGTTAGGTTTGGGGGAGGCAAGTGGCAATATTGCTGTTTGTAGGATTAGTGCCTGCATTACGTGCTCATGTTTCTTCCCTGTAAAGAACCCTTATCCTAGGTATCAATGGCAATAGGCAGTCAAAATGTTTAGTTCTTCAAGCAGGTGTGTGTTACAGCAGAACAATAATCTTACGATCTAAAGCATCTTGCAAATTAATATATCAATTTTATGGAGGGGAGGCTTTTAATACAAAAAGTAACTAAAACAATTATTGCAGAGTTCCTCTACAGAAGGGCATACTGATGCTGTCCTTGACCTTTCATGGAACAAGCTCATCAGGTAAAAAGAAATGGCACTTGCTTGACTGTCAGATCTGACCCTGGTGACTTGACACCTGTCCCTGTCTCTGCTGGGTGTGTCGTGGGCCTCTGTTTCCACCCCCCTCGCTGTGGTGTCAGGGCAGCAGCTCTGCGTTCTGTCTGTGCATCCCCCACGTGACCCGCCGCTTCTCACCAGGGAGCTTCCTGCATGTTGTGACGTGGCTCTCTCTGCTCCCCAACACTGGAAAGACGGCATGTAGCATGGTGACAGTGGGACAATGGGCTTTTTCACAGAAGACATTTTTCTTACTTCATTTTTCATATCTCTACTGCTTGCTTTTTTTTTTTTTTTTTTTCTTTAAAATATCCATAACATAAAATTACCACTTAAACCACTCTAAGTTTTGGTGACTTTTTGGACATTCACATTGCTGTGCAACCATCACCACATCCATCTCTAGAACTTTTTCATCTTCCCAAACTAAAACTCTGAACCCTATAAACACTTCAACAATAACTTCCTGTGTCCCCTTTCTCCCAGCCTTGACAGCCACCCTTCCATTTTCTGTCTCTATGAATATGATTATTCTAAACACCTCACATGAACATACAGTATTTGTCTTTTTGAAACTGGCTTACTTCACTCAGCATAAAGTCTTCCAGGTTCATACATGTTGTTATTCAAGTCAGTTTCTTTCTTTAAGGCCGACTTATATTCCATTGTGTTTTAATACTACATTTGTTAATCCATTCATCTGCAGACTCTTGGGTTGCTTCCATCTTTTTGCTATTGCAAATAATGCTGCTGTGAATGTAGATGTACAGAATCTCAAGTCCCTGTTTTCAGTGCATTTGGACATGTCCCCAGAAGTATTGCTAGATCATATCATAGTTCTAATTTTTTGAGGAACTACTATACCATTCCATATCAGTTACACCATATTATATTCCTACCAGCGGTACACATGGAGTCCAGTTTCTCTCTTTCCTTCCAACATTTATTTTCTATTTTTTGATACTAAGAAGTATGAAGTTTTTTTGTTTTTGAGAAAGGGTCTCACTTGAACTGCCCGGGCTGACCTCAGACTTGTGCTTCTCCTGCCTCAGCCTCTTGAGTCCCTGGGATTATAGGCATGTGCCACCATGCCTGACCTTTGTTGTGATTCTGATTTTCGGTTCTCAAGGATTAGTGATATTGAGCATCTTTTGGTCACTGTATTTAATCTTCCTTGTAAGAAATGTCTGTTCAAGTCCTTTGTCCGTCTTCTGAGTTGTTTGAGTTCTTTACATATTCTGGATATTAATGCCTAATCAGAAATATTGTCTTCAGTTCTATAGGTTATCTTTTTGTTTTCTTTATAGAATACTTTCCAGCACAAGTGTTTCATGTCAGTGATGTCCAGCTTATTTTTGTTTCTGCTTTTGGTGCTGTATGTAAAAAACCATTGCCTAACCTGGCATCATGAAGGTTCATACCTGTGCTCTCAGAAGAACACTTCTGAGAGTTTCATAGCATTAGCTCTTAACACTTAAACTTGTGGTCCATTTTGAGTTATTCTTTCATTTGTGATGTGAGGTGTCGGGGCCTAACTTTTGAATGCGGATATGCGTTGTCCCTGATCCATGTGTTGAAAAGACCATTCTTTTGAGCATTAATTATCTTGTCACTTTTGTCAAAAATTCTATCCTTTTAACGCATAGATCTGTCCAAATGTCAGTAACAGACCACCATAACTTTTTAAGTTTTGAAATCTGGAAGTATGAGTTTCCCAACTTTGCTCTTAAGATTTTTCGGTTATTATGGGTTATTATTTGCATTATCCCATGAATTTTAAAATCAGTTTGTTACTTTCTGCCAAAAAAAAAAAAAAAGTCAGCTGGGATTTTGATTTTGAAAGGGACTGATGTGATTCATTCTGTAGATCAGCTTATAGCTCAGTCGGTCGATGCCCTGTTTCCATCTTAACCAATATTCAGTCTGCAGTACAGGAGCAGGGGATCTTCCGTGTAATTAGACTGGCTTTCATTTCTTATGATAATCTTTGGTAGTTCGCAGTGTATTGTTAGTTGATGGTATATAAATTGCATTTCTTTTGTTAAACTTATTTTATTCATTTTGATGCTATTTAAATTGATTCCTTTTCTTAATTTAATGCTCTGATTTTTAGAAGATCATATCTAATTTATGTGTTCCCTGTCTCAGAAATGTGCTGGCAAGTGCGTCAGCTGACAGCACAGTAATTTTGTGGGATATGTCCGTGGGGAAACCAGCAGCTAGCCTCGCTGTGCACACAGACAAGGTATGGTGACTGAGTGAATGAAGAGGATTCTCAAAAATCTGGGGCATTTACATGTTTTTTGGTTTACAAAGTGCTTCACTGTTATCTCATGGGATCTTCACAAAGCTCTCTGCAGCAGGTATAATGTCATCTCAGAGATGTAGAAATGGGTCCAGGAAGGTATAGTGACTGGGAATATTAGTGCCCTATAACATGTTTACAGAGGATCCTAAAAAGGGGCTGGGATTTCAGTCAGCGTAATAGAACAGCACGTGACAGATCATGACTGCACTGGGCTCTGTAGGACTTTGAAGCCGGTATAGTTGGCCAGATACATTGGACCATTCACCCTTTTTCTTCTGAATATCTTTTAACATTCAAGGGACACACACACACACACACACACATTCTCATATATAACAAACGTTTTGGGAATACTACATTATATCTTTAAGTGCTGGCCTTTATTTGGGAATATAGTTTGCCAAACATTTGTTCCCTTTTTTGGCACCGGGAATTGAACTCAGGGCACTTTACCACTGAGCCACATCCCCAGCCCTTTTTTAATTTTTTATTTTGAGACAGTCTTGCTAAGTTGCTTAGGGCCTTGCTGAGTTGCTAAAGCTGGCCTTTAACTTGTGATCCTCCTACCTCAGCCTCCCAAGCCACCGGGATTCAGGTGTGCACCACCAAGTCAAGCCACAGATTTATGTTTCTTTATACACTACTAATTTTGAAATGAATAATTTATAGAAATTAGTTCTTACACGTTAGGTAATGGTACCAAAAATAAAGACAGATACACAAATCTCTTCATTTATCTTTCCTCCCCTTAGGTCCAGACTCTACAGTTTCATCCATTTGAAGCACAGACTCTAATTTCTGGATCATATGATAAGTAAGAAAGCACTTCAAGAATTATTGCTGCTGTTTTTATCCTCTTGAACTAATTCAAAAAGTATCCCTTGATACCCAGACTGAATGTACATACTAGTGAGGCGCCTACTTTCCTTTTCATTATGGCCCTTCCAGTCTAAGGATGTGTGGTTTTATCATAATAATGTAGCTATAGGAGTTTGTAACTTCAATTTTTTAAGCATGTACAGGTTAGCCATTATTATGAAACAGACATCCCCAAATTCAGTTACTTTCCATAATAACCATTTACCCTTTCTGCCTGTGTGAGGTGGGGCAGTGTGGGCTGAAGTCAGCTGGCCGTTCTGCCTGCAGTAGGCTAGGCCAGCAGGCTAACCCACACGCGTTCTCATGACGAGGTCGGACGTACAAGAGATACCAAGACCTCTGAAGATGTAGGTTGAGAACTAGTGCCCTGTCTTGTTTTCTTGACCAAAATAGATTACATGGAGTGGGGGATGTTCACTGCCTTTATGAGGAATGCCCACATCACGGGCAGAATTCATGGAAGTGGGAGGTTGGGGACTGAGAGACCCTGCAGGCAACCCAGGAGCCTCCTTTGTGCAGACTGGGTCTGAAGGTGGGAAGTGCAGCAGTAGAATCACCAACGTATTTGATTCCTTACCTTTGAAGAGTGGTACGTTGACATTTCTTATGTGTCCTTCACTCAAAATTACAAAAGGGTATCCCTCGGCTCCCCCAATATAGTAACCTGATTGGGAAGAGCATCTGCAGCTAAGACATGAGTTATGTGGCTCTGGGCTCTACCCAAGAAAGGGTATTTTAGAAATCGTCCTAAAGGGTATTTTTGAATTTTTGGAAGTAGGATTCATCTGGTAAGTGTTATAAAGTAAAGCCACTGTTACATCAGAGCCACCAGTACCTTCAAGTGGCAAGACCAGATGTGTGGTCTTGCCACTTGAAGGTACCTATTAGGGAAAATCAACTCATTTTTTCCTACTTTTAGAACCTTAAAACAGGCTTTAAATAATGGGCTTTTGACTTCACACTCTGTTCTGTTAACCATGTTATTAAAAGTCAATATCCGCTAGGCATGATAGTTGCACACCTGTCCCCAGCTGAGCACGGAGAATGTCAAGTTCAGGCTAACCTGGGCAATGTAGAGAGGCTCTGTCTTGAGAAGTAAATAAATTAAAATACTAATCTAAGAACTCTTCAAACTCTAACCGCCTAAATGTGTCCAGGTCGGTGGCTCTGTATGACTGCCGAAGTCCAGACGAAAGCCATCGGATGTGGCGATTCAGTGGGCAGATTGAGAGAGTGACTTGGAATCACTTTTCACCTTGTCATTTTTTGGTAAGAATGTGAATGTTACTGTTGTGATTTTCTAGGTTTCTAACAGCTTATTTTCCTTAACCCTATTGTAGAGAAATTCTCTGAAAATCCTTTTCTGTGTTAACTGTGAAGGAAGTGTTTAAGGTTGAAAAAACAAGTTTGGGGTTGTTTTTATTTGTTTTAAACAAGAGAATGGCTCAGCCACAAAAGCATTAGTGCACATGTGAATGATTTTGCTAATTGCCAACCACTCAAAAGTGTACCGCATCTTATTTTTACTTACTGATTTTGATCACTTTTTTAGTTTTTTTTTTTTTAATATTAGGCATAGTTAATATTCCTTATTTTTTAATGGTAAAATCAGTCCAGGAAGATATTCTTTACTTATTCATACTTAAATGGAGTTCCAGTGATGAGAATGCTAGCAGCTTTCAGTTATAACCCTGTATCCCAAATAGGAAAAAAGTATAAGACCCTTCAATAAACACCCTTACTGTATGAGGGAGGATAGTTTTCCACATAACATCAAGTGATTCCACCAACATTTGCATCCAGGATAAATAAAATCCCAACTTTCCTCCATAAGGGAATATTAATTAAGTTGTGATACCTTCATGTTTCCCAATTTCCCTAAATAATGAAAAGGAAGTAAAGTGTTTTAAAGAGCCACTGGGAGGCTGAGGCAGGAAGGTTGCAATTTTGAGACCAGCCTGGGCAATATAATGAGACCCCATCTCAAATAAGTACTGTTTTAAAAAATAACTTTCTTGGGGCTGGGGTTTAGCTCAGTGGTAGAGCACTTGCCTAGCATGCATGAGGCACTGGGTTCGATCCTCAGCACCACATAAAAATAAACAAATAAAATAAAGGTATTCTATCCATCTACAACTACAAAAAAAAATTTTTTTTAAATAACTTTCTTAAAAGATGTGGACACTTTTAATAAGTTTCCTGAAGTAATAATTCTGAGAATCGTCTCAACTCTGCACCTTGAGTACATGTAGATCCCAGCTAAGCTGCCTGCCTGAAGCCAGATGTTAGTTACCAGGAGTGAAGCCACAGCTGTATTGGATGCGGTATTGTACACTGGCCTTCAGCAGTTAGGCGCAGATCGTTCCTGAGGTTATTTGATGGCAGATGGTCATAGATGCTAAAGTCACAAAAATGTAGGGAAGTGAGAGGTGATAAAATGGTCACCTCCTTCCTCTTCAGTTTTTGGCCCTGTCTCCAGCCTTCAAGACTGCCTCAGTTGTCCATCCTCCTTTCCTCCCTTGGCCTGTATATAGGCTTGGTTTCTCACCCGGTCTTTTTTTTTTTTAATCTGTTTATTTTTATTTTTTAATGTGGCTGCTAGAAAATTTTAAATTATATACATGGCTTAACATTATTTTTATATCATAGCAGTGCTATAGGATAGAAAAATATATGTTAATATCAACCCCACATTAAATTTTATGTTATGATGACATTAGAAATAACATCTAATATAGTCTCACAAGTTTCCCAAGTTTAAAAATCACACACACCTGTACTCTTATAAACAAAACCAAAAAAGACTGATTATAATCGTCTTCATCATCATCTTTATACTAGTACCTGCAGTACACTTAGGTCTGAGTCTACAAATGCCTGCTCTTGACTGAGTACCTGGTTCCTCCATTTCCTCCTTGCTGGAGAGAGCAGCAGTCCACCTGGTTTGCCTTTCTGCCCTTCCTGTTGAACCGCTCTGCCACCATACTGATCGCACTTTCTTCAGAAGCCATTTCCTTTGTTTGCCTGATCTCTAGTCCTGATTCTGTGAGCTCCTCCCCAGCTGTACTTTGAGTAATCTCTGCTCCCAGCCCTGCTTTTAGACTTACACTCAAGGTCTAGCCCTCTGCCCTGATGGGTGTGACTGACCCCTCTGTGCTCCCACAGCTCTGTCACCATTCCATCCACTCACCAGAGCTTTGTGTTCCCAACTCACTGCCATGGGGTCAGTGCAGTGTACCTAGTCCATATGGGTGTAAACTGGCTCAGCTAAAAGGAAGTTCTTTGTGTCCATGTTAATTCTCCACAGGTGAGATATGAAACTGATTTCCACTGTGATTTATGCTACTTAACCATTGCTAATTTTATTGGCATCCTCTTTACTCTTTGCAGGCCAGTACAGATGATGGCTTTGTATACAATTTGGATGCACGTTCAGATAAGCCAGTTTTTACACTCAATGCACACAATGATGAAATCTCTGGTGAGCAAGAATATTGTCTTTAATTTCCATAAACTCAGGATGAAGTAAATCTGAATTTCAAAGTTAGAGACTCTGAACTAATCGTTATCTTCCTTTAGGTCTTGATCTCAGCAGTCAAATCAAGGGCTGTCTTGTAACAGCTTCAGCAGACAAATATGTGAAGATTTGGGACATATTGGGAGATAGGCCAAGTCTGGTTCATTCCAGGGACATGAAAATGGTAAGAATTTCCTGGGCATCTTTATTTCCTGTTACTCTGATTCTTGCTTATCTTTTTCTTGGAATCACTGCATTAAAGAATGTATTGAAGTTATTGAGCTTTAAGTTTTCTAGAAGTTAAATGACTTAGGAAAGTTCTGGGAAATTCAGTGATTATTTTGGTTCCCTTTCTAATTCACATGATTATCAGTCACTTAGTAAGACCACAAAGGATGGGGAGAGGACACAGACAAGTGAAGTGGCTATTATTTTACCCTAAAATCAGGAATCTTTGACCTTAAGACAGCAGAGCTCTTGGCGTCAGTGTATTCATCTCTCACTACCTCGCCACATAACTAGCTCTGAATGCACTGAAGTTGATATGTCGTAGTAGTAGTAAAGACTTCTGAAATAACCAGTATTCTTTGAACAAATATTAAGCACATCCCATGTGCAAGATTCTGTTATTTAGACTGTACATAGAACACTACACAGCTATTAGAAATCATGTGTGTGGGGGGGTATTAACTAATGGTAAGGCAGGTTTCATAGTATCACTTTAAGTATATTTTATAGCATCATGCATATTTCCAAATGCTTGATTATTTAAGTCTCTATATTTAAGTATATTACATCCCAGAATATGAAGTTGCTGTCTTCCTATTTTTCTTATTCATATTTCCTATAATGCATATGTATTATCTAGTAATATAAAAGTGAAAACATCACAAACTCAAAAATAACTTGAGGGCAAGGGATGTACCTCGGTGGTTGAACAAGTGAGGCCCAGCGATGCAAAGGAAAAAAGATCTAAGTGACCTGTGGTATTAGTTTTGTTGTTTGAAAGGAGAGCTTCTGGATCTTAGTGGATTCGATGTCTTAGGAAATCACCCCTAGGATAATGAAGAATCAGGCGGCTAGGGCGAGAGCCCACCTCCACGGCACCGCCTTCCTGCTGCACCCTTCCTGCTCTGACAGGCAGCACCCCTCCCCTCGGGACTGCAGGCCACCTTTGTGGTGGTAATGTGGCTGCACCTGCTCACACTGTGGGACCTTAGAGAGACAAGGGCTCCACTGACGTGCTTTTCTTTCTCCCTAGGGAGTTCTCTTCTGTTCTTCATGCTGTCCTGATCTGCCATTCATTTACGCCTTTGGAGGTCAGAAAGAAGGGCTTCGAGTCTGGGATATAAGCACCGTCTCTTCAGGTAAGAATCTGCATTTTCTCACTCTGAGCTCTGTGAATACCAACCCAGGATGCTGCCGGAACCCATGAGGGAGATTGAGTGTCATCCTTGGTGTGGTCTCCTTTGGAATGTTCGTGCCCACAAATACGTTTGTTTTCACACTTTTTAGTTTTGTTTTCCTAGGGTTTTGAGTGGGGGGGAACTATGTATTGAACCCAGGGGTTCTTTACCACTCAGTAATCCCCAGCCCTTTTATTTTTTGAGACAGGGTCTGCCTAAGTTGCCTAGGCTGATCTTGAATTTGTTATCCTCCTTCCTTCCTCAGCCTCACAAGTAGCTTGGATTTCAGACATGCAGCACTGTCCCCGACTCAAATGTAGAATTTTTTTTTTTTTTTGGTACCAGGGATTGACCCCAGGGATGCTGTATAGAGCCACATCCTCAGCCCTTTTTTTTTTTTTTTTTTACTTTGAGATAGGATCTTGCTAAATTGCTGAGGCTGACCTTGAATTTAGGATCCTCCTGCCTAGATGTGCATTACCACACTCAGCTCACATGTAGATTATTTTTAAATATTTTAAAACCAGAAGATCTGGGAAAGCTGGAAGGAAATGTAGCATGGTCTACCAATGTGACTCAATCTGCCCTTTTCTCAAGTACTATCTATAAGATTGTTTTCCTAAAGAGACCAGTCCCTGTCCTTCAGGAGATCCTATTTGCTTTTTTTTATTATTCTGTGTCCTAGACACGTAGAGATACTGTGTCCCCGCTATAAGATTCCTGAATCTTTCTTTCCATGCAGAAGGATCGTGAGATTTCTCTCCGGGTTATTCTGATAAGAATTTACATTTAAGGAATCCTAAATGCCAAAAGTTCTCAACTGGTCATGATATAGAAAAAGAGGAAAGAAAACAGGAAACAATGAGAAGTAGAATAAGGGAAGGACAGTCACTGTTAGAAGGGATGGGACAGCCATTATCCAAACATTCTAGGTTAATACAAGGCAAGCTGAAGTAAAGTACAAAAAATATTTTTTAAAAAAATCAAACTATTTGCTTTAAAGTTAAAGCATATTACCTTTAACTTCTAAGTTATTTACTTAGTAAATCAGAAAGTAAGTTACCCTGCCACACACCCAGGTACTAAGAATTAAACCCAGGGGTGAGCTACACCTGCAGCCATTTTTGTTGACATTGATTTTTGATGCTGAGGATCAATCCCAGGGACTTGCACATGTGAGGCAAGTGCTCTACCACAACTATATCCCCAGCCCTTCCCCACCTTTTTTTTTTTTTTTTTTAAAGAGACAGGATCTTGCTAATAAGTTGCTGAGGCTGGCCTCAAACTGGCAATCCTCTTGCCTTAGCCCCCCAACAGCTGGGATTATAGGAATGTACCATCACACCAAGCATAGGGTAGAAATTCTGTTATGAAAATATATTCAGTACTTTCTAGCCGGGCACAGTGGCTCACACTGTAATTCAGCCTACTCAGGAGGTTGTGGCAGGCATGGAGGGAGGGGATATCCACCCAAAACAGGATTTTATTGCTTATTTCTATATCTTAGTCTCTTTTTGTATTATAGACTTAATTTCCTGATCTGGTGGTTTCTTAACTGTTGATTTGTGTTTTAGTAAACGAAGCATTTGGAAGACGAGAGAGGCTCGTTCTCAGCAATGCAAGAAGCTCATCTATTAGTGGCCCTTTTGGGAGCAGGAGCTCGCACACGCCAATGGAGTCTTAATGAACATCATAAAGTGGCCTCAAAATGTTCCACATTGTGGGGTTCAGCTCAGTGGCAGAGCGCCACCTAGCATGCGCAAGGCCCTGAGTTCAGTCTCAGCCCTGAAAAAGAAAGAAAAGGAAAAAAAAAATGTTCCACATGCAGCTAGAGACATATAGTGATGGAAACAAGATTGGTTGCCTACTGCCTCACGTCCCTTTGTGCAGCTGTAGTGGCAATACAGAGCAGGTCTTTGTGCTTGCCTCCAGGTGGGTGGTGTATGGGGTTATTGTTGGATTTCTTGAAAATGATAATAAAAAAGGTTTCTAAGAACTTATTCCCTTAGGGAAGAATGAAGGAACTTTGGTTTGTATAGAGGAGAGAGGTGGGGTTGTGGGGACGGGAAGGACAGTAGAATGAGACACATTACCACCCTACATACATGTAGGATTACATTAGTGGAGTGACTCTGCACCACGTACAGCATGTCAGAATGCATTCTACTGTAAAATAAATTAAGTTTAAAAACACAAAAAACTAATTCCTTAAACATGACATCTGTTGCAGGAAATCTAGGTTAGTGAATTAGGTAGTAACTTACGAGTTCTGTGGCTGTTAAGTCAGGATGTGCTGGGTTGCCCAAGGCTGGCTCTGAACACCTGGGCTCAAGTGATCCTCCTGCCTCAGTCTCTTGAGTAGCTGGAGTTTCAGGCGCACACCAGGCCTCAGAATTTTAAGAGGGGAAAAGCCTGTGGTTTTAACAGATGATGACCTAGGCCTGGAAAGGCAGTGATTTGGCCAAGATCGCACAAGCCATGAGCAGAGGCAGACATCCCAGAGACTCCACTTCTCTGACTATTGATTGAATGCTCATGACTTTAAAATGTTCTCGGTCCTAAAGCCATGTGCCATTTTTTCCAGAATGTCCAAGAGAAGAGGCAGACTGTTTATTCTCAGATGTTGAATGCCCTTCAGTCTCTGTGCCTTGTGCTGTACAAGGGAAGAGTCCGTGTGAATAGGAAAGGTTTCTTTGCTCTCCACCCAGTGGAACAGTTCTGATTACAGACTGTCTTCAAGTGTGAATGCTCAGAGGCAGCAAAAATCAATTTGATTTATGAGATCCAACCCTAACTTGGTAGAGCTGCTGTCAGTGAATCACTGTCATCTCCTGTGTAACTTACGAAGGTGACGTGAATGTCATTCCAGTTTCAGACACTGGCATGAAGTTGTTGCAACTTGGATTCACCAAAACACCTCTGGAATAGCAGATTGAAGGCTGGATTAACTATTTCTTTGTTTTGATTTGGCTTTTAATCCAATATCAAAACAAACCCTAGATTATTCAAAATTAATGAGAGCAATAACAGGTAATAAGATTTTCAATAATAAAGTTCCCAACAAAAAGCCCAGAACTAATGGCTTCACTGCTGAGTTTTACCAGAATTAAAGGGGAAGGAACTCTTACAAACTCACTCTGTGAGGCCAGCAGTACCATAAAAAAAACTGACAAGAATACATTAAAAAAACTGTAGACCAATGTGTCTGACGAACATGGAGGCAAAAGCCTTCAGAACATTAGGAGACAATTCAAGTGCACATCAAAGTGACCGTCACCATAAAGGTGGTATCATTCCAGGGATGAAGGCTGGTTGAACATATGCAAATCAATAAAAGGAATACATTACATCAATAGAATGCAGGATTAAAAATCTCATCAATAGATGTAGAAAAAGCATTTCATAAAACTCAGCAAGCTTTGTGATAAGACCCTGAACAAATTAGATAGAGAAGGATCGTACCTCAATGTAATAAAGGCTGCATGTGACAGGCTCCCAGCCAACAACATATTGAATTGGGGGGGGGGGAGGGGGCGGGTGCGAAATCTGTTTCCTCTAAGAACAAGATAAGGGTGTCTACTCTCACCACTCTGAATACAGTACTAGAACTAGGCAAGTGAAGGCCATAGATAAGGAGGAAGTCAAATTATCTCTGCTAATGCTAAGATTCCATACACAGAAAAGCCAAAAGACAGAACTGATAAATGAATTTAGTGAAGCAGCAGAATACAAAATCAGTAGTTTTTCTTCACACCAAGAAAGCAGTCCCAATCACAGTAGCCACACAGAAATGCCTAAGAATAAACGAAGTGACAGGCCTCTACAGTGAAAATGACAAAACACTGATAAAAGAAATTATAAATATTGTTAAGATGTCCATACTACTTAAAGCAATCAACAGATTGAGTACAATTCATATCAAAATAGCAATGAAATTCTTCAGAGAACTAGGAAAAAAACAACCCTAGAATTCATGTGGAAGCACAGAAGACCTCAGGTAGCCAAAGCAATGGGCAGAAAGCAAACTGGAGGCATCACAATACCTGATTTGAGACACACCACAGAGCCAGGCTGCCAATAGAACCAGACAGTGGGACAGTAGAGAGAACCCAGAGAGGAACCCTCACGTCTCCAGCCGACTGTTCTGACAGCCAACAACAGTGGAGAACGGGCAGCCTCTCCAATGAGTGGTGCTTGGAGAACCAGATATCCACATGCAGAAAGACAAAACGTGGCCCCACTCTCACCCTCTGTAACAGTCAAAACGGATCAAAGCCCTCATGTAAGATTTGAAATTACTGTAGGAAAGTGGGAAACACGATATTGGTACAGTGATTTTCTGTAGGATTCTAAAAGCAGAGAAAACAATTGGTAATAGGATTTGTCAAACTAAAAAACTGCACAAGAAAGGGAACAGCGAAGAAGCAATCTAAAGAATTTGGAAAAAAAAAAAATATTTGCCAGCTATTCCTATGGCAGGGTTATATCATGAACATATATACATAAAGAACTAAAAAGCAGATAATCCAGTTTTTAAATGGGCAAATGATTGGAATCACCATTTCTCAAAAGATACATATATGAAAAATGTTCAATATCAGTAGCCATCAGGAAAATGTAAATCAAAACTACAATAAGATACAATTTCAGCCCAGTTAGAATGGCTGTAATCAAAAAACAACAACAAATGATGGTGAGGATGTGGAGAAAAAGTAATTCTTAAAAACAACTGGTGGGACTAAGGAAAACAATGTGGAAGTTCCTCAGAATGCTAAAAATAAGCTGTGTGCACTGGTGCATGCCTGTAATCACAGCAACTCAGGAGGCTGAGGCAGGAGGATCATAAGTTTGAGGCCAGCCACAGCAACTTAGCAAGACCCTGTCTCACAAAAAATATAAAAAAGAGCTCCATGGTAAAGCATCCCTGGGTTCAATCCCAAATCCAAAAAATAAAATAAAAGAGCTAAAAAATATGGGCTGAGGTTGTGGCTCAGCGGTAGAGTGCTCGCCTCGCATATGTCAGGCCCTGGGTTCAATCCTCAGCCCCACATAAAAATAAATAAGTGAAATAAAGTTATTGTGTCCAACCACAACTAAAAAATAAATATAAAAAAGTTAAAAATAATGATCTAATCCCACTCCTGTCTATATATCCAAAAGAAATGAAATCTGCATACAAAAAAAAAAAAAAAGCTACATGCCCATTTTTATTATTGCACTATCCACAAAAGCCAAGATTTAGACTGGATGTAGCTGCCTGTCAACAGAAGAATGGACAAGAAAAATTTTATATATACATGTGTGCGTGCACAGTAAAATTCTGTGATTTGCAGCATAACAGATGGAACTGGAGGATATCCTCTTAAGTGAATAAGCAACAGAAATAAAAGTTTTCATGAGGAAACTAAAGGAGAAAAGTTGACCTGAAAGTAGAATAGTGACTATTAGGGACCAGGAAATTTCTGGTAGGCAGGAGTGGATATGAGCAATGCACATTGTGTACATGTAAGGAAATACTACAGTGAATCTCATGTGTACAATTAATGTGTTAATAAAATAATAAAAATGACATCTAGAGGGGGATACATCTCTGATCAGTTTAAAGTCAATAGTTCATTTTTTCTCAAAATCTGCTGTGTTCTATAAAGAATAATAGCTCTTGGCCAGGCACAGTGGGGCACAACTGTAACCCTAGATACTCAGGAGGCTGAGAGGGAAGGATCACAGCTAGGCAACTTAGCAAGACCCATCTCAAAAGGGGCTAGGAGGGACTAGGGATGTAGCCCAGTGCTTGCCTAACATGTGTGAGACACTGGGTTAGATCCTCAGCCACATAAAAATAAATAAAGGTATTATGTCCATCTACAACTATAAAAATATGTATTAAAAAGTGGGGTGGTGGTGCTGGGATATAGCTCAGTGGTACAGCCCTGGGTTCAATTCCTAGTACCTAAAAGAAAGAAAAAAAAAAAAAAAACTTTAAAAAAAAAATGCATCCTGGGCCTCATGTTCTTAGGAAAAATTAAATCCATAAAGAACTTTCAATGTTTCGTGTAGACATATGAATCAGCCTAAATACATGTACAATAAAAATTCCCAATATCAAAAATTTTAAGTAGTAAAATAGGATGGACACTTTTCTTTTCGATTTGAAATCACTAGGCCTGCTGAATGCAAAGCGGGGAGTGTGTTCAGAGCCAAGAGGGTGCTCTGAAGCTACTTGTTAGAGCATCTGGACATGGGGACCGGAGCACTGGCTAGGTGTGCAGTTCAGGCAGTGGGGGAGACCCCCGAGTACACCAGAACAGCAGCAGCACACCCCGGGGATTTAAAAGGAGGCTCCACTATGCCACACGGACTGAGGCGAGAGTTCCTGTCACTTCCTACCATGGGAATGGATTGCACTGAAGTGAGGCTAAATCCAAGCCTGAAGAATTGTGGCCTAGAGAAGATGCCTTCCTGGCTTAAAAATGGGGGAAGGAGCATTGTTTTTATCACTGATGGTTGTTGTGATTGGTTTTTCATCAGGTAGGATATAGAGTGCTTAGGGTCAAGCATATCTGTCAAAGTGAAAAACCAATGTTAACGTTTAAAAAAGCTTTACCCAACTATAAGCAGCCTCCAGCTAATTATAGCCTAGAATTCAAATTCAGAGTCCAGTTGTTTTAAAAGGTAGAAACACAAACTTACATGAATAGGTGGAGCATTATATAGGTGTAACCATAGGCCTTAATTTTCAGGACAATTCCAACTACATGTTATGAAGCCTTTTTCAATAAGGTGAAATATTAAATGCATGCAGCACTTTGGGTCGGGGGGGATGGGGAAAAAGAGGTCTTTGCAAGAAAACTTAAAGGAAAAAATACAGTCAGCAAATATCCAGAATTTGAGTTTAAAAATGACTTGCTATGGATACTCTCTTCCCTTGGTGTTTGTGGGGTATGCCAGGGGTACTTAAGTCCCTCCTAGGTATTTCATGTAATCTGCACACATTCTCTCATCCACTTTTAAATTATCTCTACATTACTCATAATGCTAATGCAATGTAAATGCTGTGCAAATAGCTGTTACACTGTCTGGTTTAAGGAATAATAACAAAAAAGTCTACACAAGTTCAGTACAGATGCAGGTTTTGCTTTCAAATAGTTTCCCCCATGGTGGTTGAATCCATGGAGGCGAAACTCACAGATACCCTCATAGTTGGAGGGCCAACTATGTCCGTTCCAGCTGACAGAACTGCTTTAACTGTCCGGCCACTGGGAACAAGCAGGAAGCTGGACAGACTGCAGGCAACATCTGTTTGAAGTCACTGGAAAACTTTTAAGGCAGCCAGGATCTGCTGGACGAAAATCCTTGGAGAAGAGGTGAGCAGAGAAGGACCCTTCAAACTAAGCTGGTTTTCTTCTCAGGCATTTACCCATTTTTATGTTCTGCAGTGTTAAACTTTGGGACGGGGGGGATAGAAAATGCATCAGAGCGTTCAGCAGTCTCAACACTGGGGGTAAAAAAAAAAGTTGAAGTACCCAAGGTAGCACTTGAGGAAGAGCTGGAGGAAGGGTCTAAAACACTGCAGGCTCTCCTGGCCGCCCTGAGGCTGCACCTGGAAGGTGAAGGAAGCCAGAGGTCCAAGAGCCAGCCTGTAAAACCTGAAGCCCATCCTTGAGAAGTTTGATTTTGGGTAGAAGATGGTGGCCCTGCCCTATTTGTGAAGAGATGAGGGTGAATCCTCTCTGGAAGAGGGCAGTTTCATCCCGCTCCTTCCAGAGTTTTTCACATTTAATCTCCACCATTCCATCAAAAATTACCAGGAGGGCTGGGGATGTGGCTCAAGCCGTAGCGAGCTCACCTGGCATGCGTGCAGCCCGGGTTCGATCCTCAGCACCGCATACAAACAAAGATGTTGTGTCCGCCGAAAACTAAAAAATAAATATTAAAATTCTCTAAAAAAAAAATACCAGGAATACGAAAAAAATAGGACCAAGAAAGAAACAGACCTACAAGAAATACACACATTGGATTTACACTGGACATTAACTTTGAAATAGCCAGTATTCATCCATCCAAGAAAAGAGAAAGCAAGATTGACTATGTCATAAACTTTAATGAATCAAATGGGAATTCTACAACTGAAAAACAGTATATTTTATACTTGGGATTGATGACATATTGGCTGAAGAAGTATTCTTTTTTCACACACAGAGGAAAAAGTACATAAAAAAGCATAAGACACCTGGGCATAGTGGTGCACACCTGTAATCCCAGTGGCTCAGAAGGCAGAGATAGGAGGATCATGAGTTCAAAGCCAACCTCAGCAAAAGGGAGGCACTAAGCAACTCAGTGAGACCTGTCTCTAAATAAAATCCAAAATAGGGCTGGGGATGTGGCTTAGGGGTCATGTGCCCCTGAGTTTAGTGCCTGGTACCAAAAAAAAAAAAAAAAAAAAAAAGCATATAGCAGACAGTATGAAAGTCTAACATGTAATTGCAATCTGAGAGTGGGATGAGGAAGAGCTACATTCAGAGAGCTTATGACTAAGAATTTTTCCAAAGTGACAAAAAAATTTGAAACAATAGGTGTGAAGAAAGATGAAAACATCATTGGTCATGAGGAAAATGCTCATCAAAACCAAAATGAGATGCCTCTTCTCACCAGCCAGAAAGGCTACACTTAAAAAATCATGGAGCAGGTGTTGGTAAAGATGTGGGAAAACTGGAATCTTTAACTGTTACTAGTAGAAATGTAAAGTGAGCAGCCACTTTGGAGAAGTTCAGCACTTTCTTAAAAAGTTGAGCATAAATTTACCATATGAACCTGCAATTCCACTCCTAGGTGCACACTCCAGAAAAAAAAACAAAAAAAAAAACATATCCATACAAACATGTATACAAACGTTAAATGCTAAAAAGTGGAACCAATCCCAACATCCATCAATGGATTTCTGTTCTGATAAAAAGGAATGAAGTCGTCTACTGCAGCACTGATGAAAACTTCAAAAATGCTCAAGTAACTGGCCACAAGAGGCCACAATGTTCTATGATTCCACTTAGATGACATTTTCACAGAAGACAAATCTATAGACCTGGAGTAGCGATTTCCTGGAACTGGGGTAAGATGAAGGAATGACTGCAAATGGGCACAAGGGATCAGGGATGGCAGGAATAAATAAGACAGTGGTGATGGTTACGTGACTCAGTATACTAGAGACCACTGAATTTTGCACTTAAAGTGGGTGAATCCCAATAAATCTGATTTTTAAAAGATTAAGACATTTTTAAAACACAAAACCTACTCTAAACTTAGAATGAAAATGATTCCAGATAACAACATGGAAACATAAGAAGGAAAAATTATCAATCTGGTTAATTTAAATGAACATCACTATATAAAATAATAATGTGTAGAGCTTAAAATGTTTGTAAAACTAAAATGCCTAACAACATAAAAGGGTGAAAGGAGATGAAGTTAAGGTATTTTAAGATGGGTTAGAGTCTTATCACCACATATAAATAAATAAACATCCATTGACAATTTAAAAAATATTTTTAAAAACGTGTTGATAATACACTTGATAAGTAAAGATGTTGTGATCTCTAAGCTAACCACTCAAAGGTTACTGAACAAACATAACAAGCCATAGGCAAGGAAAGTGAGTAAGAAATGCTTGACTAATCCAAAGCAGACAAGTAGAGGGAAATACATACAAAATGGGTAGAATGAGTGGATGGAAGATTTAAGGCCAATTCATAATTATATGTAAATTAAGTAAAGTGAAAGGTAGAGTATTCAAATATATAAAAACAAATATAACTACATGGTGCTCACAAAAACCATAACTTAAGAATCAAGACACCAAGTTTGAATGTAAGAAAGTAGAAAAATTCATACTATTCAAATCACAAAATTCGGGCAGTATTCTAATATCAAAATAAACTTTAAGGAAAGACATAAAGGTAGTTTGTTTCCTTTGTATAACGATAGTAGCTATCAGCCAACATGAACGATAACATTTTTAAATTTTCAATATCCAGTAACATTTTCCAAAATAGGGGAAGCAAAACTGGCAGAACTGAAGCAAATCTACAATCAGAATGGAAGAGTTTAACATAACTTCCCAGTAACTGATGAAATAAGCAGACAAAAACTTCAGCAGAGAAGCCTAAACAACATGATTTACAAGTTGATCTAACTGTGATTCATAGAAGACTACCCCAAAATAACAATATACATTCTTTCCAAGGAAACACAGAACATCTTCTAAAATTGACCACATGTAGGACCATAAACCAAGTATCAACAAACTTTTAAGAATAAAAATTATTCAAACTGTGTTCTCTGTCCTGACATTAAGCTAGAAATCAGTTTAAAAATAACTAGAAAATTCCTAAGTATTTGGAAATATGTGATTCATTTCTTAATAATCCATGGGTCAAGGGAGAGGCACAACAGAAATTAGAAAATATTTTAATTGAATGACAATGAAAGTATGGCATATCACAAATCTTGTAGGATGTAACTAAAACTGTATTCAGATTTTTTATAGCTTTAAATGCATTTTAGAAAAAAAAACTGAAAATCACTATCCAAGTGACTATCTTACAAACTTACAAAAAGAACAAAAATTAAAACCCAAAAACGTGAACAGAGGAAATAAGGAGAAATTAATGTCATAGAAAACACACATACAGTATAGGAAGTCAAGGAAAAAAGCCTGATTGTTTAGAATGAATGATCACAAGTGGGTAGGAAAGAGGATGGAATGAGATGGACATCATTAGCCTAGGTACATGTGTGACTGCACATATGGTGTGACGCTACATCATGTACCACCAGAGAAATGAAAAGTTGTGCTGCAACCAAAATGCATTCTGCTCTCATATATGTCTAATTAAAATTAAAAATAAATAAATAAATAATTTTAAAAAGAATGATCACAACAAAAAAGTAACATTAGAAGTAAAATGGGGTCATCACTATGGACTAAGGACAGAACATACTGTGAACAACTTATGTGACTAAATATGAATATGTATATAAAATGGACAAATTCCTAAAAAAACATCTTACCAAAACTGATACAAGAAATAGACAATTTGAACACTGCATGCTTCCTATTCATATCCAACTGCCTATAGACAAGCTAAGTCAGGGATCAGGGAGTTAGTTATCACATCATTGCCTTGGAGTTTCTTACTCCTGGAGCCATAAGACTGACACAATGATGAACCAGAAAAGAGTCTGATCCTCAGATTAAAGATGCACAGGTTGAATTCACACCTTCAGCAGTTTCTTGAATGAAAATTAAACAATTTTGAAGGAAAAACAGCAAACCTAAAAAGTGAAATGGTGACCTCTGAGAGGATTCCACGGTTCCAAGTACCCAAAACCCCAAAGATTTCCTTTGCCAACAAAAGAAGCCCCTCTTCTCCCAGTTAATGAGACGTGCTCTTTCTTGAAAAACCTTGTCACGACCTCACCTCGAGGGGTCATCTCCCCAAAGACCTTCCACTCTCACCCACCACTCCTACCACCTCTGACTGCCTCTGACCTGTGACTAGATGAGACTCTCAAATTCCCTGTAACTCCAAAGTCAAATTTGGGGGAATCTATATATTAACAGAATTGCAACAATTTCCCAACAAGCCAGCAAAATCTTGAAGAATATTTGTCAAAACAGATCCTAAGGGTGCAAGACCAGGAAAGCAGACACAATTCAGATTAGGCTAAATTCATCAATGTAGATACTTTTCATTCCAGATGACAATCTAACACATATACCAGCCATGGGTACCAGCTACAATTCTATGTCCCCTCCTCAATTGTATCTAGACCCTTGTTGCCTTAAAACCCAGCCAGTCAGACAACTAGACCAGGATGCCATTTCCTTGAGGATCTGTTTCCTACATTTCCTAAGTCTATTGTTTGTCCAAGATTCTTGTGTTTTGACAACAAAATCTCCCTAGTTAGCTGAAACAAAAGGAATGTATTAGAATGGATAGCTCACAGCATCTTCCGAGGCTGAAGCAATGAATCCAAGCTGACTCCTAGGAGTGACCTCCAATTCCATATCACAAAGGTGAGCATGCAAGGTGCAGCTGGGTCAGGAGGTTGCAGGCCACACTGGAAAGGCCCCATTCTCCATAACCACCAGCTCTAAAAGTGAAAATACACCACCCCAGTCCTATAGCAAACCGGCATAGTAGATGCCTCAGACCCTGCTTTTCTCTCCCATGTAATTTAGTTTCAAATCAGTCTTATACAATAAGGTTTTTTTTTTTAGAACTGGGAGTCAAACCCAGGGCTTTGTGAATGAGATGCTTTGCTACTGAGCTACATCCCAGCCTTAAAGGTATTTTTAATTCTGTTTGGAATCTTATACATAAAGGAACCTCAGAGTTTTTTAAAAAATATTTTTAGTTGTAGATGGACACAACACCTTTATTTATTTATTTATTAGGGGGTGGTGCTGGGGATTGAACTCAGGGGCACTTGACCACTGAGCCACATCCCTAGCCCTATTTTATATTTTATTTAGAGACAGGGTCTCACTGAGTTGCTTAGTGCCTCACTTTTGCTGAGGCTGGCTTTAAACTCACGATCCTCTTGTCTCAGCCTCCTGAGATGCTGGGATTACAGGCATATGCTACCATGCCCGGCTATTTATTTACTTTTATGTGGTGCTGAGGGTAGAACCCAGTGCCTCACACATGATGGGTAGGCAAGTGCGCTACCACTGAGCCACAATCCCAGCCCCTGACAGTTTTTAACTTTCTCATCTCTACAGTATAAAACATCAAAACGAAACGAAAGAAAAGTTACCTTAGTCCATTTCTGTTGCTATAACTGAACATCACATTCTTAGCAATTAGTAAAGAATAAGTTTGTTCAGCTCACAGTTCTGAAGACTGGGAAGTTCTGGTGGCCACATGTGGGGAAGTCCTCTGTAGTCCCAAGGCAAGGCAGGGAATCACATGGCATTCTAAATCAGGTGTCTCCTCTTCTTACAAAGCCATAATCCCACTGAATCAGAGCCCCACCATGAGAGCCTCCTTTAACCTTAATTATCTCCCAAAAGGCCCACCTCCAAATATCAGAGTCAGACTAAGTTTCCCCCCTTTTCACACTTCACAGTAGGGATTAAATTTCATTAATTAGTTTTGGTGGGAACATTCCACACAGCAAAACAGGACTGACTTCTACAGAGCCCTCTGTACAGTTTGTGTTAATACAGACTTAGGGATAGATGATAATCAGGCGACATGCTCCTCCACTTAATGTGTCTTGTTGGTATTTCTATATTAGCACATACAGATTTGCTTCGTTCATCTGTCAGCATTATATTGCTTAGTAAGGATAGCTTAACATTTCCTTTAAGAGAACACTTAGGGGGTTTCGTTGTTTTTTGTGTTTGTTTATTGTTCTTTTTCCATTTTCACTGTTATAAATACTGGCATAGCCTCATCATACACCCATAAGAAAGGCTGACGATACTGTACATACCTTTTTTGCATGAGTATTTCCACAATATAGGTTTCTAGAAGATAACTGAATCAAAACGTATAGTTTTTTATACTTATTTATATTGCCAAATTGCCTTCTAAAAGAGCTTTTAGCAATTAACATCCCCAAAGTATTCTTTTTCTCAAATCCAGGTTAAGAATGGATGGTACTGGGGCTGGGGATGTGGCTCAAGCGGTAGCGCGCTTGCCTGGCATGCGTGTGGCCCAGGTTCGATCCTCAGCACCACATACAAACAACGATGTTGTGTCCGCCAAAAACTGAAAAATAAATATTAAAATTCTCTCTCTCCTCTCTCTTTAAAAAAAAAAAGAATGGATGGTACTGATCATATACATCTTTACCCCTTTATAGGCAAAGTCAATATAACTGCACTTTATTTTATTTATTTATATGCAGTGCTGAGAATCAAAGTCAGTGCCTTACACATGCCAGGCAAGTGCACTACAGACGAGCCACAAACCTAGCCCTGTATTTTTTTTTTTTAATCTGTTATTTTGCTAATTGTTTTGTGCTTTTAAAAATTGATTTGTGGGGCTGGGATTGTAGCTCAGTGGTACAGCACTTGCCTTGTAGGTGTGGGGCACTGGGTTCGAATCTCAGCATTGCATATAAATAAAGGTCCATGGACAACCAAAAAAAATATTTAAAATAATGATTTGTAAGTGCATTTTTATCTCTTGCATGTTACTTTTCTCCACTGTGTCATTTGTCTCTTGTAATTGTAAATTCCTATTCTTTATGCCTTCATTTTCAAATAAGCTTATTAAGTTTCATACAAATACCTTTGGGGCTGGGGATATAGCTCAGTTGGTAGAGTGCTGACCTCGCAAGCACAAGGCCCTGGATTCAATCTCCAGCACCACCACCAAAAAAGAACCACACCCCCCCACCAAAAATTAAAACAAACTTTGGGATATTGAATGGTGTTGGTGGATTTACAGTTATAGAGAAATTTTAAGAATTCCATGCCATTAAATGTGTCCCATTTAGATTCATAAGACAACTTTGCATTCTATCCTTTCATGTTTTTCAATGAAGTTTATTCTCTTTTCATAAACTTTGCAGTTGTTGAATTCAGTCCTGTCTTATGACTTTAATACTAATGTATATAGGACGTTCTTCATTGTATTTTTTTTTTCAACCAAGAGATTTTATTGGGGGCGGCCCAAAGGGAAGAAAAGGAGAGGCAGAGAACAGAGAGAGGAGAGGAGGAGGGCAGAGAGAAGAGAGGAAGAGGAAGAGGGCAGGCTTCCTTGTATTTTGAAGTTGGCTATTCCTAATATAGAAGAGCTACTGAAATTTTTATGCTTTCTTTGTACTGGGCACCTTATTAAACTCCCTCAGTTCTTAGTTTTCAGTTAATTTTATTGATATATAATAATTTGTCTGCAAAAGGGGCTAGTTTATATGCCTTATTTCATGGAATACGGTCTCTGGGACAATGAGGAAGAAGAGCTATGAGAGGACCACAATGTCATGTCCCTTTTATGAAATGTCTAACAGTTCCCCGCTTCATGCAGTTTGCTGTTTCTGATAGAACCTTAACCAATCATCCTGCTCTTCCTTCTGTATAGAAAATATTACTCATTCTTTGGCTACTTGCATTCATCCATCAAAGTTCAGCTTAAATGTCACTCCGAGAAGCTTCCCCTCATCCTTCAACCTATGTAGATTTCCATGCTATGCATTCCACATTGATGTTTTATAACTACTTAATAGTCTCCCTCATTAGACTTAATGATTGTGATTTCTGTTTTATGTTATAAAATTCAGCTAAATGGGATGCCTCACCACTTGGAATTTTTGCAATGTCTGTTCCCACCATTCAGTCTCCAAATTTCTCAAGTATACTTATCAATCAGAATTTGAATCATCATTATAAACTACCAAAATAAGTACAAAGTCATCCAAGTTAAGTGACTTTCCCACAGTCACACTAATAACTGGTGTAATTAGTGGGGGAAGCAACAGGACGCAGAAGTAGGACTCTGATTCCACTCCTAAACCTTAATAGCTGGATCAACTTCTGTGATTCTCTGTGGCTCTAGAAAACAAGAATATTAAAACCTACTTTATGAGGTTGTTATTTTGAAAATACTTAGACACTGCAGGATTATATACTGGAGTTATCTTCCTTTATAATGGATGCTTTGGGCTTGGAACTGAATTTTCTGGTCACCACCACTATTTCTTACATATGATCACCCACTTCAACCCCTTTAATAAGTCTAACATCTTCCTTTACTAACGAAAACAAATACTTGCTGAATGAGTGGACTACCCTGCTTTTCTCTTGCCATGAAACACACTATTTGCATGATGAGAATTCCAGATGCAATGCTTTATGCAGCTGCTACCTAAGTCATCTTTAAAAGTCTTTAAAAGTCCCTAAAACAGAATATTATGTTCTCTCTCACACTTCGGAATAATTCGTATTTCATAGCGAAGTGTCAGCTGTCACTAACCAACTGGAAGCAAAGTCCCACAGAGGTGTTCTTTGCTTATGAAAAATGTATTTCATAACCCCAGTGCACATATGCGACTAGTGCAGGGAACAGTGTGATGCACCCTGGAAGAGATGTCAGAACAAAAGCAGAGTCAAAACATTTTGCTGCTCCATGTAGATTAACATGGAAGAACCCCTGAAAAAATACATATTTTTAAAAGTACTCCCGGGCTGCAGGAAACTAATTTTTCTGAACTTCATTTCCAACATCTAGAAAACTGCATAAGCCTACTTTTATAATGCTCTGTGAGGACTAAATGATAAGAATGGACTACATCTGCAGGCAAATGTGTCACAAATGCTAGCTAAGGGGAACCAGAATTATTAAATATTGATCAATGACAGATCGTTCAGGACCTAAGTTTTCCCAACATAAATACCTTTCACCCTAAATGATTCTCTTCCCCTATTCTGGCCATAAATCTATCTTGATGTTTGACCTATCCCAAGATTTGTTTCCAGCCTAAGCATCAGCAAGTATATAGCAGAGTACAAAGGTGAGTTTGGAAGTGGGAAGGTAGGCTGCAGAGGAGCAGAAAACACAAAGAACAAAGCATGCTTCTTCCCGTGAGTCCCCACTCATGACTATAAACAGGCTGTGTCTAAATGGCATAGTTCAGATCTTGATTAAAGAATCATAGCCTAGTGTGTCAGTCAGCTTTCCTCACTAGAACCCGAGATCATCAACCTGTAAACAGGAAAAATTTATTCTGGCTCATGGTTTCAGAGATTTCAGTCCTTGGTTGTTGGCTCCATTGCTTTTGGACCTGTGGCAAAAATAGCAGGGAACACAAGGTAGAGCAAAGTTAGGAAGAAGAGGAAGATAAGGGGCCGGGGTCCCAACATTCCCTTCTAGGGCGCTCCCTGCAATGATCTAACTTCCTTTCACCAGGCTCCACACATCTCCCAATAGTGTCATCAGCCTTTAACACACGAGCCTCTGAGGGACATTTAAGATTCAAACCATAATACCTAGATATATGCTTTGGTGAGATCCCAATTCCAAATAAGCTACTACCGGACAATCAGTAAAACTCCGTGGGGGCGGGAGTTGTGGCTCAGTGGTACAGACACCAAGTTCAATTCTCAGCACCACATAGAAAAACAAAGTTTAAAAAAGTAAGTTCATTTGGGGTTGGGGTTGTAGCTCAGTGGTACAGCACTCACCTAGCACATGCGAGGTGCTGGGTTCAATCCTCAGCATCACGTAAAAATAAATAAAATAAAGGTATTGTATACACCTACAACTAAAAAAAAAAAAATCATGAAAAAGAGAGTATGTTCAGGCTGGGGATATAGCTCAGTTGGTAGAGTGCTGGCCTTGCATGCACAAGGCCCTGGGATAGATCTCCAGCAACACACACACACACACACACACACACTCTCACACATATGTTCATTTAAAAAATAAGCTCAGGGGCTGGGGTTGTGGCCCAGTGGTAGAGTGCTTGTCAGGCACGTGCAAGGCCCTGGGTTCGATCCTCAGTACCACATAAAAAAATAAAATAAAGGTATTGTGTTCAACTACTCCTAAAAAAAATAAATGTTAAAATAAATAAATAAAATTTAAAAATAAGCTCAGTGGTTAGACACAGACTGAGTCTAGGCTCTGCCTCTTACTGTAACTGTGGGCCAATTTCTTACCTTTTTTTTTTTTTTTTCCACTTTTATTTTATTTTTTTTAAATTTTTTTTTCCACTTTTATTTTATTTTTTTTTTAATTTTTTTTTTTGTTTGTATGTGGTGCTGAGGATTGAACCTGGGCCGCACGCATGCCAGGCGAGCGCGCTACCGCTTGAGCCACATCCCCAGCCGTGGGCCAATTTCTTAACCTGTGTTTCAGTTGCTTCTGTAAACTATGGATAGTCCCAGATCATCTTTGCAGAGTGTGTTATTTATAAAGCATTATAACAATGCCTACCACAAATAAACACTATAACTAATTTAAAACGATTAAAAAAATGACTGATTTGGTAAACCCAGCATTCTGTTTAGTCCTGTACTCCCAATGTGTGATCTGGTTTTCCAAACACTCCTCCTTCTCTCCCCAGAGCCAGCCTTCTCTTACCACACCCACAAGCAGGCTCACCTTGGCTGCCTTTCCTTGCTCACCTTCTGTTCTTGGGGTGCCTTTTTCACTCCTGCTCCTGGATCTTAAAAATACTTTGCACCTACAATAATGGGCAACACGATGACATTCCTGTCACAGAACAGGCTGGTCCTGCTACAATGGAGCTGAAAATTCCTACTCCCTGGCAATGTCATCGGTGTCATAACCTCACAGAAGGACACGTTGCTCGTTTGTGGTGATGCTGGTAAGCACACCTACTGCACTGCCAGTTGTATTACAGCACACACACTTATGGACGATACACAGTACATGTCTAATGACTGCGACTGGTTTTGTATTTTCTGTGCTTTTTACTAGTTTAAGTACTCCCTTTGTTGTTGTTGTTATTTTTAAGTTTGTTATAAACCATGCTGCAACAGCCTCATACATCAAGGTTTTATTCCCCTGATCACATCAAGAGGCCACATGCAGTGACTGACCTATGCCATCTAGGTTTAAGTATACCCTAGGATGTTCACACACCATCAATCCACTGACAACGCATTGCATGGCGTGTGTTCCCATCAACAGGTGAAATGTGACCAACAACACTGCTAGAGCCTGCCCCGCCTGAGAAATCATCTGTATCTTGCCTGACTCCACAGAAAACTCCAGTGGGCTACTTTAGAACCACCTGCAGAGCCCAGCTGGGGCCCACTGGACGCCGATATGCTTTATTTCCTTCAGTGATCCAGATGGGAACCCAGATGCTGGAGGCACTGCGAGATCTCAAGGACCACAGGGAAGGGGCAGAACGCTGGTTATTTCTCCTTTTCCCCTGAAGTGCCTTAAACAGACAGCACTTAAATGGTTTCTGAAAAGAAAGCTGTGCTTTGTCTGATGTTTTAACAGACCTGAGGACTATGATGCCTCAAGCATGTTAGGCAAGAAAAACTAAGGAGACTGTTGAGCTAGTCCATCCCTTGGACGGCAGAGAAATCTGCTGGTGGAACACAGACCACAACTAATTGTCACCACCTTTTACGTTGCCCTGCCACATCTGTAGGCACTATTCTGGAAGCTGCTCCTCTTTACACAATCATTACACAGGGGCATGTTTGCTTAGACGGGATTTGATTTGCAAGGCTGCCCCAACAAAGTACTTCAGACTGCAGGGCCAGAATGATAGATACCCTCCCACAGTTCTGGGGGCCCTAAGTCCAAGACAAGGTGTCAGAAGGACTGTCTGTGGGCTGTGAAGAAAGGACCTGCCCAGGCCTCTGCCTGGCTTGCAGGTGTGCACCTTCTCCCTCGTCTTCACACTATCTATCTCTGTATGAATCCACCTGCAAACCTTCCTCTCATGAGAACACCAGTCACATTGAATCTGGACCCATCTTAAGGACCTCATTTTAATTACTTCTTTAATCATATCCCAGTATGGCCACCTTGTGAGATACTGGAGGTTATAACTTCAACATATGAAAGGGGTGAGTGGACAGTGATCATCTGTGTATCTGGAGCAAGGTTGTTCTTCAGTGTGTGCCCCTGGGATGTAGTTCGATTTTCAAATAATGTAAATTCACCTGTGTGATGTAAACGCTTCGGCTTGTGTTATACTCTCAGGACAGGTAAAGGATTGCTTACTGCAAGGTGTGTATGCATGTCAACAAAGTGAAAAGGCTGACCAATTAGTCCGCAATACTGGTGCCTACTGATGCTTCTGAGGTTGCTGAGCACCTCAGCGCAACATAGAATTATGAGCAATGGCCTTTTAAGGAAGGAAACGCCAACCACACACTGACCCTCGAGAATACTATGAGCCAGTTTCTCAGCTTTGGCCTTAAAAACCATTTATTCCAGTTTTACTGTATTTCTAAAGTTTAGAGCTTCTTGGGTCATCTACAGTCAATGTTTCTTAGGATAGAAATCTAGGCTAACGTAAAAAATCTAGGCTAATATGCAACTGAATGATATTAGCTGTTGTTTACTGTGCGTCAAGCATTGTGATAGCTGAGGACACATGTCAACTAACCTAACACCAAACAATATTAACAAAAGGGAACCCCTTCATTCTCTATTTACAAATTAAAAGGCACCAGTTACATAATTTGGCCAAGGACACAAACCATCATGCTGCAAAGCCCAGAGAAGACCATTCTACAGACTCCAGAGCCCACATTCATAGTCTGCCTCCCAGCGTGACCACTTACCCAACAGCAGCAGTGGATGAAGCCACCTGCAAGGGCACAGAGAAGGCTCAGAGAAAAGGCCTGTCAAATGAGAGGTTACTAATTTATCATCTTAAGGTAAAAAATGGAAGAGAGTTGTAAATAAGCAATACTGGCTTCATTCTCACTTAAACATCTCAATTTCTTCTTGCTTTGGGGTTTTGGCCATTAGGTTAACTATCTTGTGCAGTATTTCCATGTTAAAGGAATTTAACCCAGCGTGTGCTGAGATAAATGAAGAAAGTGGGTCCAGCACCAGTGGTTTCTGGGGAACCAGAAGAGGTGGGGGCTGCCACCCCTCTTTAGAAGACTGACTTTGGAGCTGCCCCAGGCATAAGAACTACCCTGTTGAGGCTTCATGAGAAGTTTCAGCAGCTAACCATAATCACCCAGAACACGTCAACCATGTCCTCAACTACAGACTCACCTGTTGTGCAAGGAGGCAGCAGAGTAAGGCACCACCTTAGGAAGAGGACGGGGAGGGGGACGACGGAGTGGGGGGTGAGGTGGGGGGGCTGAGATACAGGAAGCACAGTTTAAGCACTATCACATAGTAACAATCAGAATATGATCTCAAAGTTAAAACATCCAAGAAAAGCTTTCTTCCCTTCTAACCTTAGAAAAACTCAAGTCATACCTAATTTTCCCCTAAAAGACTCATCTCCTTCCTCTACAAAATGAAATCAAAGAGAAATCCTGTATTTAAAAAAAAAAAAAATTTATTTTAATCCTTCCTAGAGGAATACAAATTTGAATGAAATACATTCATTCCATAAATACATTAGCAGCAAAACCTTCGTCTCCAGCCCAGAAGTTGTGATTTCAAGCAGAAGGGCATGCTCCATTGACTGTAAACTTGAGGATGTATCTGCTTCTTGAGAAAAGCTGGGTATGCATGCTCCCTGGGACCTGAAAACAGATCCATCTGGTGACCATTAAGACTTTTCTCTACCTTCCAAGTCCTTTGGCATCCTCCATAGGTCCTTCAGCACAGACAACTAGGAAGACCCAGTCTTGCAAATGCACTAATGCCTTTGGAGTCATCTGTTGCTTTGAGCTGGCAACAATTTTAATGGTGTCCTGATACTTTCCATAGGGTAAACCAAACATAAAGAAGATCGTTCCCTTCCTTCTCTTCCATGAACGGAGGTTCCACTCTGCCAGGCATCTACTCATCTGTACTTGTCAGCAGACAATCCGTCAGGCAGTATTTGGGCACTCTGCGCTCCCAGTCCTCTTCATCTGAATGATTGGAGGCTTTCCTGGAGACCAAGACACGGCTATCCTTCAAGGATCTCTATGTGACAATAACCAGGTGACTTACCCTGACTTCCATCAAAATTCCTTTCTCCATCAGCAGCCAGGCATCTCTCCTCCTTTTCTTCTCTCAATCACTACCTAGTGACAGATGGGTCCTTTCTTATTTGCCCTCTAGGCACCTGCTGAAAATTTGGGAAGCATGATTTACCCTAAATTCCCAAGTGGCCAGGAGAGGTTAAGGCAGGTGCTGCTTTCAACCTGTGAGCTGCAGGTTCCACACTTCCACGGCTACGCTCCAATCCGTTCTGTGATGCATATGAGTCACAACAGTCTGCGTAAAACACAGTCAGCACTTAGGATGGCAAGTTTAGAGAGTTATCAAGTCATAGGACTGGGAGAAAAATGGAATAATGGGAGAAATTTAAAATAAATCTGGTTAGTTTGGGTCGAAGACTGCTTTTACTCAGGCATAAATGCTTCACCCAAATTATCAAAGAATGAACAGACCCCAAAAGTTGACCCTTTTCTCCCTGCCCATCACTTAAAAACAGCACATGCTGCTCTCTCCTCCCAGACTGCTCTAAAGTGTTTCCATTCAGATGCTCTTTTGTAAGTGCTTTATCAATTCCCATTCAGTCCATTTAGACTATTGGCTGGAAGGAAATCAGAAACCACTTCATATAAAAACCACTGTAGTGGATAACTCATTAAATGTGTTTTTCCCTTTGTATTTTCCATCCAAAGCAGTTGCTTTTTTATTTATGAGAAGTAAGAGACTCGTCTGCTGAAAACATAGCACTGTTAATCCTACAGTCTTCTGTTGCCACAGAGTCTGCTAGATCTTCCTCCTCGGAGTCCTCCTCCTCCTCCTCCTCTTGTGCTGAGGAACTGGAGGTGGGTCCTTTACAGGTCTTCAGATGGCGGGTAAGATGATATTTGGTTAGATATGCCTTTGTACATTTTTCACAGACATAATCTCGCTTTCCTTCATGAGAATTGAGATGCTTCTTCAAGTGATTTGTTCTCAGAAACAGCTTATCACACTTGGGACACTTGATCTGGCGTTCTCTAAGAGGGACAAAAGAAAAACATTTGATTTGGGGTTACAAATGACATCTGAGGCACACACTGAATTCTTTATAACCTCAGCCTTTGTCAGAGATGTTCTACCCTTTTAGAATCAGGTTTAGTTTTTTTTTTTTTTAACCTTTATTTCACTCATTTATTTTTTATGTGGTGCTGAGGATCAAACCCAGGGTCCCACGTGTGCAAGACAAGCACTCTACTACTGAGCCACAACCCCAGTCTGAGGTTTAGTTTTTTTATAGGAGACACAGAGGTTATAAAACATAGGTACAGTTTGAATAGCATATGCTAATTTTGCCCCTTTTAGGTTCTTCATAAACAGAACCACTCTATTTGTATTTCTTGTGTGTCTTGCTTCTTTCACTGAATATGAAGTTTGTGAAATTCAATCACATATCAGTAGTTTGTTCCCTTCCATTGCTATATATTATTTATAAACAGACCACAACTCTGTGGTACTGGGTTTGTCTATTATGGATATTCTGATGATTTTCAGTTTTTTTATTAACATAGGTAAGACTGTTATGAACATTTCTACCCTTTCAAATTATTCTGCAACATGTAAGCGTTTCTCCAAGAACACACACAAGAGCAATATAATTGGATCCAAGGTCAAAAGATATGCACATCTTCAAGGTCAAGGAAGATAGTAACTTCACTGTTTCCTGAAACAAATGTGAAACAAGGTGATATGATAAAAAGTTACAGAAACTAGGGACATTTGGTCTGACAAAAAGAAGGTTAATGGGATAATGGCAGTGTCCATAAATTGCATAAAAGGCTATCAATTTAAAGAAACAAGTTTACTTGTGTATTCACTCCAGAGGGGAGTTATAGAGTGAAAGGATGAGGCTGATGTCAGCTTGACTCAAGCAAAACTTCCACAACTATGTGATAGTCAAGAAACAACAATATGTCCACTTGCCAGAGATATGGTACAAATCAGTCTTTTGTTTGGAGGAAGTCAACAGTTCTCAACCCTGGCTGGACACCAGGCACCTGGGGAGCTTTCTAAACTAGCAAGGCCAGGGCTCCACCCCAGACCAATTAAATTAAATCCCTAAGGGTGGGTCCTGGCATCAACTGCTTCTCACACTCACCAGCTGGTTATAATGGGCAGTGCTAGTGATAGAATGCCTCTCCATATTCCCCAGTCACAGGTTGAAGGCCAAACTCCAGCATGAGGAAGGGACTACAGGAAACAATAAGACTGAGTTCGAGACCTCCATGGTGGGATGAGTGGTCTTACAATAAGAGGAAGACACCAAAGATCTCATTTTCTCTCTCTCATGTCCCTTTCTCCCTACCTACTCCCAAATGGAAGACTGGGTGGCTTAAACAACAGAAGGGGTTTCTCACCGTTCTGGGGTAGGAAGTCAGAGATCAGGGTGTTGGTGTGCTGGGTTCTAGAGAGCGCCTTTTTCCTGGCTCATCATGGCTTTCTCATTCTGCATTCCTCCCCTGCTATTTAAGCCATTCAGCCCGTGGTATTTAGTTGGGGCGACCTTAGGTATCTAGGCTGTTTGTCTAGATGATCCCAGAGGTCTTTCAGCTGTAACCTTGTACAATTCCATATTTGATAATTAGTATCTAATCTCCCAAAATTTTATAATAATAAAAAAACTAAAGACTATTTTAAAAGGTCCTTTACAGCCATGCACAGTAGTACACACCTGTGATCCCAGCTAATTGGGAGACTGAGGAAGATCAAGAGTTCAAAACCAACCTAGGCATAGACCTAGGTTGCCTAGAAAGACCCCCATCTCAAAAAAAAAAAAAAAAAAAAAAAGTCCTTTTGAGAGTTGAGATGTAGATTCAGAATCCCTGGACATTTAGCATTTCAGGCTGCACTGTAGTTAGGTTAGAAAGCAAACATAAGAGCTGATACCAAAGCATTCTGTAGAATGTTCTGTAGAGTTTGGAGAAACACTTTGCTTTGGTATCAGAAAGCCTCCGGTGAATATGGATCTCTTAAGAGCAACTACAAAATATTTTCTCCCTCTTCCAAACTCACTCAAAGGGACAATGGTAAAATCTGTTTCATCTACTACTACTGTCACTAATGCAGGTTGGAGAATTTATTACACTTGGATTCAGCAATAAATTCCTAATCAATCTCCTGATATTTGGTCTTTTCCTCTTCATTCTCCGTCCAGCTATCAGAGTAATCTTCATAGAATGGGTATGTCACCACAACTCGACACCCTTTCCTTAAAAGTCCTGCAGTGCCTGCACAACCACATGAATATAACCAATATTACTGCTCTGAATACCTAAAAATGGCTAAGATGGCAACTTGTTTGTTTTCTTGTTCACACACACACATACACACACACACAGCACAGAACAGTTCCTGATACACTGCAGTGGTTGGGGAGCAGATCCTTCCCTGGCCTGCCACTGTTTACAGAATAAAATTAACTTCTTTGTAGAATAAGAGGCTCTTCATGGCACAGTGGCTGCCTCTCTCTCCACTCTTCTCTCATATGCACACTATGTTCTAACTATAAAGAACCACATTCAAAAGTCCTTTCTGCATCTGTTTCTGCCTGACATTCTCCCCCACCTACCTAGAGTACCATTCTCACTCCTTACCCTTATCTGCCTCCATGAATACTTCTAATTTATCTTAAAACTTAGCTCAAACTACCAAGAAGCCTTACCAAACCCCCAAACTGGCTTAAGCGCCCTTCTCCTATGGTTTTTCAGCATCCAGTGCCGCACACCATGGTAAATGTTTATTTGCTTCCAGGGTAAAACCAAAAACTCTGCTTGGCTATGTAGAACACAGGAGGCATCTACCATGCACCAGGGCAGTTAACAGATAGCGTCAGCACCTGCAAGTTCTGGAGCTGGCAGGCTAAACCCACCCCCCAAGGATGGCATCATGGCTGCAAGGCTACTTACTGTGTGTGGATGAGCACATGCTGCTTGAGGTCCTGCCTGCGCATAAACAGCTTATCACAGTAATCACACTTGAGATTCTTCTCACCCGTGTGGATGACCATGTGTGATTCCAGGTGAGCTTTCTGGGTGAAAGACTTGTCACACAAAGTACATCTATAGTTCTTCTGACCTGCAAATTTACCCAAAATATCACACTGAGTATAAAACAACTACTAGCATTCTCAAAGATAAATTATATATAGGAATGCAGCAAGGCAAGAATGTAGCAGAACTGGCTGATACCTGAACTTTGCTTTCTAGGACTGTCTCCCTAGAAACACTCATAGCCATTTAATTTATATTTTGCAACTAAAGCTAATAAACCTGCTCTACTTATAGGACCTCTTATCTCAGTATGTATTAATGTTTATAGCTGACACGTGAAACCAAATTGGTGAGAACAATACTAATAATCCCAGTGCCCTACTAACAAAAGAACAGCCATGAATTCTAGCACTCATCTGTAGGCAAACATTTTTATACCTACAGTTTCTACTATTATCTTTTTAACATATAGTATGACCCCATAAACCATACAATCCTTTTAAGAGTACATAAATATATCCAAGTCCAAGGGCTCAGCAAATCTATTCTTAAAGGCTAGAAAGAATCAGATTTTGTTGGGTCACAGATCTCAGCTGCAGCTACTCAGTCATAACACAAAAACATGGAGAAGGTCAAGTGTGGTGGCACACTCCTGGTAATCCCAGCTACCCCAGAGATGGAGGCAAGAGGATTACAAATTTGAGGCCAGCCTGGGCAACTTAGGGAGACACTGTCTTAAAATAAAAAGGGTTGGGGATATAGCTCAGTGGTAAACTGCTTGTCTAGCATGTGTGAGACCCTAGGTTCAATTCCCAGTATTCAAAACAAAAAAAAATTAATTAATTAATTAATTAAAAACTTCCTTCTGAAGACTTAGAGAACAAATCACCCAAGAAAGCAAAAATCTCATCAGTTCTAGAGTCTATTAAAAAAATAAGAGCTGAAAGACAGGGTTGGTTTGTATGGAGTTTAGAAGATAGAAATGCAAAAATCAAATCTGGGCAGTTTACAGAGCACTATTCAAAGAGGCTCGTGACCAGGGCTGAACTATGTAGTGGGAAGCTCAGGCTACTTCTAGGGAATTCCCTTTGCTTTAAATCCAAACACAATGACCAACTTTCTGATGAACTGCATTTTTCCAAATACATTCCAATTATTGGTGGAAGCACCTAGAAAATCAAGCACCACACATGCCTATAAACTCAGAGGCTCAGCAAAAGTGAGGCACTAAGCAACTCCGTGAGACCCTGCCTCTAAATAAAATACAAAATAGGGCTGGAGATGTGGCTCAGAGGTCAAGTGCCCTGGTACCCCTTGTCCCTTCACCCCCCCCCCCAAAAAAAGAAAATCAAACACTTTACTAACCCCTCCAAGGAGTCTCAGTTATCCATCCCACAAAGGTCTACTACCCAAGGAGGTCCCATCAATAGTCATCTGGATTCTTTCTCTGACATTGTTATGGTTTAGATATGTGGTATCCTCTAAAGCTCATGTGTTTGACAATGCAAGAATTTTCAGAGGTGAAATGATTAGATTATGAGAGCCTTGACATAATTAGATCAATTCACTGATATGGATTCACAGTATGGTAACTGTAGGCAGGATTGAGAACCTTGATGTAATCAGTAGATTAATTAACTGATATGGATTCACTGGATGGTAATTTAGGCAGGGTGTATCTAAAGGAGATAAGTCACTGGAGGTGTGCCTTTGGGATTTATATTTTGTCCCTGGTGACTGGAGCTCTTTCTGTGCTTCCTGATTGCAATGTCCATAGCTTTCTCTGCCATGCCCTTCCACCATACATTAGCCCTCACCTCGGGCCCAGAGCAGTGGAATTGGTCTTCTATGGACTGAGACCTCTGAAAACTATGAGCCCCTCAAAAAATTTTTCTTTTTCTATGTTGTTCTTGTCAGGTCTTTTGGTCACTGCAATTAAAAACTAAGTAAAACAGACATTTTATTTCAACTCTACCTGCAATCTCAAATTGTTGCAAAAATTCCATTCTGATGGTCAGAGCTTACCAGTATGTATCTTGAGGTGGGTCCGCAGATTGCTTGGATCACTGAAAGCCTTGCTACAGAAGTCACACTTGTGGGGCTTCATACCCATATGACCCATAAAGTGGACGTGCAGTTTGGAAGGAGAGATAAAAGCTTGGGGGCACATTGAGCACTTCCATTTTCTTTCTTTGCTGTGGCCTTGACCATGATTGCTGCTGTGACCCTGGCTAGGGAGATGGTTATGGATGTGACTGGTCAGATGAGCTTTGAACTCTGAGTAGGAATTGCATTCCTTGCCACAGTTACAGAGGTGCACATCTGGATGTTCAGGAACACCTTTAAAACAAGAATTACTCAATGTTTCCTGAGACTAAAATTTCAAAACTGTCCTTGATATTAATAATTGTTCCTTACAAATCTCCTAACAAAATTTCCAACTTGTCCACTGCCCATAAAATTAACATGTCTTATTCAGTGCTCTATCCCTATCATTTCAAATAATGTACCAAGCACATAAGAAAGCACTTGGTAAACATTGCATTATATGGCCTCTTTAAATATCACTGTCAATGGAACAGTAGAAAGAGCTTAAATCTCAATATTGCTGGCTTAAAAAGTAATTTTAGAAGCTTAAAGCTCAAATCAATGTTGTACCATAAAAGCTCTTTTTACATTAATATTGGTTGGTCAGTAACATTCACCTTATGATGGACCTCACAGATTTTAACGCCCAAATATAGATAGTAACAGCTTGCATTTACATATAAAAAAGTTCATGATTTACCTCAGCTGTCGTGTAAATCATTACCAAAGGATATTCCTGGTCCTTGGCATTCTCACTATGCTAGATTCATGACAAATAAGTCTTACAAACTTACCAATCTGCTGAGCATAATCCCGACTATAATAGAAAAGCAGTTCATGTTCAGGAGGGATGTCTTGTGAGGTGCAGAAATAAATTTTTCCATCATGGGGATAAGCCACCAAATTTTGCTCTTCCCGATTCCTAAGTCATCACATTTAATAGATTAAGCATATTATTTTTGGCTTTTTTTTTTTTTTTTTTTTTTTGGTGTCTCATTATATTGTCCAGGCTGGCACCAAACTCCTGGCCAAAGCAACATTCCTGCCTCAATTTCCCAACTAGCTAGAACTACAGGTATTTACCACCAAACCAGGCTTAGCGTATCTTTTCCCCCCAATGCTGAGGACTGAACCCAGGACCTTTTATAAACTAGGCAAGTGCATTCCCAGGAACTGCATTCCCAGCGCCTTAAGCATATTAATTTTGAAATATATATTCAGTATCTTGTACCCCCTGTAGTGAATTCCTATATGAAAGCTTAGAACTATTTTCTCTAAATCATTTTTGTAATTCCCTATCCCACCTATTAAGAGCAATTTCTAGAGAAACAGAATTGTTACTTAAGTGCATTAGTTGATTCTTTTATAGTCAGAAAAACTGCAGTCTACTACTGGAAGCAAAAATTATAAATGAAATTTAGTCTTAAAAAAATATTAAGGGCTGAGGTTGTGGCTCAGTGATACAGTACTTGCCTAGCATGTGTGAGGCACTGGGTTTGATCATCAGCATGACATAAAAATAAATAGTTATTAAAAAAATAATAATTAAAAAATATATATTAAAGACAAAGACACAGAGACTGCTAACTAACAAGAATTAACTCCAGCCAGGCACAGTGGCGCATGCCTGTGATGCCATGACTCATAAGGTTGAGGCTGGAGGATCACCAGGTTCAAGGCCAGCCTGGGAAATTTAGTGAGAAACTATCTCAAAAATAAAAATTAAAAAAGACTGGGGACATAGCTCAATAGTAGAATTCCCCTGAGTTCAATCCTCAGTAGTGCACATTTGAAAAAAAATTAACTCCAGCAATAGCCTAAAGGGTTGACTAAGAGCCAATATAAAGGAAAACTTTGCAAATTCAATGACTATACATTCCTTATTACATTGGTAAGCTGAAGAACCTATTAAAAAAGGGTAGTGCCACAGTCTGGCTGGGCACCAAATCGGAAGGTCATGAGGAACTCCTTTATTATCCGAACTCCACCGGCACTCCACACGTACTCCCCAGGAACTCTCTCCCAACTCTCTCCCCCTTCCACTTAATGGGAACTCCCGAGGCAGGAGCTGCCCTATTGCCGGACTGCAGGGGTCTATATACAACTGAATACATAGCCTGTTTCAATCCAGCATCATCCAGTCATAGCAATTATACACAGCTTAACTTAATTATCATCATTTTAATGGCTCGCTGGCATCACCTTTCAACCACTCCTACTGGCAAAATGCTAGGCGCCATCCCTACTCGGCTGTGGCTCTCAACAGGGTAGTTCTGGGCTGGGGTTGTGGTTCAGTGGTAGAGCGCTTGCCTAGTACGTGTGAGGCGCTGGGTTCAATCCCCAGCACCATATAAAAAACTAAATAAACAAAGGTGTTGTGTCCCTCTACAACAACAACAAAAAAATTTAAAAATTGGGTAGTTCTGTGTGTTCTGATTTATAAAAATCACCATTATTCAACCACCACTAGAGTGACGATATTGAAAAGTCTTAGTTTTAAATATGTGCAGGTTGGGGCTGGGGATGTGGCTCAAGTGGTAGCGCGCTCGCCTGGCATGCGTGCGGCCAGGGTTCGATCCTCAGCACCACATACAAACAAAGATGTTGTGTCCGCCGAGAACTAAAAAAAAAATAAATATTAAAATTCTCTCTCTCTCTTTCTCTCCCTTTCTTTAAAAATAAATAAATAAATAAATAAATAAATAAATATGTGCAGGTACTTATGTAACGTGGATTCTTCAGTCCTTTCATATTTTATACAAAGCTTCTTACTGAAAAATACCAGAAGGGAACCAATTTCTCTCATCCACAACTACTCTTACCTGGCTTTGCGCACAAACATCATCCAATTACATTCATTTTCGTCAGTTGTAATGATGCAGAATTCTAGGACACCATTGTGGTATATCTGCCAAAAGAAAGCAGATACACGTCACATGAACTGACAAGTGATAAAGTACTACACTAAATTTTGGTCAGCAATCCATTCATCTGCTCATGTACAGTAGATCCCCACTTTCCTAATCAGTGTGAAAATACATGACTGCCTTCTCCACATGCTTATCACTTCACCAATCCTATCTCACAACAGATTAAAGAGCATCAGAGACCTCCAGTTAGTACTCAGAGTACAAAATGACTTTGTTCTTGATTATTCACTTTTTAGTTAGAAAATATACAAAAAAGAAAAACAAAAGTCTTCTTATCCAACCATATTCATCACTACCACAAGGCAGACATAGAGTAACTGACTATTCACTAAGGGCAAAAGACCACCTCTCCTCGTTTTTCCTGTTGGACCTAGCATTGTTTTGTGTTCTATTTTGGACATCAAAACTGAAGTTCCCAATGACAGTGGCACCTTACTTTTCTGATTATCATAAGACCTACTTTCTCACCACTTCAATTTTGCAAGCATTATTTCTAATTCATTGAGATTCTATCAAAACATGTTATAGGAACAAATATGTAAGTCAAAATTTTGCATTTCCATTAGAAAACTAGAGAAATAATCTTAGTTTCCAATCCTAGAATTGTTTCTTAAGCTAAATATTTAAGGAATGTTTTAATTAAAAACATCACATAAACAAATTTCTCAGCTGCAGCAAGTAATTAAAATACATAAAAAGGATCAAAATGGTTGGATTAGCTCACAAAATGGAGATGAAAACAGTTTATCCTGTTTGTTCAGTAGCTGGTATTGTGCTATAGAATTTGACCATCAAGAATAACAAAAAGAATGTAATATTAAAGAAAAGACTGACAGCTAAATGGCACTCACTGCATTAGTTCTGGCTAATTCTTACTTTATATCACTTTTTAAAACTACCACATTATAATAAAAACAGCCAAAATTCAGAAAAATTACATCAGCACTGACCTTCCAAATATGGTTAACAGCCTTGTCTGTCCACTCTGCGACTTCCATGGAGTGACTCTGCTGACCAATAAGGGGCCCAAAGCAGGTGCGCACAGGAATGGTTTCTCCAGTCCATACACCTATCAGTGGACGAACACCAACTACACAATCAATGACTTTAAAAACTAACACAATACTGACACAGGTGCTTAACTCATTCAAAGACTCATTTTCAATGACCTTAAGTACTACAAACAAGTCAGCACTCCTGAGAGGTAGCTAAGGCCTGAAAGGTCCTGGCCTGTAAATAAGTAAAATGCAATGAATGGATTCAACAGCACTCAGAAGAAATGCAGAGTAAGAAGCAGTATCAGAAATTCCTAAACCTAGTTGTACGTATAAGGAAACTGACCTTGTCCTTCCAAATACATTACTTTAAAGTTAATACACAAGAAAGTACAGAAAACATTGTTCTATTATAAAAATATAAAGCAATTACTATAAAAAAAAATCAAACTTCTAAAATCTTTCATGCTTAAGGCACTGCTCTATATTATATAAGCCATTTAGTATTTTCAAGGCTTAAGGCCAAGCCGTAGCTGAAAGAATAACAAACCTAATTTCATATCTTCAAAAAACAGCATAGGAACTTGAAAGCCACGTTAAATTCACATATGGGAAAACGTACTCTGACAGTCCACATTCCTTATTCCTTTTTCCGAAGGAGTATTAGAGAACTTACAAATATCTGATCAAACATCTTTTGTGCCATACAATTGTCCATGGTAAATTTTTGATGTTTTTAATACACAAGTTTCAAGGAGTGTGCTGTTAGTATAACTGTTAGTGGATGAAACAGCTAGAATAAAAGTCAAGGCTTCAAAGACTCAAGCCAGGACTCTTTCCTCTACTTAAACCTGATTCTAAAAAAGGGGAGGTTGCCCAATAAAGTTTGCAACTTTATTTACTGCACCCTAAATACGACAAATATTCTCTAAAACTATCCTAAGCCATAAACAGATTTTTGGATCAATAATCACTGAATAGTATAAATTATACACATCCACTCTTACAGCTCTACCCTATTAAAAAGAAACTTGATGTGCCAAGATTCTTACCAACTTCTGCTCCCACAATTGACTGTCGAAGAACAAGCTGCTTTGGGAGAGAAAGTCTTGCTCTGCTCTCTATTGGAGTATCAGGAACAAAAGTCACTGGTCCATGATCAGGGCAATCTGAAGGATAGGCTCGGTCACAAAGAGTGCACCCTATAAAGACCAAATTTGAGAAACACAAATGGGTGTAGTTCACAGGTTAAATTATGACTTTTTTTTAATTTAAATGCTAATTCCTAAAATGTAACCAGTAAGACATAGTTCTAACAGAAATACTGTAATCAAAGAACAACTTTCTTATATTAAATTTATATATGTCCATGCTTATACTTCTTCAGGATTCAACAAAATCTAATTTTCTTTAGATATGACAGGATAAATTTCCTATTCAGTGCATAAAAGAGAAACTGGAGAAATAGCACCATGGTAGAGCACTTGCCTAGCACAAACAAGGCCTTGGTTTGATCCTCAGCACTACAATAAATGTTAAAAAGTAACACTGTATTACTTCAACAACCAAGTATTATTATCCCTTGCATTAAGTAGATAAGCAATACTTTTGGATAGGGTACCCTAAAGTGCAAATGATTACAATTCTGAACTGTAAGAGAAAACTGAATTGAAATGTTAGTCATGCAGAGTGGGAGAAAAGATGGCAGTATGGACAGAGGGGTTGAGCCAGCTACACCAAGCCTAGTTTTGACAACACATTCTAAAGAAGACAAAAAATAAATTAAAAAAATAACCAATGATCCACTCTTGTGGAGAACAGGAAAAATCATATTCTTGCAGACCTACGTGCACCAAATTTTTCTTATTTTTCATGCACTCCATCTTTTTGCATTGTTAGAGAGGGTACTGCCTTCATTCACTGTTCTTTGGGGGTTTTGTTTGTTTTCAGTCCTGGGGATTGGACCTAAGGGTGCTATGCCATTTAGCTACATCCCCAGTCTTTTTTCTTCTTTGAGACAGGGTTTCACTAACTTGCCCAGACTGGCCTCAAAACCTGTAATAGTCTTGCCTTAAACTCCCCAGGTGCTGGCATTACAGGCATGTGCCACCATGCCCAGCTCATGTGGTGTAACGAGCGTGCTTTTCCACACGTTTTGTTCTGTTCTTTAAACTTCCCTTTCTGTGTGTTAAGGAACAGTATTCACGACACTGTTATTCAATGACTGAGTTCAACTTTCCAAATTCCTTCACAAAGTAGCTGAACACAAAAATAAACCTTAGAACCACAGCCATCTGTCTTATTTTGCTAAACAATCCATCTGAAATTTGCACTTCAGCGGAATAAAATGTCCAAGTTTTCATATTCAGGAAAAACAGTAGTATAGCTACTACTTCAACTACTACTTGATTAAAAAAAAAAAAATGTGACTAATCAGATTAGAGATCCCCTACACCTGATGAGAACTGAGTCTCCATTGTTCTTAGGAGAAATAACCTCCAAAGGAGATTCAGACTTCATATTGAGAAAAAATGATTAAAGGTTTCTCCAAAAGACACACAAACGGCAATAAATACAGGAAAGATGTTTAGCAAAATTAGTCATTAGGGAAATACAAGTAGAAACCACAATGGGATACTACTTCACATTACTAGGCTATAATAAAAACATAAAGAAATGATATATGTGGGTAAGAATATAGAGAAATTGGAACCCTCATATATTGCTAAGAATGCAAAATGGTACAGCCACTTCAGAAAATAGTCTGGCTAATTCCCAAGAGGTTAAATATAAACACTGTACCCCATAAATATGTGTGTCATATACTGTGTGTCAATTAAAATTTGTAAAAGTGTGTATTTATTTATGTATCTATACTGCAGTGCTGGGCTTTAAACTCAGGGCCTCATGCATGTTGGTCAAGTGCTCTACCACTGAGCTATTTCCCTAATCCAAACTTTTTAAAGTCAAAAATAGAGTAATTCCACTCCTAGATGTGTATCCAAGACAATTAAAAACATCTGTTCATACAAAAACTTGTACATGAATGTTCATAGCAGTATTCATAATAGTCATGAAGTAGAAACAACCAAAAGTACATCCACTGATGAATGGCTAAAGTGCAGCATATTCAGAGTGTGAAATAACAGTCAGCTATAAAAAGGAATGAAGTACTGACACATGCTACAACATGGATGAGCCATGATAATAATATGCTAAATAAAGAAGCCAGAGACAGAAGGTCACATATACTATGATTCCACTTACATGAAATGTTCAGAATATACACATCCATAGAGATAGAAAGTAGATTAATAGTGTCTGAGAATTGAGTAGAAGGAGGGCATGAGGAATAACTGCTAATGGGCATAGGCTTCGTTTTTTTAATATTTACTTTTTAGTTGTAATTGGACCCAATACCTTTATTTTATTTATTTATTTATTTTTTATGTAGTGCTGAGGATCGAACCCAGGGCCGCACACATGCAAGGCGAGAGCTCTACCACTGAGCTACATCCCCAGCCCTGGTATAAGGTTTCTTTATGGGTTGATTAAAACGTTTGGAATTAAGACAGTGGTAATGGCAGCACAACTTTTGAATATACTGAAAATTGCTACACTGTATACTTTAAAATGTACACCTAAGCCAGGTGCAGTGGTGAATGCCTGTAATCCCAGCAACTTGGGAGGCTGAAGCAGGAAGATCCAAAGTTCCAGGTCACCCTTAGCAACCTGGTGAGACCCAAAAAACAAAAAGGGCTGGAGATGTAGCTCAGTGATAAAGTACTCCTGAGCTCAATTCCCAATACGAAAAAGAAAAAATATTTACACCTTATAAACTTGAGATTTTAAAGGTTAATACAACATGATCAACATATTGATTGACTTCTGCAGCCCACACCATGGTGGGCTTCCTCCTTTTTGACTCTCCTGGGCAGTCTACTTTGGAAGCTCTCCCTCCATTGCTTATCTGGATACCCCTTGCCCTCTTCTCTTCTCATTGTACACTTATACTAGACAGTTTAGCCACAGTCAACATCTTGGTTGTCATACTCTCTAAATATTTAGTCAGATCCTTCCTGAGCTCCAAATTCAACATTTCATTAGATATTTCTACTGGGCATTTTATAGACACAAATCAAATGCCTAAAACTGAACTTACCCTCACTCCAAAAAATGTAATAATCCAATCTCTTCTTTCATTATTCTATCTACCTAGATTCCGATGCCAAAAATAAGGGTTTTCTCTTAAACTTTTCCCCTTCCCCAACTTTATCCAGTCCACAAGCTCTGCTGAGTTCTTTGTAAATGATCTCTAATTTCTTCATCCTCAATATCTCTACTCTCACTTGGAAAATCATCACCCCTCACTTTAATTGTGGCAACTCAGTACCTATTCACTTATCTATGCTTCCCATCACAGAGGCTCTCTAAAGACTGCTCTACTCCCAGCATCTAGCACACAGGTTGGTATACTGAAAGCACAACATGTTGTTTGCATGAATGAGGCATACAGTGTGATCACTTTTACAATTTTTTGTTATTGTTGCCCAATAAAAAGAACTTCTACATGATATGTATTCTAAGGAAAAAAAAATGCATTGACATCCACTTATATTTTCCATTGCGTTATAAAAGTGATCTCATATTTTTTTTTTCTTTTGGTCTTGTGTTGAAAGTACCCAAGTCATGTCACACAATTTAGCTTTAGGACAGTTTACTCCTGGAACTCTATTTGTAAGACCTTGGAAACACCTTAATACTTATCTGTAAAATACAGAAATGATTACTTTTCTTCAAGTGGACACTGGAAGAACCAGTGAAGTATACACCATTTAGCTTAATTAAGAAAAAGGAGCCACAATAATCAAAGGAGATTACAAAGGAAAAGAAAAATTCCAAAGTCTAATAACTTTCCATACTCCCTTAATCTGTGCCAGATTTTGTGTTTAAACCTCTTAGGCATGATGGCCTTTTAAAACCAATATTTCCAAAAAGAAAAGCTAAGCACACTCACAAATTGTAAACAAAGTTGCCATGTTTTCCTTGTTTGAATTGGAGTCTTCCATTTGCAGTGTCGGTGGTACAAAAGAAAGACTGTCTGAAGATACATCTACATGACCTGTACCCATGGCAACCTCCTGGGTGATAGAGGAGACAGCCACAGGTTCTAGGCTGAGGCCAACTTCATGGAGGGAAACAGATTCTAGGGAGGCGAGGTTGTGTGAGGTAGAGAGTGCCACGCTTACAGAGTTGGTGCTCATGGCCACAGTGTGGATGGAATCACTGAGAGCACTATCAGACATCCCGTTGACTCGACTTGCAATGTGGTCTGTTTCCATGACCACAGGGAGCTCCAGGCCATTCCCATGAATGGGTATCACACCACCATGTCCTACTGTGTCTGCTGCAAGGTTGTTGCTCACAGAATCCACAGAGAGAGGTTCATGACTTCTGGAGCCATTTGGGATTTGGGAATGCTCGCCTGCAACACCATCCATTGTAAGCTCCTCTGCCATTCCGTCAGTAGAGATTGGGCTGGTAACTCTAGAAACGTTCTCCATGGTGATTGTTGAGTCCAGAGCCACCTCATGGCCATCACTAGGATGAAGGCTTTGGGCGCCATGTGTGTTCACAGAACGAGAGTCTATTGAAACAATGCCTGGTTCTAATCCAACATTTCCATTGGACTGATAGGGATCAAGTGCTGATGGGTTATTGGCGATGGATAATGGTGTATTACCATCAACGTTTATAGAGTTGGGATGGATGTACTGAGGAGGTGGTCTGTCAGCTAAATAAGATAAAATGCCTGAGAAAAACAAAAGATTAGGTATCAGAGACTTTTTACATTGCTATATATTAAAAATTCCAAGTACTAGAAACTATTTTCCTTATAAATGTAACTAAAATCTACTTCAATTTAATCAATATCCATATTTTATAAATAGCAACCTACTTACAACATAAATAAGTTTTTTCCTGTGAAATCCTAAAAAATTAGCCATATTCCTTTGAGGCCAGGTGGAAATAAGTCATTTAAATGCTTCCTTTAATATTTACATGGTTGCAATTCCTGAGTCCTAAGATGCTAAAATTTGCTCTATTAAGAAACTAAACAAATGATTTGAATGCAGATTTTGTTAAAATCTTCTACTAATAAATTATATTTAACTGACTAAACTATCACAACACATTAAACTCTACCCAAAACAAGTCACGAATGTATCAATTCTATTGAAACAAAACATAAAGAGTGTAGTGTTGGGATGGAAACCAGGGCCTCAAGCATGCTGAGCAAGTGCTCTACCATATTCCCAACTCCAAAAAAACTTTTGAACTTGTGCTTGTAAGGACGTAGTGAAATGGTACTTGTTGCACTGCTAGTATAGTGTAAATTACTAAAACCTCTTTGAAAAGTACATCTATGAAGAACCTCAAAAATACTCACATCTTGCACAAGAAATTCTGATTATGATGACCTTCCCTAAGTGCATTTTTGTAAATATTATACACAAAGATATTCATAACAACATCAGTTACAATGGGAGTAAAACCTGGAAAACAAAACTGTCCAGCAATAAAGACTAATATAATGAACTACAGAATATGTGTTCAGTAGAATGGAATGAGTCATTAAAAAGGATAATTATGAAAAGCACAGAGCAGCATGGAAAAATATGCAGAGCAGAGAAAACTACTAAGTTAAAAAGTAAACAATCATGCATGCAATCATTTACAAATATGACCTTAATTATGAAAAACAATAAAAGCCTATACCCAAAATAAAAGACAGGAAGTACACTAAAAATATGTTCGCAGGGACTTTGAGAGTTTCCCTCTAACACTTTTCTAAAGAACAAAAATTCAAATTTTAAAAAACAATGGCACTGAAACAGGGTATGTGGTGGGTAGGTATTAGAAACACTGAATCAAAAGCCCAATGAGGCGGCAACCGCCTGTAATCCTAGCAACTCGGGAGGCTGAGGCAGGAGGATCACAAGTTCAAGACTAGCTTCAGCAACTTAGTGATATCCTTATCTTAAAATAATAAAAAAGGGGGCTGGGGTTGTGGCTCAGTGGTAAAACACTTGCCCAGCACATGTGAGGCACTGGGTTCGATCCTCAGCATCACAATAAAAAAATAAATAAATAAAATAAAGGTATTGTGTCCATCTATAACTGAAAGTATTTAAAAAAATAATAATAATAATAAAGGGGTTGGGAGATATAGCTCAGTTGGTAGAGTGCTTACTTTGTATACACAAGGCTCTGGGTTCAATCCCCAACATCATAAAAAAATAAAAAATAAAAATAAATAAAATAAAATTTGTTTAAAAATTAAAATGTGGCTCAACAGTAAAGCACCCCTGGATTCAATCCCCAGTATCCACCACCCCGCCAAAAAAAAAGAAAGAAAAAGAAAAAACTGAACCAAGAAGATGCCAAAGGAGGAAAAAGAAAAACTGTTTATGTACAATTAACAATTCAGGTTAGTTGAACTGCTATATGAAGAATACATTAGCCAGGCATGGTGGCACATGCCTATAATCCTAGCAGGTCAGAATGCTGAAGCAGGAGGATCGCAGATTTGAAGCCAGCCTCAGCAACTCAGTGAGGCCCTAAGCAACTTGGTTAGATCCTATCTGAAATTAAAAAAAAAAAAAAAAAAAAGGGCTGGGGGCTGGTGATGTGGTTCAGAGGTTAAGCATCCCTGAGTTAAATCCCTGGTACCAAAAAAGAAAGAATGAATATGTGCACATTCTTAGAGGAAAGAACATAAATATAAACAACCCCCCCCAACCTTGGCATTAATATCTAATAATGACAAAGAAAAAAGAGTCGTATTCAAATCTTCAAGAACTGTGTTTAAAAGTTGGCTCTGTGCTTTTTTTTTTCTAACAAAGAACTATAAAACTTACCAGGTAAAATGGTTCTGAAGTAACTGCTCTCCAGGTGGGGGTAAGGTGGTGGAGGTAGGGTATAGTTTCTTTCAGGTAACCCACACATCACCCCTCGATCCCCAATACCCATTGGGAGCATCAAAGACAAAGCAGAAGGCAGAGAGCTCAGGGAGGGACCCAAGTTTGGAATTGCCACTGGCAGACCTACAAAAAAAAAAATTATTTTTTCTTAAAGAAAATAAATTTTAAAAATTCTCTCCACAGCCACTGACTAAACTCACAAAACTTCTTGCATATGAGCAAAAATCTTAATTTAGTAGGCTTTCTCATCCCTAGACAGACAAATATCCAAACACATGACAAAGCAAAATAGCTTTAGTCCCAGAATTAGTTCCCAAGTTAGTTTATAAATAAAAGATGATCCTCCAGTTGTCTGCACTGCTCTTAACCCATTAGGTCCCAAGTTTTCAATGCTGTATTATAATGACAACAATGTATTAAAATAGCTTGAAAGTCATAATATATATGTAATTATATTAATATAATTATTATTAAAATTGTGTTTTCATTTTATAAACACAGTGTGTGTATATACATATATATACATATACATATATACACACACATACATACATATATATACACACATATACACATACATATATATACACATATAAAATATATTGTTTTTAAGTGTTTACAGATGTTTCACAACTAGAACAATGGGACAAAACGGTTAAGCACCAAAACATTTAATTTATAATTAAAAACCTAGTTTAAAGAACCTTTAAAAAGAGAACAAATTATATTCAGGAAAAAAAAAGAAAGAATTGTTCAAAGGAGTGGAGTATGGTTTTTCTTTTTTACTTTGTATTTTCCTTTCTATATGGTGGAATGGTTCACTTTTTAAAAATTCAGATATGCTTCTACTTGTAAGAGTGCAATTCAAAGTGAGATGTAAAATCATACATATACACTTTCATACAGTCTTTTGTATATATTCTGTGCCTCACAATCAATAAAAAATTTAAAGCTTAGATTACATCTATCTTGAAACATATCTACTTTCGAAGTGCTGAAGTGGCCCTTACTATGCCTAAGTATCATGATGAATACTCAACCACCTGGACAGTGCTGATTTTGCATATTTGTGTCAGGAGCAATATTTTTTAATAAGCTTTTCCTCAACAAGAGTGTCCACTAAAAGGAATGCCGAAGAGACAATCAGCTGGGTTAACCACTAATAATTTTTTTTTAATTTCTTTTGCGGACACTTAAGTGTAAAGAGATATTAATTTTGATTAATATTATCCAACTGCTGTATTTTACTAATTAGTCAGATAACTCTCTACAGAGAACTAAATAGATAACTTATAGATCTATCTAAAATAATCCTAATACTAACTCCTATTTTGATAAAAGTCTAGCATATTTCAATGTCACAGATCCTTAAAAATCAATAGCTTATTCATTTCTTCTCCACTTCAATAGGAAAAATAAAACTAGACAAAAGAAAAATAGTACAGCAACAGGGAAGAATGAATTCTTCTTGTATTATTCTCTGAGTGACAAGGCTCATAGGGAGCTCTCCAGAGGAGCTACATCTCTGGGACCACCTCTTTTCCAGAATTCCATGTCTGGCACATTTCCAGTTGTTCAGTTTCATATCTAGCAATAAAGCCCCATTCCCTGTGCTTCTGGGAATTAAAGAGTAAATTTAACTGATTCTCTTTATTAACCCAGGGACAAGGTACCAAGATGAGAACCAGATGAGTGGATAATCCAGAAGGAATGCCAAACTTTGGACAAAATGCTACCAATCAAAAAGAGACCATAAGACAAAAAAAATAATAACTACTACTCCTCTTATCCACTAGAACTCTGCAAAATATTTTCTTCTATGCTACCCTATGTGGGACAGCCATTCAGGTCTTTCCAGTTATTTCCACCCTTAAAAGCACTCCAATCTCCTCTAGGCTCCACTTGGCAGTGTTAAGGTGATGAAGCACTGAAATGCAGAGGCACTCCCTTACCGCTCACCTGGGGCAGGGATGGCACTGTGAGTAGGTGAGGCAGCCAAACCCAGGTGACTGCCTGAGACTGGCAAGGCATTGCTCACAGAGGATGAAGTCAGCTGCTCCATCCCCACTGGGCTCAGGTTCATTTCATTCATCCTAGGAAAGATCATACACAACCAGTTATACAGAAAATTACCTCAGTGACTTCATGTTAAGATGTCCAAGAGGGGCTAGAGTTGTGGCTCAGTGATAGAGCACTTGCCTAGCATGTGTGAGGCCCTGGGTTCAATTCTCAGCACTGCGTATAAATAAATGAATAAAATCAAGGTCCATCAACACCTTAAAAAAACCTTGGGAGGAAAAAAAAAAAAAAAAGATGTCTAAGAATCTGAATTTGTGGGGATGGGGACATGGCCTGATCAACTAACTATTTGTTTCTATGCTCTGAACTCTCTGAGATAGCTAATGTGATATTCTTTCTGCTAATAAGAAAACTAGGATTCAGAGAAGTTAATTCACATGAATGTTATTAGCAGAAACAAGGTCTGAATTCAGATCAGCCTTGTTCCAAACCCCATGCATATCATTCAAAGAAAAGTCTGTAATCTGTACAGCATGTTGGCAATGACTTTCTTCTCACAATATTTATTTTCTCTAATTGGTTTATTACTTACAACTATTCAAAAATTTTTACTAATCCTTTTTACCTGGAGTTGAGGCAATAATGGGTCTGATTCAGATCACCAATGGGGTGAAGAAGCAGCATACTTTTCCCAGGGGTCAATATTTTATTTTATTAAAAATACCTTAGTAGGGGCTGCGGTTATAGCTTAGTGGAGAGTGCTAGCCTACCAAGCGTGAGGTACTGGGTTTGATCCTCAGCACCACATAAAAGTAAATAAATAAAGCTATTGTGTCCATCTATGACTTAAAAAAAATTGTTTTAAATACCTTAGTAATCAATCAATACTCTTAATATCCCTTAACTATCAAGGTTCATTACATAAGCTTTGCTAGAACATTACTAAATATTACTCTGAATCCTCACACCAGTTCCGCAAAATAAGGTATATGAGGAAACTGAAACTCAAAGGTGGAGTGGCATGTCATATGCCCCAAATCATAAGAGTGATTAATGAAAGAACATAAAACATCTTGCAAAATGCTGCCCAAAAGTTTACTTTTTCAATATACCAAACTGTTTTCTAATACACCGACCATTTTTGGCAGGCTGAAGAATCAAAAATCACCTTTTCTACGCAATCCATCTTGCAGTGCCACTAAAAACAACTTAAAAATAAGAGTAACACTGATTTGAATAAGGCATTATTGGAGGTTATTTTTAAAAAGTATTAGTTCTTAATCAGAATTCAGAGATATCATATTATAATCATTACCATTTAAAGAGGCTAGTCAACACAACAGTAAAAGATCTTTATGACTTTTAATCCTTACAATGGGTAACAGTGTTAGGCATTCTTCTCTGTATATCTACCTATATTTGGAAGGGGGGAAGGGAATCAAATGGGGCTCCATATTCCTTAGCAGTGAAGTCAAAACCAAATAGGTTTTTAATTTTGAAAAACAGCAATGATATTTTAACAACCAAACTGGAACTAATAATAGCTAATACTTATTACTCCCTTATCATGAGTTAGGCACTGAGCTAAGAGATTTTACATGTAACTATCTCTTCTAATCCTCATAAACACGGTAAGATAGGGTTTTTTTTGTTTTGTTTTTTGTTAATCTCACTTTAAAGATGAGGAAATTAGACTCAGAGAGGCTAAAAAGATCACATAACTTTGGGCTGGGGATGTGGCTCAAGCAGTAGTGCGCTCACCTGGCATGCGTGCGGCCCAGGTTCGATCCTCAGCACCACATACAAACAAAGATGTTGTGTCCGCCGAAAACTAAAAATTATTAAAAAAAAAAAAAAAAAAATTCTCTCTCTCTTAAAAAAAAAAAAAAAATCACATAACTAGTCAGAGGTAGTATAGAGTCAGGATTTAAACCCAGATCTAATTTAAGAAACACAAACTCTTGCTGGGTGTGGTGGTGCACACCTGTGATCCCAGCTTCCTGGGAAGCTGAGGCAGCAGGATAGAGAGTTCAAAGCCAGCCTCAGCAAATTAGTTAGACTCTGTCTCTAAATAAAATATAAAAATAGGGCTGGGGATGTGACTAAGTGGTTAAGCACCCCTGAATTCAGTCCCTGGTAACAAAAAGGAGGAGGAGAAGGAGAAACCTCTTAACTATGATAAGAAAATTACAAAAAAAAAAAAAAAAAAAATTGCTTTGGGGGCTGGGGTTGTGGCTCAGTGGTAGAGCACTCACCTAGCACACATGAGGCCCTAGGCTTATGTGAGGCCCTCAGCACCACATATAAATAAAATAAAAATGAGAAAATCTCTTAGGTCTATAATATAAACAAATATCTTAAAAAAAAAAAAAAAAGAATTGCTTTGCCTTTTATACAGTTTAAATGCATTAGGACCTATTTTGTAGGGTATATCTTAGGGTCCCACAAACACCTGCATCTTAAATTATTCTACACTTACAGAGTTCGCCCTTTTTCCTAGCCAGGTTATCTCAAAAAATTAAGCTCTTGGACACCAACTAAATATACAAGGTAAACCTAGTATAGTCTCTTGCGTAGAAAAGGCACTCTGAACATTTTGATTTGATGGAGCAATGTAAAACTCATCATCCTTGCTAGAGAGACATCTAGAATCACATGGCAAATGAAGCACAACATATGGACAGTACACTGATAACAGTACTTTATTACAAAAGAATGCAAAACTTCTTGTAGCCTAAAGAAACCATAGCTACCTTAAATTCTGAAAGATTTTGAGCTTGACTTGGTTTAAAACAGACTTTTCCCATAACTTTTTATAGCTATAACCATAACTAAAACACAATAATCGCTGGAACATTTAAGAGCCCACAACAAATTGGTTACAATTATTTTTTAAAGCAAAACTTAATATCTTCAGTTTTAGCTCCCATTCTGAAAATTCCTGAATATTAATCTAAAAACCAAAATGGTGTTTCTAGGTTGACTTCTGGGCCTTCTCAAACCAGTTCCAACCAGAGTTTAATGTAACAGGCTCAGCAGATTTCTGCTTTGTTCTGAGTCACTAAAATGTGATGACCTCAGCAGCCATAAACTAGAGGTAACTAGAATCCCACAGAGAGAGGCAAAGGAAGGGAATGTACAATATGTTCCTCATAAGATTTTCTTACTCTAAAGGGCAACTGTATTCTAATTACCTTTCTCAGGGGGGATTCTAAGAAGCAATCTTGGAAGAAAGGGCCACTTCCCTACTCATTTCCTACACTCCTGTACAGTTTATGTATTTTTAACTGATCTGTGTAAACACTGGCCAGTTATTGGTCTCACACCTTTTCCTGGAATGACATATAAGAAGCTAACTGAAATGCACACTTTGCAATACAAACGGACAATCTGGATAACTTCAATGAATTCGTGTTTTATCTTCCTCATTCTAAACACACAGCCTTTGAAAAGATCCTGAAAAACAGGAGGCAACCCTGGCTGTGCCTTTGGTCTGCTTCTGTACTGTACAGGTATGGTTCCTAAAGTACTTTAAGCATCCGCATGAAGCCTGCAGGATTAAGAACGTAATCTCCCCTCTCTACCATCCCTGCCACAGGGTAACCAACAAAACTCACGGTGAGCACGATGCGGAAGGCGGGCAGGCAGGAGGGAAGGGTTGAAAAAAAAAAAACACTTTCCTGATAAAGATATTATTAAAGCTCAAATAACTCAAACACACAGGAGAAAGGGGTCAACCAGCCAACAATAAATGTCTGTATCTAATTTAGAACAACTGTTCACACTCAGAGTAAATCAGGACGGAGGAGAGTGCCTTCAACCCAACGCTAGTTTCTGGGTTTCCTTAGGGACACAAACCCACATGCAAATCACACCTGTAGTCCTCTCGTTGACACCAAAAACAAAAGCACCAACTCGGACATTCATCTGCCAGATGCTTGCCAACGATGTCACCTGCGCTGCGCCCTCGCCCTGACTCACCTGTGATGCATCAGCTTCGGGCCAAGCGTCGCAGAGAAAAGCGCTCCGGGGAACCGGCATCAGGGTTTGCGTTCCAGCGTCACGTGCTACCGCATCTTGCTCACAACCGCTGCACGACCGCGGCCACTCGTCCTCGGGGCCGCCCGGGGCCGCCCAACTTCTCCCGAGGGCCGGTGGCCGCGCACCCCGCCGCGGGATGGGGCATGCCGGGGGACACCCAGGGCCTTTCCTCCAGAAGCTTCGGGGAGGAGCTGCCCAACCTGGGGGTGGAAAGAGCGGTCACCAAACACTGGGAGCTAACAGACCCAGACTCCTCGCCACTGCAGAGCCGCAGGCGCCGCGACAGCGCCTCCAGGGCGGCCACCTCGCCCGCCCGCCGGCCTTGGGCCCGCAGGCCGCCCTCGCCCGCCCGGCCCACGCGCAGCCCACCTGCCGGCCGCGCGGGGGGCGCGCACCTGCCCCTCCGCTTTGTTCCTCATCCGGGCAGAGCTGGCCTGGGGCCCTCCCCGCCCTCGACCCCCGCACTCCGGGGCCGCTCCCCTAACGTTTCCCGCCCGGCCCCGCCCGGCCCCGCCGCCGCCTCAGCGCCGCACCCTCCGCGGCGCGTTTCCGGCTCCTCAGCCACTCTCGGCGCCCCCCCGCCCCGCCCCCCGTGCGCGCGCCCCTCCCCCAGGCCGGCCCCCCTCCGCGCGTGCGCACCTCGGGGACCCGGGCCGGAGGGGGCGGGCCGCGAGAGGCTCCGCACGGAGCGCCGCGTCTCCAAGCCGGCCCGATCTGGTCGAGCGCCGAGCGATCGACCCGCCGTTGCTAGGCGACCCGTGCTGCGGTGCACGCGGCGTGAGCATTCTGAATCCACGAAGTTCTCAGATCCCGGGCTTCGCGTTTCACGGCTCGCTCCTAACAGGGAGGCATCCATGGGTCCACGCAAACCCGAAATTTTCGAAATAAAGGGCTTAACCAGGGAGTTGGCTGTGTGGCCCCGAGGAATTGGGATTCCATCCCCAGTGTTTTTCACCGCATGTGACGCCTGAAGGTTGCCCAATGGTGGCTTTAGGACTTTGTACAAAAGTTCTCATTTTGCTCTCCGTTCCTTACTGCATGCCAGGCGCTGTGCTAAAGGCTGGGGCGTACTACGAAGGCTTTAAATATTGCAGGAAAATGATTCTGAACTTAATGAGGAGTGGACATGGAAACTGCACCACACCTTCTGGTATCTTCCATTACAGCAGAACAGCCGACCCAGGGAGTCTTCCTGTCATCCAGAAGATATTTACTAAAATACGTCTCAAACACAGAGATAGAAAACAAGACACCCGAATCTGCCTTGGATAGCTTGCAGCTTAGTGGGGAATTCACCAATGCAGAAGTAAGCAAAACGTTTTGGATGAGAAGAGGGGTGAGGTCAATTTCTGTAATGTGTTCCTAGCTTGACTTCCCATAAGGAGAGAGCACATTCCTATGAGGGAACTTATCACTGAATGGGACAGGTCACACTGGTTTCCTTGTCTTGTTGATCAGATAGAAATGTCAATCACACTGCAAAGAGGTGCCACAGCATTCCCTAAAATACCTGGGGCCTAGAGAACGGCCACCTGTGTTAATGTCCAAACACTTGCAACAGGTTTCAGCACCTGTTTTTTGTTTGTTTGTTTGTTTTGGCAATATTGTTAAGCACAGAGATGTAAAGATGAATTGGAAAAATCAGGTCAGATAAATTTAAGAACTAAAACTATCATATTTACATAGAAGAAAATATAGCACAAAACAAACTAAAAATTTACAAATTGAATTTCATCAAAATCAAAACTTTTTTTCTTGAAAAGACACTGTCAACAAGATGAAGAGGCTAAGAGAAAACATTTTTAGAACAAACACAGAATTTGTGTTTGTGTCTATAATAACCTTTTAAAGTCAATAAAAAACCTTTTAAAAGCAACTCAGTTTTTTAAATTGTGCAAAATATTTGAACAGCCACTTCACTAAAGAAAATAGGTAAATAGTAATTAAGCAAACAAGATGTGCAGCATCTTTAGGTATTAAGGAAATGCAAATGAAGCACTGGAGGTAACATTACATGAAAGGAAAGTGACCACAACACTCAGAGCGACCAAGAGATCTTTATTGCAGCAGTGCAAAAGGGGAGGAAAAAGAGAAAGCGAGAGAAGAGACACAGCAAGAGATAGAGCAAGAGAAGAAAGAGAGTGCAAGAGCAAGAGAGAGGGGCCCAGCAGGAGGGAGTTTTTAGCCAAAATCTAATGGGGTCTTTGGGTTTGCAAGCTGCCTTGTTGGCGTACAGCGATTGGATAATACAGTAGTTGCTAAGGGTGTCATCTTCTGCCTTCAGGCAGATGGGGCAGGGGTCAGATGTGGGTTTCTCTTGTACCAGATGGGTGGGGGTCGAGTGTTCAGCCTTGAGTGGGGTTGAGTGTTCAGACTTGATGCAAACAGGTGATAAAGGACCAGACAGAGTGGGGTTTGGGTGTGTGGGCTATCCTGCAGCTAACATTTGTTCAGCCTGCCCTGCACACAACTTAGTTCAGCCTGTCCTGCACCTAACATTACACACCTTCTACAAATGGAAAAATTAAAAAGAACTACCATAACAAGTACTAGTGTATACGTGGAGCAAATTCCTGGACCCCTCACACATTGCTAACAGTACACAAACTGCTCCAGCCCCTTTCAAAAACAACTTGACAAGTTCTTAGACCATACAATTCAGTAATTACACTCCTAGGTATTTACTCAAGAGAAATAAAAACATAAGTACAAAAGCATATACACAAGTGTTCATAGTAGCTTTATTCACAGTAGCCCACAACTGGAAACAACCCAATGTCTAACAGCTAGTGAGTGGAATAATTATAGTGTATTAATATTGTGGAATCTGGGCTGGGGCTGGGGCTCAGTGGTAGAGTGCTTGCCTGGCATGCATGAGGCCGCATGTTTGATACTCAGCACCACCTAAAAATAAAATAAAAAATAATAATACTCCTACACAACAATAAAAAGAAACAAGTTATCAATACCTCTATGGAACTCAAAAAACTTTATTAGGCAGAGAGGAAGAGCATGAGAAGAAGATTACCATCAAATAGGGAGGAGAGGTGGGAGGGAATGGGAGAGAGAGGAGGAAATTGCACAGAAGAGGGAAGGAGACTCGCATTGTTATACAAAAAAAAGAGGATGTGAGGCAAAGGGGAGAAAAAATGAGAGTGAGAGAAATGAGATATGGTAGATGGGGTAGAGGGAAGGGAGGGGAGGGGAGGGGACGGGGGATAGGAAGGGGATAGGAGGGGCAGCAGAATAAAACAAACACTTGTTTGGCAGTATGTGTAAACGTGGCTGTATAATGAATGTGATCCTGCAATCTGTACATGGGGGAAAAATAAGAATTCATACCCCATTTGAAACAAATGTATGATATATGATATGTCAAGATCAATGTAATGTTTTGAGCCACCAATAAATTTCTGATGTTTAAATAAATAAATAAATAAATAAACCAATTAAAAAAAAAAAAAAACACTTTATTAGGCTAAGTGCAAGACACCAGACACAAAAGATTACATATTATGGGTCCATTTACATGAAATTCTGGTAAAAGCAAACAGGCAGAAAATACCTGGCCTGATGGAGCTTAACATTATAACAGAAGAAGACAGAGAACAAATAAATAATTCAAATATGTAGTACTTCAGATAGCGGGAAACACCATGGGGGGAAAAACTATGGCTGGCAAAATAGGTGGAAAGGCTCAGGGTTAGGGGCTACAATGTTAAAGAGCGCTCGCTTAACATGTGTGAGGCAATAGGTGTGATCCTCAGCACCACATTTTTAAAAAAAGTAAATAAACAAAATAAAGGTATTGTGTCTATCTACAACTAAAAATTTTTTTAAAAAATTAAAAAGAAGAAGAACATTTCCTTAATTTGGTAAAGAATATTTGTGAGCCAGGTGCAGTGGTCATGCCTATTATCCCAGAAGCTCAAAGGGCCAAGGCAGGAGGATCGCAGGTTCAAAGCCAGTCTCAGCAACTTAGCAAGACTCTGTCTCTAAATAAAATATAGAAAAGGCTGGGGATGTGGCTGAGTGGTTAAGTGTCCCTGGGTTCAATCCCCAGCACCAAAAATAAAACAAACAAACAAAAAATCTGTGAGATGGTGAAATATCAGAAGCTATCTCATTAAAATAAAAGGATGCCAGTGATCACTACTAGTGTTAGCATCAGAATGGAGATCTCAGGCAGTGAAACTCAATAAGAAAAAGGAATGATTTATATTTCAAAGGGAAATGCAAGACTATCAGTCGTCCATTAGTAGACAATATAGTTACAGTTTAAGAAACACTACAAAATCATCTTTTAAAAACACCTGCTAGGGCTGGGGCTCAGTGGCAGAGAGCTTGCCTAGCATATGTGAGGCACTGGGTTCGATCCTTAGCACCCTATAAAAATAAACAAATAAAGGCATTCTGCCCACCTACAACTACCAAAAATGAAGGGAAAACTCCTGCTGGAAGCTGGGTACAGTGGCGCATGCCTTAACCTCAGCAACTCTGGAGACTGAGGCAGAGGGTGGCAAGTTCAAGACTGTCTCAAAATGAAAAATAAAAAGGTCTGGGGGTATAGCTCAATGGTAAAGCTCCTCTGGGTTCATTCCTCAGTATTAAAACAAAAAATAAAAAAACGTTTTATGGGCTGGGGTTGTGACTCAGTGGTAGAGCACTTGCCTAGCATGTGTGAGGCACTGGGTTCAATTCTCAGCACCACATACAAATAATTAAATAAAATAAAAAATTTCATCAACAACTAATAAAACTATTTTGAAAACTTTAAATTTCTATCTGACAAAGGACTGCAGAGACAAGTTTAAAAATTCAAATAGTGCTTGAGAACAGCAAAAACAGTAATAAGTTGTACCTAAATACTTATGGTTCTTTGAATTTTTCTGTAAATTTTATATATATGTATATATACTCTTCAGAGTGCAATGATATGTGTAAGGATTAAAACAGCTTTCCGGCTCTGATTGACAATTGACCTTCTGTTCTCATGTCCTCTGAAAACCTGATAAAGGTAGAAGGTCCATTCTGTTGCTAGGTAACCTCACCCACACCAATCACTTGATTCATGAATTATATGTAGATTGACACAACTGTAAAGGCCTGTTGGGGAAAGAGAGTTTGGGGCTTCTCTGTGCGTGGACTCTGTGTAACTCAGCCCTCCAGGCTTCCTGGAAACTGTTTGTGGAGAGGTTATATGATGTATTGGCTCCTAATGGGTAGGTGACTTCTCAGTCAGAGCAGTGGCCACACTATGGTGTGAGTCTTGTTCCTTTGCACCTGTGTGGTTACTAGGCCGTGGTGGGAGCAGCTGTGTGGGTTGCTACCTAGATTAGCACAGTGATTCCCAGGGAGGTAAATGCCTAATTATGCCCTACTCCAAGCTGTCATTCCTGACCTCTCCTTCCAGATGAATCTGATGATGCCAAATGTGGCCCACAGTACTCTTAGGAGTCTAGAGATTTAGTTATATTTGGTGGCTATTGCACATGGTTCTACAGATAGTTAATACTTGAGCTATATAGAAAAGGACTTGTTGAATTCAATCATGGTAGATGATCGATTTGAGATTTAGTTAACTACACATAGGAAAAGACTTACATCTAGTATGAGGTCGTAATATATGAATCCCTGTTCCCCACTTCTCATACCTGAGGCAAATTACAGGCACAGGGTCAAAAGGGTGTGTACACCTTGGTGCCATGAGCCCAGGAAACCCAAATCTGTAAGACATCATATATTACGAAGAAAGAGTCAACCTCAATCTTTTTGACTCTCATGTTTTAAGCAGGTAATGAAGGATCTGAGTGTTAGGGGTGGAAGGGTTCCTCATCCTTAAAGATACTTTTAAATCTGTTGAGCCCGGCCTTTAGTGAGTGCCCATCCTTCCCTTTATGAACACATCTAAAGAGGACCACACACATTGGGGTTGGGGTGGTGGCTCAGTGGTAGAACGCTTGCCTACCATGTGTGAGGCCCTGGATACAATTCTCAGCACCGCAATCATAATAAATTAATAAAATAAATAAAATAAAGGTCCACCAAAAACTAAAAAATATTAAATAAAAAAAAAGAGGACCACACACCAGTCCCAAATGTTCCTGTGGTTTAGTATATCTGTAATCTGATCTCGCCAGCTGTGTTACTCAGCTTTTGCTCACTGTGACCAAAAATACCTGACAAGAACAACTTAGTGAAAGACAGATTTATTTGGCTCATGGGTTGAGAGGTTTGAGTCCATAATCAGCTGTCTCCATTTCTTGGGGCCTGAGGTGAGCAGAACATCATGGTGGAAAGAAGGTGAAGGAAACAGAGAAAAGCATCTGGAAGTACAGAAAGAAAGGGGGGGGGGGTAAGAAGAAGATATACAGATACCACCTCCGCCTCCCAGTGCTCCAATCAGCTATCAGAGGATCAATCCACCAGTGGGGTCAGAGCCCTCATGATCCAATTATTGCCTAAGAGCCCCACCTTTGTACACATGAGATCCTGGGGACATTCCAAATCAAAACCATAACACCAGCCTTTATGTGAGATATCTTTAAGTAGGAGAAAATATTTATCTGGGTCAAAACTGTAGAATGAAGATCTGGCCTTTTTGTGTGTGGTATTGATGTGTGTGTGTGTGTGTGTGTGTGTGTGTGTGTGTGTTCCTGTACATACTTCTTCCTCAGAGACAGAATGTTTAAGGAATTGGAAAACCTGGTTCCGGTGCTTTAAACTGTCAACTATATTGATAAATCTGTTGGCTTGATTTTTATTAGTGTCATTTGAGTGTTCTATCCATTTTCTCTTATTATATTAAACTTAGCTTTTTAAGAAAGTAATATGCACTGTTTGAAGTGAGTGAAACAGTAGAAAGATCTATAAAGAAAAATGGACACTCCTCCAGCCCCAATGCCACAATTTTCAGGCAGCCACTGACCAAGTTTGTGCCTTTCCATTTCATTCTCTGTGCTCACACAAACGCATAAAGACATATGCATCAGGTAGGATTGTTTTATGTTCATGCTATAATTGTTACTCTATGATTTTTAACACATCATAGATATATGCAAGTTCTTACATATAGATCTCATTATTTTTAGTAATAGCATTATAGTCTAAAAGTATTAACCCTGTCCCTATGAATTGGACATTAAGGCTATTTCCTCCCTCCACACCTTTTTTTCTTTTTGGCCACCACCTATGGTACAGTAAACATACTGTACCTATAAACCAATACTGGTACACTGTTGTACCAGTATTGTTGTTATTTTTGTGCTGGCGATTGAACCCAGGGCCTCCCACATGAGCGCCTTTTTAAACTTTTGAGATAGGGTCTTGCTAAGTTGCCCAGGCTGCACTTGTGATCCTTCCTGCCTTAGTCTTCCAAGAAGCCAGAATTACAGGCGTGCACCACCACACCCAGCTTGGGGCATTCGTTTTTGTAAGGCAAAGGTATAGAAATCTTTGGATCAAAGAGTATGTGGTGTGCACTATTAATTTCAAGGGCTAGAGATATAGCTCAGAGGCAAAGCATGGGCAAGGCCCTGGGTTTGATCTCTAGGAGTGCGCACATGCTTAAGTTTGTTAATGTCAATAGTTTCCTTCCCTTAAGCTTGCAGCAATTTATGCTTCAAGTCCTTCGTCTCATCCTTGCCTGACCTGGTTGCAAATGTTTTTCTCTGTGCTCCCCTCCAAGCTACTCTTCACTGTGCAGAAGAGTGATATTTTTCTTTTTTTTCTACACTACAGATTGAGCCCAGGAATGCTCTACCACTGAACTACATTCCCAGTCCTTTTTATTTTATTTTCATACAGGATCTAGCTGTGTTGCCCAGGCGGACTTCCGACTCGCAATCCTCCTGCCTCAGCCTTCCTGAATTGCTGCGATTACAAGTGTGTGCCACCATGTTCAATTTAAAATGATTTTTTTGAAATACAAATCTATGTCACCTCCCTGTTTAAAATACTTCGATTTCTTCTTGTCATTCTTAGTATAAAGAGCAAAATATTTGACACAACCAAAAAAAAAAAATAGCTTGTGACTTAAAAGCCTACCTGGTTCTCTGAGGGGCTTTTCTCCTAATAGGAAGAGAGTCCTCAATTCTACGGAGAAATCGCCACAACAGGGTAGGTTGTTTGCCAGTATAAGGGAGCTACACTTTATAAAATGTGACTGACTTATGCCTGAAAGGAATAATTATTTCTCTATTATTTGCCTTGATGGAAATGTTTTTCCAGTTGCTTGGGGCAGATCATCTTAGAGTAAACAGGGAAGCACAGGACTTGTCAAAAAAAACATGTTAGGGCTACACCTTGGCTCCCAAGGAATCGACAAAAGGTCTGATCATAAACGTAGGGGGTTTTTGCTTCTGTTGTTTTTAAGTTGGACTTTTAAAGTAGAAGATGCTTTAATGTGCTGATTTGCAGAACAGGAAATCTGATTTTCAGCGTGATAACACATTCTTTGACATTAACCAGTACAGTTGGATTTTTAATGACACTTTTATCTTCAAAGCCCTTTACCAACACGAATGGATTAATTATTCATTTTTTGGTTGTGTGTTAAAAAGACAAGTCTTCAAAGCCATCCTTTTTTTTAAAATGTGGAACTGGGGCTCCCCACTTTTCAAACGCTGTTTCTCTGTCCTCAAGGGAGAAAATAAATTGTTGTTGTTGTGGTGGTGGTGGTGGTTGTAAGAAGAATACAATGGAAAAATACTCTGTGCTAAGGAAAGACGATGTCCTTACATCCTGCGTGGGATTAGAACAGGTCGGGAAACTGTACTGAAATTGTGTTTACAGTAAGCACTGTGAGAAATAACAGGCTAAAAGTGTCTGTTACTGTTCAGTCTTTTGATGTTAAAAAGTAGCCTGGAGACCAAAGCACCCTGAGTCAAACAGACGCTGGAACATAATATGCGGGCCCTTATATTCTTTTCTAAAGAATGTATTTTTTCGTGTTCCTTTCAAAAAGTGTCTAACTGGGTTTTTAAAAGATTTGGTTTGGGAGAAGAAAACGAGCTTCCCCGGGGGTCCTCCTTGTTTTGACACATCTTCTAACCACAAGAGAGCAGTCTTCCCTTTGATGAGCGCTTCCCTCCACCTCCCCAGAAATGAAAGAGCAAGTGTAAGTTTGCAAACACTCTAAAAGCTCTTTCCATTAGACCTGGACGCCGGAAACCACGGGGCAGTCAAGTCTTGATTTTCAAGGAGAAAGCCTCGGGTAAACATTCGCTCCCCGCCAGGAGACCGGTAGGTTCCTAGGAAGAGTTCTCAAACCTTCAAGATTCCTAGGCTGCTTGCAAAAAAAAACAAACCCTCATCTCTTGAAGCCCCAGAACGGTGTATTACAGGAATTGAAAAGCGTTGGTGGCTCTGGATGATTACTGTTTGGTGTGCGCCCACATATCCAGGCTAGGGGAACGAGCAGAGGAGCCCCGCTTTCTTATCTTTTGAAATAAGATCAGAGGCGAAGACGGGAATTCAACAGTGGATTGGCGCGGGGGAGGAGGGTCCTGTATCTGTCTACCACTTCTGGCCTGGATTTTTATAGCGATCGAGGAGTGCAGTGAATTTCGGAAGCCATGCAAAGTTTCCTTGAAGCCTGTTCTGGAACCTAGTTTCCAGACCCCAAAAAAACTTTTCCAAAGACAGACCAGCGGTGCCAGGCTGTTTGGATGGACCACAATCTGGATGAGACCAGGTTTTAAGCCTCATTTTCGGTTGAGAGATTAATTTCTTGAGTGATCTATTTGCTTTTCGGCAAATTGATGGAGAAACGGAAGTCAGCCGGACTGCTGACCCTTCAGTATGCGCTGCGCACCGCGCCCCTGGGCGTGCCAGGGACCCTGCCTCTGCTCCCGCCGAGGGACCCCTTCAGGGTTTCAGTGCGTCTGGACGCCGCGTGCTGGGAGCGGGCGCAGCGGGGCTGCGCGCCGGGACGGCCGCGCCCGCCCCCACCGCTGCGCGGCGCCCTGGAGCCCGCCTTCCTCCGCCAGCGCAACGAGCGCGAGCGGCTGCGGGTGCGCTGCGTGAACGAGGGCTACGCGCGCCTCCGAGACCACCTGCCGCCGGAGCTGGCCACCCGGCGCCTCAGCAAAGTGGAGACGCTGCGCGCCGCCGTCAGCTACATCAAGCACCTCCAGGAGCTGCTGGAGCGCCACGCGCGCGGACACGAGGGCCCGGCCGGCCCCCAGCGCAGGGCCGAATGCAACAGCGACGGCGAGTCCAAGGCCTCGTCGGCGCCCTCGCCCTGCAGCGAGCCGGAGGGTGCGGGCTAGCGCCCCGACCTCCCGGCCTGGCCCGGCCCCGCGCCCCCCGCCGCCGCCGGGGCAGCCTGGACTCCTCTCCAGACGCGCTTCGCATTTTTAATCTGGTTTCTTCTCCGGGCCTAAATCTTAGGAAAAATAAGTGATTTGCTTATGGGGAAAAGGGAGGTCTGCCATTTGGGGGCTTTTCCTCCCGCGCCCTTTTTGCTTACGTGCCGGCAACTTAGAGGTGCTTTTAGGGAAATTTTTTTCCCTTATTTTTAAACGCAAATGCAAACTGTTCCAGGTTCTGAGCGCCTCGTTCTAAATAGGATTATTCTGACGACTCAGGGCGGTAAGAAGTGGAATTTCCCACAGTTCGTGATATGGGTTAAGTTAAACATTAACCCAAGAACGTTACCCTCACCCTACCCCGCTACCCACCCACCCACTCCCCCGCGCGCGACCGTCCTTTAGGTGAGAGGACCATTCTCCTTGCACTCCTTACTTTGGAAATTGCTTCAGAAATCTAGTTGGCACGGCGCTTTGGGGGAAGGCGACTCTGAGCCGAAGTCCCAGGGCACGCTGCAGGACTTCAGCACACACCGATGAATCTGTAAATGATGGTCCAGCCAGGACATTCTGTTTGGTGCACACTGTTTTTAATCAATAAGTGGCTACTTGAAAACTTCGTAGCATTTAACCAACAGTACGTCTTGGTGTTAACGAGCTCTTTGGAAGAGAACCCAGATTTGTATGACTTCTTTTCCCACTCAGACGCTTTTGTCCGCCGTTTTTCCTTTTCTTTGTGTTCACCTTTGTAGTTCTCACTCCACCTAAGAATCTGATTAAAGTGACACTGGGACTTTAAAATAAAATGAAAATATACTTGGTGCTTTTTTGGGGGGCAGGGGGGGACTGGGGATTGAACTCGGGGCAGTCAGTCACTAAGCCACTTCCCCAGCCCTATTTTGTATTTTATTTAGAGACAGAGTCCCACCCAGTTGCTTAGTGCCTCGCTTTTGCTGAGGCTGGCTTTGAACTCGTTATCCTCCTGCCTCAGTCTTGGGAGCTGCTGGGATTACAGGCTTGTGCCACTGCACCAGGCATACTTTACAGTTTTTGATAGTAGAACTGGATTTGGGGAAGGAATGTGAGACAAGGGATGGATTGAGCTTGGCACATCATCAAACGTTTTATCCTTGAGGGCTTTCAGGCATATTGAAATTACCCAGTGATTTTGGTTGTTACCAGTTACTTTAAAAATATTCAATCTAGGGGCTTGGGGATGTAGAGTGCTTGCCTAGCATGCCCTAGGGTTCAGCTGTTACTACCCCTTGGGTTCAGTTGTTACTACCAAAAACCAAAAATTAATCCTGGGTATTTTTCTGAGAAGCATGAATTCAGCAGATAAATTAGGTGAATATTAACATATGAAGATAAAGTCTCTCTCTCTCTCTCTCTCTCTCTCTCTCTCTGTAGCAGGGATTGAATCCAGGGGCATATTACCACTGAGCCACATCCCAACCCTTTTTATTTTGAGACAGGGTCTTGCTAAGTTGCTTAGGGCCTCGCTAAATTGCAGAGGCTGGCCTCAAACTTGTGATCCTCCTGCCTCAGCCTCCCTTGAATTTGTGATCTTCCTGCCTCAGCCTCCCTTGAATTTGGGCTCATCCTGCCTCAGCCTCCTGAGTCATTGAGATTACAGGCATGCATTTATAAAGGTGCCCAGTTTATAAAGTTCTCTTTAGTGTCTTCCAATGTGCTGAGCTTCTCTTTTCCTGGAGGCGGCTTTGGTAAGGGGCATTTAGTAGGAGAAGGAATGAGCACTTCCCAGGTGTTGTTTCACTTCATCTCCACATGGGCTTCATGAGGCAGGTTTTATAGATGTTAGGGAAGCTGTTTTTCACTGACGAGCTTTTACATGCCAGGACTTTAGTTGTGTGCTTTTCACATTTTGTCCCATCCTCAAAACTCTGTAAGACAGGGAATGCTCCTATTTTTGCTTTAAAAAAAATGAAACTCAAAGAGGGTGATAGACCCAATCCTGAGTCTGTCTGATCCCCAAACCCAGGATTTCTTCTGCACTGTGCTCTCTTGCTGTGATTTGCTAGCTGGGTGGCCCAGCGCCCTCTGCTACTCTTTCCTCATCTCTTCTCTTTGCAGGAGGGGGAGGGGGAGAGCCTTGATAATCTGTAAGGTGCTCATCAACCAGTAGCTTTTGTCATATTTGGAGAAAGTCCTGTACTATTTCTCAGTTGCACAGAGAATAAAGTTGCATGAAGAATAACTTCTGGGTGGGGCCAGTGTGATCTCTTCAGTGTTTAAAAGGAGAGAGTGACCAGGTTATTAGGATTTCGCCTTCTTTGTGAAGGTTCCAGAGAAATAAATGATTTGCCCCAGGAATGCTGACTCCATGTTAAAATATATAATTGCTGATATAATAACGGCTTGTTGTGGACCACAGAGAAATGCTGTGTAATGAATGATTCATAACTAAATTTTTTCTTAAGAACGGTGTCTTCTGGGTGGATTTAGCAAGATGCAATGGCTAACTTCTCTCACAGATTACTCAGTCACATACACACACACACACACACACACACACACACACACTCTCACACAAATCCCTCCTCTATTTTGGTCTCTGGGCTGGTTGTTATTCCAAAGGGGGACTTCCATGGAGCCAGCCTAAGGGAGGTGAATTTGCTAATTAGGAAAAAATTAGGAAAACACCCAGGTTACCTGCCTGGCTGAGTCAGAGGACAGTCAGCCAAATCACTGGGAGACTTAAGGTGGTTTTGTTTGAAATCCTATTGAGAATAAGGCAACAATTTGGAAAAACCAGCTTTGGGGGGGGGGGGTCCCATCTTAACCATAGAATCTTTTTAGAGGAAAAAAAAAACAGGCAGTTTTTCTGGAACCTTCCTGGTAGCTCACTGGAGGAATGCCATTGTAGAATTGAAAGCTTTTAAAACATAAGCCTCAGCAACTCTGTGAGGCCCTAAGCAACTTAGCAAGACCCTGTTTCGAAATACAAAATAACAATCAGGGGGCTGGGGTTGTAGCTCAGTGGTAGAGCGCTTGCCTCGCACGTGCAAGGCACTGGGTTTGCTCCTCAGCACCACATAAAAATAAAGAAAATAAAGGTATGGTGTCCAACTACAACTAAAAAATATTTTTTTAAAAATCGGTAGGGATGTGGCTCAGGGGTTAGTTAAGTGCCCCTGGGCTCCATTGCTGGTACCAAAAAAAAAAAAAAAAAAAAAAAAATTTGAACTTCACTCTTCCTGTGCCAATCACTACATTAAACCAGAGAACAACTATGCTTTCCAAAAGAACAAGATAGGGCTGGGGATGTGGCTCAAGCGGTAGCGTGCTCGCCTGGCATGCGTGTGGCCCAGGTTCGATCCTCAGCACCACATACAAACAAAGATGTTGTGTCCGCCAAAAACTAAAAAAAAAAAAAAAAAGAACAAGATAATAAATTCCCAAGCCATGGAGCAGAGGGGCGTGTTGTAGAAACGACACTCCACTCCTGAGCAAAAAGAAGAAGGAGGGGCTGTGACAGGGTGTGCCCTGGCCCTGGGGCTGGGTCTCACTGACTTAGTGACTTGGGCAAGTCCCTGACTACTGTGGTCTCAGTTCCCTGCGCTAGGGCACCTGAAGATTGGACTGCACTATCTTTTAGCCTAATCTAGCTCCAAAACACCAGCATCCGGTGTGTGCAAAGTCCTCTACTAAGGCACACTGCTTCCTGCCCAGGGCACAGTGGCTTTCAGTTCCTCTATTTCTCTTTTCCCCACTAGAATGGGACAACCTGGAGCTGAAGCCTACTCCTTTTATTATTTATTTATTTATTAGTCCTGGTTGCTGTTATCATTCCTAATTTTTTTAAAAAAGCTTTATAATTTTTTGTGGGATTGGAACTTGACGAATTTTGCGTACTGGTGGGAAAGCAGGGCCATTTCCCCTTAAATTGAAGAAAACAGGTACGAGAGGTATAAGTGATGTCTTAACTGAAAAGTGCTATTGATAGTTAGTAGACAAGAGTGGTGGTATTTCAGAGCTGGGTCCTTCCTGGCAACTGAGATGATGCAAAGACCCTTCCTTCAAACCCCGATTCTTGCGACCAAATCAGAAAGATTTCAGACATAGCACTCAGAGGAACGGGAATGGGTGTATTGAAAGGATGGGAAAAGGGAAGGGGGACACTCACTAGGGAGAAAGTGGGGGCCTCTCAGAGAGGAGAGAGTGGACAATGTGCCTCTCCTGCACTCCAGTTTTATTAGGGATCCCAGAGAAGTTTCCAGAGAGTTCCACCCAGAGCCACCCACCCCTCTCCCTCTCCCTCTCCCTCTCCCTCATAGTTGTAGATGGACATCATGCCTTTATTATTTGTTTATTTTTGTGCGGTGCTAAGGATCGAACTCAGTGCCTCACGTGTGCGAGGCAAGTGCCCTGCCACTGAGCTATGTTCCCAGCCCCCAGGTCCATCTCTTGACTTTTGACTGACAGCAGGGTGACATCAGACTTTCAAGACCTCAAGGCCAGACAACTTAAGGTCACCTTGGTCTATGTTGACTTCTAATTGGCTTATTAACCATCCATTCTTATAGATTCTATAAGAATTAGGATGAACTATCCTTATCTCCCAGACTTTCAGGATCTGGTCTGTGAAAAGGGTAACAAAAGTCTCCCCTTTAAGGGTAACTTGAGCTCCTCTGACCAACATGACTTGGGGCCTGCATTTCTCCCGCAGTGAACAGGTAGTTTGCTGAGGAATATGACATATCCTGTCCACTGAGGCCAGGCAGGGCTGCAGGTAAATTGCTTCTTGGGAAAGAAAGCATGTGGGGGTCAGCACCGTGGGCCCGTTTTATAGAATTCTCTTGTTCCCACCATTTGCACCTGTCTGTTCCCTAAAAGTGGGAACATGAGGTTAAGAGGGTAATTCTATAAATGGGACCTGCTGTACTGACCCCACATGCTTTCTTTTAAAAAGCAATTTACTGCTGGGCCCGGTGTCGCATGCTTGTGATGCCAGTGGCTCAGGAGGCTGAGGCAGAAGGATCGAGAGTTCAAAGCCAGCCTCAGCAAAAAGTGGGGCACTAAGCACCCCAGTGAGACCCTGTCTCTAAATAAAATACAAAACAGTGCTGGGGATGTGGCTCAGTGGTTGAGTGCCTGAGTTCAATCCCCGGTAATCCCCACACCAACCAAAAGCAATTAAGTCACACCCCTGCCTGGATTGAATCAATGTGACATGCTACATTTCCTCAGAAACAACCTGATTTCTGCAGGAGAAATGCAGGCCCAAAATAAGACTCCTCCCTGCTGATAAGAAGAACAGTTTTCCCCAAAGCAGAGACTCTTGTGATCTTTAGGCAGATCAGATTCCAGGACTTGGGGAGACAGGATAGGTAGAAGCAAAGCCTCCTTACCATGAAGTCTGTAAGAACAAGTTCCAGGTAGAACCGCCAGTGTGGGCCAAAGTGGCCCAGAGTCATCATAATAGTAAAATCTCCCCTCTGTGGGGTAAGGCCACACACAGTGGGGACTTGAAAGTCTGATGCAGTCCTACTGTCAGTCAAAAGTCAAGAGGTGGACCTGGGGAGGACTCTGGAAATTTTCCTGGGACACCCAATAAAACAGGAGGGCAGGAGGGACACATCACTCTCCTCTGAGAGGACCCACTGTGTCCCTTTCTACCTTGAGAGTGTTCCCTCTTGCCCTCTTCCTGTCTAGTCTAATAAAGCCCTGCATTTAATATGTGCAAAGCATCTGAAATCTCTTCAATGTGGTTACAAGAACCGGCAGCTGAGGACTGCGGCCCAGGCCTCTCTGCACGGCAGGCCCCTGCTCTGGAACATGATGAGGATACAGGATACGGAGAAAAGATTGGTTTGTTCCAGCTTCAAGTGAGCAGAGAACAAGGTGAAAGACCTCCGGGGAAGAAGCATTGGGCAGCTGAAAATGGAATGGGAACTGCAGGCAGAGGGCACAAGAGTACCCGGGAGGTTGAAAAGGCAGGAGTATGTCTGGAGAACAGGCTGAGTAACAGGAGGCTAGAAACCATGAAATGATGCCTAAGGTTCTAGAAGACATCCAGAGCCTGGCAAAACAGCTTGGATTTTTCCCCCCTGTACTGGGGATTGAACCCAGGAGTGCTCTACCACTGAGCTACATCCCCAGTCCTTTTTGTTTTTCATTTTGAGACAGGGTCTTGCTAAGTTGCCCGCCCTGACCTCAAACTTTCAATCCTCCTGCCTCAGACTCTTGAGAATGGACTTTATTTTTTAACCAAAGGAGAAATGTATATGTGTGTGTGTGTGTGTGTGTGTGTGTGTGTGTGTGTAAGAACAAACTGCTCTCTAGTTGAGGATCACCCAACTCTGGTGGCTGGAAGCAAAGGCCGATAAGGTATTTCAGTATTTAGAGAGAGGAAGTGACGTGGGGGCCTAAATTACGGCAATGGTTGTGGAAATGGAAAGGGAGGGAGGGATTGGGAGACAACGTGGTAGAGCTGATAGGTCTTGGCAACTCAGAGGATGGGGCTGGGGGATGAGGAAAGGAGAGAAGTCAAGACAATTCTAGGGAATTCCCATCAATTGAAATCAGGAAGAAAAGCATGTTTAAAAGGTAATTGTCTTGTTTTAAGGATGCCTAATTTATAATGCTGATAGGCTACCTACTCTTGCCCACAGGTAATCAGAAAAGCTACTGTCATGGTAAGAGGGAGGCCAAGGTTACTGTAGACTCGAGGGGCATGAACGTAGAGGTAGTATTCGCGGTAACTAAGATCTCCAAGGGAAAATATTGACGAGAAAAAGAGAACAAAGTTGGGGCAGGCTTACACTGAAGGGGGGACAGAAGAAAGCTTTCTGAAGAGGACCAAGAAGTGGGAGTCGGAGGAGTTGGAAGGAGAACCAGGCTAGAATGAGATCAGGGCAATTAAACAAGGATATAAATTTGTATGAAGGAGCGAGCGGTTGCCAGCAGCATATGAATCAGAGGTATCAGGTGGTTTACATGTGAGGGAAACCCACTGGGTGGAGCCATTTAAAGATCACTAGAGACCATGGCAAAAAGGTGCAGTGGACTGAGAGCAAATGCAAGTGAGAAGCAGAGATGAACTTGAAGACTGTGCTTTCTCGATGTTTCATGGCGAATAGAATTGGGATGACATAACAGGACCCAGGGGAGGAAAGGATGGTACATCAAAGATGGTTCTGAGCCCGAAGTCTCCAGGGTCTGCTCATTTCAGAGACCCACGATGACACGTCCTCAAGGACTCTGAGCTCCAGTGATGGTCCCAGAAACTGGAGAGGTAAAGAGCTGGGAGGGCAGGAGCTCCTGCCTACTAAGGCAGTGAAGTCCTTAAAGACGGAGTTGGCTCTGCTATTTATAGGCAATGGCAATGAAAACAAGAGGAGGGTTGTATAAAAAGTATGACCACATGGGTTTAGTAGGGGTACTGACTGGTTTCCGAACATTGAGCCAAGAGTTTTTAATGACTTGAAAAATTTGCACAAATCTTCCCTGTGATGAAATGAAACAGTTAACATTCTTACGAAACTTATTTAAACTTATAGGTTAAAGTTTTATGGCTGAACTCTGGAAAGTTCTATAGTACTTAGTATGTGAATTAATGATATGTGCAACACATGTTCCTCAAGAGTGAAGCAGCAAAGAATAGGTGCTCAAAAATTTATTCATTTCCTTTTGTCTGTGGCTTCCTGGGATAAAAACCAAAATACCCTTATTGTCATGGCTTGGTTTGAGGAGGCCCCCCAAAAGCTCCTGTGCTAATGCAGGACTCTTCAGAGGTGAATGATCGGATTATGAGAGCCATGACCTGATCAATCCATCCTAGTTTGAATAGGCTGGGGACTAACTGTAGGCAGGTGGGGAGTGGCTGAGGAGGTGGGTCACTGGGGGTGTGCATGGAAGGGTTGTTCTTCTTGTGGCCCCTTCCCCTCTCTCTCACACCAGGCCCACACCCCATGATGTACTACCTCACCTGGGACCCAGAGCAATGGAGTCAGCTGTCTATGGACTGAGATCTCTAAAACCGTCAGTACCAAATAAGCTTTTCCTCCTCTAAGTTGACAGGTGTTTTGGCCAAAGCAATGAAAAAACTGGCTAAAACATTTATCATTTTGGGGAAAAAAAAAGTTAAAAAGCAACCAGTCCAAAGTAAGAGCAGTAGAGGAAGGGCTGGAGAGAAAGAGGGAAAGAGGACCTTCTTTTCTTCCCCTTGTGGAATTTCTGGGGAGGGGGAGGAAGAATAAAAACTCAGGAAAAAACAAGGTTTGAAGGAGAGTAGAACTGAGATGCCCTCGGTCATCTAGATCTGGTGAGGTGGCGTCTGTGCCTTTCACAAAGCAGTTTTGGCCCAGGGTGATATCAGTCATGGACACTTGAACTTAACTCCCGCCCACCCCACTCCAGGTGCTGTACACCTGCAGTGCACTGAATGTCTGTGTCCTTCCTCAATCTCAAACAGAAATCCTAATCTCAAAGGTGATGACGTTAGGGGGTGGGGCCTTCAGGAGGCCATGGGGTCATGAGGGTGGGGCCCTCGAGTCTGGGATCTGTGTCCTTATTAAAGAGATTATAGAGCATTCTCTCACCCTCTGTCCCATGAGGTGCAAAGAGAAGATGGCAGTCTGAGAGAAAACCCTCACCAAAGCCCAACTGTGCTGGAACCCTGACCTCAGACTCCTGGTCTCCAGTATTAAGAAAAATAAATAATTGTACTTAAAGCCACCGGGTCTCAGTTACTTTGTTATAGCAGCCCAGACTGACTGTGACAAATCTTTAAATTGAATTTGAGAGCCAAGTCCCTTCAGTCTGAGGACAGGATGTATAGGACATCCCAGTATGACCAAGTTAACAAAGGTCTCAGACAGATGATGTATGTCAAGGCTTTCTGAAATGCTTCTCTTAGGCAAAGGATTTCTTCAAAGCTCCTACAGTTAGGATTGTCATCTCCAAAAATGGGTAGCAGACCCGTTTGTCACCCTGGGAATGAGAATTGGGTTAGAAATGTGGCCCAGCAGAAACCCCGGCAGGGTGGTGCTGTCAAGGCAGGCTCTCCCGCTGGGTGACCCTCTCACCCCTCACCAGCACCTACCCAGTCATCTCCACGGCAGGCAGACAGGCTGTCAGGAGAGCCCAGAGGGCCTGAAACAGCTTTAGATTTTCTTTATTGAAGTTGTAAAATTGGTTTCCTCTTTGATCCTCATCTCTGAGGTGTGCATGTGTCTCACTCGCAGACGCTCTGGGTGGCGAGATTGGTTTTCAATCCTCACACAGCTATTTAGCTGGGTCCTCTGGTGACGATCTGTCAGCGTCAACCGTGGCCAAAATGAAAACCTCAGAAGCTGCAGGAGGTGTTCATCCAGATGACAAAAGTCTACAAACTGGTTTTTACGCACAGAGCAGGCCTGGAGGGGACCACTCCTGAAGACGTTTCTCATTTGCTCTACAGAAAGGGTTTTAAAGAAATGAAGATTAAATTGTGCCGGGCATGACTGTTCTCTCTTAAAAGAACTTTAAAGACTGAGAGTCTTTATAGCTAACTTTTCCTGAGGAGGCAAGGTAGGCAGGCTAGCTCTTGGGCGTATCGTGCTCATCAGATCTGCACAACAATACCACAAGGTCTGAGTGTATTATATACTGTTTCCATTTTAAAGATGAGAAAACAGGCTGAAAGAGGTAAAGTGACTTACATCAGGAAGTGACAGAAAGCCAGGTCTGCTGGCAGAACCCAAGCCCTGAGTCTGTCTCCTCTGTCACTCAATTGGTCCTCATCCATTTGACCCTGCCTCCATTCACCCATCCATCAGGAAGTAGTTACTGATCGCCCACATGAAACTTAAATCTAGTAAGAGGAAGAGAGTCAATTAAAAAAAAAAAAAAACAAAACACCAATACATATGTTTCACATGGTGATAATGGGTAGGAAGAAAAATAAAGCAATGATCGTTATAATCCGATTACTTTTTTCCTTGTTTTTAAACCAACATCTTTTCTCCTGCCCTCTGCTGAGGCTCAGCCCTGTGCAGATGCAAATGGTGAGGAAACTTGGAGTCGTAATGCTCTATTTAAGATAGTGGTTCCCCTCTAAGCTCTTCTTGTCTGAGACCCGTAGCTGCCATATTCAAATTGCAGTAAATATGTTAAGAAAAAAAAATGGACAAGCAGAATAAAGTGCTCTCATGGTCCTGGCTGATTAGTGGATCGTCATCAAGCCCAGTTGGTATTCATAGCACCAAGGTAGATTCAGGACATTCCAATTTGACACCTGAAAGGAGAACACAATATTCTCTTCAGAAAGCCCATGACTTTAGGAAACCCCAAGACACAGTAGGAAGGACCGAGGTTCCAGTCTTGACTTTAACACTTACGGGCTGTTTACTTTGACAAGTGACGTGACCTCTCTCAAACCATTTCCTCGTTTTTCAGATGAGATCAGTTGCATCCAGAGTGACGGCTATCGACTGTTTTCCTCCATTTTTTGAATTAAGTATTGTAACATTTATTCCATCTCCAGGGCTGTGGTAAAGGTGGACTGAGGTTATATCAATAAAAATCTCTGCCAGCTATGAAGTACTGCCATCATTGTTAATCCATGTGCAAATAGATTCTCCAATGGAAAGAAGGGGCCAGGTTTACAGAGAACTACAACACTCTGCCATATCCCCATATCTGTCTGGTCTAAGGAAAGATTCTATTCAACATGAAGGCAGTTGATGTTAAGATCCGAATTGTAATGATGAAAATAGTAACATACTAGGTAATCTACTGTTGCATAACAAACCATACCAAAATTTATAACAAGCTGGGCAAGGTGGCCCATGTAATCCCAGCTACTTGGAAGGCTGAGGCAAGAGAATTTCAAGTTTGAGACCAGCCTGGGCAACTTAGTGAGACTCTGACTCAAAATTTTAAAAAATATAATAAAAATGGCTGGGGTGTAACTCAGTGGTAGAACACTGCTGGGTTCAAACCCTGGTACCACCAAACAAACAAACAAATGAAAAAAGAACAAAGAAACAAACAATTAGACCTTTACAGCAACGATTCATTATTTCTACCAATTCTGTGTGTTGAGCAGAGACTCATATGACCTGAGGTTCCTATCTGTGGTTACAGACAACGCAGATGGAGTGGCCGGTGGTCACCTGTCAGATGGCCCCACTTGGGTGTCTGATGGTTGGGCCTCTCACTCTATGTGGTGGTTTGACTTCAAGGAGAGCAAGGCTTCTTTCCATGATCTCAGAGCAGCAAGAGGGCGAGAAGGAAGGCTGCAAGACCTTGGGAAGCCAAGGCTCAGGAAGCACATAATCTCTGAATTCTTTGGTCAAAGCAAGTCTAAGGCAGCCTAGATTTGAAGGGAAAGAAAATAAACTCAGCTTTTTTTTTTTTTTTTTTTTTGGTACTGGGAATTGAACCCAGGGCACTTAACCACGGAGTCACACCCTCAGCCCTTTTTAAAAATATTTTATTTTGAGGCAGGCTCTCACTAAGTTGCTAGGGCCTTGCTAAATTGCTGAGGCTGGCCTCAGACTTGCAATCCTCCTGCCTCAGCCTCTGGAGTTGCTGAGATGACAGGTGTGCCCCACCACACCTGGCTAAACTCCAGCTCTTAATGGGAAAGTTTGCAAACTCACATTACAAAGAGGGGACAGGACAGGAGAAATTGTGGCCACACCGGCAAGTGACCTATGCAAATGCTTTGGATATGAAGTGTTTTCTTCGTGCCTTTGTCTCTTTTTTTTTTTTTTTAATGTTTATTTATTTTATTTTTCCGGCAGACACAACATCTTTGTTAGTGTGTGGTGCTGAGGGTCGAACCCGGGCCGCGCGCATGCCAGGCGAGCGCGCTACCGCTTGAGCTACATCCCCAGCCCGTGTCTCTTTCTTTTTACTTCATGGTACTGGGGATTGAACCCAGAGCCTCACATGAGCACTGTACTGCTGAGCTACATCCTCAGTCCTGTTTGTATCTTATTTTGAGACAGGGTCTTCTAAACTGCCCAAGCTAGTCTAGGACTTGGGATCCTCTTGTCTAAGCCTCCCTGGTATTGAAGGGAGTAGCTGAGATCACAGGCCTATGTCACCGTGCCTGGCTCATTCCTTGATTTTTAAATAATTAATTTTTAAATCTCATACTTACATTAAAGTTTCCAGAGCAATACAGAAAGCTCCCGTATCTCCATTCATCCACATTCCACATATTTAACGTGGGTTGCTCCTTTGCCCACCCACTGTAAAAAAGTACTAATTATGAGTTGTTTTCTGAGTTAGTAGGCAGGACACACCATCACCCTTGATCACTCCAGTATGCCGGTCTTGCAAACAAGGACGCTGCCAGTCAAGCAAATCAAGAAGCCAACCTTGGTAGACACGGCAGATCCGTTCACAGGTTCCGTTCACAGGTTCTGTCCCACAGGTGTCGGTTCTTTAGTCTGGTCCAGGATACTCCGCAGGAAGGACTGTTGCCTTTAGACTCCATCTGTCTTGTCCCTTCAGACTCTGTCTGGAGCAGTCTGTAGGCCTTTCCCTGGCAGTTTTAAGCACACAGGCTTTGCGTTCTGTAGGATGACCTTGAACCATGGGACATTTGCGCATAGCCAGGCTTGGGCCCTGCATCCTTTTTTTTTTTCTTTTGGGGATTGAACTCAGGGGCACATAACCACTGAGCCACATCCGCAGCCCTTTTTCATATTTATTTTAGAGACAGAATGTCACTGAATTACTAAGGGCCTCATAAGTTGCTGAGGCTGGCTTTGAACTCATGATCCTTCTTTCAGCCTCCTAAACCAGTGGGATTACAGGCGTGCGCCACTGCACACTGCTCGATATTTATTTTTTCTTTGTGGTGCTGGGGATTGAACCCAGAGCCTTGTGCAGGTGAGGCAAGCACTCTACCAACTGAGCCATATCCCTAGCCTCTCATTATTTATTTATTTATTTTTAAAAATATTTATTTATTTTTTAGTTTTCGGCGGACACAACATCTTTGTTTGTATGTGGTGCTGAGGATCGAACCCGGGCCGCACGCATGCCAGGCGAGCGCGCTACCACTTGAGCCACATCCCCAGCCCCTCATTATTTATTTTTGATGTTTAATTTGACCAGGGGAAAATATCTTTGCTATGGTTCAGATATGAGGTATCCCCCAAAAGCTTTTGTGTGAGACAACACAAGAAAGTTCAGAGGTGAAATGACTGGACCATGAGAGTTGTTACCTAATGAGTGGATTAATCCACTGATAAGGATTAACAAGGTGGTAATTGTAGGCAAGTAGGGTGTGGCTGGAAGCGATAGGTCACTTAGCAATAGGTCTCTTGATAGGTCACTTAGCAATAGGTCTCTTTATTTTGTCCCCAATGAGCAGAGATTTTTTTTTCTACTTTCTGGTTGCCATTTCCTGAGCTGCTTTCTTCCTCCACACCCTTCTGCCGTAATGGGCCCAGAGCAACAGAACTGGCCACCTATGGACCGAGACCTCTGAAACTGTGAGCCAGGTAAACTTTTTCTCCTCTAAATTGTTCTTGCAGGTCTTTTGGTCACAGCAGAGAACGAGCTGACCAAAACCTTCACACTGGTTCTTGTGATGTGTCCCATCATTCACTGAGCATTTCATTATTTTCTTTGTCAAGATGTTGGGGGCCCTTGCTTTTTGTCCACTGAATGTGGGTGCGCACGTACACGTACACACACACACACACACACACACACACACACTTTGGCTTAACAAGGTTGATTTCAGTGATCCCCATGAAGTGTATGCCAACTACTATGTGCTTTTTTCTGAGAAATGGTTCATGTTTCTGGGAAAGCTTACCTTAGCTATGATCAAATTCTTACAGAAGATCCTTGGCCTCAAGACAGTTAAGGACTAGTGATGACCATCTCCAGGAACTCTAGCTCTTCTTCTAGGGCTGCCATTCATCAGGCTCCCAATGACAGGGCAGCTCTGAAGGGCTTTGGCCCTCCTGCTGTTTACTACTGCCAACTGATAGTAAATACTCAATGAACATTACTATGAAGATCATTTAAGGAAGAGTCTCCTGCACCCGTGCTTGGCCCTTCAGTATGTGAGTTCTGAATATTCTAGTGGCATTTCCACTTCAGAGTGTTATAGGACTTATTAAAATAGAGAGGCCCTGGCTGCTTCAGCCCCTCCCCCATGACTAGCAGTAGCTGAGTCTTTCAAGTACCATGGGAAATACATGATGTCCCAGGACCCCCATGCCCGAGGTGACCTTGATCTCTCTCTGTCCTGAAAGACCAAAGCATACGTTGTTTCGCCTCCAGTGAGTCCTGAATTCCCTCTGGCATTCATTTCCTGTGCTGATTATTTGCTACTCCTTCTAATTTCAGGAGTAGGGCTTTCTATTTTCTGAATTGTAAGACATTGTCCGATGTGAGAAAAGCTTTCAACAAAAAGGAAGAACCCTTTGCTCTGGCTTCAACTCTTCAACAATGTGCTGTGTGAGGCCAGACAAGTTACTTGATGTCTCTGAGTCTCATTTTCTTGTCTGACACAGGGAACTGCAACACAAGCTTCCTGCAAGCTCAACATTTTGTAAGTCTATCTCAGCTAGCTCTTGTGTTATTTAACTTTCAACATGTTTATCCTTTTCCATGAGGAGCACCATGTATAGTTACTTCCTCTGTGAGGGATGGGACCCTGTGTCCCACTGTTCTCTGTGGGATCCCCAGGACCTGGAACAGTACCTGGAACAGTACCTGGAGAAGACACGGTGAACAAGACAGGCAAGATGCAGCTCTCAGGGTGCTCATGTTCTTCCAGGGAACACAGAAAACAAAAGTAAACAGGCTGTCACATAATGATAAGGACTCTCTAGTTCAGAAATGTCCTTCAGGTCCATGTGCTGGGAACTCGATCCCCAGTGCAACAGAGTTCAGAGGTGGGACTGCTTTTCCGCCAAGTGCCAGGGAATCAAACCCAGGGCACTGTGCATGCTGGGGAAGCACCCCACCACTGACACATCCTCAACCCCAAGAAGAGTGTGACCTTTAAGAGGTGATTGGGTCACGAGGTCTCTGCTCTTATGAATGGATTGGCACAGTTGTTGAGTGAGTCACTGAGCAAATCCACATATAAAGAGAAAAGGTTTATTTTGGCCACAGTTTTGGAGGTTCTGTGATTGGCTGGCCTCACTGCTTCTGGGCCTGTGGTAAGGCAGCACATCATGGCGGGAGTGTGAATTGGAGGAAATTCATTTACCTCATGCCCTGGTTGTGAAAGAGTCAGGAAGAGACCAGGTCTCCAATCGCCTTCAAAGGCACACCCCCAATGACCTGAATGCCTCACCTTTCAAAGTTTCTACTGTCTCCCCAAAGTGCCAACCTGGGAGCAAGTGTTTAACACAGGGGCTTTTGGGGACACCAGATCCAAATTACAGAAGGGGTGTAGCAGTCTTCTCTCTGACATGCATGCATGCTCGCTGGCACTTCTGCCTTCTGCCACGGGATGGTGCTGCAAGAGGACCCCTGTTCCGACTCCCTCGTCTCCACAACCAAAACAAATGGGTCTCTGTTCTTATGGGTTACCTGGTCTCCAATATTCTGTTAGAGCAACCCAGAAATGGACTTAGGGCCAGGTGGAGAATTCAGCTGGGCCTTTGGGTTCAAGTAACTGTGACTAGCTGTAGTGAGGGAAGCCCTGTTGAGGAGGTGATTCGAGGAGGTGATTCTAGGAGGTGATTCAAAAGCTGAGAAGCAGAGCTGTATTTTTTTGGTACCAGGAATTGAATCCAGGGGTGTTCAAACCACTGAGCCATATCCCCAGCCCTTTTATATTTTCTTTAGAAACAGGGTCTCACTGAGTTGCTCAGAGTCTTGCTAAGTTGCTGAGGCTGGCTCTGAACTCTCCATCCTGCCTCAGCCTCCTGAGTGGCTGGGATTAAAGGCATGCGCCCAGACCTGTATTTCCATGAGGTGTTCCCATCACAGGAAAGGACACTTGTAAGAAACTCAAAAAAACCCAAATGAGAAGCTAGACAAGACCAATGGAGCTGCACTCAAAGAGAAAGGGTGAGGGGTGGCTTAAGAAATTAGCAAAGTAGACTATAGTCAGATTATGTAGAGCTCTAAGGGACAGAAATTACACAGGGTTTAATTCTGAGTGCACAGATGCACAGGGAGGCTGCTTAGAGGTGGGCAAGGGTGTGGTGGAAAGCCATTTAAAAGGAGGTAGCAATGAACAAGGAGATGGGATACATTTTGGAGGTAGAATTAGCAGAATTTGACAATAGATTTGTTGTGGTATGAGGAGGGAAAGAGAAGAACCAGGGACAGTTCTATCCCAATGGACAACTGGGTGTCTGCTATAGTCTGGGAGCTGGGAATGAGGGCCCATAGGCCAAGTCTGACCTGTTGCTTGTTTATGCAAATAAAGTTTTATTGGAACACAGCCAGGCTCATTGCTTTGCATTTTGTCTACAGCTACTTTTGCACTATTGCACTTTTGCCTTTTATGGGAACAGTCAAGTCTGGAAGACTAGAACCTTTCCAAATGAAACCAAGGTGCTGTTAGAAAGAGGAGGAGAATCGACATTGACAAGGCAAGGTGGCCAAGGGGCCCCACCCCTAGAGATTGTGTTGTGGCTGTAATAGGGCCCAGGATTTCAGTTTCACAAGATCCCTAGGTGATTCTGATGACCACCCAGGTTTGGGAACCAGTGGCCTAGCAGAGGATGAGTCAGGGTTGTAGAGAGTGAAGAAGAGATAAGAGGAGGGGGTACAAGGGGCAGGAACATGACAAGGGCCCATCTGCATGTATCTTATCTAGCTCTCATCAGCTCTGGAATTCCCCACATGCACATGGAGAGAGGAAGAGAGATAAAAAGCAGGTAATAGCAGGAAAAATATTTCACCACGTAGTTATTGCCACTGCCTTAACATATATTCACATGCATCCTAACCTTTCTCCATAATGATTGCATCCTCCTTTTATTTGGAAAAAAAATCTGCAACTATTATGCAGTGAAATGTGATATACTAATAGTTTTGCATTATTGTCACAAAATGCCTGATATAATTAACTTAATAAGAGGAAAGGTTTAGTCAGATGCCATGGCACAGGCCTGTAAACCCAGCTACTTGAGAGGCTGAGGCAGGAGGATTGCATACTTGAGGCTAGCCTGGGCAACTTAGGAAGACCCTGTCTCAGAACTAAATAAAAAGGTTGGGCATGGTGGTGCACGCCTGTAATCCCAGTAGCTTGGGTGGCTGAGGAAGGAGGATCATGAGTTCAAAGCCAGCCTCAGCAACTTAGCGAGGGCCTAAGCAACTCAGTGAGACCCTGTCTCTAAATAAAATATAAAAAGAGGCTGGGGATATGGCTCAGTGGTTAAGTATGTCTGGGTTCAATGCCTGGGAGAGAGAGAGAGAGAGAGAGAGAGAGAGAGAGAGAGAAATATTAAATAAAAAAGGCTGTGGAAGAGCACTGATCTACACATGAGGCCCTGGATGTAATCCCTAGCATCACACCCCCTGCCCCTGAAAAGAGGAAAGGTTTATCTTGGCAGTTTCAGGCCATGGTTGATTGGCCCTATTGCTTTCGGACCATGGTGGGAGCATGGGGCAGAGGAAGCTCTTACCTCATGGAAGCTATTAAGCAAAGAGGAAGGGGTGGGGTCCCATTATCTCCTTTGAGGTAATGCCCAAAGACTTAGACAGCCCACTAGACCCCGCCTCAAATGTTTCTACCATCTCCTAAAAGTACCAAGCTGGGGACTGAATCTTCAACATTTGAACCTTTGGGGACACTTTCCAAACCACAGCAAACTCTGAATCTAACTTGTGGACTCCTCCTCCGAGGCCCACTCTCAGCACACTCCACTCAGTTAAACTTTATTTATTTTTTTGGTACCGGGGATTGAACTCAGGGGCACTCAACCACAGAGCCACTTCCCCAGCCCTATTTTGTATTTTATTTAGAGACAGGGTCTCACTGAGTTGCTTAGTGCCTCACCATTGCTGAGCCTGGCTTTGAACTCACAATCTTCCTGCCTCAGCCTCCTGAACTGCTGGGATTACAGGCACCATGGCGCCCAACTCAGTTACACAGTTTAACACATAACTTGTAATTACATCTCCCTAACATGTACAACTTATAGGTAAGTCCTTGTAAGAGGCAGAGTGTTGTGCGTCAGAATAGGACCGTAATGTACAGTAACAACACTAAAACCTCAGTGTTGAAATGAAAAGGCTTTTTCCCCTTCTCATTTAAGCTTTATGTTCATCAAGCAATTTCTAGGATGGGGAGCTTTGCTCCTCAGGGTCATGCAGGGACCTCCAACTGCTTGAGGCTCCTCTTCTGCCTGGGCTTCCATGGTTTCAGAGGCAGGGGAAAGAATATGTGCTTGTTCTTAAAGCTTCTGCTTGTGACATGTGTCACTGCCCACATACTTTGGCCATGGCCAATCTTATACCCATGTTTGAGTACGGTGGGGTTGGGGTAGAGTCTCATGGAGGGAGAAGTGCCGAATACTGGTGAACAATAATAGGTTCTATCACATTGATTAGGTGAAACAACCCTTAATATCAGAGGTGTTTGGAGTTCAACCAGAGTTATCTGGATGATGATGATGATGATGATGATGGTGATGATGATTTGGTACTGGGTATTGCACACAGTAGTGTTGTACCTCTGAGCTATGACCTAGCCATTTTTTAAAATTTTGAAAGAGGGTCTTGCTAAGTTCCCATCTTGGTCCTGAATTTGTGATCCTCCAGCCTCAGCCTCCTAAGTAACTGAGATTACAGACATGCACTACCACACCCAGCTGGATAATTTAAAAAATATATTTTTAGCAGTAGATGGACATAACTTTATTTGTTTTTATGTGGTGCTGAGAATCAAACCCAGTGCTCCCACGTGTGAAGCAAGCGCACTACCACTGAGCCACAACCCCAGCCTGGATAATTTCTTACTCAGCTTAAATGATCTGAATAAGGAAGGTCTTGACTCTTTCCTTCTCAAAGTTTGCAGATATGATCTGGGTGTGACTTTGAGAGGCTCCCAAGAGAAAAATATTGTTTTTATATCAGATGTTATAAAGATCCAACTTTCCAAAAATTCTGTAGCTGGTTCATATCACTTTGGAAAAATGGCTTTAATCTTTTCCATTTTCGTGTGTCTTCTCTCCCCTTGCTAAGGTGAACTGTGCTGCTGATTAAGAACGCAGGACCAAGTTGAAAGGGGAAAACAATGAAGGCTGCCGACTGTAGGCATGAGGAGAGAGTCAGTATAAAGAACACAGCATGAGCTTTTGAGCATTCTTTCCTTCAAAACTTTGCCACTTTCTTGCATGACCTTGAGTGAGTTGCAGCCTCAGCCAATTTCCTCACCCAGGGATGAGGAACACTTTTAGTTCATGCTAGAGATGTTTGCCAACAGCCTCCTGTTTAGTAGTTGCTGGAGAAATGCTCTGTGCTGTTCTCAAAGGAAGTAATGAAAATGGCAGCTCTAGGAATGGTGAAGTGATGGGTGGCTTCTGACTGGTATTTTGCCTTTCATAGACCTGTTTATACATCTGTAAAATGTGGAGCCATCACATGAGTCATGGTCATGATTGCATAAGACCTCCTTGTGATCCATTTGCTGGAGGGCTGGGTTCAATCCAACAGAAAAGTACCATGGTCTGCTCATGATGTACCTAATAAACAGAAGGAGTCACAGTGATCCTTCTGTTTCATGTGGGCAAGGGGCACAGAGGCAGCCAGGTGTGATGGGTTTTCATGTAGTTGTGGCTTGTCTCAGTCAGATTGGCTGAGTTGGGCTCCAAAGAACTCTAGGCGCTGTGTGGCTAAGCAAAAATTTTTTGAGAGTGCACACTCTTTGAGAGCACCATATACCCAATGGGCCGATTCTCTTTCCAGTATCAAGCACACCAAGAAATCCAACATCATGGATTTCTTTCCAAGATCCTGACAGATGAAGCAAAGTATAAATATCTCAAGAACATCCTTTGGTTGAAATTGCACTGCAAATTGAGCTTCCAGGGGATTTTTCATTGGGTTTGTACGGACATGAAATCTTTAAGGGCATAGATCATTTGGCAATCACCTGGACATTACATTGAGGAGTTCGTGTTCTTCCAAGTTTGGAAGGAAAACATTTATCGTCTTAGGGTAGGGAAGTGCAAAATGAAAACACATGCAAAACAAGATTAGCATCTACTTCATTAGAATTGTTTTGAGGATAGTCTTTTTTATGCATAAAAGGTTGACTCCATTGCTTGGTAGTAAATGCTATGTGATGCTAGCTATTGTTTTCGTTAAAACTTTCCAAGTACACTATTGAGACTCGTGATCTGTTAATCACTACATCCAATAGTTCTTTCTCAGGGATCTCCTTTTCCCTGCAGGCTTGAATGAGGTCAGTGTTGCAATTTGTGGTACTTGCTTGCACTTCAGAGTTTACATGGTTTATAATGATTTATGTATCCGTTCCCTTTGAGCCTTGAGGGCTGGCACCATATCACCAGTGCTCAGGAACTGCTGACTAGTGAACTACTAAGGGAAAGATGGTTGTTGGCTGCTGTGTCTGCACTTCGGCCTCTCTTTAAACCTTAAGGTTCATATGAAGTCAGTTGCTCTTCTTTCTTTATGCTGGTTCTCTTGGAAATCTCATTTGCTCTGAAATTGAATGCTCCATTTGGGTCCTCTCTTTTGACTCTTGGAATCCTGAAGCACTTTAAATTTTACATGGCTAACTACAAAGTCATGACCTATTTGGAATCAAATTTTCTTAGCACTTCCTTGTTGAGAGGGAGGCTATCCTTTCCATAACCCTGGTACAAAATTGTGGCTATATATATATATATTATTACTGTCAGCCAGGAAGCTTTGGTTGTAAGACAACAAAATTCAAAACTGAGTTAAGCACAAAGAAAAATTTTCCCTCCAGGTGGGGTGCATGTCTGTAATGCTACCTCCTTGGGAGGTTGAAACAGGAGGATTCCAAGTTTGAGACCAGCTTTAGCAACAAAGGTAATTTTCCTGCCCACCTAGTGGGAAGTTCTTGGGTGTCCTGATTCCAGAAAGAGACAAGTCCAGGAGTTTGAATTTAATGCCACAGGGACTCCTGTTTTCTCTACCCTTCAACTCTCCTTCATGTGAGTCTCAGACAAGTTTGCTTGTGTGGCAAGATGGCTATCTACATCACATCCTCTTAGCAACACTGGGGGAGAGAGTACCTGGCTCCTGGGCAATTGAGAATATCCAGGATTAGCTCTATTCTAACCAGATCACATGACAGTTCAACCAGGACTGGAGGAAGTGATGCTCTGAGTGTCCAGGTCCCAGTCTAGGGATGGAGTCAGCCTATCCAAACTCTATGAACTGAGAATGAGGGAACAGCTGGTTCTCTAAAAAATGGGCTGTTACCAGAAGAAAAAAGGGCTTATGTGGAGCACTCTACCAATTGGAGACCCTAAGAGATGGCAGATAAATCTCTTTAATACTGAATTATGGTGTAGGAACTGAAAATGGAGACAAAGATGTTTTTTTTTTTTTTTTTTTCTTTGTACAGGTGATTGAAACCAGGGGTGCTTTATTGAGCTACAGCCCCAGTCCTTTATATATTTTTTGAGACACAGTTGCTGTGGCTGGCCTTGAACTTGAGATCTCCTGTCTCAGCCTCCCAAATTGCTGGGATTACAACATGAGCCACTGTGCCTTGCATGAGAGGAAGGATTTTTAGAAGTATCCAGAAGTTAGAATTGACAGGGCTTGGAAAAAAGGAGGGGAGGGACAGGTATAAGAGATATCAATTTCTGGCTCAGATTGGTGGGTAGTACCACCTTCCCTGAGACTGGGAAATATAAAGAAGGAAAGACAGTAAATTGAGTTTACCTGTGAATTTTAAGATGTTTATGGGACCTTTGGATGGGAATATACAGCTGATGGGGGCTCTTTATATGAATGTGGGGTCATCAGCCATAGATGATGGTTGAAGTTATGGGAGGAGGTGAAAATGAGCCTTGAAACATGTGCATGAGGGCCAAGATCTAGTGCAGTGAATACATTAATTTTAGAGTATTTTAAAAGAATGATTAGTAGAATCAAATACTGTAGAAGGCATATAAAAACTAAAATTGACTCATCTAACTAATGACGAGAAGCCAACTGGTAGCTTTGGTTGAGTGCAGTCTCACTGGAGAGTTGAGGGCACAGCCAGGACTAAAGGGAATCAAGAATGGAATGAGAGTCGAGGAAGTGGGGTCTGAGGCTGTCCTCTGAAGCAGCCAGCTGTGTCCAGAAGACCGGCCTTCCTTCACTGTCATTTCCCTGTAGAACTCATTCCTTTCCACATTCCCAAGAAATCTATAACTTTTGGAAGAAAGACTGTAACTTAATGTTTGTGAACGTCATAGGGACTTGTTCACAGAAAGTAAATATTTGCCAACAAAGCAATGACTCAGAGTCTGGAGCACATTCTATTTCAATCCTGAGCAAGTGTCTGGGCACATGATTACACCGTTTTCCTTCCACTCTGGTACACAGACTTGTTTTAGTTAGCTTTGTATCATTATGACCAAAAGACCTGACAAGAACAATTAGACGAGGTAAAGTTTATTTCGCCTCAGTTTCAGAGGGTCAGTGCATGGGGGACAACTCCACAGCTCTGGGGTCAACATGAAGGAGAACATTCTGGCTCAAGGTCATGGCAGCTCAGAACTTGGCAGAGAGAACTCAGCTCACCATGGACAATATTCAAACCCCAAAGCTATGCCCCATTGACCTACTTCCTTGTCCATACCCTACTTGCTTACTGTTACCACTTAATTAATCTATGTATAACTCTTATAATAACTCTTATAATCTAATCATTTCACCTCTGAACATGCTGCATTTTTCTCACACATTTTGGGGGACACCTCATATGTAAATCATACCAAGACTTGCAGCAACAGATGTAAGGCAAACTCCAGGAAGACATCTCAAGCTAGCACTGAGTTGGGCAAACAGAGTGCTGGATCTCTGGATAATCCTTGTTTTGAGGGCTACCTGGAATTTACTGATTTGTGGAATACAAAACAAGGCAAAAGTAGAGGGCTGTTTTACAAACACTGAGCAAAATAAAATCATCTTTTTATCACAGAATTCTTCATAGGGGTCAAGATCTTGCTCTGCCTCAGAAAGCCAAGCAGGGGGATGAATCCTATTCAAGTGAAAAACGTGTTCTGCATTAAGTCAGTTTCAGATGGAACTGGCTGGTTCTTGTACTGAACAAGGACAGCACCAAATGGCAAATGAGACAGTATGACAGCAGGACAACAGAGTAGGGAACAGATGGTTTTGCTATCATTGGAAGCCCTTGTACAAGCTGCTAGACTTTTCTGAGGCTTTGCTCAGAGGGGATAATACCCATCTTCCCAATCTCATTAAGTTCCAGGAATGGCTCCATAGTCTTCTCAACTGCCATTATTCATTACTAGAACCAAAACCATACATAAAAAACGCTTGATCGACCTCAAAGCACCATTGGTGATTTTTAACACCAAGCATCTATAATATGCTTGGCATTGTTATTTCATTTACTATCTGCCTGCAAGGTACAACTGAAGTCACTACTCACTTCTCTTGTAATTTTCCCAGAGGAAGTCTATATTTTCCCCTCCGCTTACCACACTATCTTCTCCTTGAATCTACAGTGCTTCAGATATCAGTTTTAGAGCAAGAACTTTTTAAAAAAATCAGCATTTGTCAGAAAGACAAATGGTACCTGACTGAAAATGAATAGCACCTTCATACTTAACCAATCCAGATGGGCGCAAATCTCATGCTCTCTGGACAGCATGAAAATCCTCACAGCAAAGTACTGGGACAGATGCAAAAAAAAAGGAACAGGCCATAAGTAATGAGGACAGGAGCTGTGTTAAGTTGTGCACTGGACTATCAACTGGCATGTAAAAATGACTGTTACAGCAAGAGATGATAAATACAGTCTTAAACAGAAAAAAGAAAAGCTAAAAAACAAAAAACATTTTGTTATCTTGTACTTAAGCTTTCAAGTTACATCAAATATTAACATAAAAATGGGAATATTTTAGGATTTTGATTATATCTTAATTTCTTTGCTATTCCAAAGAATAGTCATTTAATTAGAAAATCAATGGCATGAGTTTGGTTATTTATTTTATTTTTTTTTCATTCACATGCTGATAACATGAATGATACAACCTTTAGCAGTGTGATTATAAGTACTTCTGGGAATATTGTAAACCAACTTTAGAGGCCTGGGATTTAGCTCAGTGGTAAAGCGTTTGTCTAGCATGCATGAGGCCCTAGATGTGATTGCCAGCACTACAAAAAATAAAGAAAAAAAGGACAAGGATGTGCCCAGTAATAGCAATCACCCTTCACAACTGAAGGAATCAAACAGATACTTCAAAGGTATTCCTAGCTGTGCAAAGGTATGAACTCTTCCTCACATCAGGGCAATAAAAATGCCGATTAATTCAGTTTCATTTGAAGATTTATTTTTGTGGTACTAGGAATTGAACCCAGGGTGCTCTACCACCAAGTTACATGCCCAGCCCTTTTCAAAACAGGATGTCATTAAGTTGCATAGGCTGGCCTCCTGTCTCAGCCTTGCTGGGATTATAGGTGTAGGGCACCATGCATGGCTGAAGATTTTAGTGACTTTTCCCAAATGAGAAAATTATTTTATTATATATTTTTTAAAACATTTTATTTTTTGGTAAAATAATTTTAGAATAGGAAAAACAGGGCCAGGGATGTGGCTCACTGGTAAAGCCCTTGCCTAGCTATGAGTGAGGCACTGGGTTCGATCCCAGCACCACACAAAAATAAACAAATAAAAATAAAGGTATCATGTCCATCTACAACTAAAAAAATATTAAAAAAGAAAAACAATGTACCTTTTTTGAATCAAAATATTGCTTTCTATGATCATAGATAGTGCCAAGTTTGCTGAAGAATGCTACATACAGAAAAAATTTATTAAAGAAGCAAACTGCATTGGATAAACCATTCTTCCCTTCATTTCCCTTTTTCACCTGACCTCACCACACCTTTCAAAGCATCTAATAAAACTCAACTTACGTATTATAAGATGATCTACAGTATTTCCTGCACTGACATTATTTTTGGGAGGAGTCCTTGCTTCGAATTCATTTTGAATGAGACATCAGGCAAGCCCAGCTAGAGGAAGCCTGCAGAGGCCCGAAGCTGCCTCACCTCAGAGCACCCACACCCTGCCAGAAGCCTGTTTCTCATCTTTCAGGGTCCTCCAGCTTCACTGTGGATTTGCATCCTCAAGCCACAACAGTTGCTGGTCCAGCCTAAAGGCATGAGTCACCCATAATTATCACAGAGACTTAATTATTTATTGATAACTTTCAAACTCTACCGTTAAGAGGAAGTCTGTTTTCCCCTCCCAACAGCAGGATCTAGAAGATATCCATGGGGGTTTTTCAGTATAAGCTGAGGGGTAAGTTCTGGAAAGAACATTTTTAGGATGGGAGAAAACCAGAAGATAGCAACACTATCCAGGGAGAAAACCAGAAGATAGCAACACTAATTATAATACTAATATTATAATTAGTATAAATGCTAATTTTTCTAAGGTATAAAATATTACACACAAAATGTAAACAACATATTGCAACTTTATTAGATTTTTCTATTTTATGTTTGGACTCAAGCGAGGTCTTAGTAACCTATAATGATGGTCCTTTAACATCTTTGAGACATCACCATACATAATGTAAAATCCAATTAGGTGACATAAGACCATCAACAAAGAGCAACTGTGAATGTTGCAGCTGGCCACTTAATGCTTTTATAATAATTCAACCATGAAATGTAAAAATTAAGTATTATAAAGAAATGTAAAGGTTTTCAGTTTTATTTTTTTGCTGCTGCTATGCAATTGCATTACTTAAAAAAAAAAAAAAAAGTTTGCCAGGTTGGACCTAATTTAAGTCAGATAACAGGTACGATGCTGCAGGCAACTCTGTCTTTAGTATGCAATTGTAAGGCTTTTAAAAATTATTTTCTCTTTTGGGCTCTATTCTTACACTTCCACACATGCCCTCCTCAACATGTTTCATTATTTAATCATCCAGTGTCCTAACTACAAGCCCTGGGTGTTCTGCAGGTAAGAGGGGTATTTAGATTTTGTTTAGTGCAGGGGTGGTTGGTAGATGAGTCAATGAATGAACAAAGTGAGGGGAAAAAAGAGAACATTCCAATATTATATTTAATAGAATGTTCTTCATTATACCTATTAGGATGTAAACAGAATCTGGTGTGAAGGAGTTAGTTCATTCTGATGATTAAAGGGAGTTTCTTGATACCTCCCCCTAAAAGATTTTCCTAAAAGTCTATGGGACTACTGAGGAAGAAGCACTTTCATCCTTTCCAGATGGTCCCCCTTCTGGAAAGTTATTTCACAACACTGGCTCTGGGGTCAGCAGCCATTTTGGCATGGACAGTTTCAGCAGCACACTTTGAACTTGCCAAGTCTCAAGTCTGACGTCTGAAGAGTGTTGCAGTCCACAGCCACTTCACTGAGGGTCAGTGGCGTCCAGAGGCTCCCATCAAGGTTCTACCCTTTGATAACAGCAATTGGTCTCAGTTTAATGGCCTTCTTGCTGATTCCAGCATCATGGCAGGTATTTACCACATCTGTAACGTTCTTATAGGACTCAGGAGCCTGCAGGGGAAGAATCAAACTTGTAAGTGTACTGAAAAGGGGACCTTTAAAAGTACTCCATTCCACTTAATGCTTTTATAATAATTCAACCATGAAATATAAAAATTAAGTATTATAAAGAAATGTAAAGGTTTTCAGTTTCATGTACTAAACAAATGTACATTAAAACAAAGCTGAGGGTAGGATTTTTTTTTTTTTAATCTATCAAATAAACAAAGATTAAAAAACTGAGTAAGGTCATTGTTGGGAAAGTGAGATAAACACTGTTTTTGTTCTTTATTAAAAACTTCTCCAAAGATTGCAAATTGCTTGTATAATTAAGAAAAGCAGGGCTGGGGCTATAGCTTAGTGGCAGAACGCTTGCCTAGCACATGTGAGGCACTGGTTCAATCCTCAACATCACATAAAAGAAGAATCATCTACAACTACCAAAAAAAAAAAAAAAAAAAAAGGCAGTAAATGTAATTAAATCAAACATATATTCCCAAACACATTATCTCTGAATAGTAGAATCATTGGTAATCTGAATTTTCCTTATGGATTTCTGTAGTTATCCAAATTTCTTAAATGAACATGTACTAGTAACTTTTTCTTTATAGCGAGAGAAAGTTAATAAATTCATATATAAACATGTGCAAAATTATAACTACCCCAAAATATTTATGTAGATGTGTGTGTATGCACTCACAATTTACTTCTGTGAATTTTTAGCAAGGCCCCCACCCTTCCTCCCTACCCATATCCTCTTGTCACCATCAGAATTCATCTCCTCACATCCCTGCTTTGTCTCTATTTATGTCAACACAAGCAGGCTAGGCCTCCTGGACCAACCCCCACAGGGCTCTGTACAAAGTGTTCTGGTGCATCTCTCATTCCTTTTCAGTTCCTACAACTTTCCCACTGTGGCCTCTGGAATTCCCTCTGGTGTACTCAAGTGCAAAATCCCTCTTTCCTTTCTCACCTTGTTCTTATTGAAACATACACCTCCTCTGCTCCATTTTTACTGTATAGCACTTATATGGTCTTTAAAGCATAATACATGGTAAGTTCACAAGAAAGGAACATGTCAGTTCTGTTCACTGTATTATCCCTAAGCACCTAGATCTCTAGTAAGGATGCTATTCATGCTATTCAAGAAAACAAACAAACAAAAATACCCAACCAAAAAAACCAACAGTGGCAAATTATTTCTTGTTGGTTGAAGTCTAGGTGTTTTTGTTTTCTCTGTATTTCTCTTTTTTTTTTTTTGGCAGTGCTGGGGATTTGAATCCAGGTCTTGTACATGCTAGGCAAGTGCTCTATCGATAAGCTACAACTGCAGCCCTTTTATTTTGCGATAGGGTCTGGCTAGGTTGCCCTGCCTGGCTGGTCTCCAACTTGTGGTAGTCTTGTCTCAGCCTCTGGAGCCACTGAGAGTAAAGGTGTGTGTCACCTGCTTTCATATATTTTTTTTTTTTTTAAACTAAACATGTATTATTCTTAAGAACAGGGAGAAATTAAGTATTATAAAGAAGGCTTTGTCTGACTCAGTAATTCTACTTTTGAGACTTCATTCTAATTATTTTAAGACCAAGAAAAGTTTCATGAAAGAAAATCATTATAACCTACAGTAGTAAAAACCTAGAAGATACTTATATGTACAGAAATCAAGGTACTCAGCTGGCAGAATATTCAGAAATGACTAAAAAGTGATTCAATTTTATAATGTGCTAAATATAAAAAGGGACTACAGAATTCGTAAACTGCAATTGTAACTAGCTTTAAATCACTATTTAGGAGTCAGGAATGGTAGGGTACCCCTGTAATCCCAGTTACTCAGGAATTTGGGGCAAGAGAATAACAAATTTAAAACTAGCCTGGTCAATTTAGCGAGACTTTTGTCTCCAAACAAAATAAAAAGGAGTGGGGGTGCAGCTCAATGGTAGGTGAGGCCTTGGGTTTAATCCCCAGGACTACCAAAAAGGGGGGCAAAGGATTTAGGAAAAAATATGGCAATCAATATTCTAAAAGAAGAGGTGATAGCTGTGTTAGGGCCATTTCTGAATGACTGTAATTTTCTCTTAAATTTTTAAGAAAGAAGTCATGTTACTTCTAACAAGTATGTATATATGCATACAGACACACAAACATAATTTAAACAAAAGCTTTCCTACTCATGAATAAAACAAAACTGTTTCTCTAAACATTTTCCCAAAACTTGCTTTTAAACTGAAACTTAAGTATAGAACTTACAAAAACCAAGTTACAATAGGTCAGCTCAAACTATTTTTAAGTTTACCATGTAGACAGCTAACATCACTTTTAATGGACTTGGCTTGAAACTGATCTCCAATCCAAACAAAAGAGAAGACAATACTGAAATGAGATGAATCAAGGAAGAGAAAGCAAACTGAAGTCATCAGAAATGGTTTGATGCTACATATTTATCAAAATTTCACTCACCTCTTCCATAACCAGTTTGGGTGAGGCAACACGGATTGCAATTCCCATATCTGCCAATTTGTCTAAAACATCCTGGAAATCCAAATTACGCCGAGATTTTGCTCGGGACAATGCACGGCCCTAGAATGAAAAGGAATGGGGACAGAATTAACTTCAGTTTATAAATTCTGAGCTGATTTTATGTTTGATCTAAGCAATTATTTAAAACCTTATGATTATATGCTTTCTCCTTTATTTTTAAGACTAAAAAGATTTTAAAAAACAATATTTCTTTTAACTCTATCAACCATATTATGTGTTAAAAACCTCATCATATCCTTTTGGAAAATAAATTTTTATCTACTTTATAAAACACTGTGTATTTAAAAATTCAGCTTTGTGTGTCTCTCTCACTCTTTTTTTTTTTTAAAAAAATATGTTTTAGATGTAGACAGACACAATACCTTTATTTTATTTGTTTTTATGTGGTGCTGAGGATCTAACCCAGTGCCTCACACATGCAAGGCAAACCCTCTACCAACTGAGCTACAAACCCAGACCAGTTTTGCATATTTCTAACTATTGTTAATTAGTACTTCTATTTAATATGTGAATTAACTGTAAAAAGTGTCTATCAACATAAAAACTCTTTGTTGTGATCTGAAAGTTTTTCCACCTCAGCACTACTGACATTTTGAACCAGGTAGCTCTGGTGTGGGGCGTCCTGTGCATTGTAGGATATTTAGCAACATTCCTGGCTTCTACCACTAAATGCTGGTAGCACTCTGCCTCCTTCTATTCACGAGAATCAATAATGCCTCCAGAAAGTGCCAAAGTCCCCAGGGGCTGGTAGGAAGTTCTGCCTAGTTGAGAACCACTTGGTTAAACTAGGAGTGGGAGGCAGCTGGAAATGAGAAATAATCAGAGAAAAGAGCAGGGTTAAAATATACATGTGACAGTCTGTCCTATCAGAAAGTACAGTATACAGTTTCTATTTCCCATTCCAACACTGGCTAAGCACAGTCATTCAGAAGATGGGTTGGCAAACTGCAGTTTAACCCAGCACTTATTTTTGTAAGTAAAGTTTTGTTGGAAATGTCTATTTAAATAGTACTTTTGGCTGCTCTTGTGCTAAATGGAAGCTGAACAGCTGGTACAGAGAACACATGATATAAAAAGCATAAAAATATTTACTAGTATGGTTCTTAATGGAAAAAGTTCACTGATCCCTGGCTTTGCAGATAAAAGGCAATGTGGTGAAAACAGAACATGTGCCCTGAATCTTGAATGGGACCACAAAAGGAAGAACTAAATTAGGCAAAAGAGCAGGTCTAGGGAATCTCTGAGATAAGCTGTGATGTGAATTTGCATTGGTTACAGTTATGTCACTTATAAACCATTACGATAAACTCAACTAATGTAAGCTTATTGTCCCAGTATGGATTTTCTGGATTTGCAGAACAGTTCCTGTCCCTACCATGACCTGCCTAAGGATGAGATACTAGGTGATTTCAGTCAGTTCACTAAGTAGTATATACTGTGAGAAATAATTTCTAAATAGAAGCCACAATAAGCCCAAATATTAAATTTACTAATGGTCAATCAGGTGCATTTATCTGTCAAAATGCAAAATAACAACTAACCCAAAAAGTACATTTTTAAGGAAATTTTCTTTTCCTTACCGCTCCATGACAGGTTGTTCCAAAGGTCTCAGTCATGCCCTGTTCAGTGCCAGTAAGAACATAACTACAAGTTCCCATGGTGCCACCAATAAGTACTGGCTGTCCAGTGAGCTGAGGATCACACAAATAAAAAATGTTAAATTTAAGTTCCTCTTGCATTGTAGAATTGTGGGAGAAACTTGGGCCTCTGAACACACTGCTCTTACAACTATATTAAGACTACTCTGATTCTTTGACAACAGGGAGACAATGGAAGAGCAAGGGAGTGAAAATGTGAGGACCAGAAAAGACACAGAAGCCAGACTAAATGTTAGAGCAAAGCAAAATCCAAAAGTGTAGAGACAAGTTGTTACTAGAACCATGCTAAGCAAGTATCTGCCCTCTTTTGGCTTTTGTTTCCTCATATGCAAAATGAGAGAACAGGCTAACGGTCTTTCCAACTCTACCACAGGCAGACACCAAAAGAGTAAGAGGAAATGAAACAGACTGAGTTTAATCTTTATCCTTCTTCTAAAAATATGAAGGCTTTGATCATCTTAGTGGAGTAGAATACACTTAGTGCAGCACTTTTTAGACAGCACACTGCAACCACATATGATGGGGCCAGGGGTCACTGCTTCAAAGACAGGGGATCCCTGTTCTCATGGGGAACAGATTACTTTCTCACAACTGCTGCTTTCCTTCATCCATATTCAGAATTAGTCAAATTATGACCTATTGCTTAAAAAACACAAATGCAGGGGTACATACTTGGTAATCAACAGCAATGAGGGGGTGGTGAGGAGGGAAAGCACGGGTGGATCCCTTCCTGTGCACCAACAGTGTCCGTTCCTTTCCATCCACCACATGCTGCTCTACTTTGGCAATATTGTGAGAAACATCATAGATAACATGCAGGTCCAAGTCGTCAGGGGTTGTGTTGAAGACCTTGGCAAAAGCCTTAGGAAAAAAGCTTAAGTTAAAAAAGTAGTCAGAACCAGCACTTCAGAACTTATCTTACTGACTTCAGCCAGTCTGTTCCTGAAGGGAGTGAGGGATTAAAGAGTCCAAAAATGGTAGTAGTATTAATTTCATGAAAAGGACAAAAAAACTGCTTTAGACCACACTCTACTCCATAAATTCCATATATGATTAAAAAGCTGTCTGGTTCCTCTTGATACCATCCTTTAGAAATGCTTCTTCCCAGCCTTCTCAATCTCAGTGAATGGTACTTATGTTCTGAGACTCAAGGAAAATCCTATCAATAATTTTGGCTTCTCTTTTTTCTTTTTTTTAAAATACTTTTTTTAGTTGTAGGTGGAAATGGTAACTTTATTTTATTTTCAGTGGTGCTGAGGATCGAACCCAGTACCCTCCACATGTGAGGCGAGTGCGCTACCACTGAGCTACAGCCCCAGCCCTCCTCTTTCATTCTCCAGGACTGCCGGATACTGATTTAGTTTAAGAACACACCAAATTCTTAGATGCTTCTCCAGTATTTTGAATAGGACATAACATTTCCAAACCAAACCCTATAGGCTTTGATCTGACTACACTATACTTTATCATGAAAAACTCAGAAGAGACCTATTTTACTGTACCTGACGCGTTAAGAAGGTCATAGACGAGCGGTTGACCCAGGCATAGTTCCCAGCTGCTGCCATTCCCTTTAGGTAGTCTTGACCCTCTGCAGAAGCAATTCGAGCACAAGCCAACTGACGGTCATTGACTATGATCTTGTCTCTCTTCATGGCCTTTTCCATAGCTACCAGTGCATCTGGAATGAGAGAGAAAAGAAGGCCCAAACCAGTTAGGTTTCCTGAAGTAAATCATTCAGATTTACTGCAGAAGGTAGGCTACATTCAAACCCATTCTATTAAAAAAAAAACAAAAAACAGTAAAACTTTTTCTATAATGTGCTTCTGACTCATCTATTCCCTTAATCAAGATACATTTGCCAACAATCTCCTCTTTCAGACTTCAGTGATACAAGCTGTGTGGGACACAAAGACTACATGTGTGTGTACTAGAACTTGTAATGAGAATGATATGTGCACATAATCAGTAACATTATAGCCTTAGTTATTCCTTTCCTAATACATGAATGAACGAGAAGGAGTAAAATACATTTTATTGCCATCATGGTTTTTAAAAACAAATTTAGTGCTTTAATATAAAAAAGAGGGGCTGGGGTTGTGGCTCAGTGGTAGAGCACTTGCCTAGCATGTGTGAGGCCCTGGGTTTGAGCCTCAGCACGACATTAAAAAAAAAAAAAAAAAGGTATTGTGTCCATCTATAACAACAATTAAAAAAAATATATATATATATAAAAGAGCTGGAGACGAGTTGCTAGCTATGTATGCAAATCAAATCCATGATAAAATACAGAGAACTGCTCAGCAGAAAGTTCTGAAATACTGGTTAAGGTTTCGTACAGCTAATAGAGAAAATAAAGGTTCAAGCTGGCCCAAATTATTAAATTCTCACAGGATAAAATGTAAATACAAAGTTGAACTATAACATGAAATTTAATGCTGTAATTTCCATGTGTCCAATTACCTTTTCATACATTTATTAATCCTTTCACACTCTGCAAGTCATCCAAAGTGACCCATGTTCTGGCTTCCTGCTTTTGTTCATGCTGTCTTCTTGTCACGAGGGCCCTAGGTGTGACTGTTCACACTGCAAAGCCCCGCTCAAATACTGTGCCCTTGAAGACATCTCTGAAATCTTTTTCCTAAACTCACTGTATTTGTGTCTCTTATAATATTTTATCAATTACTACATTTTACCCCCTACTTTTATTTTAAATGAACATGATCTTTCCTTCATGAGAAAATCTGGGATAAAGTATCTGCCTATTTCATAACCAAATCTACCATAATACCTAATCTTGCAGAGTAGGGATCTACTACATGAATGAATGCATTCTTTATCAACTTTGCAATTTAAATCTTTTTTGCTCTTTTTGGCATGAGAGCCAACAGTAACCCTTAAGTTAAACATAATAACTAGGGCTAGCATTTATTGAGTGCTTACTATGTTTGGGGCACTGATTTAAGTGCTTTACATATTATTTATTAACCTTTCGTGACAATATCATACAAAAATAATTAAATATGTTCATTTTTCTCAGATGAGAAAGTTAAGTCCTAATGAAGTTATTTAATTTGTTCAAGGTTACAAATTAGGGGCGCCGGGATAAAAATCCATGAAGTATAGTTCCAGGTTTAAGTTTTCTTAAGCCTCTACATAGTTTCCTATAAAATGTACATTTTGGCATGAAGTAAAAAATTAAGTACTTTATATACCTGTGGCTACTTGGTGGCCCAGGCCTCTGCTTCCACTGTGGATCATTACACACACTTGTCCCTTATGGTCGATGCCCATTTTCTTAGCAGCATACTCATTGAAAATCTCATCCACAACCTGGATTTCTGCATAGTGGTTGCCTGCTCCTAGGGTCCCCAACTGCAAAAGTAAAATATCTGGTAAGAGGTTCTATTCTTGTTTTTTTAAAAAATCAATTTAAAAAGCAAATAGGTAAAAACAAATGAACAACAAATAACCACACAAATAGTGTTTTATGTAACAAAAAATTCCAAGCCTTAGAAATGCTTTCATTTAAAACAATATTCCACACAAGAACAACAAAAAATATAGACCAAGCTCCTGAAGTCTGTTGTGTTATTAGATGCTTGAAGTATACAAACATAAAGAGCTTCATCAAAAAAAGTCATGCCATTAAGTGGTTCATGGGACATTTTAAACATGAAGAGAAAGTTTCAAATTCTGGGAAGAATGCTAGTGAATGCTGATTACTACATACGGTCCAAGTTCAAATGATTTTAAAAACATTTATAAATTCATGGACAACTGCTGCAATAATATATCCCATAACTGGAGCCAACAGATAAATTATAGAGAACAGCAGGGCTGGAAGAACCTTTAGAGTTTGCCTCATTTAGGTTTTCTTGGGTTTTTTTTTTTTTTGGTAAATCTCTCTCTCTCCTCTATCTATCATCTACTTATGGTACTAGGGACTGAGCCCAGTGTTGCTCTATCCCCAATCCTTGTATTTTTTATTGTGAGATAGGGTCTTGCTAATTTTCTGAGGCTGAGGCTGGCCACAAACTTGTGATCCTTCTGCCCCAGCCTCTGGAGTTGCTGGGATTACAGATATGCACCACTGGGCCTGGCAATCTTTTTTTATTTTATAAACATCTGCAAACTTCTAATAGCTTTTTAGAATGATACATAAAAAGATTCACATTCTTTTTTATATGCTACAAAAAACCCTGAGGAATAGCCAAAACAATCCTCAGCAAGAAAGGTGAAGCAGGAGGCATCACAAAGCCAGACCTTAAATTATAGTACAGAGGTATAGTAACAAAAATGGCATGGTATTGGCTCCTAGACAGACAATGCAGACCAATGGTACAGAATAGAAGACATAGAGACAAACCCACATAAACAGTCATCTGATACTAGACAAAGGTACCATAAACATACACTGGAGAACAGATAGTTTCTTCAACAAATGGTGCTGGGAAAACTGGAAATCCACACGTAATAAAATGAAATTAGATCCTTATCTCTCACCCTGCACAAAACTCAACTCAAAGTGGATGAAGGACCTACGCATTAGACCAGAGATCTGCTCCTACTAGAAGAAAAAGTAGGCCCAAATCTCCATCATGTTGGCTTAGGAACCAAATTCCTCAACAAGACTCCTAAAGCGCAAGTAAAATCAAGAATTAATAAATGGGATTGTATCAAACTAAAAAGCTTCTTCACAGCAAAGGAAACAATCAAGAACACAATCAAGAGGGAGCCTACAGAGTGGGAGAAAATCTTTGCCACCTTCACCTCATTCAGAGCATTAATCTCTAGGATAAAGAACGCAAAAAACTTAACACCAAAAAAACAAATACCCAATCAATAAATGAGCAAAGGAACTGAATGAACACTTCACAGAAGAAATATGATCAGTTAACAAATATATGGAAAAAAGTTCAACATTAGAGAAATGCAAATTAAAACCACACTGAGATTTCATCTCACTCCAGTCAGAATGGCAATTATCAAGAATACAATTAACATAAATGTTGGTGAGGATGTGGGGAAAAGGTTCAGGCACACATGGCTGGTAGGATTGCAAACTGGTGCAACCACTCTGGAAAGAAGTATACTGATTCCTCAGAAAACTGAGAATGGAACCACTGTTTGACCCAGTTATCCTGCTGCTTGCATTAACCCCAAAGACTTAAAATCAGTGACATAGCCACATCAATGTTTATAGCAGCTCAATTCACAATAGCTAAGCTATGGAACCAATCTAGGTGACCTCAACAGATGAATACATGAAGACAATGTGGTACATATACACAATGGAATATTACTCAGCCATAAGGAAGAATAAAATTATGGCATTTGCCAGTAAATGGATGGAACTGGAGCCTATAATGCTAAATAAAATAAGCCAATCCCCCCCAAAAACACAGGCAAAATGTTTCTCTCTGATATGTGGATACTGACTGACAATGGGAGTGGGAAGGGATGGAGATTCACTGGATAGGACAGGGAGGAATGATGGCAAGTGGGAAGATGGGAATAGGAAAGACAGAAGAATGAATCAGACATAACTTTCTTATGTTCACATATGAATACATGACCAGTATAATTCCACATCACGTACAACCACAAGAATGGGCAGTTATACTCCATGTATGTATATGTCAAAATACATTACACTATCATGTATAACTAAAAAGAATATTTAAAAAAAAGTTATATGAAAAACCAAAACCACAACCAAAACCCTGAGGATATGTTTGTTTTTTTGCTAACTGAAAGATAACAGATTTCATCCCTTAATTAAAATAAAATATGAGAAATTAACATGTCACCCCTGCAGAGTAAGTTACCTGAGGAAGGCCTCTTTTCTTGGCCCTTGCAGAGACCTTGTTGGGGTCAGCTTGCAGCATCCTTCCATACTCCTCACAGTGCTCCTTGTCTTCAGCCCAGGCATAGCCTTCCCTTAGGGACCAGTCCACGCCCATCTCCAAGGCCTCCTCCAAGTCTCTGGGTGAGTAATAAAAAAGTGTTACTCATTTCACAGCAAACAACATCAATTCTAAAAAACACCTCATCTCAAAGGGCAGAGGAACATGATGCAAATACTATCTTCGATGTACCTGGCTCACGCTGAATTTCATGCTTAGCAACTCTAGTTTTTTGAGCAAAGCAGTTGCATAAATAATTGCAATATGAAAATGGGAAGGCCTAATTCAACATGACTGCAGTTATACTTGATGTTCACATAGCTCTGTCAAGTCTTTCTTACTTTAGATTTGCCTCTTTTATCCTCAATCCTATGAAGTGGTGATCCAGCAAAGAAAATTGATAATTTCAATCAGATATTACCATCTACCAATACTTTTACCAGATACATGCCTTCAATAACAATTTACAGCTTTCAATGTTCCTTTCCCTACCAACCCAGATTGTCAGTCTATTTCAAACTTGTTTTTAAATCTTAGGGTGTTCCATCATTGAGGCACATCTCCAATTCTCTTTTTTTTTTTTTTAAATATTTTTTTTTTAGTTGCAGATGGACACAATATCTTTACTTTTATTTGTTTATTTTTATGTGGTGCTGGGGATGGAACCCAGGGCCTCAAGCGTGTGAGGCAAGTGCTCCACCACTGAGCTACAACCCCAGCCCCCTTCTCTTTTTTAAAAATAGTTTTAGTTGTCAATGGATCTTTATTTATTTATTTATGGTGCTGAAAATCAAACTCAGTGCCTCACACATGCTAAGCAAGCACTCTACCACTGAGTCCCAGCCCTTTCTTTTTTTTTTTTTAATCTTTATTTTTATGTGATGCTGAGGATCGAACCCAGCACCTCACATGCGCTAGGAAAGTGCTCTACAATCTCAGCCCTCTTTTTAATTTTTCAAACAGGGTCCAAGTTGCCCAGGCTGGCCTTAAACTTATGATTCACCTGCCTCACCCTCCCAACTTGCTGGGATTTCACGCTTGAACCACAATGCTCAACTAACATATTTATTACAACAAAACTTCTATCTAAAACATTTGTAAAGATGCTTGAAATTAATCTGTGTTACTTGGAAGCTTCTCAAAATGAGGTTACTTGTCAGGGACCATGTGAAAACATGGAACTGTCATCTTACTCCATGTGTTTTTAGTGGGAGGGAGTTGCAAAACAGGCAATAGCTAAAAACATTTTTATATTAATGTGTACAAATTTTTGAAAAGAATGAAAAAGTCACATGAATTTTAAAGACACAACAAAGGTGGCAAAGAAACATCTTTGACTCTCCTTGTTAAACACACTATTTTGAAAATGAAGTTCTCTGCAAAGTTTAAGGTGAGCTGCTTTACAGGATTTATGAAACAGTATGGTAGAGTTAATGGCCACCTGAGAGGCAGTTACACTTAATTCTCTACTTAGTTGAAGAGCACATTCAGTGCTGGCATTCAACAAGAAAACTGGATAAATGGGTTCACTGACAAAAGGCAGTGGGATTCAGAATATAGCCTCTGAAGAGTCAAAGGCTCTTTGGTTTGAATCCCTACATCACTTATTAAGCTTATTATCTTTCTTAACCTCAGGTTCCTTGTTGTAAAGCAGGGATAATAAGAGGGTTATTGTCTACAAGAAACAATACAATGCATAGTGCCTTACATATAAGAACTGCTCAAAAATGTTAGTGGAAATTACTCTACTATAAATAGCCACATCACAGACTATTGTAATAAACGTCAGTTGACTAGCATCCACTCTAACAAATGGGCTGGATCTCAAGCTTAACAAAGCAGTTCACTTCTACTTCCAGAAAGTGACTGAGTACTCCCCATCTCGAGTATCCTACACTGTAAATGAAGCTGGAGGTCATATGGTTGTTCTCTCTCCCATTCCATATCTGGGAAATGTGTGCTCTTACTTGGCATTCATTGGGATCACACCTTTTGATCCCACCCCAACAGGAATGTGGTCAAACATAGCTTGGGCGAGTTGCTCTTTCACAGGCTGGACATCACTCTCATCCAAATTGGTTCTCAGCAAGCGCACACCACAGTTGATGTCAAATCCGACACCACCTACAAAATACAGAAAAGCTGGTCAAATATTAGTAAATCCAGGTGATCAGACAGTCATGCGTACCTGCAGTTTCTCTTCATTAATCTAGCATTAAAGAGATACCCACTCTTTTTAAGATTACCATATTTTAATGTATTAGTTCTCTGAGGGGTGAAGTGTGATGACATTGAAATAATGTAAAGTAACATATATACTGTGGGCCTGGGAGACAGCAATGAACAGTAACAAGTAAAATCAAGATAAAAATGAGTAAAGCATCACTCTTTTTCCCTTAATTAGTCATCAGAGGTTGATAGATCCTATTAGTTTTTTTTTGTACCAGGGTTTGAACCCAGGGGTGCTTAACTACTGAGCCACATCCCCAGCCCTTTTTATTTTGAGACTGGGTCTTGCTAAGTTGCTTAGGACCTGCCTTAGTTGCCGAGGCTGGCTTTGAACTTGCGATCCTCCTGCGTTAGCCTTCTGAGTAGCTGGGATTACAAGTGTGTACCCCTGGACCCAGCTCTATTGGTCTTTTGAAATAACCAACTTTTGGTTTTGCTGGTTCCTGGCTTGCCTCCCCTCTCCTTTTTTTTTGGTGCTAGGGACTGAACCCACGAGTGCTTTATCACTGAGCTATGTCCCCAGTCCTTTTCATTAAAAAGAAAATTTATTTTTAAAAAATTTCTGAGACATCGCTAAGTTGCTGGGGTAGGACTCTGTGTTCATTTTTCACTCAGACCCTTTGAAAGTAAGGCTTTTACTTCTGGTGTAGAATGTTTTTACTGAACATACTCCGTAGCTACAGCAGTCCTGAATGTATAAACTACAAATGACCACAGATAAAACGATGAGAACAAATGCTTACCAAGTACCTGCTGTGTGCTCAACACTTGCCTAAGTATTTCACAAGGATGAACTCAATCTTTTTTTTTTTTTTTTTGGTGGTATATGGGGATTGAACCTGGTTGGGCTTGTTGGGCAAGCTCTCTTTCAGTGAGCTACATCCCCATGAACTCGGTCTTCATAACAAGGCTATGTGGTAAATGACACAGTTAGACCTCATTTGTCTACAAGAATATAAAATTAGCTGAGAAATATTTTGGTTTTGTTTGGTAGCCAATGTCTGAATAGCATTTGGCATTTTAGCGAGTGTCCAAAAAATTTTAAAAATGTATACTTTTGATGTTTTAATAGTCTCTGAATGTTTACAACCAATTTTCTCAGTAAACAAGAGGAAAGGTAATAATAGGCTGGGTGTGGTGGCACAGGCCTGAGGTGGGAGGATCACAAATTTGAAAGTCAGCTTAGATAACTTATCAAGATACTGTCTGAAAATGAAATTTTAAAAAAGGTTTGTGGCTACAGCTAAGTGCAAAAGTACTTGCCTAGCACATGTAAAGCCCTGGATTGAATCCTAGGTGTGCACACATGCATGTGCATGTAGATAGACAGATACATACACACACACACACACACACACAGAATACAAGACTGAGATAAAAAAAAAAAAGTAGTGCTCTGTTTTAAAAGAGTAGGATCGATGGAGAGAAACTACACACTTACCTGGCGATACCACCGCTTCAGGATCATTCATATCAAAGGCAGCCATATTCCCAATAGCAAACCCATAGCCTGAATGGACATCAGGAAGCCCAATAGATCGCTAGAAGAGAATCACACAGTGAAATGTAGCTATTTTAACCTGGAACTCTGGTTGCCAGATGGGCCTGATACTGTTTCTCAGGTTGCAGGCTGAGCTTTCCCAAGATCAAGATTTTTTTCACAAAATTCTATTGGTGAAAATTAGGTATAAGAACTCCTAATCACAAAACTAAATACAGTGAGACAAAAAACAAAAAAACTTTCTGGTAAAAGTCTAATTATTATCTAAGGAAACCTAAGACAGAAAAGCCTCAGACTAACAGGTACAGGAGAACCATACGTAGCTTTAATATTTTAATACCTTTTAAAGGTGAGCTCAAGGATGACATTGACAAATCACAGTTGTGTCAAGTTAAGAAGAGGTAAATATCCATTACATGGCCATTAGAACTTAAGTAATCTATGAATATCACAGACAATGCACAAACCGTGCCTTTTCAACCTCTTCACAGCACAGTATAATAACTGGCATGAAGAAGGACTCAAAGGGGCTGGAGTTGTGGCTCAGTGATAGAGCACTTTCCTCGCATGCATGAGGCACTGGGATCAATCCTCAATACCACATAAAAATAAATAAAAAAAATAAAGATATTAAAAAAAAAATGTCTGTTAAATGGATCTGTTTTCCACATGTACCTTTAGGTGAAATCTGAATATCTGACTATGGTGGGGCCCACTCATACTACCCACTTCCATCTGTTATTGCCATCGTCTCTTTTTTCTTTTTCAGTTGTAGATGAACAGAATATCTTTATTTATTTATTTATTTTTATGCGGTGCTGAGGATCAAACCCAGTGCCTCATGCATGCGAGGCAAGCGCTCTACCACTGAGCCAGAACACCAGCCCCTCTTTGTTTTTAAAACTATTTAAAATATATTATTTAGTTGTAGATGGACAAATTACCTGTATTTTACTTATTTATGTGGTGCTGAGGATCAAACTCAGTGCCTCACATGTGCTCGGCAAGCATTCTACCACTGAGCCACAACCCCAGCCCCTGCCCTCTTTTTCAGTCATGTCCAGAACAGCTATCACGTTCTCTCTCCATCATTTCAGTGTCCCAATCCTTAAAACTTTTTCTTTCTATTCCTTCCCCAAGTATTCTCTTAAATGGGGCCATGGCAAAACCTACAATGTTATGGTAGACTAATGCAGGAGTAATGATGTTTCTATGACAAAGAAATAAGAAAACATAAAAACTACTTTAAAGGTTATCAAATGCTTATAGATTCGAGCCAAAGGCAACCAGAAACTGAGACATATTAGCCAGGCCCAATTATTTCTTAGATCTCATGGTTAGTACTATATGCTCAAAGGTTACTGTTTAGATGACACCACTTTGAGTTAGGAATGGTCATTCATCCATTCAACATAATTCAGACAAGAAATATAACTGATTGAAGTTCTAAAATCTAACTCACATGAACAATTCCAGGCAAGGCTGCCACGTTGCCAATCTGTTTCATGGCTGGCAAAAAGCCACCAACACCTGAAAGCAAAAAGTCAGTCTTAGAAAAAAAGATATGTTTGATTTTCAGCATTAGTTACATTCATATTTCTAGACTGTATTACATGTTTACATGAATAATCTATGTAAAGAACCTAAAATGTATGGCACATAGTGTAGGATTAATGGTGGTAGCTTTGATATTATTATTTAAGGGTTAGCTGAGACACAAAGCAGGCCCACCCAGCTCCAAATCCTTTAAGTGCAAATGGCTAACAATGTGATCACAATTCAGGACTTTGGTCTCATTATGTCTTTTTTTTTTTTTAAGTTGTAGATGAACAGGATACATTTATTTATTTATTTTTATGGGTGCTGAGGAGCGAATCCAGTGCCTCACCCATGCTAGGCAAGCGCTCTACCACTGACCTATAACCCCAGTCCCTCACTATAAGTCTTGATCATTTCCTGACAATTACCATTTATTCAGGCCACAGGTTTAGGCAGATATTTGTAATACAACAAATGAAATGCTAATGTACTTACCACCACCTCGACAGGCATTCCTTAATTCCTCAAACATTAATTTCTCCAGAGCATCATTCACATAGAAAACTCCTTCAACCTGGTACCAAAGGAAAGGAAAAATGCTTTCTAAGCATGTGTCCGTGAAGTATAGGCACACTGGACATAATACATAGTATATAATACTTATTTTATTTTGCTTTATTCTCTGTAAAACTTTTACATTAGCTCAAGCAAGAAAAAAACCCCAACTCCTAACAAAGTCTAAAAGATGTTCAAAGGGTTTCAGATTTGGGAGTATTTTGAATTGTATGGGTCAGGGCTGCTCAACCAGTGAAGTTTATGCAAATATGCCAAAATTTAAAAAAACTGGGGCTGGGGATGTGGCTCAAGCAGTAACCCGATAGCCTGGCATGCACGGGGTGCTGGGTTCCATCCTCAGCACCATATAAAAAATAAAATAAAGATGTTGTGTCTACCGAAAACTAAAAAATAAATAAATATTTAAAAAAATTCTTTCTCTCTTAAAAAAAAAAAAAAAACCCTCCAAAATCTGAAACTTTTCCCGTCCCAAGTACTTCAGATAAGGGATATTCAACCTGTAATTTGCAATGCTCAAAAACTGTTCTGTTTGAGGGGACAAGATAAATTTACTGTGAACATTATACAACACATGTGTGTAATAAAACATCATATGGTGCCCCATAATATGTATGATTTTTATTCACCAATTAAAATAAACAAATGAACACCCTGCCCCCATCAAGAGGGAAAACAGCACTGTTTTGTCACCGTGGGCTTTTTTTCTCCTTAGTTTGTAGCTAAAGCTGTGTGTGAATAGGGGTCATTTGATAACTTTGACACTGATTAAAAGAGTGGAAAGGTTCTAGGAACTTTTTACCAGGACACAGGACTGCATAGCCTAGGACACTTGCACAGCACCTTAGAGGGTTTCAAAGCAATTGTCACCCACAGGTACCAAAACCTCACGTGCTTTGTCCTTCACGTTAATGGAAGCCATGAGCACACTAAGAGACAGCAAGCTCAGCCTTTCACACTCTAGAAGTGGGCTCCCGGGTCTCCATCATGATTTTGGCACAGAAAGAAGTAAACTGGACGTCAGGCCCCGGCTGAGCATCTCACTAGATGGGTCCGGAGAGCTGATCCTCAGGGCCCCCTGCGAAGCGCAGAGCAAAGACCAACCAACCCTGCCTTGCTACTCCTGACGGGTGGGAGGAAGGGAGTCACTGATGGAGAACCAACATGGAGCAGGGAGCGCTAAAGACTTGGCGGAGCGCAGAGCGGTCAGCACGCGTCAGAGGAGCGGAGTTCCAGTCCTGGCATCTCCCCCCGCGCCTCGGAAAGCCCGCGGAGGTCTCTGAGCACCACGCACGAGACGCATCTTCAGACGCCCGCGAAAGCGCTCCGTGAGCGCCCCGCTTCGCTGGTCCCGGTGGTCGCGGGACCTCTCCTGCCCGAGATGGAGCGAGGAGGGCAGGGGAAGGGGGTCAGCCTGCAGGGTCGGGGGCGGACCCGGGCTCGTGTGGATTCGGGAGTCTCGGGGAAGGGGTGGGAAGGGGGTCGGGGGAGGGGCTCGGGAGGGCAGGGTCGGGGGCGGACCCGGGCTCGGGTGGGTTCGGGAGGGCTCGGGGAGGGGTCGGGGGAGGAGTCGGGAGGGCTAGGGGAGTGGCCCCGGGGAGGGGTCTGGAGGCTCGGGGAGATCTAGGCGGTCGCCGAGACGCCGCCCGGGATAGGGAAGGCCCGGCCGCCGGGTCCCGCTCCCCCGTCTCACCTGCATGTTGGGCACGAAGCCCTTCTTGATTCTCCAGCAGTTTTTATTGATCTTTTCCAGGAACTGTAACTCATCGTTGTAAGTACGACTCATGGCTGCGACAACAGTAGCAGACGCTCGGCGTCCGGCTCTGAGGAGAAGCTGCCGCGCTGTCGGGTTCCGCGGAGCACGCCTTCTGGCGCTCAACGCGCAGGCGCGATCAGCTCCGCACGATCGGCGACGGCGAGCGCCGAGGCTCGAAACTCCTCGCAGCAATCGCTTTTTTTTCTTGTTAGACCGCCCTCTGGAGTTTGCTTTATGAGTTGATCTCAGCCAAGCTACATCTAAGCGAAAGCTAAGCTAAATCCAGTTAATGTTTCCTATGATCTAGTTATCCTTCATTTTGGAAGTGTTTTTGAGCAGCTGTCGAAAACACCTTGAATCCGAGTCAGATCCAGTCGCTCTATAGAATACTTCGTTTTGGAGTTTACATCCCCAACAGTGAAAGGAAAATATATGCTTGCAGCTGAGAAAGACAATCCTGTTTGAAAAAGCACCACACCTGAACATTTGTAATGTCTCATAATGAATCTGTGGATATACATCAAGTAACTTTTTTGGTAGAAAAGAGCATCCCAAAGAATGAAACGTGACATTTTATCATTTATTCCCGCAAACACTTATAGGGACACCTTTCAAGGCCAGAAATATGCAACAAAGATGAATCAGCCAGTGTCCCTATGGATGGTCTGGGCTTCCCCATTCGGCCTTCTTTGGTGATTAAATCTTCTACGGTCATGCTTTTATTCTTGTTTGTTTGATTGGTTTTGTTTTTTGAGACAGGGTCTCACTGAGTGGCACAGGCTGGACTTGAAGTCCTCCTACCTTCAGCCTCCCCAGTAGCTGGATTATAGGCACACACTGCACCCATTTATGATGGTGCTATTAAAGGCAACATCTCTTGCTAATTGAGATAAGTAAAGCTCTAAGTGATTTCAGTTTCTAGCGCTGCCTCAGGTTGAGAACAAGAGTTTTGGAGTCAGGAAGACTTGGATTTAGTTTCTATCTGTGCTATTTTCTAGCTTTGTGTGATATATCCCTTTTAGTCTCTATTTTCTCATGTATAAAATGGGATCACAATTCCTCATAGAATGGTTTTGAAGATTAAATTACATGATACTAAAAAAGTAACCAGCATAGGGCTTGGCTGATGGTAAGTGGCTTTCTTCCACCTTTGCCTCCCAACTAGACTGTAAGGCCTGCAAAAGCAGCTTGTAGTTTCTGTTAATTTCGTACATTGTTCACACTGGTTCCCCTCTCCTCCTCTGCCCCAGTTTCACCCCATTTATTTGATGCTTTGACACTATCATGATCCACTGTGAATTGTCTAGGTCCAGTACTTTTTGCTGCCATTTTATTGAGTGGTGAGGGGAAACATCCCCAAACTGACCTCTAGAGTGTCCTATAGTTGCCCTCTCACCAGAAAGTTTTAAGAGGAAAAGGAACTCTTTTAAAATCAAGCCTTGATATCTGCATAGCCTCAGTTTTTTTGTTAGTGTTAAACTAAATCCTTTCCTTTTCTTTGACATATGTTATTAAAATACATTCAGGACAGGAAATCTCCCAAATAATTTTTAAAAAAAAGATTGACATTGATAGAAAACAATTTTAATTAACACAGGGGATGGTAACAGTGAATATAAAACATAAAATCCAACATGCAGGTGGGGGAAACACTCGAAGGAGCTGTAAGATCTGCACAGATAACAACCCATACAAATACAGACTTTGAGAGTTTCTGACGCCTTGGTCAGAAGTTCATGCCAGCTCTTGTCCCTAGAACCTTATAAACACAGGCACACAACATGCGCACACTCACAGTCAAACCCCTGCCCCTCCACATATAGCGCGCACACACACACACACACACCCATCCCTCCCCCCCTCATTCAGCCCTTTAACAGGCCTCGCTCTGTGTCCCAGAAGCCTCCCAAAAGATAACTTTCTGCCTAAGTAATGCACAAGGTGTGCCTTGTCTTCTCCCTCCTGGTTTACAGTAGCTGTGGGATTAAGAGTCATTTCCTTCCTGGGGCGCCGGGTGAACAGGCAGTCAAGGGGTTGCCCTCCCCGTCCACTGTCCATTTAGCAGGCTCAGGTCTTCCCAACCATGGAAACTTGGCTGCTGTTTTGAGGATGATTCATACTTCAGGTCGGTGGAAATTAGCAGGAAACCCTGAAAAGGGGACACCAATGAAGAGAGCATCAGATTTGGGGCACATCTAGGTTTGCCTAAGGGTGGTGTCTTTACTGCATCCTAAGGTACCAAGCCCTTCCCAACATCTGGCCGTCTTTTTGAGGACCTTGGATATCGGAGGAAGTTATGGAAGATTGTCATCAGATGTGACTTAAGTATTGGGAGTTGGGGGGAGAGGGAGGCAGGGAGGTGAGAAGCGCTGGGGAGTGTAGAGGATTGAAGATTCCTTCAGAAGCTTATTTCCACCTCCCCAATCAGACAACGCCAAAAAGGGGGAGAAGATATTATGAAGTTAGTTAACCGTAATTAGCCAGGAAACAGTTCTCAACGGACCTCGGAGCCCAGAGAAGGGTCTTCAGGGGAAAGTCATTGGGAGAACTAGAAGAGCCAATCTGAACCCTTTTCCAGCTACCTGAACCACTTTACCACTTTGAACCTCATTGTTTTCATCTGTAAAATGAGATTAATAATCTCCGCCTTATAGCTTGTCTTTTGGAGTAAATTGTGTAAAATGCATCAAAGAATATCTTCTTGCTGAATGCAGTGGCACAAGCCTGGAATCCTAGAGATTTGGGAGGTTGAACCAGGAGGATTGCAAGTAGGGGGCCAGCCTCGGCACCAAATAAAAAAGTGAAGGGCTAGGGATATAGTTCAGTGGTAGAAAGCCCCCCTTTTTTGACAAGGGGTGGGGGGAAGAATATCTTCCCTATACTGTGGTGTGAATAAATTTGGCTAAGCAAAACTGAACTTGATCTGATTTTTAAACATTTCATTGGTAATTGCAAATGTTAAGAGTTGAATGTTTTATTTATAAAATTCCTTGGTTTGGGAAAAAAAACAGAACATATGAAACTAAAACAAAAAGTAAACAAAATAGAAGCAAGCTTATTCTATCATGAAAAGAAATGGATCAGTTAGAGGAGATTCAAAATCTTACCTCCAAAACTTCGATGTCTGAATTGACGAACGAGAGTTTATGCGGGTTGGGCAGAGGAAATCCCTGCTGCAATCTTGCTAAAATATAGAAAGATATAAGATAACTAGGCATGGGCACAGACATTTTGGCAAACTTTTTAGCAAGAGACATACAAGAAGCTTTTAAATAATTCATTTCTTCATTCCTCCTGATAAGTCCCAAGGATTTTTCTGGAAGACTCGTTAATTCCCCTTTGTTTAATAAAAACGCATCTGCAATTATGCGCATTTGGACTTCAGAAACGACTTTATGCTTACCCAATATATATTTTGAAAATTCCTAATTGGTGGGTCCTGAGAACATTTTAGTGTCTAATATAAAAAACAGTATTTTAACTAAGCTGAACTCCAGATGCTGCAGTTTGAGAATAATTGGAGGGCAGGGAGAGGCCCTGGACTGTCATTCAATAAACTGTTTATCCAGATAACCACAGAGATACTTCGTAGGGAGAATCATCTCATTTCCAATTGAACTGAGGGACACTCTTCACTAAGGAGCGTGGTTTTGATCTCGTTCACTCAGCCAGAGTTGATGCTGAATTTACAAAATGACTTGCTTACAAGGCTTGGACCTAACATAAGTAATTTCAGAACCCTATTGTGGAGGGTCCACCCTGTAAATTTCTGGCTCTGGTCTGGATTCCTAAAAACGTTTTAAAAGTGGAAAGTCCCAAACAATCCCCAACGGTTAGCCATTATCAGAGTCGTGTCATTTCCCAAGAATCCCTTACTGTTGGCCAGGGGGAGGACTCCAAAGTGAAGGATGGAGGACAGAATATTCTCAAACCTCACGACCTGAAAAGAAAGAGGAAACCGCATCAGTTGCCAAATCGGGGCCGTTTGCAAATCCCACGCCCGGTTTGGACATGCCCTTTCCAAGAACTCACCAGGACAGAAAGCAATAACGAGAGTTTCTCACCAGGATATATTTTCTTTGTGGGAAATCTTATGACAGTTTCCTAACTATTTTTCCCATTGGGGATAAGCATTTCTGTTTCCCTTTACACTGGACCTTGGTGACTGCAAATGCACAGAACCACACGGTGGCAGCCAGTGCAGCAGCTTAGCTATCCACCAAGAAGGATAATCAAGAATTAAGAGAGTTCCCAAATAGCAGTCTTCTCTTTCTTTATCGGAAACCTCAACCACAGAAATTCCTTTGCTTTATGTTATGCGCTGAAGTTAGTTGCACCATCAGAACATCCAGTTTATCTTTAATAAACATGTTGGCTCTTGGGGAGATTTAGGTGTTAAAAATAAATGAATCAAAGCCAGTCGTGGTGGCCAAAGCTGTAATCTCAGTGGCTCTGGCGGCTGAGGCACAAGGATCTAAGTTCAGAGCCAGCCTTAGCAACTTAGCGAGACCCTGTCTCTAAACAAAACCTAAAAAGGGCTGAGGAGGTGGTTCAGTGGTTGAGCACTCTTGGACTCAATCCCCAGTACCAAAGAATAAAAATTAAAAAAAAAAAAAGAATCAGGATGAACAGAAATTCATTGGGTGAATCCTTTTCAAGCATCCTATATGCTGAGCAATAAAAACCTCCTTGTCTCATAGCAATCGTGGCTTTGAAGCCAGACTTCCTGCATTTCCTCTTTCTCTTAACATTCACTATGTGATGTTGGGCAAGTTACTCAACCTCTCTGTGCCTCAATTTCCTCAACCGTAAAATGAAGATAATAATAGTTAACTATATTAATAATCTCATAGGGCAGGTCATCAGGATCGAACAAGTTCATAATATATCAAATGCCTCTTATAAACAATTGCCATCTTATCCTGAAATGCCCCATGGTTAGTACATTCTGTTGTTGATACTAACTAGTTTACTGGAATCTTCCAGGAAGAGTTGGATGCCTTTTGCCTCCCCATTGGTTTCAGGAAATAGTATTTGTGAGAAAGTCACCTCTGTCTTCTCATTGACTAGATTCTCTCTTATCACGCTCAGAATGCAGGACAGGCTCTAATTAGGCTACGCCCTGGGGTGCTAACCAACAGAGCCTAGGATGATGCTGGTACTTTAGACCTCAGTGTCTCCCATGAAAGGTCTGACTCATTTTACAGCTTATGGACTCAATCCTACTGAATTCTAATCTTTCCAAGCTGAAAGTTAGGATGCTTCTCTAAAATTAAACAAGCAAACAAAATCTTGTTTAGCCTCCTGGTTCAATTCTCGGACTTTTTGGCTTATCCCCCTGCCCCCATGTATTCCTATCTTATTACCATGTTTCTGTTGAACATGGCAGTTCCTCCCATCTCCCACACGCTGCCTTGGTGTGAGGTTAAGTGACTCGTCCTAGGCCACATAGCAGCCAATGTGCTAAGTTAATTCCACATGTAGTTTCAGCTAATCTCTCCACAACACTGACATTTTGATCCCCAGCTCCATACTTGCCTGCACTGCCCATTCTGATGTATTTTTTCTATAGTATGTTTCATTATATACAATATATATTTGTTTGTTGTCTGTATCTTCTCTCAGCCACATACATATATGCACACTCTCACACCTTCTAGAACAAGGTTTCCAAATAATGGTACTATTGGCATCTGGGTCTGTCTTGTGCACTTTGGGATGCCCGGAGGCACCCCTGACCTCTGTCCCTAGAGCACTCCTCTTCCTACCCCAGGCTATAATAATGAAAAAGTTCTTCAGACATCGCCAGGTGTCCCTGGTGGGTTTACGTGGACCCTTGTTTAAGCACTACCCTGGAATATAAGTGCCAGGGGGGTAGGCATTTTCTGTTTTCTCTAGAACAGTGCCAGGCTCCCTAATTATTTGTAAACAAAATGAATGATATTAAGAGTCAACATTTGTACAGGGTTGAGAGTGAACTAGTCACTGTTCCCCTCAGGTGTTGTGACACTGAAATCCATGTATCAACTTCTGTATGATAAACGGAAGTAGTGATTGGACCTTGAAGCCTGAGGGCAGGGGTTTTCCAAGTCACTTGTTGGGGTGTCCACTCCCAAGCAGGAGGTACCCAGGCTGGGCTCCCCACTCCACAAAGGCATCCACACAGCCAGCCTTGGTCTAATTTTAGGAGATGGGTAGAAGGTGTTTGAAGAATAAACCTGATCATGGCCCCATAATTTACCATAGCCTCTTCCTTTGGGATTCTGGATCTTAAATTTAATTCTATAGAATTATTTTATGGAGAAAATGGGACCTTGAGAATACCTGTTTTCCTAGCATTACCCAATCTTAACAGTCTCTGGAGTTCTTTAAAAAGTGTTTTTGCGTAAATAAAAGCACATCAGAGAGCTAAGGGGCTCACTAGATGAGCAGCTGCATCAAGAATTTCAAGGTTAAGACGCGCAGTCCTGGAGAATGTAGGCATTATACAGAGTTCTCAGTCTTTCCTTGCCAGGGAGCCCTGAGGGGTCAGATCCCTACCTTAATATCGTTGCGACTGGACTCTGGCAAAGACAGGCGGAATCTGCAAGGAAACAAGAAAAGTGAAGGAGGGATATTTAAAAAACATAAAAAGCAGAACAAGGAAAAAGGGAATTTTTTTAAGCTCAAAAAGTCACTAGCTTTTTTTTTTTTTTGTGGTGCTGGGATTGAACCCAGGGCTTTGTGCGTGCGAGGCAAGCACTCCACCAACTGAGCTATATCCCCAGTCCAGTCACTAGTTTAAAAAAATAAAAACAAACTTGAAAGGGCATCGATTACATCTTCTACCCCTGAATTTTGCTGCTTAAAAAGCAAAGCAGGTGTATTGGAGCTTCCCATTCATATGTACAATTTCCATGTTTTTGTGTATCAGTTAAAAAGTAAATAAAGGGGCTGGGGTTGTGGCTCAGTGGTAGAGCGCTTGCCTAGCATGGGTGAGGCACTGGGTTCGATCCTTAGCACCACATAAAAAAAAAAAACCCTAAAAATAAATAAAATAAAGGTATTGTGTCCAACTACAACTAAAAATAAATAAATAAATATTTAAATAAAGAGGGCTGGGGCTGTAGCTCAGTGGCAGAGCACTAGTCTAGCATGTGTAAGGCACTGGGTTCTATCCTTAGCACCACATAAAAATAAAACAAATGAAATAAAGATATGCTGTCCACCTACAACTACAAAAACAATTTAAAAAGTAAATAAAGATAAAAATATATTCTCTTAAAAAAAAAAAAAGAAGCAAAGCAACAAGCAGAAGGCTTGAGCATGTAGCCAGGGTGGCTACCCAAATACACTTGCTTACACATGGGACTTACAGCTTGCAAACTCAGTGCGGAACAATGGTAAGAAATAGTTTTCAGGCCTGTTGGCTCCGAACTCAACCTTAAAACTTCCTTGATCCTTTATTATAATCCCAGTAAACTTATCTGTGATCAGTCTTGGTGACACCCCTCAGAGGGCTGTGTTATTCATGCCATTTAGAAAGCGGCTCAGTGGTAACACATAAGGGAACTTTAGCCAAGAGCCATCTGATGGGCACAGGTGCAGGGTGATTGCCAGCACAATGCCTCCGTCTCAATGTCATTTCTGCTTATTCCCTAATCTCCGTATCTTAATTTTCTCAACTATAAAATAGGGATACTATCTAGTTTATAGGGCTGTTGTGCAAATTGAATGAGATAATGCACATAAAATGCTTAGTCTCTATAAACATGAGCCATTTTTATCATGAGCAGAAATACCAAATGCCAGCACATATTGTCCTTGATACTCTTGGTCAAATATCAAGAAACTGTTTGCTATAGGTCCAAGAAATAAGATACTCCCTCCCCAATATGCCTGGTAAGGGTGGATGTCAGCATGTCCTGATGTTTGATATTTTATGGGAACATTCAGAAGACAGCTAACAGCCAACATTGTCCCTGTTCCAGTTTTGCTAAGGGCTGATCCCTAGGTAGCTCCCCCAACATGCTGGCTTGATTTCCTGTGCAATAGTAATGGGAAGAAGTAGTGATCTGTAGGCAGGACCACTTCGTTTTGCAGGTAGGAAAACTGACATACAAAGGAAGCAACATGAATAGCGGATTTTGGAACTCAGATCTCTTGGTGTTCATTTTAGAGCTCCCTTCCTTTAAAGGATGTTACTTTGTATTGCTTTCCTCCTTAGTCTTCTGTGGCTCACTCCTGCCCAGGTCTAGGGCCTCCCTTCTGCATCAGCCTTCTGATGAGCCTCTCGGTCTCCTGACTCGAGGCTCTGTAATCTGACCTCCACACCTTCCCAGAGTGAGGGGTATTACAGGCATGTCTGATGAGCACACTCCTGATCAAAATTCTTTAATGGCTTGTGATAAAGTCTAAAAAATACGGCACATGAGACTTTCTGTACCCTGGCTCCCAGCTCCCTTTTTAGCCTCATCTCTTTATTCTCTATCTTGAATTTTATCCTCACTAACCCAGAATTGTTTGGTGCTATTTTTTTTTCATTAATTCACTGGACACTGTAGACCTGAGGTTAAAAAAGGTAGTGGCTTCAAAACATACCAAAAAATCCTGAAAAATTAATATGTACAAAAAGTAACACTATGGGGCTTGGGTTGTGGCTCAGCAGTAGAGTGTTCGCCTAGCAAGCATGGGGCCCTGGGTTCGATCCTCAGCACCACATATAAATAAATAAATAAAATAAAGGTATTGTGTCCAACTACAACTAAAAAATATTTTAAAAAAGTAACACTATGGCCATTGATCACTGCCCTCAGCACCATTCATAGTTAGATACAAATTACATTTAATGCTGGCTACATCTGAATATATGCAATAGAATTTTGGGCTGGAGTCTCCAAACATTAGAGTAACCAAGGAAGATCTTAGAAGAACTTGGAGATATGTCCCTGTATATTCCGCAATACTTTGCCCTCTCTGCCTGGGCTCACGCTGCTTCATGATCCGTGTCCTTTCCCTTTCTCTTTCGCTGGTTAACTCTTTTTAATCAATTAAAATTTAGCTCGAGATGGTGGAATGTGATAGACATCATTATCCAAAGTACATGTATGAAGACAGGAATTGGTGTCAACATACTTTATGTACAATCAGAGATATGAAAAATTGTGCTGTGTACGTGTAATAAGAATTGTAATGCATTCTGCTGTCATTTATTTTTTTTAAAAAATCAATTAAAAAATTTAGCTCGAGTGCTACCTCTTTGAAAACTCTTTCTGTGACCACATTTAAAGAATAGATTTTCTTTCTTTCTTTCTTTTTTAAAGAAGAGAATTTCAAAGAAGACATAGTTGCTTACTATCAGACAATATCATGTTGGCATGAATTAGGTTTTGAGATAGCTTCAGATTAATAATTAATTACAAACAAAACGAAACAATCAGTTGAGTCCAGCAAGGAACAGATATGATATCATTAGCTCTGGGACTCAATGATCCCAGTGGAAAGTGAGGGTTAGGATCTGTAGGGTGTCTTTGACCTGGCTGAGAGAATGTGAGGTTTCTCTCGCTGGTAACGGCTGTCTCTTACGTGTGCAAACCTCTTAAACTTAGGAAATCCAGGGTACGAACGGTAGAGCACACTTAGGAGTTCCCTCTTATTTCTTTCATTACAAGCCCAAGTCCTGGCTCAGGACCGTCCGTGATGAGCGAGTTTGCCTGGGGCTTCCCATGAACCAAACTACCCTTTTTCCCAGGGCCAGCTCCTGTCTGCTTTCTAACGGACTGCTCTCACTAATTGCAGAAAAGGTGGTGGAGCTAAGAGCAAACTCGCACAGCTCCTGGTTCTAAAGAACGCATGAGCTCAACTCTGGCCACTAGGTGGCGCCTGACTCCCGTCCTTTGACTTCATCCTTCAGGCCAACTCGTTGAAAGTCCTGCTGCTGAGAACTTACTGCAGAACCACAGAGCCTTTGGGGAGGAAGAGAGCTCAAATAGACCTACCCCGAAGACATATATGCATCATTCTTGGGCTGGGGATGTAGTTCAATGAAAGAGTGCTGGCCTAACATGCATATGCCCATGCCCAACACACACACACAAATACACACACACACACACACACAAAATAGCCTATTTAAGAAGTTTAAGAAGTTTTATTGCCTGGCTTGAAAACTAGGGCTAAAGTGAAAACTCAAGCACAGCAAAAAGGTCATTCATGATCTGAATCATTATAGCAGTTGGGACAAAATGAAGGCTAGAGTCAAGGTCAAGTGTCACAGGTACTGACAATATCACTCCTCCAACATGTGCTGTGGCAGACAATGACAATCACTCCTATTTCTCCATGCCCTGTGAACTCTTGTTTCTGTCTTTTTCTGCAGCTGTGAACGCCCCGAGGGTAGAGGTCCAGTCTTACTTATTGCATCCTCAGGATTTAGCCTGGTAGATGTAGGAAGGTTTCCAAGGAAGGGACCCTTGCACCGATACAGGAAGGACAAGCAGGATTCCAAAATGAAAATGGGGAAGGGAGAGGCTGCCAGGGCCCTGTGCAGGAAAGAGAGGGCTTCTGGGAGGGCACAGCAAGAGGATGCAGGAGACGCAAATGGGGGTTAACCTGGCTGGGTGACTCAGCCATGTTGGGATTTTTGATCTCTAGCCTAAGAGCAAGGAGTCCGTTGAGGGTTTTTAGGAAGAGAGGCCACATCTGTGTTTTGTAGAAACCACTCTGGATGCAGTGAGAAGGGAGACGGGCAGGAGAAGATGCTTCCTCCAGTAATGTGCTATGCAAGACAAAGAATTCAACTTCTGTTTGTAATTATGGAGGGAGGAGAGAGAAGCTATACACAGGGAGCATTTAGAGGAAAATAAAAAGCAGTGTGGACAATGGCCGAATTATGGAATCAACCCAGGTGCCCTTCTATCAATGAATTAAGAAATTGTGGTGTGTGTGTATATATGTATACTCTATTGTGTATATATATGTATATGTAATAAGAATTGTAATGCATACATATACATACACATACATATATACACAATAGAGTTCTATTTAGCCATAAAGAAGAATGAAACAGGATAATGAAATCATGTTATTTGCTGGTAAATGGATAAGTGAAGTAAGCTAATAATGCTAAGTGAAATAAGCCAAACTCAGAAATATCAAAGGTCAAATGTTTTCTCTCATATGCAGAAGCCAGAGTAAAATAAAGAAAAGAGAGAGGAAAGGATAAAATATTACAAAGATACAGGGTAGATCAGTAATGCAGAAGAAGAGCAAGAGGCAGAGTGGGGGGATGGGTTAGGGGAGCAATGCAGAATGAATTCTTTAAGCATCATGTAATGTGCATATAGGAATATACAACAGGGAACCTCACCTTCAGGCACAGCTAGGAAGAACTAGTCACATATAAATTAGAAGATAAGTGGAAGGAAGTTTCGTTGAGTAGAGGAAGGAGAATGGGGGGAGGGTGGGAAGGAAAAGGGGGTAAGGAGGGAATCATGAGCTGAAATCCAATTCCATTCAGTATGAGTTTGTTGAGGTGAACCCAACTATTACGTATAACTATAAAGCACTAATCAACAAACAAACACAAAAAGCATTATGGACTCAGATGCTCATTCATGGGTTTACACACCACAAAATTTCAATGCAGGGATTCTGAAAAGGTGAAGAAACCATCATGGGCTAAAGGTGTGTGTGTGGGGGGATCATGTCCTGGGGGAAAAGGAGTTGCCCTCTGGGAGAAGCACTCTGCACATCTCTGTGCACCTCTCTTCCTGTATCTGCTAGCATGTCCCTTAGCACCCATTCTTGTAATTGCCTGTTGATCTGAGTATTTTTCCCCTTTCATCTATATTGGAAAGATTTTTTTTGAAAGAGAGAGAGAGAATTTTTTAATATATATATATATATATATATATATATATATATATATATATATATATATATATATATATTTTTTTTTAGTTTTTGGTGGACACAACATCTTTATCTTTATGTGGTGCTGAGGATCGAACACAGCGCCGCGTGCATGCCAGGCGAGCGCACTACCGCTTGAGCCACATCCCCAGTCCCTGGAAAGGTTTTGAGGGGAGAAATGTGTTGGACCCATTCCACTAGTAAAAGCACCCTCTCGATGGGTAAGAGTTCCCCAGTGTTTTTATCTAAGTACCTCTGGAAACCTGGAGATCTTCTCCAGGATCCCTGGGAGAAGGATCCATTTGGGGTTTCCTCCTCCGATGGGATGGCACCCCACCTTAGCATTCCTCTGCCTGGCTCAGCCGGGGCTCAGAGGAAGGGTTCAGATGGGGGTCAGCCCGGATGCCAAGTGTGCGTTCCATTGACCTGTCCAAAGTACCATCCTGTAGAAACTGCGAGTCCATTCTGCCTGACAAGCTTCTTTCCTGGGTTTCTGTTCAGGTGGCTCAGGCGGGGAAATGTTCACCCTCCCCAAGCTGTGAGGATGGAGTTAGGCAGCGATTCCATCTGCTTGTGGTGGTCAGCTGTATTTGCATTCTCTGATTGTGTCCATTGGGAAGGGTTGCAGTGTGTGCGTGTGCTGATTGATGGGCCTGGAGTAGGGTGCAGCTGGGGACATCAGAGTCTCAATCGTAGTAATGTCAAGAAAAAGTTCCAAAGTTCTAACTGGTTCAACAGTAATATGAATTTGATTGTTCTGAGTTTTGAATGTGATCAAGAGGGTTAGAATTAAGCCACCTGGATGAGGACTCAAGCAGGCAAAGTGTCATTAAGGTTGGCCTCTGTATCAATCTACAGACGTCTACCGTGTGGGCCAGCCTGTTCTGGAGCTGCCTTCAGACAGAATCGTGCTGGGAACAAGAGACTCCATGGCAGATAGAGCTTCGAGGGCCAGCCCTACAGCTTTTAAGACCAGCCTGACTTCTCATATCCCTTGGGACCAGTTTCTCCCTCCTGGGGGTGAGACTTGGATCTTAAAATGGGAAGAGAGAATTAAACTCTGGGACTGCTAGCCACGAACTGCGCAGGGCATCGTGCTAAGGGCTTTACATCCGTGATCTCCTCACCCACACAGCTGCTTTGCTGATGAGGACATTGACACTTAAAGAGGTTAAGTAATTGGATCAAGGCCACCCAGCTGGCAGGAACCCAAGGTTCTAGAATCCAAATCCAGATACGCCTGACTCCAGAGACGGCTCTCAACTAGCCGTGCCCAAAGAAGTCAGGTTTGTTATTAGTATTCCTAGATTTTTTTTGCTTTCTTTATTATTTCCTCCTCTTTATCCTGGCAATGAAAAGAGAGCTGTGTGTCTTTTCCATTTCAGGACACCCAGTGTCTTCTCTTTGGACTTTCAATATTGAACGTGGGCAGGCTGCCTGATTCAGTTTTGCTTAACTCCTCACTTGTGGGTTTTCTCTTCTGAGCAAGGATATTGGCTTCCTAAGTCCTAGGCCTAAGTGTTAATTTCTGAGTCTTAGCTCTTGACTAGCTCAAAGGCAGGATAATGTAGTAAGTAAACACTAACTGGGGGTGTGGCTCAGTGTTACAGCACTTGCCTAGCAGGCACGGGGTCTGGGTTCCATCCCAGCACCGCAAAGCAAACAAACAGAAAACCACCCAAGGCTTTGGGAAAAAGTTCAAGTTGTACTCGACCAGTAATAGCTCTGTGACCTTGACTGAGTTATTCCACCTCCATGATTCCACCTCCCTCAATAATACCCACCTCCAGAACCGTTCACTTAATCTATAGCACCATGCCAGGCCCCAGAGACCCACAGTTGTAAGGTTTCTGTGAAACAATATAGGTGCGGTGCTGGGCACAGGACCTAGAAGACAATAGGGGCTGGATAATGAAGAGGAGACCCAAATTGTAGAACAGCCATCACTGGGCAGGAGACAGGGAACGAGGTGTATCCTGAGTAGGGACACTCTCAAAATGACCTTGTAGGGGTCAAGGGTGTAGTCAAGCTCAGTGGTAGAGCGCTTGCCTGGCATGTGCAAGGCCCTGGGTTTGATTCCCAGCTCTGCAAAACAGACAAAATATAAAAAAAACCAGATCTCATATAATCTTGCATAATCAAATACCTCCTTGCCCTGGCTGAGACTCAAGAATAGTCATAGCCAAATTTTCTTGAGCACCAAATATACACTTTACTTGTATTAGTCCATAATCCTACAATAACCTTCTAAAGTAGCCTTTACTCATTTATTTAATCTAATTTTAATTTTTTTGCAGACCTGGAGATTGAACTCGGGGCCTCTCCCAATCGAGGAACTCTACCATTGACCTACATTCCTAGTCCCTAAAATAGGTTTTATTAGAGCTTCATTTCATAGAGGAGGACATGGAGACCCAGAGGGAGAAAGTACATTTCCTGACACCACACAACTAATAATCTGAACCCAGCCAGACTGACTCCACAATTCATGGTCTTACTGCTTGTCAAACCTGTCACACAGGGTTTGTCTGATTTTTGCATCAGATGTCTACGCAGCAGCCCTGAGTGGCTCCAGAAGGGACACATTGAGGCAGGGGGTGGCAGAAAGTTGTGCTGGAAACTTTATTTGGAGATCCTGTGCTCCTGGGTTCTTCTCTGTCCCACAGATCCCCGCCCACGTTACACCTTTCCTGCTGTGTCTCTCTGACATCAGCCAGGGCCAAACTAGCTCATCCTGAAAGACAGCGCTTGTGACGCCCAGGAGTGGAGGAGCCTGCTGGGGTGGCATGTGGGTGGCCTGGCCACTGCTCTTACTGCCAAAGGCCCAGGCTGGTTCAGCACAGTCTTGGAGACTTCAAAAAGGCTAGAGAGGCCCTGCCCACCTGCTTTGCTCCAAGATACTCACTGCCTGAAGGAACCACCCTTGCACTGGGCGCAGCCTGGGCTGTTCCTACCTTCTCCAGATGCTTGCTGCTTTGGTTAGCACCTGCCTGCATTTCCCCCCATCACTCTGGCCCTACTGCCTCTTTCCTCTGTCTTCCAAGAGATTGGCTCTCACCTTTACTCTCAGTCCTGCAGTTCAATCCCAATCCATTGCCTTTCTCTGGTGGCCTAGTTGGGATGCCCCAGCTTCTCACCCTCTGGCTTTTCCCTCCTCCTCTTCCTGCTCTCTGGTTCACATCCTCTCACCTGGTAGAACCATTAAATCAAAGATCACCTGCCATGCCTCTGGGTTTCACCAGCCTGATCCCTGAGGATCCCATAGGTCCTCCTATGACTTCTGGGGCCTGAGGCACTGGTCTTCTTCCTTACTTTTTTTGAGGTGCTGAGGATCCAACGCAGGGCCTCACAAATTCTAGGCAAGTGCTCTGCTTCTGAGCTACATCCCCAGACACCTTGGTTTTATTTTGAGACAGGGTCTCACTAAGTTGCTGAGGCTAGCCTCGAACTTGTGATGCTCCTGCCTCAGCCTCCTCAGTCAATGGGATTAGGTGTGCACCACTGCACTTGACTCTTAAAATATATTTTTAAAATTATATTTTACAACTGCATTGGTATAAAATAAGTATAATCAAGTCTGGAATATATTCTTTTTTAAGTTCTTATTTTAAATATATGAAAACATTTTCTTGGGTTCCTAAAGTTGGGTTCCTGGGGCACCAGGGGCTATGCCTCTTGGGCATCATGGCAAAGTCAGCTCTGCATTGAGGGTCAGTAAATTTAAGTAAAGCCCCTTGGATTTTTTTTTTCTCTTTGGAAACCATACTTTGAAATTTTGTATTCTTTTTATTGGAAAAACAATATAATTACTAAGAATATTTTTATACACTCCCCCAGATCTCATAATCTCATATTCTAACATGACTCTTTTCATGTGAGGGGTTCACTTCCTTTGTCAGATGTGAAGTTATTTCACACAACCCCTCACTGTGGTGCTTCCGAAGTTTTGCATTCTGTTTTTACCATTTACCATTATTTTATTTTAAAAAATATATGTATACATTTTATTTTTTCAGTTTAGTTGGACACCAAAACCTTTATTTTATTTGTTTTTATGTGGTGCTGAGGCTCCAACCCAGCACCTCGCACGTGCTAGGCGAGTGCTCTACCACTGAGCCCCAGCCCAGCCCCATTAAAAACGTTAGTTTATTGAAAACATTTTCTGTGTTTCCACAGCACTCTTCCTACCCGTCAGGTTGACTTGTGGCGCTCCACTGACTTCCCCCTGTTCGTTTCTTTCCTGACTCTGCCTTTATTCTGTCTTACTGTTTCCTCTTCTTTCCAAGACTTAGTCTGGGACAGCTGAGCTTTCTGTAAATTCTCACCCCATGTCTCAATCAGAACTTCAACTATCAGGTTGATTGCACCAAAGAAAATGCACTTTGAAGACAATTTTTCCAAATGGCAATTGGCGTTCAATGACCTGCTTGCCCCCCCTCCATACTGCATCGCCTGCGTTTGAGAGCCATCTGGGCCACGGGCCAAGGTCCTGTTGAATAAACTGTGTTCTAGTAATGGGACCACATCATCAGAGTCTGAAGGTACCTTGGACACAATTCAATCCAACTTCATTTCTTTACAGATAAGGAAACGGAGGCTCAAAGAGGTTACTAGACCCAATTGGGATCAGAGAACCAAGAAGCGATTTGAAACTTGACTCTGTAACTCTAAAAGATTTCTGCCCTTTCCTAAGACCATGATCTCTGAATTTGATGAAGGGGAACTTGTTCCTATTGCTGCAGCATAGACTGAGCAGTTAGATTATAGATTTTTTTTACAATTATTTTGTTCCCTATTTTATCTTAGTAGTATTCTAATGGGAAGAAAAAAAGGAAAACTTCACAATGCGATTTTTAGTGAAGTGCATACTCTGAAGTGATCTGAAGAATTTGTTCACACAGGATTACCTTCACCTGTTCTCTGTGGCGACTTTGATTCTGGGGTCTGTCGATGCATTTGTTCAACTGATCTTACCTTTTCAGAGACAATGAGCAGATCAATCTTTGTCCCAAAATAGCCAGGCCCACGCTGGTACTAGCAACCTGCAGACAACAAAAACGTTTGTAGCTAAGGTGAATGAATCTGTCTGTTTGGGCCACACGTTGAAGTTTCCAATAGTGGAAGCATCATCAACCAAACTTTCCCTCTTATTCAAAGAAGCTGGCAAGAAATAGCTCTGAAAATCCTGCCTTTCAGCTAGGGGAACTATAAAGATTTATTATTTGAGGCTCTTCTTTAGATTATTCTTCTCTTTTCTCCTAACCTCTCTTCTCTGTGTAGGCCTTGTGATTTTGCTTAGGTTCATTGTATTCATTCCCTCCTATCAGACTGCACTTGGACTTCATCTGATCAAGTGAACTTGAGTTCCACCTTGATTGCTTTATTTTGAGGAAAAAGGAAATCCAGCTATCCATGTAACTGAGGTAGTGGAGAGGGAACACAGGATGCAGAGATTGGAGAGAGATTTGACATTGCATGGGGGAGTGAGTCTGGCCTCCCACCCCTCCACACCCCTCCTCTGAAACTGAGGGAAACTCTGAACAGACCACCTGCTCTTGGTTCCTGAACAAGTCCTCTAGACCTCACCTGTTCTTAGTTGCTTTTAGTTGACTACAGATAATACCTCTGACATGTAGGTCCCAGGGGTGAAGTTTGATGAAGTCTGAGCCAATCACCTTTCCCCACTCCTCAGCCATAAGTATCCCCAAACCCTATCCTTGGGGAGATGCATTTTTGACTTGCTCTCTGTCTCCACATGTGGCCGCCTCATGAATAAACTTTCTCTTCCCAAACTCATTAACAGTGATTGGCATTCTGTGCAGTGGGCAAGTCAGTCTCACTGAGGCTGGCTTTGAAATTGGGATCCTCCTGCCTCAGCCTCCCGCACCTCTGGAATTGCAGGCATGCGCCACCAAGCCCGGCTTATCCTCACTCTTAATCGATGCTTCAGCCTTTTCCTCCAAACACTTAGAAGCTGCTGGTCAATGTTCCCTGGCAACAATGGGAATGGCGCCCACAGGCTGCCCTCCTGGCCCCCAGACTTACAAAGTCCATGGAGACGATGGATTGGAGCGTCGAGTTCTCGGGTTGGGTGAGCATCATGATGGAGGCAGGGATGTCCAGGGTGAAGTTGCCCGGCTGCAAGTTGACCATGGGAGGCTCCGTGGCCATGATCTGCAGCATGAAGGGCTGGGACAGGATGTAGATCTCTGCAATCTGCCCCGTTCAGGAAAGAAACAGAGACTGAGTGGGTGAAGGGAAACCGTGAATGTGGGGTGGTCTGGGAGAATTGGATTTTACACCATGGAATTAGAATAGAAGAAAGTTCTTTTGTAGTAATAAAAATAGCACGAGAAAACCCAACAGAAATTACAGCTGACGTTTATCATCCATCCAGGGTGCCAGCTACCGTGGCAGGGGCTTTAGGTATTATCTCCTCAAATCTTCAAAAAGCTCCTGAGGCGGGTTCAGTCTGTATCTGTACCCCTGATTCATAATGGAGAATGTGAGTCGTGTGGAGGTTAGGGGATTTCTCAAGGCTCAAGCTAAAGTGTTGTGGAACTGAGATTTGAGCCTAGGTCTGTTTGAGTGGAGCTTCTTTCTCTAAAGTGTCATCATCCTTGAAGGCAGACCTGAGCCTGTAGGTCCCTCATGTCCCAAACTCAGTCTGCCATAAAGGTATGCTGTTAATAGATGCTTCACTAAGGTCACAAGTGTGGGCATCTACCCTTCACTCAAGGATTGAGTTCTTCACTTAAGCTAATAAATAAAACTAATTATTTCAGGTGTGGTGGAACCATGTGGAAGGAACTGATTTATTTTATGAACTCACAGGCCTTTAATAGTATTTTTTTTAAAAAATACTTTTTAGTTGTCAGTGGACCTTTATTTAATTGATTTCTATGTGGTGCTGAGAATTGAACCCAGTGCCTCACACATGCCAGGCAAGCACTCTACCACTGAGCCACCACCTCAGCCCCCCTTTAATAGTACTTTAACCCATACTTTAATTCTACTTTTCCAGATACTGGTTAGTAAATATAGGTGGATATTTGAGTAAAAAAACAAACAAACAAACAACCTCTTAAGAACAGAAAGATGAACCCATGCTGGGATCAAAAGAAAATACAAGAACCCACAAGCCCCCCACCCCCAAGTGATTTCAGTCAAAACAAGCCTACAACCAGGGGCTCCAACCCAGAGCACTCACCTGGGAGAGCACGTTGCCAAGGCCTTGGGAGTTTTGAATGAAATGCTTGGAAATCTGAAACACAAGCACACCACGTCACTGTAAGGCTTTTACCCTGATGTCTTTTCAGGGCAAACGTGGTGTCCCCTATAATTTTATGAATTATGAAGATAAAACATTTAGGGTGACCTATTGCTTTAGAGTCCAACCCCTGGGAACCTGAGGCCCAGAGAAGTAAAGTAAGTCACCCAAGGTCAGACAGGGGTTACAGTCCATCTGAATAAGCTGTACTCTGTGTGTATCCTACAGGGGCACCCGTGTGGGGATATTCTGCAACAATAAGGCTTGTGTGGTCATCTTCAGAGATGACTGAGAAGGAATGCTCATGTAATTTACCTTCACAGATAAACAGCCTTCAGTCCAAAGGTAGAAGTGTCTAACTTTTAGTGCATAAAGTAGCTGTTGCTGCCACACTTACCACCTTGAACATAAGACTTAGAACTACCCGTATAACTAAGGCACAGAGGAGGAGGAGATCTAAGAGGGATGCTCAAGAAAAGGTTTTGATTGGCTGGAGGGAGTGTTCTCACAGAAGGGAGGCACACGCGCTTACTGCCAGCAGGAGGGCTTCTGTTGACCCAGCCCGGGAGTCCTGAGGACCACCAAGAGCTACACAGCACCTGCTCTGTGCTGGGCATTGGTCTGGGGGCTCCACATGCACTTAAACTTTTTAGTGCCACCAAAAGCCTGCGAGTGTGCAGCTCCTTCCCAAGTGAGGACACTCTGGCACAGGGATGTTAAGTAAGTTGAAATGACCAAAGGTTGTAGGTAACACGTGGCGGAAGGCAATCTTAGCATTAGTTAAACTCAGCCTAGAACAGTGGCCAGATATCACGTAAAAACAAACACACGGATCTGGAAACCCAACAGCCCCCCACCTGATCACAACATGCATTCCATGTTCCTTCATTCATGGTCCTGCTAGGAGCGATAGCCCCCAAAGGCCCAGAAATCAACACTAGGACCCGAAAATCCCAGAATGTGATGCTTAGAAAAAGGCTAAGCAATGGTGCCAGTGGTCACCATCCGCCAACTCTGCTCACCTCCTTCGTGGAGAGGGTGATGCCGAAGGCCCCGGCTATGAAATGAGCGAAGGATGCAGATTTAAAGAAATACTCGGAGACTCCGATGTAGATCATGGAGTCCCTGCGTTCCGGGAGCTCAAAAGGAACTGGAGAGAAGGGGGGGTCCACGAGGCTTTCCAGAGGGTAGAATACGCCCTGTGGGAAAGCAAAGGCCAGTTACCAGAGGAAAACTCAACTGTGCGGGAGTGAGAAGGTGGACCCTGTCACGTCCCAATATGGAACATTCCAGAAACTCGGCAGGGATGAGAAAAACAGCAAGGCCTGCTGACCCCTGGGGCCGTGACTGTTTCAAAGCTGTGCTGACTTGTGCACCTTTGGACGTGTCTGTCCATCTGGGGGTACACAGCACAAGCTCCTGGCTGGTACTTTTCTCAGATAAAGGAAGGAGGGGCTAATGGGGCCACCTCTGAACAGTTCCCAAGGTATCAGACCCTTGACCTTCAAAATCTGTGACTACCAGCTACTTGGGAAATTGTAAAAACACTCAGAAGAGCCCAGAACTCCAAATGGCTTGAAGCATTTTGGGGCATTCCTAATGCTGCTCTCATTAGCCATCAGGTGTCATTGAACAGCATTCAACGGATCTGAAAGACTCTGAGTGAAAGGCAAGCCAAAATGCACTTTAAAGAACAAGGACATTCACCTTGAGGCAAAACTGAACATAAGCACGAGGAGGAATGTTTTTCCAGGCTCAGGGACAGCCATTTCCATGGACATACGGCCTTGACAGAGGCCAGCAGCCCTCAGTTAAACCCACCAGCCTGAGTCATGAATAGAAGTACCAATATGTACGACCTGCTCAGGTGTTAAGTTCTAATAAAGGCAGGCCTCCCTACTTTCAGGCTCCTAGTCTCCCACCTACTCCCCGAGACAAAGACCTCCTGATGCTTCTCACAGAGAAGGCAGACATATGTTGTCTGCAAACAATCATTAAACCCATCAAGAAAGGGTTCAAGAGTCTTTTGAAAAGGCCCGAACATGAAGGAGTAGCTAGAAAGAAGATAAAATTATTTGAAGAGCATGTTTGTATATTTTCTTCTGCATAGAATCTTTGTTCTCCAAGTATTAACAGCCAGATGAGGATTTTTGAGAATCATAAGTTTACCTTCAGGTTCAGGTCAAGGTAATGCTCAGTGATTTCTGGAGGACCAACCAGGGAAAAATCCACCAAAGTATAGTTGTCGATCTTGGTGATAACTAAGTGAGCAAAAGAGAAAAAGGAGAATTTATATTCACTAAAGCATACTATAATACATGAATAATGTCTAGAAAGACAGAACAATGTTTTTAATTTTCTATTTAAAATAACAGTTCCCCCCCCCTTTTAAATAAGTAATACATGTTTACTTTTAAAAACTGTGTCCTAATCATGTTACACTAATAAAAATTAGGTAAAATTTTGGTGCACACCTGTTTAGGCACTTCCCTCGATATCTTCGTGAATATACACACAATGAAACTATAGAGTTTCATTTTTATTTTTATTTTTATTTTTGGTACCAGGGATTGAACCCAGGGGCACTTAACCACTGAGACACATTCTCAGTACCCCCCCCCCCCCTTTTTTTTGTATTTTATTTAGAGACAGGGTCTTGCTAAGTTGCTGAGGCTGGCTTTGAACTCGAGATCCTCCTGCCTCAGCCTCCCAAGCCTCTGGGATTACAGGTGTGTGCCACCATGCTCAGTTTATAGCTTTGAAAAGGAAATTAGCACAGGGGCTGGTATTGTGGCTCAGTGGTAGAGTGCTTACGTAGTGCGTGCGAGGCCCTAGGTTCAATCCTCAGCACCACATAAAAATGAATAAATAAATAAACAAAGGTATTGTGTCCAACTACAACTAAAATAAATAAATAAATACTTTTTTAAAAAAGGAAATTGGCACAAAGTCCCTTCCAAATATCAAGCCGTATACATTGGATTGAGAGACTTTCGAGTTCAATGTTAGAGTTCTATGTAGCTAGAACTTCATTTTTAAAAATAATAAACACACAATTACTATCACAATTAGAAATTTTTTCAGAGAAGTGATCTTGTGAGAGAGAAGATAAAAATCCATGAAGTTAAAGTCACCAGGAAATTCTCATGCAAAAGCTATTAATTTAATTAAATTTTTTTTGTATTAGCATTTTCGAAACAAAAGCAGAAGGCAAAGGAATCAGGGGATAGTGGTGGGTGAAGTTCTTGGGAAGAAAGATTGCAGAGTCTGAGATGAACAGTAGGTGTGGCAAGGCAGCCTTGGCTTAGGGAGAGCTGCCTTCTGACCACGGTGCTTGGAGGTGTGAAGACTTCCTCTCTCTTCCAGGGGAAGCTACCTGAGCATCACATCTGCTGGGGGAGATGTGAAGCAAGAAGAGATGAAGCAACTTGCTAAGGTAGGTGCACAACATTATCCAACGTCATTATGATTTTAGAAATGTGTCTGAGTGTCCGATGTGGTGGGGGATCCCAGCCGATGAAGCAGGAGAGGAGAATGAGGCTCAGAGTAGGCAGGCCAGGATGTGGGAATCCTTGGCTAGCTCCTTCTCCATTCCATCTTCTTTGCCTACTCTCCACCCCATTCACATTCTTCCATCCATCTATCTATCCACTCATCAATCCCTCAGTCCTCTTACCCGTTTCCTTTTATCCCTTCACCCATTCAGTCTTTATTAACCTGGTAGGGGCTGGGTGGGCCTGGTACTGGGGACATAAAGAGGAGTCAAAATTCCAGCTCATAGTCTGAGGGAGGAGGCAGACATAAAACTAGGAAGTTATAATGCAGTCTAGTAAGACAGGATCTAAAGCTGAGCTGAGGGTCCTCGTACCCACCTGCTCTGACTTTCTTCCTCATCTGAGTAAATGCTAATTTCATTCTTCCAGTTTTCCTTTGCTTAGGCTGAAAACCCAAAGTGAGCCTCGACCAGAAGTTCTCATGACCCACATTTGGGCTGCTAGCAAATACCACCGTCTATTTTCAAGGTATATCCAGGAGCTGAACATGTCTTCCCATCATTACCACCCACCCTGGGCCAGCTGCCCTGATACCAGGTCAGGGCTGCACTATTTCTAATTCTATCCTTGTCCCCACCCAACCTTCCTGGGTATTGTTAGCATAGTAAGTCAGGTCATACGGGCCTTGCTTAGAACCCTCCAGAACCTCATCTCAGACCAAGCAGACTTTGCAGTGTCTCCAGAGTCCTGAAAATTGAATCATCCCTTTCCCCATCTCTGACCTCATCACCTGCTGTCCCCCCCACTCCCTCTGTCCCTAGTATGGCCTCCTCACTGTTCCACCAACACCCTCGGAGGAAGGCCCTGCTTCACAGCCTTTTATTTGCTTATTTTTTTGGGACCTGAGATTAAACCTAGGGGCTCTTAATGACTGAGCCACATCCTCAGCCCTATTTTGTATTTTTTTTTTTTTTAGAGACAGGGTCTCACTGAGTTGCTTAGCGTCTTGCTTTTGCTGAGGCTGTCTTTGAACTCGTGATCCTCCTGCTTCGGCCTCTTGAGCCACTGGGATTACAGGCTTGCACCATCATGCCTGGTTGCTTCATGGCCTTTAAGCTTGTGATTTCCTCTACCTAGAATGTTCTTTGTGCATGCTGTGGTCTGAATGTTCCTCCAAACTTAGGTTGAGACCTAATGGTCAATGTAATGATATTGGTATGTGGGGCCTTTGAGGGTTCCTTAGGCCTCGGGGCTGTGCCCTCATGAATGGATTAGTGCCCTTTTCTCAGGAGTAAATTAGTTGCGAATGCTGCTAGATTTCCTCCCTCTGTCTCAGGCACACTCTCTTGCCCTTCCGCCATGTTGTGACTCCACTTGGAGGCCTCACCCCCAGGCAGCTCCTCTATCTTGGACTGTCCAGTCTTCACAACTCTGAGATGAACAGACTTCCACGGTTTGTCATCTTACAATCTGTGTAGTTCTGTCGCATCAGCAGAGTCAGGGTGAAGACGATCCAGCTCTGGGGGTTGCTCACTCTCTACTACCTTCAGGTTCTTCCTGCAATGCCACCTGCTCATCAGTGCTTCCTGGCCACCCTGTCTGAAATGGAAACCTTCACCCAGCTCCTCCCTTGCTTTGTTATTCTTCTTACTACTTATCACGGCCATAAACCAGATTTTACTTGCTTATCTTGCTTTCTGTCTGGCTCATCCCTCTAGTCCTGTGAGGGTGGAGATTTCTGTCTCCCAAGTTGACTGCTACATCCCCAGCACCAAGATCAGTGAGTGCCCAGCCGATTTCAGGTGCTCCTACACCATCCTCGGGTGAATGCATGGAACACGAAGGAAGAGATACATATAAAGTGTTGTGCAAACATCGAGAGGTGTCACTTTGTAGGTTGGGGGTGGTCAAATAAGATTTCTTGGGAAACACAGTGTCTGAGCTGAATCTTAAAGAGGAGTGAATAGGACTGGGGGCAGAGAGAGGAAAGGTTGTGATCTGCAGGGATCAGCAGGCTGCTGGTGCAGAAATATCTATTAAAGGAAGAAATGGAGGGAGGGGAGAAAGCGCTTCCAGGCAGGGTGGACAGGCATAAGCCCAGGCCGGGAGCGAGAGAGCACTGGGAACAGTTTGGTTGCAGGTGCAGAGAGAGGAGCAAGACGAAGCAAAGACAGGTAAGCAGAGCAGAGTCTAACCAGCCTTCAGTCCAGGTGAAGGTGTGTGGACTCCATGCTGAAGGCAGACACTGAAGGGGTTGGAACAGGGGAATAATGTGGTCAAGGTCAGTGTCACTCATTTTGAAGTGGATGGATTTAATGTCAAAGCTGGAATTAGAACTTGTGAGGGTTTAGCTCCTGGAATTGCCTCTTGTTCCCTGGAGCAACCCCCTTCTGCATGAGGAAGCTGGTTAGTAGCCCAGGGGACGTGCTCTCTGCAGAGGGAGCATCCTGCCACTTGAAGTCCTGGGACTTGAATCTGTAGGGTGGAAGGAACAGAGAGGAGTGGGCGCTCGCTGCCTTGCCAAGCAAATCTATGGAGCAGCAGCATTTGCAGGTGGGAAGAGAATCACCAGGAGACCCGGTTCTGAGACTCACCCTCCAGTGTGCTGAGGTTGACATTCAGCGCTTCCACCTCATTTGTGATAATGGGACACAGCTGGCCACCAAATAAATTGGAGAGAAAAATAAAAAGCATGTTATCATGTTGAAAGCAAGCCTTCTGGTTAGGAGACATTACCCCTTCGGTCACTACGATTTTCCCTTAAGTTAGTTGACACCCGTGGGCTTTGAGTCCTGTCTATTTGGGCAGCACGTCATTGAATGCTGGCTAAACTCCATAGCAACTGAGACCTCACCCACTTAGCCTGAGGCTTTCCTCCTGTGGCAGGGGAGGGCACGTGCCCCAGTTCATGCTGCTGCTGTCACACCTGGAGAACCTGCCACTGGAGCGACTACCTTTCCTCACTACTGGAGGTGACGTCTCCTCCCTCCACCTCTATCAGCAGCTCATGCCCTGCCTGGACAGCTGGAGCCACTTGACTACCCCCTGGCAAGTTGGAGAGCCCATGAGATCAGAGACCTGTTTAGGGACTGTTGTGAGACTTTTAGGAAGTGGGGCGGGGGAGGGGGGGGAGTATTCATATCAGGGAGCCTCGAGCCTGGGGTTGAATCCCTTGGGAAATCACTTCTGCTCTCTGACCTCGGTTTCCTCATCTGCAACATGGGGGCAATAATTATATCTACCTCATCAAGTTATAAGTAGAAATTCAAGTAATCGACATAAAATTGCCCAGCGTGGAGTAAGCATTCAGTAAATGTTAACAATTACGACCTTAATTCCATTTTAGTATTGCTACAGCCTTGAGAGGTAGGCACTCTTCCTCTGTTTACAGATGGGAGAAGCAAAGAACAGAGGGTGCGACAGCTAGACAGCTGGGGTCTGAACATTCTCTCTCTCTCTCTCTTTTTTTCCCCCCATCGGCACAGAGAGAATCATCGATGCAAAGATCTATTATCTCCAAGCTACATAGAAATTCCAGGGAAGCTTAGCTGCTGTGACATAATTCATTTATTGGCCTCCTGTCAGAAGCTTAAAGACCACACCCTGTTTTTAATAGGGGAAAGGTCACCTTGGAGGTGACATCCTATTTGGCAGCCATCCCTGCCAGGTCGGGATGGAGAAGACCATGAAACTCCAGAGTCCCCTGACCAGCTCTGCAGCCTCTGGGGGGCAAACTGCTTGGTGTTTTGGAGGGTTGAGCTTCTTAATGACTTTCATTAAGCACCTACTGTCTGCTAAGCACAGACCTGAGCCCTGGGGAGATGAGGGAGCCAGACCCCTTCACCCTCGTCTTTCTGCTCGGGTCCTTATCTCTGTCCCTGTCTCTCCCCAAAATATGAGAATATGGTTCAGAGAAGGTAAGATGATTGGAAAGAGCACACAGCCAATTCCATCCTTCCCTTCCTCAGACACTGGAATCAGGATTGTTATAGCGTTAGGAGGCATCCTGACATTCTGCTTTCTTAGTTTATTCTTACTCCATAATCTGGAAATAGCTTTTCTTCTCCCCTGTTCCTTACGTATCCAAATTCTATCCAAATTCTACCTCAGTCTTGCATCCTCTAGTTCAAATTTTTTCCATTTCTTAAAACTTCTTAGATTCAATCTAATCATCATGTAATTATGTACTAGATTCAAGTCCTCATACAATTGTTGCTTCACAAGCCTAAGTTTTGTTTGTTTGTTTAAATAGACAAGTTTTTATCACTCTCATGTTCCCAGTAGATCCTAGACCAGTGTGGGGCATGCAATAGGTACATAATAAATAAATTTCTATTGGCTGTTTGCCCACTGTAGGGTGAGAAACTGGAGAGGGGAGTAATTTCACTCATCTCCCTAGCACCTACCATGTGGCTGGTATAGAGTAGGGACTTGAGAAATTGTTACTGAGTTGCAAAGGATAGTGTGTCAAAGGGCCTTGCATACAGTAGGTGCTCAGTGAGGGCTTACTGGTAGACCTGCTGCCAATGCTGTTTTACGGAAGACTTACCATTCCATTTAAATTTTTTAAAATGGGTTTCTCCATAGGTTCAGCAAAGGAGTTATACAGGACACTAGGGGGGGAAAAAGAAAGAAGAGTTTACCGGGGCCCACAATCTGCCAGTGGTGAACCTCCCGCGGGTGCTGAGAACCAGCCCCGGATTAGCCATGCCCCACCACTATGTTCCCACTCACCTGAGTTCCCCAGAAAATGAGACGTGGGCATGGCTGGCTTGGGCATAGCAATCTTGGAGCTTCAGAACCGGGTGGCCAAAGTCATTTTGGGTCAGAATAATGATACCAGTAAAGTAGATTTCAGAGAGAAACAGATCAGCTCCTCCCGAGTCATGGCTGCTCCAAGAAAAAAAAAAAAAAGATGTAAGGTTATCCCAGTCTGGGCTAGGCACGGAGATGAATCCTGTTTCTCAGAATGTGTTACCCACAGGGACGATGTCATTTCTGTACATTCTAGAAGACTGGAGTTCTTGAGATGGGGAAAACTAGTACACAGTAGACACTCAATAAGTGGTTGTAGAATGAATGAATGTGGTATTCTGGGGCACCAACCAAGGTATTTGAATTTGACCTCTACTTTTCTGTGGGCTTTTGGTTGGAGGAGAGTGGGGCTCATCTACCTACCATCCTCCGGCCTCCATGGGAGCTAAGAAGCTCCCTTTCCCATGGTTGTCCCTGTAGATGGGGAAAGTGCCATCCATGAGAGGCTTAAGATCATGCAGTGATTTTCTAGTGGACCTAAAATGGGGTGCACATTTGTTCCTCTGACACTAAGGAGCCTCCAGTTCTTGGGAAGTCTTACATGACTTCGATCAGCTGCTCTGCACACTCTCAATCTCTCTCTCTCTCTCTCTCTCTCTCTCTCTCTCTCTCACATGCACACACACACACACACACACACACACACACACACTGCAAGCAGGGAATTTGCTGATTTTGGTCTCACTCTGGAGAAGGATTGTTACTACTGAGAGAAGACCAACCTCACCGAGAAAATCATGGTGAATTTATACATTTTCCCATTTTTGTTCCGTTTTGCCCCAGATCAGCAGCAGGTGTTCGGTGGAATACTTACAAAAGTGGAGACTTTATGGCCCAGTTTGTGCTGATGTTGGTCGTGCCGTGGTTGGTCAGTACTTTAATTCCCACCCCAGGCACAAAGGCTAATGAAGTATTTGGAAATGAAAAGGCATTGATTTTTATGCTGTGAGACAAGAAACAGGAAACCGAGTTAGAGCAAAGAGAGCGTCCGCACGTCTCAGGCCACACTGGACCTGCAGTTGTAGAACTGCCCACCCCCCGCCCTGGGTGACTGTCCACCCTCCTGTTTTCAGGGCAGAGTCTGGGCACCGTCTCCTGATTCCCCTCAGCCTTGGCAGGAGGTGTCTGCTCTCTGGTTGAGCAGAGTAGTGGGCAAGTTCGGAATTAAATTAGTAAATAACCAAATAACCTACTTCCTCGAGTTTCTTTAAACACAAAAGCAGATGCAACATCGCTCTCATTATTTTTCCCTTCAGCAGCTGTAGTGTTACTCAAAGTGGGTGACATCAGTGTTCTGGAGGGAACAGCTCCTTGTAGGGGACTATGGTGCACATCAGAGGACGTCTGCACAGGAGTGTCGTTCCCTACTCGTCACTGAGGCAATCTAAGTCACGCCCTCCTCCTGCTCCCAGTTGCCCTCTGGGTGGCCGGCACCTTTCCTAGCTGAGAAACTGATTTGAGAGAGTTGTCTCGCCCTGGGGTTCTCTGGGCTGTTGAGCAGGTGACCCCAGGTACCGGTGAGGCCCTGGGTTGCTTGTCATCGAGATGGCCACATGCACAAGGACGATATCGTGAACACCCACTGAGGGAGGACTTCCTGCCAGGCGTGTGCAAGCCTGTGCCCGAGCTCGTTGTAAGCCTCCCCGTGATCCTGGGAGGCAGTTGCTGGGAAGTCACACGTAAGTGGTGGAGGCGGACCTGGGACCCTCCTCAGTCTGACTTCAGACTGCTCTGAAGCCCCAGCTGGGCCATTGGAGTGTGGTGCAATGAGCTCTCAACTTGCAGCCAGGTTTAATTCTAGCCCTATGACCTTGGGCAAGGCACTCGACCTCTTTCACTTATCACTCAAGAGAAGAGCTACTCGCAGGGGGGCTGGGAAGACGTGCCGCAGGTGAGCTCATCCCAGGTGAGTTTGTCTGCATATGATTGAGCACAGGGAAAGGCCCGGCTGTGAGCTAAGATCAGGAAAAACTTTAAAACATGAACATGATAGCGATACAGGATTATTTGCCATGTACCTATCTGTGGCATTTTTTCCTAGCTACTCCCCACCATCCATCCTGAGTCCCACCATGGAAAGAGAATGGTGGAGATTTGTTTAACATAGGTCTTGGAAATAGTTTCATTTGGACACATGTAGGCCTAGCCAGCTCTTCATATCTGCTGCACAGTATTCCAAGCTGTGGATGGAACATTTAAGATTTCTTCCTTCGTTAGGAATGATTATTTATTATTATTTCCAGGATGTCTGTATTATAAATGATGCCACAGTGAACATTCTCACTCACACTGCCTGTGCCCAGGAACTTCTCTAGGGAGGATGCTGAGGAGTGAAATTATCAAGTCCAAAAAACACATGTGTATATATAAATCGTAAATCACCTTCTAAAATGGCACCGCCCCATAAAAATAGGAGATATACATGTAATTAAAAAATTTCTAGGAATCACATTTTAGAAAGAAAATAAAACAGTTGAAATTTATTTTATTATTTTAAAATTGGCTCATGGGGATTTACATATTATGGGGGCACGGTGTAGAATTTCAATACGTGTCTACAATGTGCAATGATCAGATCAGGGTACTAAGCATATCTATCACCTCAGATATTTATTATTCTTTGTGTGGGAGCGTTCAAATCTTCTCTACTGGTTATTTTGAAATATTCAATTAACAGTTACCAGTCCTAGTTATTCGACTGTGCTATAGAATGTTAGAGGTTATTATTCCTATTTTAACACACTCCCATGTCTGATAACCACACTATCTACATCCCCTGGACCCCACCTCAGATTCTCCTCAGGCTTTGGTAACCACTATTCCATTATCTACCTCTAAGATGTAAACTTTTTAATCAAACATAAAAATGAGAACATTTGATGTTTCACTTTAATGCAACATCCTCCAGTTTCTTCTACATTGCTACAATGACAGGATTTCATTGTTTATGGCTGAATAATATTCCATTACATATGTTTGTATCATATTTTCTTTATCCAATCTTCTGACAATGGACACCTATGTTGATTCTGTGTCTTGGCCATTGTGAACAGTATCACAACACAGATGTTGAGTGCAGATTTCTTTTAGACATGCTAATTTCATTTCTTTTGGATATATACCCAGTAATGAGACTGCTTGATTATATGGTAGTTCTACTTCTAGTTTTCTTAGGAATCTCCGTACTGTTTTCCATAAGGGCTATAACACTTTACATTCCCAGCAATAGTGTTTGAGTTCCCTTTTCTCTGCATCTTCTCCAACATTTGTTACTTTTTGGCTTTTTTGGAATAGTTGTTTTATCTGGGATAGGAGGACATCGCATTGTGGATTTGATTTGCTTCTTCCTGATAATTAGTGACGTTGGATTTTTTTTCCCTCATTTTCACTAACACTTGATAGTATATGATTCTTTCTGTATTTTTCTGCTATGGCATTATCATTATAATTAAATAATTAGCTTAATTAAGGAAATTGTGAATATATATTTAATGTCCAACTCTCCCGCTGGACATTAAGGGTAAGAGATGTGTCTGTATTGTTCACTATATTATTCCCAGTGCCTCAAACAAAGCCTGGAATGTAGTAACTGCTCAGTAAATACTGTTGAATGACTGACTTTCTAATAGACTAGATCACCATCTTTCCTCCCCACAAAGAAACCTCTTAGTTTTATAGAAGGTCGTTGTTGACAGCAGGGAAATGATTCCCTCAAAGAGTTGGAATAGCAGGGAATTTTCTTTGGATTGGAAAGGTGTTTGGGCAATCTGTGATTCAGTCACAGAGAACTTCTTATAAAAGCCTGACCCCACCCCCCACACCTTTAAGATTCAGTTCATGATTGGCAAAGGCATCTTCTCCCTGTGCCGCCTTTGGGGATCTTGTCAGCAACTACGAAAGAGGTTGCAGTGTTTTCTGAACACCCATTTCTCCCCTTTCCCTAAACTTCCCTGAATTTGTTGGAGATGACAAAGTTGTCTGGTTGGAAAACTAATTTTCCTCTCTCTCTTGCTGGTACGTTTATCTATTGTTCATAGGCATGATCTTATTAGGGTAGAGTTTCAGAAAGAACTCACTAAAAGAGAGACACTGACTGAACTTTTAAGGGTCCTTTTACCCTTTCTGTTTCCTTCTTCCAGCTGCATAAAACATGGATTTGATGGCTGGAACTGCAGTGGCCATGTTGGGCCATGAAGCAAACTTGAGAATGGAAATCAGAGATAAGGATGGCAGAACAGAACAAGACAAGGAAGCTGAATTATGACGAAGTGAATCTTTTTACACGAAAGACAAAGTGCTCTTGATGCCTACTTACTTTGAAAAATTGTAGTCTACATAATCAATCTTCAGAAATTCAAGAGACTCAGAACCATTTAAATCTGGGAGGTTCTTTTCCTTTATCATATCCTCAATCATCTCCAGCCCAGCTTGAACAGCTGTGAAGGAAACAAAAAAAGTGGTGATAATAACCCAGGTGACAGTGATGTAATGATATTAGCCACATAAATGCAATTTATTGAGCAGGAAATGCTCTTAGGTAAGAACTCAGTGGCTCTATAAAGTGTGTATTGTTGTTTATGCTTTACAGATGGAAACACTGGTCCTCAGAGAGGCGAAGGATCTGGCCCAGGACCATGGAGCTAACATCACGAGGAATTTCCATCATGTGGCCGGGGTGACATTGGACAGTGAGCTGCGAAGGAAGAGCTGAAATATTCTGCAGGGGATGTTGCTGTCATCACCTGGCACACCCTACAGAGGGGAACGCTGTTCCCAGGGGACTTAATTCTTGACCAAATCATACAGCTAAGAACGAGGGGGTGGGGAGACAGTCGTCAAAATCTCAGCGGTTTTGCTTCAGAATCTGTGTGCTGTAGTCAGTTCCAGAAAGTTCCTTCTCATTCTTCTTTCTTTCCAGATTCTTTAAACTCAAGGACTTGGGGCCTGAGGGCCACCGTCCAGGGGCAACTCTAGAATGACCTGAAATCCTAATGAGAGACGGTGGGTGGGTTGCGTGTGCAAATGTGCCTCAGGTTTTTCCAGAGACAAGGACCCACGTTTTCACCCGGGCCCCCACGGGAAGGATCCCAAGGCTCAGGAAAGGTTAATGACCTCTGCTTTAGTTTCACCCTGGGAGTCACCGGTTGGCTTTTCCTATGGAAGCACCCGGAACACATTTCTCTGAGCTCATGGGGGAAGAGCACTCTCCCACATTAAAGAGCTTGAGAGAAGCCACCTTCATAGTTAATCAAGAAAGAACTTTCACGTGTTTTTATTACTGCGTCATAGTCACACACATGGTGGGGTTCACCCAGACGTGCATGGGATGGAATTTGCTCCCTTTCATTCCCTGGAACTTCCTCTTTCTCTCCTTCTCCTTAGGATGAGTTTCTATCCACATTGTCATTCACATACAAATTGGGCAGGATGAATCAATTTTAGGTGGCCCTGCGGGCTAGTGACCACTCCTAGTGGCCAAGAAAGTCTCTCCCAAATTCCCAAAGCAACCCAGGGACATGTGTCTCCTTATCCCAATTTCACTGGGAGGCAGCTGAGGGCTCAGAGAAGTTCACGAACTTGCTGGTGAGTCCACAGCCAGCGAAAGAACGGTTCCTCTAGGACTTAGAGCAATTAGGAACAGAGACCGAGGGCAGGTTTAGGATCAGGCAGAGCAGAGCTGCAATGGTTTGGATCCAGATGTCCCCAAAAGCTGCTGTGTTGAAGGCTTGGTCCCCACTTGACTCAGGGGCACTCGACCACTGAGACACACCCTCGGCCCTATTTTGTATTTTATTTAGAGACAGGGTCTCACGGAGTTGCTTAGGGCCTCGCCATTGCTGGGGCTGGCTTTGAACTCTCAATCTTCTTGCCTCAGCCTCCCCAGCTGCTGGGATTACAGGCATGTGCCACTGCGCCCGACTTGTTCTTTCTTTCTTGATATTTTTAGTTGTAGATGGACATAATACCTTTATTTTGTTTATTTAGTTTTTTTATATGGTGCTGGGAATCGAACTCAGTGCCTCATGCGTGCTAGGCAAGCGCTCTACCAGCCCTACACACGTGTTCTTAGTATGTAATTCTGTACACATCATCCTTCACACAAAATTGTGCAAGATGGATCAATTTTAGATTCCCTGTGTCCTGTGAGCTACTGGGAAAAGACAAAGAGTTTCTCCCCAATTGACTCTTCCTTTCCTCCTTCTTCCCCCTTTTTTTCTTTCTTCCTTTCCTCAATCCCTCGTTTATTTCTTTTGCATTATCACTGGAGAGGAATTTCTTGGTTAGATGTAAGTATTTTCAGGTTAGACTAGTAGTTGTTGGATTAACTACTTCAGTTAAAGAGTACCAGGAAGCTGGGCAAGGTGGCACATGCCTATATCCCACCAACTTGGGAGGCTGAAGCAGGAGGATTGCCAATTCAAGGCCAGCCTCATCAACTTAAAGAGGCCCTAAGCAACTTAAAGAGATCCCTGTCTCTAAATTAAAAAAAAAAAAATATATATATATATATATATAAAGGGATGGGGATGTAGCTCAGTGGTTAAGCTCCCCCCCCAGAGGACCCATCTTTAATCCCTGGTGTGCGCGTGGGCGCACACACACACACAGTACCAGGAGAGCTCTGCAAAACTATATCCAGCTAATCTCAGGAAAAATCTCCCACAGGAGAAATATAGGTCCATATACTTTGATTTTGCAGTCTCCTTCCTTGGTACAATCTGCTCCCACCTCAGTTTAGCCCAAAGAAAACCACGTTCTAACATTTCTCTTCTCCCTATTAGGTACAAACAACCTTTAAACCAGGGCCTTTTAACCTTTCAGAGTCCCCAGCTCCTTTGCATATCAAATGAATGCAACAGAGTCTCTATCAAGAAGCACAGAATCATCACCCACATTAAACTTTGCACTTGATTGGAGAAGACTCCAAGTCCCCTTTGAAGTCAGACATTTTCTAAAGCTCAACGGAGTTGCTTTTACTCTCACATTTCCTTCCTCTCTCCTACAGAACTGTTTACTCAGCACCCCGAGGTATCCCTCTTGCATGTGCGTGGGCAGGCCAGGTGGGAGTCTGTGTGTGGGTGTGCCTTCCAGGGGGTGAGCACTTAGCTTCCATATAAGGGACGGGATCACCCCAAAGGGGAGCCTGTTGCAGTCCCCAGATAGTCCAAGCCATGAGCTGCTGGGCGTGGGTCCTAGACTCCACGGGGCAGGGCTGAGGCCGGCTGCTGAAAGGGTCAACTCACCATAGTCCAGTGCCCGCTGAGTGACCCTCGCCTTGATGCCGGGGTACATGGTCTGAGAGGAGGAGGTATAGAGACTCCACAGGAGGAAGCATCCCCAGAGGACCGGCACTGCCTTCATTCGCATCTGCAACGAACCGACATTTACGGCTTTAATACCCTGGACTCGCTCCTGGGTCAGTCCCACCCAGAATCCCTAGCCCTCCTCATTTTCATGACTTATTTCCAGAACTTCATTCATCTGTCCACCTGTCTATCAGCCCATTCATGCTTCCATTTATTGAGCACATCAGAATGTGTTGTAGATGCTAAGGATGTCGAAGTGACCAACATGTGGCCCCTGACCTCTGTTTCCCATAGACTAGGGAATGAGACATGTGTGTGAACACACACACACACACACACACACACACACAATTATAATATGATACAACACAACAGCCTTATAGTAAACTCAATGTTTGGGATGTGCCCTGGAATGGACACTGGGTGGGGTGGGGGAAGGGATTCTTGGAAGTTTTAGAACAAACAAGTTGGTAGATTAAAAAGATGGTCTTTGTGGCTGTGAGGCAATCCCTCATGTGCTTAGAGACCCTTGCCAAGTCCCCTTTGCCTGCAAGACTGGGCTTCAGCTCTTAGCTTGGTGGTCAAGACTTTCCACAGGTGACTAGGTAGTCACTGTGCCTCCTCTTCCAAGTGGTGGTGTTCCAAGCAGGCCACTCTGGGCTATTTGCTCTTCCTTGGTTTGCTAAGTTCTCTCATCCTTGGGGACACCGTGTTCAACTCTCCCAACAGCAACACACACACGCATGTCTACATCTGGCACCCCACCACCTGAATCAGGCACCCACATTCTGCCTGGCGAAGGCATCCTCCAGGCTCAGCTCCAACGTCCTCCTCTGTGAGAACGTCCCTCACCGTGTCACGTCCCTCTGGGCTCAGCACACTCTCCTCTGTGCCTCGGCCACATTTGCATGATGCGGAAACACACATTGGACACATGATGCTATCTGACTCCGGGGGGCACCCCACCCCCTGGTTCCAACTAATATCACTTCACGTGGGTGTTTGCCATGGCCTCCTTGCTGGTCACCGGGCTCCAGCCTTTGTCCCTTTCTGGGTTTTTCACCCCACCTCAGCCAACGCAGGCTTTTATAATAAAAGTCAGGTCGCGTTCCACCTCTGCCCCACTGCGAAAGCCCTTTGGTTCCTTCCTTCTTACTCTGTGAAGGCCAGAACGCTTCCCCCTGCCCCTTCCCTTGATTCATTTTCCCCGAAGCACTCGTCATCTGGCATAGTGCACGGTTACTCCTTTGTTTTCCCTGCGGAAACCGTTAGTCTTCACAGGGAAGTACTTCAGCACCCCGGACAGCGACTGGCACACAGTAGGTGACATACTGACTGACTGGGATGAGTGCATTCACGGCTCCTTCATGAGGCTGTGAGTTGGGTCAGTGCGCCTGATGGGTTTCTACTGGACTCAGGACAGTCCTTGACCTTCGTATGTATTGCCCTGTATTATGAGGTCTTTCCACCTGTCTGTCTCTCCTCCGAGGGGCTCTGTTTTCCTTTTGTAACTCCAGAGTTGAGCACAGTGCTCGGCTCCCACTAGACAGACAGATGAGTCTTTAAATAAACACCCTGTCCAAGGAGAGGGATGGCGTCTATTCACCCTTATGTCTCTTGTGCTTAGCGTATGGGTCAATCTATGCCTGTTGAATCAATGCCACCCTATTTTCTTGCCAGAAGAAGCACAGGTGCCCACAGCGACAGGGATGTAGATTTCTTTTACAGGCAGCAGAGTGAAGGATGGCTCACAGACCTTGATTCTGGTCTTGAGGTTTCCCATCTGGGTGATCTGTCCCTGCTGCACTCACATATGCCAAAGACCCACAGGTGACAGGTGCCACTGAGTTCACACACACCCCTGAAACACATCGAGGCAGGGGCCTGGAGGAGGTGCTCAAGGAAGAGGAAGCCCTGAGAGCCACATGTTCAGGCAGAGGGAGGGGAGTGGTCTGTGGCCAGGTAGAGTTAGGAGAGGGCCCAGGAGGTTGGACGTTGGATCATGGGGGGGACCGGCGAAGTCTTGGAGGAGTGGCCAGGGTAGTTGGGAGCACCGGTTAGTGACACTGAATCAGGCACCCGCATTGGGAGCACCGGTCAGTGACTCTTTACTATCAGAGGCTGAGGCTTTTCAGTATTTTAAGCAGGTTTGGCCTTCTGTGTCCGTGGATGTTTCAACCCTGCAGGGTAAACTGGTCTGGTTCTGCAGGGCCATCTACAGAAAGGAGTGGTGGCAGGGCTGGGGGGGGGGGCTGAGGACAGGCCGGGAGCAGCAACCCCAGGGGACGCCTAGAGGAGTGGGAATGACAGCATCGGGAGGGAGAGGAGGGGCTCTGCCTAGCAACCAGCCATCTGAGGGTTGGAGGAGAGATGAGGAGTGGGCAGGTAGGTGCTGTCCACACGGCCCACGCTCAGAATGGAGGCTGCTCCAGGGCCTGTGTGGGAGCTTCCTTGATCCTTTACTGTTCCGGAAGGCCAAGGGGTCCTGGAGAGGAGGAGGTCAGGTTGACATGAGTGGCACCATGGGAGGGAGGGGGACAGTCCAGGGACTCAGGTTGGTGGCTGTTTGCCTATTGGTATGGAACCATTTCCACATTTTAACTAATGGTGAGGCCACATGGATGTGTGGTCACAGTAATATCACTAGAAGAGAGAGAATTGTAAGTGGCAGTGTCTTTTTTATCAAAGAGCAAACTATTTTCATAGCAGTGGAAAGAGATAGGAAAAAACATTAGACCGAAAAGTCGGTGCCCCCTAGACTGGGTGAAACGAAGGAGCAGAACCTCAGTAAATATTTGCTGACTGGCTTACGAGATTCCAGTTAACTAAGAAAAGTTCTAGAAAAGGTTGGGAAAAACATTATATAACATAGTTTGATTTTTCCACATCCACAGTGGAAAAAAGCCAACTAAACCAAAGCCGAGATAATACTCACTAATGGAACAACGACCCAGATCATAAATTTATATTTCTTTACCATTTACAAAACTCACAAGGTAGATGTCATTTCTTGCCCCTATTTTAGACACCCGGACCTGGAGACTTATAAAGTCCAAATGACTCATCCCAAGACCCCACAAGTACCTAAGAATAAAAATCTTCTGGTTCCCAATTCTAGTGTTTGTGAATTGTTTTCCCATAGGAATGACTTGATAAACGCTAGGTTTTCTATTTTCTTCTGGGAATTTTAAATAGGAGTCGCTCAATGCCATCTTTAAAGTGGAAAAAATTCAGTAAGCAACTGGAAATTTCTAAGCATCTGAACGCATTTCTGTGTTTTCTTGGGCATGGATAGTGTTTAAAATTCCCTTCTGGCAGTAAAACCTGTTTTTCTTTCCTGGTCAAAAGAAGTTTCCGAAGTGATATTTTTGGATGGAGATTTAGGAACGGAAAACTGTCTATAGAAAAACATATATATTTTTTCCCTCTAGAAATTTTATGAGTGAAGGAAAGGGATGGATTGTACATTAACTTTCAGTTGATTTGTTTGGTCAGGATGATAATTTGTGGGCAGGGGAGGACAGGAAGCCTGTCAAGCAAGGTGGTGACTCCTAAAGGTTAAGTAATTTGGCTGGCAAGTAAGGGCAGGGTGCGTGGCTTGTTAAAAGAAAAGATCCAAGATGACTTAGGAGCCCTCTCGGCAGCTGAGGAACTGCTTCTTTCCAAGATTCAAAACCTCAGTAGTTAAGAGTTCCGCGCCAACATGCAGCTGGAAGAGCTCCCCTAGATGAAATGGTTCTTGTTTGAGCCATTGGTGACCAGGAATAAGAAAACACCAGCACAGTGTAGAACATTCCGGAGACTCACAGCTTGGCTTACCACTGCGGCTCGTTGGCAAGAGCTTTGACAGATCTGGAAAACTTTGAGTAAGGGAGCGAGGAGTGAGTGAAATGTAGCCTTCAAAAGCAGAGGCACATGTTGAAAATTAAGTTCACCGGGTTTAAAGACATCGACGCTAGGAGGATATTCCAACATACATTGGTTAAGACAGAACGAGTGCAGAAGTCTCCACCAACAGGAATGGAATGTGGGCAGCACTGGAGACTGTTTCAAGGGATTCCACCCTCACTCACATCTGATTTTATAGCAAGATCTTCAATGACAAAAGGACCCTGAAAAATCCTGTAAGTCTTTCCTCCCCAGACCCCAAGGTGAACACCGACAGGTTCAACTATTCAGGCCAGTGAGAGGGCAGTTTTGCTCTGGCAAGATCCGGGTCACTGACACAGTTTAAGGCCTGGCTCCAAAGCAGAGATCATAATAGCTCCTCTGCCCTAACCACCCCGACGGAGAAATGAGATAGAGTTTTTCTGCCCCTGTGCTGGGTTCCTCCCTGAAATGGAGGCAAAACTCAGTCCAGACCATTGAGCGACCCTCTTAACTTTGCTACACCAGACGAAACTAAACAGATAGTCTAAACTGACACTTGGATCTTCCTTAGTCTGGTCCAGTTTTCATTAAACCTTTTGCCTAGGTAGACACCAAGTGGACATGAGTGACATAAAATGAATAAAACACAGAAAAGCCTAGGCAGAGGGTAGTAGTAACTCAGGACTTTTTACAGCTGACTTTTCAAAGGGTTCTACCAGATCTGAGACACCCCAGCGAGAGATCCCTGTTCCGAGATGGGTGCTGGCAGAGACCTGAAGTTTGTTGATTCTTACTTACCTCAAGCACAGGAGGTGTCCAAAGCTGGGGAGCACCTTCGCTGCCCTCTGCCTATGAAGTCGATGTGTTCTCCAGCCTTAACCCAGCTGCCGGATCGCGGGGATAATTAAGTCTGAATCACTGCCCTGGTGGATTCTTTCAAAATGTGACACAGGATTGCTTCACTACAATTACCCAATGGCATGAATGAACACTACAGTCTCTACCAAGGTGAACAGCCAATACCACCTAGGCGATAGTTACCAGCTGGAAACACACACACACACACACACACAGACATACACACACACACACACACACACACACCACTTGTGAAATTGTTTCCACTACTTCACCAAAATGACTAAGTCAAGACTCCTGATGTATTGAAAAAGGTGCAAATCACATTGAATTGGAAGAGGAGGAGGACATTTCCTTTATGTGATAAGAAGCCAGTCTACCCAGGTCAGGGTGCCTCGCCGGGTGTTGGTTCTCCTGCCACAGAAAGTCCTTGGGTGGATCATCAGATTCAGTCGACCTGACAACCAGGCTGACCTAGTTGGCACCTGTATTGTTGTGGGCAGGACCACAGGTGCCTCTCGGAGTGTCTGCTCCTGTTTAGAATGTTTGTTGGTGACTTCCTGTCCTGATGCTTCTTGGATCTAGTTAGAGGGGGGCATCAACTGTTAGATAACTTGATACCTTTGGCTTTAAAACCCCACCCCCACTCCATCCCTCACCTTTTGGTCAATGCATTTTATTTTATTATTAGTCAATGCCTTTTAGATGGCCAGGGACCCGGTTACATGGTGTGTCTAGGTCTTTATTTGCAATCTTCTTAGTGAGATAAGGGGATTAGTTGCCCCAGTTTTCCCAGGATGCCGGATTTGCAATACAGGACAGTTTGGGGCAAGTCAGGAAGTTTAGTCCTTCAGTAAGAAGAACAGGCACTTTCCTGGGCACTGTCCCCACCTCTGACAGAGGGTCAGGTTTCTCATCTGAAGTACCTCAAGCTATGTTTACCCATGTAACCTGAGTTTTCTCAGGGGTAAAGTGGGGATAGAAACAGGATCTACAGTGAGAGGCTCTGAGGAAGAGGAACATTGATAATATATGAGATCATGCCATAACACCATTAAGTGCTATAATATTTTATTTTTATGTGGCCGTATGGTGGTATGAGCCTGTAGAGAGTGTCCTCATATAATCATTTACTGTCAGTCATCATACATCAATTCATTCACTCAATCAACAAACATTTATTGAGGGCCTACTGTGTGAAAAGTCCTCTTTAGAAAAAAAAAGATAAAAAGATCTTTTGGGTGGGGCTGGGGATGTGGCTCAAGCGGTAGCACGCTCGCCTGGCATGCGTGCGGCCCGGGTTCGATCCTCAGCACCACGTACAAATAAAGATGTTGTGTCCGCCGAGAACTAAAAAATAAATATTAAAAAAAAAGATATTTTGGGTATAGTCTGAGAAGAGGAATAGCTGGGTCAAATGGTGGTTCCATTCCCAGCTTTCCAAGGAATCTCCATACTGCTTTCCAAATTGGCTGCACCAATTTGCAGTCCCACCAGCAATGAATGAGTGTGCCTTCTTTCCCCTGCACTTGTTGTTGTTTGTCTTCATCATGGCTGCCACTCTGACTGGAGTGAGATGGTATCTTAGAGTAGTTTTAATTTGCATTTCTCTGACTGCTGGAGATGATGAGCATTTTTTTCGTATATTTGTTGATTAATTGTATATCCTCTTCTGAAAAGTGTCTGCACATCAATGTTTATAGCAGCACAATTCACAATAGCCAGACTGTGGAGCCAACCTAGATGCCCTTAAATGTATGAATAGATAAAAAAAATGTGGCATATATACACAATGGAATATTACCAAGCACTAAAAAATAGTAAGATCATGGCATTTGCAGGGAAATGGATGGCATTAGAGCAGATTATGCTAAGTGAAGTTAGCCAATCCTCCCCAAAAAACAAATGCCGAATGTCTCCTCGGATATAAGGGGGGTGACTCAAAATGGGAAAGAGAGGAAGAACATAGGAAGAAGATTACCTCTAGATAGGGAAGAGAGGTGGGAGGGAAAGGGAGGGGGAAGTGGAATTGCATGGATGGTGGAAGGAGACCCTCATTGTTATACAGAATACATGTATGAAGATGTGAGGGGGAAAAAGAATAGTGTTACCTTAGATTAGGTAGAGAGTAGTGATGGGAGAGGAGGGGAGGGGAGGGGGAGATAGGAAGGACAGTAGAATGAAACAGACATTATTATTACTGTGGGTATATATGTGATATATGTCGTGACCAATGTGATTCTGCAACCTGTACACTCAGAAAAATGAGAAATTATATCCCATCTGATTCAAATGTATGATATGTCAAGGTCATTGTGGGGTCATGTATAACCAATTAAAACAAATAAAAAAAGACAAAAAGAATCCCTGTGCAAATAGAGACAAAATGGACAAGTATATAATAAAATAAACAAAAATGTGACATGTACTATGCCATATTTTGGATGTCAAATATCTCCAAATGCTCATTTGTTAAAGGGTTGTCCCAGCAGGGGACATGGGAAGTAATGGGACTTTGGGAGGTGGAGCCTGGTTGGAGGTTCTTATGTCACAGGGGGGCACACTCTTGAATGGGATTGTGGGATCCTAGCCCCTTTCTTTTTCCCTCTGTTGCTTCCTGGCTGTAAGTTGAACAGTTTTGCTCCATCCAAAGCTCCCCACCATGATGTGCCCCCTCATCACAGGCCCAAAGCTAACTAGCATAAACTAGGATCTCTAGAACTGTGAGTCAAAATAAACCTTTTTGCTTTATAGGCTAACTATCTCAGGTATTTTGTTATAGTGACGAAAAGCCGACTAACACCTACTATGAAGGGAATAAGAAAATGTAGTTGGTGGAATGGCCAGGCAATTGGGGGAGGAGGCCTGCTCACTTTGTTAGGATAGTTAAGCAGCCATTTCTGAGATGGTGAGATTTGAAGTGAGATCTGAGCAAGTAGAATCCAGCCAGGCAGAACCCTAAAAAGGAAAAACATGGAGGGAATAGCAAAGGAGGCCAGTATGTCTGGAATAGAACGAGGGCAAATCAGTAGTATTCGACATTGATATGGTGACATCAGAGGGGACCTGGAGTTCAGAGCAGAGGTTGCCTGAAGTATAAATTTCCAAATCAGCATCTAGAAGTTGAAGAGATCATCTGAGGCAGTTTCCCATGGTGCATGTGCTCTTGGAGGCATGGGAGGTAATTTCAGACGCTATACAGATAGGCTCTTGAAATGTACTGTGGTTGTTCTCAGTGCATTAGAAAAATACGGAGCAGATATAGATGATGAGTGACCTCACATATCAAGGGGAAAAAAATTCATGAATTTCAGTATCTTCCTTGGATGGTGACACCAGTTTCTTCTCTTTCTCCTTCCCTATCTCCCCCATTTTAAGAAGTATACAAGTTTAGCTTTTATGGTGCAATCATCCTTTGGCATCCATGGGGGATTGGTTGCAGGATCTCCTGCTACCGGAATCTGTGATGCTCTAGTTGTTTATACCAAATGGTGTAATATTTCATATAGGCCAAGCACACCCTCCTGTATACTTTAAATCCTCTCTAGATTACATAGTATGAAGGCTAGGTAAATAGTTGTTTACTGTGTTTTTTAGGGAATGATGACAAGCAACAAATTCTGTACACGTTGAGTGTACCATTTTAGCTCAACGTTAGTTGAATGGATGGATGTGGAACCTACAGACATGGAAGACCAGCTGTATTTATTTTTTACAGTTACCCTCTTTTGGAATTAGTTTTCCCTTTACATTTCACCCCCTTTTACATAATTTATGTACATTTAAAGAAATGGGGAAAACAGATCAAGTGGAACGCAGAATAACTTCTGAAAGGGGGACTGGAATAGTGAAAGTTCAGGAAACAAAGATCTAAGAAGAGAGCGTGGTTTGCTTTGTTTCATTTGGAAAGGATTGTAGAAATTGACTTTCCTTTCTGTTCAAGGAATTATTTAGGGCAAATTTGCCGAGTTCATCATTAAAAACAACAACAGAATCCAGCAGCATTCATCCAGGTTCGTCTTTGGCCTTAGGTTTCCCTATTTGACTGAAGATTTGCTGGAAACTCCTGTTTATTCAGCCACTCATGATGGCAATCTAGATTAATTATTTCACTTACGGATGGTTGACAGGGTATTAGTCTTTGCAGGTCAAGGGACACCTTTAATTAAAACTCCCAAAGAAAAGTCATAATTAACTAGGTAGAAATAATTGTTCATTAAAGGGAGATGCCCAGATATGGCGTGAAGGGACTGAGCACCCTTAGTTCTTTGTTTCTACAATGTGTGGGCTAATCACACATAGAAAGCCGCTGTCTGCAAATCAGACTTTTTTGAAGACAAATTAAGCTTTCATTTTTTTTAAATGGGAGTCAAATTGGGAGGGGACAGAATTATGTGTAGGTTTGGAGGACAGATGGGACAGTTTTGGAGCAAAAGCCATTATGAGCTAAATATTTGTCTAAGTGAAATATGGTTAAAAGAAGACCCTGAGCTGGACTTGGTGCTGAGGAGGCTGAGGCAGGAGGGTCTCAAGTTCAAAGTCACCCTTGGCAATTTATGGAGGTCTTAAGCAATTTTGCAAGACCCTATCTCAAAATAAAATATTAAAAGGGCTGAAGAGAGATGTGGCTAAGTTATTAAGTGCCCCTGGGTTTGATCCCTGTACTAACAACAACAACAACAACAACAATAAGGCGACCGTTAAAAAGGGTAAAAGAGAAAAATGAGAGCTGACATTTATTGAGCATTGGTTATGTTTTGGGTGGCATCTGTATATCAACTCACTAGATCCCTACTGAGACTGTGAAGAACCAATACAATCTCCCTTCCATAGGAGAGGGAATGGAGAAGTGAAGCCACTTGCCTGAACTTGGGATGCAGGACCTGGGCCTTCTGCTCCAGGAGTCCTTCCTGTTAACCACTATCCTATGCTGACTTTTTAGGAAGGTCACTAAAGGGCAACCCACAGCCCAGAGAGAGGAGGATGCTGTTGTTGCTAGGCAACCCATCTGGTTTGCCCAGCTGCTGAGTCTGTGTGAGTGACAGATACATGTGTGTTGAACCACTAGTTTATTCCTGATTAGAGGAAGTGGCCTCAGTTCATTTGGTTCCTGAGACTGAGTGACCCTGCGGTCTGACAGGATCATCCTGTTACCTGGCTGTAGCTCCTCCTCTCTCCCCTGCTCTGTCCTAGGCCACTCTCTCTTGAGGTCTGTGAGGATGTTTCCAGGTGGACACCAAAGACAGATTCAGACCATTGCCTCTCCCACCAGTGACACTCTGGGACAGTTCCCAGTACTGACTGCCTCTTGGTTTAAAAAGATAAATCTACTCACCCTAGTTCCTTCCATTATTATTAGTTACCTAAAAGGGAGTCATATTTTATTATCACAGTTTAACATGAGTTTAAATTCATGCTAAAATTTAAATTCACCGATGCATGACTGTTTAGAGACATAAAGGATTTTGGCATCAGATAAACAAGATAGTGTGATATTACTCGGAAAAGTCTGGGAATCACCGGTGTGAGTCCAGTTCAAATAGAAGAGGATCTCTCCATTTCAGCCAAACAGAACAGGATTTCTGCACTTCCTTATGTCAGTTGCAATTCACATACTAATTCATAATTATGTGACTTATTTGGGCTACATAATTCTTGAATGTAGGGGGCTGACATGTACACTATAGAATATTTGGCAGCATTTCTACCTCTGCCTCTTAGATGCTGGTAGCAATACTCCTTCCCACCCCAGTTGTGACAAAAATGTCTCCAGATGATAAGTGTTTCTTGGCCGGCAAAGTCATTATACGTGAGAACCTCTGAGATAAAGTATAGTCATGTGCCACATAACTACCTGTCAGCCAATGATGGGCGGCATGTAGGATGAGGGTCCCATGAGGTTGGAACAGAGCTGACAAATTCCCGTCACCTACTTAAGTTGTAGCTATCATAACGCAGAGCAATGCATGATGCTCAGTTTTGTGGTGATGCTGGTTGAAAAACCGCTGCACGGCCAGTTGTATAAAAGTACAGGGCACACAATTATGTACATAATACGTGAATAATAAACACCCATGTTACCAGTTTATGTATGTCACTGGTTTATGTTTGGGTTTGTGTGTGTATCCTTTCATCATTATTTTGGAGTGAATACCTTCCACTAACAAAAAATGTTTACTTTAAAACATTTGCCACGCCACACCAGCAGGAGTCTCATACAGCTCATGTTCACTGTGTTTCTTGATTGTATCAAGAGCTCATGTCAAATGATTTCCTTATACCTAGGTTTGGGTAAGTACAATCTGTGATGTTTGTGCAGCGATGAAATTGGCTAATGACGTAGGTCTCAGAATGTGCCCCCATCATTAGGCAACACACGAGGGTATTCTAGATGGTGGTTGCAGTAGTAAATAGCATTCTTGAGAATCAGATGCCAGTATTCCTGACATTTTTCTTATCTTCCTAATAAATACATGAACACATTCTTGGGTAAAAGATGCAAATAATATTGGTTTCCAGATCAAGCTGAACATCCTTAAGCACCCTCTATTCTCTTCATCCCTGTCTCTTTTATGCTTCCTAGTAGTTTGTTTTCTAAGAACCGTGTTTTTATTTATTTTTTCTCAATAGGCTCCAGACATCTTCATTTGGTCTGTGGATAGAGCTTTAGCTATTTCAACAACAGCTGGAGATTCTTTTTCTAAATTGCACTGTTCTGATCACTCCTCATATTTTAAAAGGCTGATTGCAATTTCTCACCAAGCACAGCTACCTCTAAATCTTTTATATTATTTAAAATAAAAACAAAATCCACAGTGAGATCACATGGTTCTCAAAGTGTGATTTTTACTGCAGCATCAATGTCACTTGGGAATAATGAGACATGTAAGTCTCAAGTTCCTTTCCAGGCCTGCTAAATCTGGAACTCTGGAGGTAAGACCTAGAAATCTGTGTTTTATTTAAAAAATTTTCTTTGACAGTGCTGGGCCTTGAAGCCAGGGCCTTGTACATGCTAGGCAGGTTCTTTACTGCTGAGCTAGGTACCCAGACCAATCCATGTTTTAAAATCTTTCCGGGTGATTTTGATACATCTGCAAATGTAAGGGCTTTTGGTATGAAGCTTCAGAATCAGAAAAAAAAAAAGGATTGGATTTGTAAAACAGCATCCCAACCTAAGGCCACCCTGACTTTCTCTAACAGAGACAGAGTGAGGATTTCACTTTTTCAGAAATACTAAGAACCCAGAGACAAGCAAGAATACCTTTATATACTTTTTTTTTTTTTTTTTTTTAGTACTGGGGATTAACCTACCACATGAGAGGCAGATACTCTACCACTAAACTACATACTAAGCTCTTTTTATTTTACTTTGAAACAAGGTCTTGCTAAATTACCCAGGTGGACCCTGAACTTGGGCTCCTCCTGCCTCAGCCTCCTGAGTAGGTGGGATTACTGGTGTGCAGGATCGGAGAAAGGCTGGTGAGTCAGTGAGCATCCCGAGACCTGACAGGTAACGTTGAAGTATATGTTCCCAGTGCCTTTGGAGGGATAGCAGGGAACAACACACTTCACTTGGAAGGAACACTATTCCAGGTAGAAGGATCCTATGTGCAAAATCAGAAGCATGCAAACTGACTTGGTTAGGGGGGGTGAGTGGAAAGGGGAGGTGTTTGGGAGCAACGCAGTATGAATAGTCTGTAGGTAGGAGTCATGGGACAGAAGGAAAAAAGTGGTTTCTATCTGGATTATGAAGAGTTTTCATTATGCAAAGAGATTTGAATTTAATCTGGAAAATTAAGGGAAACTCAAGAACAAGAAAACCAAAAACCAACTAAAAAGTGGACAAAAGACCTGAACACGTCTCACAAAGAAGACAGACAGATGGGCAGCATATGAAAAGATGCTCAGCATCATTTTTTCCTCTTGGAATTGTAAATTAAAGCAATAAGATGTTATTCCACATCTACTGGAATGGCTAAAACCAAGCCAAACCAAGTCCTGTTTCTCTGTCCCCTTGACATCACAAACCGATGGCAAGGGGTCAAAGGAACAGGACTTCTTGTTCATTCCTTGTCCGTGGGAATGAGAAATAGTACAGCCACTTTGGAAAAGAGTTTAGCAGTTTCTTAAAAAATGAAATGTGGTCTTACCCTGCGACCCAGAAATAGCACACCTACTGATTTTAAAAGTTATCCACCTGATCGAAAACTCAAGTCGACATAAAAACCTGCACACAAATGTGTCTAGCAGTTTTATTCATAAGTTCCCCAGCCTGAAAGCAACCGTGAGGGCCTTCAAAAGATGAATGGATAGACAAACTATGGTCATACAGTGAAGGTTATTCAGTGATTTTGAGATTTTGAGAGAGAGAGAGAGAGAGAGAGAGAGAGAGAAACACACTATCAACTCACAAAAAAGGCCTGGATGGAGCCAGGAGCGGTAGCTTGTGCCTGTGGTCCCAGCTACTCTGGAGGCTGGAGGCAGAAGGATCCCTTGAGTCCAGGGTTTTGGAAAACACAGTGAGACTGTCTCCAACAAAACAAAACAAAATAAAACAAAAACAAATAAACAAAAAAACAAAAAACAAACAACAACAAAAAACATGGATTAATTTTAAATTCATGCTGCTAGTGAAAGAAACTGGTCATGAAGCTAGAAAATGCTACACCCTGTGTCATTTCAATCATGTGACATTTTTAGAAAAGGCAAAACTAGAAATGTTAGATCAGTGATTGCTAGGAGGTGGGGTGTGGTGGAGGAGGAGTTGAAGCACAGTGGATTTTTTTTTTTAGGGTCGTGAAACATTCTATTTGATACTATAATGGTGAACATAAGACATTAGGCATCTGTCAGCTCATAGAATTTTACAGTTCAAAGAATAAACCATAATGTATGTAAATTAATAGGGGATGGAGGGATCTCAGATACAATACAGGATGTAACAGAAGCATCTCAGTGTTTGAAACAACATTACAAATGTTGAAACGCCCTAACTGAGAGGTTCCCTGGGAGTAAGGTGCAGGTCTGAGTAACTTCTGGAATGAATGGAGTCTGCCAGATTACAGGCAACCGGAATAGCACACATTATTATCGGTTAATAATCTTGAAACCACTAGACATGCATACTAGAAGTAAGCAATTAACTAAAAGAATGGTGGAATGTTGGAGCCGGGTCTCTCATAGTTGGATTGGGAGGTTACAGATAAGCAAGGGAGGAGGCCACATGACTCATGTAGTAATGGATCAGAGCAGGATGCATGGGGATGATCTCATGCTTGACTTAACATAGATACAGATGGTTACATACAGAAACAGTATTCTATTATATGATAGTGTATATCCTTGCTCTGTCAGCTGAGAAGCCTTCCAACTTAAGGAAACTCCAGCAGCAAAGAGCATACCTCCTACCCAGATCTTGGCTTCTAATACCATTTCCCCCAAAAGGAAGTAGCTAGGGCTTCTTGGATAAAGGGCCAAGCCTAAGACTGGAACAGGAAATACACAAAATGATCCTTGAGTGTCTTGTAGCACCAGAAAGCAAGAAAATTCTCAAAAGTAGGACAGAACAAAATACATAAATTTATTTCTTAAGTACATAAATCCACAATGATGTCAAATGAATATAAGAGTGAATGGAAAGATCTGAATAATAAAAAATGAATTCGTATTGGGTTATAATGCAAAATATAGAATAATAAGTTCATACTGACATAGTAAATGATAAAATAGAGAGAGGAGGAAAGAGCAAGACAAAGAAGTCCTGGACAGAAGAAATCCCAAGCACTTTACCTAGACACTTTACCCCTGAGGAGGTGGAGCAGAGCTCCTACTCAAATTGTGGGCTGGGCACTGTGGCTTTCTTCCAAGGGACATGATATCAAAGGGAGAATAAAAGAGTAACTCTACAGCGAGAAGCTAAATGATAGGGATGACACCAGTGAGGAGTCCTGTGGATGCGTGCACTGCGGATATGCTGCGGTAAGAGTGGAACTTCACCTCTGAGGTCTTCCTCCCAGGAACACATGACCTCAGTCTAATCACGTGATGAGTGAGCATCAGACAAATCTCAATGGAGTGACACTTTACAGAACACCTGACCAATACTCTTCAAAACCGTCAAGGTCATAAAAAACAAGGAAAGTCTAAGAAACAGTCACGACAAAGAAGAGCCTGAGTCTGATGTTGGAATCTAATGTGCTGCCCCGGATGGATGGGATCCTCCTGGAATAGAACACGAACATTACCTAAAAAGAGGAAACCCCAACGGAGTGTGGACTTTTAAAAAATGCATCAATACTGGCCGGGCTTGTGGCTCAGCGGTAGAGCGCTTGCGCAGCATGTGTGGGGCCCTGGGTTTGATCCTCAGCACCACATAACAATAAATAAACAAAATAAAGGTATTTGTCCATCTACAACTCAAAAAAATTTTTTTTTAAATGCATCAATACTGATGGATTGTGACACATACTAATCTGTTAATAGGCAAAAATAGATTGTGTAGGATATTGAAACTTAAGCTGTTTTTAAAGTGAAAGTTGATTAAAAACAAGCAAATGAACAAACACTTGAAGGGAGCCAATGAATGGATTCCCACAGGAAAACAGGAGTGTTCTAGTAGTATTCTATGAAGTGGTCCATTTTTTTAAAAAAGGAAATTTAAGTTTCTGAACTCTTGGAAAGTTTCGGTGTCTGTAGCTTGTAGACACTTTTAATGAAGGCAGCATCCTGCCAAAATATATATATGAAAAAATCCTCAGGGAATGTTCTGGTTTGAATATAGGTGTCCCCCCAAAGCTCCTGTTAATGCAGGGATGTTCGAAGGTGAGATGATTAGATTATGAGAGCTGTAACCTAGTTGTCCATCCTAGTTTGAATGGGCTGACTGGGTGGTAACTGTAGGCAGGTGGGGCATGGCTGGAGGAGGTGGGTCACTGGGGCCTGCCCTGGAAGGCTGCATCTGCCCTTTGGTCCCCTCTCTCTGCTTCCTGGCTGCCACCAGGGGAGCAGCTTTCCTCTGCTGGGCCCTCCCACCTCATGTGCGGCCTCACCTTGACCTAGAGCAAGGGAAACTGAACCCTCTGAAATGGTGAGCCCCAAACAAACTTTTCTTCCTCTAAGTTGTTCTTGTCAGGTATTGCGGTCACAGCAACACAAAAGGCGACGAAAGCAGGGAGGGCGGTAGCTGAAGGAGGATATCTAAGGTTCTCTTGGACCTTTGGAGGACTGCTCCTCCAGCCACTTCAAACCTTGGCAATGCCGTGGGGGGTGCACTGGTTCTCTTCAGGATCCTTCCACACTCCTGTGGTCGCACCACCTCTGCCACTGACATTGGTAGTTACACCCTGCAGGGCAAAAAGGACTCTGACAAAGATCCCCGGTGTGTTAGGTTTTTATTGTCACCCTAACAAATTATCACAAACTTAGTGACTTACAAAAAAACAATAATGTATTATTTCTTTAAGCTGATACAACACAGCTGTCTGACATTCTTGTTATTATTGCCTTTTTTACAAGTGGTAACTGATGCAAGTTTACATAGTCCTCAGGGGTGGACTGGCCTCCAAAGATGGCCACCACATTAGCCTTGCACTGTTTTCTCCGAGAGTTATTTCAGAGAGAAATACTTTCATCCACTGTTGTGTGGATCTGTTAGAGCAACTGAAGCTATTCCTAATATACCTCCTGAGCATAGTCATTTTCCACATTTTCTTATTTCTACCTCTGCAACATCTTCTCTATGCATGATTGCTGCACCCCATCATTCCATGAATTCCTTTCTTCTCTCAGGTACCAAAAGAGTCTCCTAACTGAGATGATTTCTACAGTGGTTCTTAAGGTGACTTTGCCTCTCACGGAATATTTGGCAGTGCTATGATACATCTTTGGTTCTTACAACTGGGGAAGGAAAGGGTTCTACTGGCATTTTGTGGATAAAGACCAGAGATGCTGATAAACATCCTACAATGTACATAACAGTTTCCCAGAACAAAGACTTATATGGCCCAAAAGATCAATATTGTTGACGTTGTGAAGCCCTAATCTAATCCACCACTCTCTACCACTGATATATTTTAGATGTGAGCATGCCCTTAGGGGTTCATGGCTTCCTATCCTCTTTTGAATAGCTTTCCCTAAACTTGGGTGAGTTCCAATATTATGAGTCCTGCCTCCCCAAGGAAGGAGTTCAGATTCTGAATCCCAGTCTCCTTTGTAGGCAGGACTTAGGTGTGGGACCCACATTTCCTCAGTCAGATGCACCCCTGTGAGTCTTTGATTTGGAAATGAGGTGGGAAAACACGATGATTTTGGAAACTTGGAATTTTATCATTACAGGTGGCTACAAACAACAACAACAAAAATACCTGTGGCAGCCATTCCCCAGTGGTTCCTAGAAGCAGTGACAGCAATGTCCTTCAGCATGGGCTGGGTAGCAGCAGCAATCTCAGACATGGTAGTCCTCATGAGTTCTTCTGCATGGTTCTGAGCTTTGTTTATGGAAGATTAGTCCGGGCCACTTCTCTAGTCCTCCCTAAAATTCCCTAAGCTATATATATACAGTACCCTTCAGATATACCCCTTACCTGTGTAGTTTCCCAGAGTCAGCTTCTGTTGACCAGATCTATGGACCATGATAATAAAATCATCCCCTTACAAATCTCTCAGCTTCTCATATAGTCTAGAATGCATCCTAAACCCTTTACATAGCCGAAGGCTTATTATTTATTTTTTTTGGGGGGATGCATTCACTCTGTCATTTATTCTGGTCACACAGAGTCACTCTGGTCCTGCCACCTTTTCTCAATTTCATATTTCTTGCTATTAAAGAATCCTCCTGCAGAGCATCCCCCCTCGATGTATCTATCTGTATCATTAATGGGACATTTTACACGACTGCAAGAGTTGATTCACTCAGTTGTGAACTGCATGGGCAGGACTCTGTCTACAACACTTGGTATGTGATCTGTCACAAGCAGGCAATCAAGACGTTTAAGGAGTGAAGAGCAGGACACGGACAAGTGCTGCCACCTATGGAAGAAACTTTTAAATTTTTTTAAGTTGTAATTGGACTCAATTTTTAAATTTTATTTATTTATTTTTATGTGGTGTTGAGAATCCAACCCAGGGCCTCGCACGTGCTAGGCGAGCCCTCCCAGTCCCTATTGGAAGAAACTTTATTCAACTCTTATGAAGACTTGGACAATGGTTCTGAGAACACAGATGAAATTTGATAATCTCTCTCATCTAAGTTGACCCTCTAAGTGTAGCCAGACTCCAGGATGGCCTCCAGTGATCCCATCTATGGCTAATCATGCCTTTGGGTTGATCCTCTCACACTGAAGGGCTGATTTGGCTATGACAGAAGCAAAGGTGACTTGAGGCTAGCCCATAAAAGACATTGTGGCTTTTGTCTTGGTTTCTCTCTTGGGTCACTTGCTCTGAGGGAAGCCAGCTGCCATGCTCTAGGGACACTCAAACAGCCATCTGGGGTGATGCATGTGGTGAAAACAGGTCTCCTGCCAACAGTCCTGTGAGCGAGGCATCTCAGAAGCTGATCCTGCGGCCCAAGTTCCAATTCTCAGATGACAGCAGCCCTGGCCTACATCTTCACCGTAATCGCACGAGACCTTGAGACAGCACTAGACAGCCACACCACCCCCAAATTCCTGAACTACAGAACCCGTGGGACAACAAACGTTTGCTGCTTCAGCTAGTAAGATCTGGGGGGCGACTGTCAAGCAGCAACAGATGACTAACGCACGGTCCAACCAGAGCAGCGACCACGGTGTTTTACGTCCTGCAACAGGACACACCCGGAGCTGCACTCAGCCTCACGCTTCTGAGGGCAGTGCCACGGGACACGGGGTAGGACCTGGTCCTCGGGGACTGGTGAGCGGTGCAGACCGCAGCATCCTTTCCGGCGCCAACGTCCCTCCAGCCACAGCGCAGCAGAAGCTTGCGGACGGCCCCTAGCTGCGGCGGACTCTGCGCCTGCGCAGTGCGCTTCGCGGCCCAGACCGCGTCGTCGCGCGCCGAGCCATCGATCGCAGGGGCCCCGCGGCAGGCTGGCGGCGCGGGCTCCAGGGGGCGCCCTGCCTGGAGCGGCTGAGAGCGGGCGTTCCAGAGACACGGCAGGAGGAGCGGCCTGCGCCCGCTGCACCTGAGCACCCCCAGTCAGCTGCGGCGGTCGCCGCCGCCCAAAGCCCCGCGGCCGAAGCGGGACCGCCGCCGCCATGAAGCTGCGAGTGCGGCTGGAGAAGCGGACCCGGCCGCTGGACGTGCCCGAGGCGGAGCCGACGCTGGGGCAGCTGCGCGCGCACCTGAGCCAGGCCCTGCTGCCCACCTTGGGGTACAGGTAGGCGGGCGCCCTGCGGGAGTAGCGCGGGGCGGGTGTGGCCGGGCGGCTCGCGGGCGCGGGACCGGGCGGTCACGTGGGGGCTGGCTCTCGGGGCGTCGCCGCCCGGGGGACCCGTGACTGTGACGCGCGAGGCCGGCGGGGCGCTGGGCCGCTGCGCGCCAGGCCGCTCGGGGACCATGGCCCAGCCTCCCGGGGGCGCCGGTCCCCTCCCGGGTGAGTAGCCGGCGGCGTCCGCGGAGCGGAACCGGGAGCCGGACCCACGGCGTGCACGCGGCTTGCGGGACTCGAGGCTGGAGGCGAGCGCGCTCGTGCCACCCTCCCGTTAGCCCGAGTCCTCCTGAGCTGCTGGGGTAGTTCAGTGGAAAAGTTCGCAAAGTTCTGCGCCCAGAGTGAACAGCCCGGCGCCCGTCGATGCCGCCCGCGCTTGTCCCCCGCTGCAGGGCGACGGTAGTGTTCAGCCTGTGGAGTGCGCGGGTGCCGCACCGGCGGGCTCTGACTCTCCCCCTGCACTCTAGCCAGGGAAGCGTGCAGGTGGGATTCAGGTCTGGGAGTTTTCCAGGGCGTGATGCACTTTTTTTCCCCCCCCCTCCTCCTAACATGGAGGTAAACGTTGTCCTTGTCCCCGGAGAACTTGAAATTTGGGGCCGAGAGGTTGAGAAAGATCAAAATTGTCATGAACTTAATGGGGTTGAAGATGAAGCTGCTTTGTGTCCTTGGAGGATACGTCTGGGAATAATAAGAATCTGGGGGTAGAGAGGACGATGTAAGGATGGCCTCTCTTCAAATGCAGAACTTGTGAATTTGAAATTTTATTGTGCCCAGAAAAAAATATTCGCTGGGGCTTTTTAGGCGAATTTTTCAAAAGAAAACCTTTTGAAGAGTATAAAAATCTTTTATAAGAGTTGTACAAAGACAAAAAATGAGGTATTATCATAACTCCTTTGAAACATTATAGTCAATGATATGTTTATTGCTACTGCTTGGGGTCAAGACTAAGTGTATGTGCTGGCATCATTACCCCACCAAGCATTTTTGAAGTTCTCTTGAAGATGTGTGTGTGTGTGTGTGTGTGTGTGTGTGTATCTACATGTGTATGTATAGACATACATGTTTTGTTATTTTTTAAATAGGCAGGATAGTCTTAAAAGGATGTGTAACCTAAAAGGATATGACTGCTTGCACAAGAACCCAAGTTAGTTTCTCTTTCAGGTTTGTTTTTGCAGTTGAGGCTGGTTAACTGCCAGGAATTTAAGTTTCAGTTTGTGAAACTAAATTCATTCTTTTCAAAGTATTCATTTGTTAATAATGTGTTCATTTGATAAAAATATGACATGATTATTTTAAAGTGTCTTTACTGAGCAAGTGGGCTCAGAATTACTATAAAATATTTTTTAAAAGCCTGGAGTTTCTAGAGTTTCATTTTTCTGCTAAAGTTAACCCCCCGCCTCAGTTTCAGAAAATAGAATCTTGGAAAACTACATATAACTTTAGCAGTAGTTCTTCCCTTTTTCTAGAGTGGGAAGGAAAGTTGACATTTTTATTAGGCAAACCATTTTCTACAAATAGGTATTTAAATATACATTGTACTAGATACTGCTTGTAAAAAAAAAAACTCACCCTTTTGCAGTGACTAATGCAACACATTATTCATTTGAGGTGTTTTTTTTTTTTGTCAAAGTTGGAATGGTGTTTCATGGGCAGCTTGCAGATTTCCAACTTTTTGTTTATTAAAGCATTTAGAAAAAGCAGAGCCACTTGTGTTCTAATGAACAGGAATAGTTTCTACTTTAGTAATTTCTCTATCAAGAAAATGTATGTGAAAGAAAAAAATGAATTACTTTGGAGCAACTTTTCAACACATAGAATTTTAAGAAAAACATAGAACTTGATTTTCAGAGGAGTACATCTTCTGTTAACCTCTCCAAAAATTAATCAAAATATCATTGCTAAGTGTAAATGTCTTATAAAATATTTTATAATGCTTTGGTAATTATGCCTCACCACTGTGTGATAAAAAACAATGGTATTCTTCCCAGGTCTAACAGTCCGTTATGCAGAATGGAGAGGTGTTCATTGGTTTGTGCTTGGAGTTCTTATCTTGTGTAATAGTGGTTTTTGGGTTTGTGCTGTATTCCATATAAAAAGACTTTTTTGCTGATTATCAGTAGGAAGGATGAACCTTGTCTTTATTTAAAAAAAATATATATATTTAGTTGTAGTTGGACAAAATACCTTTATTTTTTTTAAATTTATTTTTATGTGGTGCTGAGGATTAAACCCAGTGCCTCACATGTGCTAGGCAAGTGCTCCACCACTGAGCCAGAACCCCAGCCCTAAACCTGTACTTTATATCAGTAGAAGGATGGATTTGTAACCAGTTATTTACATACATTCATCTAACTTTTTATGGTTATGAATATTTGGGGCATGGTTTGGTATTTTGGTATCAATGTAAGCATATTGTTCTGTAAGCACATTGAATAGGCAGCCATAATTTTATCATCATCCCAGTCTTCCAAACTCATATTTGGTGGTGTGTCCATTCCATAAATACTTCATTTGCCAAGAGCTGGATGTACAATTTCAAACTAGATACAGGAGATCCCTGATCTGGATCCTTTTTGGTTCATAAGCGTGGTGATTGGGTGTTCATGCTGTTGTGTGAGATGTGCCTCCCTCTAAGCCTGTTACGAAGTTGGCCTGTTAACCCGTCTGACATGGGAAAAAAAAAAAAAAAAGATCCCTGATCTTCTGAAACTTAAGTTCTAGTGGTAGGTGTGGGGAAGACAGAAGATAGACAAGTAAAGGCCTTGTTTTTATACAGTGGTGTTGCAGTAAAAATAAAACTTGAGAATGAAATAGAGAGTGCTGTAGACTGGGTGGAAACCTTTTCTGAAGTGACCTTTGAGCTGAGCCCTTAGTGATGAGAAGGAGTCAGTCATTTTAAGATCTGGAAAAGCTAACCAGAGGCCCAAAGGCTGCAGTGAGTTGATCTACTCTTCTGAGTGGCTGGGTGGAATCTCATGAGAGAGCCCAGTGAGAGAGAGAATGAATGGCACAGGTGTGGTGGTGCGGGGGGGTTGGGTTTTGGAAGCCATGGTGAGGATTTCATTCAAGTTCAGGTCGGAACCATTGGAGGGTTTTAAGCAGAGGAATGATGTGATCTCATTTATGTTTTAGAAAGAGTATTTCATTGAATTTATTTGTAGCCAATTATAAGACACATTGCTTTACTTAACACTAAGGGGAAAATGCTGTGAATTAAACTAGTATGTCATTGCTTTTGAGAAGCATCCTAATTTCAAAGATGTCAAAATATAAAAAACTATGTATCTTAGAATTGTTGAAAACATGTATTGATGGTAGGGAAGTAGGCTTACGTTTTAGCCATTAGAAATCTATAATCTAGAGTCATGCCATATACCTTATATATATTCCAGCTGTATCATTTAGGGTGGTGGTAATAGGTAGCTCTTACTATCCTTATCCGTCTTTCTTGGCAGTTCTGATACCCGATTTGCAATTACATTGAACAACAAGGATGCCCTCACTGGAGATGAAGAGACCTTGGCTTCGTATGGGATTGTTTCTGGGGACTTGATATGTTTGATTCTTGAAGATGCCATGCCAGCACCTAACTTACCTTCATCCACAGATTCAGAGCATTCCTCACTCCAGAATAATGACCAACCCTCTTTGGCCGCCAGCTCCAGTCAGGCCAGCGTACCTGATGAACAACGGAATGATTCATTCCAAGGACAGGCAGCCCAATCTGATGTCTGGAATGATGACAGTATGGTGAGTATAAAAGACAAAGAGAGTAAAGTAGTTGATAAGTCATTGACGCCTCAGCTAACTTCTGTGCTAGTGGGTGTAGTTGGCATCAGTATGTTGCAAATCACGTTCTCATAGAACATTTTCTTTTTAACTTCTAAATACCTGGACCAAGGTATTTGGGCTGGCATTCTGAAGTACCTAGCTTTGCTCCAAGTATTTTGTTCAAGTACTTACTCCTTCAGATCAATTATCCTTTGGTTTCTGTCACTGTCTCTAAGCTTAGGGTGCCCAGTTTTTCTTCTCTGTTCTATTCCAAGGATATGTAATGTTCTGAATTAGAAAAATCATCTGTGTCCAGATATTTGGATATCAGTTTATTTTAGAAGAGTTATTTCTGCCTTATGCAGGTAATCTGGGGGAATGAGTAAGGATATTTAGCTACATATTTAAATTACATTTCTGAGTCTTTTTTTTTTTTTTTTTTTTTTGCTGATAGACTCACTCAGAGATAACTTTAGTAGAAGGGCAATTCCCTTTAACTTCTGTGTACTTTTTAAAATAGTTCATCTTTATAGGATATGTGATAGTTACTACTTTCCCTTTGAAAATTTTTGACAAATTAATGTTGCCACAAGCTAGTAATTTCTTAAAATCACATTATTTTGTATTCTAAGGTTTGTATAGGGTAACTGTAAAATTGTAGCAAGAAAACTGAGCTTGATGCTTTAAGTCCTTGAAGCAGTATGATCTGCTAAGTAAATGTGGAAGGGAACATTAAAAAGGGAAGTAACACAGATGAGTAAAACTTGAAACCAAAGGAGGTGAATTTTATAAATTAATATAAATTAATTCCTCAGTTCATTGCATTTGGTCATTCATCCAGTACCTGGTCTTTAAGGAGAAACGGGGATAATACATATCAGAGCTGAATGCTGTTCTAATGCAGTTTGGTTACTGCTTTCTATGTCTTGTAAATGATCTGTGGCAAAATGGTCTGTGTAGATGGTGTTAGTGTTTTCTTCATGTCCACCCATGGGAAGGACATGATAAACACACTCCTATCAGAATGGCTCAGAGGATGGCAGTTGGAGAGAGGAGTTAGGAGTCAGGCTGATAAGCCCATGGGGAATTCAGATCTCTCACATGTAGTTTTCAGCTTAGTGTAACCCTTTGTTAATTTTCCAAATATATTCTGTCTCACAATACTGTGAGTAGCAAGTGGCCCAAAGTTAGACATTATGTTAAAAATAAGCTCTTATTTTTCATAATTTAGCTTCATGTTAAGTGGTTTCTGTTTGCTCAAAAAAAAAAAAAAAAAAAAAAAGAAAGAAAAAAAAAATCCCAGACAGGGTTGTGTGCATATGTTTTATGTAGACAGTGTGAATTGTCATTGGCCTCTGGGCTTCAGCAAGTGGATTTGGATCGTTCCACAGTAGGGCTTAGATCCTCAGAGATTTTGGAATAATGGCTGTCACTCTGGCTCCTTATATTCCTCCAGTCTTTCACTCACACTGTGCCCTTTAATGCAAATGTAAACTGAAGAAGAAGAAATCTTATTTGCATTTAGAATTGAGCACAAGCCTAGGAAATGAGATTTCTGAACAGAATTTAATATGATAATTATTGAAGTATGTATTGCATATAAGAGCCTTAGACGGTGAGTCTGGGGATGTGGATTGGTTTCAAATTTTTACTAGCTGGCTACCTTGATTGTGTTATATAATATTTCTGCATTATATCATCTATAAAAAGGCATTATCATCTGTCTTGCCTAATTTATAGGATCATTGTAAGGCACAAATGAGAAAACACTTTGAAATCAAAAACATTATGCAGTTGTGAGATGTCATCCTCTAACATCTGTTTGACAGGCATTTATTGAGTATATTACTATGTGTCAGGTACTGTGTTGGGGTTACATAATGGGTGACTTGTGGTCTGATCCTAGAAGAAAGTGAATGCAGGATGGGTGAGGGAGCAGGGGATGAAGGGCCTTCTTTGCTAAAGAGTTTAGGAATTTTGATTTAATTTCTGTAGACTTGCATTTCTCGGTGTGTCCTCTATGAAAAGCATGTTTTATGGGATTTTAAGTGTCACAGGGATATTGAGGAAGGACAGTGTGTCTTGGTTAAATGTTACACATTGCTGTTATTTTTAGACTTCTCAGAGCTTTTATAATACTGATGTATTTTATGAATATGGTGAGTGAGGTTAGCTGACTGTAGCTTGGAGCATTTTCCATACTTATTTGATTGTGCACTGACTTTTTTCCTAAGAATGTCAAGGGGCACCAACTAAGGCATGATTGAGGGAAATTCTGGTGCCTGTTTTGGGGAAATACTGGTGAGTTTTAAACTGGGACATAGGACATGATTGGATTTTTAATGGCCAAGAAACTGGCAGCAGTGGGTAGAATGTACTAGAAGACAGAATGTGGAGGCAGGAGGAAGCTGCTGGAAGTCAGGAGACAAGAATGAGAGGATGTTCCAGTGGAGTGGGAGGGGCAGCTCGTGGAGCCGCTCACAGTGAGTGTACTGGTTTGGGGTGGGTTAGTGAGGTGGAGGGAGGACTCAAGGATGACTTCTAGGGTGTCTTGGCATGTCAGCCAGAATTATTGCAGTCACAGGACCTGGGGTGGAGGTTAGGTTCCAGGCTCACTTCTTCATGAGGGCTCCCTTAAAATGTCATCTGTTTCTAAACCCAGTGTTGTGCTTTGGCTTTGAGCCTAGGATGCAAAGTGTATTGTATAAAGATAAGTATTTTGAATGAATTCTTTTTCCTTATCCTCTTCAGTCAGGGCCTAGTCAAGCCTTTGAAGCTGAGTCAACCCAAGATGTCGTGGATATGGAGGAGGGCTCAGGCTTCTGTCCCTCAGAACCCATGCTCTGCAGCGAAGCCACGGAAGGGCAAGTGCCACATTCCTTAGAGACCTTGTACCAGTCAGCCAGTTGTTCTAATGCCAGCGATGCCTTGATAGTGTTGGTCCATCTCCTCATGTTGGAGTCAGGGTACATACCTCAGGTAGGTGCCACTAGCAGCACCCACACACCTCATGGGTGTGTGTCCACTGCATCAGTAAACGTCACCAGGGCGTTGTAGTGTTCAGGCTTCTTTATTTAATGGGGTTGGATATTGAGCATAATTGTCGAACACGGTGATAGGCATTCAGTAAATGTGCCCTTCCCTCTTTTCCTTCCTATTTTTTTTGATTCTTCATTTCCTTTTTCAGTATTTAATATTGCAGAGGTAATAGTAACTATAGTTTAAAAAAGACAAAACATTATGTATGATAATATGTGGATTAAGTGGGGCACTGAGTGTGGGTTGGGTGTGCCTACACAGCTGGTTATTTTTTATGTTAATGGCTTTATGAAATGCCAGTAATTTAATATGACTGAGTTAGGAAGAGAGACATTGTTCTTATGTTGTAGTTGCTTATCTGTATTCGCTCATCCATTTGTTAACCGATAAGCATCTACTGATGTCAGGTGCAGGCTTTGTCCCTGCTCTCTGATTGCTCATACAAGTGGGTGATCCCTCTTTGCAAGTTGCTCAGAGTCTGCAAGTGGCAGAGATAAGCAAGCATATAAACTGTAATATGGTCTGGGTTAAGTTTTAGGAGAGACATGATGTATATGGGATGCCAGGGATCACAGAGGAAAACATTTTAAAAGTACAGCTTCTCAAACTTTAATGTGCTAAAGAATGTCTGGGGTCCCATTAGAACACATATTCTGACTCAGTAAATCAAGGGTGAAGTTTGAGCTTGCATACTCCTGCACATGCCCAGGCTGCTGGCCCCTGGGCCACGTGGTTTGTTTCAAGGTGTGGTCATTCACAGATCCTTCACACACGTGGTGTGCTGTGTACTGGGCCAGGAATTAGAAAATCAAAATATTGAACACCCCTGTGCTCAAGTCCATAAATAGATGAAAGAGATAAATAAAAGGAATTATAATATAAATAACAAATAAATTGAGAACATAATAAAACTATATAAAAATACAAACAGAATGTGAGGGAATGACAGGTGTTTTGAAAAGGGCTTTACAAAGAAAGCGATATTTGAACTTGGGATCTTGAATAATGCCTGCTTTGCTGAGGGGAGAAGTGTCTTTGAAGAAATTAACCCTTATTTCTATGATGTTATTTTACCTATTCAAACAAAAATTTTAATAGAAAAATGTTACAATATTCTGTTCTTCATTAATGGTAGGATTACTGATGGGGGGCACATTTTATTAAGGGAGCTGTAAGGAAGGCTCATTTTTAAACAAGTTAGGGGTCTTTTGGATCTTTAATTTTTTTGAGAGTAATGCTTTTCTTCATTGTTCATTTTCCTTTTATTTTATTCCTCAGGGGACTGAAGCCAAAGCTGTGTCCATGCCAGAGAAGTGGAAGTCGAGCGGTGTGTACAGACTGCAGTACACACACCCTCTCTGCGAGGGTGGCTCTGCCGCACTCACCTGCGTGCCTTTGGGAAACCTGGTCATTGTCAATGGTACCTGGATGGCACAGTCATGGTTGCTGGTTCATGAATTAAGTACAGAGCTTAGGAACTTAGTGTGTTTCTCTTCTGAGTCACTTCAGTGATTGGTGATCATGATGTAATTGAATCTCTCAGCTTTCTTTAGTTTCTAGACCAACGACAACATGTGTCTGAGAGATTATAGAACCTGAGATTGATGTGTAGGCCAGCCGCCTTCAGTCTTGGGGCAGCCATGCTCTTTTGATATCTTCACCTTTGCTTTGGGAGCAGCTGTGATAACAGGAGTAAGATGAGTCATATGAACTCTTCCAAGAATATTTTTCTTTTTTTATGCTTGTCGCATATGGCTTTACTTTATATTTTTAATGAAAGTTTTGAACTAGGCTGGTGAGATTGGGCTGAGGCCCCTCTTCACACAGTTTGGCATCTGTGTGACCAGCAATGCATAGAAACACTGCTAAGAGTTCTGAGACTTTAGTGTGTATGTTTTTCCTTCCCTTTTCCCCATGAAAGTTATTCTGAATGAACAATTTTTTAAAAAGTTCTCCTCTTTCATTGAGAAATCTCATTGAGAGACAGTACATTCCTTCTTGTATTTCATTTTAGCTCACATGCCACGTGGGTCCATACCGGCTTCCAGTATTCTCTGGGATTGTCTCATTATCACACAATCTGGGGGTTCATTTGAGTGACCAGGATTTTTTACTTTTATTCTGTTTTCTTTTTGAGGTTTGTCCTTTTAGCTGGTTAAGATGGTATGTAAGATTGGAATGACAGCATTTTTATTTGTTTCCCGTGTTTGAAAAAATGTAGGCATTAGGATGACCATCAGCATTTTGTCAACAATTCTTCACAGTTGGCCTTCACAGTTAGCCTGTGGAGCTCTTAGTTTGACATTCTTACTCGCAGAGCTTCAGTAGCTTCTGCCTTTATCTAAATGCTCTGCTGTGCACATCACGGTTAAAGTTACCAAGTAGTTAATGTGAAGTTGTAATTTTTGCCTCAATTTCTTAAGAAAGCACTTAATGACATGCATATAATAACCTCTGATTTCTTAATTTATGATTAATTTCTTATTCCGATGTTTTGTGCCTTCATTGTTCTTGGCAATTGGCTACTTGAAGGCTTGTGTGGCAGCCAGCCATTCCAGGCTTGGTACTTTGAAAAGGAACAGTGTCCTTAAGTCTCTCCTCACCCAGGGCAGCCTGCTTGGTGCACGTGTGCGTGAACACATCACTGGCTCTTTCATGATGTAGATGAAGTGCGCCTTTGTATGCACGATTAAAATTGAACCCTGTGGTGATGTCAAGAATATTGGTCCTTTGGGCCTAGAGTGTGATGATGCTGTGAAAACTAGCAGGATTCTTTTAATGAACAAGGATAGAACCATTGCCAAGGATTAAATTTTAAAAAAAGAAGAATGTTGTTTTTAGTGACTGCATTAGAAATAATGGTTTTATTGTGTTTGGCTTTCTCCTATTGACCTTGTTGCATATCTCTCAATTGCTAATGAGCGGCTGTTGGTGATTCTTAGTGGGCTGTGTATAAAGATGCTTACTGTAGTTTTAAAAGGTGGTGTATGAGGGTGAATTCACTTCATGCAGGTTTACACTTTTGACCTTGCAGTGGGAGAAAGAAATAGGTGTAGAGCAGTTTGTTTTATATAATGTGTCCTTAGTGCTTGTGGGCAAGGAAATGCAGGCCTGTCTTAAAAAAGGAAGGCGATTGATAAAGTGACATTTAAAAATCATATTTCTTTTGCTTATTTATAGCTACACTAAAAATCAACAGTGAGATTCGAAGTGTGAAAAGATTGCAGCTGCTGCCAGAGTCCTTTATTTGCACAGAGGAACCAGGTGATGTAACTGTGACTTGACATGGGTAAAGCTTTGAGAAGTTCACTTTAGAAAAACCTAGAAAGATAATGTTCAAAATAAGCTAATCCCACAAAGCCAAAGGCTGAATGTTTTCTCTAATATGCGGATGCTAATTCGCAATAAGGAGCGGGGGCACTAGGGAAGAATAGTGTTACTTTAGATTAGGTAGAGGGAAGTGATGGGAGGGGAGGGGAGGGGATATGGGGATAGGAAAGACAGTAGAATGAAACAGACATTATTACTGTATGTATATATGTGACTGCATGACCAATATGATTCTGCAACATGTACACTCAGAAAAATGAGCAATTATATCCTATCTATGTATGATATATCAAGTGCATAAATGCATTCTGTTGTCATGTGTAACTAATTAAAACAAATAAAACAATTTAAAATAAAAAGACTGAAACTTTTAAATGAGATTAAGATGACAGGAGATTGTTCATAATGTCTTTGATTGAACATAGAACTTGGGCATTAGCTGAATTAAAAATCTAATGTGAGATTAGACCAGTATTAACCTTGTTTTTTTTTTTTTTTCCTTTTTATTAACTCCCCTGAGGAGTGTTTGTAAATTTTTTTTCCTCTTTTTCCTTAATTGCTCTCCTCCATTAAGCTTTAATACCACAAATATACTATGACCCTTTGGAAGGTCACAAACCCTTATAGAGCTAGGGTATTGTTTGCTCTCCAGAACCAGGTTTTGTTCCCTTGGGGGCAATCTTGAATTGGATGCATGAACTAGACTGATGAATCTATAAAGGTGCCTTTCTATTAGAATCATAAAAACTTGAAATTCCTTGGCTGTATCACTATATTCATCTCTACCAGGGAGGACTTTGGTATGGAAGAAGTACCCTACACTCTACAGTAATTTTTTTATGACAATTTGATAGGTCAGTAAACAGGTCTAGAGGAGATTAAGTTGCTTCACAGGTATAGACCTAATAAATAGGGGGATTTAGAATTGGAATAGATACATCTGGCTGCTATAATTTTAAAAACAGCTTCTGTAGAGAATCTAGCTCAGATTCTTCTTAATCTTATTTCCCTTATGGAAAAAGGAAATGGAGGCAGAAAGTTAATACCTTTATATAATTTTATGGACTATTTCAATTAAGTATTTAAAATTTTTTTTTTTAGTTGTAGATGGGCACAATGCCTTTATTTTTATTTGTTTTATTTTTATATGGTGCTGAGGATCGAACCCAGAGCCTCACCCACACTAGGCGAGTGTTCTACCACTGAGCCACAACCCCAGCCCCTAATTAAGTATTTTTAATAAGGTGCTTTTATGTTGGGTAGAGATTTGCTGTTTGGCAAGTCATTTTAATGAATTTTACTGTGGGTTATAGTGTAGACCCTAGTAACTTTCTGTAAGTAATGTTATTGGACCTTTTAAGTGCCTAATTATTTATAAGATAGGTTGCTAAAGGAAAATACTGAAAGAAAATCAGTTTCACACTTGAGGAAAGGCCTTGAAACAAGCTTATTTTTAAAATGAGGTCTGGACATTAGATTTCAGACTTGAGATTGCAGGTTCACATGGCAAAGATTTAGAGTTTAACTTCATCTATTTCCTTGTGCTTGTGAATCAATTGATAAATAGCATGTTGCTATAGATAGTGAAGTACATAGACATGGGTGGGAAGGGAGCAGGCAGGTGCTGTTGGTGTATTATGCACTGTGTGTGGAGCTTTCCATTTTAACAACTCTTCCCAGGTAGTGGTGGTCTCTTCCTTAAACAGGTGAGAGTTTGATAGGTAGGTAATTTGTTCCAAGTTGTACACTTGGTAAATGGCAGAAGTAGAGTGGGGACCTCGGGGCAGTTTGGTGTGCTTCCACACCTTACTGTACTTGTGGATCCCCTGGGATCTTATTGAAATGTGGGTTCTGATTGGGCAGGGCTGACATTGCCTGGGTGATGCCAGTTCTGTGGGTCCATGGGGTAAGTTCTGTGGAGCTAGACACCCTTAGGTTTGTACTCTCCCTGCTCTGCCACTCACTGTGGGGCTGTGGACAATGCTTATTGTACTTTGTTCTATTTTTAAAATGGGAATAATAGTATCTGTCTTTTTCTTAGGGGAGAATTGCTGATGTGAGAAAGGCTCAAAAAAATGCTTGGCACTGCTGATACCTAGTCATCATGGGATAAATACTGTTATTTTACTAAGCTCTGAGCTCCATCAGAGCAATTCCCTGCTGTGTGCCCAGGGTCCAGAACGGATTGGTGGACAGTCTGGAAATCCCTGCTTTATGTGTGAATCTCACACAGCAGTTTTCTCTGTGGTCATAGCCTAGGAGCTAGTGGGCTGGGCACAGCTCTGGTGATTTGATTTGGGAATTTTAGCTTTACCTCTGCGATCTATTTTAATCAGTCATGCACTCTGCCTCTTTCTCAACTAGGGACTTTGGTTGCTGTTTATCTGTGAAGGAATTACTTATGAATATTGTTTACCACCTTGATTTGGTGGATACAGAAGACAGACGTCATTTCAAGTTTTTCCACTTGAAAACACTTTTTGTGTTTTGATTTTTATTTTCTAAAAATCTTCTAGGGGAAAATGCAGCCAAAGTGTACAAAGACCTTCAGAAGCTGTCCCGCCTCTTCAAAGACCAGCTGGTGTACCCTCTTCTGGCTGTCACCAGGCAAGGTGAGGAGCGGTGAGGAGTCGCCCCAGTTTAAGACTGGGAACAGCAGTCAGGGGACATGGTATGCTTGGTGACTCTGATGTCTCCCTTCTCTCTTTTCCCCTACTGAAAGTTTCTCTTAAGACTGGGCTTCAGTTTACATCTTCAGTGGTATTACGTCCTTTGTGTGTATTTTCGTAGCATTTTGTCTGTTTTCTTATTGTAGCTTTTTACAGTGTGTCGTAATTGTGTGATTTCTTTCCTTGTAAGGTTGTGAATGGAAAGTAGAGGTAAGTCTTACTCACTTTGGCATTCCATGGTTTAGCACAGATCCCCAAAAGTGTTCAGGAAACACACAAATAACATTAATAAATAGCTTGTACATTGGGCCTAAGTTTTTTGTTTTTGTTTCTTAAGCCAACATTGACTGGGGACTCTGTCCAGCACTTTGTCAGATGTTTACAAGCTGGTGGATATTTAGTGCTAGTAACATTGAAGTAGATTTTATTACACTTGCTTTATGGATGACAGTATCGTGATTCTGTGAGATTTATAGTTCAGTCAAAAGCCTTGTTATTCGTTTTCTCTTATTTGTGTTGCAGTAAAAAATATTTTAAAACTCTTACTCACTTAAAGTGAGCATTTTTGTTAGTCGTGTGCATGTGGTGTGTGGTTTGCTTTCTCTCGAGGCGTGGTCTTTAGCCAGGACATGCTCTCCCTGGGGCAGTGGGAACAGCGAGCAGTGGCCCAACACTGTGTGGGGTCTTAAAGCTTTGTCCCAGAAATGAAGGGTCACTTCCGCTCACATATCACTGGACAGAGTAAGTCAAAAGGGGCCAAACCTGATAGTAGGGGCCCATGGAAGTCTAATCACGGTGGGAAGTAGTTGAGAACCAGCATACGATTTACCACAGTCCTTCAGCTGGTAAGGAGTTTCGGACTTGCACAAACAGATACGTAAGCTTTATGTACTATTTATATGTTGAGAAATAAATATTTTTGATTTCAAGCTGCATGGTGCCCTGGCTATTATTTTCTTCTTTAGTTGGTGATGAGAGAATTTGAAATTTGAATTTGAAAACTCTTGTTTGTTGGGTTTTTTGTTTTCTTTGCTAGTACAGACTAGCATTGTAAATATTGCAGAGGAGCTAGTATAGGTTGAACATCCCCAGGTCTGAAAGTTGAAATCTGAAATACTAAAAAATTGGAAACAAGACCTTCAAAAGGTTTTGGATTTTGGATTTTTGGAATAGGGATGCTTGATCAGTGAAGTTTGTGGAAATATTCTAGGATCAAAAAAACTGAATTCTAAAACACTTCCAGTCCCAAGCATTTCAAATGAAAGATACTTGATTTGTAATTAAAAAAATAATTTTCTTTTGACATTGGTACATATTCTTCTTTGTTTTCCTTTCTTGGCTTTGCTTCTGAATTTCTCTATCTTCCTTTTTCTTTAGCCTGCTAAATGTCAGATAATAGTTATTTCTAACTCTTGAGTGCTTGTGATACACCAAATGTTTTCTAAACATGGTGCTATTTATGCATTTAATTTTCACAACATGGTAAGGTAGGTGCTAGGTAATACTACCAACCCACTGTGCAGGAAATTGACTTAGTTTCACTTGTCCTGAGGCACAGAGCTGGTAAAAGGCAGGGGTGGCGGGGGTGGAACCATTTCTGAAAAGCCAGTGGGTTGTCCATTCACTGCAGCTGAATAGAGGGATTTTATTGCAGTGAATATTGCTGGAGGCAGAATAAGCCAGTGGCAAGTATTTAGCAGTTGACCCTGATATTTATTTAATCTGTATTAAAAAGTATATGTCTTTCTGCAAAATGTAAAGGGAGTGAGGAGCCTAGAGTTGTGTGAGTTCGTGGTAATAGAGTCAGGTGGGGTTAAAGATGTGTGTGGAGGATGCGTACTGGGATAATCGAGAATGACTAGTCTGTCACTGCTTTAGAAAGGAACAGGTGGCAGCTTTTGTGTGGGGAAAACCTGGATGCCCTTGGCTCAGTGTACCTGCTGCTTCTCTCTTCTCTTTTAGCCCTGAACCTTCCAGACGTGTTCGGGTTGGTGGTCCTCCCATTGGAACTGAAGCTGCGGATCTTCCGACTCCTGGATGTTCGCTCTGTGTTGTGTCTGTCTGCAGTCTGTCGGGACCTCTTTATTGCTTCAAGTGACCCGCTGCTGTGGAGGTGTCTGTACCTGCGGGACTTTCGAGGTGATTTCCGTGCGGCCCTGTTAGCTTAGGAAGAGGGTCTTTCTCACTCTGGCTGTCAGGGCCAAGGGTACTTGGCTTTGCCAGATGGTTTTTTTTTTTTTTTTTTGAGTTGCGAATGATAAGGAACACCCTTAGCATAAAGAGATCCTAAGTCTTTGCCTGTGTTCCAGAAACTCTTTCCGCTCATTTTTGTGTTCTCAGCAACACAAATAACCCCTTAGACTCAGTGTATTATTTGAGGATAGAGAAGTGAAAGTAAGACAGGTTTGTTCTCTAAAGCCCCCCTCAGCGTCTTGGAAATGAGCTGTGCTTCTTACCCAGTCAGTGGTTGAGGCCTGTTTGTAGTTAGGGAGCTGCTCACCATTGACATGCTAGGGCAGTGCCAGGTCCATATGGTCACACTGATGTGACCTGGTGATCATTTTGGTGGTGGCGATGACATTAGAATCTGTTTACCAGGTCAAGGCCAAAAGCCTGCTCGTGGCACTTCTTTCTGGTGCCTCTCAGTGTGTTACTGCATGTTGGTGTCTTTCAAACTGTTTGGCCCTCGAGGGAGTCATGATGTCAACTTAATGTCATTTACAGAAATACACTCACCAAAACAAAGCAAAGCCACAATAGAAAAATCAGTATTTTTTTATAAATAGTATCTGTTTATAAAATAGAAATAGACTCCTATTTAGTTATGTTTTTGTAGGTGTAGTCTCTGTTGCAGTGCAAAATACATCTTGTGATTCATACAATAAAAATGGATGATAAGATTTAGCATGTCATCTCAGCAACTAAACATCTGGGGCTAGAAGCCTTTTTTTAAAAGCAGGATACCATATGTAGTCATTTGGACTATTAAAATTTTTGGTTTTTTTCTTTTAAAACTTCAAAATGTGGCCAGTGTGCGTGCCCTGGTTTGTTCCTTTTCCTTCTCCCTGTCACCTACTCTTTTCCTTCTCCCTGTTCCTACTCTCCTGAATCTAAAGTCTAAAATGCTATTTTGTCATAATTGTCAGCAAATATCATTTTTAAAAGTTTTTAAAAATATTTTAATAAAAAAATAAAGACAAAGTGATGAGCACATCTGGAGAGTGGATAAGGATCACAGGTTGTGACATGCAACAAAGGACAGACGCCCTTCCATGCGTGTTGCAGTCTGGGTTTCCAGGGGGATCCAGCTCTCTCATTTCCAGATTGTACTCACAGGCTCCTCCACCAGCTGCATGTCCCTGTGGACAAGTGTTGCAGAGTTGGAGCCTTGACTCTGACTTCTGTGGTTGCAATAATTGGTAGAGAAGACATCGCCATCTTTAATCCAAACTCTTCCGTAGTCCTAAAGTTGGTTGGTATCTTCTGTCCTCATGTCACATATAAGATATAAGCACACAAAAAAGATTTAATTGTGCTCATACTTTTGGTAGTTGAAATCATTCTTTGTGGTTGGGAGGAAATAATCTAACCCAAATATGGAAGAAAGCCTAAATCAGCTTGCCCTGCAGCAAAGAATGAGGATTATGATAGGAACCTTGTTTGGTGCAACAGGGGGAGCAGCTGGCACACCTGGATGAGGCTGGAGAGGACAGTGTGCATGTGACCGGTTGAAGGGTGGGGCGGCCACATGACCCTCCAGAGTCCTTGGGATCACAGTGGGAATTACCACAGTGCACTGGGCAGTGACAGCCGCCCCCCCCCCCCCCCCCAGTGCTATTGAGAAAGGGTTTGAATTAGTTTCAGGAAAGGAATGATGTGTTATGCAAATGTCCCGTGTTCCTCTTTATGCTAAATGGGTAAGTTTCAGTTTCTTTAGGACAAAAACAAATGATGTTTAATCCAGATGAATGAAATGTTTTAATTCCTCATTTTTTGTTTTACTTTCTAGATAGTACTGTCAGAGCTCGAGACACAGATTGGAAAGAGGTAGGTATTTTTAAATATCAAGGCCAGTGTGCTTGACCCAGTAAACTAATGCATCAAGAGTATATTTTCACTTTTATTATGATGTAATGAAACCTAGCTTCAAAAATGAAAACGTTTTCAACTTTTACTTTAGATGTAGTTCTTGTGTTCCTGTAATTATACAGAAAAGAAATTTTTTTTTATTAAAAATTTATTTTTTAGGTGTAGATGGACACAACACAATGCCTTTATTTTTTTTTTTTTATGTGGTGCTGAGGATCAAACCGGGTTCTGCCCGTGCTAGGGGAGCACTCTACCACTGAGCCACAATCCCAGCCCCAGAAAAGAAATCTTAACAAAAAGCCTAAGATTGCTTTCATCTTTACATAAAACATTCTTGCTTTGTTGCAAAAAATAATTTGAGTTGTTGTCCTAGAATAACCTTAACCATTTAGCTAGTTAGCATAGTGTATTGTGCAAAGAACAAACGATATTGATATTGTTTTATTTGCACGTGATTACTATAAAATACTTTGATAAGACTGAGAAAAATTCTTTAGAATGAAGGACTATTATTATTATTATTATTCTCTATTCACCACTCATCGGGTGAATAGAGAAGAATAAAATTCAGTGAAAGTTCTCAAATATGTAAAAAACACAGTACTATTATTTAGGATATGTTCCATACTCAAAAATAGGCACTTATTTTGTATTTTAAGTGGAGGTCCATTGGGGATGTAATTTAGGTGAAAAAAATGAATTAAGTGCTGCCCCTCATCCTTCCAATACCTGACTTTATGTTTTGTGGCATGTCATTTTAAACACATATTTAAATTTCCCATTTTCACAAAAAGCTGACCTACACTTGCGTATCAGCTGGGAGCTCTGAAAAGAATGCCACTCACTTGCCCTCTTTGGATTCACTGTGACCTCAGATTAGCCCAGTGGCTCAGTTGCAGTGGTGTTCAAGAGCAGAACTCACTTGGTGCTGCGCTGAGCGGGGCTGCTGCCCTGTCTGCAGAGACACGCTGGCCTCATCTCTCCTGCGCACTGCTGTCTGCCTGGACGGTGTGGGGAGGAGGGTGGGGAATGGGTGGACGCTGATCAGCTTGACTGCTGGGGAAACATCTAAACCACTTACCATATCTTCTTCTTCTTTTTTTTTTTTTTCTTTCTGTAGTTATACAGGAAGAGGCACAAACAAAGAAAAGAAGCTCAGAGAGGGCGGCACGTGATGTTCCTGCCGTCCTCGCCCTACCCCATCCCATTCTATCCCAGCCCCTTGCACCCCTTCCATCCCAGCTCGCTGCTTCCTCCAGGAATCATCGGTGGTGAATACGACGAAAGACCCACACTTCCCTATGTTGGGGACCCTATCAATTCACTCATCCCGGGGCCCGGGGAGACACCTGGCCAGTTCCCTCCACTCAGACCACGTTTTGATCCAATTGGCCCACTTCCGGGACCAAACCCTATCTTGCCAGGGCGAGGGGGGCCCAATGACAGATTTCCCTTCAGGCCCAGTAGAGGTCGGTCACCTGACAGCCGGCTGTCATTCATGTGATGGTTTGCAATCTCACTCTGAAGCTCAACTGGTTTTGTTTATGTGTTTTAAAGCTGCAGATGCCGTCTCCCTGGGGTGCCGATCTCTAGTGCTGATTCTGAACATGTGGTGAGAGTTGCACTCCCAGAGCTTTCTGTGTTGACAGCTTCAGGGGTGGTGTGGCCCGAAGGCTGCTCTGTGGAAAGGTTGGCCACAGGAATAGTTGGCTACTGATTTCCCTGATCTGGATTCCTCTCTAGAACGGAGTTGTTATACTGATAATGTGCAACAGATTAAAAAACCATCTAAGTTACATGGCTATCTTGACTTCTTTTACAGAAAGATATAGAATAAACATTTAGAACAAGTGCACAGTGTAACTTGGATATTTTAAAAGTATCAAAGAACCTACTGAGTTAAGCAGATTATTATTGCAGGGAATTTATATGTTTCTTTTCTTTTTCTTTTTTTAAAGTGGTCTTCCTTAAGTGAAAACTGAATTTATAAAATCAATAAAAGCAAAACTAGTTCTGTTAAATTTGGGCTGGGTGCGCGCTTTCCCTTTCTCTGTAGCTCTTTCAGGTTATGGTGGAACTTCTGGGCACTGAAACAGCCCTGGCTGAACACTGCTGGCTTATGGGGATTCTTGGTACTGGAGCCGGCTGGAGCGAGGTTGTAGAGACTTCTCTCCCCTCATGTTTTGAACACAGTAGCTTTATTTATAATCTAAGTAGATGTCTTCTTTTTACAACAGTTATGCTTTGAGTGCTGATCAGCTACTTGCTTTTCAAAGATAGCCTCTTATTTGAAGAACATTTGAAGAATATTTGCTTTTACACAAAATTCAAGGTTTATTTTTCCTACAATGAGAAAAAGGCCAAGCACAAGTGACTTATCATATATATACAAACAACCATAGAAACATGCTATAGACACGGATTAAAATCTGAATCACAATAGGAATAAAACATGAATAGCATTTGCAGAAAATATTTAGGAATATTGCCAATGTCTTCCTGCTTTTTTAAAAATCTGTTTTGCATATAAGGAGATGGCTTGGAATGTTATGTGCTGCAAGAATATTTTGAGTCATATCACAAGCGAAACTTTTTTTTTTTTTTTTTTTTGCTACACATGTACATTGAGTCTTTTTCCATCACAGTGAAGAAAGTCCAGTCAATATGATTTTCTAAAAGCCACAAGACCTTTAGTAGCTTAATGTATGAAAGCGGATCAGGGCTGTTGACTTTTCTTTCTGTGGTATTTTGTAATATCTGAGGTACAGGTCAGTCTTTTTAAAATGAGTTTCTGCTAGATGCCATATGGCTTTTTTCGGGGGGGAGAGGGTCTTGGCTAAAAGGGTCACCCCGAAGCTTTTATGGGCCCAGATATATTCTAATGCTCTGTACACCTCTTTGTGGCCATATAATGTTGAGTCACACTGAATAGATTCTGAGAGGGAGGGAGGTGGGCGTGGGAGACGGTGATAACCAGAAGCACTGGTTTTCGGGATGCAGTCATTTTTGAGCAGTCCTCAAGAGCCCACGATTGTGCTGCAGACCATGGGTACAGGAGCTGCTTCCCTGCCTCTGCTCAGGCTTACTGGCAGGTGTCACAAACCCTCTCAGTTTAGGATTTTGGCCACGGGCCCTAAACCTCAATTTGCGCATCTTTTACAATAGTTCATTACATATTCTTAAAACAATTTTCAACATTTTTGCTCATGACAGTAGCTAAATTCACAGAAGCTTGTGAAACCCTACAATCCTGTCCCTAGACTGAGACTTGTGAGCTGCACATGTTGCTGGTCTGTAATGGGAGGGAAATGGCGGTTTGGCAGTAGCCTGTTCAGTGTGTGATTTTCTGACATCAACTTGACCACAGAAGCGAGATGGAGCTCTAGGGCAAGTGTCGGGTGAGGTGCAGATCTACAAGAAAGACTTGAGTCTGTCTTTGGTCCCTTAAGATTCCCCCTTTAGTTATTTTGAGTAACAGGTGCTTGCTCCCCTCTCCCACCCCTACTTATAAATGAAAATTATTGGTTTGGAGGGGCTGGTGATCCAGACATGGGAGGTGGGCTTGCTTTCCAGGTAGTTACTGGGATTCCTTGTGTAAAACTCTTGGATTCTGATCCCTCTGGCTCTTGCTTGGTTCTTTCCAATGGCTGAAACCACTGCTTTGCTCAATATCTCTGTACTAATTTCTTATTCCTCCCTCTGCTGTCTATTCTCAGGGCCCTGCTCCTGGGCAGTAGTGGCCTCCTTACAGAGCCTCCCAGAGGAGCTGGGCAGCCCGCCCCTGTTCTCCTCTGTGCTGGAGCATGGGCTGACTCCTGGGTAGACTCCACCAGACTGGAGGGCGCAGGGTGGTAAGATTATTGCAGTGGTCTAGGTAAGTCACAGAGATTTAACTAACATCACTGTGTCCCCTGGGATTCTCTGACAGGTTGGAGGACTTGTTTCTGATATTCCATAGCAAAATGCTGATGGACAGGGAAATGTCCACTTGCTGCTTAATGGAAGACCGTGGATAACAGACACTTGCAATAGGAGAGTTTGGAGAATGAAATTAAAATTGGCAGGACCAACCGTGTAGATATTATAAAAGGTATTTAAGATTTTAAAGGATTCACACGTGCGCGCGCACACACACACACACACACACACACAGGCGATGCTTCAGATGGGTTTTCCTTAAAGAAATGCCTCACTAATTCTAAAACCATTTCCCAACTCTTCTTGCCTTTTCCTCTTGGCCTATCCATTGAGAGCTGAGCACAAGGTCTAAGTGTCCACATCTCATCTCTGTGGGCTGCTTGTTTTGTTTGTGGAAGCACAAGGGAGCTTTTATGTCCTGTTTTCACCAAGCTTGATCAATGGAGCGACTTGGCCTGCTTGTTGCCCCGCCGTCCATTTGTGTTCAGCCAAGCCCAAAGTGCCACCTCCTATTAGAGTCTAAATATTAATTAGGCTGAAACCGTTAATTTAATCAGTGGCCACTTAGGGGCCTGGACAGCTTTTGACCCTTGTCAGTGTGTTTAGTAACCAGCCAGCTCGCCCTCCAGGATAAATGCATGCTATACACATGAAAGGACTTGGGCACTGAGCTAGTCCCCGTGGATGAATTAAGCGACTCCTTGTATCCACAGGCTGGCTTCACTAGCCCAGCCCCTGACCAACCTGCGTCCTTAGTAAAATTCCAGATACACAGAACAGAGTGAGCCACCCAGCTGTTTAATGGAGCTGAGTAAAGTAGGAAAGATTGGCCTGCTTGCTGGTGCTGGGAGGGCAGGGCGTGGCTGGGCTGAGGCTGTGGGGAAGCTGTGTTCTGGGGAGGTGTGATCCATATGGCTTGCAAGAAGGCTGCTTCCCGCGCTTGGCCATGGCCTTGGCTGCACCGGCCTCGCGGCACCCAGCTGTGGCTCCCTAGTCCTTCTCTGGCTCCCAGCAGTGGCAGCCATGGGTCCCCTGGCCTCAGGCCCATGCTCCCCAGGATGGCGGTCTCAGGCTCATTCAGGTGGCTCCCCTTCCTTTTCAGATTCAGTTTAGAGGAGATCTTTCTGAGGTTAGAAAACTGTCTCTGATTTTTCCAGTTTCTTTATTTTACCACATTTTACTAATCTTTGGTTTGGTTCTAGGCAAGTTACTTCCTTACAATGATACACTTTGAAAGACAGCCTTTTTCTTCGAGTTTAATCTTTTATATTTTATTAACATCACAGTTTGCTAGGAGGGCCCACTTAAAACATGCCCTGAGCACCTACTACGAGCCATGCGTATACTCTGCCTCATGCACAAGGTACCTCACTACAGGAACTGCAGTGAGATTACCTGATGTTCTGTTTCATGCTGCCGTGTCTGTTATCACACGGAGAACACCCATCACCCCTGGAATTTGGGGAAGGTAGCGCTGACTGCCCTATCTATGCACAGGGCGTGAGTATTAGGAGGGAATATAGTAATGAAAGAACCAGGGAATGGTGGGAAAGAGGATACACGCACTCTGGTGTCCCTGGAAAGGTGACTTGAACCTGTAAGCACAGTACCATTTTATCATGCTGATGCAGGAAGATCTGCAGGAAATTTTCCCTGGCTGGCGGGTGTCCTCTGAAGCTGTGTTTTTAAATCCCTACCATTGTGCACAAATTGAATGGATCTTTGTTGTATTTCAGCTTCAACAAGTCAGCTAGGAGGGAAAATGCTGGCCTTTCTTTGGGTCAAAGTGTAAAACAAAGCAAAAAACAACAAATGTAACCTTTCCAAATCTATATACAGTGACTCCCCTTTTCTTTCTGTCCTTTCCAGTTTCTAAATGCCACAGTTATTAAAGGTTAGATTTTTGGAAGGAACATGTGCTAGTATATGGGAGAAAATAGTCCATTTGGGGGCTCCAGGGTCTCCATCCATAGGCCTCTCCATCCCTGGCCTCTAGATGCATGTATAGACCCATGGAAAGCTATTCAGATTTGTTGACTATAAACTAATGTTGTTTGTCATGGATCTAGACATATCTGTGATGGCTGTAAAATTCAGGATGATGAGGAGTTTAAAAGGACTGTTACTGTAGTTGGAGTATCAGGGAAGACATTTAAATGCTGAGATGTTTCTAGGAACAAGGGACAGAATATAGGAAAGCGGGAAAATTTAGGCCATGTGGTCACTGTTTATGGAGCCACGAATTTGGCTCCTCAAGGGACCAGGTCCCAAGCTACTGGTGACTGAAACACATCCAGACCAAACTGCCTCTCGTGCCCGGCCTCCCGCCCAGCTGAGCTCAGAGCAGCTGATCTTACTTCAGTAGGCATCGAAACACCACCAGGGAGACTGGCCGACGCAGGTTCTGGGCCCCTGACTAGAAATTCTGACTCCTTTGGTCTGAAAGGAGGCTTCATTTGCCTTTGTAACCACTCTGCACAAGCCACGGCCACACTGAGAAGCTCCCTGCAGCCTGTGACCACCTGGCTGTGCGTTTGGAGCTGTGTGGTATCACAGAGCGTTGGGGGGGTGGTTGTCAAGGACTGATGATGGCCACTGGGTGTCCCATGTTCTTCAGCTCCTACAGCACGTGGACTCTGTGGTCCCACATCCTGGGACCTACAGTTCTTCTCCCACCCTCTGATTCAGAAAGTAGCTCAGCATTATTTCTTTGAAGGATCTACCCATGAAAAATGGGGGCAGGAAATATACCTTGTAAAGTAGAAGAACCCAGACTGCAAGTCCTGTGACTCTGCGCTGGAATCATGTGATGGACACCTAGGGGCAGAGCCCCTTGGTCCTTCTACGGGAGCAAACTCAACTGCCACCATCAGGAGAGAAGCGAGGGCCCCAGGCCTTGAGACCCCTGAGGCTGGGGCTCTGCTTCTCTCAACATGGGACCTACATGAGTGACCCCTAACTTCTCAGGGCCAAGTGGGAAAGCCGTGGGTTACTGAAGCAGTTGTCAGAGACCCCCTAGAAAGAGAACTACAAACTAAAAGGTGACAGGATTTTAGGATGTACCCGTGTCCATGTCCAGTGGTTACCTCGGCCTGGAATCGTGGGCGCTGGAACTTCCAGGATCCTGGATCACTGACTGATCAGGACTAACGAGCAATCTTACGTGGACTGATATTTACACGCCCTTTGGCTAGGTGTACGGGCTGGGCTGTGGCTCAGCGGTACAGCACTTGCCTAGCACGTGTGGGCCAGGGTTCGACGCCCAGCACGACAAAACCACAGCTTTCAAAGGCACCCGCCTTGGACACCACTGTCTTGTTCCCTTTGTCCTGCCCGGCCCAGTGTCCTCGAGAAGTTGTTAGGAAGAGGGAGAGAAGGAGGTCAGGTAGCAGAGGAGAGGAAAAGCAGGAAAAGCAAAGTTCTGTTAATTATGAACTGATCTGTTCCCCACCTTCAGACGACCTGCCCAAAGCCGGGGTGGGGGGTGGGTGGGGCAAGTGTTGGCCCTAAGGCCCCGCTGCCTCCTGCCTGGGGGTGTAGTGAAATATGACGAAGGTGATGCTCCCAAGGCAGCTGCGGCTCCCTCCAGGCGACTGCGCTGGCCATCTCCCAATCTGCGCTGCCCCGGGATGCCCCTGCCGCTCCTGGCCAGTAGTGGCCTGCTTACAGTCCTGCCACAGGGCACAGGCTGAGAGGGGAGGAAGGAGATGCGGCACAGTGAGGTCCCCCGTGCCACCAGGGATCGTCCCAGAGACACTGAACTCAACAGGACACAGGCACAGAATAAGGGAGGTGGGGTCTTCTGGGTACTGGAAAGAGAACCAGGCCCTCACCAGCTGTCCCCTCACCTCATGCCACGGCTGGGTTGTTTTGTTTTGTTTTTTTCCTGCTGATCCTCGTCAGGGCCAACCAGGCCTCGGCTGCCAAACCATGGCTCTGAGTGGTCACTGACAACAGGAGCTCTCTGATGTTTCTTATGCTGGAGCTGCTACTTATTACTGAATCCAAGACCAGGGATCCTGACCAGGAGGAGGAGAGGATCTCTAATGTAGCTCAGGCTCTCTTACTTTCAACACTGACCTGATCATGAGGGAGGAAAGAGGGCAAGATGGGGATGACCCTAAGGTCCAAGTGGGCCTCTGTCAGCCAGTCAGGTTAGCACTTTTGATACTGAGCCAGTATCAGTCTCTAGCCATTAACCCGTGAGGCCCAGGGTTCTAGTGACCCAATGCAGGAGAGAGTCTCTGTCCTTGTCCTCACCACTTCAGTCTGGGTTGAAAGGACACAAAGGTGGTGACTGTTTATGCTCCTGGGAACCTGGCTAGGCCTCAGCTGATTGCTAAGCAATCTGCAGGGCTGGTCATTACTAGAAGCCACTCCAGGCCACTTTAGTTTCCACCTCCTTCCCGAGGACAGTGAGGGGAAGACATACTCAAGTTTCCCAGTGGGCTGTGAGGAAAACATGGTGAGGTCACAATACTCTGGGACCGGAGGCTGCTTCTGCACCTACGATGTTTCTAGCACCAGGTGCTTGGTGACTCGGGACCGCTCTGGCTCCACTGATCACAGGAGGTGGGCTGGGACAGGGGAGAGAGCCCTGTCCACTCTGCCGTTCACTTGCTTGGTCAAATAAGTTGGATAAAATACAGTTAGAGCTGATCTTTTGTCCTGCAGGAATTCCAAGAGCCTTTGCCACCTACTTTGCACTCTGCGTCTCCAAAGGAGTCCCCTAACAGTGTTTCCCAAGCCCACTTGGCCATGGGACCCTCTTGGAATTGAGAGGCCCACCAGGGCCTTGCGGGCAGGGTCTGTGCAACGCTGCCCTGGAGCCCTTCCGTCCCCTGCCTTGGTCCGCTGATTCTCCCTGGGTCCTGACACACGGGGAGGTGGCGAGGATGGTCAGGATTCCTACAAGAGCCTGTGCCCACCGCGGCCGTCCAGCTAAGGGTAACCCTTGGCCTGGGGGCACCCGAGGGTGTCTCTCTGCTTCTGTTGTTTAAAGGCCCCACCTGTCGCCCAGGTCTGGCTTCTTCCTGTTGACCTCAGGTCTCCCTCCCCCGCCTGCCCTGGCCGTGAAGGGCCTTTGCCCGCTGCTCTGAGGGCAGGTGCCCAGCACGGAGGGTCAGAGCGAGCTTGGGCAGGGGGTAGAGTCCCTGCTGGGGTTTTCTTTGCTGTTAAAAATTATTGCCTCCTGTGTTGCTAGGTCGACTCCAGGGGCTGCATTGGATCGGGGTGGCCAGGGCCTGGGAGGGGACCCGGCCCAAGGGCAAGCACAGCACTAAGGAGAGATGTGGAAACTGTGGAAACTAGGGCACAGACATCACTGGTCGGGGCAGGGGAGCCAGCGAGGGGACAGCGGGTGGCGCAGTCTGTCTAGAGGCCGATGTCGGGGAGCCGGGCGGCTCTCCAGGGCCCACCTCTCATTCAGACAGCGCTGGGGTCATGACGAAGGACAGTGGGGACACATGGAGATGGTCAGTCAGTTCCTGGGTCAAAGGCATTTAGAAAGTGTGTTCTCGGGCCCTGCCTCCTCTTCCTGCCAGGAACGAAGGCCGAGGAGGAGGCTGGGCCAGGAGAGGGCCCAGGGTCGCGGGCTCCTGCCTTCGGCCCAGCGGGGCTAGTCCGAGAAGAGGCTGGCGAAGGACTTCCTCAGGTTGCGGATGGTCTCGGCCTTCGCCTCGTCCTCACTCGGGGTCCCGCGCTGGGAGGTGTCCGAGGTGCTGAGGCTGTTAGTCAGGGACTGAGATTTGCTGCAAGAGAGAGGCCAGGAGGTTGCGGGGCCAAGGCCCGGGCTCCCGAAGACATGGGCCTGGGGCTGTCCCAGAAGCCAGAGGCCTGAGAGACCAGAACCCAGGTGTCGCAGCCCTTACCTGGGACTGGTGGGGATGTCACACAATCTGCAAGCGCTTGCTGAGATCCCCGTTTGTTAGGTACAGTGGCAGAGGCAGGTCTTGCTCTGGTGGATTCTCACAGCCAGAGGGGGCCGCCTCCAGGGCTCAGCTCCTTCCGCTCACCCAGGCTGCCCTGGCAGCAGGCCTCGCCAGGGAGGCTGGACCTCCCTAGGGAGGCCAGACCTCCCCCGGCCTGTGTGCTCAGACGCCTTGGGCCAACTAGGGTGCCCCACAGTGGGAATCCAGATCTGACCCTCTGGGCTTCTGTTCCCACCTCTTTCTCGAGGCCTTTACTGTTGCCCCCACCCCCACCATTTTGGAATGTTCATGGTCCCAGCTGTTGGGACCCCCTGTGCCTTCTCCGAGTGCTTCACAGGAGCTGGCCTGCAGCCATCCTGCTGAGCCCTTCCTGTGTGCCAGCCCCGGGGCCAGCTGATGGGGTGCAGGGACAAATGAAGTATGCCCTACCCTTGAGACCTTCACAGTCCAGGGGAGGTGACATAGGATGGGACGATGTGGATACGTCACGAGTTTAAAGGGTCTGCACACCGTCTTGTCAACACATTAAAAAATGGAGATACTCTTCCAAGTGGGGACTAGTTTTGCCCCCCGCTTATGACCCCACAAAAGCCTTATCCAGGATGAGGCCCAGAGTGGGTATCTGGTAAATACCTGCCAACTTGAACTAAATAAAAAGATACTCTAGGGCTACGGGTGCAGCTCCGTGGTGGAGCACTTCCTAGCATGCACAGGGCCCTGGGTTCATCCCCCAGCACTGCCAAGAAAATAAAGATGAAAAAATAATAAAGGATATGCTAAACAAGGAGTCAGGAGACGTATGGGATTCCAGCTAGATGACCACAAAGCCAGTGCCCAAACTGGCTCAAGTTCCAAAGCTCTCCCCTGCCCTGTGAATAGCTGCGGTGATCTTTGTACACGGGGACAGGCCGCGCATTTCCAAGGTTGCCTGGTGCCTTAACATTCTAAGCACACACTGTGCAGAAACTCATTTCATTCTTATAATAACCCCGTGAGATACTGTCTCCATTTGCATGTGAAGACACTGTAGCACAGAAAAGTTGAGCAATTTATTGGAGGTCATTCAGCTTTTAAATGGTGGATCTGGGATTGCAACCCAGGCAGTCTGATTGTAGAGCCTGTGCTGTCAGTTACCTGAGGGTCACTTGTTAATATCTATCAAACTGGGTATTTTTTTTTCCCCACAGTGACAAGGAGTCAAGAGATTTATGAGTTTCTAGCTAGATAGACCACAAAAAAATACATGTTCAAGATTGCAACATTGTTTAAATTAAAGCCAGATATTTACTTAGGTGGACTAATTAGATAATCATAGTACAACAATGTAGTGGAAATACTATACAGCTATTAAAAATCTCAATGAACAGGGTGGAAGAGCTGTAGGTTGTATTGTTACTGAAAAATAAGGAGCCTAGTGGTGTGGATAGTGGATACGGCCATAGTGTAAGAAAGCGAGGAGGCTGGCAGGACAGACAAGGAATCAACAAATATGGTCATCTCTAGGGACCAGGGGAGCAAAGCACTGGATGGGAGTGGGGTTGGAGTGAGGCTTTTCAATGTCTATCTTTTATATCATTAGTGTCTTTAAAATCTTTGAACCATGTGAATATATTACCTATTTGAAAAAAAAAATCACGGATGCCTTGGGTTCTGTCCTCACCCTTCTATCTACGAACAATGGGAACTCGGCCAAGTTCTGCAGTCTCCTTCTGCTTATTCATCTGTACGACGGGGATAGTGAGAGTCTTTAACTTCTAAGCTCACGGGGACCTAAGAAAACCCAACCTCACAGAGTGCTTGGCCCCGAGCAAGTGGGCGGTGGTGTGGTCTGGGGAACTGTGATGATCGCTGTTCGTGTTCGGGTACAGGGACAAGTTTCCAGGGGCCACATGATTGGGATCCCTCTTTCTGTAAACCAAGAGCGAGCCCTGAGAGGAAGCAGGATGTGCGTGTGTGTCATGAGGGTTATTTAAAAAATGACCAGGCCGGGCTGGGGTTGTAGCTCAGTGGTAGAGCACTTGCCTAGCATGTGTGAGGCACTGGGTTCGATTCTCAGCACCACATATAAGCAATTAAGTAAAATAATAACCATCAATAACTAATAAAAATATTTAAAAAAAAATGACCAGGTTCCTCCCACCCTGTGGGCCACCCCTTTGCAAGGTGCTTCCTTCCGCCAAGACTCTTTCCCCACCTTGTGAATCTGGGCACGGCCAGGTGACCTGCTTGACAAGGGCAGGTGTACAGCTTCCCAGCTGGGCCCCCAACGCCTCAGGCCTCTACTTTTGCCCTGTTAGAAGCAATCCTACCAGGCGAGGAGGAGATGCCCTGGAGACAGGGCCAGCTGACCGCCAGCACCACCTGGCCCCAGTCAGTCCACCAATCCACAGGAGTGACCCGGGGAGGAGGGCTGCCACACTTGTCAGGGAGGAATTCACGTCACCCAATTCAATTTACATTTCAGGCGAAAAGCGAGTATATATTTTTAAAGTATCAACACACCCCATGCAAATACCCCAAGTGATTCACGTTTATCTGAAATCCAAATCTACCCTGGTATTCTTCATGGTACCCGGAAGTTCTCCAGGAGACACAGCAGAAGAATCGTCCAGCTGTGTTAAACTCAGAGTAAACTGCTGAACCCCCAAATCGTGAACAAAGGAAAATGGTTGCTTTCTTAAGCCACAAAGTTTGGGGGAGGTTTGCTAAGCAGCAAGAGGTGACTAGTTCATGGCTTCTGGAGGGGCACACTGGAGCCCTTCCCCGTCTCCCTGGGCCCTGCCCCACCCAGGCAATGCCCCAGACCAATTTCCTCCCATTTAAAGCCCAGGAGAAAGGCCTCATGGGGTCTGTCTTTGCTCTGAGTCCCTGACCCTGAAGAGCCCAGCACCCAATCTCCTGCCCCCAATGGCCAGAGCACTTACTTGAGATGGGGATGGGGTGGTGCTGTCTTCTTGGACTCGTCGCCCTGCTGGGAGGTGCTGCGGCCCTGCACGGGGGGCCGGGGCTGCGAGGCGAGGCTGGTGCCCGGCTTGGAGGCCTGGTTCGGGGAGCTGCCCCCAGATGCCCGGGAGAGCTGTGGAGATCCTGGCGACCGCTGCTGCTGTGGGGATCCAGACTGGGGGCTCAGGGGTTGCTGGCCTTGCGGGGAGAGCCTCTGTTGGGAGGGGCTTCCGGATCTGGGGGTCTGAGGAGACTGGGCTTGACGAGGACCCCCTGCAGGCCGAAGGAAGGGTTAGGTTCGCATTCATGAGGCTCAACAGGGCTGTGCCCAAATTGTTGTTTACAACAGTAAACACTGAAAACGAAATAAATACAAAGCCATAGGAAGTCTTCAGGTGCCCCGAGGCGCATCTGTCCAGTGGAAGAGGCTGGGGTCATCATATGGTAGGATGTGGCAGAATAGCATTAAGTGACAGGGATGCTATTGATGGTATATGCTGAACACATACTGCTAATAAAAGTGGCTTATATGACAGCATAGATGTTTTATTCTTTTGGCACAAATACATAAAGCTATGTGGAAAAGAAAGATTGAAAGTTGTTCATAGAAAGTTGTTCATAGAATCCCTGGGCCTAAAACTCCAATGTGCCCATGGATCATTGGGGATCTTGTCAAAATAAAGAACTTGACACAGTAGATCTGGGCTGGTGATGCGGACCACATCGTGTACCCCCAGATTGGTACGTTGAAGCCCTAACCCTCAGTGTGACCGCTTTTGGAGGTGGGGTCTTTGAGGAGGTAATTAAGGGTGGAGGAGGCTATCAGGGTGAGGGCTGGTCAAGTGGGTGGGGTCCCCATAAGAAGGGGAAGAGACATCAAATGTGGGTGTGCGGCTGGGGAAGAAAGAAGCAGCTGCCGTCTGCCAGCCAAGGAGAGAAGCTGCACCCAGAACCAGACCTGCTGACACCTTGGTCTTGACCTTCCAGCCTCCAGAGTGTGAGAAATAAAGCTGCTGTGATCTACGGCCCTGTCTACGGCTCTTTGTTGTTACGGCAGCTGGAGCAGAAAACTGCAGGCAGGACCCGCAGATCTGCGTCTCCTACAGGTTCCCAGGTGATCCTGCAGCTTTGAGTTACAAGGCCCTGAACATGACCGCAAAGGCGGGGGTCATGAGGGACTCGGATTCTTCTCTTGCTGTTGAGCAGGCAGAAGAGGTGTGGCTTTGAATCATCCCTGACGTTTGGGATTGCTCTCTACATTTTTCTAAGAACTTTCGAGAAACTGGTGGAGAAGATGCGACTGTGCTCTTTGTGCAGAGGTGGAGACACAGTCCTTCCCTTCCCAGGGCTGCCCTGAGTCCTCACGACATCTTTGTGTGAATTAAGAAAATTTAGCTGCTTTCTCTGGTGGCAGCAGCTCTGGCCAGGTGCAAAGGGAACAAGGACTAGATTTTAGCTGACCCTTCCCCTTGGACACGGAGCCAGTTGGGCACATTTGCCGAGGGCATGACCTGTCTGACTGGTGGCCCTGACTCTCTGCTGGCCCCAGGAGCCCCAGGAGCCCCAGGTCCTGACTCAAGCCTTGTCAGGAACTTGCCACGTGACTGTGGGGAAGTCACACAATGAAGTCATTGGGCCATACACCAAACAGCCCTCCCAATTAAACATTTTTGTGAGCGTGGGGAACACTTTCTAAATTGGATTAAATTACAACCCCAGTTTAGCAAATGATGGCATGTGGCTTTGAACCTTGACCTCTTTCATGACCGTAGATGGGAGGACCCCTTGATTTCAAACTCCAACACCTCCGGGCCAGGCGGGTATGTAAATAAACAAAGTGGAGGAGTGTCAGAAAAATAACTGCTTTAAAAAACCCTTCCCTCTGGACATAACAACAGTTCAGAGAACTTTCTCTAAAGAGGTGCGAGCCTAAAGAAAATAGCCATTGACTGCCTGTCACCCTGGAAGTGACAACACAGAGGAGCAGGGCCTGAGGCAAAGGCAGAGTCCTTGCTGGGTCCAGGGATCAGCCCTTACTAGCCGGCAGCTGAAGGCTCTATGTAGGAAGGCAGACTCACTGTTTCTAGAATTTCTGTATCTGTCATCCTAGTGGCTTGGGAGGCTGAGGCAGGAGGATCAAGAGTTCAAAGCCAGCCTCAGCAACTTAGTGAGGCCCTATGCAACTCAGGGAGACCCTGTCCCTAAAATAAAAAGGGTGGGGGGGGGAAGGCTCTAGAAATTGACAAGGGGGGAGGGTGGGAGGCTTAACATAAAATCTAGATGTTTAAGTAAAAGTTCCCGATTTTTAAATGTTGGAAACTGTTTTATTTCTAAACCCCCTGCAGGTCAAATAAAACATCATGTTTTCTACATGGTTCTTAAACTCCATCCCCACCCTGGGCCAATAATATTTTGAAAACTCTGTGTGCTCAACTCATCAACTTTAAGTCTCTATATATCCCTTGGATTCATTAAAAGACACCCTCGTTATTTCTTTTAGTTTTTTTTTTTTTTCGGAAAAGCATACAATTTAGCATTTTTTATTTGAGCACAGACACAAAATATTATGTATAAAAAGTCTTTGCCGAATCACAGGATTGCTGCTAGAAAGCAAAGTTTATTGAAAGGAAACCTTCACTGTTACTGAGTTTGAACAATAATGTGATCTTGTCATTGGGGGAAATTGGTGAAAACCTCAGTCTTCAATTAGGCTTGTTTGAGAAGATAAATTAGCCTTGTTATTTTTAATCCGGATTGTTAATTCTTGGAGCGTTTTCTTTAGTTACCTTAACTGGTTTTAAATCGATTATTTTTCAACGGACTAGAAGTGTGTTGAGCTGCATGTTCCTTAAAATAATCTCTCTTTATCCGGCGTGTTTCTGCTCTGGGCAGAGAGGAAACCACAGTCAGTAGCTCTCTGTTTTGAAAGGGGGCTCTGTTCAAATGTGTTTTTTAAAAGTCAGACCCGGGCATAGTGGGAAAGAGGGGGCAGGCAGAGCAGGCCAGGAGGCTGGGGGGTGACGCGTGTTGTTTGGAACATTTAGAACTAGGGAAGTCTTGCGAGGCAGACAGAGGGGTTGCGTGAGGTACAAGGATCCTTGATGATAACCAAGAACAACCTGGTTTTTAGATTTGTGAGTAAGACAGGTTACTACCAGTCAGAGGTTCGGAACGGTTGTTGACAGTGAGTGACAGTAGGAAGAGCTGATGTCTCTAGACCTGCTCTCTCTGTCAGACACCTCGCTAACTTCTTCACCCGCATTATTCTGGGGACAGTTCCTCATCAATACATGTGACCGCTGCTTTGTCCTCCTTTATCGCTGAGGAAATTCAGGCTGGGAGAGGGGATGACGTGAGGTCACTGGGGTGTGTTCTTGAAGGGCCTGTTGGGACCCCGGACCCTTCTTCTCTCTCTGCCTCCTTGACTTGAGGGGAACAGGCTTCCTCAGCTAAGTCCTCCTGCTGTCCTGACGGACTGTGCCCCAGGCCCCAAGCACAGGCGCACATGTAGTTAACATTCAATAAATGTGGCTTTCTTTCAGCCCTGGGGTTGAACTCGGGGGTGCTCTACTACTGAGCCACATCCCCTGCCCTTTTTATGCTTTATTTTGAGACAGGGTCTCTTTAAACTGCTGAGGCTGGCTTTGAATTTGTGATCCTCCAACTTGCAATCCTCCTTCCTCAGCCTCCCGTGTCCCTGGGATTACAGGCGTGCAGTACCCTGTGCGGCCCTAGTGTTACTGTTTTAAATTGTAGAGGGAACTGAGCATCAAAACTCTGGGGATTTGTCAGAATAGAGAATGAGAGAAAACTTCAGGACAAAGAAAAAGAAAGGAGCAAGAGTAAGCGGGGAAAGCCTTCTCTGGCCTTTAGAGTGGATGTGAGTCTGAATAAGCCATTGTACTGCGAGACCATGCAACTACAGACACGGAGGCTGAAAGGTCAACTAGCCCAGCGTTTTGACAAGTGTGGTGATTTTTAGTCTGTGGTCAAATATAATTTCGATAATTGTGCATATATTTTGGAGTGTATCGGGGGGAAATAGTGAACATCAAATTCATTTATGTGAAAAAGTGAGATAATATAAAAGAATACACTGAATAAATGACAGTAACAGAGAAAGGGAGGGAGGAAGGAGAGGAGGAGGAAGGAGAGGAGGAGAGAGGAAGGAGAGGAGGGAGGAAGTCCTGAGGAAGGAAGGGGCAATTTTCCTTAGATTTATGGAAGAGGAGACCATCTGCTGCCTAAGGTTGATTTTTTCCAAGAAGCAATACATGTATTGTGTTCACGATTGTGGCTGGGAGGCCAGACGTGATAGAAGCTCTTTCTTTCTGGTCAATTTTAAAGCAGATCTTTAGAGATTGCAAGGAAGCTGCCCGGCCTGGTGGCTCCCTGCAGAGCTTCTCTGGAGCTGCAGTGGACCCCGGACCCCAGGAGGGCAAGAGAGCAAGGAGGGGTTTCCTCTCTGCACCTGCTGCCTGCATGGGAGAGCACCTGGGCCGCACAGGTTCCCGGGGAGTGCTCCTAGCTGTTCTTGCCATCTGGTCTCATGGCGATATCCATACTTATCCGTCCCCTGACAAATGGTGGCATTTATGTAGTACTGCTGGAATGTTTTTGAGGAAGGATTTCATTTGACAAGTCATGTCTTGTGTTCTGCTTTTTCTCCTCTCTCACTCCAGCAGGTTGGCTCATGCATCTGGGAGCTAGAAGTGAACACGTTCTAGAAGGTCTAAAAGGCCAAACTGTCCATCTGCCAATTGCTTCTGCCTCCCTGGGCAAAGCTTCCACGGCCACCGCAGAACAAAGGAAATACGGATGTCTCCCCCGTGGAGAGCTTGGGAGGCTAGAAAGTGCCTAGCCCCGTGCACAACCCGCACTGAAATGCAGGTCTACGTTCTCTTTCCTTCCTCCTTCCCTGTCGCTAAAGGTGTGTCGTGACGCACCTCACGGTCGGTGTGGAACAGGTGTGGTGTTAAGATGGATTCTTCCAGGGTGCCCTCTGGAGATCCCGTGCGCCACCCTCGACTTCCTCCCCGAGGTTCCAGGGCTGTCCTGGCTCTTACCTTGTGGAGGTGGGCGTGGCTGGGGCTGTCCCAGCTGAGGCCCCAGCTGGCCTGGCCCGGGGGATTTTGCGGGTTTGGTCTGCGGGGCCTAAAGCGGAAGAGAAAGGAAGCCTGTTGCCATCCCCGTGGCCATTTCCTTCCTGGGTGGCGCCAGCTTTGGAGAGAGGGTCCTTTACTGAGGTGAGACCTAAATGCAGGCGTTCTTAAGTGTTCTGTGTAACAGATCTCACACAGGAACGTGTTGGGGTGGCCACTACCCAAGACAGAACATTCCAGAGCAGAAGGCCGCCCGTGCCCTCCTCAAGTTCAACCATCAACCTGACATCTGTGATCACGATGAGGTCTTGTGGGGACAGCAGGATCTGGGTGGGGGGCAAGAGCAAGTCTCGGATGAGACTGCAGCCAGAGGGTTCTCTGCAGAGTGGGTGGGTCCTCCTTGGTGGGGGCTGTGCGGGGAGGAGCCTTGTGGGAGCTTGTCAAATTTGGGGTTGGGGGCTCAGGAGCACAATAGTCTCCATCATCTGTGCCCTAGGAACACACAGGGGACCTGTGAACACGGGCTCTTGTTCAGGCCCAGGATGCGGGCAAGGGATTGTGACAGCTGTCAGTGCTCTCTGCCCACAGGTGCCTGAAGGCCAGGTGGGACCAGATCTCTCTCTCTCCAGCAGGGAGGAGGGGCCCCTAGAGACGTCCTGAGTCCCCCCATGGGGATGCCCACCTCTTCCCACCTCATTCCTATCTACCCACTGTGGCTCCTTCCCTGGGATCCCTCTGTTGGATCGAGAGGCTCCAAGTCCAGACATCCAGCATGTTCTTTATTCTGGAGAATCTTACCCATGGCTTCAGGGGTGAGGGTACTGTGCCCCCTGGCATTAGGAATTGGCTCATTTTGGAGACCACGAGGTCAGCCATCAGCTGCTTGTCCTCTTCCACATGCTCCCCGATCAGGGGCATTGAGCTGTCCATTACCTGTGGGAGAGAAAGGAGGGGTGAAGGACCCCATGCCTGCATAGCGGGGGCAGCAGCGTCCAGGAGCAGCCCTGGGCTCAGGACCGAAATGACCACTAGATGGCGATGTCCTCCATGCAAACCACCCAGCCCTGCACCTCCAGCTGCAACTGGGCTCCTCGAAGACATTCTGTTCCCCCCTGTTCAGTCTAAACCAGCTCCCTGGGTTCAGCTCTGGTCTGCCTGCAGATGTTGGACTAGGGCAACGTGACCATGACCCAGGCTGGGAGTCTTTGCTGACCTTTTCCGTATTTTTCTTTGGGGAGCTGGTATCCGCCCCCTCCTTTCCCACTGGGCCCCCTCCAAGGGTTGGGTCTGGCCTCCTCTCCTCTGGCCCAAGGTCAAGACTTTCCACAAAGCCGGAAACAGTAAAGGTGGGGGCTCCATCAGGACCAAAAAAAAAAAAACAAAGGGGGTGGGGTGGGGGTGGAGGTTGGAATTGACCCAGGGTTCAGAGAGAAGAGGAAAGAGGGGAGGGTTGTTCTCTAACACGCAGGCCTGGGGCCAAAGTCACTCTGCAGAGACCTGGCCTTTCTCTAAGGAGACAAAGAGGTGGCCTGAGACATGAGGACTGCCATTCTGCCCTTTCTACAGATGGAGAAACTGAGGCCCAGGGAGGGAAGGGATTTGCCTGAGGCCACATAGGACAATGACCCGGGTGAGTCCCTGGGCAAGGGCAGCTATGGAAGGCCCTGAAGGAGCGTGGGCCTTGGCAGGCCTGTGAACTAGCTGTGTTCTCACCCTGTCTCTCTCTTCTACCACTGGAATCCAGCCGCCAGTGTTCACCTGCTCCACCCCCCTCAAACCTCGGGGCTGGTCTCCCCACGTCCCCGGCTCTGGACCAACCAGCTTCTCGTCCTCTGGGTCCTCATGTTCATGATTTGCTCTTCCCACTCCTGGTGGCCTGCGTGCGTAGCTGCTCCTCCCTCAGGGAGCACCTAGCCAGCCCTTCCTCCCGGAAGCTGTCTCAGATGGAGGGAGCCAGCTCTGGGAGCTGATGCTCCTTCTGCCCTCACTGGTTGGCCCACTGGAGAGCTGTGCTATGGGCTGCGAGGTGGCGTGGGGGGACGGAGGTCCTGCAGCAGCCCGCTCATCATGCTAGGGGTGGGGCCTGCCCCGTTGCCTTGGGCACTTGCCAATCTCAGTAGCTCTCCGAGGCAGGTCTTGTTAGTGTCCTGATCACGGTGGTGGGGAAACCGAGGCTCACAGAAGTGGCACCTTCCTTGTCACCAGGAAAACTCTCACCGGCTCTCCAGGGTCAGAACCCAGAAGAGGCAACAAGGGTTCCAGGCCTGGTTCTGCCACAGACTTGCTGTGAGACCCTGGGCACGTCACTATTCCTCGGTGGGGCTGTTTTTCCCTTGGGGATAGACTGAGGGGTTTGAGCAGCTGCGAAGACCCCTCCAGCTGGACCGGCGGGATCTGTGAGTCTAAGGCACCCCCTGAGCCTGGGAGGCTGTGAGGCCGACTGCCCTGCGGATTCCTGCAGGGGCCTGAACACTCCTCAGGGGCTCCTGGTCTGTGCCCAGGTCTGCGACACCGGGATCCCAGTGCCCGCCACATGGACAGTCTGGGTTACAACAGCTGTGTTGAGTTACAGCTCTGGAGTCTGTCCCCGGCCTGTCCTGTCCTCTCCCCGTGACCCTGCCTACCCTCTTCTGGCCTGGTGCGTTCTCCACATTCTCTGCAATGGAAAATAGTGACCACGCAACCTCAGGTCACACAAGTTTGGAATCCCCACAGTGGACACAGCCGAGGAAAGTGGACACTTGGTGTCCCCAGGGAGATATGCTTCCAGTGAGCAATGTCGTTGCCTGGACAGGTCAGAGAGGGCCTTTCCCCCGGGTATTTCACTGTGAGGATCCTCACCAACCATCACAAACGCTCTGTTCTCCCCACAGTGGTGGCTAGGAATCCATAATTTTGGATCTCTCCTGCCTTTTTCTTTCCTTAATAGGAAAAAAAAATACCTTTTAATCCTAGTGGCAAGCTTCCCCTCTCCCCTGATCCTACCCCAAACCCAAAAGGAAGGGGAACAACCCCGTAATGTTTCTGAGAGAAAAGAAAAATAATTCGAAAGCCACTTTTTTCTGGAACATTTTTGAGAAGCTGTTTTCTTGTGTCTTGAAGTCCAAGCCCACTGCTTCTCTTTCTTTTTGATTTGTTTTTTGTTTTTAATGTGAACAGCCTTTCATCCCTGAATCTGTGGGGGCAGGAGCCTGGGCCCACGGGTGCACATTTTTCCTTCCTAAGAGTGAAAGTTGAGAAAACCCGGAGGGGCAGGCCCTCGGGGGACCCCTAGCTACCACTTATGGATGGCGGCAGGGCCTGGGCGGGCGTTGGGCGTCCCCGGGGAGATGGGAGCGGGAGGGCCCGTGGGGTCCCAGGAGCTCTGATGTCCCAGGCAGAGGAGCTGTCACCCAGCGCCTGCTCAGAAGCTCCCAGGGTCTCCCCAGGAAAGTGGGGGACTGGCCCCTCCAGGGTACTGTGTCCCTCAGTGATTCTGTCCCTGGCTCTTCAATATCTCCTCTGAGGAGGGGACACTGGGGAATTTGAGGGACAGTGACAGCCAGACAGAAAGTGTTCTTGCCCGGAGAGGAGCCCTGTTTCCAGAGAAGGGCTGGCTCTCCACGGTAGGGGCCACTCATCTGCAGGGAGCCTCCTGGGGGCGCTGGGGACGCTGTCCGTCCTGGACTCCCGACCTCGCCTCCCTGGTCATGTGTCAGTGCCCACTGAGTCACCTGGTCCTGCTGCACTGTGGCTCCCTGGGGAGCCTCGAAGCATGAGGGCCTGGGGGACGGTTGGCTCCTGTGGTCACCCTGGCCATGTGCTTCCCATTAGCGGCCCACGCCCTGGGGAGGGGGCAGCCACAGGCCTGGTGTCAGCACCGGCCTCCCCTGTGCTGGGGAAGTGAGTCTCACGGAGGGAGGGGGGGAGGGCGGTGTGTGCGTGTGTGTGCGTGCATGCATTGTGTGTACTCACGTGTGTGTGTGCATGTGTGTGTGTGAGCATGGAGAGCCGAGCCCAGGCCAGAGTGGACAGCAGCGGACAGCAGGGCAGGGAAGGAGCTGAGGAGAGTGGGGAGGGCTGGGGACCAAGAGGGCCACGGGGAGCCACGGAAGTGGGGGATTGAGGGGTGGGGGGCTGTGCAGAAGGAGGGTCTTGGGGGGGCTCGCCGCAGCCCCTCTGGGGGTGTCTCTTACAACTTCGTTTCCCAGCATCTTCCCCCGTCACCCCTGCACACTGTGCCCTTCTGGACATTTGACACCCGTCCTTTACCTGTTTGTCACCCTCTGCCCTGTCAGCCTGCAAACTCCATGTGCCGTGGGTTCACTGCTGTGTCCCCAGAGCCACACGCCGAGCCCACAGGAGCCCCTGAAGCTCATATTTGTTGAATGAACAAATGACAGAGTCTCTGCATAGTGGCCAGGGGAGTGTGTCTACACGCCTGGACACGGAGGTCACTGACAGGGCCCAATGGGACAGGATCTTGCTGACTCTTGGCCTGCCACTCTTCTGTTAGGGTCACAGGCCGGGACAGCTGTTCAGCTGTGTCCTGAGCTCTGGAGGCCGAGCCCCTGAGCATGAAGGGAAGGCCTCTGATGCTGCTGAGGTGGGACGGGGCGTACGAGGGGCGGGCAGAAGCTTCTGGAAGCTGCTCACTGCAGCCTGGGCTGCCTGTGCCAGGCCAGGCGCAGGCGCAGGACACAGCTGACCGTGCTGAAGCCAGGACTGGAGTCTCCCCTCTTGCGCCTGCCAGGTAGAGCCAGGCCGGGGACATCGCTTCAGGCCTCACCTCAATGATGTAGTCCCTGCCGTCCTTGCTGTGCACGGCCTTGACGGCACAGATGTCCAGCCCCCCGAACATTTCTGAGCAGCTGTCCACCCACAGCCTGTACCTGTAGGGGAGGACAGATGGACAGAGTGAGTGCTGGGGAGGGCAGGGGGAGGGGTCAGGGGGAGGGGGAGAGGGGGAGACACAACCATGCAGAGGCAGAGAGTCCCAGCTGACAAAGAGGAGATGACAGACTGTGAGGGGCACTCAGGAGGGAGACAGGGACACTGGGGGTGGGGGGGTGGGGGGACAGGGAGCCACGCTGGGAAGGAAGGCAGAGGGAGAGCAGGAGTGAGAGTCCATGATCTAGAGACCCTCACCCCTGCAACCCGGGCCCCGCCGGCCCCCCCCAGCAGTGGGGAGCCTGTCCTGCTCCTGCCTGAGCCTCTGCAGCCCTTTTCCCTTGGGAAAGCTGCTCCAAGGCTCCAAACATCCCCCTGGGACCAAGGCCTGCGGGGGACAAAGGGCGCATTCTCCCCCAACTTGGGGTGGGGGTGGCCGGGCGGCCTGGCAGGCTGCTCCCGCCTGGCCCCGGGGCCTGGGCCTCTGGACCCACGGCTTTTGTTCCCTTTCCAGCCACTCCAAGGCTCCAAGGCCAGTTTGCTTTGCTGGGGACAGATCTCAATGCTGGACTTTGACCTTGCAACAAGGGGCCGGTTGTATCTGGAGAAATCTTCCCGACTGCACTTGGCTTCCCTTGTGGGCTGGATTTGGGAGTCACAGGGGACTCTGTGTTAATGTTCTTGCTTCTCTCCCCACTCTCCAGGGTCACACGGGGCACGCCTGCTCTCAGATCTATTTGTGTCTCTGAGCCGTGAGGCCCAGAATGAGGAGGGATCATGGCTGAAGTGCTCTTAGAACTCACTCTCTTATGAGTGCCACTGAGGCCCAGAGAAGGAGGGCGGCTTGCCCAGGTCACACAGCAAGGCAGTAACAGAGCCAGGATTACCTAGGTCTCCTGGTTCCTGGCCGGGTTCTCTCATTCAGCCTCAGCCAGAGTGCGGCACGATTAAAAGGAAGGATCCAGGCCTTCTGTGCCTGGGGGACCGACTCCTCATTCCTACCACAACTCCATTAGGGAGGTTTCAACCCCGCTTTATTGATGGAGAAACTGAGGTTCAGAGAGATTAATAGAGACTGTGTGGCTTCCAACCCTAAGTCCTGTCTGATTCCTGGTCTCACGTAAGCTGCACTTCCTCTTGCTCAGGAAAGCCACAGCCCTCCTGTCCCTCCTCAGTCCAGGAGGCAGGGACGTGGACTATTGCTACTATTTCCTCAGCAGTTTAGGACGATCCTTTCCCCCTTGCAGCCTCAGTTTCCTCATCTGTGAAATGGAGTGGCCAGATGGGGTTCTGGTTGTGTGCTGGAATCACCGGGAGCATTCAACCAACACTCAAACAAATATCTATTTTTAAAACGCTTCTCATGTGAGTCTGATGTGTGGTCACATCGGGAGGCAAACCTTGGAGGCTCTCAGAGTCCTCTGTGTTCTGATCAGGGTCCCTATATTCGGTTCCCAAGGCTCACTCGTGGGGCACTAGTTTAGGGACAGCTGCTCTGAGACACTCGTGAATTAGGCCTCTGACAATGGAAGAGGGATGTCTAGACCTCAGGCCAGAGGCAACTGGCTTCCAGAGCCTGTTTTCAAACCATGAGTATCTGGGTGGCCTTTGGCTGCACCCAGGCGGCCGGCAGCCAGGGTCAAGGCAGGGACTGCAGGGTGGAACCCTGTGGGAGAGGCCGGAGAGTGCGGGGTCCCTGCCCGCTCTGGTCGGGCAGGACTATCACCAACCCAGCCTCATCCCTGGCTTTGCCCAGGACTCAGCTACCCGGTAAAACCGTGAACCAGGCGGAAGTAGGGGCCAGAGCCTGGTTAAAGGGCCGCAGGGATTTTGGCCATGTGGGCATGGGACTGAACAGGCCCTGGGGTACTGCCCTTGACCCTAAAGGGAAAGTGAATTCCAGGCCAGAGCAGCCCCATTCCTATGGTCGGTTCCTGCAGAAATGGCCCTTGTGGCTTGGGGCCAAGCAGAGCCAAGAAGATGGTGGCTTGCTGGGGACATCCATGAGCAGCTTGGGAGGCCCTGGGGAGGGCTGGGCTCCCATTCCTGAAAGGCTGTGGAGAAGGGAGCCAGGAATGTCACATGAATACCCATGGGGAGAGGCGTGGGTCCACTCCAGTCCATCGGACTCCCTGGAGCCAGGTGATGAGCTCAGCCTCTCCAGGCTAGTGAGGGCAGGTGGGCTCCCAGGTAAAGGCAGCAGCTGCCAGGTAAGGTAGCTGGGAAAACGGCTCTCCTCCCTGCCCCGGGCTGGACTGGGTCAGGCACTGCATATCCCTCTCTTCATCTTTGCTGGAGCACATAGCCTTCATTTTATAATCGAAGAAGTTCAGAACAGTTCAGAGCTTCTCCAAGGTCACACAGCATGGGTCAGGGCCACTCACTGCAGTTCATGGGGACTTTCTAGTCCCAGAACCGGGCCTAGCTCAATGACTGGCTCCCACTAGGTGCCCATCGAATAGCTGACAAAGAGATGAAACAAGTACCAGGTCCTCTGACTCCTCCATTCTTTAGGACGTCATCAGGCACCATGTCCTCGAGGGACCCTTGACCATTCCTCCCTGGTCCCCTCTGGGCACCCCTTCTCTGAGTGCCCACTGCCGGCTTAGGGCTCCCTTGCCCCCTGGTCACCACCTCGCCCTCTAGTTGTTTCTTTGTCCCCGTTCTTAGTGGGGAGCCAGGGCAGGGGTGGCTGCTGGGCTCTGTCCCAGTCCGTGGGTCAGTTATTCTCCCTCCATTTAAAGACTCCTCGACGCCCCTCCGCACTGATAGGCCGCAGGGGGGCGGTCGCATCCGACCTCCAGGGGTGGAGCCTGGCCTGAGCCCATCCAATCACAGCACGCGGCCTTCTCGGGCACAGTGATTGGTTCAGGAAGGGTCACGTGCCTCAGCCCCGGCCAATTAGTGACTAGGGCTCAGTCGCTGGCTTTTCGGTTGGTCCCTGGGGAGCTAGGTTTTCCGTCTGCGGGACCTGACACCCTGAAGGCCCAAGCCCGGAGGCTCCGGGGCCGCCATAGGAGAAGCACCCGCGGGAAACGCTCTCCTGAACAGGGTGGAGAAGGAGTGCCCAGGCCTCCCCGAGCCTGGCCCTCAGGAGGGGAGCCAATAAGTCCTCAAAGCAAGACCCCGTCACTTGGACCCTTCAAACGGATCCAGAGTTCTTAAAGGGAATGATTGCATCTTTCTACTGTGGCCTCTTTAGTGCTCAGCCCAGTAGGGCATGCAGTTGGCACTCAATAAATGTTTACTGAATACTTAGAGCTTTCTGACCCCAAAGCCCGCACTAAGTGCATTGCTACCGTGTACTTGTGAACAGAGGTCACCCGACAGGCAGGAAAGAATGTGGGTGATTGGCCCGGGAGCAGGTGACAGCCCTATTTCAAGTGAGGATGGCTTGCAGCAAGTGTTTGGAGGGAGAAAGGCCTGCATGAGGCGCTCAGCCAGAGTGCAGCCAGGAAACACTCGAGGAGGTCAGCCCTTCCTGCGGGGAGGATCAGGAATCTGGGAAAGGAGCGATTCCATTTCCCCTGGTGCCCTAAAAAGGGTGCTTCCTAAAGAGAAGCATGGGGACTCCCTGCTCCCTTCCCAGAGCAGTGGGCAGGGGAGGCTCTGGACAGGGTGGTGGTATGCTTCACAGGGCTCCTTGGTGTCCCCTTCCAGGTCCTGCCGCAGCGGCACACCTTGTCTCCCTGCTCCCCATCCGTCTCTTACCTCTCAGTCATGGCCACCTGCTCCAGCATGGCCGAGCCTGTGTTGGCCTTCCAGTTTCCAGAGATGGAGGTTCGCCTGTGTCCAAAGACAAAAACAGAACAAAACAAAAACAAAACCCAACAGTACATCAGGGACATTAGGGATCGCTGTCACTGGTCTATTTTCCTTCTTTGCTTTGGTTGTTAGGAGGCTCTGTTTCAAATATCTGGCTCACATTAGTTGTGGTATGCACCTTTTTGGTATGTACCCTGTCCTCAGCCTTTTTTTTATTTTCCTGTTTTTATTTCCTTTTATCCTGATTGCTTTATTTACTTGTTGGATCTTATGTAATTGCTCTCTAGGAAGGTTTTGGAATATAAAGATCAAATTTAAAATATACTAATATCATCAGATAAAATCCCCCCAACCTTGGTGGTATAGGTTGGAGCTAAAGTGTTCCCAAGAGGCCCACATGCTAAAGCTTGGTCCTCAGCTTGGTGCTATGAGGAGGTGGAGGAATTTTTTAAGAGGTGGAGCTTCATGGAAGGAAGTTAGGGGGATACTGAGACACTGGTATTTTTCTTCCTCGGCTCCCTGGGTGAGCAGCCTCCTCTGCCATGTGCTTCTGTCACAATGTACTGTCAGCCCAGGCCCAAGGCAATAGGTCTAAGTAACCATGACATGAGATCTCTGAAACCAAGAGCCAAAATAAATGTTTCCTCTTTGTAGGTTGATTTAGCTCAGGTATTTTGTTACAGTAACAGTAAGCTGACTAATATACCTGGTGTCTCCTTTTTGAGGAGAACTAGGGCCATGTAGCTTCTGATGATTCTGGAACTTTTTGTGGGCCCCAAAATGTAGGAAGAATGATCCTTAGAGACAAGTGGTTACTTTTCCATGATGAAAAGCAGGAAGTTCTGGCCTGTGCCTGATTTGACACCCTTCTCTGTTCCTTTTCTGCAGCTTGATCTGCTCCAGCAACACCTGACCTCCCTTCCCGTGCCCCAGTGCACATGGCCCCTCCCTAGGTCATGGCCTGCACGCATTCTGCCCTGTACCCTGTGTAGCTTTTGCCTCCAGCTTGCCCACCCCACCCCAAGTTCTGATCATACTTAGGCTTCATCTGAAACATGTCTTCCCTCCAGTCTACGTTATCTAACAAACGAAGACTGCTTGGCACCACCCCCTGCGCTAAGCTCTGCTATGCTGATCCAGCTTGTAGTGATTGCTCTAGTGTCTTGTCTTTCCTGATGTGGGGATCCCCTGAGGGCAGGGGATCTGTTTCAGTGCATGCCCTGTACCCCCAGAGCCCAGTGGAACCTGGCATGTAGTAGGTGCCCAGTAGCTACTGAGTGAATGAAGGATAGTGTATGCTGTGGGGGAATCCAGAGAAGCCACCAACCACCACCTTTGCACCCACCAAAGACCCAGTGAGCTTAAGAAAATGGCAGAGGTGAAGCCGTCTGTCTGTCTTAGGGGCAAGCGAGGGTATGTGGTTGAGATCAAAGAGTGAACTGGGGAGAGGGATTGACCCAAGAATATGTCTATAAAGAGAAAATCAGATGTGTAAGTGCTGAGAATTCATGGCGGCCACAGAGTGGACACAAGTTCATTTTGGTTCAGTTCAGATAGACTTGATTCAATTCGGTTTGGCAAATGCTCACAGGGCCACCCTGTGTCCTGGGCACTGGATGAGTCTGAGTGTGCTGAGATGACTCCTTGGGCTGCTCACGGTCTTCAGGGTGGACCAGCCTTGGAGCCAGGGGCTAGTCACGGTGGGGTTAGCAAGGGACACAGAGTTAAGGGCTCTGGGGAAGTCAAGGTGGTGAGAGAAGGTAAGAACTGATGGGAGTTATGCAGACGTGAGTTTGCATCTTGGTTCCAGGGTTTTCTAGCAATATAACCCTGGGCAGCATCTCGGAGTCTTTATATCCTCAGTGGTAAAATGGGAGTATTTGGAGTCCCAGCCTTGTAGGGACTTGTGTACGTGAAAGACCGCATTCCCATAGGCCTCCGAGCATAATGGGAGCTGCTATTATTTTTAGTAAGTGGACACAGGACAGGCAGGCAATCTAAGGACTGAAAACTAGCCAGATGGCGTTCCTTCCAAGAGGAGCGTGTAGTGATAGCTGATGTCTGAGGAATGCTTTCTGTATCTGAGACACGATCCAAGGGCTTTATAAGTCCTGGCCCATCTCAGCCTCTCCAAATCTCAGGGGATGGGCATTCTTCTCCTTTTTTTCTCACTGTGTGGCAGAAGCCACCAAACTGTGTTCTTAACCTTGACTTGATCTTAACTTGTTCTTAACCCTGTCTTCTTAACCTTGACCTTGACCTTCCATGGTGGAGCCCAGGGGGCCCATCATAGAGGGAGGGAAGGAGGTCTTGTTCTTGGCCTGAATGTGACACTGTCCCTGGGATTAGGATGAATGGAGACTGTGAAAGAGCATCCACCTATACAACAAGTTGGCTTAGTCCACTTGGGCTGTAGAAAGAACAGAGATTCGTGTCTCCCTGTACTGGAGGCCAAGAAGCCAAGGTCAAGGTGCCAGCCCACTCAGGGTGCGGTGAGGACCCACTGTCTGGTCCCGTGCTGGAGGAGGCAGGGGTCTTTCTGAGCCCTCTTTAGAAGAGCATTAGAAGGATCCCATTCTTGAGAGCTCTGCCCTCCTGCTCCGATCCACTCCCAAGGGCCCCTCCACCTCACGACATCACCTTGGGGGTTGGGATTCCACACGTGACTTTTGGGGGACAGAAACATTTAGAGCACAGCATTGGGCTATGGTCTAACCTCATTGGAGCAGGTGGAGGAAGAGGTGCTGAGTGACTTTGGACCGAGTGGGGACAGTGTGACTGAAGATGAGAGGTACTGCACCTGGCTGTGTGCTACAGTGGGTAAAGTCATCTCCACAGCAATGGGTGGATGGGCTGGAACTGGGCACATAGACAGATAAGTTAGTGGATGGCTGATGGGGGGAGCCAGGATCTCCTCTGTTGGAGTGGGAGGGTGCAGATAAGCAGTCAAGGAAAGGCCAAGAGGAACCACATCATGCCAGATAAAAGTCACAGACATCGGTGGGACTGTTTTGAGCTTAATGTCCACAGGATGGCTATGTAGAGAAATGATCGTGGACATACATGTTCGTGTGGGTGAGGAGTCACACTCCTATTTCTTTGCCATATCGGACGAGAGAATCTAAAAGCTGTGACACCTTAGTAGCAGCCACCACAGCCTGCCCCGGGTGCAGGGCAGGATGTGGGCCATCGAGGAGGCTGAATGGTCAGGGCAGGGAGGACATTCCTCCCTGAGCTCTGGCATGAGCCGCCTTCCTTGGATGTGAACAGCCCAGGGTCCAGGAAGCGCCACGGCATGTGCCAAGTCGGAGCTGTCAGGCCAGCGAGGCTCAGATGAAGAATGGGGCAATGAGGTCATCCTCAAGAAAAGAAACTGGGACAAGGTGTCGTCAACGTCAAGTGCCAGCTCCAACAATGCAGACAGGAGGAAATGATATCATGAGGGCTGGTGGGGGCCTCAGGGACGTCGGGTGGCCTTGCTGCATGTGGCGTGACTCAGAGGGGCAGGGAGGGGATTTTATCACCCTGAGGACATCTGAGAGCAGTGCAACTCTGGCTCTCCCTGGGGCTGGGAGAGGGTGATTGACGAGGCAGGACAAGGATTCCTTCAGCAGGGGCACCATCCCTTTCCTGGGACTATCTGCCATCATCTCCCCCAGTGCCCCAGGCAATGGCAGAGTGCAGTGGTGACAGCAGAGACTGCAGGGTCCTCAGAGTCTGACATCACCATCTGGCCCTTCACACAGGTCTGCTGACCCCTGGCCTAGGCCATCCAGGTGTTGCAGAATCAACTCTCGGCAATCCAGGGGCAGACCTGCATGGCCGAGAGCAGCAAGACTGTCTTTACAGAAACAGGAGGCAGCTGGATTTGGCCCGGGGACTGTGACTTGCTGACCTGACCCTGGGCACTTGCTGTCCTGTATGGAAACATGTGGACAGAAAACCTTTCCAACTGTCTGGGACAACCGTTGAGGCTCACCTACAGAGCCACGCAGTCCGAGCTCCGTAAACCCTTGGCGGTCAGGCTCTCTGGGTCTCATCATTGCAAGTGGAACATTCCAAAGTGAAGACAGAAGTGGCGCAACAGCTGAGTCCTCTCCAAAGAACGAGATCTGGCTACTCCAGAGCTCTTACGGCCTCAGCCCTGGGGGGTCCAGCACTGCTGAGCCACGTCAGGGGTGCAGGTGGGCTGGGTCCTTCTGTCTCTCATTTCTTCCTTTTCCTTTAGATACGGGACCTCCATTCCCACTGGGGAATGGCCCTGATCGCATGGCACACCTCCCCTCTGGGACGCCCCTAGGGGTTGTCTGCCTTTCTCTAACCAATAAGAGCATGGCCGAACCTGGCTGAAGCTTCCCTGGTCCTGCAACCGTGATCTTGAGATAAGCCCTGAAAACGATTAGGACAGGTTCCTCGCCAGCCGCAGCGCCCTGGGAGCTGCCTAGTATCTCTGGCTCTCAGATCTTGGGGCCGCTCTGGATCTTGACATTTCTAAACTTGGTAATTCAGAGGCTTTTTTTTTTTTTTTAAGTTTCTTATCACCCATTGTTTTCTAGCCATTCACTTGAAAAAACAAAACAAAACAAAAAAACCCTTAAGATAGCCAGCCGTGGTTTCTGTTCCTTGCAGCCAGAGAAACCCATGTCACCTTTGGTCTTCTGGGATCCAGAGAAGCCCTCCTGCAGCTCACGGTCCCCAGTTATCTTTTTATATACCCAGATCGGATCATGTGCAGAAAACTGAAGAAAATCCTAACCCAGGCGTCCAAAGGCCTGCTTGACTTGTCCCCAGACTTTCAGTTTTGACTGCCAAGCGTGCTCACCCGCCTAGCTGCAGTCCCCAGACAGGCCAAGTGGCTTCTTTCTCAGAGGGGAGCAGCCCTTACTTGTTGGAGGTCCACCACGGTGTCCACCATGACACACTATGAGCCCCTCAGCCTCACAGACCAGAGAGGAAGGGCAGGGAAGGAGGCAGAAAGGGCCAGCCGTGGTGTGTGGAGGGAGGTCACCGTGTTTGGGTGGAGGAGATGGCAGCAGACACCCCCATCCCTGTCGCCCTGCCCCTCCTCCCAGCCCCCAGCCCTTGCGGGGGACTCACATGTAAGCCTTGTAGTTGGATCCGATTTTCTGGATGCGGATGTCATACTTGGAGTCGATGAAGGCCTCGGTGGTGGCGTAGGTCTTGGCCATGGCCACCACGCTGGTGATGTCCTGGTAGTCGTGCTGGTTTTCTACCTTGATCTGTGTGGGAGGATGAGGGTGTGAGGGCCACCCACCCCGTACCAGCTGCACCCCCCAGAGCCAGGATGGCGCTGTGGAGAGGCGGAGACCGAGAGGGCCACCCGCCCAGAAGAGGGACAGACGCAGAGGCAAGTCATCCCTCTACCTCTGTGCACGAGGTAGAGGACGAAGGAGCCACCCCATGTGGGAGGTCAGGACCCCTCTGTGGAAGGGCCTGCTCTGCAGGGTCTGGAAGGACGACTACAGGGTGTGGATGGGCTGTGTCTGTCGCACAGCTGGTCTTTGGGGGCACAGCAAGAGCCTGGGTCACAGGGTGTGGTGGGGAAGGGCCTGGCCCATGGGGACAGGAGGGTGGGGACAGCTGGGTGGGGACTGAGGCCATGAGAGCTCTGATCAGGAGCTGAGCCTTTAGCCTGAAGGTTCTGGAAAGTCACAGGAAGAGTGAGAGGAGTTCGGAGAGCAAGTGGTTTACTTTGTGTTTTTGAAAAAGTCACTCAGGCTGTCCTGTAGAGGGTTAAAGGGAGGAGTGTGCAGGGGGCACAGAGAGAGCCGTTGGAAAGGAGTGTGTGTGTGTGCATGTGTGTGTGCGTGTGTGTGTGTGTGTGTCGCGGGGGAAGGGCCTTGCTGGGAGTTGTGCTTGATGTGCAGTGTGGGGAGCAGGTGAGTTGTGTCTTCCTGTGGGTGTCACATGCTGCTAGTGTGTGTGGGGGTCTTTGTGTGTTCGTGTGGGGTGTGTGTGTGTGTGGTGTTTGCTATGTCTGCAGAGTGTTTTGGTGCAGTATGGAGCACGTGATGTGTGGGCAAGCGCTGGGCATGCTGGCTATGGGTCCCAAGGCCTGGGGACAAACTCTGTTTACTGGGCTCAGGCTGGGATCACAGGGTGGTGTCCAGGGGTCAGGGAGAGGTCCTATCCCAGGGGAGCTCACAAGGCCAAGTGTAGGGGACAAGGCCAAGACTCCAAGACAGAGCAGAGGCTCCCAGCAGCCATGGACAGCTGGGTGTGCTGCCCCCTGTAGGTGCCCTGCAGCTGGCCATGGGGCCCCTACGTGTTCAGGTGGCTCTCTCCCCCTTCTCGCCTCACCCAGATAATGGAGGACTCTGCCGGCCCAGCGCAGGCCAAGTCCAGAGGCCCTCAGAGGGCCGGGCTCTGGGCGGTCAGTGTGTGGGAGGCTCCCCCAGCCCTTTCCTGCCTGCCCCTAAGTCTCAGTGCTGACCAGCCATGCCTCCCCGACGATGCCCCCCCTGTGCGGGCCAACCTCAGAGCCTTGTGAAGTGACTTCACAGCTCTCCCAACAGCAGCGCGAGGCAGGCAGACTGGGCACTGTCAGGGCACTTTGCAGAGGTGCATCTGAGGTGCCTTGGCTTGTCCCAGGCAGACGGCAGGTAAGCCCAGAGCTGGGAAGGAAGTGCTGGCCTCCTGGGCACAGCTCTTCCTTGACCACCTCAAAGCCTGCGGTGGAGGCCTGCTGCTCTCCCAGGAGGGCTGAACCCCGGGGCCAGCTTGGAGAGAGGCTGGCAGGCCTTCCCTCTGTTGGCCCCCGAGAGCAAGGACTGGAGCCCCACTTTGCAGAGAAATAAAGGAGACCAGCAGGGCTCCCTGTTTCTGTCCCTATCGCACTCATCCGATTCCCTCCTCCCTCCTCTCAGCTTCCGTCCCTCTACTCTTTGTTCTAATCTTCGGTGGCTCTGACTGCTGGCTGCTCCCTCTTCCTTTAGTAAGAGGACCCCTAAGTTTAAGTGGGTACCTGGTGTCCCAGCTAAATTACTTTGTTCCTGTCTCCTGTATAGATACGGTCCAGTTTCCAAATCCAGCCAACAAGAATTGAGCCCATGGGATGTGAGCAAAGATGAAGGGAAGCCTCCCTTTCCCTTTTTCTCTTTGGCTCTGGCTGGGATGTGGACGTGATGGTTTGATCAGGAGCAGCCTTCCTGGCCCCTGAGAAGGAAGCCCCGTGTTGATGATGGCTGAGAAGCCAGATGGTGTCTGGGCCTCCAGCTCTGTGGAGCCCCCTCTCGGTGCTTGGCTGTTATGCTCAGACTCTTACAGGACACAGAAATCAGCTTTGATTTGTCTGAGCCACTGTGACCTTGGTCCTGGGTAAAGCGGCCACTCTGTTTCTGCCCCGTAGTTTGAGCCTCTTGCTTTTCCTTGGTTCTTCATCCTGGGGATCAGCCTGATGGAGGATCTACCGTCCTGCTTCTCGCCCCCAGTGACTCACCTCTGTGCCTCTCTGGCTGTCTCTACACCCTCATGTCCCACACCAGAGGCTGGCTCTTCAGATCTCACTCCTCCCTTCCCAAGAAAGTGCGTTGGTAGAGGTCACCTTCGACGCCCTCGTGTGCGTCCTGCAGGAGCTCCCGGGTCTTCCTCCTGCTGTGGCACTCAGTAGCATCCAAAGTCCGTGAGCTTTTAGAGGTTTGGTTTCCACCCACCTGCCCTCTCAATCCTTTCCCTTTCTTTCTGGAACCTTCTTCCGTCTATCTTGCCTTTGTCCATCTTCAGCCGACACCTGGGGGTCAGGTGGGGGGAGTTGGGGGAACCAGAATGGAAGGTGGAAGCTCGCAGGGAGCCCTGGTCTAAATCCCCATCCCTGGTGGCTTTGGAAAAGACCGGAACTGCTCCTGCCCCTCGGCTTCCCAGGACAGCACAGCCCCGGGGGCTGCCTCGGAGGCGCCCATTGTCTTCACATCCATCTCCTACTTCTACAGCCACCCAGCAGGAATGCTCCCCTTCTCCCTGGTATTTTTGTGTGGCCACGTGACCCCTTTTGGACAATGGGGTGTGAGCAGAAGAGGGGTGTGGACTTCCAAGGAGAGGAGGGCTCCGTGTCCTCTTCCTCTTCCCGCTGGCCGGGATGTGGACGTCCTTGGCTGGTGGCTGAAGGACGGACGAGCTACAATATGGAGGGGGCCTGGGGGCTGGGAGCCACAGCCCTGGGCAGCTGCTACTCCATTAGGTGTGAGAGAAAGTCCATTCTGAGTCTTTGTCGAGGCGGTTGAAGGCTCCCAATTGTACAGCACCTGGGCACCACAGAGCCCAGTCCTGTCCCTGGGTCCACTGGGCCTGTCTCCCCATTAGAGTGTGAGCTTCCTGGGGACAGGGTGAGTCTTGTTCCCAGCCACAACCCTGAGGCCTGGAGCACTTGGGAGGAATTTAGAAGACGGGATGAGACCCTCTCATAATTGGGGGAGGGGCAGGGGACTGGAAGGGGAAAGAAGGACGCTCAGAAAGGGGGGGGATGTGTTTCAGGGACATTTATGTTTCGTAAGGTCAATGCTTGGCCTGGATGCTACGGGTCAAAGGGACACAGCTTCGGTCCTGAGTCCTCAAGAACCTGGGGACAGACAGCTGGGTCCCTGGAGAAGTGGGCAGGAGGTCTGGAGCCTGGGTGGGCAGAGCTGGAGGGGACTCTGGGAAGGTCGTCAGGCCAGCGGGTGGCTGGGGTCAGAGGGTGGGGCGCTGGCGCGGCAGGGAGCCTCGCACTCTGCTTTATTAACTGGCGGGAAAACCTCTCCAGGGTTCACAGAGAGAAGCAGAAAACAGGAAGCCCCGAAGGAGCTGTGACTCAAGACTGTCCATGTGCTGCAGAGGGGCCCTGGGCGGGGCTGCCACCACCAACGGGGGCCACCCTGCGCCTCCCCTCCCCCTCCTGCTTCTCCTCTGGCCTCTTCCCCGGTCCCCCACCCTTCGCCCTCCACCCCTTTCCTCTCTCTCCTCAGGTCACCTGTCCCTTGATCTCCGTCCTTTGTCATTTCTTCCTGGTTTTTCTCCAGTCCCCATGGCCCTCTCTCCCTCTCTCCTGCTTTCCTGGTGCTCCTGGGCGTCACCTCTCTCCTCTGCTCAGCCTCCCGCACCCTCCCGCCTCCTTCCCTTCACGTCCCCACTCAGGGTCGCGCACACACCCCTCCCCACTGCGTCACCTCCCGGACCTGCTGACCTGTGCTTTGTCCCCAGGGTGACTGAGAGGGAGAGTGGACACAAAGAGGCAGAGAAACCACAGGGGTCAGGACCTGAGTGGGGCTCAGCTCAGACTTCCAGCCTCAGGTAGGAAGGGCTCGGCATCCTCAGGGGCTGCCCACTCCTGGCCCCATTTCTGCAGCAGCAGGGGACTCTATGTCTGTCTGTCTGTCTCTCTGTATATCTATGCCTATAGATAGTTCATTCATTGTTTAGTCTATAATTACATCCAATATGCTCCAGAACTTCTGCAATGAGCCTTAGGATGCCCCAGAGACCACAGAGGAGGTCCAGGATTTGGATGATCACTGGGAGGTAGATTTGTATCTGGATGGATAATTGTGTTAAAGATATTTATTGATGTTTCGTTGTCAGCAAAGATGATCATAGTAGCGCTGGGGATGTGGCTTAGGGGTAGAGCACTTGCCTACATCTCTATCTGCCAATCTGGATAAATATAGGTAGATATCGATCTCGTTGTTTTGGTACTGGGGATCTCACCCAGGAGCATTCAACACTGAGCCGCATCCCCAGTTCTTTCTTGCATTTTATTTAGAGACAGGGTCTCACTGAGTTGCTTAGGACCTTACTAAGTTGCTGGGGCTGGCTTTGAACTCTCCATCCTCCTGTCTCAGCCTCCCGAGCCACTGGGACAGGTGTGCACCACCGCGCCCAGCTCAGGGAGCTCGATATTGAGCAAAGTTCCGATTCCTCTTTAGGGACTCTCTCTACCTGGTTCTACTGTATATTGTGCCTAGAATGAATGAAAGGTCCCAACTGATGGCTTTAACCCTTTACCTGTACTGTCAAGTCCACTGGGCAGGACAGCACAGAAGGACCTTATGCTCTGGTAGGTTATCATAGTAGTGAAAGTTAACTCACCAGGGGACTGGGAGGGCACCGACTTTCCCACACTAAGCTCTGTTACAAAGTCGCTTGAAATGATCCTGTATGACTAAGCCACAGTGTGGTACATGGTCAAGTTGAGTCACTTCATTTTGTTTTCTATTTTCAGGAATTGTTTTCCTATGTTTGATCTATTTTGTCTTAACATTATATAACCACATTTACTTGGTTCCAAAATTAAAGTTATAAAGCAAGGTACATTCAGAGGAGTCTAGCTCTCTTCCTTGTTAACTTCCTCCCAAAGCACGATAATTAGAGAATGGATAAATGATGAATAAATAAATGAATCTAATCATCCTCTAATCCTCCAAATAAATAGACATTTAGCCAAGTAATTTATTTAAGCCTATAATTATTACAATAACATCTAATATGTTCCAGAACTTCTACAATAAGCTGGATAAGCCTTATGATGCCCCAGAGACCACAGAGGAGGTCCAGGATTTGGATGATCACTAGGAGGTAGATTTGTATCTGGATGGATAATTGTGTTAAAAATATTTATTGGTGTTTTATAGTCAGCAAAGAAAATCATAGTAGGGACTGGGGGTGCGGCTCAGGGGTAGAGCACTTGCCTAGTGTGCGCAAGACCCTGGGTTTGATCCCCAGCACTGAAAAAAATTCTAAAAAGTCTTAATCCTGCAAAGTAGTAGTTATTATCACATGTCAGAGATAAGGAAGCTGACGCTCAGAGAAGGAACATAAGTGAGATCAAACAGCCGGAATAAGGCATGGGAAGGGAGAGGGGCTCTTAGCGATTCTCACGATCCCTTCTCTTCGTGTTATGGAGGGAACTGAGGGGGAGTCAGCAGGTCAGAGACAGAACCGGCGCCAGAAGGTGGAAGGACAGAGGTGGACCCGAGCTGTCCTCCAGGGGGGTAAATGCACTGTCCTCCTCTGGGATTAAAGTGTGTCAGCCACTCCAGTCCACACTCGGGGAGATCCTGAGTGTCCAGATTTGTGTTTAAAAATGACCCAGAGGGGGCTGGGATTGTGGCTCAGCTGTAGAGCACTCGCCTAGTACGTGAGAGGCCCTGGGTTCCAACCTCAGCAAGGCATAAAAATAAAATAAAGCTATTGTGTCCATCTACAACTAAAAAATAAATAAATAAAAATAAAAAAAAATGATCTGGAGGTATTGTCTTAGGAGAGTTCCACATGGACCTTGGAAAAGCTGAGGTATTAGGCTGCATTAACAGACATGCGATGGTGGATGGGCTCAAAGCTCCCCTTGGACAGGAATCATAAGCCCTGCAGCTGTACTGCCCAGGGGACTTGTTCCCTGCCTTCACGCCCTCAGATACAGCCCGGCCACTACTTGTAAAGCATCTAACTGTCCTGGAGGTGATCTATAGGATACAGGAGGATGCATGTCAGTTGGATGCAAATACTTCACCATTGAGATCGGTGACTTGAGCCCCTGCAGATTTTGGTGTCTGGGGGAGGGGGTCATGGAACCAATCTCCCGTGGATACCTGAGATACTGTACTTAAGTATCATTAACAACCATTAAACAAATTCATTGAGTTGTTACAGATGCTTGTTATTGTTTGGATCTGGAATATTACCCACAGTCCCATGTGTTAGTGGCCCAATCTGTGGTGCTGTGACCTAGAGTGGGGAGGGGAGTTAGGTCACTGAGGGAATACCCTGAAGGGGATACTGGGACCCCAATCCCTTCCTTTCCCTCTTTGCTTCCTAACCACCACAAGGTGGGCAGTTGTGCTGCCCCCCGATGTGCTGCTGCGCCACAGGCTCCAAAGCAGCTGGACCAACTGACCCCAAACTGGAACCTCCCAAACTGTGAGCCAAAATAAACCTTTGTTCTTTTTAAAGTAGATTATCTCAGCCATTTTGTTACAGTGATGAAAAACGGCCTACACAGTGTTTAAAATACAGCCCGCCCTTGCAGAGCTTATTTTCTAGTGGAAGAGTCTGGAAGAAAGAAAACAAACAAATAGATAATGGTGGGACGTGGTGGTTGAAATGCTATGGAGAAAAATAAAGCAGAGTAAGTGAATGAGGAATGCTGGGTGGGAGGAGGAATCTCACAGATGGCGCTTGTCGGGTAGAGAGCTCTGAGCAGAGGTCTGAGTGGAGAGAGGGCGTGGGCCCGGCAGGCGAGGAACAGAAAATGCAAAGGCCTCGAGTCAAGAATATGCCAGATGCATTCCCGCAGGGACAGGGACAGTCTTGACTGATCTCTGCTGGTGAAACCACATCTGGAAAATGTTGAGTAATTCTGAGGACCATGTCGCTTGATAGATTTTAAGGCACAGAAGGTCTGGAGCTGGCTTGTATTGGGAGTGGGTTAAAGAAGAGGGAGACCCAGGCGTACCTGGAACCTGTGTCAATACTCGGCACATGGCACTTGTTCCCTGAGTATTTGTTCAATCAGGAAAAAACAAAACCCGACACAACGTAACTATTCACCCTTAGTGGAAAATATCCAATGGATTTTTCAAAATTGCTAAGAAATATATGATTTTATTCAGAAATCCTATTGTTATAATAATAATGCTGCTATTTAAAGACATTATAATAGTAATAATGTTGATGCTCTTAGGAGCCAAGATTTTTTTTTCTGTGGTGGAGTTTAAAACTAGGGCTTTGTGCATCCCAGGCAAGCTTGGATCCAAGAGTTTTTCAGTGTAAATGAAAAGGCATGCATTTTGAAAATCAGAGAAATTAAGTTAGATCTGTATTACCTAAAATGTGAATTCAAAATGTCAGTATGAATTTATAATGCATTTTTCTCTTAAAAATATTTATGAGTTTTCTCCTATGTACATCAACAATGCCTGGAAGCAATGGCAAATTGGCTTTTATTAAATTTTATTATTAAATTAAATTGATTTTATTAAATAGTAATGAACAGATTTAGCACTCAGATTGCATTCCCTAAAAACTATATTTTTATTAAAGGCTCCGTTGGGGAATGGCTGATTCCAGATTTTAGATAGCAAATGTGCAAGAGGAGCTTAGAATATGTCACTGTGGTAGAAATAGGGTAGCTGTCCTGTCAAGATCATAAATCAGCTTGAAAGGCTCTTACTAGCCACAGAGGGGACAATATAAGAAAGAATGATGACTTCAATGGAATGATATATAGCAAATTGTTAAGAACTGTTAAGAAAATGTCATTGGTCACCTTTTGGTGGGTGCTAAGACACTACTTCATCATTCTGAACATGGGTAAATAAAGGGAGGAAGAAATGTTCTTTTTTGATGAATTTCAGGTAGTAAATGCAGGAGCCGAGGGTTAGAGAGCCGTCTTTGGCAAGCCCCAGAGCAGTTAGGAGGGAGTCTCTGGAGATCAATGAGAGACAATTGGGGAATGTGGATGAGGCAGGCAGCCCCCCACTCAGACCCACCTTAACATCAAAGAGAAGGTAAGAGAACCCCGCACCTCCTCCACCCGCCCAGCCCAGGGATTATTCCCCCTGCAACTCAGAGCTTGAGTCAGACCAAGTCTCAGGACCTAAGTGCCAGTTTACAGGTGATAGAGGAGCACCGTGGAGCTGCCTGCCTCCAAACTTAGAGATTCTGCAGGAAAAATGACCTGTTTCTCTCTCACTAAATAAAGGGCACAACACACACACACAAAAAAAAAAAAAAAAAAAAAATGGAGGGACTTACGTCACGCGGGTCTTGTTTGCATGTCATGAAAACAGATCCATGAACAAGGAGTCATTGAACGCCGACTAGGTATTAGTATTAAAGAATCATTACAGTTTTAGGTGTAATAGTGGCATTTGGCTCTGCTAAAGAATAAAGAAGGCTGGGCGTGGTGGCGCATGCCTGTAATTGTAGCGGCTCGGGAGGCTGAGGCAGGAGGATCGCGAGTTCAAAGTCAGCCTCAGCAACTCAGTGAGGCCCTAAGCAACTCCGTGAGACCCTGTCTCTAAATAAAATACAAAATAGGGCTGGGGATGTGGCTCCGTGGTAGAGTGCCCCTGGTACCGTCCCCTCCCCCCAAAAAGGAAGAACAGAGAAGGTTTTGTTTCTGGAATATCTATAGGTGAGATGGCATGCTCTCTAGGATCTGCCTTAAAATCATCCAGTGATCCACAGAGGTGCAGCAGAAGAGGGTTACCACGAACAGTGGGAGGGGAATGGGCACTGGCTGCGGGCGTGGGCCGAGAGGTGTCCTGGAAGGCTGGGGTGGTGATGGCTCTTCTTGTGAAGACACTAAATAGCTGCCGAATCACATACTTTGTAAGGGTGAATTTTATGAGGATCAGATCTCCTTTTCCAAAAGTGAAGAAAGGTCTCTGGTATCTGAGAGGAAGTGTGTGTGTGTGTGGGGGGGGGGCACGTGCAGGACCAAACTGGCCCCCAGGGGCTGAGGTTGAGCTTGGTGGTGGGTCTGGGCTGCAGTTTGCCATTTCCCTTTCTTTTGTGTGTGTTTGAGAATTTCCATAAAAAAACACGAGAAAACAGCAGGACTAAAGGAAAAAGACAAATGGGTGAGGACCCAAATCTGTGCCTAGAATAAGCTTGAAAGGGCGTCAGGTGATGTGTGGCGACGGGCTGACCCCTTTGGTGGGTGTCCACTGGAAGAAAGGCAGCTTGGGTCAGTTTCCTCCAAGAGGAAAAGGGCCGCGGTGCTAAGCGAACCCCAGCCCGGCTTCAGCAAAACCCAGCATGACATGCTCCCAGCTCCTCCTAGGGACATGTCACAAGTGTCAGCCCCAGAGTGCTCGGCAGAGGCTGGACGGCCCCCGCAAGGCCTTTCTGTGCAGGCTCCATTTGCTCTGGAGGCTGGAAGCCCAAGGTCAGGGGGCCGGCATGGTGGGGCCCTGGCTTGCAGAGGGCCGTCTTCTTGCTGGACCGGGGGGAGGGAGAGTGGGGACAAGCTGTCTGGCATTTCTTATTATAAGGACACTGAGCCCATCGCGGATATTCCGCTCGGGTGAACTTGTCTGAACCTCCCACAAGGCCCATCTCCCAGCACCATCACGTTGAGCGTCAGGGCTCTGACAGATGAATCTGGGGCAGCCCAGAATTCAGTCCCGGCGTCTCACATCTTCACGTCCTTTCCTTAAAATATGGTTCAAAGGAGACAGTTCACAAAAGGCCAGTAAAATGCGATCCAGGGATCACTTTGATCTGTTTTTTATGAAGTTTTTTTTTTTTTTGTACTGGGGATTGAACTCAACCACTGAGCCACATCCCCAGACCTATTTTGTATTTTATTTAGAGGCAGGGTCTCACTGAGTTGCTTAGGGCCTCACTAAATTGCTGAGGCTGGCTTTGAACCCACAATTCTCCTGCCTCAGCCTTCTGAGCTGCTGGGATTACAGGCATGCACCACCACGCCCAGCATAAAGTTAAGTTTTTTAGTTGAAAAAATAATATACATGTGTGATAAAAAGAGTCCAAAATACAAAAAAAAAAAAAAAAAAAAAGAATCTGGAAAAATTCTAGATCTTACTGTCAACCCCAGGCATCCTGGTGATAAAAATTTTTTTCTTTTCTAGAAATATTCTGTGAACAAAGCAGGGCATAGTGGTACAGGCCTGTAATCCCAGAGACTTGAGAAGCTGAGGCAGGAGGATTACAAGTTTCCAGGCCAGCACTAGCAACTTAGCAAGGCTCTAAGCAATTTAGTGAGACCCAGTCTCAAAAATAAAGCATTAAAAGAACTGGGGATGTGGTCTGGGGTGGTGGCTCAGTGATGGGGCGCTTGCCTCTCATGTGTGAGGCACTGGGTTCAATTCTCAGCCACACACAAAAATAAATAAAATAAATAAAGATATTGTGTCCATCTACAACCAAAAAATAAAATAAAATAAATAAAATAAAAGGGCTGGACATATGTCTCAGTGGTTCAGTGCCCCTGCGTTCAATCCTCAGTACCAAAAATAAAATAAATAGAAAATGATATGAGTGTGCCTATCTTGCTTTGAGCTGAGGCAAGAAGACAAAGAAGCCACCCACCAGGCATGCTGTGGCGGGCGGCTGTGTCTGAGGGCTGGCAGCCTCGCCGAGCGGGTATGGCCAGGAGGCTGTTGCAGATTAGAGGTTTTTGAGATAATAGTTTATGGCAGCGCTGCCTCCCCTCTTCACACACCTGGTGTGAGCTTCAGGGGGACACCCAGCAAATAGTACGTGCCCTGCATGGTGAGATGGGGCTTGGTGGGCTGTGTGGAGCCCCCAGGCCACCTTCAGCCTGCACCCCACAGTTGATCCAGGCCCAGCACGAGAGCTTCCTGTGGACCCCAGTGGGAGAAAGGCCAGCTCAGAGCCGCTCCAGATCCTTCATGGGGAAGCAACAGGAGAGACGGACACCTCCTGGGCCACCAGCCTGGCCTAAGCCACCATCCCTGGCCAGACCACTGTGGTCACCTTCTTAAAATCCCCCTTGTCCAGGCCAAAGGCCGGGCGGTCTGGAGGGAGCTGGGTGGTGCACTTGGCAGTTCTGCATGCAGGGCTGTGAGCAGCCCAGGCTGTGTGATCGGACCCAGCTTCCGGCCTTCTCTCCTTGGCCCAGCCCTGCTCGGCCCAGCCTCTGCGCCTGCCGCCTGCCTCTGCTTGGAGCCTCCTTCCCTGACACCTTCCCACCATCGGCTTCTTTGGGGCAGACCAGGCGACCCCTCTGTGGGCCTTTCCAGCTCCCTGGGGCTCAGCTCCTCCCTGCCAGCTGAGCACCCTGGTTACTGTGAGTTTCCCCATCACCTCCCACGACTGAGATCTTTGGTCCGTTGACTGTGCATTTACTGGAGATTCGGTCTGAGTGTGTCTCCAAAGGCTCAATGCTGGAACCTCAGTCCTCAAAGTGCTGGCACTAAGAGGCGGCGTGGTACCCGTAAGAGGAGGCCCCTAGTGGCAGTGGCTGGTCACGGGGTGCTGCCCTTGGGAGGAGGTAGCTCCCGTGGGAGCCTGGCTTGTTCTTGGGGAGGGTGCTGTAAAGGAGCAGGTGGGGCTCCTCCCTGCTCTCCGGGGTGCTGTCCTGCCAGGTCCTGTGCCATCAGCTGTGGGGATCCTGTAAGAGTCCCCCAGAGGCCAGCGCCATGACTTCCAGAACCAGGAGCCTTCTTTACAAATTACCCAGCATCAGATATTTTGTTATCAAAAGAGAAAAAGAGACTGATAACTCCTCCACTGAAGGCAAGCCCATGAGACCAGGGACCTGGAGTGTTGCTACAGAGGCATCAGGAGAGCCTTTAAGAAAGCCAGCTCAGGGGCTGGGGATGAGGCTCAAGCAGTAGCGCGCTTGCCTGGCATGTGTGCGGCCCGGGTTCGATCCTCAGCACCACATACAAAGATGTTGTATCCGCCGAAAACTAAAAATAAATAAATAAAAAAATTCTCAAAAAAAAAAAAAAAAAAAAAAAAGGCCAGCTCAAACCCCAGTTCAAATGGGAGTTACTGACCTCTGTATCTCTCTTTCCTTATCAACAAGATGTGACTCACTTGTTGGCTTGCTGTTGAATGTCAGATTTTAGTTGAACATTAAATGAGATACTACATGCAAATAGTCTGAAAGAGCACTAGCTTATCACAAGCATCTCTTTATTTTTCTTCCTTCTTATACCACCATGCCCAGCACAGGGCTTGGCACACAGTAGGTACTCAATAAATGTTTGCTGAAAAGACGAAAGAAGGGGCCCTGAGCAGATGTACAACGGCCCTGTGGCCAGATGCTTTGAAAGAGAGTCACCAACCCTAGCAGAGAACCAAGACTTGACATCTCAGGGAAATCCAGGGCACATCAGGATCCTGGGCTGAAGAGGGGTGGTCCACTTCCCCTTTGGGATGAGCTCAGGGAAGGGGGCCCAGATCCTTCCCGGAAAATGGTTTGGAATCAACTCCCATACAGAGACGCCTGAGCTTGGCTGAACTTCCCTGCCTGACTTCAATCCCCTAGAAAACACTGACGGCGAGTGTGACCAGCTGCTCACTGTGGCCGAATGACCTCTATCAGGTCTCCACCCAAGACCCCGCGTGGAGCGTGCTCCTTCCCGGGAGGAGGCTGAGACACACTTGTTTTTTAAAAATGAAGAGAGCTACATGAGATGGTTCCTGACCCAGGATATTGACACATCAGCTCAAAGCGGGAGGATGTCGACCAACAATAATAACCGAGGGCCGCCACAGTGCCCTGTGGGCTTTCTTTCTGGAAAAAACTAGCTGGTAGAGGCCGCTGGAGACCCAGGCGTCTCCTCGTTCAAGATAATAAAACCACAACCCGGCACACAACGCACACTTGTTCTCTGTTTTTATAACAGGAAGGCAGGCACCCAGCACATTCCAAAGCACCATCAGCTCGTTAAGAACTAGTTAGCTGGAGAAACAAGGAGGGGCTACCCTGTTTACCCTGGTGAGATTTTAACCAGTCCAGCAGCCCCTGGACTTGCAAGGCAGGACTGAGATGGACTTTGTGGACATGATATGGACATCAGGCCACGTGCACCGCAGAGCTCAGCCTCAACTCAGCCTCAAGAACCTTAAGGCAGTGGTTCTCGAACTTTCTCAGCTTAAGCCACCCCACTCAAGAATTTTTTCACAGTGGTCCCTGGACCAAAGAAATGCCGACCGATTTCACAATTTCATATATTAAGTAGTAAGAACTAAGCAGCCTAGCATTTATGTAATGGTTTCAAATAAAAACAATGTACATGATATTGTCTCCTTTTCAAATGGCTATAATCACGTGCTAATGGGATGTGTGTGCATGCTGTGTACTGCACAGATTTCCAAACCACTGGACATCCTCACCCTCGTCTCCTGTTCCACACCGACTTTCACGTGGCACTTGCTTTTTCACACAACTGTCACTAGAAAACCTGGTTTACCCAAGGTGTGATGGTGGTGAAGGGCGTGTGATCTAATCTATGCACTCTGAACTACTTTGGCCAGTAATCTGCCCAGTTTCTGATAGATGACAAGATGACATGATGCTTCTCTTGGGAATTTAAACTATATTGTGCTGCTCCTGTGAATGAGGGACTTCCAGATTGTCCTGATGGTGCATCTGGGGACTGTGAGCCTAGTGTTGTTGATTTCTTTTGGGGTTCTCATCCAGAAGCCTCTGCTGGAATCCCCCCAGTGGGCAAGCCTATCTGTTCTTCATGGAATAGGTAAGCTGGGAAACCGATGGTGGGAACATCCAGTACTCGAGTCCGCACTTGAAACCTGTCTGCACCTTAGGAAAATCGAAAGGACGTCACTCCTTTAGGATGGTCTCAACGCCCTTCAAGATGGAGGCCTCAGGACCCTGTTCTTCAGCACAAACCAAGGTGGGTAGTTAGTGGGGATGAGCTCACCGTTTAGACGAGTCCTCAAACATGTGGAGAGACAAGTCATCCAAGTGCTGTAGGAAAAGATACTGAGACACAGTCCCTGTGCGCCCATGGAGGTGACAGTCCCTGGGAGTCACGTGCAGGACACCTCAGTAGAGAGTGACCAGCCAAGGACAGAGGCCACGGCAGGATGCTGGGGTCCGTCTCCCCGTTGACATGAGCTCAGGGAACAGGGCCCAGATCCTGCCCAGAAAGTTATTTGGAATCAACCCCACTGTGGGCACGCTGCAGAGGCACCCTCACCCCCCAGCAGGGAGGGCATCCCAGGCGAGGCGAGGGACTCCATCTCACTGTGTCTGAAATGGACGATGGATGGCCTCTTTCCACAATGTTGGAGAAGAAGCTGAGCCCCGAGTCTGCACCTGGGCACTCTGACAACTCCTCAGGGTCCTGCAGACAATGACTGAGGAGAGCCACATGTAGGGCCGGAGCTCTCCATCAGCCTTTTTCTGTATCGATACAGTAAGACCTCGTCGGGAAGAAAAGCAAGGTCTGGGGGTGCAACTCGGTGATGGAGAGTGGCCTCGTGTCACGGGGCCCTGGGTTCAACAAACAAATGAGCAAACGAAAATGGTGAAAATACTCTTCAGAGTGGGTGCTGGGGGGGGGGGGGGCTCTCATCTCAACATTTTCACACTCATTCTTTCAAATACAGCATCTATTTTTTATTTTTTTAATCGAGCACGGGCTACGTGCCAGGAGCTGCACTGGGCAGTTTACGTGTAGTATCTCATCTAATCTTCAAAAAACAGCCCGGGGGCCTTCCGGCCACGATGGACCCAGACAAGCCCTGTCCTTGTAAACAACTCATAAAACTAGAAAAATATGATGAGGCAATCGTTTGTCGGCAGTGGGAACAGGAGATGCCAGGATGTGATGGCCGAGAGGAGGGACAGGAGGAGGTGGGCCCCGTGTGGCCCCATCCCGAGTTCGGCCCGGCCGCCAGCGAGATACTCATGTGCTGTTTCCCTGGCACACCCTAAACAACCCGAGCTCTTTCCTGCCTTTGGGCTTTTGTGTAGACTGTTCTCTGCCCGGAAAGTTCATCCCTCTTGCTTTAGTGCGCGGCTGGCTCTCGCTCATTCTCATTTTTCATCCTTGGCTGACATGTCACCACCTCAGAAGTTTCCTCTGATATTGGAGCCATGTCTTTCTCTCATTTAACAGCTTATTTTCCTGCCCAGGGCTAAGTAGAGATCATAACTTGTGTATTTATTTGCTCATTTACGTGTCATCGGTATCTCCCAGTGGATCATGATTTCTATACCCAGGAGTTAGTACAGTACCTGGCATGTAGTAGGTGCTCAATAAACAGTGCTGACTGAGTGGAGGAGAGAAGCACTGAATTGGTTCCTGCCCTTCCTGGGGGAGCTGAAGTTAGGAAAGTTGAGAGGGGGAATTCCTTTTCTCCTTTTACAAATGCCACCCAAGCTCAGAGACCTTGTTGGGTGGATCTGAGAAGGCTTTGAAGGATCTGGGACAGACAGGAAGACAGTCCACTCAATAAGTCCTCCCTGTGACCTTGAGGAGTACTTTTCATTTCACAGACAAGGCTCAGAGAAGTGAAGAACTTGTCCAAGGTCATACAGGTAGTAAGTGGAGGAATGGGGACATGAATTCAGAACTCCGTGTTCTGCCCTGGATACTGCAGAGGAGAAAGGTGACATTTCTGTTTTCTACCGACCCTTTCCCCTTTCCACTCACCCCATCTGGCTCTCGCGCAAGCTCTACTGACAGATGTATCGGAGCTGGCCAAGTGCTCCTGAGAACACCCTGGGGCAGGTGCCCAGTCTCTTCCTGGAAGGACCCAGGAGGGCAAAGCTACCAGCCAAACCCCATGGCCAAGGTACCCCCCCCCCCCCCCCCCCGCTGGAATTGTGTCCTGATGATTCAACCCCAGGGCCCCTGGGCCAAGGCGGCCTGTGCCAGGGGACCCTAGCGTGGCTGAGTCACAGGGCAGGCTGCCACCACCTGAATCACTCACTTCACCTCTGGTTGGGGAGCCTGGGGTGGAGCACTGGCTGAGACCATGTGACTCAGCCTGAGAATAAATAATAATGATGATGATGACGGCAAGAACAACAGCGACGGGCGGTGACAGCTGCTTCTAATGGGTGCTATTTTATGTGCCAGGTGCTAGGCTACAAGCTGTGCAGTAATTCATTCAGTCTCCATGATAATCCTATGAGGTCAGTACTATTATTTTCCCGTTTCATATATGAGAAACACCCGTGGCCCAGTATGTGAGTCCTTTTTTTATTAGTGAAAGACCTGCATAGAGCAGCTTAGGGGGCAAAGTTTATTTGGGGTTCATGGCTTCAGAGGTCAGTCAATGGTTGGCTGACTCCTGTGCACTGGGCCTGAGTGAGGCAGAGCATCAGGGAGGAAGAGTGTGACCAGAGAAGCATCTCAGCTCATGCACCCAGGAAGGAGGGAGAGAAAGAGGCGGGGAGAGAGACGGGGGGGGGGAGGGAGAGAGAGAGAGAGAGAGAGAAGGGTTGGGGGAGCTCATGAGCCCAGGGGGCCAAGGAGCCAGGGACAGGATATAATCCCAAAGACACACCCACTGACCTGCTTTCTCCAGCCACACCCCACCTGTCTACAGTTCCCACCCAGTAGTCCTTTCAAATTATTAATCCATCAAGTGGATTAATCCACTGATGAGGTTACAGCTCTCATAAACGAATCATTTCACCTCTGAACGTTCCAGCATTGCTGAGCATGTGAGTTTTTCAGGGGACTGCTCATATCCAAATCATAAGACCCAGAAAGGTTCTGTAATTGGCTGCGTGACCTGCAGTTGGCATATGGAAGACTGAGCTTCCACCTGAGATCTCTTGGACTCTAAAGCCCAGTCATCCACTTGACAGATGTTACTGAGCCCCAGCTATGAGCCAAGCACGGTCGTAGGTACCAGGGATATAATGACAGGGTTGGGTGGAAAGACAAAGAACCCTGTGTATTAGGTGGCATGGGTGTTAGAGGAGAATAAGTCAGGCCAAAGGGAACGGGGATCACAGTGGGTCAGGGCAAGGCTACTTCCTGTGGGGCTTGTGGGAGTTTTCCCTTGAAGGAGGCATTATCACAGACCTAAGTGCAGCTCCCTTGAAGGAGGCATTAGCACAGACCTAAGGGCAGCACAGGTACCGGTTGCAAGCCAATCCCAAGGATCCAGGCAAAGAACACAAGTGCCCAGGTCTGGGGCTGGAGACGGTGCTGTCCTTGAAGAATGCAGAGAGACCATTGATGGACGCAGTGAGTGGGCCAAGGGCAGCGTCGGGGGAGGCTGAGCAGAAAGTGGGGTTGGGTCACACGGGGTCCAAGAGCCATGGCAAGGATCAGATTTTCCTCCGAACGGCTGAAGAGCAGGGGGACCTTGGAAAGCTGGTTAAGAACACAGCGAGAGTCGACAGTGGCCTGAACAGGGAAGCAGATTCTAGAAATATTTTTCAGGTGGTGCTGAAAGTATTTGCTGATGGGTGGAATGTGTGGTATGAGGGAATGCAGGACGGAAGGAGGGCTCTGGCTGTGGGCTTGGGACAACTGGAAGGTTAGGTCCTTTCCCCTTTTGCACATGGAAAAGGCTGGGGAAAGAGCAGGCTTTAGGGGGGAAGCAATTGTCTGTGCGTCCACCATCTGAGGTCCTTGTGGACCGGCCTCCTCTGGTGGGGAAAGGACATCTTCTCCAGGTCTGTATTCCTCCACTACAGGGACCTGAGCAGCCCAGGGTGCAGCCAGCACAGACAGAGGACCTGGTTCGAAAGGAAGCTGGCCCTGGGGCTGGAGAGAGGAGATGGAAATAACCTGGGGCCTCTCTGATTTCACCCTCCCCGGCCCCAGTCGGAGGTGGAATTTCCCCTTACTTCAGCCAACAATCTCGACACAGGGTGGGTGTGCTCACTGGCTCCTGGCCCCCAGCTGGCTTCGCTGGCCTGCAGGTGTCTGTGGGAAGGCCTCTTGCTCGGGTCTGCAGTAGGATTTTTCACTCTAGAAGGCCCTGGGGGCCGAGAGTCCTTTTCTCTGGCAGCCAAGTACCTTGGGTGGCGAAAGGGAGTCTCTTCTTTCAAAGGCCTGCAGCTTCCTTCCATGCGGTGGGAGCAGCCCCGGGCTGCTGGCTTCATCCCTCCCCGTGGGGCCGATCGATTCCCACAGGAGGGTTTGCAGGAGAAACAGGGCGAGAGGAGCTCGGCCCTCTGCCTCCCCTTCCTCTTTTCCCACGATGAGTGTGCCATCTGCTCTGCTCTCCAATGGCAGGTTTTCCCAGGTCAGGCCTGGGAAGCAGAGGAGCTTTGAAGAAGTTGCATTGACATTGAAGATCAGTAGACTTGACCCCGTGTGAGTAGAACCTGTGATTGTGAGGAATGGAATGTCGCAGGCAGAGACCTGCGATTATCCTGGGCTATCTTAGGACTTTGAAGAAAAGCAGCCATTTACTATTAACCTTGGATTTGACCTAATATTCTCATGACTGTTAGGTGAACCTCTCAGAATGTGTTGTGAAGCCTAACAGACCTCCAGCATCCCTAACCCATGGGTGTCCCACCTGATACCCGTGGGAAAGACCAGCGGTCGCCCACCCACCAAACGCTCCCACCAAAGGATCTTGAATGTGAGATTTATGATTTTTGTTCTGTGGCTCTAAACGTTCATGTAACCTCTTCCACAGCGGAATATGTCATCCAGAGTAACTGGAATCCATGTCCCTGGGCCATGGCCTCTCATATTTGACTCAGGAGAAACTACTTTCTTATTTCCTTTAGAGCAGAGCTGTTATTTTATGTCAACAGGCTCCTTTGTGGGGACACCCTTAGGGCCCAACGCTACCTGTTTGATGGGCAAGTCTGTCTAATTCTGGGGACGGGTATTGAGAAGCCCATCGAATCCACAGTCTTCAGGATCTTTATTCATACTGAATGGTATATTTGGCTTTTCAGATTTCTTCCCCTGTCTCCTCCCACCCAGAGCCAGCATCAGGGCTGACCATTGGAAAAGCACTTTGTAGGGGTGAAGCGGAGCCCGAGGTGGGTCAATGTCCTGTAATGCAGCCTCTGATCTCTGTTGTCAGACAAAGAGAAGTGCCCGTTCTGTCCAAGACAGCTCCCCAACCCAGCCCCTCAATCAGTGGCTCCTCCTAAGAGACCACACGTGATGATACCTAATGGCACCCTTCCGGGAAGTTCTGAGAGATGCTGACACTTGTCCAGCCCCCTGGAACTTGCCCCCTGCCCTTCACCATCCACCCTGCGTGGCTTCCTGGCTATGTCAGGCTGGGAGGCCAGAAGGCTCTCTGAAGGACCCATGAAATCTGTCCTTTACTCAAGGGGACCCTTGTTGTCTCCCCGTTGGGGTCTGAGAATCGTGCCATCTGGGTTGGTTTGGAGAAGCATCACTCACCCATGCAGTCCTCTGCCCCTGCCATGGGCCAGGTCTCTGTCCAGCACTCCCTATGTCTGATCTCTCATGCACAGTGCCCAACACTGGACACTGGACTTGATTGGCTCTTCCAGCACTTTTTTAGAGCTAACCCCACTCCTTCCTTTCCACTCAACAGGAGAATACAGGGGCTCTCTCCTTTCCAGCTGGGGTTCCAGGTTGCAATACAGATAGACAAAGCTAAGCAAATGGTGCCCAAGCCTGCTACGATTCCAAACTCCATTGCTCGGGGCAGGGTATGCAGGTGTGCTGCTCATGTGCCCTCCTCCCCGTCATTGGAGGTCAGCCTGGGCTCTCATGGGAAGGACCATGGCCCACTCAGATGAGGAGAATGCACACTGGGGACCTCACGGAAGCAGCTCTCCCTCGGAACTGTCAGCCCAAAGTCAACCACAGGAGTTTAAGTTATAAAAGTAAATCGAGGCTGCAGATAGAGCTTAGTGGGATCGGAGGAAGAACACGTGCCAGGCCCCAAGCTGGATTCCCAGCACCACCGAGAAAAACAACAACAGCCAGAAAGTAAACTGAGGTTAAGAGTGCGGCATCTCAAGCCAGCTCGGCTGGGTTTGGATTCCGACTCATCAAATGCTGGAGTGAATTTCGCCAGTGACCCCTTCCTGCTCCCTCAACTGCGGAGTGGTTGTTAGAATCCACCTCAGAGGCATTACAGGAAGAGGGTCGGGTAAGTCAACCCATGCAGAGACCTCAGGCCGGTGCTTGGCACATAGTACGTGCTTAATAAATTCCTCATCATTATTACTCCTAAGAGGCTCACAGTCCGTAAGGGAAATGAGACAGGCCACTAGTGTACGAGTGTGTTACGGATGGGCCCCGGGATTCTGCGTTGGCACAATGTGGGTACAAAGTGTGCGTGGGGCGGTCATGCCAACTGAGGGACGGGGGAGAAGTTCAGGAAACTCTTGAGCTGAGTCTGGTGTCAATGAGGTCGAGACAGAGGTAGGGTAAAAATGAAGGGGAGAGACAGAGAAGCATGGGACAGTGAGACGCTTGGTGTGACAGGAGCACGAGGTGTGATTGAGGAGGTGTGTGCCCAGAGGACCCTGCAGAACTGGTGGGTTAGTGTGGATCTTTGTGTCCGCAGGTTTGACTGGGGACAGCATGGCGTCATGGTCGGGTTTTAAGCAGAGGGATGTGACAACCGCTTCTGAGTTTTGGGATCCCCCATTTCAGCAGCCACCCGGGGAATGGAGGGAGGGGCCGGCCCGGAGCAGAGAGATCCCTGAGGGGTGACTGCTGAGCTTTGGACTCAGCGCCTCCATGGGTCCCGGAAGACCAGGCTGAAAATGAACATGGAGTCACTCCTGCTAAAGTCCCAGTCACCACGCGGGGACGAAGCTGTTAATCTCCCTTGTGAACAATCAGGATTAGAAGAGGATCACCAAGGTTCCCAAATGGGTCATTTTCAATTGTCATAATGAAGTTCCCTCTTCCTCAGCCCTTCCACAAAAAAATGTAACCGGAGTAACCTGATATCAGTCTCGTTTAGGTTGATCCCTGTCCCTGCCTTACAAGGTCAGTGACTTTGGAATGACCACTCGCCTCTTGGTTTTGTTTCTCTTTCCTCCAGCCCCTTGATGTATATATATATATATATATATATAAAACCTCCTCTGATCGTCTCATTGGAACACTTATTCTATTTTGTGAAATGAAGTGTTGCCTGATTCTAGAATTGGAAAATAAGGCCCATGAAGACCTTGAACTTGTTATCATTTTGAGCACCCAACATGGAAGTCAACCGTAGAACCTTCTGGAGGGTCTTCCGTCTGCCAGGCATTGTTCGAAGTAACGTTCCCAAGTCCACTCAGCTAGCAAATGGCAGGGGTGTGATTCAAAGTCTGTGAGAGCTTTAGTTATAAATTAGAAATGATAAATTTTATAAGTTACAATCATGAATTTCAGAAAAGTTTTGTTTTCACACTAAAAGTATAAAAAGAAATGAGTGAAATTAATTTTAAGAGTATATTTCATTTAACTTATTTATTGTGGTGTAGATATGAGGTGTCCCGCCAAAAAAACTCATGTGTTAATTCAGGAATGTTCGGAGGTGAAATGATTAGATTATGAGAGCTATAACCTCATCAGCAGATTAATCCATTTGATGGATTAATAATTTGAATGGACTACTGGATGGTAACTGTGGGAGGGGGGGGTTGTGGCCAGAGAAAGTAGGTCAGTGGGTGTGTCTTTGTGGATTATATCCTTTCCCTGGATCACGAGCTCCCCCCACCCTATTCTCTCTCCTCTCTGCTTCCTGGGTGCCTGAGCTGAGCTGCTCCCCTCTGCCACACCCTCTGCCATGACGTTCTGCCTCCCTTCAGGCTCAGAGTTACGGAGTCACCCAATCATTGGCTGAGACTCCTGAAACCATGAACCCCAAATAAACTTTTCTTCCTTTAAATTATTCTAGTCAGGCCTTTTGATCACGGTGACACCAGCATATCAAAGACTATATATTCAGTGTATTAAAGTCACGAAACCTCCCTTTCTCCATGCCTTTGGAAATCCTCTTGAACCCTGATCCTTGGGAGCCATGAAGGGGCCAGGCCGAGGGAGCCTTCCTACGAAGAGCAGGACCACGACAGACTCATCATGCAGGGAGCCCAGGTCTGAGAATGGGGTCCAGTTCTTCAGCCGCCACTTGCTCCTGAGTCATGAACTAGAGATGTTCTGGGTGATGTTCTTGATTTCCTTCACCTGCCTGGCATCCAGGCAGTCCCCCAGGTCCGTTCAGTGCTGCCTGTCCCATGTCACTTAGCTGTATTGTCATCTTTTGGCTCACTGCTTCGGTTCCTGCCTGGAGTCAAACCCTTACCTTCTTCTCTGAACTGCTGTGGTTTCCTCCCTGGGGGTCCTGGCCCTCTCCTCTCCTTCTCCCCATCTCCACTCCTCTCTGAAGCTTGTCACTGCTGTTATCTGCCTGCAATTATCTATCTCATCTTTTGGAGGTCTTCCCTGGACCCTTCCAAGGCGCTCCCTGTTCCCTTGACATTTCCTTCTGTGAGGATTTAATTGCAGGTTGAGCGTCCCTAATTCTAAAATCTGAAATTCAAAATGCCCCAAATCAGAAACTTTTTAAGCATTTATGTGACTCTACCAGTAGAAAATTCCATACCATGAAACTTTTTTTATGCACAATATTATTAAAAATGTTACATAAAATTACCTTTAGGCTCTGAGTCTATGGTGTGTACTACACACAAATGAAGTTTATGTTTAGGCTTGTGTCCCATCCCCAAGATCTCTCATTATGAATATGCAAATACAGGTTGAGCATCCTTATCTAACATCTGGAATGCCCCAAAATCTGAAAAATTTTAAGCCTGACATGCTGCCATGAGTGGAAAATTCTATACCTGTCCTCAGGTGATGGGTCACAGTCAAATTCAGGGGCACTAAAAATATTGTAAAAAAAAAAATTACCTTCAGACTGTGTGCATAAGGTCTATATGAAACATGAATTGTGGGTTTAGGCTTGGGTCTCATTCCCCAAATATCTCATTACTTACATGCAAATATTCCAAAAATGGGACTAAATCTGAAATCTAAAACTCTTGGAGTCCCAAGCCTTTCGGGTCAGGGATACTTAACCTGCATTTGCTCACAGGGCTGCCGTCCCACCCCAGGGAGGCACGGTGCCTCTGGGTCTGACCGTCATGTCCGCGTGCCTCAGCCAGTGTCTCTCTCCACGTCACCTGCTCTATGGATAAACGGGTAAATCGCCGGCGATCGTCCTCCATCGAGGCTCGGCTTCACTGTAAGCCCTTCTCAGCGCTTGGCTTGTATTTCTGCGGCAGGACTTATTTCATTCTGCTCTGATTGGGCACACGGTCTGCATGGTCTTCGGCCACCACCTGTCTCCCTGCTCAGAGCTCATTGCCTGCTCTTTCCTACATCAAACGTTGGCTGCAGCCCTGCCCCAGGGGCTCGTCTGCTGGTGTCTCTCTTTCCCTGTCTTTCTCCACCCCTGGGTGGCCCACGCTTCCTTTGAAGAAAGCCCCCCATCACAGCCCCATCACGCTCCCTCCCTCCCCGTAAGCATCTCTCTTCTTCAGGGCCCTTCTCGTCACCCGACATGTCACAGATTTGTTGGTCATTCTTTAACTACCTGTCTGTCCCCTAGAGTGTCAGCTCTGTGGGGACAGAAGCTTTGTGGTGCTGGAAGTTGCATCTCCAGTGCTAGAATTAGTGCCCAACATGTAGAGGGGAATCCATGGATGAATCCATGAACCAACGGATGTGACTGACTTTCCAGTAAACCCTGGGCTCTTCCAACTGTGGGTTTGAAATGGGTCAATCAATTGACTGGGTCACAACTAACATCTCAAAGAAAGAAATACACTGGGGCTGGGGATGTGGCTCAAGCGGTAGCGCGCTCGCCTGGCATGCGTGCGGCCCGGCTTCGATCCTCAGCACCACATACAAAGATGTTGTGTCTGCCAATAACTAAAAAATAAATATTAAAAAAAAATTCTCTCTCTCTATCTCTTTAGAAAAAAAAAAGAAATACACTGGATCAGGAAATATCAGAATGCTGTGCACATGGTAAAGGCAAGTATTAGTCTGTGAAGCTTCTCTCTCTCTCTCTCTCTCTCTCTCTCTCTCTCTCTCTCTCTCTCTCTCTCTGGTATCTGGGAGTTGAGTGGCAGGGCAAAATGTATTACTCATTGAGGTTGCTCTACAAAATTTTGGAACATCATTGTATTAGGCCAGGGATTGGCAAACTTTCTATAGAGTCCAGTGGTAAATATTTTGAGCTTTGCAGTCCGTAAAAATGATTCAAGTCTGACAGCATAGTGAAAAAGCTGCCATCAGCAATATGTATGCAAACAAGCAGGGCCATGTTGCAATAAAACTTTATGAGCAAAACCAGGTGTGCGTGTTTTTGGGGTGTCTGGATTTAGCCTGTGGGTGGGAGTTGGCCAGGCTCTGCCATAGAGTGTCCACTAGGTGTGTTTCTGACTTGTATAAGTAAATTCCCTGCCAGGAGCCATGTCTGGATCCTAATCAAGAGTCCTCCACCCCACATCTAGCACCGGGCTTGCATAACAAATGTTACAGGATGTTATTTGTTACGTTACTTGTAATGTAACCTTAGGAAGGTAACAAATGTTCACAAAATATTTGTCAAAATATACGGTGAACATCTATTGACTCCTTAACTTTAAATACCTGGGCACCAAACCCCCCAATATTTATTGAATGAACACAAGAGCCATGCCCTAATCTAGGTGGGCTTCTCTAGGAAACGACCTTTAACTGTGACATTTATAAGTACAGACACTTATTGCTCACAGTTCTGGGGGTCGGGAAGTCCAAGATTAAGCTTTGCAGTCCATAAATACAATTCAGTGTCTGGTGAGGGTGTCACAGATGTGCCCATCCCTGCGTCCTCCCATGGCTGAAGGGGTGAGGGAGCTCCCTCGACTTCTCTTACAGAGCACCAACCCCATTCAGGAGGAGTCCCCCTGACCTCATCACTTCCAAAGGCCCTACCTCTCCCTGGGGTGCCTCCTGTACCAGGGTCCAGCTTTAGAATTTAGGGAGGACTCTAACATTCAGACCGTCACAAGCCACTGGTCTCATTGTCGGAAGACTCTGCCTCTTCCTAAGGCTTCAGAAGGTCAAGAGACCCAGCCCAAAGGATGTGCTCAGCCCTGGCTGCCCGGTCAGGAGCTGCCAGGGGCCGGAAGAGGTGGTGGAGGGCAGCAGGAACAGGGAGGGCTTGATGGCTGTTGGGGACTGTCTATTATCCTCTTATCAGGTTGCCGGTTCCTTCCATTGCTTTCCCCATAATAAATCAAATCTCCCTCTGTTGGTGCTGAGCGCTGGGGTCACTGCTTCTTTCTACCACACTTTACAGAGTGACAAATGTGACTGGGAGATTGACTGGAAGGAAAGGGAGTTTCCAGGCCGGTGTCAGCCTGCAGCTCCCTGCTCCTGCTCACTGTGGAGGGCACCTGGCCATGCCCAGGCCCTGGCTGGATGGGGAGGGAACAGTGGGTGCAGCTTATGACCCATGGGGTCCCCAGTCTAGCTGGGAAAGAAGAGGACCAGGCTGAGTTAAAGATGACCCTAGGCTGGGGTGAGTGAACGGACCCCCGAGGGCCGAAGCTGACCCTTCCAGCCCTCCCTGTTGCTGCTGCCTCCTTTTTAAATAATGGAAAATAAATTAAAAGAGCGATATTCTATGAAAAACATGAAACTGAGATTTCAGTGTCCATAAATAAAGTTATATTGGCACACGGTCACATTCATTCATTGACATATCGCCCGTGGTTGCTTTGTACCGCAGAGCAGACGGAGCAGCTATGATGGAGATCACAAGCTGAAATATCTACCATCTGGCTCTGTGCTGAGCCAATTTGCTGACCTCTGACCTGGATCACGAAGTAGCAGCATCAGCATTACCTGGGAGCTTGTTAGAAATGCAGAACCCCAGACAGGCACCACCCCAGGCCTAGTGGACAAGAATCTGCATCTTAACAGGAGCCCTAGGTGACCTGTGTGCACAGGGAAGTTTAGGAAGCCCTCAGGTATTGCGACGTGAACAGCATGTTTATCTATAGATTTTTAAAAATGCTTTACTCCCAGGGTAACCCCTCACTCAATGGGGGGATTTGTTGGGGCCATTTTATGGATGAGAAAGATTCTAGTCAAATGCTTGTCTAAGGTTATATACTTAGAAAGTGGCTGACCTGGGCTGACCTGCCTTAGGCTCCATGGTCCCCTGTGGCAAGGTCAAACTCAAGTGTCTGCAGTTTGAAGCCTTGAACTTCTCCAAGATTCAGTGACTGTTTTATTGGACATAGACCATATTTTGAAAGACTTTAAGATTACTTAAGATCATATTGGAGATGCAGGAAATTGACTTCTTAGAATCAGAAGACCAGGGACCCCTGGGCTGTATGGTCTCTCATGGTCCTGACTGGCTGGAGCTGAGTCATGGCTGCCCTTGTTGGCTGGCCGTGGCTTCTCTTGGTCACCAAGTCTCCAGCTGGGCTCCTGAGTCATTATGGGAGTCGCCTGTTCCCTTGCGCATCTGAGTTTGCATCCCTGGGTTCCACGCTGGCGGTGCAGAGCAGCCCGGGACTCACCTGGGAATCTTGTTAAAATGCAAGTGCCGATCCCATCCAGCAGGTCTGGGGCAGGTTAGCATCCGGCATTTTTTTTTTTTTTTTGAAAATTCACAAAAATTTTGAGGAAGTATTGCTGAGAGGCCTGTCTGTCCCCCGGGCTAGACTCGCTGGGCCCATAACTCAACCCCTCCCAACAGGCGCCTTTGCTGTTATCTCTAGGTGGCCGGGGCCCCAGGCCCTGCTGGTCAGCTCCAGCAGCTTTCTCCATCCACCTGCTGAATTGTCTAAATGCCACTGTTTTCTACATGTGACATGAGGCGGAAAAGGCTGAACAGCATCCCCTGCCCCACGGCACCCCTCCTGCACATTTCAGGCCTCAGCCCTGGATGGGGAAGGGGTGTTGGTGCCGAGATTTCCTGGGCTGAGGCCAGGAGTCAGGGCAAGAGACGGGCTCTGCGGTGCTGTGTCATTTCTTTGGTGGCTTCATGGCACCTGAGAACTGTGCTTCATTCAGGTGGGCGCGTCTAACATCCCCCCCCCCGCCCCCCGCCAGCACACACACTCACAGCGGAACAAACCCACAGTTTACAGCCTCCCTGGCCTTCCTGGACAAACATGCCTGCCGCTGCCCCCTGTCAGCAGCCCAGTGCCCCAGGCCCCAGGGAGGTGGGGCGCTGCTCCTGTCTCCAGACACCACTTCTCCTGCCCGCTGACAGTCAGAGGGGCCATGCCTGACCATTTGGGTCAGTGAAGGCCTCAACAGACTCATGGGCTGTGTTCTCAATGGGCTGCTGGAACTCTCTGGAGGCCCCCCTTTCCCTGGCATGAGCATCAGAACCCACAGAAAGAACGTGGGCGTGGGAAGTGCAACCTAATGCGGGTCTTCTCTCCTCCTTGATCTCAGCTTATCTCATTTGTAAAATGGGTATCGCGATAGCACCTCAAAGGACGGCCTGGAGCTTCCACCAGCTCCCAGGGCAGACTGTGGCGATGACAGGGCTCCTTACCCCGCAGGGTGGGAGGTGCACCTCCTCTTTCTCAAGGTCTCCGAGGGCAAAGCTTTGCTGCCTTCATTATGCACAAGGCAGGCAGGGTGGACAGGGGTCACCAGGAAGCAGAGAAAAGGAAGAAGGCCATCTTGTGATCCTCAAGGTTGTCAGTTTTAAAAAAATAATGATACCCGGTGTATTTCACGGAGGGGGTGTGTGTTCTGACAGCAGGTGACTTACTCCTTCCAAATGAGGTTATTCCTGGGCCTCTGTCCCTCTTGGGAAATGGGGCTTGGAGGTGGTGGGGGTGCAGGCTGTCTTCAGAACACGGTGCCTGAGCTGGTAGTCAGCATCCTTGTCACCCCTTGAGAGGCGTGTTCCTGGTCTTGGCCTCAGGCCTGGTGTGAGATCAGTGTACCAAGACTCAAGAGCAGTTCATCTGTAAAGGTCAGTGCTTGTCTCCAAGGTACTGACGAGCTTCTGAGGTGGGGCCTGGAGGAATTCTTTATAAATCCACTCTGCAATTAAGTTGGCTCGTTGCCTTGCGATGGGAAGAGATGATTCTACTAGGGCGTCCCGGGGGGTTTCTGTCAGCCAAAAGAAAAGGGCCAAGGACCTGCCGGCCTTGGCTGCAATCCTGCTCCAGCTGGTACGTACCTGTGGCCTTAGCAGGAGTCTGTGCAGACCAGGGTTCAGCTCTACCTCTCAGGGAGCTCTAGGGGTCAGAGGAGAGGACAAACAGGCACACGGCCTGGCCCAGGGTGCTCAGGGACTGGGCATGCCCTTCCCTCTCAGCCTGTGTTCACCCTCTGATCTACTTTGAATTATCCCACATAATTGAGGCCCAGCGGAATTAAGAAATTTGCTGAAGGTCACAGAGCTGGAGAACGGCAGAGGCCAACTTACAACCTGGGGATAGCATTGAAGTCCAAAGCCCACACTCTCCTCAGCTGTCCTCCCCATACCACAGTTATGCGGAAGTTCCTGATATATATATGCTGGGGATTGGACCAAGGACCTTTTGCACGCGAGGCAAGCACTCTACCGACTGATCTACATCCCCAGCCCGACCCCTTTTTTTTTTGTTTTTTCCTTTGGTACCAGGGATTGAACCCAGGGGCATAAACCCTTGTACATGCGAGGCAAGCATTCTACCACTGAGCCACATCCCCAGCCTCTTTTGTATTTTTTTTACAGATAGGGTCTCACTGAATTGCTTAGCATCTCACTAAATTGTTGAGGCTGGCTTTGAACTTGTGATCCTCCTGCCTCATCCTCCCAAGCCACTGGGATTACAGGCGTGTGCTACCAGACCTGGAGAGCTTCCTGCTTTTAATGCATTCCCTCACCTGCTCTTCCAAGGGATGGGGTGAGGACAATCATGCATCACTGAGTGTGGAGAGACTGCATTTATGGTTATGTGACTGGCCCATAGGGACACTGCTGGTCCTGGCGGGTGCAGGGCTGGCAGGACAATCCAGGCTGCCTGAACCCAAGCCAGGGCTCTTTCTAGTGAGCCAGGGGCGATGCAAGGATGTGGGAGGTGGTGGAGCAATTGTCATTAAGTCAAAAAATGGGTCTGTGATCCAGATGATTCCACCTGGAACATGTCAGTTGTCAGGCTAGACAGAGTGACAGATTCCTGTTTGCTCTGTGCTTAGAAGCATGGTATTTTAGCATTCACAGGCAGAAAGAAAACATAAGGACGCTTTACGGGTTGTGTGTCTGTTTTTCTGTGTGACATACACAAAGTGATTATCTCTCTTCATGGCAATGATGACCTGTCCATCGTGTAGGCATGTTGTATAAAGCTGAATTAGCAAATAAGAAAGCATGGCTCCAAGGAGAAGTACAGGGTTAGGTTCCTTGAAGCCTCAGGTGACATCATGGTCATTGACTGATCATACATACCGTTGTTTTATGTGTATTTCTATTGAAAGACCCCTGTTTAAGATATACTGCTGATTCACCACCCCGAACTCACCACAGTGCCACAGGGCGTACCTGAGCAAGACTGACTTACCTGTCCCTGCGTTTTTCCTGTAAAGAAATGGAGCATTGCTTAGGGCCACTAGACGGCACTTCAGCCCTACACTTGGGGGGCGTTTAAACAGTGGGAAATAAAGTATGAAGGTGGGTAAACACGGCACCAGAACCTGGGAAGGACTGTTTACAGTACGAGAGCTGGAACAAGAAGGCAGAGGGGCACCTTGCTCCACTCAAGTTTCCCACCCGTCAGCCGATGTCCATGAAGGACCACGAAAGCCTCCTGAGGGGGCATTTTAGGTCACAGATGGATCTCGGGCATCGAGGTGAAATCCAGAACCACCAGGTCTGATTGTACATCTCTCATTAGGAGGGACAACCTCATGCCGGAGGCTCTGACAGGGGACCCCAGGGCCCAGGATCTCGATCGAGTGGTGAAGGACCAACAGATGCCCGTCTAAGGGGCCATATTGCTCAAGAGAAGCAGAGACTCAGTGAGGCTGGTGGTGACAGGAAGTGAAGGTGAGAGGGCAGAGGAGGGACATGGGTGATGCGCGCCTCGCCTCCTTTCCTCCTGGGGTGGGACAGGGCCCCCTTCCACACTGCTCCCCTGCACACCACGTGGCCGAGGCCTGTCCTTGCTCTCCCTGGCCTCTGCCGACCATGAGACACACAGCCCCTCCTCTCTGGCGGCCTCCAGTTGTGATTCCTCACGGGTCCCCTGGCGCCACTTCATATTTTTCTGCTCTGTCCAGCACTGAGCCACCTCCTCCCACTTCAAAAGCGGATTGTGCCAGGAAAGCTCATCAGGTGAGTCAGCCTAGGAGACGGATCCCAGTCCAGGTCGCCTGCAGCTGATGACAGGAGCAACCCGGGCCAAGGAGGCGATGCCGGGGCTGCTGGAAATGTCACATCCAGAGCTGCCGCTCGTCCTCCAGGACGGACAGGGCTGTTGCAGGGGTGACTCAACCCTGTCTCTCTTAGGAGGACGAGAAACCCTGTGCGTGCAGGCGGAATTGTTGGGACACAGGGGTCTTGGCTTACTAGCCTGTCATCTTGTCGTCCTGAGCTCAGCCAGACCGTCTGGGGATGTGCTCCAACTCCACCAGAGCCTGTCTGTGCCTCGGTTTCCTCATCCATAAAAAGGAGGTACCAGCAGTGCCTACCTTGTTGGCTTGTTATGAGGGCTGCACTCAGTGAATGTACATATCAATAGAGCATTCATTTTATTACTGAAGTGATTGTAGTCTCCTCTTACCTCTAGTTTTACCTTCTTTCTTTCTTTTCTTTTTTTTTGGTACCAGGAATTGAACATCCCCAGCTCTTTTCATTTTTTATTTAGAGCAGGGTCTCACAAAGCTGCTGAGAGCCTCTTCGCTAAGTGGCTGAGGCTGCCTTTGAACTTGTGATTCTCCTGCCTCAGCCTCCTGAGTCAGTGGGATCATAGGCAAGCACCACCACGTATGGCTCTATAGTTTTACTTTCTATGGTCAACTGTGATTTGAAAATATTAAATGACCAGTTCCAGAAACAAATAATGCATAAGCTTTATATTGCACGTTGTTCTGTGTAGTGTGATAAAAAATTGTGTCCCGTCCTGTTCCAAGCTGCCCTGGAATCCTCCCTTTGTCCAGTGTATCCATGCTGTGTACACCACCTGCCTGTCACTTGGTAGCTGTCTCAGTTGCCGGACCTACTCTGTAGGTACTGCATGTAGTGCTTGTGTTCAGGTGACCCCCTTTTACTTAATGATCTTAAGCACCAGGGTGGTGACTCTGGCAATTTGGACATGCCAAGCTGTGCAGTGCTGTAGATATGGGGTTTGCTACTGTCAATGGTTTCAGGCATCAGCTGGGGGTCTTGGAATACATCTCCCCTGGGTTGGGGGGACTATTATATTATTATTGTTATTATATTTATTTATGATATTATTCTTGTCTCTAAAGTATGGAATGAGGCCAAATATTCCAAAGGGGTTTCTTGCCCTTCCTGTTTTTGGGACGCTTGTGGATGGGTGGCCCTGGGCAAGGCCCGTCCCCTGTCTGGTCCCGGGTTCTCATCTTTTGATTGAGGTGCTGAGGCTGCATCTCTGATGGCCTGAACCTATGAAATAAGCATCATGAACGGCCAGGGCGGGGTTAGCTTGCTATCTTGGCCTCATCCTGTGGATGTTAGAAGATGTTTTCTTTAGAAATTTACCCAGAATTTAATTAAATTCCCTGCCCTTTTGGTTTATTATGAACAACTGCTTATTTCAGCTGAGATAAACTATTAAGTCATCAAAATAACAGTTGATATCTGCAGTGGGCTTTGAAAGTCCCATTCACTCCATGTTTACCAGACACCTTCCTAAGTCTGGATCAACGTATTCTATCATTATTACAACCCCCAGGAAGGACATTATTATCCCTGTAATAGAGGAAGTTGAAGTCAAAGAAATTAAGCAACTTGCCCAAGAACCCACAACTGTAAATGGCAAGTCCAGATTCAAATCAGAAACCCTGACTCTGGACTCTATAAACTTGGTCCCGTGAGTACTGGCAGTTGGCCTTGAACTTGACTTCTAATCCTATGATGGTAACCTGACATTATGCAGTTCCTTTCAATAATTAAAACCTCAGAATCTCATCATTGGAAGACAACAGGGATCACCAAGGTGTCTTAGTTGGGTGGCTCATAGGACACTGTGAGAAGCTGAAAGAAGTCCTGGACCCTTTCCCAGCAAAACATCCATGTGACAGCCACAGAGGCACATGCGCACAGATGCGCCTCAATTTCAGGGGTTCAAACACCTCAGACGGAGAAACTCAGGTAGTTCCTCCTCTTCTGATAAACATTCACTTTTGCTTGGCTTTTCCGGAGCTGAGAACCTCCCACCTGGAGAACCTGCGGACTCCGCTGAGTTCGCCTTTGATTGTTACAAAGCTGCTGCTTCAACTTGATTGACATTCCGTGACTTTGGTTCCACTCTGCCCAGCAGATGTTGGTACAGAATCAACCTCCTCTGTCTTCCTGCGACAGCCCCTTCATGATTCGGAAGAGGTGGATCACGTGGTCTCTGGTCCTTCATTAATTGGTCCATTCTTCATAACTAGTTCATCAATGTCCCTCTCAAATGCCCAGAATTGGGGACAACCCAGAATGGGACAATCTTTGGCCGTACACTGATCGGCATAGTGGAGGGCTCTCCCTTTGTCCTGGGTCTCATACCTCCATGAACACATCTTAAGAGTGGATTACGTTTTTAAAACTATCTGATTTTGAAATATAACAACTATGGAGAGGGGCACCCACAAAAAAGGACAATTCAATGAACCAAAACCAAACATCACATCACCACCACCCAAGTCAAGACACAGAATATCCACCACTTCTGCCTCATCTCAACGACCGTCCTCTCTCTGCTCCAAAGAGAACTTCAGTCTGACTCCTCTTTTTTTTTTTTTAGGTGGTGGGGTAGGAGCCCAGGGCCTTGTGCACGCTAGGCAAGAGCTATACCCTTCAGCTACACGACCAGCCCTTCTTGTGCTTCTTAAAAGTTTTATCACCTAAACATGTACCTCAGTCAACACTATGATTTTTCTGGGTTTTGAATTTTATGTAAATAGAAGTATAGGAATGGGCTTTCTTTGCTCGACTTATTTCACTCATGGCTTGTTTGTAAGATCCATTCATGCCGTTACGTGTAGTTTAGTTCATGCAGTGCAGCTGTTGCTGAAAATATTCCATTTGTATAAATGGACTACAATTTATATTTTCTGTTGTTGATGGGCACACAAGTTTTGGAAATTATAAACAAAGCTATTATAAATAAGTGCTTTTGTTCATACGTGGTTCATACATGTATATATTTAGGTTGGGCAAATCTGAAAGAATCCTGCACAACTTTAACTTAGCAGATAATCTTAAACTATCTTCCAAAGGGGTTGTACTAATTTATACTTTCACCAGGTGTGTATGTGTGTGTGTGTGTTCCAGTTGTTCCATGTTTTTACCAACACTTAGCCTTATTAATCCTTTTAATCTTGGCTCTTCTGGTGGTTATATATGGCATCTCGTTGTGGTTTTATTTTGCATTTCCCTGGTGACCAATGAAGTCGAGGCCATTTCCATCTGTTATTTGGCATTTGTCGATTAGAACTTTTGGCAACCCAATACCCGTCTGACTCACACAGACTGGGAGCCAAGTGAAACAAAGTCTCTGACATAGGCTGCTATTTAGTAATCTCTCTCCTATTGACTTCAGTTGGTTTCCAGAGCAGGTCAGATATTCTTAATTATGATGATGGATAATATTCATTCAGTGTTTCAGGCACTGAGCTGAGTGTTTGCCATGCATAATGTCCTTTGATCCTTGCAACCGGCTTTTGAGGTCAATACTATCATTATCTTCATCATAAGAAGGAACTACGGTTGGGGAGGCTCAGCAACTTATCTAAGCTCTCCCAACTTAACTGTAACTAGATTCAAATTAATACCCTTAGTTGCTATAACATACTGTACATGAACAAATTTATGACTCTGAAAAGTTCTGCACTGAAAACTTACTTTAACACAATTTTTCAAATCTATTTGAACAAAATAGATCCTAACCTCCTGAATAATTGCAATTTTTGGAATATACTATCGTCCCTTGGTATCTGTGCAGGATTGGTTCCAGGACCAGTTCTACAGAGACCAGAATCCACAAATGCCCAATTCCCTTACATAGACTGGCACAGTATTGATATATAACCTGCACACATCCTCCTGGGTATTTTAAATCTAGATTACTTACAATACCTAAAAGGCTATAAAAATGCTGAATAAGTGATTGTTACAATGTATCATCTAAGAAATGATGTCAAGAAAGCAGTCTGCATGTTGAGGAAAGATGCAATTTTTTTCCCCTGAACATTTCTCTGTGTTTGGTTGAGTTCATGAACATGGAACCCATGGACCTATAGTCCCCACGGCCTCCTCTGGTTTCTAGTCTGGTAGAACTTTCACCAAAGGAAATTAAGTTAGTGTTGTCCAGGGGTCTCAGCCTTGACACATTGACATAGGGCTGCATAATTCTCCTGGGGGACCGTCTCATGCACTGCAGGGTGCTTAACAGTGTCCTGGCTTCTACTTGGTAGGGGCCAGTAGCATCCTATCCCCCCACCAAATTGTGGCATCTAAAATTGCCTCCAGATATGGCCACCTCCCCCCCCCCCCCCCCCCCCCCCCCCCGGGCAGCAGACCCCCAACTGCTGGTCTAACCTGGCTTCTGAGTGCGGTCTTCTTTATTCCCGGTGATCGCCTCTCACCTGTCTAAGCAGTCTCAAAACTGCCCAGCATGCCAATCTATTCTTAGGGAACAAGGAGCATTCTCCCACAGCAGAAGAACGCGCCCGCATCACGCATGCCGTCTTGAGTCTGCAGGGAGAACTCGTTTCAAACACCGCTATTGCAATGAGACACCAAGAGAGGTCGGATGGTGACTCGCTGGAGGTCACAAATACCCAGGGAGCAGAGGGCGGGCGACAGGTGCCCTGGGGAAGCGGGGAGTGTGTCCGCGGTCATCGACCTGCTTCACCTACCTTGCCCATTCCAGCGTGGGCGTGTCCCAGCTTGATCACCACCGGGAAGTGCGGGGCTGTGAGCTGAAAGAGGCAAGAGGAAATCACCTGTTAGCATCTCAGAGCATGGTCACCTGGGCTGTGGGCACTTCCTGTTCTGAAGTCAGGTTCACCCATCTGATGCTGCCCTGGGTCCCCACGGTCATGCTTTGTGGGTGGCCATCCTGCCGCGGCTCACGCATCCCACCCACCCGCGCTTTTTGCTTCCGAAAGGGAGCTCTGAGCTCTTCAACCAGCCTGTCTGGGGCACCCGTCAACCCACGGAGACAAGAAGGTCCTTCATGTCGCTCCTGTGCCTTTGAGGTGGGTTGTTGATTTCTGGAAGTCTATTTTGGGTTGCTTGAGGGAAAGTACCCACACCCCGTTGTGTCATGATAATGCCACTCCCTTCCATTTAGATGACCTCCAGCCAGGGGTCACCACGACCCACGCTCTGGGCTGCACAGATGTTCTGATGCCTGTCATTGGAGTGTCCCCTGGCAGAGCTGTCTGTCCTGTCACACCAGGGCACCGAGGAGCCCAGCTTTCCCTCTGGGTGGCTAGTGCCTGGTCTCTCATGTCGTAGCTGCTGTCACTGCTGCAGGAGGGTCCCTATAGGTCACGAAGCCATTCTCTGGAGCTCATCCTTCCACTCCCAGGTGGCCCCGGGATGCAATCGGGGAAGGCAGCTTGTTACCACTTTACAGACGGGAACTGAGACTCAGCTCAGCAGCTGGGAGGGGTGAGCTGAGGACTTGAATTTGACCCTGCTGGACTCCACACTTGGGGTGAACAAGCTTCCTGTGGTGGACTCCGAGTAATCCCCCTCCCCCACACCAGGCTACGGGTCACCACACCCTGGTGTCGAGAGCAAGCACATTCATTAAGGAAGCAATATTTGATTTTGACTCCAAAAGCAATATGCACAAACCAAGAAATTGGGAAAATAGAATAAAGTGGTAAGTTTAAAGAAGATTATGACGATCACCCTCAGACTTCCAACAGTTTCAGTGTATTATATGTTGGTCTTTTTTTTTTTTTTTTTTTAAAAAAAAAAACCCCATTATGTGTTTTTCTCTTGATTTGTTCTGTTTTTACAAAATTGGGAGTGTAGCACATATCCAGTTTTATTTCCTGTTCTTTCCACCTAATATTATGTGGGAGAATGTCCCCGGCTGTTATTTGTTAGTTTAATAGGTGTTATGAAATGCTTCACATATGAGAAAAGCCTCCATGAACCCTGTTGTGGGCAGCACCTTGCTTAAGAAATAAAACAGAGAGGAAGCCTCCACTCTCATTCTTTCTATCACACTCTCCCCTCCCGTCCCACAGGTAGCCCACATATGAATTCTGTGTTTATTAGTCTCTTGCATTTATTCATAATTTTCCTATTATACATACTTCCCAAGCCATGGGTCACACATTTTTAAGCTTCGTGTCAGTGGTACCAAAGAGTCGATTGCATGTCTGTTTCCACATGCTTGTGAGATTCACGTGCGTTCATAATGTAACTTGGACTCATTTTCCTGCTGCATGGTATTCCATTCCTTGGATACGTTACCATTTACTCATTTTCTGCTGATGAACATTTAAGTGATTTCTGTTTTTCCAGTTACAAACAAGACCACTGCAAACCCTCTTGAGTTGGACCTCCTCTAGCACGTGGGATGTTTCTCTGGGGCACATCCACAGGGAAAGAATTGCTGGGTTTGGGGGACGCTTGTCTCCATGGTCTAGATGTTGCCAGATTGCTCTGCAAAACGGTTGTAGCAACTTAGGCTCTAAAGGGCAGAGAGAGGGAAGTCCCACTAGCGGGGGTTCAAAGTCTCACATCTTACCCATCTCATCAGTGTGAGAGGCCGAACCCAGGGGTGTATTTTTATCCAGGGGCTTTTGTTCCCCAGCCATCCATGCAGACTTTAAGCACCCCCGGGAGTCCAAGGACTTGGGATTTCACTCATCTCATTTTAAGGGGGGGCTCGAGGTGGAGGAGAAACGGGTGTTCTTCTCCCTTGACCCCCACCATGGACACTGGTGTGCCAGAGGCCCTGCCATTTGCTCTCTGTTTAACCTTGGGCTAGCTATTTATCCTCTCTGAACCTCAGTTTTCTGACCTGCAAAATGGGGCGGCTAATGCCCAAGTCCCAGGATTGTTGGGAGGAGAGACAAGGAATGTAAGATGCTCAGCTCCCGATGATGCTAACCTGGCATGTAAAGAGGGGGGCAGGGAGGAGATACCGTGGGGAGGTGGGAAGGGGCAGGGAGACTGGATAATGGAGGAAGGAGAGCGGAGACTGTGGCCTCACAACCTCTGATAACACTGGAGGGAATGAACCGAAGACACAACCAGAAAAATCAGAAGCTCACACCAGAGGGAGCGGCCGAGGTGAAGACCATGGGTCCGGACAGGGGGTGGGCATGGTGGATAGGGTGGGCCGCTCAACGAGGTTTCCTTTCTTTCTTTCTTTGGTAGCAGGGAATGAACGCAGGGGCACTCCACCTCTGAGCCACATCCCCAGCCTGATTTCGTATTTTATTTAGAGACAGGGTCTCACTGAGTGGCTCAGTGCCTCCCCGTTCCTGAGGCTGGTTTTGAACTCGAGATCCTCCTGCCTCAGCCTCCTGAGCTGCTGGGATTATAGGCGTGTGCCCCGTGCCTGGCTAAGTTTTCTTTTCTTAAGTGACGCTTTTGAATTGAAATGATAGTGTTAAAAGGGTTATGAAAATGAGAGATGAGGTGGACACAGCCCCATCATTTAATCAAATCAGTATGTATGGGTCCACGCTGTTTTATTGTCCTCATTTTTATGCCCAATTAGAAAATCCAGGACAGTCTACGATATTAGAGAGAGAATTTTACATCTACCTCATCACTTAATATTATACCATCAGTATTTTCCTATTTTTGCTGCAGACATATTTCTTAGCTCTCCTCCCCGCAGCCCCAGGTCACTAATCTTGCTTGTTTGGTGCATCTGATGTCCACCCCCCAAGGTCACCTGCTCCCTCTTGTCAAAAGTGGCCACATGGCTGATTGAGGGTGATTTTTTTTCCCCCAAAAATAGCTCTCAAATCCTACCAGGCACACCCCTCTTCCAAGTTCACAGGAGCGGTCCTAACCCCACAATTTTATGACTGCGTAATATTCCACATCTGAATGTTCTGAAATCCTTCCCAAAGCTGCTTTCCTGGTAATGGGTGTCTGCAGTATCCGTCCTCTCTCTGTCCCCATCCCGCTCTGCTCCCTACAGGCAGGACGTCTCTTGGAACCTCTGGACCCAGGTCCTCATGAACTTGAGCTAGTGTTTTGCTTCCTGGAGGCCAGGCCAAGAGTTTTTCTAAGGGAGACCGGCAGCATGTGGCGATGTTGCACTGTCAGTTGTCGGAGAGCAACAAGTGGCAGTGGGCATGGCCTGTGCACTGGGGAGCCCACCCAGGACATCTTCTCCTGGGCAGGCGTGACTGGGCTGAGTGTCAGTGAGGGCCGGGGAGGGGAGCCAGGGACCACGAGCATTAGCGGCTTTCCCTGCCCCTCGTCACAGGGAAAAAGGCGGAGGCCAGCCGGGGGCCACCAGCCCCCCCCCCAGCCTTTTCCCCTCCCTCCGGCTGTTGAACGGGTTTCAAAGGCCCCCCATTTCCACCTTTGCCACTTGCCAGCCGCTCCCCAAACACAGACAGGTCACAGAGGACAGAACATCTTGTTGGCTGTTTTCTGTCTTCCTTTCCCAGCAAGAGCTTCATTTGTTGGAGGCCAGGCCAGCCTCCCCCAGGCCCGTCCATCATGGGCCCCCAGCGCTGCAGAGTCCAGCTGCCCCTGGGGGAGGCCTGGCATCCTGTTGGGGGGGGAATCAATTTTTGAAAACAGAGATCTCCACCCTGATAAGGGCGTATTCAAACGTATCCACAGAAACTGCAGTAGGTGGGGGGCCTGTGTCCCCGCAGGGTGCTCCGTGGGGAGATCAGAGGCAGAACAGTCTAAGCCCGGAGGGTGGTGGGCCACCCTCGCCCTGGAGCCCCGGAGCTGGACAAGGAGGCCCTCAGTGCCTGGCCCAGCTTCCCACCCAGGGAGGCGAGTCCCCCCTAGTCTGGGCTCTGGCGCTGGGACCATGAGCAGTGTCTGACCCCGGCTAAATGGCAGTGTGACGGTGTCCCCCAAGGTTCTCCTGTGGGGCCCTGGTTCCCAGTGCACTGGTGTTGAGGTGGAGGGCCTTTAAGAGGTGGGGCCTAGGGGGAGGTCACCAGGTCACTGAGGTGCTCCCTCAGAAGGGATTAAGTCGTTCTCGTGGGACTCCGGGGCTAGTCCTCAAGAATGGATTGTGAGAAATAAGCAAGCTCCCCTCCCCTCCCCTCCCCTCTCTTCCTGCCTCACCCTGTGGTGGCTTCCTCTCCCATGTGATCCTGCCACTGTGATGCCACTGTCCCAAGAGCCTCACCAGAGCCGAGGCCGATGGGGCCACCCAATCTCTGGCTTTCAGTTCCCCAAACTGTGAGTGCAATAAACTTCTATTTACTGAGTACTGGCCTCAGGAATTTCATTATAGTAACAGAAAACAGACCAATATAGTGATGGAAAAAGCAAAGCCAAGAAAAACTTGGAGGAACTCACTGACCAAAATCAAGGACGGAAGTCTCCCTGAAGAAGTCTGGAAGAGGTGGAGGGGGAACGGGGCCTCCGCTCTGTGACTATGAGATGCTGCCTGACCTGGCTTTTGCCTGCCTCTTCTGTTTCATCTTGTGCTTTTCCATCCTCCCAACTTCAACTCTTGGCTACACGTTATGTTCCAACCCACAGGCCTTTTGGTTCTTTACTAAGTGGACCATGTTACCTGAAGCCTCAGGACCTTTGCTTATGCTGCCCTTTCCCTGAAAGACCTTTCCTAACACTCTTCAGTCCCTTCTCATACTTCACGTCTTTATTGAAATGCTCTGTTACTGGACAGCCCTCCCTGGCCACTGTTCTAAAGGAGGTGCTTCCCACTGCCTGTCTGTTGTATCCTGAACTCTTCCTTCATGCGCTAGTCACCAGTTGCATTTATATATTCATTTCTCTGTTGTCCATTTCTCTGCTCTCCTATAGGTGTTCTGAAGGCAGGAAATGGCTTGTTTTGCTACCACTGTGGCTCCTGGCTCCACACAAGACCCGGCACACAGCAGACACCCTGAGGGCAGCATTGTGAGTCACATTTCCATTGCTGTGACAAAATACCTGAGAAAAATAGCTTTAAATAGCTTTATTTTGGGACGTAACTAGTAGTTTCAGAGGTTTTGAAGTGGGCACCCCCTTTCTCCACAGAAAAACCCTCTTCACCAGGGCTGATTTTAGGGCTATCAGCAAAAGAGTCTCTGAGAAAGAGTCCAATGTAGATAAACTTCCTATTATTGTGTTGCCCCGTTGACTTGGCCACTGGCCAAGAAGATACCAGCACTCCAGGTGCTGGACACCCCCTGACTAGTTTTTCACAAACATGTATCCAGTACAGTACTTTGTAGAAATGTGCAAACCAGGCCTCTGGCCTTGAGCTGCGCTTCACAGAGATGTCTACATTGTTAAGATAAGTTACAACTGGGCCCATGGTGACAGCTGGCAGGGGAGGAAAGAGAGGGGAGAAGAAGCTCTCCCCTTTTCAGGTGTTGTCCTTGAAGGGTTAACTTGCCCAGAACAGTGAGAGAAAAAGCTGCTTTTATGTGAACTTCTGCAGACTGTGAGCTTCTGAGCCCCTCCCCTTACACGCTGGGTATAAAACTCCGAAACTCCCTGAACTCGGGGTTCAGGGGATTGACTGATTACAGCAAAAGCTGTGCCCTCTGAACCTGGCTGCAGCCAAACAAAACTGCTTCCTGCTGTCTTGGGTGCCCTGCCTCGGCTGTCCCTACAACAGTTTCAGTTCACGGTCAGCTGACGCATGGCCTTTGGGCCAATGGCAAGGCAGAACAACATGGCCAGAGCATGTGGTGGAGCAGTCGCTCGCCTCACGGTGTCCAGGAGGTGAGAAAGGAAGAGGAGGCCTGAGTGGTGTCTGAACATCCCCTCAAGGGCACGCCCAGTGGCTGGATTCTTTCCCATCGGCCCGCCTCCCCCCAGTTCCACCACCTCCCTCCAGCGCCTCAGGCTGCAGAGGAGATCTTTGATGCCTGGGCCTCTGGGGGACATACCAGGTCTGAGATTTAGCCAGGGCTCAGTTTGGTGACTGCACGTTAGACGGAGCCTCCCAGGACAGGAGGGGGGGTCCTGAGCAAAGAGAGTCAGAAAGACCCTGTGGGACAGGGTCTGGTAAGGCCAACTCCAGTGGAAGGTTTCTTGGGGAGAGTTGTGACTTTGGGTGAGGGAGGACGAATGGGGAGTGACAAGCTTGTGAGGGACCCAGTCACCAAAGGTGGGAGTGGGGACAGTATCTGAGGTCACCGGACAGCTATGGAGGGTTTGGGCACATGGGACAGCCACCCACAAAGCAGGTTCAGGAAGATTCTTCTGCAAACGGCTCTGGTTCCTGAGCACGTTGTGTGCCAGGCCGGTCTCGGGGCGCTGTGGGGAGGGGGCACCTGTTTTTTTATTCCCTTTTTATACAAAGGAACATGAAGGCCAAAGGGGGCGGAGTTTCCTGCCTAAAGTCTCATCAGGAAGCCACAGAGCTGGGCTGTACCAGAGCCCCCATCCCGCCTCTGATGCTCTTGGCTCCCGTGTGCCCAGACTGTGCCCTCTGGACTTGGCTGGAGTGGGGATACTGAGGACAGACCGGCCACTGGTAACCGAGTGAGGCAGGGTGAGGTGGCAGCAGCTCCGACTTTGGACTCAGAAGGACCCACGTCTGTGGGCCGTCGGGCACGTCACTGAGCTCCATGTGACTCAGTTTCCACCTCCCCGGTTAGAAGATCATTTAAACCCCACCCCTGTCATTGCAGTGTCAGTCACAGAGACTCGGTCCCTGACTCATCATGGCCAGGGCAGAGGCATGGGTAGAGTTGGGGGGTGTCCAGGGCCTGGCATGTGACAGGTGGCATTTCATGTCGTCCCCGTGCTGTCTTCATCTCTGGTCTCGGGGTGAGGTGACAGGGGTGGGTGGGGCATTGTGGGAGGCTGATTGACAGGGCTCCCTTGCCCCTTGGATACAGAAAGGCCCGGGAAGCAGGAAGGAAGCGGGGCCTGGGGTGGGGTGGGGCGCAAGTCTCCTGGAGCCTTTGGCAGGAAGCGGAGGCCCAGGAACGGCACAGCTAGAGGCACTGCACACAGATCCCTCCAGAGAGTGGAGCAGCTGCACGGCTGCCCTGTGAACTCTGCCCTGGTCGGTAGCATCTGACAGACTCCTCGGAACTTAAGCATTACAAGTGAAGAAACTCCGGTCATGAGGGAGAAGGCCCTTTCCAGTCCTTTCGTGTGTGACAAATCTACAAAATACCACCTGGTCACGTGGCGGACAAAGTAGGTCAAGATGAAACTCCTGCCCATGGCCTCCAGGGCTTTGTGGGGTCTGGCCTCTGCCTTCTTCCCAGGCCCGGTCCTTCCCACGCTCCTCCATCGGCCTCTCTGCCCAGCCTCGCTGGCTTCCTTCCACACCCTGGGCACAGGGCCTTTGCATGTGCTCTTCTTGTTTCCTGGAAGGCAGTCCTGCTCCTCTTCATTGAGTCAACTCTTAACCTTGCTCAGGTCATAGCTCCAATGTCCATGCCTAGGTCACCTCTCTCCTGCTTGGCACTTCCATCGTTTGGATTCATCTGTGTGCTTGATCCACAAGTGTCTGAGGCCCTCCCTAGGCTGCAAGCGTTCTGAGAAGCTGTGGGTCTCATATCCTGTTGCTCATGACGGACCCTCAGGCCCCTCCTGAGCTGCAGACCCGCCTCCTGGCCTGGCTGCCAGGTGGTCCTGCACCGGCTACTCAACACCTCTGACTCCACATTTCCAAACAACTTCAAGAACTTTAAGAACATTCTTCCACCTGGGTTCCAACCTCAGGCAGTGTTCCCACCCCCCACCGGGTGCCCAAGATAGATATCCTGCCTCCTCTTCCATCTCATCCTGCCTCCTCCTCCAGCCTCGCCCAGCCACGGGTCTGGCACGCAGGCAGCCCCGGGACTGTCTGCTGAGCGAACTCCACAGGCTTCCTGCCCGGCTGAAGGCTCTCTGCCCCTGGGATTCCACCTCGGAACCCTCCATCACCTCTCCCTCCTCAGTGTGTCTTGGAAAAATACCGGCAGCATATTTAGAATAATTAAGCTAAACCTGCCCACCAAAGAGCAAACATTCCTTTCTCTTAGGTTTCCTGTTTCCCTGAGAAACGGAATCATCAGGAATAAACAACCTGATAGTATTTGTCTGTAAATAGGCTTTTCTGGTTCTTGCCTGCGTGATGTTTATGGTGTGGAACAGGCTCAGGAGGCCAGCCTTTCTCCCACGAGGACCTTCCCTAGGGATGCAGACAATATCCTCATGGGGGGCTGAATGACCCTGAGTGGCAGGCTGCAGGAGACCCCCCTGGTCCAGGCATGAGAGCCATAGGATCTCAAATTTCCTGGGTTTTCCATCATAATGTGCAGTATGTATTATTTATTTTTATTTTTTTTGTACCAGGAACTGAACTCAGGGCACTTGACCACTGAGCCACATCCCCAGCACTATTTAGTATTTTATTTAGAGACAGGGTCACACTGAGTTGCTGAGGCTGACTTTGAACTTGTGAACCTCCTGCCTCAGCTTCCAAAGCCGTTGGGATTATAAAGTCTGTACCTTGATAGGAAAGTTCTAGAACCATCTCTAAGTGGAGAAAGTGCCCTTTGCAATTCAGGTGATCCTTAATATGGGCACTTACAAGCCTCTTCTTGGTGGCTTCAGGAAATAGCCAATCATAACCGGGCTACTCCAGCATCCAGTTCTGGGCTTCAGTTTATGTTCCCACATACAATGTCCTAAGATTACAGCACTGAGGTTGCAAAGGTGGACTTGGCGTTGCAGACGGCAAATACTGCTTCCCTGGGGCATAGGCAAAGGACACGCCCCTTGTCTGGTTCAGGGAAACTGTTTGCAGAGTGCCATGGGATGAGTGGGAGAGTGACCACAGGCTGGGAGCCGGTGGACCTGTGTCTAGGCACCACTGGTGGCCTCCCTATGGCCCACCCCCAGCAACGTTCTGAGCCTCTTGGGTCTCCGTCACTTCCCTGTAAACGGGGGTGAGCGCTCCAGCGCAGGACATCACTGTCAAGATGAGAGTCTGTGTGTGAAGCACATGTTACACTTATCTGGATCTTGGACAGAAGTTCTTTGGGAATAATTTAAAATGACATTCACTTAAAATCCATCTGAATAACCCCCAATTACCACTTGCTTCAGTTATGGATATTTTTTTTTTAAATAAAAGATTTTCTTTTTTTACTGCTGTTTCTTATAAAAATCTAATTTGAAATTATTTGAAAACTTATCAGTTCATGGATATAATGGGTTTATCTGACATTCCTTACATGCGGAATGGTTCTGTATGCATTTCCTACGTACAACGATACCCAGACTCTCATCGTGACACCCCGCCTGGTTTTCATCCTGTAAACCTTGGGTAATCTTTTATTTAACACCATGACTTCTGATCTCTATAGTTCTAGTGATACTGCCTGAATTTTCTTTTTAAATAAAAGCTTTCCTGAGATAGAGTTCACATACCGTAGAATCCACCCTTTTAACATGCACCACGAGAGCTGGGCACAGTGCTGCCCGCCTGTAATCCCAGTGATTTAGGAGGCCGAGGCAGGAGGATCGCAAGTTCAAAGCCAGTCTCAGCAACTCAGTGAGGCCCTAAGCCCTGATCTCAAAAAAAAAAAAAAAAAAAAGCACGATTTGGTGTTTATATTCTATTCACAGAATCGAGCCACCATCGCCACTATCTAAATCCAGAACATTTTCATCAGTCAGAAAGAAACCCTGCCACCACGGCCAGTCACTCCTCATTCCCGCCTCCCGCCAGCCCCTGACAACCACTGACCCACTTGTCTCTGGATGTGCTGATCCCCGACATTTCCTGCACACGGAGCCGTCCATGTGCTCCTGCCGGTGACGGGCTCCTCTGCGGGGGCTTTCAGGATTCCTCTGTGCTGAGCAGCCATCAGTGCTTCGCTCCTTTTTATTGCTGCCTAATCCGTTGTATGAATGGTGTTTGATTTTTAAATGTATTTCTAAATCAGTTAATTTATTTGCTTTTGTGGCACTAGTGACCAAGCCCAGGCTCTTGCAAGTGCTGAGCACGTGAGTTACACCCCAGCCCCAATATAATAGTGAGTCCCTTGATGGGATTTCCTGTGTCTGCAGACCCTGAGGGCAAGTCCCTGTAGGTCTCTAGACTGTGGTCCATCCTTTGACAACATCCTAGATGACACATCATTACAATAGCCCCTTGACTTCCCCTCTGGGCAGGAGGAGGGTTTCACTGGCTGATTCCGGCTGGAGGGACTGCATCCTTTGGTGGCACAGGGCTCAGACTACATCTTGAGTGTCACCACTGGAGCAAGGACTATCTCTGCTTTCAGCTCCTTCTTAATGAACCTCGTCATCCCATGAATAAGCTGATACCGTGACAGGGTCAGAGGGAAGAATGTTTCAGGCCGAGACACAGTAATCAATGTGTGTTTGGTTTCTGCTTGCATCTCCTGACACAGAGCTCCCTAGACCCTGTCACCCCTGAGTGACAGGGATGCTTGGAGCATCTTCTGTTCCAATGGCAGCCTCCTGGATAGCTCAGGTGGGCACTGGTCTCCGATGGACCAAGCCATGATTAGAATCCGGGAGCTTCAGCCCCACCTCCGTCCTTGAGAGGAGAGGGTCTGGAGGCTGAGTGGGTCACCCATTGTGCCTACGTGTAGTGACCTCCAGAAAAAAAATCCCTTAGCTGTGGGGTTCAGAGGGCTTTGGTGAACACACCCTGTGCCAGGAGGGTGGAACACCCCATGTCCTGGGGGCAGGAGCTCCTGTGCCTGGGACCCTCACGGACCTCACTCGGTGCACCTCTTTATCGGGCCACCCTTTGTTCACTCTGCAGTGTCCCCTGTAATAAGCCAGGATGGCGTTAGCGTCGTATGGGCTAGTGGTACATGATTCCTGTAACTGCAGCTGTCTTCCTCCATCACTTTTGGAGGGAGAATCTGAGCCAGGAAGAATCAGGGGTCCCATGTTAAAGGTGGGCAGGGAGTGGATGGGCTGTATCTACAGCAGATGGTTGTGTGTGGGCATCAGGAAGGGACATCCAGAGAGATGGCTGTGAGCCCAAAGAGAATGATGGACAAGGGCCCCTCTGGCTCTCTCCTGGGCTGGGGATCAGGCAGCTCTGCTTATATGGCAGAGTGATACGACGGTTCCTCCAGGGTTACTCAGCCACCAAGACCCCCGACTCTTCATCATACTGTACCAGCCCCACCCGCTGCCCCAATCCGTACAACAGAGCGACTTCATTGCACAGAGGAAGAAACGGAGGCCCCCAGAGCAGAGGTGGGGCAGGGTGGAGTTCAGTTCACACCCTCCTGTTGCGGGTCAGGCTGCTGTCCGAGACATTTCATGAGAAGTGAGAGTGGAGGGCGGTGCCTCCCTTTGTAAATAAGAAAATGTAGGGGGAGGTCCCCAAACAAAGTTGCAAAACCAAGACTTCAACTTAGGGGTCAGGGCCCTGGGAGTCCAGCGTCCCATGCAGCCAGTCTTGACCTCAAACGAGTGCTACAGAGCACACGCCACCCACCTGGAAGCCGCTTACTGCCCGGGTCCCACCACAGTGCCTGGAGGACTAGGGGTGGGGGGTGGGGGCATGGGCAGGACCCGGGTCCCACCCCGCTCTGCCTCATGGAGCCTTTCAATCTGCAAACGCCACGAATGTGGGAACAGTACTGTCCAGCGGGGAGAGCAGCTGTGGGGGGGACAGCTGTGGAGGAGGGACTGGACTTGGGGTACTAATAGGATAGAAGTTGTCCTCAGAGGCTGGCCATGGGGGCGGTTAAACAGTCAGAAACAGGACGGTGTTCAAAGACGGGGACAGTCATTCCCCTCGTAGGTGGGGCTGGGGGTGAGTGGGGTCCAGGCTCACCTTCCCCCTCCCTCCGGCCGACCTGGCCCGGGGCTGGGCAGACAGTGCAGCCCTGGGGGCAGGAGCCTGCTGGTGGGTGGGCTCCCCCACACAAGGGGACCATAGGTCACCATGGCCTGGCCCCGGCATTCCAGAGGGTTCTGGGCCAGCTGCAGGGGAGCAAGGTCAGGGATGGAGGGGGCACCCAGGGGCCTGCTCTCCTTTACAGGGAAGCAGGAGGTGAGGGTGGGCAGGAGCCGGGGCAGCATGGCAGAGCTGGTCCCCATCTGCCACTGTGGGGCCTGTGGCTCAGGACCAGAGGGAACCTTTCAGAAACTACCAGGACGTGGCAGAGGTGGGGCTTTGTGACCAAGGGCAGTGTGTGTCTGGCTAAAGGGGCCCGGTTAAGAGAGGATTGCTGCTTGGTGCGGTGGTGCACGTCTGTAATCCCAGGGACTCTGGAGGCTGAGGCAGGAGGATCTCGAGTTCAAAGCCAGCCTCAGAAAGAATTAAATTACAACAGATGGGGTAGAGAGAGAAGATGGGAGGGGAGGGGAGGGGGGATAGTAGAGGATAGGAAAGGTAGCAGAATACAGCAGTCACTAATATGGCATCATGTAAAAATGTGGATGTGTAATCGATGGGATTCTGCAATCTGTATTTGGGGTAAAAATGGGAGTTCATAACCCACTTGAATCGAATGTATGAAATATGATATGTCAAGAGTTTTGTGATGTTTTGAACAACCAATAATAAAAAAAAAAGCCAGCCTCAGCAACTCAGTGAGGTCCTAAGCAACTCAGCAAGACCCTGACTCTAAATAAAATATAAAAAAGGGGTGGGGAGGAGGCTCAGTGGTTAAGTGCCCCTGTGTTTAATCCCCAATACCAAAAAATAAATAAAAGTTGCTGCTGACACTGATGTGGGAGGCCACAGTTGTCCCTGCTCTCCCAGTGGCCGGCTCTGCCCCAGCAGCAGAGACACGGCCTCTGATCCACACCAGGCCCCTTCACAGTGCCTGGACCTGATTCCCAGCCAGGACCCGAGACTGAACTAAACACCGTGTCCAGGTGACGCTGGAGGCAGAAGCTGTGCCTTGGAGCCGGATGGCCTGTCACGCTAGCCCCAGGGGGCACAGAAAAGACCCAGGCTCTTTCCTGAAAAGCCTCCCGGGCTGGTGGGGTCAGCAGATACTTTAATGAAAGAGTTCAACTTGGTGATGTCAACACTTAAGAGATTTATGATGAAAACACTCTCGGAACAAAAAAACAGGGAGTGGGGACCAGGCTTATTGACACCGTGTGGACAATGTATCATTTACAGTGGGTTTTGCAGGTCAAGTAGGAGTTTGTCAAGTAGAGAAAAGCATGTTCCAAGGGGGAAGTACTCACAGGAGAAAAGGCAGAAAGGTTCAAAGTCTCCTGGAGGATCCAGGAAATGTCAGGGTAACCACAGGACCCGGAGGGGGGTGGAGGGCGAGCCTGGGAGGGCAGCTGGCCAGGGTCACGTTCGAGAAGGATCTCAGATTAGATCTCCATTGCTCTGTGCAAATGAGGGTAGACACACTGTACTTTGTGCGGGTGGGCGTGCGTGTGTGTGCGCGTGCATGTGGGTGTGTGGGCGTGTGTGAGGATGCATGTTACAAACACTGGTTTATTATATGTGCACATTAAAACTGAACCACAGATTTGGTTATCCTGTCTTGGTTGTTTTCCCTACAAATTCAGAACCCCCAAAGATGAAGACCTGCCCTCACCTTTCAGGGTCACATGCTGAAGGATTCTCCCATGGAAGGACAGAATGTCCTGGGATTTGGCTGGGCGGGGAAGCCAGCCAGGTGTGCGGGGACAGTGTTGGGCCTGCCTTGGAGCCGGGCCCGGGGAACACGGGAATTCCTCACGTCCCTCTCTGTGTCCTTCGGCATGTGTTGGGACATTTCCCTCGTGACCCGTGTCTTCTGGAGGGACGCCCTCACTCTGCACGGTTCCGGGGAGGCTTGGGTGTCCCCTTCCCGGTGAGTGACAGGGTGGGGGACCCTGGGCCTGAGAAGCACATGGGAGCCAAATTGTAAAAAACCTCGTGAACTCTCCTGAGAGGTTTGGACTGGATCCTGGGCATGGTCGGAAGCCCAGCAAGGAATTTTTGGAAGGGGGATGCCACCGTTTTGATTCTCCCTTGGGAAAGAACAGCTCTGGCCGGGGCCTGGAGGGAGGAGGGGGCGGGAGTGGGTGGGGGGAGGGGCTGCCTTCTCCTGCAAACTGTCCCTAGGTGGCATCACGGCCAAGGTCACTGGCAGCCATGGGACAGGAGGGAGAGAGAGCCAAGCAAGCACGACCTCTTTTACCCGTGGGCCCCAGCATCGCACAAGAGGCGATCCCGAGTGCCAAGAAGTCAGCGGGGGGCCTGACTGAGGGTCGCCCTGGCTGGACTAGGGGTAGCCATGCCGTTCCCCAGGCCTGCAGGACGCCTGGCCGTGGCCGACGGCTGGATGGAGAGTGAGCGGCCCGGGCTCCCCGCTCACTGAGTCTCTGCTGCATGAGTGGATGAAGCCAGCCCAGCGTCTGACCCGGGAGCGGAGGAGCCCTCAGTCAATGTCCCTGGGCTCAAGTGAATTGATGTGAAAACGTCGGTTTCCAAGCCCAGCGAGAGGGGCCGCGGTCTCCTTGAGGGAAAAGCAATCTCCTCTCGGCCAGAGCTTCCAGAAGGGCCCTGCTCTCCAGGCTGAAAGGAGCTGGGGAAGCCAGACCAGGCTCAGGGTCTGCCCACTACCACGTCAGCCCTGAAACTCCCAGCTCCATTTTTCTCTGGTTCCTTGATGTGTGCTTCCTCCATTTCCGATGGATGGATGGTGTGTGTGTGTGTGTGTTTTATTTCCATCTAAAAAAAGCTTTTAGATGCTTTTAAATTAGGCATGAGTGAGGGCAATGCTCATTTCCCCCCCTTTCATTTTGAAGATGTGTGTCGTGCCAAAAGGCCTTTGGACGGAATGTTCAGAGGCTGCATAATAGAACAAGAGAAGCTGCCAACCTCCTAAATCACTCACCAGACAGGACAATCTCAGCCCCTGGGACTTAGTGACCCCTGGGCAGCACCACAGCCGAGTCCCCAATAAACGGAAGGATGCCTCAGAGCCTGCGGTCCCGGCAGGAAAGGAAGCCCCACCTTGAGGAGCTGGTGGTTCCAAGTGGACCACAACTCCCTGAGCTCACTGCTCTGAGAGTTGCCTAGTGATGAAGGAAATTGGGTCCCGATCTACAAAATCTCAGAGAGTGGGCTCGATGCCAGTATTTCTTCTCTGAATCTCAGTTTACACGTTGGTCAAATGGGTCTAATTGAGGGACTGCATGAGAATAGAGAGGGCTCTCATGCAGGGATGCCTACCTATAAGCACCTCTCTGCTGGTCCTTCCTTCTCTGTGGAATATGTGAGGTCCTGAGCCTTGATATTCAAAGTTTGATTGCAGGAGCAGCGGCGCCAGCATCAGTTAGACTCTTGCTAGAAATGAGATAGAACCACCCCAGAACAACTGCTCAGAGTCTGTGTCTTAACCAGATGCTCCGGTGGTTCCTGTGCAGGTTAGGGTTTTCAAGTGCTGCCCTGCCTGACCAGATGACCATTGCAGTGGACTCAAAGTCATTTGTAAAAGGAAAGCAATTCCTTGAATGACTCTAGATCTGAAATACTGTACAGTTTCAAGTCTGCTAACCCCCGGGTGTATGGCGCGTTTTCAGTCTTGCTATCTCACACTTCAGTTTTCTTTTACAAAGTGGAGGCAATCCTTCTGCCTTTTGTACCTTACTTATAGTAACGAGGAAGGCAGGGTGAAGTGGAGATCCAGGTCTGTTCCCTGGAAATGGCGCCCTGTCCCTGGGCTCGGCCTCTTGGGCCTCAGTTTCTTCCTCTGTGCCATGAAGTGGCTCCGTGGTGCTGACGGGTTGCTGTGTCTGTACTCAAGTTCACCAGCCAGGAGGTGGCAGAGCAAAAGCAGGTCTGTGATCGCCCTGATGCCCCGTTGGGGCTGAGAGTTCTGGACTCAGAGCAGCCTCACCTGCTGGCCCTCAGTGACTCCCCTCCAGAGAGGGCAGAGCCAGGTCTGCAGGCACAGGGCTGGGCTGGGTCTGAGCCCCACAGAGGGCTCTGTTTGCTTATAGTCTGCACAGCGGGGCTGGATTAGTCCAGCTTGGTAAATAGCTTTGGAGACCAGCAGGCTGGAAGGTCCACTTTGTCCAGCAGGAATGCACAGGGCCCCGCCCACACGCATCAGTGTCCCCTGCCTGGCTCCCCAACCGCGACCTCTCTGTTTCATGGCCCATTTCCATTTCCTTCTCTGGGCCTCAACTGAATATAAAAAAGTCTCTTGGCACTTTCTCCCCCAAGCCCTGTCCTTACCCCAATCAAACTCTCACAAGACACAACAGAAGGAGCCACAGGATGGGGGAGTCCTTTCAGGCCGGCTTCCCTCAGTTCCCTGGGTCACCTGGTGAGGTCGACCGGTGCTGACTTGAGCCCCGCGTCCTGAGGAAGGTGGAGGCTGCGTTTGTGCCACTAGCCAAGCCCAGGCTGCCTCATTCCCCAGGGTGGCCCGCAGGGTGGCCAGGTGGTGGCCTCGGAGGAGGGCAGCTGGAACATGTTTTCTCACAGCCACACTCCGGTTGACATTCCAGAAAGTCAGAGCAGGGAGGGACTCACGGAGCAGCAAGCCTGCACGGTCCCGCTCTTGGACTCCCAGTCGGGCTGCCCGGGCTCTGGAACTTCAGGAACTGGAATCAAAATGGCCCTGTGTGCAGGAACTTGACAGGGCTGCAGGGAGCACTCCACGTTCCCTGTTTCCTAAAGGGGGCTGAGAGGCTCCCCCTAGAAGTTCCAAACGTTGTCAATTTCTCGTTTGCCTTGCGTGTTATGTACTAGGGGAAACTGAGGCCCAGGGAGGGAAGTGACCCGCTCAAGGTCCTGGCCAGGATTGAGCTCAGCTGAGAGCACATCAGAAGTGCAGCCCGGGCCGGCGGGGGTGCGGGGACGGGGGGCAGGGGTCGTTCCCTGAACACCTCTCCCTGGGGTGGGGCCTTCTGTCGGTGCTCTCAGGCTGGTGGACCCCACAGCTGTTAAGAGGGGGATTAAGGGCTTCAGGGGAGGGACTGAGAAGGTGAGACTGTGGACCAGAGGCTGCTCCAGAAGGTGGCCAAAGTTTATCAACTAACACCCCCAGTGCTGGTGATCAAACTTGAGACTCGTGCATGCTAGGAAGTGCTCTGTTACAGTTTGGAGATGAGGTGTCCCCCCAAAACTCTTGTGTGAGACAATATAGGAATGCTCCAGGTGAAAGGGTTCCTTTGTGAGTGTTGTAACCTAGTCAGTGGATTAATCCTAATCAGTGGATTAATCCACATATATGGGTTCACTGGACAGTCACCTGAGGCAGGTACGGTGTGTCTGGAGGAGGTGGGTCACTGGGGTTTTGTTCCTGGTCAACAGACCACCCTCTGCCTCCTGGCCACCGTGTCCTGGGCTGCCTCCCTCTGCCACGATGTCTGCTTCACCTTGGGCCCAGAGCTATGGAGAGGGTCGACCGTGGACTGAATCTCTGAAACCATGAGCCAACATAAACTTTCCCTCCTTCTGTATTATTCTTGTTGGGTCTTTTGGTCCCAGCAATGAAAAATGGACTCAAACAGGCTCTACCACTAAGCTCCACCCGCAGCCCAAAGAACATGTCTTTTAAAATATGGAATGTGTACCTCCAACCCCACCTGCCCACCCAGCTGGCCACCTGGGCAAACTGGCGTATGCCCCTGGGTCCCCGGAATACGGGCACGTTCCGTTCTTTACTCCCTCCTCCCCGCGATCCATCCAGCCAATACTGATGGATTTCTTAATTCTGCCCCAGACGCCAGGGATACAGCAGTGAACCAGGCCCCTGCCTCCTTGGAACTTATTCAGATGGAGAAACCTGGTGACATTTTCATGGCAGAGGGACTGCGGTGCAGGGTAGGGTGGCACAGCTCTGTCGGGAGACTCTTTGGAGGTGTCCCGCCCTCCCTAAGAGCGGGTCTGCCGGGAAGAGGTGACTCTAGTGCTCATTTGTTTGAGATTGGATGTTCTTCATCCTGACAGGGTCCCCGAGGTTTTCCTGACTCCAAGGACACTGCCACCTCCCGGCTGATAACAAATGATGCTCAGGAGCATGCCAGCCCTCCCGCTCTATGAGGCAATCCTCGGAGGCCCTTGCCAAGATCAACTGTTTGGCCTTCTGCCTCGAAAGCTGATCCTCTTCCGAGTCTGATTATTGCTTTTCTGAAACACAGGCACCATGACATCATCGCCCCCTCCCTGGCTTGGGGATCTGATGGTCAGCATGAAGTCAGGTTTGGAGAGGTGCCTGTTCTTTGCCAATGCCCGGGGAGGCCTGGGGCGGGGGCCCTGGAGTGAAGCAGGCTTTGAGGGGGGAGGTCCCCAGAGACTGGGAGGGGGTTTGCTTTCAGATCTGTCACCAGCATCTGGGTCTGCCCCTCGGTGCACGGGGACGCAGCCTTGTGGTGGGGGCAGAGCTGACATTCCGTGGAGACGCAGCGGCCTGGTTTGACTAAGTTGTATTGGGATATTCCCAGTGTGACTGGGAACCACCCGCGGGGTGCCTTCCTGTCACTCCAGCTCCCCGGGCTCTCCCCTGGGCCATCTCTAAACAAATCCTACCACCAGCCACCTCAGGCACCTGTCCAGCCGCCCTCTGCCTGTTGGTGTCTGCTTGGTGAACAGTTCGGCCATCCCCCCAGGACAAGGGGTGACACTGTGAGGACTCAGGCAGGCCCGTTGGTTGTGGGGCACCTGCCGCAAGACACTGTCATGTGAGAGGGGAGGCTACGTCTTAGGCTCCCAGGTCAAGGCCCTGTGGACAGGAATCCCCTCTTGCCACTGCGGGGCCGTGGCCTTGCATCAGAAAGGGTTCCTTCGTTTGCCAGAAGCTGGGAGGACCTCAGGGGTCTTCTAGTCCTGCCCACTCATGGCAGGAGAGGAACCTATAGCTCAGCACGAGGTCACTTGCTCCTGTCCTGTAGCAAACCGGCAGCCTGCCTGAGCTTCCCGACTGTCCCCACTACACCGTACCCGAGGTGAGAAAAGATCTTGACGCAAAAGACCTCAGAGATGTTCCAGACATTTCTCGAACCCCTCCCCTCTGCCTTTCTGCTCCCGGGGTCACTGAGTTAGAACACCTGACAGTTCCTCGAGACTGAGTGGATTTTAGAGCCAACCTCAGTCAGGGCTGGGGACAGGGCTCAGTCTCACACATGTGACTCAGAAACCTGGAGACCCCCCGGATGGCGGTCTCCAGCCGGCAGCCTGCAGGCCAGGTGTGGCCCGCAGACCTGTTTCACCGGGACCCCCGCGAGTTGCTGGTGTTCTGATTGAACAGCTGGCCGACCTTCACAAAGTGGGAGACTTCACACAGAGTGTTTTCTTAAACGAGGGATTTTCTTAAAGAAAATCCAGCCACCGGTGTGCCCCATTTCTCCAGGCAGGGCCAGCTTCTTGTGGATGGGACACATGCCCTAGTTTGTCCCCTTCTTGCTAGCTGCTCTCGGTCATTCACTGGCCAGGAGGCACCCGAGTGGCTGGCCGGGGTCTTTCTGGTGGCCTCCCTTGGGCCATGTGTGTCCTAGATGGAGTCAGGCCCACAGGAGCATCTGGGGTCCTTCTTCAGGCGCTCAGGCCCTTTTGGGCCAGGGAGATGTTCAGGGCCTCAGGACGGTCACAGGACTGTTGTCGATCGACTGTGACGTTGGACAGCTGGCTGGGATGTTGGACACCCCCCCCCCCGCCTCTGTGCCCATCTACCCCACAGTGCCCTTCTCTCTCCAGCCAGGCTGCCCGGGGCGGACACTCCCCAGCTGGGCTGGGCCTGGTTATTCTCTCAGGCAGGTGTTTTCTGAGCCCCCGGAATGGGAACAGCAGGGGGCTGGCTTCACCCAGGAGGGAGACAGAGTCACAGAAGACGTAAGTCAAATACGTCTTTTGAAAGCTTCCAAAAAGGATAGTGGCTCACAGTTACGGGAGGAGCCAGGGCAGGCTTCATGGAGGGGGAGGTGTGTGCGGTGGGCCTTGAAGTTGACCATGAGCTTCAGGGATGAGACTCGGGGAGGGGGAGGCAGGGGAGCGGGCTCCAGGCAGGCAGGGGGGGGAAAGGCTGGCGGAGGCCGGGGTGGGAGGAGGCGTGTGCTGAGTGTGGCTGGCCCACAGAGGCAGGGGGATGGCATTTCAGACACGGCCCCGTAGGAGCTGGGGTTAGATCAAGGCTAGGAATTCACTCCAACGTATATAAAGGGAGGAGTCCGTCAGGAATGGACATCTTTGACTCAGTGAGGCCGGGGGCAGGTTTTGCTGAGGGAAGACAGGAAGCAGGAGCGTGGCCGCGCCCCTGGTGGAGGTATTTGGTTCTTGTTGAAATGCTAGTGTGGCCTTCTGCCCCAGCTGACCTGGTACAATGGTAGGGAAGTCCCAGGACACCTGCGGCCTGGTATCATTTCCACATGAATGTGTGCTGTGTGTCAACTGTCTGTCCCTCCAAAGCTCAGGATGACATCTGCTGGTCCCTTGGCGGTGTTGGGAGGCAGTGCCTTAAGATACGATTAGGTCCTTAAGAAGGGTTGTGGCCTGTCTCGTGGACCCAGGCTAGTTACCGCCAGAGCAGGCTGTTAGAGCTCAAGGCTGCCTCTACCCTACCTCTTGGCCCTTCCACTGTCTGCCGTGCGTTGAAGCAGCTGGGGCCCTCACCAGAAGTTGAACTGATGCTGGCTGGCACCATGCTCTCGGCCTCACCAACTCCAGAATCATGAACTAAAATCAACCCCTTTCTCTTATAAACCATCCAGTCTCAGGTGTTCTCTTATAGCAACAGAAAGTGGACAAAGACAGTATCATCTCCTTCACCAACTTTAAAGGAAGCCCTCAAATGATATGGTTAGGCCTTCCATGGGCTCCCAGTTCCCAGCCAAGGCCTGCCACTGGCTTGGGAGTCGAGGTGCAGTGAGCTGTGTGCTGTTCCTTCCTGCCCCCCTCTTCCTGGGCCTGTTATGTAAGTGGGTGGTGGCGCCCAGCAAGCTGGTAGCTTCCTGCTGCAGTGGCAGGGCCGGGCATCCGAGCTGGCACCGCTCAAGTTCCCCGCAGCATTCTGAACATTCGGGAACACAGGAAGGGCTGCGACGTTTAAGCTCCTTTTGTTTTCAAGGAGGGTTGGGAGCCCATTGGGAGGAGAGGAACAAAACCAGGAAGGCAGACTTGCTTTGCAAAGACAGTGTGTCCGCTTGCTGGGCCTCTGGGAGACCCCGTGCGCCCCTGACTGCACAGCCACACGTTGCCACCTGCTCACAGGCAGGACACTCCCATACCCCTCCACTCACCTTCCTCAGGCACCCGGAGACGCAGACACACGGGTCCGGGCACACACAGAAGCTGGGGCTTCTGTACACAGGGCCACCACCTGAATCCGACATCTGGGGGACATCCACACACAGAGATGGGCAAGCACCAACACGCACACGTGTACCCAGGTGGCGCCCCATGCAGAGACACCCAGACACACACCACACAAGGACACCAGACACAGACGCACAGGGACATTCTCTGAGTCTCAGACACGTCCCCTTGGAATAAGTGACAGGCTGGACTCCCACGTTCACGCGCACCCCCATCCTGTCTCCTTGAAGAAGCAGCTCCACAGAAAATACAGGGAAGAGTCCCTTTCCCAAGGGGCCAGGGGGCCTGCCCCGCCTCAGCCCGCTGCCCCTTGGGCCTCGGCCCTGAGGAAGGGGTGGCAGCCTAGATAAAGTCCCACCAGGGCTCCACGAGGGGACGGCAGTGAGTTCTTCAATTTTTCTCCTCCCCGTTTATCTAGACGATTCCACGCCATGTCCTTGATTGGGTTCCAAGTTTAGATTCTTCTTTCACAAAGTGAATGGGTTAAGAGTTGAGGGGAGAGAGGGCTGGCGAGGCCCTGGGGGAGGTGACTGGGGCTGGTGGAGCCGCCGCCATGTCCCCAGCATGGAGATTTCTCTACCTTCCGTCAGCCCCAAGCTGGAGCTGGGGAGGAGGAGGAGGAGGAGGAGGAGGAGGAGGAGGAGGGAGGAGGAGGAGGAGGAGGGGGGGGAGGAGGAGGAGGAGGAGGAGGAGGGGGAGGAGGAGGAGGAGGAGGGGGAGGAGGAGGAGGAGGGGGAGGAGGAGGAGGAGGAGGAGGGGGAGGAGGAGGAGGAGGAGGAGGAGGGAGGAGGAGGAGGAGGAGGGGGAGGAGGAGGAGGAGGAGGGGGAGGAGGAGGAGGAGGGGGAGGAGGAGGAGGAGGAGGGGGAGGGGGAGGAGGAGGAGGAGGAGGGGGAGGAGGAGGAGGAGGAGGAGGGGGAGGAGGAGAGGAGGAGGGGGAGGAGGAGGAGGAGGAGGGGGAGGAGGAGGAGGAGGAGGAGGAGGAGGGGGAGGAGGAGGAGGAGGAGGAGGAGGGGGAGGAGGAGGAGGAGGAGGAGGAGGGGGAGGAGGAGAGGAGGAGGGGGAGGAGGAGGAGGAGGAGGAGGAGGAGGAGGAGGAGGGGGAGGGGGAGGAGGAGGAGGAGGAGGGGGAGGAGGAGGAGGAGGAGGAGGAGGAGGAGGAGGAGGAGGGGGAGGAGGAGGAGGAGGAGGAGGAGGGGGAGGAGGAGGAGGAGGAGGAGGAGGAGGGGGAGGAGGAGGAAGCCGGGGCTAGCAAATGTCCGAATGCCTCCCACACCTTTGATGAAATCACACCCTTAGCCGTTGCTTGGGGTTTGGCTCCTGGATCTGGGTGAGTGACAGCAGAATGGCAGCCGTGGAGGTAGAAATGGAGGCTTCCCCAGCCTCTAGGAATTTCCATGAAGATACCAGAGAGAGTGAGCTGCATGAAGGTCCCAGAAAACCACACCTAGGTCTCAGAGAGGCCAGGAGAGGGGCCCAGTGGCCGTCTGGGCAGCATATGGAGAGGCTCTGCAATACGGTAGGATGCGAAGACAGATCAGCGACCCTTGTTAGAACATGTACAAAAACCTTCCCCAAAATGTTTGTGTCCAGGGACTGAACCTCACCGTGAAAGAGGCTCCCAGGGTCCACAAAGGCCAGGGGCGGCCAGCTCTGGCTTTCTGTCCAAATAGGTGGTGTGGCGTGGTGGGGAGGGGCTTCCTGGGCCCAAAGAGCCAGCCAGCTCTGTCTTTTCTGCCAGCTGCAGCCTAAACACCTTCTGAACGTCTCTCTCCTGTTCTGCCGCAGCCTCTTCCTGGAAATCTCTGCAGCCTTCCCTCTCAGCCAGTTCCTGGGACGAAAGCCTCTCTCTGCACGTCCTGCAGGGGTTCCTGGAATCCTGACGGTCTGGCTGGGAGAGGCCGCAGCGCTGTGGGATGATTAAGGGGAGGCACCCTGGAGGGAGCCGGGGCTGGGTGACCAGGCCTGGACTAAGATAAGCAGGGTGGACACTGCCTGAAAATCACGTAAAGAATGAGGTGAAGGAAAACAGGATGAAAACTTCAGAGGCCGCCTCCAAACTCATTAGTTAGAACGATTTCAACATCATATTTTAAAAAACGAGCATCAGGCAAATCAATCCACCGACACCTTCAAGAAGGACAGGATCTGGGCGGGCACGGGCATGAGCAGGCCTCCCTGGCCTCTCTTGCCTCCCGGAGGCCGGGCCTTTCTGGATTCGCATCTCAGCGCTCCTCCTGCGAGGTGGGGGTGACATAGAGTAAACTAAACATGCCTCAGGAGGGAGATTGGTAATGACCTGCGGCCCAGCTGTGTGACCACATCTGCGTTGTGGCACAGGGGCCCTGCAGGATTTCCTTTCTTGCTTAGAACTCTGTGTGGGTTCTAAGGTGAAGGCCAAACCTGTCGCGCTAGCCCCTTCCCTGGAAGCCAGAAGACACTGTCCGTCTGCCACACTGTGCTGCTGAGACCCCCGGGGCTGACCTTGGCCCTGAACTTCACATCATCCCAACCCCAGCCCTGACCACAGCCCGAGGGGCCTTTTAGAGTGCCTTGGAGGCCCCGTGATGTTCCAGGTCTCCTCTTTTGCATCTGTTTTGAAGCCCTGATCTCTGACGGCCCTTAAGACATCGGGAGCAGCTGTGCTTAGGGCTTAGGTTTGGAGATACTACGGTTCCTTCAAGGGCAAGGAGAAGAGAATAAAAATTCACCAGCCGTCATATAAGTTCACAGATCCTTAAAGCAGGCGAATCTTAGGAAAGCACTGGATGCAACTCCGGGCTTTCAAAGATGGGCAGCTTTAGAGTTGCATCCAGTGGTTTCTAAGACCCTCCTGCTTTAAGGATCTGTGAACTTATATGACATCTGGTGTCCCTTTCCCAAGGTCACAGGAATAATTTTATTTTTTGTTAAACAGCTACTATGTGTCATGCTTCAAAGTGTTTTATATTCATCAGCTCATTTATTCCTCCTATCACCCGTGAGGTGGGGACTGTTAAGATTTCTGCTTTCTAGAGGAAGTACCTGAGGCCCAGAGAGGGAAGTGACTTGCCCATAGTCACACAGCAACATGTGGTAATGTGGTATCTGAACATGGGTAATCAGACTCTAGCACTTCCAGGCTAAAGTCTTCTTTGCTCAAGCCAGATTTCTCTTTATGACACTAAAGGCAGGGAATGAATAATCTATGAGGTGAGGAATTTGCTTTTTGGCTCTTAGATTTACTCCCTATGAAAACAAGTCAGAGAGTGAAGGGCCAGGATCCTGCTGCCCCTTCTGTCGGTTGACCAGGCACCAGAGGGACGCCATGGCTCAGCAGTCAGGGTGGGGCTGCCCCGGACAGATAAAGGTCTAGTGCTGATTCTTGGACCAGTGACTTGGCTGCACAATGCAGGGTCAAAGGGGGTGTGAGTGCCAGTCCCACATCACCAGGCACAGCACGGCCCCAGGAGTCCCAGCATGGGCTGCCGTGATGGAGACCACGTCGGTGAGTGTGGGGTGCTGGGTGAGCCCCCCGTGAGTGGGACCAGCAGGGCGGCTCGGCCTCCAAGTTACTTGGTCATCTGTGAACTAATGGGCGTGGCCGGAGGATCTCCAAAGCTCCTTCCTGCCCTCGGATTCTATGACCCTGAGCTCTGGGCTCCAGGGTGTGGGGCAGGGAGCGGGGTGCTGGAGCATCAGCCTCCAGACGGCCAGCAGCTGTTTGGAAACACCCCCTGCACCTTCCCCGTCCTCTCTATTTCTCAGCTTGGCTCAAGGGCCGATTATATTACCAGTGGAGAAATAAACCAAAAACCCAGGGAAATGGCTGCTTCCCTGTTTTCTTCATCGCATTTTCCACGTACGTCATGCACAAGGCTTTTGCAAGAGCTGGGGACCGCCATCGGCGGGTTTTGCTCCTGCTTCCATTAGTTCATTGGGTGGTTATAGATAATGACATAAAACTTGTTATTGGGCCAGCCCTGGACGGTCTCTGGAGCAGTCATGTGGGTCCACTCTGAAGCTCCTTCCCGTGGAGGCGTAGGACTTTATTTCCACTCGGAATCTCAGTTTCCTCTTCTAGGAAATGAAGGTACTAGAAATACTGTTTGTCCCACAGGAAGGGCTAAGAGGAGGACTGATTGATTTAATATCCTATAAATCCAGGCCTAGAGGAATAACTGGAGGATTAGCTGCTGTTTTTACGAAGCACTTCGTGTTCGTTTACGGATCTGACGCACCCACCGACGCCACCCGGCTGATGGGATCTTACGAACCTGGTTTTTGACTTCAGAATGAGAAATAGTGACTTGTTCCGGGTCACACAGTAAGTGGCAGGGCCCCTAGTTTCTAGGGTGGCTTTTTTGAGACCAAGGTTAGACTATCTTCCGTTTTCCCACTGCCAGCTAACTTCTGCTTGTCCTTCAGGACCACCCAGACATCACCCCTCCGAGGAACCAATACTTGGTCCCCCAGGCTGGCTTCCAGGACCCTGTGCCCCCTGTGCCCCCTCTGCCCACCTCTACTTCCCCACTGCGGGCAGAGATGTTGTCTACGAGGAACACTCACACCGTCCTCAACTCTGTCTATCTTTCATTTAACATCTTTCTGTCTCTTCCATCCATCCATCCATCCATCCAGCCAGCCATCCTTTTATCTTCTTGACTTTTCGTCTTTGGACTTTGCTACAGTCTTCAGCTTACATTTGGGGGCTCAGTAAATGCTGGTTGAAATAAATGGATGGGAATTCCCAGGGGCTCTGACAGAAGGAGTGTTTGTTCATGGCTGGTGCTGGGTCAACCCACAACTCCATATTCTTCCCCCCAATCAGGACCTATCCACAGACACACAGTGGTGCCAAATATTTGAAATAGGGACACCCTGGAACATGGGTGTGAGTACTTGAGAGATGTGTTGAAGGTCCCCAGCGTGGTCCTGGGTTTCAGGGGCGGGTGAGTTTTCTGGCGCCTGGTGGGGGGCCTTGGCAGGGTGTCCCTGGATGCCGTTCCTCTGTGCAGTGTGTTAAGGTGGCAGGTTACATGGTCTGCACGGGGGTGAGGGCCTGTGTTCTCATGAACCTCGCCTCCTCTCTGGGGTTTCTTCTGCTCCCCAATGTTCATGAGTCAGGCTCTTCTGGGCCGAGGACTGGTGTGAGCCCATGTTGGAGCGCCCTGGATGCTGCTTAGCGTGGCTCTCGGTGACATGGGTCCCACCCCTCTCATCAGATCCCGGTCCACCTCTTTAGCCTCACACTCCTACTGTCCACGCGTCACACAGCTTCAGAGCCCAGCTGCTCCCGCAAACACGAAGGCTCCTCCTGCCTCTCTCCCCCTGGGCTTGCTGACCCTCGGCCTGAGATGCCCCCTCTCCCCCTCCCTCTGCTGGGTAGGACCCCTGTCCTCAAGCCCGTGTAGCTCTCCTCCTCCAGGAAGCCTCCTGCACCCTCCTGCCAGTGGCCTGCCTGCCCGCCCATCCTCCCCAGATGGGCTTTCTCCTGTGTCTCCCTCTAGACCTGGGGGCACACTCGACCCTTTGCACTGTCACCTGGAATCTACGGCGGTAACTGACCCAGGCAGCGCTTCAGACCTGTTGGTGGACTCACGAAGCGCATTGATCTCATCAGAGAGAGGATGTGGGTGCAGCCTGTGGGCCTCGGCATCGGGGGACTCCGCTAAGGGACCCCAGGGGCCACCGCTGGAGTGGGAGGTGCTGGGCTAGACCCCGCTTCCAGCCCTTCCCCCCTCGTAAGCACATCCCTGGATTCACTCTCCTAGAAATCAGTCAGGAGGGGGGTCATGGGACTGCCGGGAGGCCGGGATGGCCCTCAGATCTCAGCTGGATGGCGCCCCCCCCCCCCCCCCCGTCTCTGCAGCAGCACAGGGACAATCAGACTGGCGACAGAGTTAGACCGGGTCCCGTGGCATCATCCCATAGGAAGAGACCTTAGACACTGTGCACACACGTCCACCTGGTGGTGATGACCGGCCCCGGGCAGCGCTGCCTCCTTCTGGCTTGTGACCCGACCAATAGAGCTCACCGGCTCCAAGTGAGCGTCACTCTCCGGAGTTCAGTGGTATTATGGGATGGATCTTCAATGTCCCCCCAAGGCTTGGTCCCCAGTCAGCAGTGTCCCGAGGTGGAGCCTTGGAGAGGAGACAGGATCAGGAGAACTGAACCTCATCAATGGATGAATCCACTCTGAATTCACAGCCTCACGGGCTATGGGAGGTGCTGGTAACTTCAGGAGGTGGTCTTAGCTGGAGGAGGTAGGCCGGTCTTGGGGCACGCCCTGGAAGCTGTATTTTGTCCAGTTCTCCCCGCCCCCTCTGCTCCCCGATGCCAGGAGGGGAGCAGTTTTGCTCCTCCAGGTCTTTCCACCGTGGCCTGCTGCCTCATCAGGGGCCCAGCCACGATGAAGCCAAGTGCCCATGGAATGGACCTCTGCAACTATGAGTCAGAATAACCTTTCCTCTTTGAAATTGTTTTATCTCAGGTACTTTGTCACAGTGAAGGAAAGCTCACCCAGGGGCTCTGAGACTCCTGTGCACTTCAGGATCCCTGGGGAGCTAAATGTCCAAATGCATCTTTAGGGTCTCTTCCGAGAGTTTGATGTAGAGGGTCTGGAGGTCCGGGAATCTGCACTTTAGTCAAGTGTCCTTCACTCAGAAGTTCTACCCCTAGGTGTCTCTCCAAGAGAAATAAAAACGTAGTGTCCACTTAAAGACGTGTGTGTGAAGGTTCAGAAAGCTTTATTCACATCAGCCCAAAGGTGGACACAGCCCACGGGTCCCTGGACTAATAAATGGATGGGACGCTGCTCATCCATACAAGGGGCTTATTAAACCACCAAAAAGGGACGAAGTGGTGACGCATGCTACAACATAGATGGCGCTCAGAAACATGCTCAGAGAGAGACGCCAGACTCAAAAGGCCACGTATGAAGTGTCAGGCAAACCTATAGAGACGCAGAGCAAATTAGTGGTTGTTGGGGGTCGCTGGGGGCTCAGGGATGTATACTTTAATAAGTGAATTGCACAGTATGTTCATTATATCTTAATAAAACCATTATTAAAAAAATACCAAATGAGTCGCCCCTGGGAAGGTGGGAGGGTGGGAGACCCAACTATTTGAGAAGCATTTTTCAGAGGCGTAGACTATGCCTCCCTGGCCTCTAGAGGGGGGGTGTCCCTGCTTCCAGAGCATGTCCTTTGGAAATTCTCACACTGTTTCCAGTTAGGAATTCCCTCCATTTTCCAGAAGGGTAAACCAAGGCATGAGCTCTGAAGGGACTTGAGGTGTGATTGGTATCCAATCCCAACTTTTTTGATCAGGAACCATATCAAAAATAAGTGAGGCTGCATCTTGGGAAGGATGACTAGTTATTTGCTTTAAAAACTCACACTAAAAATTATGCTTGTACTCTATACGGATCCACTATGAACACCATGAAATAAACACAGTTTACACCTTAAAAGGCGAGTTTCAACAAGGACAAGAAAATCCTCTTTGGGTAAGACTTGAGCAGAGAGCTAAGGGAGCTTAATTCTCACCCTCTCCTGCGGTTACCCAGAGAGCCCCAGGGATCATTGAGCTGGGTATAATGAGAGAGGCTTAGGAGAGGGCATATGGGTCAGCAGAGCTGGCCCTTAAGGCCAGACAAATGAAGAACAGAGCCAGGACTGAGGAGAGAATGCCACGGGAGATCGAAATCAGAAGAAATCACGTTCAGGCCCCCAGGTTTCAAAATTCCAATATTTTACTCTTGGTGTGGACTTGACCTTGACCTTGACCTTCATTTTACAAATGAAGATGATAAATACTTCTAGGATTCTCCAAAGCACTAACTGAGGATGTATTTAAAGACAGAAAAGAGAGAGTCTTAGGGAAGCAATATGAAAGGAAGGAAATAGGGAACAGATTCCAGTTTCACAAACATCGATTGAGTACCTACTGTATGCAGAAACTGCTAAAGAGGAATTTCACTGGAGTCTCTAAGCTTTAGGGAGCCCCTGGTTTTGTGGGAGACAAGACCTACGAGCAAGAGCCTCCGTACCAGGCCATGGGGAGAGGGCCAGGAGTATCAGGGCAGGAGATGGGAACAAGTCACAGCTGAAGGTAGGTCCTTCTATGTGCTGGGTGGCAGCTGTCCTGCCAGGCGAGTGCCCAGGGCCCTGGGGTGCCTTTGCAGAGGCCCTGGCTCCTGGGCACCCTCCCACATGAACCCCTGCAGTCCACCCAAGCAGGGCGCTTGCGGGGCTGATGAAGGACACGGGCACAGGAGCAACACAGCGCCCCAGGTCATCCGTTTCTCCCCTCCCGCCAGCCCCTTGGGGCCATCAGTGACATTCCTTTCCCTCCTAAGCAAACACGGTTGTGTACTGCAGCCTGCCAGGAAGTGGAGCGCCCCCAGGGACAGCCCAGCCTCCTCCCTCCCTCCCTCCCTCCCTCCACGCCTGGGCCGGCTGCACGGGCCTCCCCGCGTGGTGGCCTCGGTGGCTTTCTCCTCTTTCTCCCAGTTCCCAGAAAGGGGAGGAGGGGACGGGAACTTGGCCGAGGCCTCCTTTTGGAATCGCCCTCCCCAGCTCCATCCTGGGGAGCAGCTTCCACTGCGGTGACCTGCGGTGGTTAGCGGGCGGGTGGGAGGACAGTGAGAGGTGACACGTGGGGGCGAGAGAAGAGGCCCCAGTGCTGTGAGAAAACGGAGGAGGCGGACAGCAGAGGACGCGGGGTCAGGGATGGGCACTCGGGCTGTGATGTTCTTCCCTCCAGAGCAGTTTTCTTAGAAAAATTAAGAAAACAAGTACAAGGAGCCCACGTCCGTCCTTAAAGCCAAAGAATGAAAGTGGACCTCAGGGTCTAGGAGTGGCCAAAAAAATGCCTCCTTATATTTACTTTTTCTTTTTTGGTAACGGGGATTGAACTCAGGGACACTCGACCACTGAGCCACACACCCCAGCTCTGTTCTGTATTTTATTTAGAGACAGGTTCACTGAGTTGCTTAGGGCCTCACTTTTGCTGAGGCTGGCTTGGGACTCGCGATCCTCCTGCCTCAGCCTCCTGAGCTGCTGGGATGACAGGCGAGCGCCCCTGTGCCCGGCCACCTCTTAGTGTCTTAAGCTCCGCAGCTTTATCTGTTTGCTTTTGCGCATGCCCAATACTTGAGAGGCTGGGGGTGTTTCTGAAATGTTAATTGGTGACTGTTTTCACCGTGGTATGTCCTTGCTCTCTGGAGAGCCTCCCGCTTCGAGCCACATGGCTGTTCCGTGGCTTCAAGACAGAGTTAGGAAAACCAAAATAGTTCTCAGCAGAGCAGATCGTAGATTTGGGGAGAATGTGGGGAGCAAGCCCAAGACTTCTCCTCTCTGAGATGGGAAAAGGGCTCCCCTGACTGGAGCAAAGGGGCGCTGAGCAGATAAATCCACAGATGGGGAGATTTTTTTCTTCCCCTGGAGGTGGTGATGGGAGCCGAGCCCTGATTCTGGCGCATGGCCCCGAGGCAGGTGTCTTGGAGTTCAGGCTGGTAAGGAACTTGCACGCCATTTCCTGGGGAGAACCGCATGATGGGAGAGGCACAAGACTCTACAGAGAGGAAACGGCTCCAGGAAAGGCCTGGGAGCATGGAGTCCCCGACAGCATTTCTGGTGCCTAATGAAGTATGGACATAGCGGAGAGATTCCTGTGTGGCAGGGAGGACACGGAGCTCAGCACAGAGAGCTGAAGTAGACCCCAGGGATGGGATGGGCGACGGACTTAGAAGCTGCCGTGAGGCCCCTTAACTGTGTGCCACAGGTGACGGCTGGCTTGGCTCCCACGGTACCCATGACATTGACCCTCCCCTCCCCGTCCACTGGAGCTAGCTCACGCTCCAGAAGTTTGACACAGCTCTAGAAGGAGGGGAGGGGATCCCAAACAGCTTCATCCATGTTGGTGCTCAAAGTAGAAAATACACTGAACCCTAGAAACATCCATCGAACCCTAGAAACGATCCTACCTTGACCGCAGCCGAGTCCTCCTGGGGTAACGGACGGAGGCTCTGACTCCTGTGCTCGCTCAGGGTTGGCAGTTTCAATACAGATGGACGTCTGAGTTCTAAACACTTCTTGAGCACTTCTTTTACCAGGTTTTTTGGGGGATAATAGATGAATAAAGATGCAGTAGATGTGCTTACGACGGGCGCTCCAAGAAGTTTTCAAACACTGCGTTACCAAGGCAAGAAGACCCCAGGGGGGTTTTTGCAGGCCCCACAGTCTGTGGAGGGTGTTTTCTGGTGTTTGAATGAAGGACAGAGGGACTCTAAGGGGCCTGCTTTTGTCAGCAGAAGTTGAGGAACCATGAAGTGGAGGGGGAGAATGGAGGCAGATATCGCAGGAATACTAACCAGCAACACTGCCTCCTCTCCCTGTGGTTCTCCGTTATAGGAAACATTCAGGCAGAGCAGTTGGAGTGAGAGGAGACCTGTTCAGCTCATGGGAGAGGTTTTTGGTGAACACTTCTGCACTGATAGTAAGAAGTTAGGAGGAAATGCAAGGCCTGAATCTCCTGAAGCCACTGGCTGAAATGTTCCAGGACGTGAACCAGTTCAGGTCTGTATGTTGCTGCATCTACCAAAAGCTTGGGACTGTCTCTCACCTGTTTTTATTTTTATTTTCTTTCTCTCTCTCTTTCTTTCTTCCTTTTTTTGTGTATACTGTCAACTTTCTGTTACTGTAACAAAATACCAGAGATTATCAATTTGTAAAGAGAAAAGGTTTGCTTTAACTCATGGGTTCAGAGGTTTCATTCCATTTGGGCCTGTGGTGAGGCAGCACATCAGATAGGATCATGTGACAGAAGGAACTTCTCACCTCATGGCAGCTAGGAAATGAAGAGAGACACAAGAGGACGGGGTCCCCAAATACCCTTCAAGGGAACACGATGACCCAACTTTTCACTAGGTCCCACCTCCTAGTAGTGCCCCAAGCTGGCAACCAAGCCTTCAATGTGTGGCCTCTGGGGAACATTCCGGGTCCAAACTCTAATGGTATGTGTGGGTTTTAGCTCTTCTGTCTTTTCTGTGTATCATGGGACACTGCTCTTTGACCTGGAAGACGCCACCCAGTTCACCTCTGCGGGTTTATAAGGAGCAAATCCAAGGGGCCAGCAGGAGAGGGATTGAAGGACCTCTACAAGGTCCCCTGGGTCTTTTCTCAGAACCTACTGTGGACTCTCCAAGGCCACAGTCATGTAAGGCAGGGCTGGAGTTCTGGGGTCGGAGATGAATTTGGGTGGTGCATGGATAGATCAGTGCACTGACCCACGTGCTGAGAAAGGGACTTCCTTCCCGTTAATTTTGTAGCCTTGAGATTCCATCAATGGAGTCTCAGTTTGGTGCCAGAGCATCTAGAACCTTCCCAATGCTTGTAAGCTTCTAACTCTGGGAGACTGGAGATTGTGGCAGGCGAGAGTATCCAGCATGAATTTAATAATATTGCTGTGTGCGTGTGCGTGTGGTGTGTGCGTGTGCGTGTGTGTGTGTGTGTGTTTACATCTTTTAATGGTCATTTTCTTTTGTTTAGGGCAGGAGTTTTGGTCTCCCTTTTAGGCAGTCCTATAGAGTTTCTCTTGAAGTAACTTATTCATTGAAGTTAAGATGGAGGAGATTTAAAGAACAATCAATAATTAGATCGATCATAGCCTCGATCGTATACAGCATGGTAAAGATTGTCATGGTGGTGACCGATGACTGAAGTTTGCGAAAGCTGGACTTGAGGTCTTGGTTCCAGGGAAAATTCTGTCTTTGGCGGTTGAATGGGAAGGACGCAGCACACCTTGCTGCCAGGTACCTACGCTGGCGACTTGGCTTGGGAAAGCTCTCCTTGGGGCCAGTGGGTGGCTTGACCTCAGGCGGTTTGCTTCACTCCAAGGCTCCAGTTTCCCCAGTTGCAAATTGGGACTATCCCTGGGTGTTGGGGCAGAACGCTCAGAGAAATCCCTTGAGACAGAGTCTCGTGCTCAGAAAGCAGAGTTTGTCGACAGGAAAGGCTGCCAGTCTGCCCAGCAGAGTGGCACAGCAGCCAGAGTCTCTCCAATAGAGGTTTTATGTCTCTTTAGCAAGGAACAAGAGCAAGCTGGACTTGACCTTGGGGCAGGTGGCTGGGAAACAACAGATTTGTGCATTTAGGGACCTGGAGGGGGCGGTTATGGGAACAGCATATCTTCAAGTTTTCTTGGCAGTTTATAAGTTTCAGTCCCAGGATTAACATGGGGTTACTAATATCTAGGTTACCCCATCACTAAGTCCTGGGGAGGTGCGGGGTGAAATGGGGTGGCACCCACAGAACAGGCAGGCTGAGCTCAGAGCCTGGTGCGCGGGAAGCACCCAGTGAGCAATTGTGGTTTTTGTGGTTAGAAGGATTTCTGACCCGAGGTGCCGGGCGACAGTCCCTGGTCACTTATACCAATGAGCGTGTTTCACACTCTTTCTTCATAGTGAGCTTGGATGGGGGAGGTGACGCAGAAGCCCTGCATAGGAGGGAGAGTTGGAAACAAGGAGACAGGCTCCTCCTGACCGTCTTTCAGAGCAATTGCCTCCTTTGCCCTAATTCTTCATCCTTCTCTGTGTCGATTCCTTTCCAGGTGACCCCTCTAGTTTGAACATGATCTGTCCCTCTGAGGTCCGTAGGCCAGAGACTTGGTTCCTGATATAACGGTATTCAGAGGCAGTTTTTAGGAGTGGGGCCTCGTGGGAGTGAGTAGGTCCCTGGGCTCCACCCTTCTCGGGTTGGTTACATGAGGGTGGGTTGTCATAAAGTGAGTTTGGTTTGCTCAGCTTGTCCCCTTGCTGTGTGACCTCTCTGTCCCGTGCGTTCCTGCCAGGTGGTGCTATTTGCCCTCATCAGGAGCTGAAACTCGTGCCCTGCTCTTGGGCCTTTTGAACAGTGAGCTAAATAAACCTCTTTTCTTTTTAAAGTAACTAGTGTTAAGGCATTTTATTATAGCAACACATTTTATTATGGCAACTTTGTCTTTCCTTTAATGGAAGAATTATACTTCCCCTGTCCTTAAATTGGGCAAGGCCACGTCACCTGCTTGGATCAATGGGATATTAGCTGACACAATATAAGCAGTTGCTTAAAGTGCATAGGTATTTGGGCATTGCCCTCTGCACCTCTTTAATGACCAGAAAGGAAACAGTTGAACTGACGAAACAGCAGCATTTGGAGGCCCCCTGTCTGCTGACGCGGCTACGTCATGGGAAGAGGGGGTGGGAGAAGGAACACGATGTGACTAAGTGCCCAGCTGAGACCAGGACCAGTCTTGCCCATAGTCATCCCCGAGACCACACCAGCCAACATCATAAATCCAGGACTGTGACATCACAGGGTGACTCAGGCAGGGGGTGGCAGGACAGGGAAGCCCTGGTGAGGGGCTGGCCCGTCGTAAAACCTCAGTCTAAATAGGGACAGGGCGGGAACATTAGTAGACAGGGCTGGGCTGCGGCACCGGGTGGTGTAGGTCAAATAATAACTTGAAATTTATTTTGGAAAATATTTTCCCAAGTATCTCACTGAGCCCGCGGGAATGAGAGGTGGCAGAGGAGTGCCCGGGGGAGGCTGACAAGGTCGGGGCGGGGCTTCTGAGCAGCAGGGCTCGACTTCAGGGCATCGGATGTTCCTGGGGACAAACCCCTACCCATCCCCAAACTCCCCTGCTCCATGAGTCGGGTCTGTCTTAGGAAGGACTCCATCCCAAATCCCTGGACCCATTCTCCAAAGACTGTGGCGACAGCTAGCATTTGCTGAGCACCGACTGAGTGCCAGATGCTGTTCTAAGCTCTTTACACCTTTATTGGCACAATTGTCACCACAATCCCGTGGGAAGAACTCCCATGAACTCCATAAGAGAAAACAGCACAGAGAAGTAGAGGAGGAAGCCCAAGATCACACAGCGAGGAAAAGAGAGCTGGGGCAGCCTGCAGAGAGGCTGTTCAGAATGACTGTAGTGTGTGCCTGCTGCGCAGCCCTGGGGCGCTCTGAGTTTGTTATTAGGTGAGAGGATGCACATGAAGCACTGAGCTCACTGCCTAGCATTCAAGAGAGGCCCCCAATAGTATAATGCCAAGTGTGTTTGCTCGTTTGTGTCCCTACAATGAAGTACCTGAGGCAGGCTCACTTTATAAAGAAAAGAAGTTTGCCTCACTGTTCTGACCCAAGGTCAGAAGGTTGCATCTGGTGATGGCCTTCTTGCGGACAGAGTCCCCAGGTGGCACAGAGACAGGGAACTCATGTGAGTTTTTGTGTGTTTCTCTCTGCTGAATGAAGACACCAGGGTTCAATCTCGGGGACTCCACCCTGATGACCTTATCTGATCCTCGCCACCACCCGAGGCCCCCACCTCTAAACACCGAAGCTGGACGATGTTTCAGCCTATTAAAACCTCACAGTGGAGATAAACTCTCAACACGTGAGACCCAGGGGACACTCAAACTCTATCCGGACCAGGACCCCAAGTCCCTGTGGTACTGATGTCCACCTGGCTTTCTTACCTCCTGGCAGTGACCTCTGTGGTCAGTCCTCCTTGGGAAAGGCCATCTTCGGGGGCGGGGGGGATGCCCTGGTCCATGATTGGGATAGAAGGTGACTGTGCTAGGACTTGGGGTCAGCAGCAGCAAGCCTCAGGTGGCACTGGCTGCCCCTGGAAAGTCAGGGAGAAGAAACTGGAGATGGTGGCTGACCTCGAGGGGGCGAGGGCCAGGGGGCGGGAAGCAGGGGAGGTCTCTGTGTCCTGAGATCAGGTCCCTTCCCAGGACCTCCCCAGGAGGTGGGCGAGTCTACCCAACACGTGGGGCTCAGCACTGGCCAGGGGTGGCGTGGGGGTGGTGGCCCTGGTGGGGGATCATGTCCCCAAGGCTGTGGATTCAGGAGAAGATGAGCCCACCACTGACTTTTCCCTGGGTTCTAAAGGGACATGGGGTAAGGTCGTGGTCACCTGTGTCATGACCAACGTGCTGGCCTCTCTCTGTGGAGCGCATGCTCTAGGGTGGGGGCTCTCTCTCCCCCAGGGCCAGCTCGGTGCTGGACTGAGGGCCAGGCGAGCAGATAAGGTGACTGGGCCCTTCTTAGTGCCTCCTGGTGAGAAGGTGCTGTGTGCCCTGGTGTGGCCTTTCCCACCCGCCCGGCGCTTCCCGAGGTGCTGCCCAGGACGCCACCCCGTCCAGGCTGACTCCTGATTCGGATCAGGGAACCGTGTTGCTGGGGCCTGGTGGCCGCTGACGGTAGGGAAGTGGTTGTCACCCGGGGGAGACTCTGTCCCTCCGTGGACACTCGTCCATGTCTGGAGACACTCTTGGTTGCTGCAATTGGGGAAATTGTGACCAGCGTCTAGCGGGAAGGGGACAGGGAGGTTCCTAAACATTCCAGAACACGATGGTCTGTCCCCACACCAAAGAATTTTCTTGTCCCAAACGCTAACAGCGCTGAAGCCCAAAGACCCTGCCTTCGAGGGTCAAGGTTAGGAGCAGATTTACTGAAATCTGAGAGAACTGGTTGGAGCCCACACCATGTCACTTGCTTCAGAGGCAGAGGGGACCACTGTCTTTACGGAATGGTGCTGGAGGGTCAATTTGAGTCTGTAACAGCTACCTGCTGCTCTCTTCTCCTGGCCGGTCCTCACCCCAATACACACACTCTGTGCAGAGTGGGTGGCCAGGGTGGTCCAGGGCCTGGGGACAGACCTTGTCAGAGCCCAGGGGCCTGACGGTCCATGGGCTGCTAGTGGCGAGGCCAAGCGTGGAGAAGTGCATCATCTGTCCCAGGATCCAGGACGTGGAAGGTCCCCTTCCACGTGCCTGAGTCAGGGATGTGATCCACTCTGCGGCCAGTGGCCTTAGCTGCCTGACACTCGGGGACAGCATCGAGGTGCCACAGAGCTGCAGACACTCACGCGCAACCAGGCAAACGAGATCCATATAAACGTCTGGTTTCCCCCAAGGAAACTCTTTCCCGGGGGGTGGAGGGGGCAGCAGCTCCGTGCTAAGAAGCAGGAGCCGGCCTAAGGGAATCCACGCCATAAAAATCTGTCCCACATGGACAGAGCCTCAGAGCGGGAGGTGACGTCAGAGACCGCCTTGTCAAGCCCCCTCATTTCCCATCTGGCCGTCTGGGACCCTAAAGGGAGGAGACGCTTCCTCAGGGCCACACCCTGGTTATGGGCAGTGAGGAAATCAGGGCACAGGGCTCCATTCTGATTCCCAGCGGGTTGGGGGGTGAGGGGAGGCCCTGCCTGGTTAGATGGGGACATGGTTTTGCCCCCCGAGTTTCCAACGAGAACTTCGCACAAAACAAGAATTCGATGCTCGACCACAGCCTGCGACTGGACTTTACTGCTGACTCTTCTTCTCCTGGCCCAGAGGCAGCATTGAGGCAGTTCCCTGCTAGGGCCTCGCTCCCTGCAAACACACGTCGGCCACACACACTCAGCACCCGCCTGTCATCCTCTCCCGGAACGACTTAATGACTTCCACGTGACCCACGGCGCAGCTGTCAGCTCCCCTAGGCCCAGCCCCTCGGAAAACCGTTAGTTATCAGGTTGCCCTTCCACCCCTGTTTGTCCCCAGCCCAGACACACTCTCTCCCCTTTCCTCAACACACACACACACTCATACACACTCACACACACAATCAAACACACAATCACACACACACACACACACTCACACACACACACATGCACGCGGTAAGAGAGGCCTCGAGGATGCCCCCAGGTTCTAGCATTTTCTATCAATGGTAATAATGATGTCACCTGAAAAATCACCACCAGGCTCTGAAGGTTGTTTTTTGCTTTAACTTATGAAGACCTCTGCTGCCCAGCCCAGAGGAATGCACAACCACAACAAAGGTAAGAAGACAGTATGAAGAAAGGTCAGGAGACATGGTGAGGAGAAAGTGCTGACCTGCTACTTCCAACCAAAGCTCGAGTTGGTGTCCGTGGAGAGGATCTGGGGACCAGGTTGACGCAGTATGTTGGGGACCGGGGATTGGAGAAGGTCATGAGGGTGGGACCCTGTGATTGGATACAGAGGGCTTTAGGAGAAAGGGGACAGAGATTGGAAGAGACACACATGCACTCCCTGTCTCTCACCATGTGATGCCCTGTGTCACCTTGGGATTCTGCCAGCAGGAAGGATGTCACCAGAAGGGGCCCCTCACCCTTGGACTGGCTCTGTGAGCCCAAACAGAACTTTCTTCTTTATAACTTATCCAGCCTGTGGTACTGTGTTATCAGCCACAGGAAACAGACAGGGGTACAACCAGTATGTCATTTCATGCTTTGAGTCTCCGGAGGGCAGGTCACACAGACCTTTCAGTGGTTACAAGTCAGACCTAGTCTGTGTTCCGATTCTGGCTCTCTATGTGCTTCTGCTTGACCCTGCATGCAGGAAGTCTCAGTCTGCTTGCGTGTGAGATGGGTAAATACAGAACCAACTCATTGACTCTCAGGAGGGTTCAGTGACATGACCCCAATCAGGTGCTTGGTCCTTGGTAAGTGCTCAGTGTGTGTCAGAGAAGTTAGTTAACATACCGAGCTCACAGCAGGGAAAAGGAGAACCGGGATTTGAACCGTAATCCAGAACCCACTCCTAACCATTCCTCAGAGCCTCCAAGCCGCAGCCTGTGTTAGGTTGAAATTGCCAGTTTTCGTCTGATTCCTCCGAGGCCTTGGAGCAAAGACGGTGTGTACTTGATTGAGTTTGTAACCCTAGCAGAGAGCTCAGGGTCCATTGTACTGTGAGTGCCCACATACATAGCAAATCCTCCCTTGGTGCCAAAGGGGATGGGCTCCAGGACCCCTGTTAGATCTGCAGTTTCTCAAGTTCCTCACATCAACAGTGTCGTGTTTCTATCCAGCCTATCCACATCCGCCTGCGCACTTCAGATCATCTCTATGTAAATAGTCATCATATTGTATTGCCCAGGGGTAAAGCCAGGAAAAAACCGTCAGTCCACGTGCAGTACAGATGCGATTCTGGGAGGACATTTTCAGTCTGTGGTGGCTGAAGCTGCAGATGTGGGACCCACGGATACGGAGGACCAATTCAGTTTGCATTTGGAGCCACTCAGCAGCAGGACAGCAAAGCCACCTGGAACCCAGGCTCCAGAGCAGCCTCCCCAGACTCGAGGCCCAGCCTGGCCCCACTCGTCACGAGATCCCGGGCAATGCCTTCGCCTCCGTGCGCCTCCTTTTCGTTTGTACTGAAATGGTGGTGACGGGCTGCCTGTGGGGCGGCTGACTTCGGGCTTAGAGAGCAGTCAGGGGAGAGGCTCGTGTCGATGGTGAACCGTCTGCAAGTTTTGCTGGCCCCCTGGCCTCCACCTGCTCCCCTGGGACCTCGCTTGCAGGCCCTGAACCAGCGTGGGAGATGAGTCTGTGGTTCATCCTGCAGGTTTGGGGCTGGAGGAGTTCAGCCACCTCGGGCCCAAGGGATGATGGTCAGCCAAAGGCAGCGTGTGGCTCGGGCCTGCCCTCAGGATGCCGAGGTCCCCGTGGGCTGATGTGAAGGAGGGAAGTTCCCCTCTCACAGTTCTGGGGCCAGGGTGCCCAGGATCATGTGCTGGAAGATTCTGGGTTTGGGGAGGCTCACCCCCTGGGTCATGGATGGCGCCTCCTCACTGTGTCCTCAGTGACCGGAGAGGTCGGTCCCTCTCTGGGGCTTTCACAAGGGAACTGATGCCATTGACCAGGGCCCTCTCCTCACAGTCTGATCACCTGGGAGAGCCCCCCTCCAAAGGCATCAGCTTGGGGTGAGGACTTCGACACACGTCCTCAGGGACACAGCCTTCCTTCCAGAGCGGCTCCTCGTGGGCTCTGGCTCTGCTCATGGCTGTGTGAGACGCGTCTCTCCTGCTGGGTTAGAGGCTATGGGAGGCTCTGGTCCCTGACACCACGCAGGCTTGACATTCTGTCTCTGCTGTTTCGGTGGCAGTATGATGTCAGGCGCGGCTCCCATCTCGTGCGTCCTCAGTGAGGTCATATAACAGAACCCATCCCAAGGCGGGGTGGCGGGAACTCGGGGGACTCACCACGTCTCTGGCAGGTGCCAGCAGCACAGGGCAGACCCTCAGCCAGCGTCTCCTCGATCCTGCCCCTGGGGCCGTGGGCGCCTCTCCTTCCTCCCCAATCTCCCACAATGCCTTGCAGAGAGCAAGTGTGTCACATGACGCTTGAAGTCCCTGAGATGGACTCAAGGACATTAAACTAGCTGAGGGGGAGGAGGAAGGAGGGGGGGACCCTGGAGGGGACTTTGCCATCCTACTGGGATGCAAGACAGGAGGAGAAGAAAGGCAGACTCGGGGTGGGGGAGGCGGGGAGTCCAGGAGGCCCAGAGGAAGGCAGTGGGTGGGCCTCGGGGTGGGCCCTGCAGACAGCTCGGGACCTCTGCACCCCGGGGTGAGTGGGCGAGGCCTGGAGCAGACAGCTCCTGGGAAGCAAGTGTGATCCAGAAGGTTCCGCGGGAGTCTGTGCGAGGGGCTCGGGCTGGAGGCTGATCCTGGGTCAGGGTCGCACAGCACAGGGCAGGTCTCAGCGGGTCAGAAGCCAGGTGGCCGACATCCCGTCCGTGAGAGCAGACATCTCTCAAGCTGGGGAGGCTCTGTCACTTACGCAGCCTGCAGGATGACGGCGGAGTCACCTAGGGGGTCCACCATGACGGGCGGATGCCATCACTCGCATCTGATGGATAGGGACATTCAGGGTGTCAACGGGATTTCCATGAAGAACAAGCAAGAGGGTCGTGTACACGGGCAAGGAACTCCCGGCTGCTCAAAAGGGGACTGGAATTTGAAGAATGAGCCCTTGTCCATCTGAAGGGAACCGAGAGGGGGATGTTTCACAACAGGGAACAGCATATGCAAAGAGGTGAGCAGGAGAGAGCCTGGTGCACTCAGGGACAGCCACAGGAACGGCACCGGCATTGCGCGCACTCCACCCGCTCGGCCCCACGATGAGCTTCACGTGGGGATTCAGTCAATGCTCAAATGACGCAGTCTGCGGGAGTGCTGTGACCTCTGTTTTATAGATGAGAAGGAGGCTCAGAGTGTTAAGTGATCTCTTTAAGGTCACAATGATAAGGAGTGGTAGAACTGGCACACGGGACAAGCAGACAGTGTGACCAAGGTGGTGCGGCTTAGCCGGAGGGGATGAAGCATGTGGCCAGAGGGACGGAGCAGGGAGCAGGACGGTGATAAAGGAAGGCACTTGGATTGTGCCCTGTAGCAATGGGGAGCCACTGATGGTCTCGGCAGGAGGGTGTTGAAGGTCAGCGTGGCACAGGGGGAAGATATTTGGAGATCTAGCCAGACCAACCGGAGGCTCTTCCCAGCTGGATACCCATCGCCTACCTGGAGCTCAGGTTCCCATTCCAAAGGGACATGGTTATGCGGCTTCACAAGCTTCTTCTAGAAGACAAGGTCACTCCCTGGCCCTGTGACAGGGCTGTGCCGCCCACATCACATTTTGTGTCCTCAGTGCCTGCCTCTCGGCTCTCTCTATGTTCCGGGATTGCTGGATACTTTTCACCTCTTTATTCCAGTGCTAGCTGGGGTTCCTTTTGTGCCCTAGGGGTGTAGGCCAGTCCTGGGGTCCTTGAAAAGACATTCCGGGGAAATTCTCAATGGAAACTCTCCCACCAGGTGTAACCCAAGGCAAATGCCTGCTTCCTCTTTCCTGTGCTGCCTTGCCTTGGTCCTCACTTGACCTGGGCTGACCCTGCCTGGCCACCAGTGGACATGCCCACCAGTCCCAGCTCTGGGACTGGCTGTGTCACTTTGGGCCAGTCACTGTACATTTCCAGGAAGCACCTGAGAGGGAGGAGGTTGTACTGGACAATCCAGACAATCTCCTGCAGCTTTCTAGGACGTTGATTCCAAGTGTCTATTTCATTCATCAGCCCGACTTTTGTTTGTAGATCCAGGCTCTGCTAGGTGCCAGGTACCACCCTGTGAGCTAGGCAGGCCCTGGCTCTCATTCCAGGGGCTCATTCCATTGAGGCTCCAGGTGCCAGCACCCAGGAAGGTTAGGATGTGGGCCAGACCCCAATGAGCTTTTCATCCAAATTTACCTCCTTAAGGGGAGGCCTGGGCCAGCTGAATGTGCACAGGGGTCTTCTGAGAGAGTGTCCCTTTTACCCTCTGCCACTACTGCAATCATTCCCACCAGGCCCCAGCTTCTTTGGAGTATTGCTTCCAGGTCACCCTGTCTGGTAAGATAGTGGTGAGGTGGAGCTGGCCGGGCATGCCCACCAGGGGGCGGCAGTCCAGCATACTCCCAAGCAGCCAGGGTCATTGGGAAAGAGCGCCCTCTGTTGGCAGGGAGGGGAGACCTTCATCTCTCCAGGGGCCTCCGGTGGGTCTTATCTCAGCCCAGGTCTGGACCTTCTGGAAAGTCCTTGGGAGATGCAGAAGTTGGGGCCACGGGAGGAAGAGCATCTGGGCAAAGGAAAATGGCGTGACATATTGCTTTCTTCAAGCCAGCAAAGCTTTCCAACGCGTGTCCCAAGGTGTCCTGTCCCCGTCTACGTTGGGTGGTCTCCTCTGGGCCCGTCCATCAGAATCTTGCCGGGTTGAATTCGCATGGTCTCCTTGCCTGTTATCCTCATTCTTACAGCTGGGACCACGTCCAGGCCATGCTGGACTTCCTGGTGCCCACACATGACCTTGCCCAGAGTCAGGATCAAAGTTCTTCCTCGAGTGAACGAAGCTTATCTAACCCTAACTTGAAGCCGACTGTATTACTTGGTACCAAGGCCCCGGTAAGGGCATCGTGGGGCATTGACTCTGTCTTCAAAGATGGGAATGGCAAGAGGCGCGAGCGAGATGCAGTTCCAGATGCCCCCGTGTGTGTGACCGAAGGAAGGACTGGGATTGCATTCACATCTCATGCTGCCCCAAAGACGACCATCCTGTGCACACGACTGGAAGGACAGGGGGAGAAGATGGGAAACCCAGATCTGGCGGGGCCAGGTGCCTACTGCGGAAAGCCGTGGCCTTTAATCTGGGTTTTACTTCACTTCCATCCCTAACCAGGGAGGAAGCGGTGAGTCTGGGGGTCCACCCAGCGGGACGAGCAGATTCAGCCTGTTTCTCTGCCACCCTTCTTCAGGCCCTTGGCGGTGCCACCTGGTGCCTCCACCTTCCCGGCTGGAGCTCCGGCAGAGGGGAGGGCGGGCAGAGCCTTTGGAGAGGCCCAGCCTCCTTTCATCCCAGCCCTGGCCGAAGCCAGCCCGGGAGCAAGTGAGGAGCCCCTCTCGAAGGAAGTGATTCAGAGACCGCGATGGCCCGATGGCCTGGCGGGCGGGCGGCTGCCGTGACTCACAGCCCGTCAATGGGGGGATTGTCTGTGGAGACCGAGAATACCAAAGCTCTTTTCTTTCCTTCCTTCCTTCCTTTCTTATTTTTTTTTCTTTCTTTTTCGCCTCCTTTTGGTGCGATGAGCAACCTCAGAGCTGCCCAGCAACACGTGTTTCTCATTATCGGCTCCAGCAGCCACCTTGGGGGACGGGGAGAAGACAAGACAGAGGGCTCGGGACACATGGGTGGGTGGGAGGGCTCCCTTGAATTGCTCATCAACACCAACGTCCTCAGAGAGCACCTGGAATTGTCAAGAAGAGAACGTTGGGTCATGGAGAAAGCTTCGAGTATATCTGTTCAAATACCTTTGTCTACAGATGGGGAACCGGAGGCCCCCCGAGAGGCTCTGAATGACCTGACAGATGTCCCACAGCCGGGCTGCATCTGGCATCTTGCTGTAGTGACTGCAGTTTGACAAGAGATTTTTTTTTTTTTTCATGAATTGTAAAAGGTGAGCGGCCGTCCCCGACTTTGGTTCTAAATCAACAACTGGTCCTTTTCCTTTGTCTCCCCGTCTAGGGAGACTGTTCTGCATAGGGTCATCTGCAAGGACAATCACGAAATCTAAAGCGCCTCTTGCAGTTCTCCCGGCTCGGCTGCCTCTGTAGAGTGGGACATAGCTGCCATCCTCTTCCAGATGTCACCACTCTGTTCCCCTCCTCCCTCTCCAGCTTCTCGGTTTCTGCTTCTTTGGCTCCTCCTGTGGCACCTCGAATGTCTGAGGTCCACAGGGCTCCGTCTGAGGTCTTTTCTTCTTATTCACATCCACACTCAGGGTGTCTGGGGTCACCTGTCGGTTCGGGACTCCCAGATCTCATCTGCAGCCCGTCCATCTTCCCTGAGCCGCAGATGTGGACACACCTGCATTCTCAGCACCTTCTTGGGACACCCTAAGTGGAGGCCCCATTTCCCTCCAAATCTCTTTGGCTACTTCGATTTTATTGCCCTGAAACTATAGAACCAGTCTGGTGAGTGCCCCAAACCACAGAGTCTTTGGCGTCTTGAAGACCTGGCGGGGCCTGACTCCCAGTCACACTGTTTACCTAGCCATCGGACCCTGACCAAGTTACTTGACTTTCTAATTTCTTGGTCTGTAAAATGGAGATGATAGCAGCACCTGCTTTGCAAAGCTCATGAGTGACATGAGCAGACACCTGGCAAATAGCACATGCTCCGTTAATGCTGAGCTATTACTTTTCTTGGGTATCTCAGCATCCTCCCCACCAGAGCCACACTGAATTGGCACCGTTTGTTTCTCAAACACAATAGCCCTTGTGTGACTGCAGGCTATTCTGGTTTAGGATGCACTTGGTACGATGCACTCTGAGGCCAACTCTGCACTTCCCAGGTGGGCTTCGCCTGCCGTTTCCCTGGGGAGAAGTGAGCAGCTCCTTCCTTTGTTCTTAGGGGGTCCTGTGGTGGCCCTGCCACAGCGTCATCATGCCGAGCCCTGGCTTCCGCCCCTGTAGCTCATTGCCCCGTGTCGCCCTCACAGAAGCCACGTTCTCCCATGGGGCCTCTTGCTTGGTGCCTCTTCATATTCTGCTCTTTCTTCTTGGAAGACCTTTCCCTTCAGGGCTCACTATCCTCGAAAAAGACACCTCTGAGGATCCTTCTGGAAAGCCCAAGTTTGGGTTTCTGTCCCTTCTCCTGTCTTCATAGTGCCTCCCTGAGTTTCTCTAAGGCAACTCCCCGGGCACCGTGAGGAGTCATGTTGTGTTAGCGGAGGGAGACGTAAGGACAGCAGGGCTGGCTTCCTGGGTGTGACCCTGCTCACAGAAGGTCCTGTGCTTGACTTAATGTTCCCCGGTTGCTATCTTGAAATTCCTCATATGTTCACCTTTGAACTTATGTTTTCTAAGTGATAACTGATGGGACAGTGGAATGTGTTTGTGAGCAGAGGGGATGCGGGCAAGATGCATGTCTACGGCTCTTCCTTGCTGCCTCATTTGCATGAGCACAGAATCCCCCTTGCCCAGAAGACCCTCAGAAAGGATGTCAGGAGACAGGCTCCTGCGTCAATAAAAACAGAAACAGCTGACTTGGTTCGCGCAGCCTTTCCGTCCTTCTGGGGAGAATGAGAGACCTACCTCTGCGAGAGCTGTGGGATACGAATCCTATAATTTCTTTGATTCTGCTTTTGAGTTCCGTGTCCTTCTATTTGTATTTAAAATTTGGCATTGCCCAATGTAAAAGTGGACGGTAAAATTCTTGCTAATGTTGTATGATTTTATTTTATGGATGTATTCAACTTACAAGGAAATGAAATTGCAAATAAAAAAAACACCCTAAAAACCAACACCTTGACAGGCCCAGAGATGGAGGTTGTAGAAGAAAGGAAAAAGTGTTCTATTTGAGTGACCTCAAAGGAATGTTCCCCCTGCTCTTTGAAAAAAGGGACCCTGCCCATGATATGGCCGCCACTCACCGAGAGGGCGGGAAGTGTGTTTGAATGTGAGACCTGAGTGGAGGATATGAAAAGGATCTCAGTGGTCCCCTGGTCACACCTCTGCTTGTGAAGAAGCTGAGATCTAGGGGTGGCCTCAAGGTGACACAAGGAGCCAGCGGGGAAGCCAGGACTAGCCCAGCCTACTGGCAGGGTTCTGTCCTGCACCAGCCTCCTGCACCTGCCGTGTGCTCCCGTGCCACCAGGACCTCACCTTGGAGCTGGAGAGAGGATTTCTCCTCCAGCACAGGGCAGGTGAGACCCAGAGTCTGGCTGGACCAGGACTGTGTTCAGGGACATCAGGTGGTCAGGGCTGTGGTTCTCAGAGTTCCTGACCTAGCAGTAGTCTGCAGTCACCTGCTATTCCAACCCCTGCTCCCCTGGGCTTCTAGGACCTTCTGCCCCACCCACGGGGGTGGCTGCCGTCGCAGGGCCCTCTCCACCTTCCTGGCTTTGTGCCCTTGGAGGGTTCCAGGGTTGCTTCTCAGACCTTTGCTCTCTGTTTTCGTCCCGCTCATTCCTTTAGTGACCTCATCTGTCCGAAGCCCGGACAGGTCTCCCTGTGCGGGTGACTCAGGGCTCCAGCTCCTGCCTGGACCTCTCCCTGAATCCCCTCTGCTTACTCAGCATCTCCACCGTGGTCGGCAGGGGTCACACTGGACCTCCAGACCAAGCCCTCCACTCCCCACCCCGCCCTAGACTGCCTCCCACCCCGGTTCATGCCGCACCATCCCCCAGCTGCTGGGGTCAAACCCCAGGGTGGCTCTGACCCTGCAGCATTCACCTGTCACCTCCAATCGGTAACCCCTCCCATCAGGTCCCAATAGGTGACCCCATGGCTCTGCCTGCCAAGGACGTCTAGAACCCCCCCACGGCCCAGCAGCTCCACTTCGGCTTCCCCTTGGTCCTGGTCACCATCACCTCCTACCTGGGGTTATTCCAGTAGCCTCTGATCACTCTCCCGGTGCTGACCTTGACTCTTGCCCCCAGAGTCGCATCCTTCAAGTGCAGGTCGGGCCCCGCCCCTTCTGCCCAAACCTCCCAGGGGAAAGCAGTTCACATCACACTCACAGCAAGAGCGCAGAGAACCCTGCAGCCTCGGGGACCTCTGGGCCGTGGCTCTCACTTGTCCCCAAGTCCCCTCTCTTCTTCACTCCAGCGTGTGACCCCCTTCTCCTCCTCCAACTCACCAGGGTCTCTCCTGCCTCAGGGCCTTGGTCACCCTCCCTAGGAATGCGCTTTCCCCTGAAATCTGCAGGCTCACTTCCTCCTCATGGAATGTCACCTTATCGTGACACCCTCCGTGGTCCCCTTGTGGACCTGCTCCTCTACCTCGCATCTCTGGTTTTATTCCCACAACATGACCCCGTCCAGCACAGCTTTTGCCTATGTCTGTCCCGTCCCTGGAGAGCAACTGCTTGTTCAGTGCTTGGGGAGTCTGACCTGCCAGGCTGCGGGCTGGGGTCCAGATCCCTTATGGCCAAGACCAGGTGTGACAATGACCGTGACCCATGAGCTTCTGGGACTTGACATTCAGCCTTGGTTCTGTTCTCTGAGTTGGAAGTCATGCCATCCTTCAAGGTCTGATAAACTCTCCTCTTGGAAGCCTTCCCTGATCCCATCTCTCCTGACCTTGATTGACCTTCACCCTACCAGAAAACTAAGCAAAATACAGCTGAGCCCCTCCCAGGACTGCTCAGCGAGATGGAACAGAACACAGTGAGGAACGCGAACGCGCTGGGTATTGGGAAGGTGGCCTAGCACAAGCAGAGTAACACGTCACGCCTTCGACCAAGGATCCCCTTCCAGGAGCTTAGCCACAAAACATGGTCAACACACAAAGGCGCGTGTGCCCAGGTGCCGCAGCACGGCTGGCCATCGGCAGAGCCGGGGTGGCACCTCTTAGTGCTGCAGACTCCTCCATGCTGACGGAGACATAGGTCATAGTGTGTGTCAGGTGTAGACAGTGTCAGCTGGTGTAGACAGATTAGCCCATTGCTCGTAAAGAAACAGGAAGGGAGGAAAGAAGGGGGGCGGGGAGGAAGCCAGGCAAGAAGGAACGGGTTGATGTTACTCTGAGATTTGGTTCTGAGGTGTGGAAATCAGACAAAAAGTCTGCACACGGTGAAAATATCCCTGAGCACGTCCATTATGGACCCTGCACAGAGCCCCGCCATTCTCCCTCCATAGTCCTCTGCCATGGGATCAGATCCTGGGGTTTGGCCTCGAGCCCTGGGTAGGGCAAGGTGAGAAGTTATTTAAAGATGGCAGAACACCTGCGTGGGACTCGGTTCCGGGAAGCAGTGGTCCAGGCCTCCCTTCCCGGACTCCTCTGGAGCAGGAAAGGGAGGGAAGGAGTCCCAGGGTTCCTACAGCCCATCTCTGGCGCCATCTTGGTCTGTTCGGCCTCTGAGCCCACGCACCACGTTTTGAACGCCACCTGACCGCACACAGCTACGTGTTTGACTTTACCCTCCTTTGCCGTGTTTGAACTTCATGTAAGTTCACTTTCATAACGAGTAACGAGATGTTTGAAAAAATGGCTCATAGTCACAGAAATTAGAGTCCACACCAACCATCTCTCCATCAGCTCTTTAAAAAAGTCATTGTTTAGACGTGCTAAGAAGCAGCTATGGGTGATCAGTTCTTAGGTGATCATATTTTCAGTGTCTCTTGGCAAAGGGCTGTTTCCCTTCCCTTCTTCTGTCCCCCCTCCCTCCCTCTCTGTCCTTCCTTCTGTGTTTGTCATTGTTAGAAGCTGTAGGGGTCTCAGGCTTTAGCAAGTCCCTTGCAGAACTAATGTCAAGGGATCGGCCGAGCATGACATTAGGACCATCTATAATGCATGCATGGGACACGAAATCCAGGGGAGTCGAGTTGGGGCGGGGGCAGGGGAGAGGGAGGGGGCTGGGTTCCAGCTTCACGTGGTCCTCTGCTCTTCAGGACCTCGCCATCTGCCCCATGAAAGGCCTCAGTGTTCCCAGCTCTCGCTCACCCACCCCTGGCCTTGCTGCGCTCAGAGGGAGCCTGTGTTTCTAGGAACTGCAAGACTTCCCCGAGTCACCCTCCAGCTCGCCACCCTCCCAGCAGGGTCCTGGGCCATGGGGACACTTAGCGAGAAGAGCTGGCCTTCACGGAGCCTCACCCGGGTCGCCTTTTGTAGTCTCTCAGAATCCTACCAGGCAGGTAGGGCAACCTGCGTGTCGCAGAGAGCCACCGAAGCCCAGTCCGACTTAGGCTGATTTCCCCTGCGGGCGTGTGGGTCTGGGATTTGAAACCAGGTTCTCAGGACGAGTCCTTCTAGACGCCACCCTTTCCTGCCTCCAGGACCTCTGTGTTGAATGAACCCTGAGTGGACCAGACTCGCCCTTCTAAGGGTCCTTTCAGAAAATATTTCTCATATAAAGTCGGGTGGGTGTAGCGTGCAGGCAGAGCTGAGTCATTCACACTCAGCTTGTCATTGTCAGGAGCCAGCAGGTCCGAGAGGGCCAAAGACCTTTGAGGAAGAGGCAAAGGGAACCAGGTGGGTAGTTCCAGTTCAGCCAGAGGTGAGAGGGGCGGTGAGGACCCCCGCCCCCTGCAACTGCTAGGGTGGTGGCAGAACTGGTCAAGGTCGAAACAGGGACGATAACAGCCGTAACAGGGGGCACGTTTTTCTCTAGTCTCCATCCTAGCCCTCTTCTGTGGTTACAGAAGTCGAGTCCATGGAGTCCCAAAGTCAAGGCTCTATTTCCCCGAGTCATTTTAAGTCAGTTATGATTCTTTTCTGGCAAGTGAGATTTAAGTGGAAGTGTTGTATGACAAATTCTGAGAAAGGTCTTGAGAGGGGACTGACACACACTTTTCCACTCCTTCATCCTTTCCTCCTCCTGGTTGGATGAATGCAGGTGTGACGGCAGGGATAGGAGCAGCTATCTGGAGCTACAAGGGCAGGGATATCAGTGTGCACACTGCTTATAAGGAAACTGGAAATGCAATCGATGAAGGCAGCAAACTAGAAGGAGTTTGAGTCTCCAGGTCTTCCTTGAACAGAGCCACCGTACCTCCCCGGCTTGCTTACTTCTGATGCCTAAGTAAAGGTTTCATCGTGTTTAATTAATATACATCATCTTGGTTTCTTGGAAAGAATTTAGAATTGATAATAGGAAGACTTGTTTTACTTCTTTGGCCCTTGCCTTTAGCTCACATGATTCTAAGTTTGTTTTTAAGATAGAAATCAGAACTGAATATAACTCTCTTACACACATTGATTTTTATGGTGAGATATATTTCATAAAAAGGAAGATAGAAAATTGAGAGGTGAATGCCAAAAAGTTTGAGAGGTATGCTCAGATTGTCTTTGGCTTTTTGGGTTAAGAGGGAAAAGAAACCTTCATTAATTAATCTAAGCACAAAGAGCGCACACTGGTTCGAAAAACCCACAGGTGCATCTGGGTGTCAGGAAAATCTGGATGGCCAGTTTCCTGGCTCCCGGCGTGGCCACTGGGAAGGGGTGGGAACTCTCTGGCTCTCTGCTGTCAGTCCTCCCAGGGAAGAACCTGATTGGCCCGTCTGGGTTTAGCGGCTCTCCTTGGAGACCAATCAGTGGTTGCCAGGAAAGGAAACGTGCTCTGCGGGAGAACTGCCTGCAGAATATAGGCTTTATGCGGCTGTATTGAATGCGCATGTGTGACTTTTGGGACTACTGGAATAGGCCTGTAAGTAGGCAGTGAGGAGGTGGGCACTGTGCCCAGAAGGTGGGGCTGACAGCGCCCCCTGGGGGCTGCCATTGAAGCGGCATCCCCTTTCTTCATTGAAAAGTCTTAACTGGGCCTCTCCAGAAATCTTCACCCCGACTGATTTTAGGTCAGCAAAAGAGTCTCTGCAAAAGAGTTCAATGTAGATAAACTTCCTGTTTTCGTGTGGCCCTGTTTACTTGGCCACTGGCTGAGAAAATACCAGCACTCCAGGTGCTGGACACCCCCTAGTGAAAAAAACCACTAGTTTTCCACAAACGTATCCAGTACAGTACTTTGAAGAACTGTGCAAACCAGGCCTCTGGCCTTGAGCTGGGCTTCACAGAGATGTCCACATTCCTAAGATAAGCGAAGTTATCAACTGGGCTCCATGGTGACAGCTGGCAGGGGAGGAAAGAAAGGGGAGAAGAAGCTCTCCCCTTCTCAGGTGTGGTCCTTGAAGGGTTAACATGCCCAGAACAGAGAGAGAAAAGGCTGCTTTTATGTGAACTTCTGCAGACTGTGAGCTTCTGAGCCCATCGGGGTTCAGGGGATTCATTGATTACAGCAAAAGCTGTGCCCTCTGAACCTGGCTGCAGCCAAATAAAACTGTTTCCTGCTGTCTTCCGTGCCTTGCCTGTCTGTCCCTACAACACGTTTCCAGGAATAATCCTCTAGCCTTGCAGCGCTGCGCAGGTGCAAGAACAAGCTCTGGGTTCAGCCTTGACACCAAGTGGCTGTGTGCACGTCCCCTCATGGTTGTGTGCACGTCCCTTCCTTCAGCGGGTCATAGCTTCTGCATGCCTGGTGACGAGGTTGTTTGGACTCTCTTGAATTAACCCGGTTTTTTTCAAAGCTCTTTTAGTTTGCTGAGGTTCTAGGGGGCCAGAGACCCCCACCAGGTCTTCTTCCCATTCCCTGCAAACCACCCCCCTCTCCTGGACCAACACGCTCACATATGCAACCATGCACACTCATACACACTTGTTCTCACATGCGCGTGGGCACAAGCATGTGAGATGCACAAGATGCACCCCTAGTCCATCTCATCTCTATTTGTATCTGTTATCCGTGTGTATCCATCTAATATTTATCTCTTTATCTTTTTCATCCATTAACTCATCTTTATCTTCCTCTCTCATCTGGATCCATCCTTCACCTGTCATCTATCTCATCTCCACACTTATTTTCTCTATATCTATTTAGCTAATATATCTCTTATTTATCTCTGTATGTATTTAATTTATATCCGTATCGTTGTCTTTCAAATCTCTAGTGTATTATCTTTCAATACCTGTAGGTCAGGAACAAAATGACAGAATTTTATAGAATAAAAATTAAAGGTCTAAATATCTGTAAGTCAGGAATACAATGATGGAATGATAGGGTTTTATGGAATATCTTTGGCTTTGGAGTTACTTTCTCACTCTACAGTCACCCAGCAGAGAAGCCCGCTGTGTGGGGCTGGAGGAGAGGCCCGGGAAGCTTTTCCTGAGTGGACTTTTGTGTCAGGCATCTCCGCCCCTCCCCCGGGGCAGGTGTTGCTGTCCAGCTTGCCTGCTGCCTGGGGCCAGGGCGGCCCAGTCATCTCTCGCTGGTCCCTGTGATCACTCCACAGGACACTACGCCCCTCTGCCTGGTGAGAAAACAGATTCTCCGCAGCACAAAGCCGTGCTGTCTGGAGCTGGCAGCTTCCTGTGTGGGAACTGAAAGCCACTCAACAGCTCTTTCTTTCTCCCTGTGTCCTGTGAGCTGGGGAGGCAGCCAGCTGGGTGGTTCCCACATTGAGAAACTGGGTGGGGCCTGGGGAGCCCTTTGGCCTTGGTCAAGAAGCCAGACTAAGGCCTCTCCCTGGGAATTCCATATAATGTAGAAAGGGTGAGAGAAAGAGGGCTTTGTGGAGTGTCCCTTCCCATCAGGCCACCGACATGATTGGTTTGGGCAGGAAAAAGTGGCTGCTGTCTTATCAGGGCCCAGGCCCCTTGGTGTGAGAGTGGGGGTCTGGTGTGGACTTCCTCCTGGGTGATGCAAAACAACAGTGGTCCCCCTTCCTTCTCCCAGGAAGTGGAGCACAGTTAGCACAACGAGCAAGGTTTCTTAGGGCCAGGGGTGGGGTGGGGTGTTCTCTGGCCAAGGAGGGTCATGCTGCAAGGGGGTGCTCTGTGGACATCTGAGGGTGGAGAGAGAGGAGGAGCCGTCCCCACACAGAAGGGGGTTGTGTGGAAATTGTGGAAGGAGGTGGCTTCTCCTTCCTCACGTCCCTTCCTCCAGCCAGGGAGCCAGCTCATGGGTTGTCCCAACAAGACTGGACACTTGGCCCCATGAATCTGCATGCAAAGCTCTGGCTGTGTTGTGATGGTGCACGGAAGAGACGACCGTGTCTGTCTTCCATGGTCCAGGCTCAGTGAGCAAGAGGCACTAGCCACCCCGGAGAGAGGGTGGCCGAGCCCCCAGGCAGATTTGGTACATGGGGAACCAGGCTTTCTGCAGAAAGCCAAGTTTTCCTGAGTGTTCTAGGGCGAGCTGGGAACAGGTGCGGAGTGTTCCAGAGGAGAGGAACTAGACCTGCCAAGGCCGTGGGGCAGTGAGAGAGGCTGAGGTCCAGAAGTCCACATCCAAGAATGTGCATGTGAAGGCCCCGGGAGAGGAGGTGAGGTCAGAGAGGCAGGCCCGGGCCTGTACGTGCAGGGCAGGGCTGAGGTGCCTCCTCGAGGCAAGACACCCTGGTGCGCGCTGAGCTAGCTCGAGGAGGGTGGCAGGGCCAGGCGTGAGCTTCAGAGTGTGCGCTGTGGCTGCCCTGTGGAGCCGGGTTAAGGGGATAAGACCAGAGGCCACTCTGAGCCCCAGGGCAGAGATGGTGGGGGCAGTGGGATGGATGGACCCAGGCAAGGACAGGCTGGCTGCGGGGAGCACGGGACAGGCAAAAGAAGGGGTCAAGTCTTCTGGGGTTGGTGGTTTAGAAGGGATGGAGATTTTCTAAGCTGTGACTTGCGCCAACTCTGCTGTCCACTGAGCCCTGTGGGACGGCTCTGGAGTCAGGGTCAGCGGTGGGGAGAGCCCAGGAAAGGCCTGGCCCTGCAGATGCCGTGGTCCCCGCGGAGACCCAGGCTGTGGCTTGCGTATTAGTCACCTGTCTTCCCCATGAGAACGGTCGTGTCACCAGGGGGGACACTCTGCTCGTGCTGTTCTCCATGGTATCCCAGGGGCTAGAACAGTACCTGGTGCCCAGCAGCTTCACAGCAGATCTGTGTCAGGTGGAGGAATGACGGAGGCCGCAGCTGGAGGAGTGAGGGGATTCGCGGTTCCCGTCAGTGGGACGGAACGGCCAGATGCCTTTGGTACGTCCCAGAAGTGTCATAAACGGGGCGGGTTTCATCATTCCCTTTATCCAAAAGTGACCAGGATGGTGGAAACATCCAGAATAGAGATGAGGGATGATGGCCTAGGTATGCACATGCAAACAGATGAAGGAATGAAGGACACACTCTGTGGGTCAGTAAGGAACCCCACGCACAAAGCAGCCCTGATGTCATTGCCTGGGTCTTGGTTGTCACTTGTAACATTGAGGGAGACCTCAACGTACATTGTCTCGCCTAATCGCCACCGTCACTGTGGGGTAGATCCTGTTAGGATGGCAGTTTCACTGACCCTGAGAGCAGGGAGGTTACCGAGGGGCCCCAAATCACGCAGCACGGACGTGCCATCCAGGAGCAGGTCTCTGAGTTTAAGCCAGCTTCCCCACCCCCTATTCCGATCTCCTGTTCTATGGCAGAAACAAAAATGCGGTGGAAACAGAGATCGCGGACAGAGAGAAACCCCTGTGCTGTCCCAGGAGGCCCCTGGGCTCTTCAGAGTTGGAATGGGCTGGAAAACTGTGCTCTGGCCAGAGCTGGCCAGACGGTCAGTGGGCAGTGCTCTCTCGTTATTTATTCATCTGTCATCCACCCTTGCTGTGGGGCCTTGCCGTGAGCCTTGCCAAATGGTTTCCAGACTGGACACAAACGCCAGGAGACCCTCACCTAACACAAGGCCACCCCAGCTTTCCCCCAAACCCTCGCCAGGTGTGTGTGTGTGTGTGCTTTCTGGAACCAGGGGCCGAGGCCTGCTGTGTGGGCTGTCAGTCAACGGCCTCGGATGGAGCACATTGGCCTGGGTTGCTTCTGGGGCCACTGGGCGGGTGCTGGTGTCTGCGGAGCAGGGCAGGAGCCCAGACGCTGTGAACAATGGTTTCACCAACTCTGCACCCCGCCCAGCCTTGGAGCGTTGAATTTCTTCTATTGCACCCCAGGGCACAGTCGGCAGAGATGAGTCACTCCTCTGGGGGAAGGAGGTTTCTGTGGAACCCGAAATCAAAGGTGCCACCTGACTGAGTGTCAGGCTCCAAGCCAACAAGGCAGGAAGGTTCACTTTTGGCTTAGGTTCTTTTTCTTTTATCACTAAAAGCCTGATTAAAGGTCTCCCTGAGCTAGTGGTGAGGTGGGAGGTGAGGCCACGGGTAGGATCTGAGTGAGGGGGCTCTGGCCACCTTTGTCCCAGGAGAAGCCAGAGGTCGAATGAGGGCTCAGGTGTCCTGATCATTACTGTGTCAGGAGGACCGCGGGTGGATTTCTGGAGGAAGTAGTGACCCTCAAGACCCTGCTCAGTCCTTATCCAGACTTACTGTGTGGTCAGTTTCCTACCCAGGGGTCCTTAGGTCTCATGAGCCCCGAGAGTGGCCTCTGAGGAGGGACTGACCAGGCGAAGAAGGGAAAGGAGGGTTTCACCCCAACTCCCCCTGGGGAGCCCTCCAGCCCCGCCCTGTTGCTCAGTACGAATGGAAGTACCAGTACTAAAGTACTCAGCACTCAGCACTCAAGGCTGCCCTCCATCCAGCCTCCTGCCCGCTCCACACAAGGTGTTGGCTTGGAGAGGTGTCCTGGGCAAGGCCCACAAGCTTGCCCATCAGGGTGTGTCACGGAGAACGGAAGCCAGAGTTTTCCATCCGCAAAGGGCTTGGGTATTTGGAAGAGGGAACAGGTCCCAGACAGCTTGGCACCAACAAGATGTATCTGGACCTTTGTCAGGGAAATGCCAACTTGTCCCGGGGAGTTTCCCTATCTGCCGAAGCCTGGAGGTGCGCGGACGGGGCCAGGCGCCAACCCAAAGTCTCAACCTAGCCTCTGTCCTCAGATGCACGCCAATCATAACAGCTTCCTATTTCCAAACAGCGCCATGTGCCAGGCCCCGAACTCCAAGCTCTCCACAATCTTGCTTCATCCTTCCTCCAGCCAAAGACAGCCGGGGATCCTCCCTCCCTGCGCAGGTGAGAAACAGCCTTGGAGACCACGATGAGTCCAGCGCTAGCCAGTCTGGCTTCAGAGTCCAGATACTTTGCAATTTAATTCCACAAGTCCATATCGATAGGACACATTTGTGTGGAGGACTCCATGCCGGATTGAGAGATGAATAATACTGACCCCATCCTCAAGGAGTTTACTAATCATTTCAACACTCCTGAAAACGGTACAGCAGGGATTAAGCACATGCAACTGGAGGGGCATCGAAGGTGTGCCGTGGTTCGCTCCCAGTGGTTCACGAGGTGGAAGCTTAGTGTCCAGGGTGGAGGAGTGGTGGGCCTTCAGGAGGTAGGGTGTTGCGGGGTGTGATTGGGTTGAGACTGCCCTCCTGAAGGACTTGTGCTGGTCTGTGGGATTGGTCTCCCAGGAGGAGATCAGTTCCTGGGAGAGGGGGTTCTTATGAAAGGGACAGCCTGGTCCCCCACCTCCAGTCTTTTGCTTCCTCATGGACACAGAGGCCAGTCCTCCTTCCACTCCTCCACCATGGTGTGACAGAGTCAAGGTGGCTGTTTGAATTTTCCAGCCACCTGAATCATGAGTCAAATAAACATCTTTTCCTTATAAAATACCTTGCCTCGGGTATTTTGTTATAGCAACAGAAAAATGGACTAAGATAGAAGGATTCACTTTTTCTGAGTGATCAGTGATAGTTTCCTTAAAAGCACTGATTCTTCAACCAACTTTTAAACTAGTGGGAGTGTGCCAGGAGAACCTTCCAGATGCACAGATGCACTAGAATGTGGAACTTTCCTATGAGGATGTTTACTGTACCTTGTTCATGGAAGACTGTGGGGGAGTGTGATCATCCAGCGCTCACTGGTACGGGAGTGGCTGGATAATTCCATTCACACCAAGGAGTGTTTTGAAACCACTGGAAGGAATGTATCAGAGTCATATCAAAATGACACTACATTTTTTTTCTGCATAAAGCAAGCTGTAGAAAGTGTTTTTGGGTGTGTACGTGCGCACACATTCAGATAGCCACACACCTCAGAGGGACGCAGGAGGCTCCCGGAAGCGTGAGGTCGTAGTGAGGGCTCGACTTGGCAACTGGGTAGGCATCGCCAAGTGTTTGCCTGTGCTGGGGAGACTGCGGGCTGAGTTTGGGCCAGGACTTGGTGACACAGTCGTCACCATCGTGGACCGCGGGCTGGGCTGGGCTGGGTTGGGTCTAGATTGGGAGTCCAGCAGGAGAATCCAGGTACCAGTCTAGCGCAAACTCACTGTGGGCTCTCAGAAGTCCCTCCCCTCTCTAGACCTTGCCTATCTGTCCCCAATTCCCTCAGAGTATAGGGTGTGGGATCACACACGACCCCCAGCCACGTCCAGGTGAGATCCTGTAGCAGTTAGCCCAGGCAGGACAACGGACTGTAACCACATCCCTGGACCCACGGCTCCCCAAAGATGCTCGTGCCCAGCTCCCTGAGGTCCCCAGCATGTCTTTCTTCTCACGTCTTCCCTCGGGAGCACTGGGCTCAGGGAAATGCTCTTCCTTTCCACCCTTGGCCTTTGGTTTTCTACCTCCGTCTCTGCTGGTCCCTCTTTCTTTATCTGAAATCTCAATTCTATCGCTTTAACTATTCACTCATGTTAGAGGGCTGGTGCGATACTTGGCCTCCATGACCAGCGTATTCCACCTGGGGCTTTGTCCTCCAGATCCAACCACGTTGTCACAAACCTCAGGACTTTCATCTTTTTAAAGGCTGAATAGTATTCCATTCTATGTATACATCACATCTTAACTCTCTTCATTTAATTTTTAATTAATTTTTTTTGTACTTGTAGATGGACACCATGCCTTTATTTTATTTTTAAAAAATTTCTTATGTGGTGCTGAGGATTGAACTCAGTGCCTCACATGTGCTAGGCAAACGCTCTGCCACTGAGCCCCAGCCTCAGCCCCAAATCTCTTCATTTCTGGATGGGCATTTGGGCTGCTTCCACATCTTGCTTGTTGTGACTACAGTCGCAGTGGAGAAGGAAGTACAGCTTCTCTTTGAGATCCCGATTTCAGTTCTTTTGGATATGTACCCAGAAATGGGATTGCTTGATCACATGGTCACTGTATTTTTAATTTTTTTTTGAGGAAACTGTTTTTCTCAGTGGCTGCTCATTTGACATTCACATCAATGGTTTACAAGGGCTCCAGTTTCTCCAAAAGCTTACCAATGCCTTTCTCTCCTCCTCCTCTTCTTCCTTTTCTTCTTCTTCCCCTCCCTCCTCCTCCTCCTCCTCCTCTTCCTCCTCCTCCTCCTCCTCCTCTTCCTCCTCTTCTTCCTTCTCCTCCTCCTCCTCTTCCTCCTTCTCCTCCTCCTCTTCCTCCTTCTCCTCCTCCTCCTCCTTCTCCTCCTCCTCCTCCTTCTCCTCCTCCTCCTCCTTCTCCTCCTCCTCCTCTTCTTCCTTCTCCTCCTCCTCCTCTTCTTCCTTCTCCTCCTCCTCCTTCTCCTCCTCCTCCTCTTCTTCCTCCTTCTCCTCCTCCTTCTCCTCCTCCTCCTCCTCCTCCTCCTTCTCCTCCTCCTCCTCCTCCTCCTCCTTCTCCTCCTCCTCCTTCTCCTCCTCCTCCTCTTCCTCCTTCTCCTCCTCCTCCTCCTCCTCTTCCTCCTCCTCCTCCTCCTCCTCCTCTTCCTCCTCCTCCTCCTCCTCTTCCTCCTCCTCCTCCTCTTCCTCCTCCTCCTTTTCTTAAAGTAACAGCCATCCCACCAATATAAGGTGACGCAGTTTTGATTTCTTTCCATAATGGTTAGTAGTGCTGAGCAGTTATTGGCCTTTTGCATGTTATCTCCAGAGAACTGTCAATTCCTGGCTTTTTTTTTCCCATCAAGAGTTTAAAAAATATTCATTTTTTGCTATTGGGTTTTAGGGATTTCTGGTGCCTTTTGGAAACGCATGCAGGTTGCCCATGCTTTCTCCTGTGCCACAGGCGGCTCTGCCACTGTGTTGGTTGCCTCCTTGGCCACGCAGAGACTTCTCAGCTTGACAGGACTTTTCGGTCCTGCTCATCTGTGTTGGTGGGCTGCCTGTGCTTTTGGTGTCAAATCCAAGAACCCGCAGCTGAGACCAAAGTCAAAGGAATAGAAGGGGACAACTGTACGGTGTTTCCAGGGCACAAGGGGCAGGGTGGGGGTTGTTCTATGGGATAAAATCGCAGTTGTGCAGGGTGGGCAGTGGACCAGGCTCCCAGGTGGGGCGTGGGGAGGGTGAGAAGCCTGACGTACTTTGGTGAGCTGAGGAGGGGGTTTGGGACGGTGAGGTCACAGAGGGAGAGGGGTTGCAGATAAAGAGGAGCCCAGGGCCACTCTGACCCCAGGGGATATTTGGCAATGGCTGCAAACCTTTTTTGGTTGTCCTACTGGTGGGGGGATGTGTTACCAGCATCTGGCGGATAAAGGGCCAGAGATGCCGCTAAACATCCTTCAAGGCACGGACCCGCCACGCCCGCCCCACAAGAACCGTCCAGCTTCAAATATCAAGATCATCAAGGTTGGGAAACTCTGAAATGAATGTCAGTAGAGGGGGCAGAGAGAGAAGAGGGGAGGGGAGGGGAGGGGAGGGGGGATAGTAGAGGATAGGAAAGGCAGCAGAACACAACAGACACTAGTATGGCAATATGTAAATCAATGGATGTGTAACTGATGTGATTCTGCAAACTGTATATGGGGTAAAAATGGGAGCTCATAACCCACTTGAATCAAAGTGTGAAATATGATATATCAAGAACTATGTAATGTTTTGAACAGCCAACAATAAAAAATTAAAAAAAAAAAAAAAGTTTGGGAAACTCTGGATTCTCAGAGCTTCCCAGGACTCTGGCTTTGGCTGCAAGACGGAGAACCTTTTGGGGACTTTGAACAGAGGGGTGACAGGATCTGACCTAGTTTGATGGGAGCCTCTGGGGGCCGTGCTGAGGAGAGATACGTGTCAGGTCGGTGGCAGCGACTTGGTGGCAGCTTAGAACAAAGCAGCCTGCGCGGGAAAAGAACATCAATCAGATGCCAGCAGAAACACCTGTCCATCAGCCAGATCTCCTGACTAACGCCTGTCAATCAGCAGGACCCCCTGGCCAATCCTGGAGTTCAGCCAACTCCCCTGACCAACTCCAAGGGGGCAAGGGACCCTAGAAACACCTTTTCCTGTCCCAAGCCCTGCCCTTCCTGCTGTAAGCCCCATAAAAGTCCAGTCCGGTGGAGCTTCCACGTGGTTTCTCCTCAGACCCCTCCCCTGTCCCCTCTGTGGGTCGGATCGAGTTCCGCCCAGGAGTGATATCTCAATAAAGCCTGTTCAGCGGCCCTTTTAAATCTGCCTCCTCGGGTCGCAGCCCGCCTCGCCTGATCTGACAATACGCTCTGGGGAAGGGGCCGGGGGGAAGCAGGGAGACCAGTCCAGATGATGCTGGAGGGTTCCAGGCCTCGGACACCAGACCACCCCACCCTCCTCTGGGGTGGAAGGTCCTAGAAGCCGGGGAGGGAGGGCAGTGGCATTCACGGAGCACCGAGAGGGACCGGCCTCCACGCAGACTGTGATTTCGTCCCTACCTGACCTTTGTGAGTGCAGCCCTCCTTCAGCCTGGGGTTGAGGGGCAGTGGTTGGACTCTGGATGCCAACAAGGCTTTGAGCAGGAAGAGGAGGGTGTGTTTCTCTCACTGCTTCTCGTCACTCAGTGTTCGTTCTGGGTGACGCTCTTCTGTCACCAGCCTGGGCTGAGGCGGGCCCAGGCCCTTCTAGAGGCACATGAAGTGGCAGACCTCTTGGGGATGCCCAGGCAGAACCTCCCACGGTGCGCATGTGCCGTCACCTGGCAAATACGCCCAGGGCGGCCCCTTGGCCCGGCCGCCTGGGTCACGCTCCGATGAGAAGGAGCACTCGCGCCAGGCCACTGAAGCCAGGCAACGGTTGTCATTCTTTCTTGGAAGAGTCAGACCCTTGCAAACACCTGTGTTAGGGTCTTTCCTCCAAAGACTGGAAGGGCCTCCCTCCAAGAAGACAGACAAGGAGATGCTCCGGGTGCCGCAGGAGCAGGGGGCTCAGCCAGTGAGGTCTCAGCAGGGGGCAACTGCGGCCAGCTGGTGGGATGAGGGGCCAGCTCGTCCCTGTCCCCTGTGGTGGCAGCAGGGTACTTCACGGACACTGTGGCCGGCTCTGCCTCTGCTGGGGAGAGGACTAGCGCGGTCCCAGTTGTCACAGCATCTTTTCTCCATCTTAGTGGCCTTGCGTATCCCTGGGTTGGTGATCAGCCGGAGCAAGCCCCTCTTTGGGGGAACTCGTTCTTCTAGAGCCTTCTGGGGCCCTTGATAGCCTCTATTTCGGGTGTTTCTTCTGCCTGGATTAGTTTCCCAGGGCCTCAGAGAAGCAATGGGCCACAGTCTCTGTGACTTAAAACGGCAAAAACCAGTTGCCTCTCGGTTCTGGAGCCGGGGAGTCTGGAATCAAGGTGCCGGCAGGGCCACACTCTGAAACCTGAGGCCGCCTCCTCTTCTAGGTCCTGGTGGCTCCGTTGGCGGCCCGTGTGCTCCTCGGCTTGCAGGTGCATCACCCCGATCTTGCTTGCATCACCACACGGCGCTGCCCTGGGTCTCTGCTGTGGCGTGGCTGTCTTCCCAGGCCGCTGGCCCACCCTGCTCCGGGATGACCTCAGCTTAGCTCATTACATCCACAATGACCTGTTTCCAAATAAAGTCACATTCTGAAGTCCGGAGCATTGGGCGGGGGACACCATTTAACCCATAGCCATGTTTCCTCCAGGTCAAGTCCGTGAGCAAGGCTGGGCAGCATTGCTGCCTCTGGGAGGATTCCTAGACTCTCGGGAACGGATGAGGTGGAGTGCTTCAAATCCCTGCTTTGCTGCTCCAGTGGCCTTTTGGTCAGCTCTTATTTATTTCGAAGGACAACAATGCCATTCCCACCCATGTAATCTCAATGGAGTGTCAAATAGAATGGGGACATTGTTTGCCAGCAGTGGTTGATCAGCCAGCAGATGACCCCGGGCACAATGACTGATCCAGAGGTGTGCCCATGGCCCAAGAAGTTATAATCAGAGTTCTCCTGTGAAATATTGAGACGAGGCATCAGGAGGGTGAGTCGCCCCTTTCTTTTGGGCTCATCTCAAGAATCCAGCAGGGACAAGCACAGGAGAGGAGAGAGAGAGAGACAGAGCCTTGATAATATCATTTCAGGCCCTGGATCCAGCTGTACCTGAAGTTATTACCCCTGGACCTGAGTTAAAGAAACCAATGATTTTCTTTTTTTCCTTCTTTTTACTTGGAGTTGGGATTTTTTTGTTGTTGTTGCTTTCAAAGGCAAGAGTTTATCCATTCAGCTGCCTTCCACCATTGACAAATTGTTTTCTCAAAGAGCAACCACATAGCCATCAAACACCACCAAAGTGCTTTACAAAGCACATCCTTCTGTTGAAGGCACTGAATCATGATCTCCCTTGCTGAACTCCGAGCCCTCAAGCAGACTATGCATTTGGCCAAATGCCTTGAGCAGTTTTTCTTTCTTTGTATCCATTGCTTTTTATTTGACTCTCATGAAAAGGGATGCCTCATGCATTAAAGCGTTTTCTAAACTACAAGTCAGAAAATGTGGGTTCAAGCTGCAAGTCTCCCAGTGATTAGTTGTGTGACTGAGGATAAGTTGCTGGGATTCTTGGAGCCTCAGTTCCACTGGGTAAAAGGCATCCTCGATCCTGCCTACCTACTTACCAAGATTATTGGGAGGAAGAAACGAGACCCAGCAGAGGTCCGCAAACTCTGACTCATGGCCAGAGGCAGCCTATGGACCTTCTGCAAATAAACACAGTTTTGTGGAACACAAGGACGCTTCATTTTTCACATATTGTTCTCAGCTGCTGTTACAGGGAAACAGCGGAATAGTTACAGCAGAGACCTTCTGGCCCGCGGGCAGAAAACCAACCTTACGTCAAGGGCATTTTCTATTCTCTTTATTATCTGGTCTTTCAGAAGAACTTTGCAACCTCTGCTCCCCAGACTTCTACAAAAACAAGGCATGGTTTCTGTCCTCCTCTGGGTCCCCTTACATGCCTCACATGCCTCCCGTGTCCCCTCCAGGAAAACTCTTGGGGGAGTTTGTCTAAAGTGATAACATCTAGTATTGGCAAATCCTGGTGGATGGTGGAGGAGCAAAACAAGCTCTTGGGAGAGCAATTTGACAACATTAAAGCCCTAGAGTTACATCTTTCCTCTTGACCTTATCATCCGGCCTTTAAGACGTTGTCTTAAGAAATAATCAGAGTTGAGATGTGTCTACAAATTTATGAAATGAGGGTGGAATAATTGCATAAATTATTCAGCAAATTATACAGTCATTCCAAAGCTTGTTTGCAAAGAACCTTTCCTAATACGAGAAAGTGCCCTGGGATTGTATTAGTGACCAAAAAAAAAGCATCGTAAAAAGTTGTTATATTGAATATGACCCCGATTTTATCAGGCGGGGCTGGCAGGAAGCATGTGCATGTTTTAATGGTAATTTGCTCCAGGTAGTGGAATTACAAGAGATTTTGGAATGTTCATTTCACTTTTCTTCTAGAATTTCTTTTTTAATCAGAAAAGAGGTCATTTAGCAAATAATCATTGGTTTGAGAGAGAATGATGATTTGAACTTACTCTCGTCATTATCTAGAAATAGGGGGTTCCCCTCAACAGGGGCCAGGCCGGGCACATGTGTGCATGGAAGGGGGTGAGTGGGTGCTGGGATGAGTGGGACTCTGTGTCTTGCAAAGTGGCATCTGTCACTCCACTGCACTGACCCTCGCCACATGGGCTGCACTGACCCTCGCCACATGGGGATCTGCGTCAGACTCAGTGCCCTCTGTCTTCTAGATCCTCTCTCAAGACAAGCTAGACATCAGAGTGTGATGGGACTTCACCAATGACTAAACGTTGGGATCTCAGAAACACTCCCGTTTCCTGAATCCAGGCCCCAGTCGCCCATTTGAAATGCCTTCTCTGGAACCAAGAGACTTCGGGGGCCACAGGACAGCTGCAGATTGCCTGGCCCAACCACTCCACTTGATTTCGACGCTGTAAATGGCTTGTCCAGGTCTCAGCTCCTGCAGAGGTGGAACTGGGGCCAAGAGGTTCCGATTCCCAGACCAGCACTGTTCTCTCTGTCACCGTCCCTGCCCTGCCCCAGCCTTCTCTGTCACCATCCCTGCCCTGCCCCAGCCTTCTCCATCCCAGGGAATCAGGTGCCCAGGGTGTCATCCTTGGCCCCAGTCAAGCACGTAGGTTCAGTGTGGCTGGCCCAAGTCCTGCTGCCCTCTCTTTCTGTTGCTTCCCCCTAAATCCAAGATCCATTGCCTCTCAACTGGCCAACTGCATTAGTTTCTTCTTTTGCTTTTTAATTATTTTTTATTTGTTTACCAGTTATCCTACTCTTCAGTCTGTACCCAAAGGACTTAAAATAGCATACTACAGTGATGCAGCCACACCAGTGTTTATAGCTCCCAATTCACAACAGCCATGCTATGGAACCAGCGTAGGTGTCCTTCAACGGATGAGTGGGTGAAGAAAATGTGGTACGTGTATACAATGGACTATTACTCAGCCATAAAGAAGAATGAAATAATGGCATTTGCCGGTAAATGGATGGAACTGGAGACCATCATGCTGACTGAAATAAGCCAGTCCCCCCAAACCAAAGGCTGAACTCAGTTCACTCTGGTTTGTGGATGCTGACCCACAGCAAGGGACGGTGGGGAGGGGAAGAATAGAAAGCCATTGGATTAGACAGTTGCATCAGCTTCTTCACTTCTCTCTGATCATTCCCCTCTTGTTTAACACCTTTCTTGTTTCCAAAACTTAAGATCAGACCCTGCACAGCCCCGTCTGTCCCCCCAGTGGATGCTGCCTCTCTCCCCTTGTTCAGGCCCAGCAGCTGCTCTGAGCCTGCTGAGGGACTTTGTCCTTGTCACCCCACCTGTCTGGAATTCTCTCTCCCCATCTCTCCCTGTTGTTAATTCCAGCAAATCCTCAAGGTCTCAGCACAGGGCAGCCCCTCCCATGTGCCCCGTGTCAGCTCTCGTGATTTTTAACATGATCATCTCAGCCTAGATGCCACTTCCCCGCGGAGTTCTCCCCCGGTCAGGTCACCCTGTGGTCTCCTTTCTAGCAACTGGTACAACCGAACTCCTAATGAGCTGTTTTTATGTGTTTCCATGAGTGGCTGTGTCAACCTTGTTTAACACTTAAAACCCCAGTGGATGTCAGAATGCAAAGAGCAGGGCTTAATAAATATTTGTTCAGTGGCGTTGAGTCAATGCTTGTACTCCAAATCCAGGTCAACTCTAAACTCCAGCGGCACCTCAGCCCACTGCCCTATTTGCCATGTTACAGATGAGGAGATCGAGAGTAAAAGGGTCAGCAGGTGGTTCCAAAGGCCTGTGGCACATGGGAACACAAATCCCCAAATCTGAGTCCATAGCACGGTGCCCCGTCCCTGGCTTCTGGCCCTGCTGGCTGGGTGGCTGTTTACTTCTGCTGGTTCTGACTTCAGGACTGATAAACATCTATATTTTTCGGTGAAGCAAGTCTCGCCTTGGGGGATTGTGGCTTGCTTTAAGTCTGGGGAGAGAGAACTGCGTTTCCCTTTGTTAGCCGGCTCTGGGCAGCTGGAAACTCTTGATCCTGGCTGTCTGCTGTTCGGGACATAATGACCTGCTTTCAATCCTTTTCAATTATAGGATTTCTGATAGGAATTTGGAAATCAACTCCTAAATCCCATGGCTTGGATAGTAGCCCATGTCTCCTGTCCACGTCTGTCTACCCAGTGGGACAGAGAGGTGTTTCTCACGTGGCCCCCAGGTGGAGCCCCCTCCTGCCCCCTGCCATTCCTCCCCGGGTCCCCACCTGGGGGCTGTCTAGCCATGCCTATTTCCTGACTTCCTTGCTGGGTGACACCTCCTCTTACCTTCTGTATTGGACTGCTGTCCAGGGAGGAGAGAGGCCGCTGTGGACAGAGCCTAGAAGTAAGCAAAACCAGGTCTGCTTGCTTCTTCTGGGTTAGTCTGGGGCTTTCTGCACCTGACCTGAGAAACCCAGACTCAATTTCCTTAACCACAAAATAGGAATAATAATATCTATGTTTTGGGGTTTGTGGCAAAAACGCCCAATTCAAAATTATTTCCTTTCCTCTTCTAGCTTTTGGCAGGATTGGGGGTAGTGGGGATGGTGCATGGGTTGAAGATCCACAGATTGGGTGGGGAAAGGAGGGTGTCTACCAAGACCGGGCAGTTGAGACCCACGTCTGGGGCAGTGGCCAGGGCAGTCTGAGCCTTTGTCGGGTGTCCGTGTGAGTTCCATCCAGGAGGGCACCGTCAGGGGCCTTTGGACATTAGAGCCAGGTAGACCTGGTTTGAATCCTAGCTCTGCCACCTAATGTGGCTCTTAGGGACCTAAGCTGTTATGACCTTATTAAGATTCGGCCCCTCCCACAGGCAGCAGCAGTTTTACCCATGTCCCTGAATTGTGAGGTTCCTCTAGCTGCCAGTGCCCCAGGCTCACTTACTGGACTGTCCCCACGGTGTCAGGCAGAAGATATGGGGAGGGGGTGGCGGTGGCAGATGGAAGGGCAGATCGGATACTCCCAGGAGGGCGGGAGGGGGAGCTAAGGACTATCAGGAGGGGCACCTGAGAGAGTTCTGACCCCAGGGCAGGAGCCACTTCCCTTCATTTCCTCTTCCCAGTGGGAAGGGGAGGACCTGGCCCTGCTTCCTGCAGAGGAGAGGGGATGCCCACAGGCCTGGCACTCCTGAGGCAGGGCCTGGACCACAGGGGGGAGGCGGTGGCATTGGATATGGGGTCCGGGCTGCAGGTGAGGGGCTCGGGGTAAGCGTCCGTGGAGTAAGTCCCCTTATTGAAGCTGATTCCTCAGCCCCCTGTGGCCCCCCTTTGGTTTCTTTTCCAGAACATCACTGCTGTGCCTTCCTGTCCTCCACCTGCAGTCTCGTGGCCTGGCTGAGACCCGGCCCCTTTCCCCTTTCCCGGACCCTAGAATAGCAATGCAACATGATTGAAATTCAGGAAGTAAACTATTCCCAGGACAGCTCCGTGCTGAGAGACAGGCCAGGTGTCAGACGGGTCAGGAGGAGGCCACCTGTGAAGGCTGAGCTAGAGGCAGTTGTTCACCTTCTTGAGCTGCTGATTAGCTGTGAGGAAGAACTTCCCTTAGGGTGGAATCTGGGAATGAGTAGCGGGGGATGCAGGTAGCCTTATCTCCTGGGAGACCTCAAGGAGGGGGCAGAGGATGGCTAGTCTTTGGTCATCCCTGCAGGAATGTCCTTTTCTTGGCTCTGTAACTTTTCATACCTGAGTGTGGCCTGCCAATTAGCATGCGCTTAGGCCCTGTGACAAGCAGAGCCCAGCACATGTCCTCTGGCACCCCACATGCCCCTTCTATTTCTGTCTTGTTGGCTCAATATGCACATCAAAAAATGACGGTCATTCCTTAGGGCCCAGCTCCCGTGTCACCCAGTTTCTGAAGCCCTTTCTAGATCTCTCAGGCTTGATGAATTCCTCCTAATGTCCTTTGCATGTCCTGCTACCATGGCACTTTTCATATCGTGCTACACTTCATAGTGAAATTCCATCTAAAATACAGGTAGGACACATATTCTCTGTACTCTTCTGTTAAGTAAAGAATAAAATCACTCCCCCACTCCCCAATCCTTCCAGCACCATTCCTCAAAGCTAACCATGACCAGCCACTTCTTTGGAGGGCTTCCAGAAATGTCTCTGTCTAAGGAAGCCCGGAGAAGAAGGTTTGTATGGATAGTTATTTAGTGGACCCAAAGATGTCATAGAAAGTTAATTTTCTGCAACTTGTGCTTTTTATTTTTCCTTATTAAATTTGTGGAGGAGCACACCCCTCACCTGAATGCTCAGTTGGACATGTTTGTTCTAAAGCTGTGGCTCCATTTGATTCTCTTTTTCAAATAAAATACTGACTTTGTTTTCTAATTGTTTTGCTTTTCTTTCTTTCCTCTTTTGTTTGGATTGTGACCGTTCTCTTCTTCCCTCCTTCCTCCTCCTAAGGGTTTGGAAAGTTTATATAGTCTGTCTGAGTTGGTTACCCTCAGACTTTAAACAGTGTCCTTGGGCATCACTTTCTTGATTTACCAATTTTATTTGATGTCCGCAGACTCTGCGCTGAGAGAGAAGCAGAACCCCGGGGCGTGTGCACCTCTCCCCACACCCCTTCCTCCGTCACTGCTGCTCGTTAAACTCCTTCTTTTTATAATATTGTGGTTTAGGACATTTACATTCTGTTCTGCGACCATAATCCCCACAGATGTTTAGCCTTAGTTTTGGATTTAAATGATCAGAATGTTTACCATCAACTCTTGTGTTTCATGAATTCTCCCTAAAATGACAATTCTGATAGCCTTTTGGGGGACTTAGATTCCTAATGAAGCCTGCAACCATCCACCCCCACCGCCGGGTGAATTTAGGAGCACTCTGTGCTATTTTCTCTGAGTCTGTGTTGGTGAAATCTGTGGTTAGGATAAGTGTCCCCCATAGGTCCATGTGTTAAAGGCCCCCAGAGAGGTGCTATTGGGAGGTAGGAGAACCTGTAGGAAGTGGAGCCTTAGGTCACTGGGACTGTGCCCTTGTAGATTATGGGGCATCTTCTTCCTCTTCCTCTCCTTTTTCTCTTCCTCCTCCTCCTCCTTCTCTTCTTCCCTCTCCTCCTCTCCCTCTTGCTCCTCCCCCTCCCCCTCCCCCCTCCTCCTTCCCTCCTCCCCTTCCTCCTTCTCCTCCCCCTCCTCCCCCTTCCCCCCTCCCCCTCCTCCCCTCCCCCTCCTCCTCCTTCTCCCTCTTGCTCATCCTCCTTCTCTGGTTTTTTTTTTTTTTTTTTGGCTTCCTCTCTTTTGATGTAAGTGGTTTGCTCGGCCAAGTCCTTCCTAGTACTAATATCTGGCACCTCCACTAGAGGTCCAAAGCAATGGTTCAGCCTGATTTTGCACTAACACATGCAGAACAGTGGGCTTAAATAAACTTTTTCTCTGTATAAGTCAACTTTTTCTCCCCCAGATATTTTGTTAGAGGAATGCAAAGCTGACTACTATGGTAAAATCTTTCTGCTACTTTCATATGTGAAAGACCAACATCAAATTTGTCTATCAATTTTGAGGTTGAACTTATTTCCTTTAGAATTTTATTCCTAATATGTCTTTTGGCAATAAAGGATAAATAGATGTTGAAGGATAGCCTAATTTTTCCCTTAGAATATTTAATGATTTTGCTGTTGCAATGTTTTCCATCAAAGTCCCATGATATATTAAAGATATTTTTTAAAAATTTTTATTCTGTAGGTTCAGGCACTTCTTTAGTTGAGAAAAGTTTTCTTCTATTATATCTTTGAATATGTTTTGTTGCAGTATTCTGTTTTTTTTTTTCAGGAATGCCCAGTATGCATATATAAATCTTCTTTGGATTTCATAATTATAGACTTTCCACTATTTTATTTTATTATCTTTATTATTTCTGTATTTTTTTCACTTTTGATAACAACTCTTTGTGTAACTGACTCTGTCCTCAACTGAATAAACTCCACATGTTTTAAGGTACTATTTTTTCTCTCTGTAATAGTTTTTATGATTATTTTTTAAAAAATTCCACCCCATGTTGGGTTCTGCCTGATTATTTGTAGGTTTTTCTTTGGAAATGTTTTATGATTGCCTGCAATTTTCTTAAGGATATAATGGGATGGGAAGGGAAAGTGAGCTCACAGATTCCCCTTGAGTTCGTCATCTTAGAATTTGTTACCAACGGTGCTCTGCCCTGGGGGACACCTCTCCCCGGATTTTCAAGTATTTCTCTAGATTTTCAAGCATTCCCTGAGCATGTTTGTAAGTCATAAGGAAGGACTCTAGATCGCAGGTCTTCCCATGGGACCTTTCTTCTGGAGACAAGCCTCCAGGGGGATTGTGCCCCCCCCCACCTTCCTCCTGACCTCTCAGACACTTAAGCAATGGTGCTCTGGGTTGGAAATAATGATGCAAACTGCTTCCTTCAGCCCTGTGACCCTTGCCCCTTTACCTTATGGAAATGAGTCAAGTTTGGACACCCCTCTTTCCCAAGGTCCACCACAGCTCTGCTCCTTCTTTCTCCATGAAATAATCATTTATAGTCCTTTGGGGACCTTTTATGACTCTCCAGGAGCTCTGGCAACACACAGGACTTCTTTGGATGAAGTCCAAGCTTCACTGAAGGGCAGACATGGACTTCAGCCTGTTTCAGTTGGAATCACGTTAGGTTATTTATTTTCATTATTATTATTTAAGGTTCTGTAACAAACAGCTCTACTTTCTAATTTCCATGGTTTGATGTGATACAAGTTCATCGTGTAAGAGTGCAGACGTTCCCGGCCATCAGGCACCTGCCACATGGTGCGTTAGAGGTCTGGGTTCCTTCTATTTTGTGGGGTCGTAGAGTCCCCTGAATTCAAGCAGGGAAAAGGATAAAGAGTGAGGATGGAGACGGTTGCCCACCTCTTAATTGTCTTGGTCTAGAAGTGACCCAGATCACATCTGTCCGAATGCCCGCTGTGAGGACCAGGTGTGTGGTTCAACTCAACTCAAAGTCCAGACCGGGACATGTGGCCCCTGCCTGGGCAGCTGTTCTGCCCATCATGCTCTTCTGGAAAGACAAGAATGATCTCTGGATAACACTTCCTCACCTCATCCCCCAAAGCCATTTCCTAGTTTCTCCAAAGATGGGATTTTCTTGATTCAGTTTGTTGTGTTCTGTGGGTTTCAGAGAAGGGCGCAGAGTCCACCCCTAACTCATTTACAATTGTGGTGTCTCTCCACTCCCCTGGGCTTCCTCTGAGGGAGAGGCCTTCAAATGGGAACCCGGCCTCACTCTTTTCTAGATCCACACCCAGCACGATGGCTGGTCAGGGCTCAAAAACATGCTTCTTGGATGACAGTGTGAGCGAATTCCGGTCCTGAGTGGGGGAAAGCGACTTTCCCTTCCTCATTCTTGGAGTTAGGAGGAGGAGTCACCAGGGCGGTCCCTTCTCTCTCCACTGGCCCTTCCCGTCCGGCTTGGCTCCGGCCTTTCATCTCCTGTTTCCCTGCCCTGGTTTACCCCTCCCTTGAATGAAATCTGGCAGCATCCGGCCGGCCCTGTGGCTCAGCAGGGCTTCTGCTGCCAAACCAACGCTGATCCTGTGCCTCCTTGCAGCTTGGCTGTGGGATCGGATGCTGGGAGGAGAAACGCTCTGTCTGTCTGGGGAAATAGCTCACTGGTTAGGATGCCAGGGGCCGCTCCACTCCAGCTGGTGCTCCAAGTCCTGAGCCCTAAGGAGGCCGGGGGTGTGGGTCAAACACGTGCACAGGCGCGTGGCCAAGGAAAGACGCCCTCCTGCTTCGCCTTCTCCCTCCTACGTGGAACACCAGCTCTGGCAAGTTACTTTTATGAAGTGGACAGTCCCCCAGGGATTGGGGGCATCCATAGAAAAAAAGTACAACGGAGTAGGCCGAAGTGGGAGCATGAGAATCCAACAGGCCTGGGTTTATATTATGGTCTACCATTTATTGGCCGTGTGATCTTGAACAAATTATTTGAGCAATTTAATTTCAGTTTTTTCATCTATAATAATATTGAGATAACCATAACTCTCCTGCTGGGCTGTTAAGAGGTTGAATTGAATTTTAATCTTAGCACCAAGGAGATATTTGATATTTGTTGAATGAATAAATGCCAAATGTACCTAAAAAAGTTTTTCACACCATTCCTGGCACGGGCCAAGTACTCCATAGAGGATTGGTTACATCAGGAACTAGAGTCCAAGTTTGCTAGGTTGATTGCAATAGCAAACCCCCACAAATTTCATGTCTTAAAACAAAGAAGGTTTGTTTTAAGTTTGTGCTACATGTTCAGGGAGGATTCTGCTCCAGGCCATCCTTAGGCTGATGGAATGCTGTCAGTCACTCTTCCTTAAAAGGCAGCGTGGTCATCTGGCTGACTCTAGCCAATGGGATGTTAATAGACTTGGAGCAAGTAGAGGCTTGAACAAGAACTTGCGCATTTTTCTTGGGCTCCCGTAACTCTGCCGTCAGCTTGATAACATGCCTGAGCTAGGCCCCGAAGCAAGAGAGACCTGGAACAGATCTGCCATTCCCCAGTTGTCCCAGTCAAGGCTGTCCCAAATCAGCTGACACCCAGCTGCCCCCAGACACGTAATCGAGATCAATCAAGATCAGAGATGATTCTAAGCCAACCCTTACCAACTTCAGATTCATAAGCCATAAACACTGTCCTATAAGTAGAGGCCCAGGGGTTGGTTGTTACACACCATGATCGTGGCAATAGATGACTGATATACCTTGTGTTGACCTCAAACTCCATAGTATAGTGCAAACCTCTTTACATTTCTCAGAAAAAAAAAATACACATGTGGGTTTTACTGAAGACCTCAAGAGAAAGTCAGAAAGGGTTTACCATCACATAGATTCAGATGTCACCAGTTCTGGTGGCTTCTCTGAGATCCTAACCAGGGCTTTTCCTTCACTCTTCCCTTACACCGCACATGATTCTGCAAGCTTTTATTTACTCTGTTTATCCTCCCCTTAAAATCTCTCACTTTTTCTTTCACAGAACAATTCACCATGTTCCGAATATTCCAGACTCAAGTACGTGGCAAAGTCCTTCATTTGTGGGATTTACTCTCCTTGGCAGCAGACTTATAACTAACAAGAATCCTTGTTTGTTTTTCTTTATCGCTAAAATAGGCAGGGAAGGTTATCCTTAGTACCTAGCATAAGCTCTCCGATCATTTTAGGCAGCTATTAAATGCATTTGGAAGTGGTTCCTGGAAGAATTCTAAAGCATCCACACACTTAATATCATTTCTTGATGCGTCAGTTCAGAAAATAAATATTTATCTCTCTGCACTTGAGGAAGACGAGAGACACTAGACTTCTGCAAGTACTCAGGGAAATGAGATGGTGGAAAATGGATAGCGTGTTCCAGGATGGCGAGGTGACACGCTGTCTCTGTTTTATCTGTGCAAGATCATGAGGCCCCCAATAGGTTATCTAGACCCAAGGTCAGAAAGTCAGTAAGAGAGAGGTCAGTGGGAGACAAGCATCTGGATCTTTTACTCTCCACTGAACCAGACATTCAGCCCTGGCGCTGGACACTCTCAAATTTGGCCTGGTTTCACACAAAGCTTGGCGCAGAGTCTCCCATAGCTCCATTGAGCTTGGCGGGGCACGATGACAATTGGCCCAGATAGGGTCCAGGACAACACCCAAATGCAGCAGTGTCCCCAACAGAGACCCCTTGTTTGGGGGGCTTGACCTGGATGACAGCAGGGTGTTGGCGATCCCTGGTGCGTGGACCGAGGTGGGTTCTGACAACCCAGAACTCCGCATGGGCTGCTGGGCTCCGTTTAGGAGAAAGGAGGTTGCCAATGGGCAGGGAGATGGAGCATTCCGCCCGGCTCTTTTAATCCTCTCTGGGCTGGAATGTTCCGCTGTAGAAACAGCAAAGCCTGCAGACAGGAGAGGGGTGCCAAAAGCCGGGAGGGTGGTGGAGGAATAGCTCTAATGGGATTTAGGGTGGTGCGGATGGGGTGGGGTTGGTTGGACTCCATGTGAGTCCGTTGTGTGACCTTGGACAAGTCACATGCCCTCTGGGGACCCTGTTTCTTCATCTTCAGAAGCAGAGGCTCTCATGTTATGTGAGATTCAATCAAGACAAATTTCTGAGAATTTAAGAACCATTTCAGTTGTGAAGTCCAAGGTGGGATTTGTTTTTGTTTTTAATCTATAGAACCTGTCCTGCACCACTGCATAGATTTTAGACAAGCATTTTTCCCCCCAGAAATAGGGTGTATGTCACGGGGGGATCTCAAAGGGACAGTCCACTCCTCAATTCAATTCTAGGATTTCAACCACCTTGGGACAAGGCTCATAGCTTGTGCTTCCCCGCACAGAATTCCTCTGAACTTAATAAATGGAAGGGCCCTTTGAAGTCATCTGCCCAGTTTTCTCAGTTTTATCTGGGGAAAGGGACCAAAGGAAGGAAGTTATTTCTCAATATTATAGAATGAGACTCAGACCCAGATCCTAGGTTCTCTGATCCTCAGAACAAAGCTCTTTCCAACGATTGAACATTTCTGCCTGGAATTTGTGGTCTTTGAATTCTGTGGACTTCAGAGGGTTGCCTTTTAGAACAGGTTTGGCTCTTCCCTTCTTGGGGCAACTTTCAGGTTGACTCAGGGATTGACCGTGGAGATGGTCAGAGTCTGAGGGTCATGGGAAGTCTGTGAAATTCCAAAGGTATAAGTCTCCCTTGGGAACCCTGGAGATTCCTCCCTAGAAGCTCAAGCTGTGGACAGCAGCTCCTTCCTGGAAGGGTCACGGCCTCCTGCAGAGCTGGTCCCCACTCCAGACCCAGGATAGGACTTCTGAGTTGACATAAAACAGCCCTATTGTGCAAAAGGGAGGGCCGTGACCCTTTATGGTGACTCACATGCTAATCCGAAAAGTCTGCCTGGAACCAGAGAAACAACAAGAACAATGAAACTCGGAGCAACTCTTCAGACACCGGAGGCTCAGGAACATGAGAGAAAGAATCCCTGACGGCCTCGGTGTCATTCACAAACATTCACTCAGCATCTACCGGGTGTCAGGCAATGGGTCAGTCACTCCGGGGTATACAAAGAGGAAAACGAGCCTTGCCTCGGAGACCTCAGAATTTAAGGGGCCTGTATGGCTGGTGTTTCCAGGTAGCAGACGGAGAGCAGCTCATTTGTCCCCCAAAACCTGAACACTGCGTAAGACCAAGGAGGTCCAGCCCAGATCTCTCTCTTGAGTTTCAGTTCACAGCCTAGGCAACGTCACTGGCTTGTGTGTCTCTCAGGCCAATGACATCTTCAAAGCAGCACTCTTGATCTTTCACCTCAAACTTCCACTCTTCGGTTAAAAAGTAAATGATACCATCGTTTACTCAGTAGCTCATTCCAGAAGTGGGAATCATCCTTGATAACTACCTCACAACTGGTTGCGGAGTCACGGAAACCGTGAATGTACTGAAAATATGCCTCAAGGTGCCTCAACTGTTGCTCCCCTGTGTGCGAGGCAGCATCGTTTCTTGCTTCAGTAGATTCAGGATTGACCTTCTAGAGCTTCAAACCCATTCTCCACCAAGTAATAAGACTTTTTTTTTTTTTTTAATATTTGATTCAGTAATCTTTCTGCTTAAACTGTCTCAATGAGGATTTGTGATCGACCTGTGGATGATCAGCTGCTGTGGGAAAGTCCTTTCTACTGTAAACAAGTAGAAACTGGTTTACAATGTTTTTCAGACATGGAACAACAGTAAGCAGTGGACTATGGTTCCTGAGAGAAAGGAAAAGCAAGGTGAGCCTTTGATTGCCCAGGTCATGGCTTGGAGCTAGCATCCAGGCTGTGGCACAGAAGAAGAGAAGCAAAGGCCCATAGTCTCACTGAGCTCAGGAGATGGCGATTCACATTTGGGGGTGCTGAAGCACCTAGAAATTGTAGGCAGAGGAGTAGAGAGGAGGAAACTACAAACAGGGAGAGAGAAAGAAGGAGGAGGAGGAGGAGAGAAGTGAAGGGAGAAGAAAGAGAGGCACTCCCAAGCTTCACTGAGTTTCCCTTGAGTTGAAAACTAAGCTGAGCAGACACAGAGGAAGATCCATGGCCCTGGGGAAAACATCCCTTGAAAAGTAGTGGGCCAAGTAATATCCAGCATCACACAAGGACGGGAATAATTTTTGACCCCAAAAGTCAGAGAGGAGAAATCACGTAGTTCAGGGTTTTGGGTAAAGTCTTCAAAGGGTCACACCTTAGTAATGATACTAAATGAGTTCCTAAGTAAAAGCTGCTTTGGATAAGTCAAAACAAACCTTAAGAGAAATCCCCTAAAGGATAAGAGGACTCCACATTTACCTAACGGCTCACCAGAGTCACAGCCAATGCTCTTGAAATATATATAACAAAATCCAACACACATCAACATCAAGAAATTCACAGTACCCAGTATCCAGTAAAAATTATCAGGTATGCAGAGAAGCAGGAAAATATGAGCTACAACCAGGAGAAAAGTCAATCAAGAGTTGCGTCTAGAAACAAGCCAGATGGTCAAATTGGTAGACAGAGATTACTAATTTAAAAGCTTTTATAAGTCTTATAAATTATGTTCAAAGATATAAAAGAAAACATGAGTGTGAGGAAGAAAGAAATTGAAGATGTATAAGGAGTCATGTGGAACTTCTAGAAGTAAAAAATACAATATTTGAAGTGAAAAATGTATTAAATGGATTTCACAAGGGATCTGCACTGCAGAAGGAATGGTTACTAAAGGGACTTGAAGTTGTCCCTACAGAGTCCATCCACTGTAAAGCACAGGAAAACAGAAAGCAGTGCCTCGGGGAGTTGTGGGACATTATCAAGCAGCCTCATATAGGTGTAACCGGAGTCCCAGAACAACAGAGGTAGGGTACAGAAAAAATGTTGAAAAAAAAATTAATGGAAATTTTAAACCCAAGAAACTCAATGAATCTCAAATTGAACAAAAACTAAAAACCCTACTATGGAATTTATAATCAAATTGCATAAAAACAATGAAAAAAGGAGAGGGGAGTCACCTTAATTAAATACAGAGGGACAAAGACGAGAGCGACCGCAGACTTCTCGTTGGGAACCATACAGGCCAGAAGGAAATGGGTAATAAAAGTGCTGAAGCAGAACATGCCAAATTGGAATTTTGCATTCCACACAATGATGTCTTATAATTAAGGGAGAATGAAGGCTTTTCCACATCCACCCAAATTGAGATAATTCCTTGCCAGTAGATCTGCACTAACATAAAGGTTAAGGAGAGGGAGACCAAGGGGAGACCAAGAAATACAAAGGGGGAAGCTGAGGGAAGAGAGGAGGTAACCGAGGGGTCCGTGGAAGACCTGCTAAAGGAGACCAGAAGGTGGAGACCCCTCAAGTGGGTCAAGTCCACGTTCATCAAGGTTGTTTAGCGCCCTTGGCGCTGAGACTCTTTTTGGCCCTGACCAGGCAGGCGCATGCACAGCCCACTCTTCTCCCTCTTTTCAGGAGAGCCTTGTGTTGCCCTGGGCTTCCTCCCTCTCTCCCTCCATGTCCCTAACCCTTGTCTTCAACCCAGTCGGCCCTTTGCCTTCTCCCTGGGCCCCATCTTTCCTGGAGGCTCTGGACATCTCTCTGGGCCTCTACGCATCACTCCTTCAGGAGGCTCTTTTCCTGCGGCCTCTTCTGCCATCCTGTCCGTGATGGATGCTCACTCCCCTTAAGATGATCTCCTGTGACTTTTACTCTTTGATGTCCTCCAATCAGTATAAGCCCATGTCACCATGGCATCATCATGATGCTAATGATCTCAATAAAGACCCAGGTCGGTAAGGAATGAACGCACAAAGGCAGAAGGATTCCCAGGCCCAGGCTATCTCAAATTTAGAGGACAGTGAGCAGACGTGGACGTGTTTCTAGTCTCCCCAGGAGCGGTGGGGACTTGCCACATATTGACCAGGATTGTTAGCGTAAGTCAGGAAAAACCCAGGCCGTGTGGAGGAGACTTTACTCATCTTCCACCCCTAGACCTCAACTTGGAACCACAGTGGTTCTGAGAAACGTGGGCCTCCACACTCCTTTCCCAAACACCCCTTGCTCAGAAGCTCAGAGTCCTCAGCCCTGCTCAGCCTCCTCTTTGCTCGGACCATGTGACACCATGAGAGGCACAGAGTCGTTGATTTCAAACTGACCAGGATTTGCTTTCTGCCTCTTACTTGTCTGGGTCCCTACAGATAAGTAACCATCACCTTCTGGAGTTTTGGTATCTTTTCCTGGGACCAGAGAGAGCAGGGCCTGCCTCTGGAGGCTTCTGGGGGGCCCCAGTGAGACAAGTAGGGAGACCAGGCATGAGATTGCACTGTTTCCCCGTCTCCTCTCTGTCCCAATGGATTGACCTCTAAGTGCCAATGGATTGGCCTCTTGTCTTCTGAAATACCCCACGGGTGGGCCACTTTGCCTAAGCCTCTGTCTTCTCATCTGTAAAATGGGCATGATTATACCCACCTCATAGGACCAACGTGAGAACCAGGAAGGAATGTACAAGAACACTTTGTAACTTGCTGATCTCGAGCACAGATGAGAAACTGAAGTTTGGAGCTACTGGATAATCTCTCAGGATTGCCCCATCTGTGGTATCACCACTTCGAATTCACATCTGAAAGCTGGACTCTTATTATATGTAAATCAGAGCCACTTATGCAATTGTTAATGCCTTCTAGTGATAAAGGAGCACTAGCTATCATTTATGAAGTGTGTAATCTGCAGCAGTCCCAGAGGGGCTGGCGGAGGGGTTGACGTGGATGACAGAGTATTTGTCACTGGCATTGTTTGGAAATGTTGGTGTGAGTGGATCATAGAAAGCAGTTGGGAGCTCCGTCAGCTCCATAATGGTTTTTAAATGATCCACAGATGACGCACCTCCTTGCCTGCACCCCAGGTGGCCAGTCTCTCTGATCTGGTGACGGGCAGAGTGGGCAACTGTAAAGATGATTCTATCTGATGTTCATAGCAACCCTGCGAAGCACGTGCCCGTCCTCCTCCACCCTGCATCTGCAAATCAGGAAACTGAGATGCACTTGAAGACGTGGCCCAAGAAAGATGGAGGTCCTTCCCTGAGAGGCTTGGATGGTCTCTTGGAAAGTGTTAAGATCAGGGGCCTTCCTGGGCCCAGGTGGGGGGGACCTCACCTGGTGAGTTGGGGAAAGTGGGTGGCCCCGGTTCTCTTTCCCCATTTTTAAATGCAGGTTGTTTGGGTCAGGAGCTCCGAGTCCCTTCTGACCTTAATCCCATTGACCTCCCGCTCCTCGCATTTCCCTGTCTTTCCAAGAGAAAGGTGCCAAGTCCTCTGCCCACCTGTGGGTGCACCTTAGGAACCTCTGAAAGGACCAAGATGCACGTTTTGGTGAGGACCTCTGGTCACCTCTCACATGGGCCCCTGGAGGCCATTTCCTGGTTTGGGGAACTGGGCCCACAGCATCACTCCACGCTGAAAGAATGTTACCACGGGGCGCAGTCCCCTGGAGCTGCTCGGGAGATGGGCTTGGCATGGGAGAGGGGAGCGCCCAGGCCCTGCCGGGCAGTGACAGGAAGTGGAGCCAGCTCCTGTCTCACAGCCAGCAGAGGGCAAGAGCACCAAGGGGCTGAGGTCCCAGGGCAGTGTGGCTCCGGCCGCATTGTGGTCAGTGATGCTGGGCTTTCTGGAAATGTCCCAGCCTTGGCTTCATTTGGCACTGGAGGAAGTGGCCATCTTGCAGGCCCTTCCAAACTGAGAGGGACAGTCATTTTCTGGGTGATTCTGGCTCCAGCTCTTGTCTGCCTTCATTTCAATTATCCAAGGTCACCGCGGGAATTCTGCAGAATGACTTGAACTGCGTCTAACATGAACCCAGAATAGGAACTAACCGCTCGACGGGTCGGATCTGGAACCAAAGCCCAGCATTAATGTGCTTATTATAAGTGACACTTAAATGGGATCCATAAAATTTTTTTTGTCTTTAAACAAAACAAAACCCAAGTAGAACCCGCATCAAAACCTCTGTTGTGTTCTAAAATTAATGAACCAGAACAAAATTGGGAAAATCAAAACATTTTTGAATGAAAACACTGTTTCATCAGTCTTTTTGGACCAGGATGTGTTTTATGTCTCTTTTAAAAATGGGACAAACATCTACATATGAAAACAATGATCCCTCAGTACAAAACATTCAAACTCAAAACAGTTTAAAGATGAATGTCCCTTGCAATCCCACCAGTGGGACATTTCTATAACTTTCTCAATACTCATATTTTCTCATTTTCTCTCCTCTTTATACACAAATGTAATCATTTTATAAGAGCTATTTAATCACCTGCTTTTGTTAAAAATCTCCTGTGGAAAAGTTCTGTATCAATATGTAGAAAGCTCTATTATTTTTAGTAGCTGATGGGTACTCTGTTGGCTCTATACCGGCTTCTTTCACTAGTCTTCTAGTGGTAATTATTTAGGGTACCTATATTATTTTACTTTTACACATAATGCTTCATTAAGTAGCTTTGTATATGAATCTTTATACCTTGGATTGAGTTTTTGGGGTAAACTATCAAAGGGTTTCCAAGTCAAAGAATATACATATTTTTTGGTTTTCATACATATTTCTGACTCCCCCACACAGAAAGGTCATAATAATTTTCATTGTCACCATTAGAGGATGAAAATGCCTATTTCTACATCTCCTGGCGTATTTGTCAGCTTCTCATTACTATAACAAAATACCCGACACAGGATACTTATGAAGAAAAAGATTTATTTATCTCACAGTTTTAAAGATTCAAGGGCATGGGGTCTGCATTGACTCAGTTCTGGATAGCAATGGCAGCTGATGTCAAAGCCAGACATCTTGACTTGAGCCAGGAAGCAGAGGAAGGGAGGGACCAAGTTTGCTCCTTTTCCAAAAACCCTCTTACAAGAATGAAGATGGAGTCCCACAAGAGCTACTTCCTGAGAGCATGTGTCCAGTGACTAAGGACTTCCCATGAGGCCTCACCTCTTCACCCCCTCAATACTATCACTTTGGGGACCAAGCCTCCCATCACTTGGGCCCTGGGTGGGACATATAACCATAGCACCTGGCTACCAGAGACATGTCAAAGATGCCTGTCACTCTACTCGTCCTTCCAGAGTCCCAAAGGGGGCAGGTTCACCCACAGACATAGGGGGACTAACTGTCCCAGTTTGCTCAGTAGAAGGGGCCTCAGACAGGGGAGGTTCAGTTTGAAAAACCAGGACATTCTGGGAAAATTGGGACAAGTTGGTCAGGGTTTTTAAGAGAGGCCCACGTGCTCCAGTGCTAAGTTTGGATAGAGCTGGTTGGACTGGAGAGGACACCTGGCCCGGGGACAGCTCATTACTTGGCATGAGGAGATGATTGGAGCCAATTAGATTCCCCACCCTGAGATATTGTTTGGTAACAGGGAAAGAATTGATGAGCAGCGGAAAACCATCTGCAAGTTCATTAACTAAAGGGTGGCAGGAAAGTTCAGTCAAGGAGTGAGGGAGAGGGACTTGAGGGTACGGAAGCGGAGCTAGTGCATCGATGGAGAAGCAGATTCTTCAAGGCCTCCTGCCGGCCCCAAGGTCTGTTTTGTTCTTCTTTGAATTTCTCTGTCAGTGTCCTCAAAGTAACTGCGTAAGCCCCTGCCCTCTAGTTCACTCGCTATCACTGGTGAAATCTCAGTTCCTCGCAAGCCAAGAGGCCTTTTCAACACCCCTCGGCGCTGCCCATCAGTTTCATCTTTGGCCTCCAGCCTGACCGGCCAACATGGGCTTCTCACCTAACTTTGTTAGAACTTGTACATCTTGAATGATGCCAAGTTCAGAAATCTTCTTGGAAAAGTTGCTTCTGGGTGGTAGCCTGTGGGCCAGGGGCCGGCGCAGGAGGAGGCCCAGGATGAGACTGTCTGGGTCCCCCTGTGAGGTATCTGGGGCCCTCGCTTCCTGACCTCAGCCTGCCTCCCCTTCCTACCTCCTGGCCCTTCTGGCCTCGCCTAGGCCACACCCCTCTCTGCAGCTGAGAAGGGAAGATGTCATCTTGACCCCTCCGTTGACTGCCGTGCCTTGGGTCTTTCCTCTGCTGGTCACACCATAGCTTTCTTGTCATTCAGGTTTTAGGTCAAGTATCGGCTCCTTAGGGACATTACCTGTGCTGTCTCAGCTACTCTCTTCTTCCTCTCCCCAGCTCTTAGGAATTTTTAAATTTTTTTGGTACTGGGGATTGAACCCAGGGATGCTTAGACTCTGGGCCACATCCCCAGCCCTATTTTTCATATTTTATTAGAGACAGGGTCTTGCAGAGTTGCTAAGTGCTTCACTAAGTTGCTGAGGCTGGCTTTGAACTCTCGTTCCTCCTGCCTCAGCTTCTGGAGCCGCTGGGATTACGGGTATGCGCCACCGCGTCTGGCTCTCAGGCACCTTGACAGCACTGTTCTGATTTATGTTCTCATTCATCTTCCTGCAATGTCAAACGATGTGACTGCCTTTGGTGTTGTTCTGTCCCCTGGGCCTTGGGGAGGACTTTCTGCCTGGGTCTCTCCAGAGTCTAGGACGCCACCTCCCAGGGGAGCAGGCACTGTGGCTGGGTGAGTCCATTGGTGACAGGGAAAGACAGCTTGCTGCAGTACTAGCGGTTTGGCCCCCGTCATGGTCAGCCTAAGGGGACAGCTGGTGACCATCCTAGCTTCCAGACCATGAGTGTGACTTGGAATCCTAATGCTTTTAGGGAATGGGGCATGCTTTGTGGGAATCCTCTAATGTCTTCCCCCTGCACACGCCGTGGCAGGCTCTGCAGGGCTTGACCTCAGATGACCAACGTCATCTCCTTCCTGTGTTCCTTTGTCAAGCAGCATCTTGTCATTTCTTGAGTCGGGTGTCTCTGGGCCTCCCCACACACTGCTCCCCACGCCCAGACTGTGCCTCCTCTTGTTTTATCTGCAGCCCAGAGAAACCTTGCAGGACCTCGCCGAGCGTCTTCCACAGGACTTTGGCTCCAGGGATCCCCTTACTCATTTGCTTATTTGCTTTGGTGTCATCCGACCGGCCCTCCCCACCCACCTCCATTCAAGTTTCAAAGTGGAGACATCATCTTTTTATTTTTTTTTTCCTATCTCTATATCCCCAAATCCAGAACATATTTGATAAATATGGATTGAACGGATGAATGGAAGAATGAATAAACAAGCTGTTTTAAAACCAGAGCCAGGCGCCGCGGGAGACCATCTCCAATATTTTACCGATTTATGGCCAATAATTCTGCACGTTGCATGATCCCATTCAGTCACCTGTCAAGGTTTGCATTCAAGGCACCTTCAAAGGCACCTGAGGAAGTCTGTGCTTCAGAATGAACGCTGTGTGTTTTACGGAAAATGTCTCACAGGCTTTCAGCTTCACCCCAATTAAAAATGTTCCCGTTCCCGGAGCCCCTGTGCTCTGCAGGGACACCCCTAGTCCTCGCACAGGCCTGCACTGGGCCCCAGCTCATTTTCCAAAGATCACCTGGGCCTGTCATTCAGCCCTCCTTTCCCAGGTGGGCTGGGCCTCCTTCAGAATGGACGAATTCTTGCAAACAGATGCTCCAGAGAGCATTGACATCTACAGGAGCATCAGAGGAAACCAGAGCACAGAAAACAAGACGCTGCTGAAAGATCCCCTCCGGTGGCCTTCCCGGGGCCCAGCTCCTGGAGATTAGGAAGGGGCTCTCCCCCAGGGTGAGCTCAGGGAACTCAGCAAGAGCCGTGTGGCCTGATCCCACATGCAGCACAGGACAATGACCTCCTCACAACAAGCAGCATCTTTCCTGAGTGCTCCGAGAGGAGGGTCTGGCCTGTCCTTGGGAGGAAGTAGCCAAGCCCTGGTTACCCCCAGAGGGTTTGCATTCCTGCTCAGATCATCCCTGTAAAGCAGTGAAGTCTGAAGACCTTTTGTATTAAGTGGAAAGAGTGTCACCCCAGACTCTGGTCTTGTTCTGCAACTGGATGTCATGTGACTCTGGATGGCTCCCTTCCCCTCTGTGGCCCTCGGGGTCCCCATCTTTAAAACGAGGCTGTCTGACTGGTCTCTGAGGGTCTCCGTTTTCATTTTGGTGGCTCTTGGTCTTGGCTGCAGGTTAGAATTGACCTGGGGAGTGAGGAGAGCCCAGGAGGTGGCATTTTTTTAAGGAGTCCCAGAGGTTCAGAAATCTGGCCTGTTCTAGCAGGTCAACCCAAGGAGTGGCAGGTTCGAAGACAGGACCATGAGCCTGTTGAGGCTTTTAGTTGTTTTATTTTCTAGAAGTGTCTGTGGTAACTCCAGATGACTGGATTCTCAGTATAGCTGGTGGCCTGTCTTCCAACTGTTGAATGGATTCTTCTGCACCTATTACTTAAATCTCCTCGCCCACCCCACCCCACAGGACCTTATGATCTCTGATGGAGATAAGTTCTGGGCTGCTACTTCCTGGCTGTGTTGGGACATTGTTTTGATCTTTGTTTCCTCAGTTTAAAACTGTAGGTGACCTGTGCCTCTCTCTTCCAGTGCTATGAGAGTTGCAGGAGGTAATGCACATACAGCGCCCAACAGCATGCCTGGCACATGATAGATGCTCACTTAATATTACCTCCATTCATCTTCCCTGACATATATTAAAATGTCTTTGCACAGGACTACTTCCCCCCAAAGTACATTCTGAGGAGTACTGCTTCCTGTGCAAGAGGCTTCCCACAAGATGTATTTTAAAGGAATTTTATGATTCAATGAATTAGAGGAAAATCTTTATGACATACTCTCTTTTTGAGGCAGTATTCGGTAACATACTGTTAAACCAGTTTACTTAAAACCCACAAATAAAACCCCAGACTTGTAGCATTTGCTGGTTTCTGGGTCTTAAATACTCCTACTACGGTCAAGTTCAAGTTCCCAATGTAGCATCATTGAAAGGTAAAAGCTGACTGCAGCACACTGCTGAGATAATTGTTAGCATGCCGTCGACGCTGATATATTCTCTAACAAGGCTATTTGACTTAGCTCACTGTTTCCCAAATGTATCAGATCATGGAACCCCCTTGTCTCCTCCTCATCGCTTCCATCCTGCGGAAGTGGCATTTCCTGGAAGTCACTTTGGGCATGGCTGATGTGAGATGTCGTATGTGTCTGCTTATTTTTTCCCCCCAAGCTTCATCAACACTTCATCATTTAAAAAAGCGAACGTGTGGTTCACATAGTTGGGGTGCCCTGCAAGGAGAGGGGTACAGAGAAGCCACCGCTCCCTGCTTTAAGGAGGAGACAGAGGCTCAGGGTGGCGTGACAGCTGAGCAGGGATTAAGCAGAACACGGAGGTTTGATTCTCGGGGCCGAGGATGGGCCCAGCCAGGGCTGGGGATGCAGGGAGAGCCCCGGCAGGAGGTGGCTGTCAGCTGAGCCTTGGAGCCGGGAGGATGAGGGCGGTTTAGAGAGAATCAGAGGAGATGCTGGCTGCCATGGGTAAAGGCTGAACAGAGACCCGGACAACACGAGCATGGTTTTACCTTTTGTTAAAGGTGGAGTGTGTGACGCTATTCCTACCCATGTTCACAGGGGGTGCTGACCAAATCAGGATAATTTGCATTTCCATCTCCTTAAAATTTCTTTGTTGGGGGTCTTGGAGCTCTCCTATGGTTCTTCCTTCAACCACAGTCACCTGGGTGCACCACGACGGAAACTTCTTCCTCCTGAAGGAGCTTGTTTGGCTGCCCCGCCCCCACCCCACCTGGGTCCTTCAGATCTTACCTCGAGCCCCCAGAGCTCCATCTCCAAAGGGCAAAACTCCCTATTTGAAGACCACGCCCCCTCCTGTGGCCTCCTCAGACCTGTGTGTGTCCGTCTCTGACACAGGGTACACCTCTTGGCGCCTGTGTGCTTCATGGTCAGCTCTTCTGAGGGCTCCCCTTGCAACCGCGCTCATGGGTGGAACCACGCGGGTGCTTTAGAGTTCGATTCTCTTGGGTGGAAGAAGTGGCTGGAGCCTCATGCTGACCCTGAACTTGATATTGAAGGAGAGCACTCTTTTTCCGGTTGGCAAACATTCTGTGCCTACCCTAGAGCCCCATGAGGAGCAGAGCCACCCCGTCAAGTAATAATAGGGGCTGTTACTTTTTTGCTGTGGTGAAGACACACACATCACCTAAAACTTGCCATTTAAGTATACAGTTCATTGGCACTAATTTTTATGCACCATCACCACCATTTCTAGAACTTTCTCATCTTTCTGAATGAAAACACTTCATCCATCACCAACTCTCCATTCACTTCTCCTGCTCCGTGGGTCCTAAGTGCCACCCTGAGACACTTACATATATCAATCCACTTAACCTTGATGTAACCCATGAGGCAACTTTCTCCACTTTACACAGGAAGAAACTGAGGTCAAGAAGCTTGCTCAAGCCACTGAGCTAGCAAGCAGCAGACCAGAATCCAAACTGGGCTAGATCCACCTCTGAGCCCACCGTGCACTACTTGGGCTACTTTGTCTGACCCCCTGGGAGGCCCTTGAGTCTCCTGGGTGGGTGAAGGCTGTAAGTCCCCAGCCCCTGGGGGACCAGTGGCCAGCGTGTCCTTCTCTCCCTAATCAGATGAATGAGGCTCTGGCAGAGATCTGGGGTAGCCAGATCACCCTGGGCCGTGAGCCCAGTGCATGTGACTAGCAGGGAATCCGTCTCCCTGGGTTGTATCTAGACGTGCTCAGGAAGGAGTGGGACCAGGTCTGGCAGTCCCAGCCTCTGAGGTGGCTCTTTATCCTGGAGGTGGCAGTGGGAGGCTCAGGGTGATGTCAGACTTGGGCAAGTGAGGGCTGGGGCTCGGGAAGTGCCGGGCAAGACAGGCTCTTGGCAGAGGCGGCTCACTCCGCACTTGAAAACAGCCACCTCAGAGCCGCCTCCAGCTCACAGGAATAGCCAGGCTGGAGAGGGGGGCGGAGGTGAAGGATTCCTGGCGGTGCGCGCAGACATGTGGAATCTGACTGACAAGGCTGCCGAACACCCTCCCTGGGGATCTGACGGGAAACCCAAGCTCTGGTCTCGGGTTCTGTCTGCAACCCTCCGTGGCCTCCCTCCCTGGTGGCCTCCCCTCCAGCTCGCCTGTGGGCACATGTACGCACGGACGTACCTCTGTGTGTTCAAAATATTCAACAAGCAGGCTTTCTGCAGCTATTTCAGGTCCAATCACGTCAAGCCCAGACAGAGATCCGAGGCGACTAGCTGGTGTTGCTTCCTGTCAAATTCCTCGGCCTTCTTGGAATCAGACTCACAAGGTTCGCTTACAGAGCCAGGATGTCTTTCTCAGCTGCAGCGGGGCGCCCAGGGAGCCATTGTGGCCATATTACTCCCAGACTGGCGGGTAGGCGACGACGGGGAGGGGCCCGGGTTGGGGCGTGCACACCCTGATCCCCACGCTCTTCCATATCCCCTCCGGTCCCCGTCAGGATCGCCCGGGTCCTGTCCCCACCCAATACACCCATCCTGGTCTCTGCTACGTCTGCCGTGCTCCTCAAAGTCTCGCTGCTCTGCCCTCCAGCTCTGCCAAGGAGGAGAGCAAAGAACGGCCACTGAGGGGACGCCAGGGGGACCCTGGACCCAAAGTCAGCCAAGCACGCTATGAAAGGACACCAAGGGACAGGACGAGGCAGAACGAAGCACAGGAAAATCGACAACATCATCAGATCCACAAGTGTTCTGCACAGGGGGTTACCAGCCACAGGCTGGTAGCTCATCGATACGTTCAAGGAAATCAAACAAAAAGGGGACAATTTTCACAAGGGACTTGAAATCGACAGTCAATTCCAGAACTGAAAGGTGCACGATGCGTTTTAAGTAACCAAAATAAAGGGTTAACATAGTTCAGATGCAGCTGAAGGAAGGGCCAAGGACCAGGGGACAGGTGGGTAAAGCACCCTGAGAGGCCACAGTGATGGCGCCCATGCACCTGTCTCTCTCCACCTCTCCCCGTCGTCACCTGCTCTACAGGCACCCAACGCCCCCTGCGTGTTCTTGTGTGTGTCTGCCCTGCTTCCCAGAAGCTTTCTATTTCCATCTGATGGATCTACCCTTGCTGGTCAAGGAAGGCCATTTCCTTCCCCCAGGCCCCCTCCCCAGGCTTCTCTGGATTCTTTCCTCAACCCCTTTTTGAGGGCTGGGCGGGAGGTGTGACTCCTCCGAAGCAGTTCTTAGAGCCATGACTTGACATTCGCGGGTCTCTCCCTCCTTCTAGACTAGGACCTGACTCAAGCTAAAGCACAGGGACCTCTTATCTTTTTCAATTCCTAGTGAAACGCCTGGCTCCCCATTGGTGCTGCCAATCACGGTGAGTGACACAAGGACCAGATTCCTGTAGGACGCGGCTGAGCATCTTCCTGACCAGTGACAAACCAATCCAGGGGAAGCTGTGATTTGACCTTGAACATCTTCACTTGTTTGTGGCTTTCTCCCCCACCACATCTAAACTCCATAAGGACAGGGGTCCTTATGTCGGTCTGTTCGTGGTTGGATCCCAAATGCCCAGAATATACTTGGTGTTTAAGAAATGTTTGTTGAGCGAGGAAAATACTCCTTCTAACACCCTCAAGGAGACGGGGCCAAGGACGGACAGCGGGCCATGCAGCTTGGGTGTTTTGAGTCCACTGAAGGTTGGACTCCAGAGGCGACAGACCCCGCAAGAGAGGGGAGAAGGCTGCAGGGAGAGGCTTTGAAGCCGCCCAGGGACTTAGCACGTCCGGAGAGCAGCCTTCTCGCTCTAAGTCTTGGTTTTAGCCATTTAAGGGCAGGGGTAGTACCTGCCCCGTGTCCTCCTCTGTGAGCTGGACCTGGATCCTGAGAAAGGAGCATGAGAGACTGTTCTGTGGGTTACCCACATTGTGTCATTTGGCAGGGGGTCACCTGAGTCACCTGAGTTTGTCTTCCGGTTTGGTCACAGATTGCCTGTTCCTTCCAGTTTGGACACACCGAGCTCCGTCTCCATCCTGAGCACCTCCGAGGGGGTTTCTGTGCTCCTTCTCAGAGGACCTCGCTACGCACCCACAAGATGATCATGGGTGCTGGTTAAAATGAGGAAGCAGCCCAGAGGAGCCAGATGACTTGCCCAGGCATTCCCTGGGGAACAAGACGGCTCAGAACTCCAACCTGCTTCTTTTTGTGTTATCCAAGCTCATCATTCTGGCCTGCCTCGTTCAAGGTCATGTGCTCGGCCAAACCAAGCCTAGAACCCAGGTGTCCAGGACCTCTGTCTCGTGTCATTGCGCTGCCTGACAGACAGCCAGGTTGGGACTCTCACTCATCACCCCGGGGTGCTGTTTGGCCGGCTGAGAAAACTTAGGAACAGAGTCCACAAGTTAGGCACCGTGGCCACAAACCTCGTGGCCTTCCACCGTGCCACCCACAGCTGCACCCGGCAGCCCAGGATGAGGAAGCTGTTATGAGTGTCCCTTGACTTGGTTCCAGGCCTGGAAGGAACTCAGCATGACTGGACGGCCGCCTGGGCTCAGAAGCCCCCTGCCCAAGGCCCTCTCGGCCCTCTGGGGACTCTGCCCTGCTGCACAGCCCCCTCCGGGTACCCCTCTCGCTGCCCCGGAGGGAGGGAGGGGGAGCAGCCGCTCACATCCGGGTCCTCGGGGTTTCCGGTGCCCCGGCTCCTGGAGCTGTGGCCGGAGCCAGAGGGTCTGGTTTGCATTAGCTGTACTTTTGCTGTGAAATGAAGTGCTCTTTGAACCTGTGGAGCAGGAAAGCCGTTTACACCCTGAGAAGAAGGGAGCCGGCTCCAGCACATTCCCTGCCTTTTCTCTCCTGGGCGGGGCCCTTGGCAGGCGGCTGCCCCCACCTTCTGGCCCAGCCTGGGGAGGGTGGCTCTGGGGTCAGGGGGATCACGCCTCTCTCCCAGGTGGGGGGGGGGGGGATCACACTCCCACTGCAGGAATCTACCCTCTTTCCTGTCCCCATCTTTCTCCTGGTCCTTCCCCTGTCCAGGGGGGCTTCAGTAAAGCCCCCAGAAATGGCCCATCCATCCACCTGCTCATCCTTCCATCCCTCCACCCATCCCTCTACCCATCCATCAGCCATCTATCCTTCTGCCATCTATCCACCCATCCCTCCATCCACCCACCCAGCCATCCATCCATCCTCCATCCATCCACCCATCCATCCATCCATCTGCCCGTCTATCCATCCACCCACCCACCACCCACCCACCCATCCCTCCATCCATCCACCATCCATCCATCTGCCATCTACCCACCCATCCATCCATATATCTACCCATCCATCCACCCACCCACCAACCCATCCATCCATCCATCCATCCATCCATCCATCTACCATCCATCCATTCATCCATCCATCTACCCACCCACCAACCCATCCATCCACCATCCATCCATCCACGTATCCATCCATCTAACATCCATCCATCCACGTATCCATCCATCCACCATCCATCCATCCACCCACCTATCTATCCATCCACCATCCATCTGCCATCCACCCACCATCCATGCATCCATCCATCCACTCACCATCCATCCATCCTTCCATCCACCCACCTACACAACCATTGATCCTGATAGATTCAGACAACTTTGGAATCAGGAAAGTCCTTGGGTACAATCTGGCTCATTCTTTCACTTTACCAACTATAAAGTGGAAACCCAGAGAGTTAAATTGCTCAAGGTCATACAGCAAGTTCATGGATTGACTCCACAAATAATCATGGAGCACTTGTTAAGTGCAGGATTCCTGTCCCACCCGCACCTGTGTACTGTGACTGTAGCTGTGAAAACATGCATGCAAGTGTCTCAGACTTCATTATTATTCTAGTTAATAAATAAACATGACAATATCAGGTGATGGTAAATGCTTCAGACTACAGCAGAGATGCCAGAGAAGAGTGACTGGGCAGGGGCGGGGGGAGGGCAGAGAATGAGTGCAGACAGGGTGGTAGGGCAGGATCTCTGAAAAGGACCTGGGTGATGACGAAGGATCATGCCATGGGAACCTCTAAGGGAGAGCATTTTAGGTCGGGGTAGCTGGTGCAAAGGCCCTGTGGTGGGAATAAACTTAGCTTACTTAAGAAGCCTGGCACAGCATGATCAAATGAGCAGAGGAGGCAGGGAGTAAGACAAGGCAGAGGGTGAGTTCATCCTGAAGGGACTACAAACCCCAGCATTTAATTTTTTTTTCAGTTGGAAGACATGAAGGGTCTTAACCTGGGGACTGGCAAGAAGGGTTTTCTCAAAAAGGCTTCTCCATCCACCACCAGAATAAGAGAGGCCAGGGAGGGGTGTGGGGGAGGCTGGCTGCAGGGTGCAGGGACAAAGAAAGTAAAAGACGAGGGTGGTCTCTGATCCTGGCCCACGGCGGGGAGGGCAAGAGTCGGGGCACACTTTGGAGACAAGGGGGTGGTGTTCACGATCTGCATGTGCCTCGGGCTTGGGCTGTGGAGGACAGAGAAGGCCAGGGCTTCGTTCTGAGTCCCCTGGTCCGTGGCCATGCCCTGGTGGGAGGGAGGGAAGACGGGGAAGGAGCTGGTGTCAGGACGGAAGCCAGGCGTTCTGTCTGGAAGCTCAACGGGAGAGGCCCCCTGGGCACTCGGGTGGGCAGGGAGGCGGATGGACAGACGCCTGGGGAGAGTGGCCGGGGCCCATTTCTGGGGCTCCTAGGTCCACGGACGCCTGCACACACACCCACGGGGCTGGGGGAGGCGCTGACCCTCAGAAGGGCCACTGCGCGCTCTGGACAGGGGGTCTCCAGGTTCTAGGAAGGTCTCCCCCCGTCCCAGCTCCAGGCTGGGGAAGGGGCCTTGGAACTGTCAGGATCCAGGGGCAGCAGACCTTGGCCACGACCCAGGGAACCAGGGTGGACCGGCAGACGCTGGCCCCTTGGGAAATACCACTCACAGAAGCCTCCTGGGAGACGCTTGTCAAGGTCACCAGGCAGCCTGCCCTGCCACCTCACTGTCCCCAGCGTCTCCGGGGCTTAGCAGCCTGGGCCCAATCAGCCCCATTTCACTGACGAGGAAATGGAGGCTCCAGGGAACCCAGTGACCTCTCCAAGGTCACCCAGAGGAAGAGTCCAGCCTCCAACGTGGGCCCTCTGACCCCAAACCGATTCTGCTGCGCTCTGGCCCGGACCCGTCTTCAGTGGCAAGGGCCAGGGGCAGAGTCTGGAGTCGGGCCACCAGGGGCTCAGCTGACCTGGCCACTCCCGGATGCTGCGACCTCGGGTGCGGTCCCCCTCACGGCTCCTGTTCCATGGGGCTAGTCGGAGCGCCCACTCCAGAGGGTGCTTAAGGGGACATTATTGATAAAGTGCTAAGAACAAGCTGGGAAGCAGACCGGGCGTCGGCCTCCTGGTGACAACTACTTCAATATCCGCCCAGTGGAGCCGGGAGGGCCCAGAACCCGAGGGAGGGCCGACCTGCCCAGGGACAGCTGGGGAAACCGAGGCCAGAGGAGGAGGCCAGGCCGCCTCCCAGGCCAGCTGGCTCTGGGACGTGGGGGCAGGGGAGCTCTCCTGCCTGCCAGGACCTCCCCCAGGAGCCCGGCCTCCATATCCTCCATTCAGGTGGACTTTCTGCTCCGGCTCGGCTCCCGGAGGAGCCCCTGCGCCCCTTTATGAAAACAGCGAGAGTCACTGGGCGAGGCCTCAGCCGGATGCTCTTAAGGAACTGGCAGGTCGCGCAGGAAACGGTGCTAAGTAAAAACCACAGAACAGCACATGCTTGTGGCTGCTGGCTGCGGCCCCGTCCCCGCCCCAGGACCCGGGAGACGGTGGCTGGAGGCTGTGCCACGTGAAGGGGCCTCGGGAACCTGGTCCTGGCGCCGCTGACCATACGTGGCCATGTGACAGCAAACGCCATGTCTCAGGGCACATTGTAAAGTCATAGCAAGGTAGGGTGGCCGGGTGGGCTACTGGCATTAGAAACAGGGAAGGCTAACCCAGAGCAAAGCTGCCCGTGCTGGGCGAGCCTGTCATAATGTATCTTTTGAAACTAAGGCCCAGAGAGGGACAGCAAATTGTCTAAGACACCCAGCATGCAGTGGTGCAGCAGGGGAAAGAACTTACATCCAGCACCCAATCTAATGCCGTTTAATAGTCCTTCCTTGCTGAGCGGCCCACCCCCTGTCCACCCTCTAATGCACCCCTTTCTGTGTGGGTTGATTGTTTAAGAACATAAACTCCAGGGCGGAAGATCAGCATTCAACATATCCTCTGCATCTTCCTAGCTGGGTGACCTTATGCAAGTTAAGTAATCTCTGTGCTCAGTTGTTGATATGTGTGGTTTTGGTTTTTAAAAACATGGAGGAGAATAAGGTGAGTAGAAATCCCTAATAGGATTTCTGGAATGTTCAGTGTGATAGTCCATGTGAAGCTCTTAGTATAAAGTCTGACAAACAAGTGAGGGCTCAATAAAGTCTTTCTGATTTTATAAATAAATAAATAAGTAAATAAAATGTGTGTGTGTGTGTGTGTGTATTTTTGGGGGGTGGTACCAGGGATTGGATTCAGGGGTACTTGGCCACTGAGCCACATCCCCAACTATATTTTGTATTTTATTTAGAGACAAGGTCTCACTGAGTTGCTTAGCGCCTCACTCTTGCAGAGGCTGGCTTTGAACTTGTGATTCTCCGGCTTCAGTTCCCCGACTCACTGAGATTACTAGCGTGCGCCACTGCGTCCGGCTCTTATTATATTTTTAATGAATCAAAGGTCTAGTGAGTGGCTGCTGAGTGCCCCAAAGAGTTCATCAAGGGGGAGGAAGAAACTAAAAGGAAATTTTGGTTTGTGGCAGCGGCGTCGAAACCAAAATTTCCTGCTAAGAAACTGAACAGACACTTCCCAGAAGAAGAAATACAATCAATCAACAAATATATGGAAACGTTATTAATATCTCTGGCAATTAGAGAAATGCAAATCAAAACTACCCTAAGATTTCATCTCACCCCTGTCAGAATGGCGATCATCAAGAATACAGGCAACAATAAATGTTGGTGAGGAGGTGGGGGAAAGGCACACTCATACATGGCTGGTGGGACTGCAAATTGGTGTGACCACTCTGGAAAGCAGTATGGAGATTCCTCAGAAAACTGGGAATGGAACCACCATTTGACCCAGCTATCCCACTCCTTGTTTATACCCAAAGGACTTAAATCACCATACTATAGTGACGCAGCCACATCAGTGTTTATAGCAGCTCGATTCACAATAGCTAAACTGTGGAACCAACCTAGATGCCCTTCAATAGATGAATGGATAAAGAAAAAATGTGGTATATATACTCAATGGAATATTACTCAGCTTTAAAGAAGAGTGAAATTATGGTATTTGCCAGTAAATGGTTGGAGTTGGAGAATATCATGCTAAGTGAAATAAGCCCATCCCACAAAACCAAAGGGCAAATGTTTTCTCTAATATGCGGATGCTAATTCACAGTAAGGCGGGAGGTGCTAGGGAAGAACAGCATTACCTTAGATGAGGTAGAGGGAAGTGATGAGAGGGAGGGGAAGGGATGTGGGGATAGGAAAAATAGTAGAATGAAGCAGACATTATTAATGTGTGTGTATATATATATATAACTGCATGACCAATGTGATTCTGCAACATGTACACTCAGAAAAATGAGAAATTATATCCCATCTATGTAGGATATATCAAAGTGCATACATGCCTTCTACTGTCATGAATAACTAATTAAAACAAATAAAAATTAATAATAGAAAAGGAAATTCTGATTCTTTGCTAAGAATGCTCCACAGGAGGGAAGCGAATGCGAGGTTAGAGTGGGTGACGGGCGGGACAGGCAGATACTGGTGGAGATTAGGATCCAGGCCGGGGACTCCGGCCCACGTCCGGTTTTGGGCTGCTTTTAAGGGTCATGCTGGTAGCGCACGTCTTGGATTCCCAGGAGTGGGGACATGTTCACAGAGCCACTCCGGTTCTCTGGCCTGTGGCTGTCTGGGACTGCTCAGAGGCCACCTGAGCCCCCATGACAGGAGCCAGCTATTTCTTGTGAATCTTGGCACAAAAGTTTGGTTCCAATCTCTAAATCTAAAAACCCACCGGAGGGCCCCTCCCCCACCAGCTGTCCACCTCCTAATCCCCCGACCCTGGACAGGGGCTCTGCAGATGTGATCAAGTCCAAGACCTTGCACTGGAGAGGTGGTCTGCGTAGCATGGGGGCGGGGGGCCCAGTGTTATCACAAGGGTCTTCAGGAGATGGGCAAGAGCCTCGGGGTCAGAGGTAAGGGACAGACAAGAAAGTCAGAGGCCGGAGTGACGTGTGGCAGGGGCCGGCAGCTGAGGAGGATCGCAGGGTTCTCCCCTGGAGGCCCTGAAGGAACCAGCCCCGCCTTCCAGCCTCCAAAACAGTAAGACAATGACCTGGGGTTGCCTGAAGCCCCTGGGTATGCGGACACCTGTGCGGCAGCCACAGGAGGCTGGTGCCCTTGGCCGGGTTCAACTGGACCTAGCTCCTCTCAGCCCTGCCCTTTGCTCCTCGGGCCTTCAGCCCTGGTTTTGGCACATGCCCCGAGTACCAAAGTGTCCTCGCTTGCTCTGCTCCTCCCGGCAGCCCTTCTCTTAGCCGAGGAGAGGGTCTTGGAGGACCCCAGACTATATAAGTGTGTCACGGGAGCGCTGGCCTCCAGAGAGCCTGCGCAGTAGTCCGCGAAGTCCAGGCCTCTCCCCACAACCTGGCGCAAACCTCTTGGGGGAACACAGAGGGGGACTGAAGTCTGTACCCCTGTCGACTTTGGGTGTCATGCTCACAAAATGTGGCATCAACTGTCACACGGCCACTTCTGGGCAGCCATGAGAGCAGAGTGTGAGACCCAGGACCTGGAGGAGAGGTCACTGGCCCCTGGGTCACCACACCCAGGCATTTCGGTCTGTCCAGCTGCTGCTGCTGGAGCCCGGGTCTCCCACCCCTCCCTGCCAGGTGCTTCCAGGTATGGGTGCCTAAGTACTGCACGGGGGAGGGAGCGGGGGAGGGTGTGGTAGGAAAGCAGAAGGTGGAAACAGACGGAAGGGCATCTGGACTTGCCTGGTCTCTTTGTTCCAATCAAGTCCTCCAAGGATGGGTGGGATCCCTGTTTATAGCGGCTCAATTCACAAGAGCTAAGCTGTGGCGCCAACCTGTGCCCTTCAACAGATGAATGGACAGAGAAATTGTGACATATGTACACAATGGAGTATTACTCAGCCATAAAGAAGAATGACTTTATGACACTGGCTCCTAAATGGATGGATCTGGAGACCACTATGCTGAGTGAAATAAGCCAATTCCCCCCAAAACCAAAGGCGGAATGTTTTCTCTGATATTTGGCTGCTGACCCGCAAAAAGGGAAGGGGAGAAGAAGAGCAGTTCAGTGGCTAGACAATGGGGAGTGGAAGGAAGGGGGTGTTGGGGAGAGGAAAGACAGTGGAATGCGTCGGCCATAACTGTCCTGGGCTCCTATGTGAACACACCACGGGGAACCCCACCTCGTGCCCATGCGGTCCTGGTTAGAATAAGACATGCTCCATGCTTGTATAATGATATCAAAATGGACTCTGCCGGCGTGTATAACTAAAAAGAATCAATAAAAAAAGACATTTGGACTCAGAATTGTTAAAAAAAAAAAAAAGAAAAGAAAAGAAAGAAAGAAAGAGGAGTAGGTGGGGACATTACAGGCAAACCCCGGTGAAATCACTTAAGGGTGACGAGAGACTCCGGGCACAGCTGAGCTAGCCTCTTGCTGGCGCCTGTCTTTCTGTCCCACGAGCATCCAGAGGATCTCCTGATGACGTCATCAGACAAGCCCCCCCTCCTCTTGGCCTCCTGGTTCTGTCCACACGGGCTCGCTCTCTGGTCCCTGAACACACGGCGCCCTCCTGCCTCAGGGCTGAACTCCTGCCCTCCCTTGGTCTGGGAGCCCTCCCTGCAGAACTCTGAAGCTCCTCACTCCACATAATTTGGGTCTCAGCTCAGACCCCACTTTCTCAGCGAGGGTGACCTTGGCCATGTACCTTGGTTTGAGTTCCTCCTCCAGACGCTGAAAGAGGTTGACTCGGGGGCTTCTTGGCGAGGTGATCCCTGGGAAAGGGTGACAGAGATGGCTGTGTTGCCAGCGTGTGCTCCTGATTGTTACCCCTGGGGGAGTCTGAGGTCTGGTCCCTAAGGTATCTTGTAGAACACGCCATAGAGCCACCCCACAGAGGGACAGAGGGCTTGGAGGGTTTGTCCCCTGGTTCTGGTCCTCTTGGTTGCAGGTTACCCAGGGGTTGGCCAGTCCCTGTGTGTGGTGGAGCATGCTCAGTGGGCACCAGGGAAGGCTTTACAAAGGAGGGGAGGAGAGACGAGGTGGGGGATGTCTGCGCTGGAAACTGGCTATCGAAGGTGCCAGCGAAGGCAGGGAACAGCCGAGGGGGTGCGGGGTGGGCCACCCATCCCACCTAGGGCTCCTCTGTCCAGGAGACCTTATCTTCTTTATAGTCCTTCTCTCTACGGGGTTTGCTTCTTCAGCTGTTCCTTTGTGAATTGCTTGTTTCTCACTCTTCTAACCACAGCGACCCAAGGCTGGGGACCTCTCAGCTCATGAGTCTCTCCCCAGGCCCCAGAATGGGGCCTGGCACAAAGTAGATCCTCAATAAACATTGAAAGAAGGAGTGAATGGACAAATCTGTGGATGAATGATCCCCCTGGCCTGGGGGCAGAAGCTGGGGTAGGGCTTAGTGGGAAGTTGGTACCAGGCAGCCAGGTGGATGATGGACAGGGAGCAGTGGACGGTGGAGACCGTGGGGCAGGAAGAGGGGGATGGACAGCTGCTCATAATTACCGTGGGCAGGTTATAAGGCATCTTTGGGGGACCCTCCCATATACTGGGGATTACACTGAGGGGAAATGAAGTCCTAATACCCAGGTTTGGGAACTTTCCAGCCCTAGCCACCCTATTATCAAGAACTGAGTTTGTATAAACACTTCCTCTCTTAATAAATTAGAGTGGGTTCAAGGTCACCCCTGTAATGACGTCACTCACTGACTCACATCCAATCCACTTTCCTGCGTTGGGGGGTGCGGAGGTCGGTTTACAGCAGGCATCTGCTCGGCGGGCGTGCGAGGCAGAGGGCCGGTGTGTTCCACGCCATCGGAGTCCCTTCATGTCCATGGCTTGCTGAGGGACCTTGGGCAAGTGATACTGCTCCTCGGAGCCTCAGTTTCCTCTTTTGTCACCTACAAGCTGAAGGTGGTAAAACTACCCTTTAAGATCCTGTGGGCTTTGGTGGAGTTTAAGAGTGGGCCCTGGACCGGGAGCAGTCCTTAGATAATGACCTAATAATAGTGCCCTGACCATCATGATGCAGAGGCTGATGGGAAGGTGAGGCTCCCGGCTCCCTCCGACTCTACCCTGGATGAGTAATGACGGCCCCGCTAGTCACACCATGTTGGCTCCATCGACGTCACCTGGTCTAATGCCCTTAGACAATGACATTGTCTAAGACGGAGAATAGTCCTAGCGGTGGTGGCTGCCATGACTGAGTGTGTGTTTTGAATATTTTCCAGCCCACGGGGCCAGCTGAACCTACTGTGAGCTGGTTTCATGGAACATCACCTTGAGTGGTGCCTGTCACTTTGACACTTCATGCGCTAAGTGTGGGGACCCTGTGGCTTCCCACGTGCGAGTCCTGCGGCTCCCGGGCTTTCCCATTTCAGTTGATGTTCTCCTCGTGGGTCAATCGACGGATCCTGATCCGATTCCCTGTGTATCTCGATGCGCCCAGATGAACGGCTGCTGTCATGAAGAGTGCTCTGGTCTAGGTGCCCGCGCTAGTTCTCAGGTCACCTTCAGACAAGAGCGGGAGTTTGGTTAACACCTCTCACCCCTGAGCCGTGCGCTGCTCAGGGTTTGCGGATGCCTGCGGGTGTGGGGCCTGTCCTGCCGGTCACCTTGCTGGCCGCTGTCCCCTTCGCCGTGTCCTCTGCTGCACAGGCAGGACCTCTGCTGGGGTGCACCTCCCTGCCTTCCCCTGGGGAACTCCCTCCACCCTTTGTGTCACTATCAACGTCACCTTCCAGGTTGGCCTTCCTGACCCCTGGACAAGGTCAGTGACCTGATCCTGGGTCCCAGAGTTTCCCGTGCTCTTCCCTTGTCACATCATCAGAGCTGCAACTACTCATCTCCTCGCTGTCTTTCCTGCTGGCCTGTGAGCTCCCTAACGGCAGGGACCACATCGGCCTCGTCCACTCTGGTATCCTTGGTGCCCAGCTCCTGAGGCAGAGGTGGCGTCCATCAGCGCATTTTCAGTGAACACGTGCACACGGTGCAGGCAGGGCAGCGTCTTGGAGGAGGAACCAGGAGCAAAGGCTCTTGTCTGACCTCTGCCACCCTCACCGGGGGGCGTGGGTCCTCTGGCCATTGAAGCTTCAGATAGCGTTCTGGGGCTGGGATTCAGGAAGCCCGGGAACATCACCGCACCTAACTTTATTGGGTGACCTTGAAAAGGTGACTTCCTGTTTCTGGCGCCTGCAGCATCACAATCCATAAATCTGGGATGAGGTTGCAGCCTTGGTTTCTGGGGAAGCTGACAGAGGACAAGTGAGGTAATGCCCAGGAAGTTCCCAGAAAGATACCGCTTCCCAAGAGCCTGGGCCAGGCCTTTACATGCAGGACACAACCCGGCTCCTGGCTTGGCCATCAGTGATGTCAAGGCTGGTCGCCGGGGAACTGCCAAGGCCGGACTCTTGCCAGCCAGGGCTGTGGCACTCTGCTCCCCAACCTGCAGCCTGGCGCCCGTCTCCCTGTCTCACGTTGGTGCAGGATCAAGACCAGGGATGGACTTGTGGGCTGCATCCTCCACAGTGAATGTAAGGACCTTTCCAGGGTTTCCAGATGGTTCTAAATAAACTACTGAGAATCAAGAAGCCAGGAGCTGTGGTAAGAGGCCACTGGGGGTGGCACTTAGGACAGACCTAAAGGCAGACCACCTGGCTTTGGAATCCAGCTCCACTGCTCGGCTCAATAATGAACCACCTCTCTGGGCCTCGGTTTTCTTGTATGTAAAACGGGTACCCATTAAAGCCAGCACAGAGGAGACCTTCTATACACATTGCTGTTAACCTTGTTGTTTTCTTTTTATGACGTCCCTGAAGAGTGGCAAGCCCTTTCACTGAGATGAGCTGTTGGCGTGGAACTCCCAGTGAGATCCCATTCTCTCCTTGGTCAATGAGACAGGGACCCACTGGAGATGGGACTCGTCCTGTTCAAGGTTCATCCCACAACCTGGGACGGTGTCTGGCACACAGCAGCCTTTGACAAACACTTGTTAAGACAATGGATTTGATAAGACCAACACAAGACCTCTGGAGACAGGGAGTATTATAGATGTCATTTTGCAAATGAGGAAACAGGGTGCCATACCACAATGGGGGACTTCAGAGTTCAACCCGCCCTACCCTGCATCGGACACTCTTTCTACCACCTTCTGTCTCTTGGTGACTCCCTTCACTATTGTTGCTTAGCAAAGATGGTGCAGGCAGCAAAACAAAATGGTAAGATCATGGTCCCTGGATCCAGAAGGACAGGTTCAAATCCCAGCTCCACCACTTTCAAGCTCTGGGACCATGGAAGAGTCATCGGGTCATCCTGGGCCTCCTCACCTTATCTGTAAAGTGGAGGTCAATAGTGCCTATATATCCCCTGAGGTAGATCTTACTGTCCTGTTGACACTTGGGGCTGTGACATAGGTGAGCCTAATCACTAAGGACAGTACATTTCCAGAAGGTGGGGACCATTTACTTCACTTCCCCAAACTTGCTTAGAACCTGTGGATGGGAACCATGTTTACTGAGCATCTACTAAGTGCCAGGCACAGTGCCGGGGCTTTCCATTTGCTCTCTCATTTAATCCTGATATCATCTTTCTCAAGATGATTTCGTAACTCTTCAATAATACATTGGAAAGAATCGAGACGAAACAACCTGAGGTTCAGAGGATTATTCAGCCTTCACAGCTGATCAGTGGTTCAAACTCAGGGCAGTTAATCGTCAAAGGCCACGTCCCTCTCCCCCACCGTGAAGTCTTTCCCTGGACGCGGCACCCAAAGCAGTTGGGGCATTGGTGGACCCCAGTGGCTGAGGGTGGGAGCCGGGGCAACGGAAGGAAGTGACCCCAGATCCTCAGCTCCTTGAGAGTCTGAAGCAAAGGCCACTGAGGAGCCTTGATTGATGGTGGCCATGGCCGCAGCGGCAGCAGCAGCAGGAGCAGCAGAACTTGATCTCGCCTGACCAGGATGTGTCAAGGGTGGGGCGGACAGAGGGCAGTCCTGTTACACAATTAGGATGACGCACGGACTTTTCTTGGGCCTAAAGTGCTTCCCAAGTCCCGAGGGGAAGAGCATGAATACCTCATTGTGCCCCTGGAGGAGGAACTAACAAAGACTTCTTATCCTCCAGCTCGCCGTGTCGGTATCGGGGTTGTCTCTGCCATCCTGGGCTGCGGAGGGCTCTCCTTGGGCTGTATGCGCCTAGGAGAGGGCTCCTCACAGCTGGCTCTTGGTGGCTACCCAACGTCTGACACAGAAAGAGCCTGCTCAAGCTGAGCCTCTGCCCCATCTATGGCCTGCTTAAGTCAACAGCCTTAGATGCTTGTCTCTGCGTCCTGGCGCCTGGATTGGGATGGAGCCCAAACTCACGGAGTTTATCCAAGTGCCAACGGCAGACGCCCACGGGATGCCCTTAGAGTCCTCAACACGGGCACCTCAGGTTGGTTCAGCCAGGCTGTGACCAGCAAGAGCTGGGGCTGGACTTTGAGGCAGTGGACAGTGGCCTCCCTGGGGAAATTCTGTGGGCCAAGGCCAGTGGCGGCCTGGTTGGGAGAACAGAGCCCACTGTGGAAATCAGGGCTGACATTGAGATGGAAGGTCCAGAAACCAGGACCAGGCCGAGCCAAGAGCCAGGACTCCAGAGGAGACGGGATGTGAGTGAGAAAAGGACCAGACATAAGTGAGGGGCAGGAGAGGCTGAGACTGCCGTCTTAAAGGGCCTGAGCTTAATCTCACGTCCGAGCGTCATCAGCTTGAAGGTGTCTTTGTAGGTGGGGCAATCTGAGAAATTCCCGAGCCTGGATTAGGCCATTTAACAGTGTGAGTGGACATGTGTATGAAGGACATTTGCACCGCATAGGGAAGGTTCCTAGCCTATGACCCAAATCCCCCTCCCCAAATCGTCTTAACCCCGTACCCTCTTCTCTAGTGCCATAGACAGGTGGGGGAGGAGGAGGGCCGCTCCCCATGGTCCTCAACGCACGTGACGGGAGGTGGGGAGAAGGTGCTGACCCAAGCCCAGCCAAGCCTCTTCCTTCCTGGAGTTGGTGGAAGGAAGGAGAGAGGCCAGGAGACAGGCACAGAGACGGTGACTCTCTGTAATGGCAGCCACGCTCTTGTGGCCTGGATCTGAGAATCAGCGGAGCTCATCTGCAGGGAAGGGCACAGCGACACCCAGTGAGGGGCTTACATGGGAGGTGAAGGGACAGTCCTGGCAGTTTCCTGGTCCCAGGCCATTTCTGGATTTACTGCCTGTGGATTCCATGAGGCACTCCCATGAGTCTGGGGCACCGGTTTCTGCCGCCCGTTATCTAGGGCCTGACCTAGCTCCCTGCGTACCCTCTGCGTGGCCTTTGGCTCTCCCAACCTCATGTTGCTTCTCGGAGTTACAGGACCTTCAACATCATTCTGGTTTCCTTCTGAGGTTTCTCTCTGTTCTAGAAGGTTCAGGAATAGGTGAAACTCTATTCCTAGACTCCTTTGGACCTCGGGCTCCAGGTTTGAATGAGGTTTCCTGGGTTCAGAGCACCTGTGCCTGAGCTGGGGGCAGAAGGGAGAGGCAGGCCACACCCCAGCTGCTCTGGAGACACCCCCAGGTCCCTGTTTCTGGCCTCTGGCTGTGTGTGTGTGTGTGTGTGTGTGTGTGTGTGTGTGTAGGAATAGGACAGGAGGATCTGCTCTCTGCAGACTCTAGTGTCAGATGCACCAGGTTCAAGTTCCAGCTCTGCTACTCCTAGCTGTGAGACTTCAGGCAAGTGACTCAACCTCCCTGTGTCCTAACTTCCTCGTCAACAAAATTGGCAGGATTTCCCAAAGGTGGGGGCTGGCCGCCTTCTCAATATGCTAATTTGTTGTCAAAAATAAGGTCCAGACCCTGATGCCTCACCACCAGCTCACCGCCCTGCTGCCTCCCACGCTGACTCGTGAGTCATGGTCACCAGCTCCTACAGGCAGAGGGGTCACCCGTTCCCCTGGCCTAAGGGAGTGCTGTGGGCATTTTCTTTCAATTATGAGCTAATATCCATGGATCCCACTTATGTCTGGGACCTTGTGTCATGTGGCCCACGCCCTTATCTTAGCTTATTGACAAAGCAGAGGCTGAGCTGGCTGGCTTGAGGGTAGAGAAGGGGAACAGAGTGTGTGCTGTTGCAGCGGATGCACACTGGAAGGGGGAGCTAGAAAAAGGGGCTCCCAGCCAGGAATCGCTATTGGCGGGCGGCGCTGGGGGCATCTCTGGCAGGACTTTGTGGAACCAGTTACAACGCACCCGGCCCAACCCTCTCATTTTCATCTTTGTTTTTTATTTCTTCTACATTTGTCTGATTTTTGATTGTGAAGTGTACCTGACTCAGCTGTACCTGCAGGCAATAAAAGCATCGATTTTAAGGGCTCAGGTTTAAGAGCATGGATAAATGGATACACGCATGATCACTGAGACACAGAACGTTTCCATCACTGCCCCAAATTCCCTATGTTCCAGGTAACCACAGATCTGCTTTCTGCCGCTCTAGTTTAGGTTGGTCTTCCCCACAGTTTGGTGTAAATGGAGTTATATGCATTGGACTTCTGCTCAGTGTAACGTGTTTGAGATTTATCCATATTGTTTCCCAAATTGATAGTTCATTCTCTTGTGTTGCCAAACGGTATTCCAATGTATAAAGCAGCCCCCCTTTTAATAATTTTACCCAACCTTATTGGATTCATGTCAAACACAGTGTGAATCGTTTGTAAAAAAAAAATTCCCACAATAATCCTATGAGATAGGTATTATGATGCGATTTCCATGGATAGGAAAACTGAGTCCCAAGAGGAATAAGGCAATTGTCCCAAAACACACAACGGACCAAACTTAGAACCTATGTTTAAACCAAGGTCACCTGACTCCAGCCTCTGACTTTTAAGATTCATGCTCTATGGTCTTCCATTTTCCAGATGGAGAAACAGAGGCAGGGTAGACGCAACCAAGCAGCACTACATTACATTACATAGACCATTTTGAGACCCCAAGAGCATCCACTATCAGCATATCATGTGGCTTCCTTTGAAGGGAGCCCCCACAATCCCACCGGCACTATCTTGACTTGCTTGAAGCCTGTGCATCCTTCAAACGTTCCCCGACTGTTCATTCATCACATAAGAGCAACCAGCTCAGGGTTGGGTGTCCCAGGAAGCCATCAGACATGGCTTTCTGAAAATAAATCAAGGGATACAAAGCACCTGCCACAGAAGGGCTGAAAGGGGAGAATGGCAAAGAGCCCTTCGGGATTCTCGTGTACGCTGAGTTCCAAAATGTTCAGTGGCGTTACAGACCCATGAAGCCAATTACAGCTGGGCTCCAGATCCTTCGAATTGCTACAGAATAGTCTTAATTGGTCAGCTGGAGCCTCTTCACTGTCATGTTTATCAACTAAACCTCAAAATAACCCCATGGGGTTAGGTACTCTTATTACTCCCATTTTGATCTAGAGGAATCAAAGGATTCGTGAAGTTAATAATGCCATGGAGCGCCTCTTGTGGATCTCTTCTATAAATGATCTCCTTGTTCCCAAATCCATTCTCAAATGAGGCGAAGGGCAAATCTATTCCTCTCTCCCTTCATAGCTGCTACGGAGGTGGCATTAACCGACATCCCTGCCCATGTTCCTCCATATTTCCCATCCTCCTTAGAAGTCACACTTGGGGCACTCTGACTAGTTCTGACCAATGGACTCTGAGCAAAAGAGGTTGAAGTGTTGCTTCCAGGTGGAGGCAGTTAAGAGCACACCTCCTTTATCTGTCTCTTCTTTCTCGTTGACATGACCTTGGAGGCCACATGTTCCAGAGAGTGTTGTTACCAGATGGAGGAGTACAGCCTGGCCCATAGCACTTGTCATATGAGAAAGAAATGAACCTGTAATCTGGTGAGTCACTGAGATTTCAAGGCTTCACTTGTTGTAGCAGCTAAGCATTAATTATCCTGACTACTATAATAATAACAAACATAACTCCCACCACATACTCCATGTTGATTCTGCACTAAGCGGAAAGGCACTCGGCTAAGCACCCTACACCCGACATTGCTGGAATTTCAGTAGCTTCCCCATAGACTTAAGCAGTATGTGATCTCAAGTGGGCTCTAGATTTGTTAGAGGAGCAGGAGGCAAAGACTCTCCTCAAGAAGCAGGATTCTCAGGCCTAAGCAACTTCATGACCAGAGATAGTATAAGCAATGGCACAAGCCTGGAAAATGCCCTGTCCCAACCGTGTGGACACTAGACCACCAAATAGAACCCGCCCTTGTTTCAGGGAGCAAGAAGCGCAGGGCTCAGGAAACAGACATCGAAAGATGGGAAAGAAAAGCACCTTTTAGGAGGAGCCCGTCTCGCCTCCCCTGTGGGTAGACCAGAAGGCCCAGTTGAAGCTCTTGCTGGATGGCTTTGAATGTGATAAAAGTCCTTCCTGCTAATCAGCTTCCTGCAAAAGCAGGCTGGCTCCCTGCTGGCTTCCTATTGCCCGGGATTCAGCATGACATCCAGGGGCTTCATTAAAGTTTAAGTTCACAGGTAGGGCTAGGCTTTTTTGGGGGGGTGTGGGGGTGCATGTGAGCCAAGTATTAATAAGTGAGTAGGAGTTTGTTGGCCCGAGAAGGGAGACAGAACATTCCAAGACCAAAGAGCACCCGGCGCAGGCATGGGGCGATCAGAAGAGGTGGTATGTTTAGAAATGCCATGGAACTCAGTGCGGCTGGAACGAGGGTGGGACAGGTGAGACTGGAGACCTCGGTGGGGACAGCACTGTCCTGATTCTGGTCCAGAACAACCTGTGACCTTGCAGGGGAGTGGATCTCATCCTGGCTGAGTGAGCCGCCACTCCCTGTAGTACAAGCCCCCACCACAGACTGTGCTCAGGTACTAAAGGAGACATTTCCTCTCTCATAGGCTCATTTGTTTTTCCCTATTTCTCAATTAGTTCTGGACTTTGGCATTTGTTCTGGGCATGAAGTAGCCCAGATCATGGGAAGAGAACTGGTCTTAGGGGAAGTTGACATAGGTTCAAATTCACTCTGACATCCCTCAGCTGGGTATCGATGATACCCCAAAACATTTAACCACTGATGTGGCCCAGGAACTGACCGATCAACTATAGCTTTGAAGCAGGATCCAAAGGCCCCTGTTGTACCCAGTATCAGCCTTTAGGTTTTTGGATCATGAGAGTGGTGAGAGAGTGAGAGGGTAAGGACGGTAGCTAATTAGTAATTAGTAAGAAGTAACCGAAATATCCAAGTATTTTTACGGCTGGTCCATATGGTCAGGCCTGTATGGATCAGGTAGATGTCGGTGGTGGCTATGACCAGATTCAAGAGACTTCAGTACCCCAAGCCTCAATTTCCTCATCTGTGAAATGGAGTTGAAAGCAGTACTTACTGTTGGGGACCTTGAAAGAACACAAATAGTAACACCCGTCTTCCCTGCCAAACACAAGCATTCTGCCTAGAGCCCAGTTGTCCTTCATACTGTGCTGGTGAGTGTCATTCCCTCACTGAACAGGTTTTTAGAAAGTTGTTAAACAAAACTCTAAGCTTAGTACATATCTTTCTCTTCCAGCAGATAAATTAGTGGGAGACAGGATGGATTTCTCATGGATGAATTTCTCACTAGGTCTCTTGAAGTAGCATCTTCCCAAGTGTCTGTTATTGATCCCTTTTGAGAGAAGTGTCCCAAGTCAATGCATTCCACAATTCTACCCATAGCCAACAACCCCTGCCAAAAACTAAACTCCTACCCACAACTAAGATAAAGCAAAGATGGAAATTCCAAATGCCAAAGATGGGATCACTTTTTCAGTCTGAAACTTTCCATTTCACCAGACAGGAAGTTAAAGAAGTGGTACTTTGTCACACCATCCAGAATGGCTCCTGGAACTTGGTGTGGGTCCTTTTAGGGTCTTGTGGAAACTTCTCGAAGAGAAGACGACAGAAAGGCAGAAGACATGGCTCAAATCAGAGCTTGGATTCTGGCTAGATTGGAAGTTGAGGCAAGAGGGGAGAGGTCGGGAGGGGAAGGGAAGAGACAGGACAATCATCACCATGGCAACCAGTGTTGTGCCTATTCTGTGCCATGCATAGACACGATCTACCTAGCTTCATAGAAGAGGAGACAGAGGTCCAGAGAAGAAAAGCAATTCTCCCAAGGACACCCAGAGTGGAAGCTGATGAGCTGGGTACCTAGCTCTGCCTGAGTCTAGAGCCCATGTCCCTGCATTTGACCATATGGCCTTCCCATCTTGCCTCGTGGGACTTATTTTCTCATCTGCAATGGGAGAAGTCTCCCCATGGTGCCTGCTGAGCTTAAAGATATTCCATATTTCATCTGATTATTAACAACGATGCTAACAAAAATAGCTAGTGATTCATATTATCAAGTCCCTGGAACTGCCCTAAACATTATAGAAGAGGAATCAAAGAAATCAAGTAACCTACCCAAAGTGACATAGTGAATTGTCTGTTAAATAATAGTGAATAGCAACAGATCGATCACTCTTTGGATTGATCAAAGACTTCTACTAATAACTTTCTGTTGATTACTATGAGATGGTCGGCATATTTAACATGAGCTATTTCAGTAGCCCTGGAATCGACGCAGATGTGTGATTCCTGTGTGGCCTTGGGGAATGGAGGAGATAACTAGGGCATTCCTTGCAGTGGGGGACAGAAGTCACAGTAGCCAATGCTGAACACCTGGGTGGCACCTGAAGAATGGGACTAAAGGGCAACTCTTGGCTGGGCTCTGCGGACAATGCCCAGCTACCCTGTTGCCATAGCCAGCTGGTGACCTGGATTCCCTTCTATCCCCGGGCAGCGGGCCCAGTGGGAGCCAGAGGAGAGGACAGGAGCATCAGGAGAGGAGAGAAATGGAGGGGGAGCCCCTACAGGCTGAGCCAGTCTCCACAGCTGGCTTGGAAGGTTGGGCCAGCTGCCAACCCTCTTGGAAGATTTGTCTCGTAGGTTCCATGGATTTCACCAAAGAGGTTCCATGTTTGGAAGTGGGGGCAGCAGAGAGAACCCAGTTCCCCACCCCAGGCAGACAGAGTGGCTCTCTGTCCCTGGGGCCCATGGGGTCAGCTGACTTCAGCCACCACCTCTGTGGGCTCTGATTAGCACAGGTGAGCTGAAGGCCCACTGGACGGCCGTCCTCTCAGAGAGAACCTCTCAAATCAGAATATGCCTCAGCAGCTCGATGAGGGATCCGGAGTGAGACAGCCGTTTTGTCCCTCGCCCCCACCATCTTCTCTGTGTTTTCGTAGGGGACACGCAGCTCTATGAACCTGGTTATCAGAAGGTTAAGCAAATGGCTCTCCCTCTCAGGGCCTCATTTCCTCCTCCTGAGTGTGAACATGGGCGGCAGACCTGGGTGGTTCCAGAAATCCTCCTGAGTCTGGGGCTGGACACTCTCGGGAGCCTCTGTCCAGGCCAGCTGTAATAGACAAGTCACCAGGAGAACAGTTGACCTGCGAGGGTTGATGATTAGGTTCTGTCCACCTACAGTCTCTGTGCCCAGCAGTAGGCTAACTATGGGCTGGAGTGAGAGCCCAACCTGATTCCCGAGGGCCTACTGTGCTAAGCTCTTTGTCGTACTCAATCCTACTCTCATTATCCCCATCTCATGGGTTAATAAGCAGAGAAGGTCAAATCCAAATCTGGGTCTAGCTGACCCTAAAGTGCTGGCTTTTCCCCATGTGCTCAGGTGAGCACCTGTCTTTGGTTGAGAAACTGTCAACAAGTACCAGAATTTGTCAATTTGCCACTACTATAACAAGATACTAGAGGTAGATTGTTTATGAAGAAAAGAGGTTTATTAAGTTCATAGTTTTGGACGCTTCAAATTCAAGATCGGGTGTCCCCACTGGTTTGGGCTCTGGTGAGGACAGTAGATGTCATCAAAATCCAATTATGGTGGAAGTGTGTTAGGAGCAAGCAGTTACCTCCCGAACCAGGAAGCAGAGCGAGGGGTGGGGCCAGGCTTGCTACTTTTATAACCACCCTCTTAAGAGAACTACCCAGGGGTCCCCTGAGAAATGCCTTAATTTCTTTTGAGGGTGAACCCCCGATGACCCAAGGACCTCCCACTCAGCCCTACCTCCTAATGGTTCCACCACCTCCCAGTACCACCGCCCTGGGGACCAAGCCTTTAACGCCTGGACCCTTGGGGGGGAGACATCAAGCCGCATCTAAACCGCAGAGCCACAGCGGGGAGGAGATGGCGCAGGAGACAGTCCGAGACCCGACAGTGACAGCAGTGGTGTGGCGAGTCCCCCGCAGCCAGGCCGCTTGGCAGGAAGACAGACCAGGTGGACAGCTGAAGGGACAGGGGGCGGGAGAGCCAGGACCTGGGCTTGTCCTGGAAGGCGGAGGAAGGGGACCAAAGTGCCACGAGTCTCCAGCCAAGCTCTGAATGTCCTAGAGCCTGCGAGGGAAGAATGGTCCCTCCTTCCTGATAGGGGACGCCTGGCCCTCCAGGGAGGCCTGGCTACAAACTGGGAGGAGCCAACGCCTGAGCCCAGCTGGAGGGGATGAGGGGCGCGCTGAGTCCATCCCTCTCCCTCTGTGTCCCCGCTTCCCCCCGCAGTGGCCCATGGAGCCTGGACTCGGGCCCTTCATGAAGACTGGCTCCTGTCTCTCCATGGTCGTCCACTGCAGCCCTTCTTAAGGGGGCTCTGGAGTCACTGTCATCTCTCCTGCAAGCCGCGCCAGCTGGAGGCTGAGGCGCCAGCTGGAGGCTGAGGCGCCATCTTGCCTCCCACCAGAGGTCTGGAGAGCGAGGCCCTGGCAGGTGCATTGCTGTTGACCAACGTCCCCTTTCCTGTCCCCTCTGGAAGTCCTCTCCTTTGCTTGCCAGGGGAATTTGTAGCTTCAAGCAGGGCCTCACCAGATTTCCTCAGTGGCCTCCCCTTCCCACTGCCCCACCCAGAACTGAAGGCTGAGTCTGCAAGAAGCAGCCCTGGACAGGCCGAGGTTCTTGGAGCAAAGGTCTCGGCTATTCTGAGTATCTTGGTGGGGGAGGGGTAGAGAGGAGGGAAAGGGGACAGAGCCTGCGAGGGACCCAGGTAAGTCATGAAGACAGCTGAATGGGAAACGCAGGGGGAGGCGGGAGCCATGCAGAGACATGGCGGGTCAGAGGCGGGGCCCACGGGCAGGAAGAAGCCCCACTGCCGCCGTAGGACAGTGACTTTTGCTTCTTAAAGGCAGTTTTATAAAAGAGAAGGAGAGAAGGCAAAAGGAGGAGAGGGCCAGGGAACAGTCACATGCTCTGAAGTACCCAAAGTGACTGCAGTTTGAAGTGTCAAGATGCTGGCCACGGGCTCTCTGGTTTCTGAAATCAGTTTCCCATCAAGACTTAAAGACTTTTGTCCAGACTCAGTTTCCTTATCTGTAAAACAGGTGGAATGAAGTCACTCCATGGAGTCACTGTGGGGACCAAGCAAATGGGACACCTGCCTAGACTGTCAAGTGCCGAGCAAGGCCCAGGCTCGCTGTCGCAGCCCAGGGGCAGGAGAGGAGGGAGCTCTGGGATGCCCTTGGACTTACGTCTAAGACCAGTTTTTGTCCTGGCCCTAGGGGCTCCGTCGGGTTGGGAATGGAATATTGATGGTCACATAGAAGTCGCCCAGTCGTCCCAGAGACCCAGCCGGGCGACCGCTGAGAAAGTCGTTGCAGCTCGCTGAGCCTCTGTGAACGGACAGCGGGGCCCGAGGATACTCTAGAGCCTCCTTGAACTTCAGCGTGGCCAAGTGCTGAGTGTCGGGATGACGAGACGCCGTGGAGAAGCTTCAGATCGGACGTGACCCTGTGAGGATCAGGTTCTCTTCCAACGTCGCCTCCTCTAGGAAGCGGGGGTACGTGCCTCCTCTGGGGCCCTGGACGAGGTACAGGGACTTGTGATTGTGGCTGTTCCGTGATTCGACCCTGAGGGCACAGCCTGTCTTGCTCACCCCGGGGTCCTCAGTGTCCAGGGCCAGGGACAGAGCAGACGCTCCAGGCATGCTGTGGGCTGGAGCGGGAAGTGCTGATGTTTTCGAGGAGGTGGGGCTGGGGCCGGGCCGAGCGTTGGAGGCTTTGGAAGCAACCTTCGGACAATTTGTGCTGAGCTCTGAATCCTTTCTGGGAGCCAAGTGAGATTCCAGGGCAGACGAGGCCAAAAAAGTAGGGGTGGGGGGAGACTGGCTGGCTGGGGAGAGCCGGAGTAGGGTGGGGGACGAGAAAGGGAGCAAGTGTCACACAACAGCTCACATGTCTGAGGCATTTTGTGTTCTACATAATGTTGCCACATACACTGTTGCATTTGAGCCTTGCACGAATCCCAAGGGCGGAGTGGGGCAGGTCCAAATATCAACCACTTTCTTTCTCAGATGACCAGGACAAAGACCTAGAGAGAGGTCACACGGCCGGACTTGGATCTTTGGACTTCAAGTCTGTGTTCTTCCAAGACCAAGAAAAAGGTGCAAAATGGGGGTCTGTGAGGCTTGGATTGTTTTCTGTGGTCAGTGGTGGCTTAAAGGATTGTTCAGACTTTCTTGACCCACCTCCGCTGAACCCTTAGTGTGACTGGAGCTGCTATTGATCCTCCAGGTACTTGTCAGCACTATCTCATTTAATCTGATCTATGACGCCACGAGACAGGTTCCGTTATTAATCCCATTTTACAGAGGAGGAAAGTGAAGCTCAGAAGGAATGACAATCTGAAGGTCATACAGACAGTGAACAGTCTAGATTTAAACCCAGGAATGGAAATTCCAGAGGCTGAGCCCCCAACCACCCACCATTTTGATGATTTCATTCTCTGCATAAAATCAGGAGTCATGCAGTAAGCAGCCTCCAGGGCCCACAGGGAGGCCATGAGCCCTGGACAGTGCACAGACGTGATGCTGGCTCTGTTTGCTGAGACGTGGAGGTGCCCTGTCCTGGGTCTTCCCTCCACAGATTCCTGGGGCTCCTTCCAGGTCCGTGCACAGTAAAGCTGGGCTGGCTGCATTCACAGGGCTGGAACTGCACAAAGAAAATCATCCAAGGAGGAGCAGACTGAGGCCTCACTCTCAATAGCCAGTGTCCATCGTCGAGGGTCCACCAGTCTGGACACTGGTGGATATGGATGTTGGGGTCAAACAAAGTCAGGTTCTAAGCCAGCTAGGTGACCTCAGGCAGCCTAGGTGATCTCGCTGAGCCTCAGTGTCCCCATTTCTAACGGGGGCGAATACAAGTCTCCTGGAGATCAAATAGAACAACATACTTGAGAGGTCTCCCCGCAGCGGCCAGTACAGACACTCTGTATTCAGGAGAGGGTGGCCCAGGAGGAAGAGCATGGGATTTGGAGTCAGACAGATCTGGTTTCAAAGGCTGGTCCCTCCAGCTCTAAGTTGTATAACTGTGTAGACAACAATCTGCGTTTCAGTTTTCACATCAATGAATTAAGGCTGGCAACAATCGTCTTAGGGGAATTGTAAAAAGGAGAACAAGTGGGCGTTGGATGGATGGTTGGCTTCCCTCTTCCTTTCCTAGGAGCGGGTATGTCCACTCACTCAGGCCCTGGGCTTGTTCCTGGGGTACCACGTCCAGGTCCTCGTCTTCCTATCGATGTGGAAGAGACAGACGGCCATGTGGATAATCATGCTGACATGTGGAAGGGGCGCAGCTGGAGCTGTTCACACAGTGCCCCTCTAGGATCAGAGGAGCTGGGGCAGGTGGGCCAGCCCTGTCCCGCAGCAGGATGGAGCCGGCCCTGGATGGCCCAGGGTGGACTTGGATGGAACATTAGCAGCCTCTGGTCTCGGCCCCAGATACCTCTCGCAGCACCTGTGGCCTCTGCTTCCCTCAGCCTTCCCGAGCCCTGCCATGGCACAGTTCAGCTGCGTAATCGACCCAAGGTCTGTTCTGGTGACACTCCTGCGTCCTCTGCACCCGAGTTTACTGAAACCCCCGTGACATTCTGTACTTCCCACTCTCCCCCATCCCTGCCCAGGTCTCTTGCACTGGGGCATGTCCTCCGTCTTAGTTCAGGAAGAAATCACCATAGATTGGGTGGTTTGTAAACAGCAGGCATTTATTTCTCACAGTTTGGGAGGCTGGAAAATTCTAGGTCAAGGTGCTTGCAGATTCAGTGTCCTCACCTGGCAGGCACAGCCGGGGATCTCTCTGGGGTCTGATTTAGAGGGGCATTGATCCTCTGAGGGCAGGCCTCAAGACCTGACTGCTTCCCAGAGAGCCCACCTGTTGATACCAGCACCTTGTGGGTTCAGTTTCAGTATGTAAATTGGGGAACACAAACTTTCAGTCTCCAGCTTCATCTGAGGACCCCGGCTCTGCATCCTGTAGGCCCGACCCCCAACCCCGCCATCTCTGGCCAGCGATGAACAGCAGCCTGCTAGGGTTTGACTCGGGGTTGCAGAGAGGGGCGAGGTGAGTCCAGGGACCACTGAGGATGCCAGACCAGCTGGAGGGCCACCGTCAGGGCTAAGTGGGGGTCTATTTGAGTGAGAATCTGAGGACTTTCTCCATGACAGTAGTGGAGTTCAAGGTCATGAGGAGGATTGGAGGCAGCTGGGGGTTGGGGTCAGTATCCTTCACAGATTCATTCTGTACATCCCCTACTACATGCCAAGCCTGTTCTAGGTGCTGGGGACACAGTGGAGCTGGGACATAGACTTGCAGATATGTCACTGTAGAGCATGTCAGCTGGGCTGTGTGCTGCAGGGACAGAGCCACAGAAGGGGGTTGCGAGTGCTCTCGGGTGGGACAGGTTCCAGTTGAAACAGTGTGGGGGTGGTGGGGGCTCCATTTAAGTAGGAATTGGAACTAGGTGAGGGACAGAGCCACATGCGTACCCGGGGGGACTATTACTGCAGGTAGGGGACAGCAAGGACAATGGCCCTGCAATTGGAGCACACCTGTTGTGTGCTTTCCAATGGCCCCTGGGCTCTGCTGAGTGCGTGGAAATAACAGGAGGTAGAGATTATGCAGCCCCTTGTAGGACCTGGCAGGGATGTGGTCTTGGACTCTATGTGAGATGGCAGTCACTGGACAATTTGGGGCAGTTGGAAGTGTGGACCTACATTTTCAGTGTCACTGTGCTCTGCTGAGAATACAATGGCCCCTTGGTACCCACGGGAGATGGTCTTCAGGACCTCCCACAGGTACCCACGTCTGCAGACGCTCAGGTCTCTTTTATAAATAGTGAAGGATTTCCATACGACCTACGCCCGTCCTTCCACAGACTTTCAGTCACCTCTGGGTGACTTAGGATACCTAAGATAACGTGGATGCTGCGTAAATAGTGTACCAGCTGATATTGCTTAGGGAATAATGGCCAGAAAGATCCTGTACCCGTTCAATATAGATGTAATTCCCCCCCTCCCCCAAACTTCTGACCCTCACGAGTCCACAGATGTGGGATCCAGGGCTGGGAGGGACAACTAAGAGTGGACAAGGACAGAAAGAGCAGAAGCAGTGAAAGGTGGCTGTGACGGTGCGCGCTGGGTTCTGGAGAGACGCTGAGGGCCGGTGGATGGACTAGGTCGGGGGTGGGGAAGGCTGGTGAGCTGAGGAATGTCCAAGGAAGACCCTCAGGTTTGGGGTCTCAGGTGCAGTGGCCTAAGCTAATGGGGATGGGGAGGGCTCGGGGGAAGCAGATCAGGAGCTTGGTTTGGGACACGTGGACCTGGACACCCTGGAGACCTCCAGGGCAGCCACACAGCAGCCTCGGCTGCCCACGGCTGGAGTTCCGCTCCTCATCCTGGACACTGGGTGACATCAACCTGGGAGTGAAGGAGAGGTGCAGGCAGAGGAGAGAAGAGCTGGAGCCCTGTCCCCAGGCCCCAGCCCATGTGAGGAGGCGGCAAGAGGATTCACAAGGAGCGCAGGAGACAGAGGGGGGCTCTGGGGTGAGCGCATGGCCCTGGGTCTGAGTGGAGGGTGCTCCGAGGAGGATCAAGGGCTCCGCGTAGGTCAAATGAGATAAGATGGAGCAGCAACATTGGAGGCCACTGGGACCTCTACAGGAGAGGCTGCAGTGGGGTGGAGGACGGCAGGGCCTAGCAGGAGGCCACTCTGCACACCCCACACGGTCCCTGAGGATTCAACTCGAAGTTCCAGGTGAGGTCTGTGTCTTTTTTAAAGGGATGGGGGACAAGAGTTGCCTCTCCAATGTCCCCCTGGGATCCGGGGAGTGCAGGTGCTCATGGTCACCAGAGGGATGGGGCAAGCCATTGTCGGTCAGCACTTGGGTCTGGGTGGGTGCCTGGCAGAGCTGGCCTGTGGGAGATTTCTGGTGACTGTGACAGAGGGTGTTGGAAACAGTGAAATATACCACTTTGAGTCAGAGCTGAAGAATCAGAAATATTGCCTTTTTTTTTTTTTCCCAAGTGGACAAATTCTGAGAGTCCACGTGACAAGGCCTCCCAGAGTGGCCTGGGAAGGGTTTGCGAGGACTAAAATGCTTCAACAACGGAAACATCCTGCTCCAGGATGGCCGCAAGCTATGCTTACACCAAGACTGAGGAGGCTAGAATTAAAATAATAAGAAGCATTTATTGAGCACTTTCTATGTGCCCGCCGGGCACAGCCTAAGTGCCTCCCGTATGTTCCTGTTTTAAAGCACAAATAATCTTCCCCTGAAGAAAATCAATGCATACAACATATTCTCTGGCTTGTTCGTGGGTTGCCTGCTTCTTCCCCGCTAGATGACAACCTCTCTGAGCACAAGATTCATTCACTGCTCGGTCCCCCCACTCCTAGAATCGTGCATGAAATTTAGTAGGTGCTCAATAAACAGAACATTTTCATACACGCGTTTGTTGAATGAGTGTGCATTATAACTCCCACCCACCCTGAGGCTGCAGTTTCCCGGTGACCGCCTCAATACTGAATATACCCTCCTCCTCTTCCTCACCGTCTCCCCTTCTCACTCCCAGCTCATGTGTCCCCAGCCCCCTCCTGGTCTCTTCTGTTTGTACATCTTTCTTTCTTGTCTCTCTCTCTCTGTCATTAAACCACAAAACCCTTCAGCACCTCTGCTGCCCCGACCACCACTGCGAGCTGCCCTATGACTCAGCACTCGCAGGTGCCCGCCCTCGCCTGCCCCTTCTGAGACCCCTCTGGTCCCCACAGCCCCCTACTTCACAGACAAGCAAGGGACCCGGCCTCTGCTGATAGCGCCTCCTCCCGCGGGGCCCTGGTTTCCTAGGCCAACCTCAGTGTCCAGGAGAGGCTCCGGACGGAGATGGCCACAGGGTCGTGCTGAAGTGCTGGCAGAGGCCAGCCCTGCGTCCTGCTGCGGGAGCACATGTGGGCAGCTGGACTCTCTGGCCAAGGGCAGGTGGGGGACAGAGAAATGGAGGAGGGTGGGGGGAAGCTGTGGGACAGATCAGGGGAAGTGGAGCCCTCTGGGGAAAGCTCCCGCCTCCCTCAGAGCCACTGAAGCCAAGGGAAGGGCCAGGGGCTGCCCAACGTCCTGGACGTCCTCCTGGTAGCGAGCCTAGCTGGAGGGGTCCAGTGGGGACGGAGAGAAACCATGGCCCTGAGCAGGACACCCTGTGACAGCACCCTCCCATCTCACCGGAGCCCTCCTCCCCTTCCAGCAAAACAAACCCTGGAGTCCGTCAGGGCCAAGAGGTCAGGGAGCACAGAGGGGCCAACTGTCAGGGGTCCGCGCAGGCCTGCGGGATGCTGACCATGGGGCCCACTCAGGCAGGCTGGGCTCCTTCTCAGTCCCAGGGAGCAGTCCGACCCGGTCGGCCTTTGGCCACCTCCACACATTCTTCATTCCTGACTCAGGCTGTCTCCAGAGGGGCTACAGCTGCCTCCTGAAGACCCCAACGCCCCGTGACCATGACATTCAGGGAACTTCCTCTGGGAGGGTCACAGGAAGGACTTGCTCAACCACAGGAAGGGCCCTCGGCCAACAGACTCCCCAGTGGGGACTTGCGTTTGGCCATAGGGGGCTTCCTAGGTCCACCAGGAACCCCCCTGCTTTTTGGTCCTCACCAGTAGAGCCGTCTCTGGGCTCCACGGGTCAAGGGCATCGTTTTCCTTGAGCCCCCGGATCAGACACTTGACATCGTGTCATTCTGCAAACAGAAGGGGGTCACCCTGGGCCATCCGTTGTTCCAGGCCTTGGCCTCTCAGGTCGGGTGAGATCTGGCCTGCCATGTCCCAGCTGCGGCTCAGGTTCCAGTGAGAGGTTGTCACCCATTTCCCAGAGGAGGACGGGCGGGCGGTGGCGGAGCAGGGCTCTGAACACAGGTGCGTCTGGCTCCAAAGCCCTTCTGTCAATCCCTGTCCTCTCTCAAAAACTCTAGAAGCCCCTGGACCATGATGGCACCCCTGCCCCACTTCTGGGTCCTCATACAACTATTTCCTCGGCCTGAAAGTGCCCCCTCATCTCTTCTCCAACTAGCGGAGTCTTTTGTTTTACTTTTTAAAAGAATCTTCCCTGGTTTTCTGGAGGCACAATTGACAAAAAAAGGTGGAAATGTTTAAGGGGTACAGAGGGGCGTTCTGACGTGCACACTGTGAAGGGACTGCCCCCAGCAGCTGATCCACAGACCTGCACCGCAGAGACGGCTCGCGGTAAGAACCTCAAAGATCTCCATTCAGCAAATGTCCTGGTCACAGAACAGCACCACTAAGTGGTCACCAAGCTGCACGGTGGGTCTCCACGAAGTACTCATCTTGCATGGCCGTCCGTCTTTCTTTCTTCCTTTCTCTCTTTCTCTTCCTTCCGGGCCTTTCTCACAGTCACCTCCTCTTGGAAGACTCCCCCCTCTGACTGGGAGAGGCGTCCCTTCCCGTCCCCTCTCAGCTTCCTCAGGTTCACAGCCATGGGTAGAGTTTCTCACTCCCTCCTTTGGTGGTCATCTCCACTGGAACATGGGTCCCTTTAGGCAAGACGGAGTCTCCTCTGGTCCGAATCACCAATGTCCATCAGGAGAGGGGCTCAGGAGGCTCAGGGCCCTTTGGCTCAGTTTTCCTTGTTCTAGACTCTTTCCTGGGGAAGAGCTGCCCTGGAGGGGCACTTCAGGAAGGACTGTCCAGGGCCAGTGCCTGGGTCTCCTCCCTCCAGCACCTGACTAGTTCTCATTCCTGGATTCCAGAACACTCTCTGGGTCAACTGGACCATCCTCTTGTCCACCGTCCCTGGGCAAGGCGAGCGGGGCTCTCCAGGACTGGGCCTTGTCTGGGCTCCTCTCCCTGGCTTCTCTTCTCCCCACTCTCTAATCTACTTTATGAATCCCAGCAAGTTCTCTAATGGACAGTCTTATCCCTTGGTGCCTTTGCTCCTCCAGCACTGGCCAAGAGGGAAGGCAAGGGTCTCCGTCCACCTTCAGCCAAGACCTGTGCAGAGTTCCCAGGCTGAGGATCCCTCTCCTCCGCTTCTCTTGGTGGGTGGAGCCTTGGGCCAGGGCCAGAGAGGCTTCCAGAAATTCTTCCTGTCTTACTCACTTTTCTCCCCCCCCCCCAGGCCCCACAGCTGTCCCAGAGAGGGAGGTGGAAACTCCCCAGTGTAGGAGGGGATTCCTAACCTCTGCCGTCGGGGCAAGGACCTCATGGAGACTCAGTACGTGTGAGTTCCTTCCTTTCCCAGCCCTGCTCTGGGATCCAAGACGGGGGAGCAGAGCAGAGGGGCAGAGGCTTGGAACTGGTCTTCGGAAGTTGGGGAAGTGAGGGATTTGGGAGGAAGGAAATGAACATCTGACACATACGGAGAACTGTAGAGTCCTGCACTTTTCGCAAATGACCTCTTGTTAGACCTCATTCCCCCCTGGGGTAGGACTGCTGTGATGCCTATTTCACCAAAGCTAAAACCAAGGCTCAGATAAAATGACCCGTTCCAACCAGGGGATTCAGACTCTTCCAGAAGGGATCTTGGGATTCCTCAAGGACAGATCCTACAGCCATGGAACGTTACACCGCAAAGTCACCTCGTTCTGGACCCAGGGGCCCCTGTTTTAATGGAGACCCCGAGGCCAGTGAGGTTTTACCTGATCTCAACATTAACTGGCCAAACCAAGATTCAGACTCAGATCTTTTGACGATGCAGCCCGTGCTCCATGCATTCATTTATCTACTCGAAATACAAACAGCTTTCTCACCCAGGAGATCACGCCCCAAATCGACTCCAAGTCTCCTAAACCCAGTTTCTACTCTCTGTCCTCCGTGGAGTGACGAGAAAAGCCTGTCACCATTAGCCCCACCCCCACCTCACCCACCCAAGGCCCTTTCACAAGAGTCTTGTAATGTTCCTTGTCCCACGTTCAAATAAAGTACACAGTTAACCTCATCCACACAAAAATAGTGTGTCCTACTGTGATGCAGAGGAGAAATCAAATAGCAACAACTTATAATAAAAATGAAATAAGTTAACTTATAATAAAAAAAACCACATGTATTTCCACTTATAAGTACTTGCCCACGACTCCCCTGGATAACTAATGCCGTGGCCTGATGCTTGCCCGGGTCCCAGAATGGCCATGAACTTTACAGCTCCAAACCTGGGCTGACTGAAGCATTTCATTAGCTACTCAAATGCCAGAAAGGGATTGTCATTAGTGATGTGATTCTTAAAAATGACCAAGAGCTCTTGGTGGTAATGTTTCAAACAAAACAAATCACAATCTTCTTTTAGCTTACTTGGTGGTTGCATTTTGGGTGGGGAGAGTTCAATATTGAAAGTATGCCAGGCCCGAATGTTTTGTATTTAAATTTAACATGCAGTTATGCTCTAGGCTCAGGTAATCATCCATGAGTTTCCTCCTGTATGGTGTCCGGTGGCCCAGTCAATGTTCCCTGGGGAGCAGGACGGCTCTTGGCTGTATACATTCACCAGGGTACATTCCTGGTGTCTCCCCTAAATGCCCTGTGTTTGTCCATTTTATGTTGCTATAATAAAATCCTTGAGATTGGGTAAGATATAAAGAAAAGAAGTCTATTTTAATAAGCTCACAGTTCTGGAAATTCAAGAGCATCTGTGTAGCTCTGGTGAGAACCTTCTGTCTGTATCATTGTTTGGTGGATGGCATTGTGGTGGGTGAGTGGGCCAGTGGCAGAGATCAGGTGGCAAGACAGGAAGCAAGAAGGGTTTGGGGCCAGGCTTGCTCTTTTTTATTACAATTTGTACTTTCAGGAACAAACTAGGGTCCCCTGAGAACCACACTAATCCCTTCTGAGGGTGGAATGACCTGGCCACTTTTCAACAGGCCCTGTCTCTTCAACTTTCCCCCTAAACACCACCACCTTGGGGACCAAACTTCCAGCACATGAACCTTGGGGGGACACCCAAGCCACATCCAAACCATGGCCTGCCAAAGTGCCTGCTGCTATAATAGCCAAGAACAGCATTTCCAAGCCTTCCCAGTGTTCTCCAAGGGCTGGTGTTGCCCCCGTGGAGAACCAAAGCTGGCACTGGTAAGGTTCACTCATAAAATTATGTCCCAACCTCTTAATATCATTCTAAATTATTCAAGCCCTGCATGGGGTTGTGGTGCCCAGATGGAAGAGGCAGCAGTCCCAAGGAGGAGGACAGGGTGTCAGAGTTGGCGTGGGGCCCAGGTTACCTTGCTTACTGCTCTATTTCCAAAACATACTGGGTGTTCAACAGATTTTGAGCAATAAAATGATTAGCTGTGTGGCCTCAGGAAGATTGCACAGCCTTTCTGTGTCTTCGATTTCCTCATGGTGAGTGGGTGGTCACCTGGTGCTCTGGAGGGGATTAAAGGAGACCCAGTGCATGAAAATCCAGAATGGGTGGAGCCAGTTCAGAAACTCTGTTGACAATGTGACTCAAGATCCTGCTGGGACCTAGCTAGGGGGAAATTCTGGGATCCTGGAATAGTTAAGAGAAACGGGCTTTCAACGTGCTTCTAGATCTTTTGGAAAGGCGGGTCCTTCCTGAGATCTGCTAATCTGGAGGGTCCTGTGTAGGCAGAGCTGGTGGTGAGGGGAGATTCTCACCCTCCCCTCTCTGGTCTGCTTCCTGCACACCCCCACCAGCTGCCCCCCCACATTCCTTCACTGAGTCTAAGCTGAGCTCTCCTTATCGCCCCCACTACCCTGCAGTTCAGCTCACAGAGAAGCATCCTTTACTGAGCACCACCCTTCACTGTGAAAGAAGCTGGACTTTCCCCTAAACTCGGCCATTCAATCTGGTTCTCCCACGGGACAAGCTGGGCATGTTCCACCCATGAGGGTTTAGATATGTGAGCAACGTAACTTGCCCAGGGACTCAGTGAGCATGAGGGGGTCTTTCCTTCCTCCATAGAGGGACAAGCAGCATCCAGGGAAGGTACACTTAGGGCACCCTAGGGACAGAGCTCCTGGGCCAGCCTCCCTCACATCCCCCCAGCCACATGCCCACACTCAGGCTCTGAGACTCACACGCAGTGGGACCACAGCTCTGCTGACTTCAGATTCCACATCAGCAAGTCGAGGGGCCTGTCGAGTTGATGACCAAGAGCAACCGGTCATTCTCTTTCTTTTTTGTTGTTTTGGTACTGGGGATTGAGCCCAGGGGCACTCAATCACTAAGCCACACCCCCAGTCCTTTTTTTGTATTTTATTTAGGGACAGGATCTCGCTGAGTTGCTTAGAGCTTTGCTTTTGCTGAGGCTGGCTTTGAACTCACGATCCTCCTGCCTCAGTCTCCTGAGCTGCTGGGATGACAGGCCTGTGCCACCGCACCCAGCTGCCATTCTCTTTTCATGAAGGGGAAGCCACAAGGGGTGGCTGGTGGAAATCACGTGTACAAGTCACAAGAAGAGGTGGGTGAGCCCCAAAGGAAGCCAAGCAAATGCCAAGGACATCAGACCCCAGGGCAGGGCCCTCCAGGTCCTTCTAGTCTGGAAGGGAGGCGAGAGGACAACAGCAAGGTCAAGGGACCCAGAGGCCCTGGGATGTGGCCAGCTTGTCCCTGAGATTGGCAGCCGGTTCTGAGCATCTCTCAGAGGGTGGGGCAGGTCCTTGGGGTGGGGGTGCCTCTGAACCTCTAAAGTGAATTATAGCCCTGAGAGGTCAGATCTTACAGATTTCTTCTGTGATGACAGCAGCTTTGTTTTGGAGAGAGGTTAAAAAAGAATTCCTTTTGAGCAAGGTTTCCTTCCTCCATTTATTTATTTACTTTTTGCTGAGTGATTCAGCGAAACAACCTCAAAACCAGTCTCCAGTGGAAGCAGGAAGAACCGAACCCTCAAGCCTCAGTAGCCTTGTGAGGTTTCGCCCTGTGGAACTTTCCTTAAAATAACCCCATCAGGAGATTGTCAGGGTGGGGGAGGCGGGGGGACCTCAGACAGCGATGAGGTGCTGGTGAGGGACTTGGGAAGCCGGAGTGAGGACTTTCCGGAGCCTGGCCTGGGGTTTCCCCACAGCAAGGGCTTGGGTGGGTGTCTTGGCATTGGGCTCCCCATCTGCAGATTCCAAAGGGCGCCATCTTCCTGAACTCTAAGAGAAATTGAGTGAACTGCACCATGGCCCCCAGAGGGTGGGCACAGGGACCTCTCACCATTGTCCATGGGCTCTTCCTCCAGGCTACAGTATGTCCCTATTTGCAACACACTGGCTTTGGGGCCTTTAATTCTGAGGGAACAACAGACAGAAAATGTCTTTCTCTTTGTTACAATGCATCTGGAAATGGACCAACACAATAAAAAAAGAAGGCTGTGGTATAAACAGTGCCATCCTGGAAATCAATTCAGGAGGCCTGAGTTCTATTTCAGCTTTGGCATATGAAGCTGTGTGACCCAGGGCGGGTCACTTCCCTTAGGGCATCGAGAGATCCCCAGGATCAGGGAAGCCTGGCATCTGGAACCAGGAATGGAGGAGCTGATGGGCAGAGCAAGCTGGGGGGAAGCCCTTGCATGACAGTCACAAGTGGGGGACATGCCCCGGATCTCCACTTCTTGGCTGGAGGTTCTCTTTTACAGATGATGGTTTCCTCATCTGTAAAGAGAGGAAATTGGCACCTGTCTCAGAGGGCTGTTGAAAGGGTGCATAGGAAAAGAAATGAGAGCCCGGTCAGATAGGAGATTGTCATTATTCTGAACCCTTTGGAACAAGGACTGGGAACTGCATAGAACATTATTCCACAACAGCAGGTGTCATTTACTGAGCTTCCCATGTTCTAGACACTTCTTTGAATGTATGAACTGCAAAAACTCATTTTATCCTTTTTTTTTTTTTTAAAGTATGACATTGGTCCTTGAAATGCTTTCACCTTAAGAGTACTCCTTGATAAAATTTTACATTGGCACATGTCACGTGATCTCATTTCATCTTCACAATTCCCTGCACGCTTTATCCCCATTTTATAGACCTGGAAACTGAGGCCGAGCTGGGACTCAAATCTAAGCAGTCTGTGTGCTGTTAGCCATGCAGCACTGCTTTAGGGATGTGGCATGTCAAGAGAGTGTCTGGAGTGACCTGGAGTCTTAAGAGGTTCCCTTGAAGCCAATTGGAAATTTCTAGAAACTTTTATTTACTGCCCCAGGTGAGAAAGCCCAGGATCCAGAACTGAGGACAAGACAGGGGGTGCAGCTGACCAGGAAGGGGAACAGAACGGGGCAGAAGCATGCTCTGATAGCAGGGCACTTGAGGGACCAGGCAGTCACAGCCCATGGCCAGGGAGGGTTTCAATGCCCCCAAGGGTGCGGGCAGAGGACACCCCGTTGTTAATCCACCTTCCTGAGACGAGGTTCAAGCCCAGAAAGGGAATTTCTCCCTCTGTGTACCTGCTCACCACCCCGGGAGTGGGGTCCCCAGTGGCAGGCGCCCACTACCTTCTCCAAGCTCAATGCCCGCCTATTGTCCCTTGGTAAAGAGCCCGAGGTCCTGCTGAGAGGGCAGCTTGGGAGAGGCGCAGCCGACCCACCCAGGGCTCCAAGTGCAGGGGGGTCAGTGCCCAGGTCCCAACACATGGAGGGGAGACGCAGCAGGAAGCCCTGGGCTGGACGGCAGCAGGCTCTACCTTGGGCTTGGCTCTCTCTGGATCCACATGGTCTCCCACCAGGACCCCAAACGGCAGCAGTCAGGCCACATCTCTGAGCCCTGGTAACCCCACTATGGAATTAGAGCCAGGAAGAAGGTGACCTCCGGGTCCTCCACTCTAAAACTCACTGCCCTCTCTGCCTGAGGCTGAGACCCCTGAGAACCTGCGCTCCGCAGCTCCGCAGGTCCAGGCGCATGCGCGGGGTGAGTACTGGGGGGCGGAGCGTGGCAGGTGTCTGTCCTGTTCCCATTTCTGCCCGTTTATCCTGTCTCAAGCTTCCTCTCTTAAAAGCTCCAGGAAAGCTCCTAAATGATGCCATGAACATCACGCCTGTCTTCGGGAGGCAGGAAGTCCCCCCATCTCTTTGTCCGCCCCCCCAACCCCCCATTCAGTTTCCTGCTTCCTGAGGGTCTTGGAGCTGGTGGGGGCCATGGCCGTGAGCTGGCCCGGGTTGTCATGCTCCTCGGAGAGTCCCACTGCGAGCACGAGTGCGGCTGTGTGGGCCGGAGAGCAGGGGCCACCCCCACCGGGCAGAGGGGAGAGCAGGGTGAGGGTCAGTGGGGACAGGCCAGTCCCAAGAAGCTAAAATTAGTTCTGGGAACTGGAATGTTGGGGTCTCCAAGGAGCAGCAGCTGTGAAAAGAAAGCACAAGACCAGAAGGAAAATGCAGCCGGCCCCCGCCCCCGCAGCCCCCCTCGCCCGCTGCGGCCCCGGGGTCTCCCCGGCCTCGCCGCCTGCCCCTCCCGAGCTGCGGCCGGGTCCGCCGGCTGCTCAGGGAGAATTTCCTCCGCATGCCGTCATGTTCCTCTCTGGTAACCGCAGAACAATGTGGCCTGGGATTCCTGATAGGACAAAGTTTTTTAATTGGAAACAGGAAAGAGGAGGACAAGTTTGGGTCTGGGGTGGTGAAGATAATGAGAAAATGACAGGCCGGTCGGGGCGGGCGAGAGGGTGACAGTGGAGGGGGTCACATGGCAAGGAGGGTGTGCACACGCTGGAAGGCGTCCTGGGAGAGCCGGCCACGTGAGAGAGAGCTGGGGCCTGGCTGGTAAGGGGGAAGGAGCCTGGGAGAGGCTGAAGAGGGGAGCCCGGCTGGGAGCTGAGTGCCCCTTTGCACAGATGCAAAGAGAGGATGTTGAAAAAGAGGTCCCACCCTATGGTGGAAGAATGTTGGGGAGGGCTAAGGAGACAATCTGAGACACCCAGGTGCACCCTTCCCACTGGGCTTGAGATGCTGGTCCTGTAGCTCAGGGGCCCCAAGTTCTGAGCTTCCTCTTGCAGCTCCTCACCCAGATGAGGGAGCCCAGTTTTCAAGGGTACTTGAGGTGAAGAGAAGGTGGTTGTATTTTGTGGTATGCAGGCTGGGGGGCGCTATTCAGAGCCAGACTTTAGCCCACCATGGAGAGGAGGGCTGGGGTTTGGGAGGGGGGATAGGAAAGCCTTTGGAAAAGCCACTTAGGAAGGGAAGGGGTGGAAGAGGAGATCTGTTATGCTTGCCCCTGGCTCTGTGCCCAAGATTGTCACTCAACTTCTCACCATGGTCTGGAATGAAAGCATCTAGAATGGAGGAAGAACCCGGAAAGATTTCTTTACCAAGAAGGGCCCAGCATTGAAGACCAGGCCTGCCATGTGGCAGCCTTCCACAAGAGCCCACTGAATAAAAGTGTTACTTGCAGAAGCTCTGTCAGTGGGTATTGCCGTCCTTTGTTACAGACGAGGAACCTGGTGCTCAGAGAAGCGGAACCATCCTTTGGGATTCTTCTGAGATCTGAACCCCCGGGGCTCAGAAGGTCATGCCCAATGCATCCCTCAGCCAACCCCATCCCGGGTAATGCTGTTTCCTAAAGTTATGTGGTTTGGGGCAGGTTCCTGTCACTGTCTCCATGATGCTTTCCCACATTCATTATGCACTTAACACACTTACACATGTTCATTATGCACTTGCACAACTAAGCATCTCAATGCTTCCCCACTAAGTGCCCAGGCTAAGACTCCCAAATGGACTTGGATCCATCTTTTTTTCCAAAAAGAAATCATTCCTGGGTGTCCTCTGGCTGAGGGACAGTGGATAACCACACAGAGAACCCAGCTCTCCATGCACGGCTGGGATGCCCTTTCAGATTACGGAATTTAAGATGCCAATACCAAAATGCAGGTGTTCATGTGTGCCATCCTGGTAGATGGATAGCCATAGAAGACTGTTTTCTTTGTCTTTCCTCCACTTTCCTTCTTCCCTTTCTCCTTGTGATTATTTCTGTCTCTCTCCTTCCCTCCCAAATAAAAAAATAGCCAAAAGCCTGTGCCTTTAGGAATAGAAAAAATTCTATTCTCAAAAATCATCACATTGATTTAATCCTTACTGTGTGTCAGGAATGTCACATATGCTGTTTGTGTACCTTGCACCCCTGCCTACCTTACTTCTGCCTGTAGTATGCTTGACTTTTGCTTTTATAAATAAAGTCCAGTATTGTTTTCATTCTCTGAGTGACCTCTTTTCTTGTTTTATCTCTACATTTCCTTCATTTTGAAATCTTATTTTTATTGAATTTTCACTTGATTGGAGTATATCCTTAAGTAATTTCTTCAGAAAGGGTAGCAATGACATACTTTGAGTCCTGGTATTTTGGAACCTCTTTGACATGAATGGCATCATGGCTGGGTGAGGGAATCCTGGACCATACACATTTCTCTTATTAGTCTGAGAACCCTGTTCTGTTCCACTGTCTCTGAACTTCCATTGTTGCAGATGGGCAATCTGGTGCTAGTCTCCCCCTCTTTCTTTTGGAAGTAGACTGTAAGCTCTCTTTCTCTAAAGAAAGATTTTCTCTTTACAGTAGAGTTCAGAATCATCACTAGATTTTTTTTCCTTTGTATTTATTTTATCTCTGATCATTTTAGGACTTGGGGAACTCCTTTGATCAGATGATTCAGATCTTTCCTTAGTTCAGGGACATTTTCTTCCATCTTTAGAGTATCACTTCTCTTCCAGCCACTCCTTTCTCTCCTTCCAGAGCTCCTGGGACTTGTCTGTAGCTCTCTCGTGCCTGGTCTTTCACTCCCTTTATCTTTTTGCTCAAATTTCCTTTCTTTGCCTTTCTGCTAAGGGCTGTGAGATAACTCATCTCCTACTTCCTTCTGGGCAAATTTAGTGTTCTTTTACCTTCTTCTTGGCCTCCCTGAATGACTTGACATTCTTTTTTCTTGACTCGTCTCATTTCTAAGCTTCAGGAACCACATGCTTCACCTTCATGTTCAGCTCCTTTCTCTGCTTTCTCTGATGGATCCTTTCCCTCCTGCTAACCCCAAAGTGAGGACATTTCCTCAGTTTATACCCAAATGTCTTCTTCCTCTCTATTTCCCTCCTTAGAGAACTCACCTACTTTCTCAGGGTCAATTACCACCTGTTTGCTGATGATGCCACCTTTATCCTGAGCTCTGGACCACACACACACACACACATACACACACATACACACACGTGTATATATAGAATTGGCTGCCTCCCGGCCATGTGGTGCATTCCACGGGCGCTCCAAACACATGTTCAGAACTGCTCTACCACAAACATCAAACATCTTTCTACCACAGACTTGACTCTCTTCCTTCTTAATCTTTTCCCAAACGCAGAGGTAAGAAAACTGTAACACCTCAGAACATGGCTGGATAAAAATGCCATCATTAACCTCAGGGCCCAGGGCTGCCCTGACATCCTACGGTTCTGGCCAGCCGCTCCCTCCTCCACTCTTGAAGGTAATGATTTAGCAAAGTTTTTTCCTTCTCAAACTTCTCAGGTCATCCTCCTCCAGATCCTCAGTGGTGAGGATTTGGCTTCATAGGTCACTGAGAGCACTAGAAGCCATCAGAAGAGAATTGCCGAAGCCCTCACCGCCCATGTCTCCACCCTCTAGGAGCCAGCCCCATAGGCTCCACCTGCCACTCACTGGGGAAGGCTGTACTGTCCCCAGGGAGTCCCTTGCACTCTGTTAACTCTAGGACATTAGCTCCCTAGCTTCTCTCTGTCCTGCGTCACCTGTGCTTCACTATTAGATCATATCCATTACGTTCAAACCTGATATAGTAACGTCCCCATTAAAAACCCTTTCTTGGTTCTAGATGCTCCATCAATTTATCATTTTTTTTTTCTATCCTACTTTACAGGAAAGAAGCCTGAACTTCTGGTCTCTGCTTCCTCTTTTCTGTTCCCTCTTGAACCCACCCAGCACCCCACTTGTCACCATGAACAGTGCCTCCATGCTGTGATTCCTAATGGCCAAATTCCAGCTCTCACTTTTAGTAGCCAAGCAGCTGCATTGGACATAGTTGACCGTCCCACCCCGGAACACTTTCGCCATCTTGCTCCTGGGACCCCATGTTGCTCTTGATTCTCACCATTGCCTGATCCCCACCACCTTTGTGGATCGTTCTTCACCTCCTGACCTCCAAACAGAGGAGCCTCCCAGGCTCGGCCCTCCCCGACCCACGCTCCCCCCAGTGTGATCTCATCGGCCTCGTGATTTTAGGTACCATCTATGTGCTGATGGTTCCCAAGTTTATGTAGCTCCAGCTGCTCTTCCCACCTCGCTTGGAGGCCTGTAAGGCACTGCTCACTTAATGCGTCATCAGCCAACCCCGGACCTCCAGCCTCTCCAACGCCGGGCCCACAGCCTCCCCCATCTCAGCTAATGGCAGCTCCTTTTATTTGAACAGTCCCAAAGTCTTGGGGTCACCCTCAACTTTTCTCTTTCTCTGACACTTTATATCCATTCAGTCATCCAATTCCGTCAGCCACACCTTCAAAACCAGTCAGAACTGGCCACGTGGACCACGTGGATTGCTAACCCCTGGTCCAAGTCATCGTCCGCTCTTTCCTGAATCATTGCAATCGCCTCTATCTGCTACCAGTCCCTTCTTCTCATAGCAGGCAATGTTCAAATATGTCACTTGTCACTCTTCTGCTCAAAGCCTTCTCAATGGCATCCCATCTCACTCGGAATAAAAGATAAGCTGCTTCCTATGGGACACAAGGCCCTACTCAGAACCTTCCCCCACGGCATCTCTGACCCTCCAGCTTCTCCCCCCTCCCTCCCTCTGTTGCACCTGCTGCTCCTTGGCCACGCCCAGGAGGCCACCACCTCAGGGTCTTTGTACTTGATTGTCCCTTGGCCTAAAAACTCTTCTCCCAGTTCCTGGTGGCTCTTATCTTTGCCCTCATCCCTGCTTCTGCCTCATCAGAGAGACTCCACCCACCCACCCACCCATACACGATAGCAGACACCTTGCTCCTGGCCCTCCATGTCCCCCATGTAGTAGGCGGGTGGCCCTGAGTCATGGCTCTCAATGGTTTTGTGTCTTGGTTTTCTCTTCTGTAAAGTAGCTAAAATTAGAAAACACACCTTCCAAGAAGGCTGTGGGGATTGAGTGAGTTAATATACATAGGACACACGAATAGTGTGTGACATATACAAAGTGCTCAGTTAAACATTAATTATTGTGATTATTTTGTGGAACCAGCTGGGCCCTTGAGGTTATCCACCAAGTAGTTAAGATGTTGACAATGGAGTGCGGGAGAGGGAAAGTTTACCCCAACGTTAGCAGCGGAGGAGGCCTCAGAAGCAGCCCCCAACTCTAGGCCAGTACTCTCTGCACAATTTCTCCTGTACATGGACCCCCCGTGGGCTGGTAGAAGTCTCGCTACGTGGGGAATGGACTCCCACCAGCTCTGCCACCGACCAGCCTGTGGGACATTAGCCCATTTCCCTGACCTTTCTGAGCCTCTGTCTCCCTTCTTTAGAACATCAAACCGTCACAGGGAAGGATCACATGACATAATGACGCCCAAGAATTTTGATGCTCCTATTCAGTGTAGGTGATTGACCTTTATAAAGGTCCCACAGAAAGATGAACAGTATCTTTTGTTCCTTTTTAAGCTTGAGGACCACGTGAAAGATGCTGACTCCACCGGGCGCTTGTGTTCTCGTTCATTCCCACAGCTGATGGTCCTTCATCACTCCGTGTTCGAGTTTTACCAGCCGAGGAAGACCTGGGAACTGGCTCATATCTGTGTTTCCATGATCAAGCTTGGAAGGGTGGGAGCACGCTCTTGGGGAGCTCTCGTTTGGGGGCAGGTTTACACGAGCCTTGGAGAGCAGAGCTGTTGGCGAGAGGCAACCGGTCAGGTGAGGCTGGAATAGGAGGCTGGTGGCAGAGTTAGCCATGGAGGACGGGGAAGCCCTTCTAGGGCATCTGGGAAGGTTGTCAAGGCTGAAAAACAAGGTGAAGAAAGGCTGCTACGTAGAAAACAGACCTTCTCTGCTAAAAAAAAGACAGCTCTGGGCCACTGGGGAGATAACAGGAGAACCAGAAGGTCCAGAAATATTGCAGATGTTGGTGTTATTTATTCTTTATTTGTAGGGGGACGGGGGCAGGGATGAGGGGGATAAAGACAGTTCTAGAAAGTGTTCCACAAAATGGAGAAAAGGTGGTGTGGGCCAGATATCACTGTAGAAGGAGTCTTGAGTCTGTCCAGTCTGGGGATAGGTGTCCTGTCCTTCCAGAACAGGGGTCAGCAAACGTTTTCTCTAAAAGGCTGTGGGGTACACTGACCATCAAAGATCTCCTCATCCCTAGAACCTGTAAATGTTTTTTTTAACTTGGAAAAGAGGCCTGTGCCGATATGATTAAGTTGAAAATTTTGAGGCAGGAAGATTACCATGAATTATTGGGTTGGACCCCAAAGCAATTGTATTTATTCTTAGAAGAGGGAGACAGAGAAGGATCTCAGACAGAAGAGGATAAAGCAAGGTCACCATGAAGCCAGAGATTGGAGCAATGTGCTCACAAGGCCAGGAAGGTCAGCAGCCACCAGAAACTGAAGATGCAAGAACAAGATTCTCCCCTAAGGCCACCCAAAGGAGCATGACCCTGCCAACACCTGGCTTTCAGCCCCATGAAATTGATTTTGGAACTTCTGGCCACCACAATTGTGAGTGAACAAATTCATGTTAAGTTACATTTTTTCCGTAGTAGCTGTTACAGCAGCCACAGGAAACTAATACTAGCTACGGAGTGAGTATTTGGGACTGCGCAGTCTCTGTGACCACTACTCAACTCTGCTGGTATAGTGCAGCCAGAAGTCGTGCACAAACAAGCAGGCCCAGTCGTGTGCCAATACAGACGGGAGTGTGTGCCCTGCCTAAGAGGCAGCATTTGTTGAGCTTCAGCAAATAGTTGCTAGATAGGAACAAAGACCCTGGGTGACCAGATCCATCAGTTTCTCAAGGGAATCTGCAATTCCTGGGTTTTATGAGAAATTTCCTAGATTTGATTGCCAGCAGTGATTTTCAATTCTGGTCAATAACATGCAGACCGCATGAAACACACCTGTTTGTCCACAAGTCTCCAGGTGTACCTGTGGTCTACAGAGTGCCTGACCCTGGTCACCGAAGACATGGTGTCTGTTCTGCAGGGCTCAAGTGAGGAAGACAGGCTCTTGACCTAGGGCTGCAGTAGAACTGGGCAGAGGTCGAGTGGGGCGGGGGTGAGGGGCTGCTTCTACCTAAGAGGAAGAGGAGGGAGGGTGGGGAAAGGCCACTGCGTGTGGTGAGTCTTGCAAGGTGAGCTGGATCAGAAGCAGGCAAGGGTTGCAGTGGGATGCTGGGGAGGACTGGCAGGAGCAGAGCAAAGGCCCAGGAGAGAAGGAGGTGTCTGGGCAGGAACAAAATGCTCCAGGCTGCAGGTCCCGAGGGCGGGAAAGAAGAGGACCAGGCGGAGTTGGGCCAGGAGGGAGAGAAGGGAGTGGACGTCAGGGCCAGGAACGGCCTTGGGTTTACCTTGAGGACAAGGGAAGTCATGAAGATGATTCGTTTCTTATGGACTGAATGGGGGCTCTCCAAAAAGATGAGTTCAAGACCCATCTCTCCAGATCCCTGAATGCGAACTTATTTGGGGGCCGCAGATGTCACCAAGTTAAAATGAGGACACACTGGATCAGGCTGGGTTTCATGTAATGATCTGGTGTCCTCCTAAGAAGAGGAAATGGGGACACATACCTAGATACCGAGAGAGCTGGGTGGGCAAAGAGGTAGAGATCAGGGTCAAGGGGGCAGGGGCCCCAATCAAGGAGCACAAAGGGTTTCCATAAACTATCAGGAGCTGGAAGAGGTAAGGAAGGGTCCTCCCCTGAAAGCGTCAGGGACATGGGGCCCTGGTGACACTTTGGTTTTGAACATCTGGCTTCCAGAAACCCAAGAGAACTCATTTCTGCTGTTTTAAGCCACCCGGTCTGTGGTACGTTGCTATGGCACCCCCAGAAAGGAGTACACCCACTGTTTCAGTGCATCCTGAAGGTAACCTGTGAGGTGGTAAGCCACTGTCACCTGCCCTGAGCCAAGTTGTGCTCTGTCCACAGCCAGCGGAGGCAGAGACTGTTGTCATCTGCTTCCCAGATTAGGAAATGGCAGCCAGAAGAGTGATGTGGCTTGCCTCAGGTCACCCAGCTGGCACCTGGGAGAGAGGGGTTGAGACTGGGGGGCTCTGGCTCCAGGTCCCTGCTCTGGGCCACCTCGAGCCAGGCTTCCTGGGGGGCCACGCAGCCTCGAGCGGTTGGTTACTGCCCTCCTTCTCTACTACACTAAGTGGCCTCGTCTGGGATCCCGCGATGATCAGATGGGACAGAGGACATGAGAAGCACGTAGTAAACCTGGAGCAAACCGTAAAGTGGCCCCGGGGGGAGCCAGGAGAATTCCAAGTGGAGGCAAACGCGCTGGCCTGGCTGGGTGTGGAAAGCAGTCCTGACCACCCCGAGACCCGTGGGGAAGCCACCGCTCTCCCCTGAGCACACACAGGGGAGCTCCTAAGCCTGGAAACACCCCACATGACCTCACAGATGCCACCACCCAGAACCCTGATGCTGACCCACATGGCATGATGACAGGTGTCCCGGTGACATTTCTTCAAGCCTGGCACTAGCCCACCAGTGCCGTCCCCGCTGCCCGCCCTGGACGACTACTTCTCTGAATCCTGGAGTCTCTTTAGCGGCCACGAATCCTTCATCCTGCAGAGGAGCCAGCTGGGACATGGAGTGACCTCTCCAGGAGCACGCAGCTGGGGGATTCTGTCCTAAGCGTCCTTCGTGCCCTGGCTGTGCGTGCTGGTGCCTCAGCTCCCCGTTTACCCGAGGCCGCTGGCAGCCCTGTGTGGTGGAAGGATCTGAGAAAGGGGAGCTGGCGCTGGAGCACTTCAGATTTCATTTCTCGGCCTGGGCCAGCCCAGCCCTCATTTCCCCATCATCGCACAGAGACCTGGTTAGAGCGACAAGTCCCTGCTCAGAGCAATGCTGTCCCCAGTGCACTGGGAGGGATCCGACCCCAGTGAGTTTGAAAGAGCCCACGATGCCAGGGGCTGGTGGGAATGAGACCCAGGTCCGTGGGGCTCTACAGCCGGGCTTCGCCTGCGAGCTACGCGGCCTCCTCAGGAGATGCGTTAGTGGGAGCTATAGCTTGGGTACTGAGTGTCCCTCGAAGGACAAGCCTGTGTCACTAGTCAGCATCCCATGCACCCCACACTCCCCGAGTCTGTCCAACTCCTGTGTCATGTAAGGGGCCTTGTGCTGGGATCTAAAGAAATAAACTCTGTATCTCCAAGGAACTCAGGGACCAGTAGGAGACCCAGGAGATGCAGAACCGCCAGAGTCCGGCTTCCTGAGACTCGCAGATCGGCTCTCGAGTTCAGGGTTGGCAGCCTTTTCTGTAACAGCTGACTCTTCCTGCTTACTTCCCACTGTCTTGGGATGAACTTGTTTTTCCCCTGTTAAATGCCAGCCTTGGGGTTACTCTAAGCAACAAGATCCCAGAATTTGTAGGTTCCACTTGCTCATTAAATTGGCTTCTACCACACAGTGTGCCAAACAGTTCACCGCTAAATAAAAAGGGCATGAGGATGCCCCCAAACCCTCGCGTGCTGTGCTCACGCTGTTGGGTGGCGGTAAATAGTTGCCCAGGTAGCAACTGTGGTGCTAGACTAGAGGCCCGCCCGCGGCCACACCACGAGGCGCATGGTTTACCCCACCAGGCCTGGCTGGTCGACATGCAGCGGGGTCCACAGTCTGATAAACGGCATCTCTCAGGCAGGGCCGGTCGGGCAGGAGGCAGACAGGTCCGGGCCTCCCCGAGGGTCTCAGAAGCATCAGCGTCTCCATGCTTACGCCCTCGGAGGGGGGACAAGATCACCGGCATTTTCAGTTTTCTAGACCAGAGGCTACAGGCAAAAGCGACCTGTGAGGTAAGTCCACATTTTTCAACCTTGTGTTGCCATCAGGACCCAAGATGGAGGGATGGGTGACATTCCTGTGGGAGTCATTCTCCTGGGCCTACGGCCGGGGAAGGATCATCCTGAGGGCTTGCATTTAGCCACGGCCCCACCCCGGCATGCCTACCGACAAGCAAGGGAAAGAGGTTGACATCACCTTAAAGGCAATCCCGAGCATGCTTTAATTTATTTCTTAAAAAAGAAAATAATACACAAAGTCCGGGACTTCCACGATCGGTAACAAGAACTTGTTTGTGCCTGGGATACGCCTGGGCCTTGGGGTACCGCTTCTTGTTTCATTAAAATTGTCTGCAAATATTTGCTGAGCACCTATTATGTGCTCACCCGGCTTGTGAGAGATGCTGGGTTGACAGTGGTGGCCCAAGATAGAGTTCCTGCCTCCAGGCGGTAGGTGGGTGAGGATGACATGAACTAAATAATCATCCAATAAATGTAAACCGCCCTGTGATCCCCATGGGGACGGACACCTGGTGCTGGTTTCCAACAGCTGATTCTGTCTAGGACCAGGTCCGAGGAGGTTGCTCTGAGAGAATGACGATGGCCAAGGACCCTGGCGGTCAGACTTGGGGGACCCCATGGGAACATTACTAGTCACTCTGTTAGGTTTCAGGCCCAGTCTCCTGGACTGTTCGCTGTGACATTCCGACGTCAGAGTTACCGTTCCTGCTTCACAGGAGAGGAAGGAACCCTGGCTCGGAGGGGACACAGCCAGCTAGTGGCAGTGCTGGGGTCAGACTTGGGTCCGAGGGACTCTCGAACTGTACCTTTCCTGAAGGTAAACTGCCTGTCCCAGAGACGCATTAGCGGGTACTGTAGTATGTCACTCAAAGGCTATGTGTTAAAGGCTCGGTCCCCAAGGTGGGAATATCGGGAGGTGCTGTGGCCCTTGGTAGGGCCCCATGGGAGGTTCTTAGCCCTTTTGGGGTGTGCCCTTGAAGGGGATTTTGGGACCCCCATCTCTTCTTTTTTCTCTCTGCTTCCTGACTCATGATGTGAACCATTTGTTCCATCACGTGTTTTCCACCATCGCCGTCCAGTGCCCTCACTAGCAGCCCAAAGCAACGGGGCTGCCCAATCTTGGTGGGGAATCTCCAGAACCAGGAGCTAAATCAACATTTTCTCTGTATAAGGTTAATTGCCTCAGGGACATTCTGCAGTGAGATATCTAGAGCCATAAAGCAAATCATAGCAGACAGAGGGGGCTGGGACGAAGAGCTCCCTCTTATAGCAAGGCTGTGTGTGTGAACTGCAGTCACCTCTACGCCTTGCCAGGTGTGACGCAAGAGTGCTGCACCCTAAACCGAGTCCCCTGAAGCCTCTGCCTAGCTCTCTGTTCCCCCCTGGCCTTCATGCCTAGTGACACAGTAGGCAGAAGCCAGCGGTCAGCTGTGGGGCGCCACAGCTGGTTTGTGCCTGGCTGAACTGGGCTGTAATTTCGCAGGCTGTAACTGGCCCTTGGAGACCAGCAGGGACGGGGGGTGGGTGTTCAGCAGCCTGTCCCCGGGAGAAACCTGCAGGCATTGATGACCGCTGCTCAGGACGGAGCAGAGCCTGTGGACCGGAGCTGGCCCCGACTCCTCTCCGCCTCCCGCGGGGCTCGGTATTTTCCACCCGAGTGTTGGTGGCGAGCTCCTGGCGGAGGTCCCGGAAATTTCTGTCCCCATCTCCACCCTTGGAAGCCATGCCACAGAGGGGTTTGTCATCCGCCAAGTTCCCTACCAAGGGGAGGTCACACCTTGATCTCAGAGAGTCACCGTGTTAGTTACTGGCTAAGAGCCTGGGCACTGGAGTCACCGGGCCCAGGCGGAATCCACCAGCCGCGTGACCTGGGCAACCTGCGGGGCTTCCTGCGCCTCCTCCCTGCATCCTGCAAGTGGAGGTGACGATATCAGCCCCAGAGTGAGCTGCTGTGAGGGTCAGACGAGGGGGTGTGGGTCAGCACTTAGCAGGACTGGCACAAGGAGCTCTGGATTAGAGGCAGATGTTATCAGCCTTAGTTCTTCTTCCCCCTCCCTCCCTCCCCCTCCCTCTGCCCTACCTGCCATCTTACCTCACTTCCTACTTTTTCTGCCTCTCTTCCTTTCTTCCTCCCTCCTTCTGTTAATTTTAATCAATTTCTTTGTTTTCACCAAGACCCGCCTCATGCTGGAGCTCAGAGTCTCACCCCAGGCCCCTCAGCCCGGGAGCAGACGACCTGTGAAAGGCCCACCCCAGGATTTCCCTTTCCCCTGACTCTCCACCATCCTCTCTCCCACCTCCATGGGCCGGAGCTCACCGCCTTACACGAGCACACACACGGCAGAATGTGTTCCCCCTCGACTGCTCCTTTCACTCTTTTGCAGAAAGTTTTCATTCTGACCAGAAGCAACGAGCAACAGGAAGGGTCCCCTCGCCTGGCCATGGAGCTGCCCTCTCGCGTCCTCCCCTCCCTGTCTTCTCAGGGGGAGGGGGGTCTTTCCCCATTTAAAACCTTTTCTGGAGGGAAATCCCGTGGTAAGAAGGAAAGGGAATTCTAACAGCGGAGCCTGGCGTCCCCGGGCTTGCTGGATCCCGGCCCCAGCGGCCATCAGGAGGGAGTGCATTGGTTCTCTGGCCCCCACTGGACCCCCAGAGACCAGCGGGACCAGAACTGTCCTCCCCACTGGGGAGCTCGGGGAGCTGGGGACCCACAGAAGCTGGCACCCGGCCTCAGTTTGCGGCAGAGGCCAGTCCTGATCCTGGAAGCCGTGTCCTTGGCCCCCTCTCTGCACCTGCTGAGCGTCCCTGCTGGTCACTGAGGCCCGGCTTCTGTCCCCAGGTTTCCGGTGACCTGGATGCCTGTCCTGGGAGCTCCTGGGGCAGAAACAGGAGAGAAACGACAGGAGCACGCCCTCAACTGAGAGGCAGGAGGGAGTGGCGTGGACTGTGGTGTCCCCTGGTACTTCACCCTAGTGTCACCGTCACCTTCTAAGACTGCTGGTCCTCGTGCCGTGGGAACTCTGGAGCCAGAGCGCCTGCCTTCAGAATCCCAGCAGCACTGCTCAACAGCGGGGTCACTCGAACTACCCGTGCCTCGGTTTCCCTGCCTGTCAAGTGGGGTGATACTAGTGTCTACCCTGTACACTCAGACGGGGGCACAGGGAGCCAATGGACGAGAGGTGCTGAGTCCAGGCGGTGGGTGCTGTCAGGTCCTCTCCCTGGCTGAGTTTGCAGGTGCCCTCCGCGGCCCTCTGACCCCGTGGCTTCCAGGGCCCTCTGTGGAGGGTGAGTCACCGCGCCCCGCGGCCCTCCCTCCTGGTGTTCTCACCCTTGCTCGAGCCTCGCCCCTGGAGGGTGGGCCGGGCTTGTGACATGCCTTCCCCGGACAGATCACGGCGGAGGTGCCAGATGCACGTGGCCACGTGATCGGCCTCTGGAGAGAGTCACACGGCGAGGACGGGGCTCCAGCCACAGCCAGTGGGGAACGGAGCCACCGAATGGCGCCATCCGTCATGTGAGCCAGGAAACGGGTCCTTCCCCAGGGGTCCCCCTAAAGGGCAGCCCCCGCAGACACCTTGGTTTTAGCCGCCAGGAGACCCCGACGAGCCGTGCCCAGAGCCCCCAGCACAGGAAGCGTGAGATCTCAGTGTGTGCTGCGGTGCTGCCGAGTGGTGGCAATGTGGTCACACGGGTAGTAATCCCGCAGTCCCTGTCCCCTCTCCGCAGTACTCAGACACCCTGCGGTGCCCGGGGCCTGTTCAAGGTGGGGGTCCCGGAACAGAGCAGCCTTCTTTATGCACATGCCCAAGGCGTGGCCCTGAGCTCTGCCATCAGGTTTGGCTTGGCACAAGGGGACAAAGGCGCACAGATGCCCCTGCACTCACGAGGACAGGCCTTGAGCCCCACCTGAGAGGCAGGGGAAGACCTGGGACCACAGTGACCTCGGTGTCTTCTGTGGATGGAAGGTCGGGGAGGGGTGGCAGCCAGCTCTGGGCTACAGGGCGAGGGGACCCTCATGGCTCCTACGTGGCAGGGACAGTGCCAGAATTGTGTCTTCTGACATTGGCACAGTGTCCCTCCCCGAGTTAAAACCTACTGCTCTCCTCCTCCGGAGCACAGAGAGGTGACACCGTGGTTCCTGGTGGACTCTTGGGCCACTTGGAGTCAAAGGGCCCCTCCCTACTTTTTGTTCTTGGGCAAATGAACGTCCTCCTCTGAGCCTCGGTCACCTCTTCTGCAAAATGGGCTCATGGTGCCTTTTCTCCAGGGAGCCCTGGGAGACTGATGGGGACACCACCCATCGAGTGCCTGGCTCCAAGCAAGGGGTGGGAGCTCGGCTGGCTCCCCAAATTATATTCCTGCGCAACGATTAAGAGCACCTGCACCCTCAGTGGTTGAGAAAACTTGGGGCAAAGTGCTCCTGACATTTCCCAAGTGGGTATTTAGATGCCAAGGTTCAGGCCCAGGTGCTCCAAGTTTAGCTGCCAACCCGTGGTGCTGTTGAGAGATACAGGAGGAAGTTAGGGCACTGGGGATGGGCCCTTAAAGAGGTATCAGGACCCCCGGCTCTTCCTCTCTCTCACAGCCCCCAAAGCATCAGGGCTCAGTGACCATGGACTGAAACTGTGATTCCAAATAAACCTTTCCTCCTTTAAGTTGATCATCTCAAGTATTATGTTACAGTAACGGAGAGCTGACTGATAATCCACCAGATTAAAATGACCTAGTGGAACTTTCTCCTCTGGCAAGAAAGAAGTCTTCTCTGGTGACCTTTACTAAAGGAGCCCCCTACCTGTTCCACCTCCTTCAAGTCACTGTGCTTTATCGCCTCCGCTGCATTAAGACACACCAAAAAATGGTTCATCCATCCACTGGCAATTGTACCACTCATCTCCCCCCATACAAATCCAACTCTCCAAGATCTCAGAACAGAGACTGTCGGGTTCTTCTTACGGCTGCATCTCAGTTCCAAGAATAGGATCTGACCCTGTGTAGGTGCTCAGTAAATACCGTCGGGGTGAATGACAGACTGTGTCATGCTTTTGCCCATGAGACTTAACCCAAGGAGGAAAAGGAGGAGAAGAAATCCAAGGAATTTGAACCACTTCAAAGAAAAATGTTAAAAAGACAACATTCTAGCAAAGCACAACCTCATGTACTCGCTGGGCACCGTCCAGGTACTAACTGTGCTGAGCCTTCAATGTGAGGTCCCTCATCTAATCCTCATGTGGCCTTAGGAAATAGGTGCTCTTAGTACCCCTAATAAATAGATGAAGATATTGAAAAAATATCAGCTAGAAAAAATGCAACCTTTTGCGTAAGAGCTCAGGAAGGTTCAAAATTAGCGTCTGGAATGCATGTCTGGCTGGCTACAGGCTCAGCTGCTCCACAGTGCAGAAGCTGATAGTGCCCTTGTTTTTAAGAAATATGTACTGAAATACCTAGGGGCATGGGGATCACGTCCACAACTCACTCTTAAATGAGGGAAAGTGTGTGTGGGGGGATTGCGGGGGGGAGGGATGGGGACATAGTACTAGGTTAACATTTGGGGAATCTGGGTGAAAAATATGTGGTCATTCTTTGAATTATTCTTGCAACTTTTCTCTAAGTTACACCAAAATAAAACATTTCAAAAAGTTAATGGTCGGAAGGAGACGCAAGCGTGTCACAGGAGGAAAGCACGAAGCCCACATGCTGGACCACAGGGGCAGCGGGGAAGGCTGGGCAGGCTGTGGGCAGGGAGGCCGGGCTGTTGGGAGGGGACCAGAGACACTGCCTTGACCCCTCCGTGAGCATCCTGAAGGATTCCAGAACCAACTTCCAAATCCAGTCTGCTCTCCCCTGTAGCTACTCAGAGACAGGCACGCCCACATGGTCAGGGAGAGTGGCTTCCCCAGTGGAGTGGCCTCTACTATGGAGGTCCATGTGACATGCCACCCTCCCCAACGCAGGACAGGAGAGGGGCATTGGGCTGCTGGGCCTCGTGAACATAACTCTCTGGGGAAGTGGGAGAAATACACTCTGAACAGGTACCCAGAGAAGGTGACGAATCCCTCCAAGGTCACACAGGAAGCTGGACTGCACTAGAGCATGGAGTTGGAAGTTCCTAAGTGCATTTTCATTCCTTTCCCCACCAAGACTCTGCTACAAAAGGGCTCCTGTTGGTCTCCAGGCCTGGCTTCTTGAAATTCAGATACCATCTCTCCATGTTCCCCGAGGCAGCAGTCCGCGAGGGGAGGCAATGTGCGCCCTTCCCCAAACAGGGACTTTGGATCCCACAGACCTCGGTGACATCACTTCTACTGGGATGGCCTTGGGCAAGTGACGTAACCTTCCCGGGCTTCAGTGTCCTCAACTGGAAAGTGAGGACCACGAAGCCACCCGGAGGGCCTTGTTGGGATATTGAGTCAGGATGTTAGCGAGACCCACGGGCCCTGATCTAGGTGCCCCCGCCTGCCGCACCCCCTTCCAGTTGGCAAAGACAATCGGTCCACACAGAGGGCAGCAAGTCCCGGACCCAAAATTAATCTGAGAATTAGGACCATGGGAGGCACCAGTGACCAGAGGTGGCTGTCCCCTTCCTGGGACAGGCCTCTCTAGGATGGGTCTCTGAGCTCAGGATGAGAAGGAGCCCAAGGCCGTGGCCAGATTGGAGAGGCAGAGGGAGGAGGACCCAGGGCCATCGTGGAGCAGGGACTGAGCTCGCAGTGGGGACGGGAGGGACAGGGCAGGAGGCGAGGGCAGCCCTAGCAGGTCCCTGAGCTGGGGCTGGGAGGGCCAGGCCTGAGCATTTACTGAAGTGCACTTTGGACCCAGCAGGATCGTGAGCAGGAGATATACCGACGTTTTGCTTGAAGTCAGATAACGTGTGTGTTGTTAGCACCTGACACACAGTAGGTAGTTAATAAAGGAGAGCTTTATCGTGGTTTATGGTCCCTCGGCTTCACCACGAATCACTAGCCTCCCAGAGGTCGTGTGCCTTCATTCTGGAGGGGCTGGGGGACACGGGCTGCACCTGCCAGGAGGAAGGGAGAGGCTGGAGCCAGCCCCGATCCCTGCGATTTCCTCCCGGACCCCTCCGCCAGCTAGATGCCACCACCTGGCCAGGCCAAGGGGCAGCAGGGCAGGCTGGCCGGGCCCCCTCCAGCTGGCTGTAGCCCCAGGCCTCTGAGCTGCTGGCACATCGTTGTAAAAATGCGAAGCATCCCAGCCATTTTAATTACCGGGTGTTGCATAAGCAGCCACCAGTTCATACAAAGGAACAAAAGACAAAAAATGATTTTTCAGCATGTCTCAGCCTCACCCCTCCTCCCCTGCCACCAGGCTTCAATCACGGGCTCCCAGGCCTCGAAAAACACTCAGGTATGTGCAGTCTCCTTCAAGGTCGCCGATAGGACATCGAGGTCTTTTTTCTCCACGTACTTGAGGCAGAAGCAGTTCCAGCTACCTCTGAGCAGTGGGAAAGTCACTGGTCATACTCCTACCTGGCAGGCTGACACTGTCATCGGCTCCCCATTGCACACAGCGAGCGTTTGTAATGAACCTGAGTCCAGGGGGTGGTGGGTCTGTCTGGGCACCAAGTCAGGGGGCCGTTAGTTCCTGGATTCCAGAAATGACTTCCTTCTATTGAGAAGGTGTGCACCCCCCACACACACTGCCCCAGCAAGACCTCAGAGGGGAGGATGACTGAGTAGTTCCTCACATGGTTAAGAAGTCCTCCATGATTCCTTGGAAAACTGGGAATGGATCCACCATTTGACCCAGCTATCCCTCTCCTCGGTCTATACCCAAAGGACTAAAAAACAGCATACTACAGGGACACAGCCACATCAATGTTTATAGCAGCACAATTCAATATAGCTAAACTGTGGAGCCAACCTAGATGCCCTTCAGTGGATGAATGGAAAAATATGTGGCATATATACACAATGGAATATTACTCAGCATTAAAAAAGAACAAAATCATGGCATTTGCAGGTAAATGGATGGCACTGGAGAAGATAATGCTAAATAAAGTTAGCCAATACCCAAAAAACAATCGCTAAATGTTTTCTCTGATATAAGGAGGTTGACTCATAGTGGGTTAGGGAAGGGGAGCATGGGAGGAATAGACGAACTCTAGATAGGGCAGAGGGGTGGGAGGGGAAGGGAGGAGGCAGGGGATTAGCAAAGATGGTAGAATGTGATGGGCATCATTATCCAAAGAACATGTATGAAGACATGAATTGGGTGTCAACCTACTTGATATACAAACAGAGATTTAAAAAAAAATTGTGGTATATATATGTGTATTAAGAATTGTAATGCAAAAAAAAAAAAGAATAGCGTCACCTTAGATTAGGTAGAGGGAAGTGAAGGGAGGGGAAGGCAGGGAATGTGGGGATAAGAAAAGTAGTAGAATGAACAGACATCATTACTTTATGCACATATGTGACTGGGTGACCAATGTGATTCTACAATATGTGTACTCAGAAAAATGAGAAATTATATCCCATCTATGTATGATATATCAAAGTATATAAGTGCATTCTACAGTCATGTATAACTAATTAAAATAAATTAAAAAATTTTTAAAAACAAGTCCTCCATGCCTCTTGATTCTGACCTTTTGATAGTCTCTGAACTCTTTTTTGTAAATCTAATCTAATGATTTGCTGTGGACCAGGCACCATCCTGGTAGAGTGTGATGAATTTAAAGTCAGATCCCCCGGGGGAAAGGCTATCCCCAGGAGGCAGGGCCTAAGAACTAGAGAGTCTGATAACAATACTGACCGGGGCCATCCGCCACGCTGGTCCGGGCCTGTGCAGGCTGATAAATGTCCCTGGGTACCATCTCATTCACTCATCATGAGTCTGAGATCAGCTCCAAGGCTGTGCCTTTGCTGCACATAGGACACTGAGGCTCAGGGAGGTCAAGGTTCTTGTTCAGGTTCATACGGTTCGGCCACGGCAGTGGTGTGTGCTTAGAAATCCTCATCAACCCGCTCTGCAGGGCCAAAGCCCTGATTTGCAGCGTCTGCCAAAGGCTATGGTGTAAACACCCCTCGATGGCCAATTTCAAGTTACCGCATTGGTGCCCCAGATTGCAGAGCTGGGAAGAAGGTGCGGAAGCCCAGGGTTACGTCATGTTTGCACACACAGATCGCGACAGAGGGGTAAAACCAACCGGAAGACAGGACGATAACGCAGTGAAATCCAGACGGTCCCTAACTTCCGATGCTCTCACTGATGATTTTTGCAGTTTCTGAACTTCGTAATGGAGGGAAATGACATCCTGCACTTCAGATTCTGAATTCTGATCTTTTCTGAGCTACGGATACCAGGCACGAACCCCTCTTGGGCTGCCAGCCCCCAGTCAGCCCTTCCATCACTTGGGGGACACCTGAACCCCCACAGTGGACTGCACTGCTAAGCTCTGAGACACCCGACAGGTCAGGTATGCAAAAAGCATTTGTGACTCGTGATATTTGTCACCTTCAATGGGTTTCAAGTCCAGGAACATTTGTGGTTAGGAACTGCTGAGTTTCAAGTGTTAATTGTCCTTGCTTTTAATAGACTTTATTTAACTGAGTTTTTATAATTGCATTTTTAATAACTGCGATATTTAACACCTGACTCACAGAATTCTGGAAAAAGTAACCACTGGGTCTCCTAAGCCTAAGTGTGTTGGTGCCAGTACACCACCAGCGCCCCTCGCCCTCCTCAGCCTGGACCCGCATTCCTCGGCCCGGGTAGAGAAGCGTGGTCAAGTGAAAGGAGGACACACAGACAAAGTCGAGGAAGAAGTATGAGCAAAGACCCAAGGCATGGATAGAAGAGGAAGAAAAACAGTAGTCAGTGCTTGTGGAATGTTTTTAACTGATCACCAGAGTGCAGAAGGATGGTGAGAGGCCCAGGGTTAGGTCGTGAACTTCAAATTCTGGTTCCTGCACTTACTGGGTGACCCTTGTCCAAGTCACTGAACCTCTCTGTGCCTCAGCTTCCTTTTCCGTAAAATGGGCATCATCGTAACAGCCTCGGCAGCACAGAGTGGTGAGAATCAAATACATTCACACCTGCAAAGCACGTAGAACAGGACTGGGTACATAATGCTCACTCAGAAGGTTAGTTATTTATGATTTGATGACTTCATGTCTGCCCTTGTTTTATAGAAAATAAACGTGTGCTCAGAGAATAATCTGGTAGATGGAGGAAGACAGGACTTGAACAAATATCTGGATTCTGGCTGCTGTGGCCATCCCGATGGCTGGAAAGCACACTGACCCCGAGGAACACTGTTCCCTAGGAGGATGTGCTGCCAAACACGGATCCCCACGGGGCTGTAGCCAGCTCTCGTGGTCGGTGGGTTCGAGGCGTCGGGGGAAGGAAGACCTACCCCTGGTGGACACTGGGCATCTGCCCCCTGGTCTCTTATTTTCTAACCTCGCCTTCTCCAGGAAGAGGCGGCGGGCAGCAGAGTGGTCAGGAAGGTGGGCTCCCGGGCCAGATGGCTCTGGCTATGTGACCCCGAGCAAGTTACCTGTACCTTAGTTTCCACGTCTGACCCCAAAGGGCTGGCAGTCACCATTGCTCTCAGGGTTAGTAGAGAGCAATAAAGGTGCAAGCCACCTTGAAGAGGGCCTGGCATCCAGCAGGCGTCCCACGGGAATTGACGGTCACTCTCCAGTCTTTATTTTCTCTGCCCTTCCCCCTCCCTGCTCTCTTCTCTGGGCATCTCCTGGGGTGGCCAAAGGGGATCTGAGAATCCGCTACTTCTTTTTATTTTGTTGGTACCAGGGATTGGACCCGGGGCCCTTAACCATTGAGTTACATCTCTAGCCCTTTTAATTTCTTAAATTTTGAGACAGGGTCTTAGGGTCTTGCTAAATTGCTGAGGCTGGCCTCGGACTTGGGAATCCTCCTGCCTCAGCCTCCTGAATTGCTGGGATGATAGGCATGTACTAGTGCACCCAGTGGGAATATGCCACTTCCTATAAGTAGAAACCACAAGACTGCGGGCTACTTGAGGCAAGGGCTGGTCTCATTCACCTCGATTCCCCTGGGGTCACACCCCGCAACAGGTTCTCAGGGACAAATGCCACCGTGCGTGCCCAGTTGATCCTCAGGTAAATCCTGTGGGATGAGAATCTCTCCTTCACCTGACCTTGAGGCATCTAAGAGGAAGAGAGAAGAAACAGCTTGTTCAAGGCCACAGTGAAAAAGTGAAGACGGATTAAAACCCTTCACAGGCCTTTGTCCCTAGCTCCCTTGTCGGGGCTGCCTTCCAGAATATTCCACGGGGAAGTTAAATCCAGCCTCCTGGTTTTACACGTGAAGGAACGGGATCCAGGGACTCAGTCAAGGTCACAGGGCTTTGGTGGGTGGCAGAACGGGGACAAACACCTGGAGTACTGCCTCAGTCTCGTGTTTGAAATTCGAGGAGGAAATGGTGTCATATTCAATCGCTGCTAAAAAATGTCCTGCTCCGTGTGCCATCAGCTCCCCTCTGGGTTCGGCCTGTTCTTTGTAATACAAATGTAGTTTTCCTGTGGCAACTCTCCAGATTCTGAGTCAAGCAGGGCACACCCACCGCCCGAGGTCGCCTGCCAAGTTCCTTCTCTTGCCTGCAGACCAGACAGAAGGGGCGCTGGGTCCCTCTTCCTGCTGCGCCCCCACCCCTTCCCCAGCCCTCGGGGGCAGGTGCTACGCCTCTGTCTGCTGGTTTCATCACAGAATGATCCAGAGCTCTGAGCGCTGAATGAGAGAAAGAAGAGATCACTAGCTCCAATGACCAGCGGACCTGTGGGCACAGTGACCACGGAAAGAGTGCCCGCTTGCAAAGAGACCTTTGGGTCTAAAAATCGCAGCTCTGCCACTTCCTGGCTTGGAAGGCACCGGGCCCAATGGTTGCAGGTCTCTGAGCCTCAGTTTTCTTGTCTGCAAAATGGGCAAGCGACGACCTCTATTATTTAGGGTTACATAAGGTTTAGAGAAAATACTGCATCCAAAGTGCCCTGTCCACCAGCGGATGTTGGACGATCGTGAGTCCTCTTTTCCTTGTTTTATAAATCTTTTCCAGATTTCACCCTATTTCAGCTTCACCCTCTCGATGAAAGTTATAGGGCGCGGAAAATAACTATTTGCTGAATGTTTCTCCCTGGTGCCTCGTGCTGAGTTAGAAAAACCTGGAGTGAGGGGGAGACGAGAAGGTCCTCAGGGGCCTGGGTCTTTCTTCTGCTTCTGTCAATAATCCTGTGTGACCAAAGAAAAGTCCACCTCTCTGGGCCCAATTCTGTGTCTGTAAAACGAGGAGGTTGAACTTGGGGATTTAGAGCTCTCTCCCAGCTGCGACCTTCTGTCCATCCAGGATACGGGATTCCAAACGCCTCCCTGCTCCACAGTTGGTGGCCCAGCTCTAGGATCTCATGGAACCCAGGCAGGGTCCCTCTGTGGTTCTGTCCCCAGGCGTTGTTCTCTTAGGTTTTACCTCCTGGGGACTTGGCGCACCTGAGGGCAGGTCTGAGCTTCCTTCACAGTTCCAAGCCCAGTGCCTGGCGTGTGGCAGTGGACACCCCACAGGAGAGGAGGAGGATGGGAACCAAGTCCCTTGCCCCTCCAAAGAGCTGATAACCGCACCAGGACACTCCAGCCGGGAGGCACAGGCCGTGCTGGGTCTTGGACACCGTGGTAAGTGGGACACTCTAAAGGTAGACTTGAAAACCTGGGGGTCCAAAGTAGCTGCTCTAGGGATGATCGGTGGCTGGTGACCGAAATCTAACCTGCAGCGCAGAGTGGAAGGGCCCTTCCAAACGGGCAAGTCCAAGGCCTCAGGGGAAGGGGTTCTGGTCCTGGCTGGATCTACTCCAGAATCTAAAATCGAGATGTACATGGGTAACAGGAATCTCAGACCACCCCTGTAGCCACACTCGGCTGGCTGCCATTGACCACTGTCCCTGTGATCGACATCTGCCACGGGGAAGAAGAGAATCAGCAAGAGGTGAAAGATGAGGTCTTTTGTGACAATTTCTAGCTACTGTCACCTCATGGCCACATGGTGTGCTCTGTGCATAGCCCTGGGACAAAATCCTTGCCAAGGAGGTCACCAAGACTGGTTCCACAGTTCAGCTATTGTGAATTGAGCTGCTATCAACACTGATGTGGCTGTGTCCCTGTAGTATGCTGTTTTTACGTCCTTTGGGTATAAACCAAGGAGTGGGATAGCTGGGTCAAATGGTGGTTCTATCCCAAGTTTTCCAAGGAATCTCCATACAGCTTTCCAGATTGGCTGCACCAATTTGCAGTCCCCCCCCACAGTGTATGAGTGTGCCTTTCCCCCACACCCTCGCCAACACTTACTGTTGCCTGTATTCTTGATGATTGCCGTTCTGACAGGGGTGAGATCATATCTTAGAGTAGCTTTGATTTGCATTTCTCTAATTGCTAGAGATGTTGAGCACTTTTTCATATATTTGTTGATCGATTGTACATCTTCTTCTGAGAAGTATCTGTTCAGTTTCTTATCCCATTTATTGTTTTTTTGGTGTTAAGTTTTTTGAATTCTTTACATATCCTAGAGATTCGTGCTCTATCTGATGTCAATGTGGAAAAAAAGCGTGCTCCCATCTGTAGGTTCTCTATTCATCTCACTGATTATTTCTTTTGCTGATAAAAAGCTTTTTAGTTTGAATCCATCCCACTATTAATTCTCGATTTTATTTCTTGTGTTTTAGGAGTCTTATTAGGGAAGTCGGGGCCTAATCTGACACGATGAAGACTTGGGCTTACTTTTCTTCTATTAGGCAAGGGGTTTCTGGTCTAATTCCTAAGTCCTTGATCCACTTTGAGTTGAGTTTTGTGCATGGTGAGAGATAGAGGCTTAATTTCATTTTGCTGCATATGGATTTCCAGTTTTCCCAGCACCATTTGTTGAAGAGGCTATCTTTTCTCCAATATACATTTTTGACACCTTGGTCTAGTATGAGATAACTGTGTTTATGCAGGTTTGTCTCTGTGTCCTCTATTCTGTACCATTGGTCTACCAGTCTATTTTGGTGCCAATACCATGCCGTTTTTGTTACCATTGCTCTGTAGTATAGTTTAAGGCCTGGTATAATGATGCCACCTGCTTTACTCTTCTTGCTGAGGATTGCTTTGGCTATTCCGGGTCTCTTATTTTTCCAGATGAATTTCATGACTGCTTTTTCTATTTCTATGAGGAATGTCATTAAGATTTTGATTGGAATTGCATTAAATTTGTATAATTCTTTTGATAGTATGGTCAGTTTAATAGTACTTATTCTGCCTATCCAAAAACAAGGGCAGTCTTTCCATCTTTTAAGGTCTTCTTTAATTTCTTTCTGTAGTGTCCTTTAGTTCTCATTGCAGAGGTCTTTCACCTCTTTTGTTAGGTGGATTCTTGATGCCCTTCAATAGATGAATGGAGAAAGAAACTGTGGTATATATACACAATGGAATATTACTAAGCATTAAAAAAAGAATGAAATCATGACATTTGCAGGTAAATGGATGGAATTGAAGAACATCATGCTAAGTGAAGTAAGCCAATCCCGAAAAACCAAAGGCATAATGTTTTCTCTGACAAGTGGATGCTGATCCATAATTGGCGGGTGCGGTGGGAAGAATGGAGGAACTTTGAATGTGACCAAGAGGAGGGAGGGGAAGGGATGGGGCACAGGGGTAGGAAAGGTGTTGGAATAAGGTGGACATCATTACCCTAGTTCCATGTATGAAGACATGAATGGTGTGAATATACTTTGTGTACAACCAGAGACATGAAAAATTATGCTCCATTTGTGTACTACGAATCCAAATGCATTCTGCTGTCGTGTATAACTAGTTAGAACAGATAAATAACTTTTTTTTAAAAAAGGATGTCTTCAGATGTAAGGCCCAAAAGGGGGCCAAGGTCAAGTCTGAATAAAGCTCCAAAATGGGTAAGAACAAGCAGTTCTTCCAGAAGCTTCAGTTTAAATGTTTTTTTTTTTTTTTTTGTTTCCATCAAAAATCCTTGAAAAAAATAGAGAAACCAAGGAACTGCAATATTCCCAGTGCAGAGCACTCTGGGAGGAAGGCGAGGGAGGGAGTGGTCAGTCTGGAGCAGAGGACGGAGAAGACCAAAGAGCTCAGAGCGGGCATCATGTGTCGGGCATTTCACTGCCCCGGGAGAGGGGCTTTGGCCAGGGGGCAAGGTCGTTCCCTGGGCACAGACTTTGCTTACATCAAAAGGAAAATTCCAGACTCTCAGCCTAAGCCCTTTCTTGCGATGACCTCAGTCCTTGGGTCTGCCACCCACCGCAGCGGTCTTCAGACGAGAACCTAGCTTCGCATGCACCTCTGTGACCATCGGGGAACAATACGGGGTCCCAGTGACCTGAGTTCTTGGTCCTGTGAGGCTACCTCACGGAAAATAAGGACAAGGGGCTTGTGGTCAGTTTGCTGGTCTCTTCTGAATCATTTGTGTCCCTGAGACTGCTCAATGCTGGGTTCAAGAAATTGGATTCCAGAACCTCTGTTCCGGTGATTTTTCAAGGTGATACTGGCTTCGCTCCTTTTCCTGCCATGTGTTGATTACTTTATTCTTTTGATATTTGGTGAGCACCTACTATGTGCAGGTTCTGGGTAAGGCATCCGAGAAGCACCCAGGTTTGCAGGCTGACTAGAGGAGAATCAGACCTATCAATCACCAGGGACAAGAAGGGTGTGGGAGGTGCCCCAAAGGAAGTCTGGGGAATCCACGGTGGGTGGGAGCAGAGTCATGGGGCCGTGGGGGGGGGGTGGGTTCAGTTCTGCTGGGGCAGGCAGAGGGCCAGGAAAACACGCATGAGCTGGTGACTCCAGCCGAATCCTGACGGATGAGTATGAGATCCCTGGAGGGTGGGGTGCAGGTTGGGGCATATGAAAATTGAGATGGGAGCGAGGACAGCGTTCTCAGGAAGGTCAGGGCCTGCTGTGGGGTAACTGCAGGGTAGTGGCCACATCATATTATGCACGAACAGGGCCGCCTCTAGCTGCGGTCTGGGACGCCACCGTTAGGAGCCATATCCCAGAGGACCTTGCACGTCTTTGGAGTGTTAGGACTTTGTTCGGGAGGCCATGGAGAACGTGTGAATCGTTTTAAGCCAAGGAGGACGTGATTGCAGAATTGCATTTGAAAAGCTGTACAGGAACTTGATAAAGACTGCAGGCAGGATGACCAACCATGTGACTGTTGACACTGTCGGGAATCTGTGGGGGCCTGGACCAAGGAAGAATCAGTAAAAACAGAGAGAGAGGGATGGTTAGAAGAGACGTGTGTGGAGAATCTTGAGGACTTGGTGAACGGTGGTGTCGTAGGAGGGAGAGAGGGGAGAGGACAGGGAGCTGTGGACACCTGGAGTCTGGGGAAGCCCTGGGACCTGCAGGTGAGATGGTCCAGGAGGAGACTCATGGAGGGTCCAGGAGATCAGGGATACTGCTGTTTGCAGGCCTCTTCCTGTGCACACGGCCTAGGTGGAGGAGAGACCTGGAAGGTAGGTGAGGATGGTTGGGGTGAGTATGGAGGCTAACAGAAAGGGAAAGTAAGTCGGGGACAGAGGATCCCCAACATTTGATGTCAGGAATGGCCTAGGAACCTGCCAAGGAGATCGAGAAGGTATAGTTAGAGAGGTCAAAGCCAAAACCCAGAAAGAGAGGCATGTCAGCCACCAAGTTTAAGGATGGGATCAAAGCTATCAAGTGCTCTGCAGACCGTCCCCACAGCACTGAACAAGGCGGTTTCAGTTCCAGCAGGTTCTGCTGAAAACAGGTCAGGTGCCTCTGCAGAAATGAGATCTCTAGCCCAGTCCCACGGGAGCCGACTTATGCCTGTCGCGGTCCGACCCAAGCCCCGGGATTACCCGGCGGAGACGGAGACCATCGAGCGCCTCTGCGTGAAGCTGAGCGTGCAACCTTCAAAGGAACCACAGAGGAGCTACTCATCTTTAAAGGAAAAACACATGCACTCCACAGGCATACGGAACGCATTAGAAAGGGGTTGGGCTGGAGAAGTTCTCGTCCTTCCACTTCATATTTTTTTTAAAAAAATATATTATTTTTTTCTTCCACTTCATATTATCCTTCACAGAAACTGTCCACTGCCCAAGCCCATGGTCATTAAAAAGAAAAGAAAAACAACAAAAAAGGAAGAGCTGCAATATTTAACGCCGCTTCCCATCTCCCACCGTCCCAGACCACATAAGACACAGAATGTCTCTATTGCACACATGTGTTTTCTGGCTTAAAATTCCTGGGAGTAGCTCCCTGTGGAAAGAAACGTGAAAACCCCAGATTCATGTGAAGGCAGCCAGAGACTCTTGCAGAGGGGTCTTGGCTTCCCCGGCAGAGCTGAGGGAGAGCTGGGGCGAGAGGCACCCTGCAATTCGACTGCCACGAAATTGGCACCACATAGAAGCAAGGAAAGGTGTTCACCCGCTGCTGGTGCCCGACACAGAGGTACCTGCCATCCTAGGTTCATGATTGCCCAGAGCTGGGCAGCAGCCCTGCTGAGGGTCTGGCCAGGGCTCATGGGGAGGGGTGGACCAGGCTGTCTGTTGCTTGGGAAAGGCTATTTTGAATGTAATGATTTTCAGCTGTGGGTTGGGGGAAGGCACTGCGGCTGGGGTCTGACGGGGAGAGGGAGGGAGCCCAGGGTGCTTCCCTGGGAGGCACCAGAAATGGACCATGTCCTGTCAGCACCTTCCCCGGGTCGCATTTCCAGAACCCAGCTCTGTTCTGGAAGAGTGGGACCGTGGCATCCTCTGCGGTGTTCCCAGACCACCCCCACGGGGCCCCAAACTCGTGATTCACAAGTGTGTCGCTTCCCGAGAAAGCTTCCAGCCCTTGGGTGGACATGTGGCCAACACAGGGGTGGAGGAGCTCGGGCAGCTGCAGACCCTGACGGGATGTTGACCGAGCGCTCTGTGGCCACTGCAGACGGGAGGGGTCAGCTTCGCCCACTCAGAGGCACCCGCACCCACACACCACGTGGAATGGTGCCTGTCTTCCTGGTGAGACTGCAGGCAGCCCTGGGGTGTTCTCTGGCTTACAGCGCCCCCTAGCACTGGCCAGGGGGATAAGGCTCAGGGAGCCTCCCAGGACTCCCACCTGCCTAGGGATCGGCCGCAGAACTGGATCTATTCCACCCATACTTAATAAACTCTGTGTGACAAACACTGGATCCCTGTCCTCAAGGGGCTTCCAGTCCAGGAAGGGAGACAGGGGAGCAAACATATCAGAGGCAGCTAAATGTTGTAAAAGAAGGCAACAAAGGCTACTATGGGGACACACCGGAAGGGAGTCAAATGGGGCTTCTGGAGAAGGTGGCATCTAAGCTATGAAGGATGTGCAAGAGTCCCATGAACTCTGGAGTCAGCAGGACTTGTTTCCTGACTTTTTAATGCTCAGAGTCCAAGAGGCGGAGAGATGGGCTCCATTAAACTTGAGACCTGTGGTCTCTTACCTGCCTTTTCTATCACACTCTCCACTGAGATTCTTTGGTTTCAGCCTTGAGTCTGGAGGAGAGAGCGAGACGGGAACTCAACAGTGTTGACTGTGAGACGGACGGATGTCCTTCAGTCTCGGGTACATTTGCTTTGTGTCCAACTTGCTTAAATGCGAGATCTGTCTTTCCTTCAGAAACATTCACTGTGTCCCTGAGAATTCCCCATGGGGTTGCAGCCTTTCTGAGCCAAGGACCACCTTGGAGACCATTCACTTATATCTTTTGCCAGATAAACCTGGAAGTTGAGGACCGGACAGGTATGGTGCCTTATCCAAGGGGCAGGTGCCTGGTTGTTCCACGGCTGTGCTCACAGCAGATTTCAGATCTGGATTTCTTTTCTACCCTGGTCTCCTTTTATCCCCCAGAAAAGTGCTCATGCATCTCTTCTCAAAGGTATACTCCGAATGTTTTCATAAGGCGTCTGATAGTAATCGAGAAAGGGAAAAGGCAAATGCCCCAGAGATAAACCTCTTAATAATAATAATGAAGCACTATTCTTGTAATGATTGGCTCCCACAAGGAGAGTCTATGATCATAACAGAGGACTGTTTAGTAAGCGTGGGTAGAAGTTCTCCAGGAGCTGGGCACTCTTTGAAGAGACTTTGAAACAGATTTGCCTACAGGTCAGAAACACAAATCCAGGATCTGCGAATGGCTGGAGTTTTCCAGGTCAGAGTGCAAGCATTAGGTCACATGCTCTAGGTAGGAGGGCTGAGCCCCATGAATGTGATGGAGCGAGCCAGATAAGGAATCGGTAGTGGCTGCAATACACTCTTGGCCATGCTGATAGCTGACTGTGAGTCTCTGGGCAAGTTCCTTCACCTGTCGGAACCTTTCTTTTCTTACCTATAAAGTGAGGATGGGCAGTCTCTGAGGTTCTTTTCATGACCTTTCCATGTCCAAGAAAACACTTCCTATAGACTCCAATATCCTGTAATTTGATACATAGGGGGTGTTCAGCCTCAGAAATTTGAGGACAGGCCAGGTGGATATTAAAACGTCTTCGTTTCATTCCAGATTTATAAATCTGTCATTGTTCTTCGCTGTCAAAAGAAAGCAGGAGACCTGGTGTCTCCATTTTTACCATTAGCTCCAGGTTCACTGTATCTAGGTTATGCAGTGAACTTGAAAAAGCAATTCTTACGTATTATTAGACCCAGGGACACCATGACATCCTGCTTGATGGCTGTGACGCCTGCCCGGTGGAGAGACCTACCAGGATCCATAGAATTTGCTCTTTCTCAGGGTGAGGACCCAGCTGGCTTCACAGGGGTGGGAAGAAAGGAACCACCTCAGCTTGGGTATATGGCAGAGTTTCCCACCTGAAAAGTCCTTACAGTCTCTGAACTCCAAAAAAAAATGCCATTTGAACTAGATTAGGAAAGAGAGTGACAGGTAAAAACCTCAAAGGCAATCTCATTACCTTTCAGCTACAGAAATAATCAGATCATGTTTGCACTTTCATAATTATGTAGCTGCTGGAATCCAACGATTTGGATGGTTTCTGTGAGGAATCTATCGCATGGTGTTCAGCAGAAGTTATCTCCCTGAGACTTGTGTTCCGGGCAAGGCATTCCCTTGGAGAAAATATTGGCACTTTGAACATAACTGAATGTGAAAAGAAAGAGAAGAGAGGGCCTCTATCACGTAAGATGCTTATCCAAAGTGGATTTGGTCCGGAAAGTCTTCTAAAACCTTCCACATGACTGGCACCATGAGAGTTTAAGTGAATCTCTTAAATCCCCCTAACTATGTCCTCGTTCAACCTGGTTCCTCAGAGTGGCCCCAGGGTGCCCATTGCTCAGGACTCAGAGGGCTGCTGGTCACATACTAAGTCTCCTGAGACCTTATTTTGTTCTCAGAGGGCTAAAAAGTAATGTGGGGGAAATACCCCTGTCTTCCAAGTATTTCTAAGGTGCTGGGGAAAATAATTCAACAGTATCCCGTGAGAAGGTCCTAAGAGCTGGGTGGGGAACAAGACAGAAAGATGTGGAAACTCTTTTCCCTGCCCTATGCCAAAATGTTTAAGGGTAGAAAAAAAAAAGAGTTTTAAAATGTTCTTGGAAATACCATCTCCCATAACACTTTCCTCTGCTGACATCCTATATCCCTTCTTTGAGGGGGGAAAACCAAGGCAGTTCTCATAAAGAGTAACTTGCAATTCTCCCAATCCTTTAAACATTCAGCATTTCTAGGGCCCCGATGGACAAGTTTCATCCTAAACACGAAGAAGAGGGAGAGTGACGAAAGTATAGGAAGATGGAAGGCCCCAGCTGCAAAAGGGCATTTGCACAGCTGGATCTAACTTCCGCCCAAGTGGAGGGCATAAAGGTCTTAAGAATAGTCAGCAAAAACGGGGGAGCTTAGCTCCTGGCAGGTTGCCAAGTCACCCCACCTTTCTGGGCTCCTATCTGCATCCAGAAAGCAGAAATGATGCTTGTGCTTATTCTCCTGTGTGCAAGGATTATTGTGAGATATACCGGGGTGACTATGGAACCCCACTTTAAAAAGTACATAGCAGAGTCAAGAAGTTAGTTAAGGGTAGGATTGTAATTATATTTGTTATTTCCAATTACCCAGTACAGTCAGTCATCTGAAATCCTGCATAATTCTCCAGGATCTGGTTTTACTCCAGTTTTGGATCAGTTTCACTCCAAAATTCCTTGCTGAAAGATGGAGACCGGTCTGCCATGCACGGGGCTACTACTTCCTCAGGCCCTTTCTCCTTTCTGCTCTTGAAAGCAGCTCAGGGCTTCTGCACCTGCTCTCCCTGCCTGGCGCCCTCTCCTGCTGGCTGCCACAGGATTGATGCTTCTCGCTCACTTCTCAGAGTCCTTCTCTTCCTCTCCCACGGAATGCAGCACCTTTCCGGTCATTCTAACCCACGACACTGCTTTGGTTTCTTCATAGCACTAGAGCCATAGAAAATGACCCTATGTGCACTCCTAGATTTCCACGGCTGCCGGGGCTTCTGCCTTTCTTACGCCAGCATCCAGACAGAGTTTGTTGAATGAATTCACTACTCCATTTGCTGGGAGGGAGCTCAGATAAGCAACCATCTTTCATAGCTAGCTTCTCAATGGCAGAGGACTTCCCCATATCCAGGAAAGTAAAAGAGAGGGTGGGAAAAGGGTTTGGGGGAAAGGAACAGAGAGAGAAAGACAGACACACATAGAGAAAAGATGTCATCTGTCTGGGCCTGTCTCCTCTCTCCCTGCTCTTTCCAGAGCAAGTGGAGAGGTAGCATTTCTCCCTAGACTTTCCACCAGGTCCGGTCAAGGTCTCCAGGGCGGGGGCCACCTCTGCTCCTCGGAATGGGTGGGTGGGTGGTAGTTGGCTCTAGTTTGGGTGCGAGGCGCTCAGAGGGAGGAGTGGGTGTGGCAAGAGGGTGTAGGTTACTGGGGACACGGGGGCGCCGTTCGGGGGCCAGGCAGCCAGCGCGGGTCCCGGGCGCGCCCCAGCCCACCCACTCGCGTGCCCAAGGCCGCATTATTCCCTATAAGGATCTGAACGGTCCGGGGCGGCCCCGCCCCGCCGCCCCGCGCCCCCGGCCCCGCCCCCTTTTTAGGGCCGATGAGGTAATGCGGCGCTGCCATTGGTCGGAGGGGGCGGGCCCGAGCGCCCGCTGCGAGGGGGGGTCCCGGCGGCCGCGCTATATCCCTCGGCAGCCCCGGCCGCAGCGGCGCGAGCAGCGGGCAAACAGCGAGTGTGCAAGGTCCTCCTCCGGCTCCGGCTCCGGCTCCCGCTCCTTCGCTCCAGATCTCCCACCGGCCAGCAGAGCCCAGCGCCTCGCCACACTCCAGCCTGTCCCGCTGGGCACTCCAAGGGCAGCGCAAAGTTGCCCCGCACGGCCGGTCGGGCGAGCTCGGGCCGCAGCAGCCCCGCCGGCGGCGCGCAAGGCAACTTTGGAGAGGCGCGCAGCAGTCCCCGCAGCGGACGGCAGCGGCGGCGATGACTCCCTGGCTTGGGCTCGTGGTGCTCCTGGGCAGCTGGAGCCTGGGGGAGTGGGGTGCCGAGGCGTGCACATGCTCGCCCAGCCACCCCCAGGACGCCTTCTGCAACTCCGACATCGGTAAGAGCTCGTGGGGTTCCACACGAGCCCCACGCTGCAGCCAGAGATCCGGTTTCTTCGGGCGGGGGGCTCGCTGGCGTAGCAGAAGGGGGAGATGCCCAGCAGAGGAAGCTCCCCGCGGCCAAGGGTCCCCCCTAGCAGCCTTTTGCTCATTTAGGGCCAGAGATTCCTTGCTGGCTTTTTTTGACACCTGGAAAATTTCCCCGCTCACCCCTGGAGGAGGAAGAGCTGGGGGCGGAGGGTGGGAGAGGGTTCCTAAAACTTGGAATGCTGAGTGAAGTGCTGCGATGTGATGTTGAGTACTTTTTGAAAGAAGTTGCTAGCCATGTGCATGGAGAGTTGCAGGAGAAACTTGGGAGTTTTCAGAGTTTGCATCATCTGCGCCCTTGAAGTTCATTCTTTTCCCTGAGACCCAACCCAGACTAAGGCTTTCCAAGCAAGTGCTAAGGGAGCTTTCTGCACTGCCAAGTTTGGGTGGATTTACGGAGAAAAATGAGGAGAAAACTGTGGGATTGACCCTCCCCCTGGACTGTATTTGTGGAGTACTGATAGCAAGCAGGAGATGGTGTGCAAGGGATCACTTATCACATAACTGTGAAAATTCACAGGAAGCTCCCCCCCCCTTGAGTGCTGTGGGGAGGGCTATGAGGACCAGTGGAAAATAAATTTGTCACCCAAAGAACAAAATGCCAAAGGTCCCATTGTAGTTGTGACAGTTCTAAACTGGACTTTGTGTCTTCATGAGACAGACAGAGGCTGGGTCAGAAGCAGAACCAGTTTTTATGGAAGGCCTCCAGAGTCCTGGGAGAACTTGTTTGGGGCTGTTGATCACACTGGTTTGGAGGGCCAGAGGTGGAGTGGCAGCTGGAAAACATCCCTTCCATCCATCCTCCAGCTCATAAAGCATGCGGGCCAGCGTTCCGCTCTGAGCGTGTGTGTGTGTGTGTGTGTGTGTGTGTGTGTGTACACGCCGGGACGGTGGGTGGGACATGGTCTAGCCGCTCTCTGCTTGTGTCGATTCAGAGGTGAAGAATGGAGTGTGTGTGTTTTAAGTACAGTCATAAAGGAGAAGGAAATTTTCCACTGGGTCTTGGGTGAGGGACTCCACAAGTGTGTCGCGGTGGGGCGGGGAGGAGGCCGGAGCCTGGCAGGAGAACCAGCTGAGGTTGGGAGGGGCGCTGCTTGGTGGGCCAGGCCAGGTCTAGGAGAAGGCAGGGGTGGCTATGGTGACCAGAAAGTTGGACCAGTTGGCAGCTGAGGGTGTTTGGGTGACCCCAGGGTAGAAGTTTCCCGGGACCCACAGGCAGGCAGGTCCTCTCCCTGGGGGACCCTGGCTGGCCCCTGGCTTTGCATATTGCTTGGAAAAATTCTTTGGGCTGCCTGAGGCCTGGGAAGGTTTTCTCCCTCCTCCCTGAGTGCCCCTACCCAAATCCTACTTGGCCTGGTGACATTCCGCCTGAGCTGCTGCTCAGTCCTGGGTTTGCTCAGTAGGGAGCACACTGGGGCCAGGAGTCCAGCAGGTGGGATGGGGTGTGCAGACATTGGGCGAAGTCCCTCTCTGCTTCAGGACTGGTGGGGTGTGTTTTGGTGTGTGTGGGGAGGCGGGGACTTTGTCTCTTCCACTTGCCCTTTGCTTTGAGGTTTCTACCCTGGAAGTTGACCAGGGAGAAGTGGGAACAGGAGCCAGCAGATCCTGCTTCCAGGGGGGACCCCCCTGGACCTCGTTGACGGCTTCATTTTCCACTTGGGGTTCCTGCTAGAAGTCTGGGCCGATGCTCCCAGTGTTTCTTGTCATTTCTCTGGATTTACTCAAGAAATAGCTTCTTCCTCCTCCTTTATTAAACTTCCCAGAGAAAAGCCGAGTTACCAAGAAGTGCCCTCGAACCAGAACATTGAAGTAGCAAAAATAAAAAAAGAAATGAAAAATCTTCGATGCTCTGGCGCCGATCCAAACTCGCGCTGCCTGGGTTTGGCGCACTGCACTGGAGGAGCGATGAGATAATGCTTTTAAAAATGGGAGGTGTGGGTGTGGGCTGCTTGCTTGTTGACCTCCTGCCGCCTCCAGCGCACCCTGCCCCTCCACTGTCCAGTAGGTGGCTCCCAACTGCCCTGCTCACTGCTGTTCTGGGTGGATGTTCTGGGTTCTCTCCCTGAAGGGAAGCAGGAGGGATCTGGCCATGGCCTTGACCCCTGCAGCCCCACTAATGGATGCCCTAGCCCACCGAGGGCCATCAGGTCAACCTTCCACCGCCCTCTTCCAGAACCTTCCCGGTTGTTTTCTGCTCCTGGCTGGATGCCACGTTGCCAGGGAAGGGCACCGAGGCTTGGCCCTCTCTACTGCCCGCACCCTCATGGCCTTCCCTGTCTCTGCAACCACAGGTGTCTCTCTTTTTTCCTTTCTTCTGCCGAAGCCCAGGAGACGACTGCAGCCTTCTGGGTGAGCAGGAGTTAAAAGGTGTTTCTATGGCAACTCCGGCCCTGTACCCTATCGAAGTGTTTAGGAGAAGAATAAACTACATGCTGGCTTATAAAGCACACTGCGGGGCGAAGAAAGGACTTGGCACCAGCCAGGATGTCTGCGGCCCCCTCCCCACCAGTCACTGCCCCTGAAACTCTTGACAAAACCTTGACTCTCAAGGGGCCCGGAGGGGGCTGGGAATGAGGCGGCAGCCTTGGCTGGGCAGATCCTGCTCTGGCAGCGCCATCCAGCTCAGGAAGGGTGGGCAGTGCCAAGAGCTTTCTGAAAGTCGGAGAGTGTGTGTGTGTGTGTGTGCGCGCGCGCGTGCGTGTGTGTTTTCTGCAGAGGTGGGGGGCAGTAGAAAGAGAATTTGCTTCAGAAGCACAAGCCCTGCTCTCCGCCCCCTTTGCAAGGAGCGGCCGTGCTGTGCTGAGAGGTGGACGTCGGGGGGGCCTGCTCTGAGCTCGTGGGAAATCGAGAGTGGGGCTCGGCTTGGGGTCGGCTGCCAGCTCTGGAGGGTGGCCCTAGATATCTGTGAACTATTTTGACAGGGGCGTTGCCAGCGGATTCCTTCAGTATCAGATCTGAGGTGTGGTTTTAGCCAAGGAGCCGGGTTAAAGGAACCAGGTCCCTTGCCTCTCCCTCTGATACGCGATTCTGCCTCCGTGCTGGGCTTTGTGACTAAAGGATCAGACTTTGGAGAGGAGCCAGGCACTTGGTGGGAGTGGGGCAGCCCAGACTATCAAGATCTTGGGAATTGTGGGAACAGGACTGCTGTTGGTCTGGAGAAAGGAAGGACCCCTGCAGACGCTCTCATCCATCCACCCAGCCATCTTAAGAATACAGAATGTGCCCATTTTTCAGATGGAAAATACTGAGGCTAAGAGGGGTTGTGCTTGTCCAGAGCTACCCAGCTATTAAATGGGAAGGCTGAAGTTAATTCTTAGTATGCCAGTCTTCAAAAACTTCGATCTTCCTTGACCCTTGGTACTATAAAGCAGGTGATGGCCCCGAGGATGGAGATGTAATGGACAGAGGTTGGGGGGGGGGGCAGTAGAAAGAGAATTTTGCTTCAGAAGCACAAGCCCTGCTCTCCGGCAAGGATTCTGGATTTGGGGAGTTTTCCTAAAAAAAAATTGAAGGCAACTCCAAAGGCCATAGGTTTTAATTAAACATCATCCTTAGGAAAGGAAAACTTAGATTTTTATAATAGAAAAACAACAGAGAAATTTCTACTGTTCTGTGGCTGTTAGAACTGGAAGAGACCCTTAAATCTCTCAAGCCAAAGTCAAAGAGACTTGCGTGGTCTCTGAGATCTGGGGGGTAAGGCTAGCAGAGACAGCACATCCAGGGCTTCAAAGAAGTTTCCCCCGGCAGGTCCGGCCAGGGCTCCACTGCCCGGTCCATGGGATGGGGCAGCAAAGCCAGTGAGAGGTCAGGAGACCCAGTCTGGCTGGTGAAGGTGCCTCTCTGACCGTTCTGTGTCCCTTTCCCACTCCCTGGATAGATAAGGCTAGAGAGTGGCCACGGAAGTGGCTTGGGGGAAAGAGTTGTGTTTGATTTGCAGAACAGCAGGAACTATTCAGCCCCACTGCTGAATGGCACATTCCAACAGGTTCATTAATTAAAAACAACAACACAATTCTCCATTGCGTTTGGCTTTTACCATTGCAGCCAGTGTGGACAAGGAGGCCCCTTCTTCTTTGTCATAGTCAACTCCTGGGTGGCCTTGGGAGGCGGTGTGGGGTGGTGGAAAGGCCACGGGGGAGGGCAGAGCTCGGCTCAGATCCTTCCTCTGGGCCGGTTGGCTGTGTGTGCTCAGGCATGTTGGACACCTTTAAGCTCCTCATTGATAAAAGGCCACTCGTGCTTTGTCCTGCCTCAGACAATTTTTTTAAAAAATCTACACTTTTAAAGTTTCAAGTATTATCTGAATACATCCAGGTGTGTATGTATCCATCCACCCCTCTGTATGCACCTGCCTGTCTGCCTGTCTGCCTACAATCAGAGAAAGGTAAAGTCCTGTCGGATCCCTGCTTCTAATTCTAGTCTCTTTTCCAAATCTTTCCCTCCATATGCCTGTCTGTGTCCATGTATTTCCATCAAAAAATCGATAGTTTATTTGCCTTAGAAACATAAATAGTAGAACCCTATATGTATGGAATGCCACATATAGTATTCTGCTTATTTTCATTCAACAATGTGTATCCGATCTCTGTCTCAATTAATATATGTGATTATAATTAATATATATAATTATAATTAATATATATAATTTTTTATGTATAGTATGCCATAGGTTTATAATTAAAAGAAAAAAACTCACGGGAATAAGAGCCAGGCACCATTCTAAATAATTAATATGCATCAATTCATTGAATTCTCCCGACAGTGCTATGAGGCAGGTGTGCTGTTGTCATTTCCACTTTGTGGTTGAAGATACTGCGGCTTAGAAAAATGTGGTGACTTGTTCAAGGTCATACAGCTGTGAAGGAACAGAGCCAGTGTTTAAACCTGTGTAGCCTGCTTGAGGATGTCTCTAACTGCTGTATTAGGTTATGTTGTATTACAGTGTATCGTGTGTCACGTTGTACATATGTGCTACTATGTCATTAGAATAAGGCAACATCCCTATAGGTATATCTTAATTTATTGGTGGATATCAAAGTTCCTAGCAAGTTTTCATCTTTATAAGGGTGCTGGACCCAGCGGTCGAGGTATAGCCCTCTTGTTCATGTGTACAAACATTTCTCTATGGAAAATATGCAGTCGGAGCTTTTGGACCCAAGATAGGTGCATCTTCCACGTTCGTAGTGCCTGCTGGTTTGCCCTCCAGAGTGACTTAGTTCTTTTCTGATGTACGACACCAAGGGATGGAGGGACGATCACAGCCCTGTGCCTGAGAGACTTCCAGTGTCCTCTCAAATGGGAAAACAATTTCGAATTTTTATTGACTTTCTGAGGTTTTGTCTCTTTTTGCCTAACCCCTTTGTCTCTTTGAAAGGGATCAAAATTAGGGCCACTTAGATCAAGTTAATGGGACCGTTTTTAGGGAGAGAGAAGAGCTTAAGAGCCAGGAAAGCCCTGCCCTTGACTGGTTGCTGTCTTGGAGCGGTTCCTCCGGAGATGGTTTTAGCTTTTTGCTTTCATAATAAGCAGTGGCCTTTTATTTCACGAAGTCGCCTGACCTTGGGGTTTTTCAGAAGCATGTGGGTAAACACACAAGCACAGGGTTTTGCTTTTTGACTCGAAGATGCCCCTGGATCGGGCTGGTGGTGGCAGCAAGAGGACTCATGCCTCTGTCCCCCTGCCCCTCTTCATGTGGTGCATGGATGGCTGCTGAGACCAAGGCAGGATGGGCCCCGGTCAGGAAAGACTCTGGGAGCAGGAAGGGCTGGTCCGACAGAACCCTCCGCTGTCCTGATTAAGGCTCTTCCACGGACTCTTGGGATGAGTGTCAGAAGGTGGCTTTGACGGGGCCAGTGTGGACCCCACCTGTATCTTCATTGCCTCCTCGGGGGCCCCTCCAGCTCCAGCAATTCATGCTGCCCCTCTGGCTCTTGGTCCGTGCCGTGGCCTTGGTTTTGTCCACCCACATTCACTTCTCATCCTCAGGTCTCATTTGGTTCCATTTTCCTGCCCATTCCCTCTTTTTGGTGCACAACAGTCTAACCCTTGCTCCAATTTTAAATCTACCTCAAAGCACCGTCTCTAGTGGAAGCCCGGTTCTCGGAGGCGGAAGCATTGGAAATTCCCAAGGGCATCATTCCCGGGCGAGGAGCATGGCTGGGCTGTGTACCCTGCGGAGGGACACATCTGACTCCCCTGAGAGGTGATACTGGATAAGTCCATTCCCACCCCATGGGAATGGGATCCAGCACCCTCCCAGAGAAAAGAGAGAAGGTTTCTGAATGCCACCCCCGCAGAAAACACCCACTGCGGTCATTGCTTTCCACTGAGGCTCGCCTAGTACGCTGCAGGCACTGCACTGATGAGCTCTGTACTTCCCTGTCCGCCATCCCATGGGGAGGGGCTTGCCCAGCCGCTTGAGGATCCGTCTGGAGCTAAAGAGGTGACACCGCTTGCTCAAGATCTCACCACTAAGAAACCGTCAAGCCAGAACCTGCAGTTAGTTTATATACAAAGTTAGTCTATCTCCACAGCCTGGGTTTTAGTCACTCTTTCCTTGCTGTGACCAAAAGACCTGACATTAACAACTCAAAGGAGTCAAAGTTTATCTTGGATCATGCTTTTGGAGGTTCAGTCCGTGGTGGGCCAACTGCACAGCTCTGGGCCCGAGGTGAGGAAGAGCATCTTGGTGGAAGGGTGTGGTGGAGGGAAGCAGCTCAGGACATGTCAGCCAGGGAGCAGAGAGAGCTCCGCTCACCAGGGACAAAACAGAGCCCCTAGAGGCATGTCCCCAGGGACCTGCTTCTTCCAGCCATACCCCACCAGCCTCCAGTTACCCCAGAGTTTATCCGCATCAGTGAGTTAATCCACTGACTAGGTTAAAGGCTGCACTATCTGATTTCACTTCTGAACATCCTTGAGTGTCTGTGGGGGACACCCTCATGTCTAGACCCTAATGGCCACATTCTGATCCAGTCCCTCCTGTGGACCAAGGGCTAGACCCCCATAGACTTGGGAAGGTCCTGCTCTTTGGGCGACCTCCCTGCTTGGTCTTGGACTCCCCACTGCTTATCTGTGAGTGTATCCCCTCACCAGCCTCTTCAGGGTCAGCCTCCCCCGCTGTCCCCACTTCTACCAACATATCGTCAGTTCTGGGATCTTTAGAAAACCAGGCCTTGCGCCCTCACTCGGCGACAGTGGTTCCCAGTCTTCTCCACCCCAAAGAGCATTTTCTAAAATTAACTTTCCCTTCAGTGGATTCCGTGTTTGGAAGAATTGTCCATCACGGCTTCGTGCATGGAGCGTTGATTATTTATTTCCATTAAAAACCAAGTTAAGGTGGAAAACCGCTGATGCTGGACAAGCCATCTTTCAGGCTTCACCTGTTAACAGTCATCAATCACAGCCCAGAGCAAAGCAGCCTGGTGTCCTCTGAGGCCCGGGAAGTTTTTTCATGGCTTGCGGGTGGCTAGATTATAATTTGGGTTGGATGGCCACAATGCCGGACCCCTTAGTAAATCATTGCCCTTTGTCCCTCTCCAGGATGAGTATTTACTTTCATGACAGTTTACTGTTGTCCTGTGGGTGGGTCCCATGCATTACCGCCCTCGCTGCCTCTGCCTGTCACCCTGCTGCACTCCTGCCTGGCCCAGGAAGCAGGCGGCTGGTGTCCTGGTTGATGAGGAGGCCCTCCTAGAGGAAGTGTCTTGAGTTTAGGTGCATCTTTCCTGTGTCCATCTCTGTCAGAAAAAGTATTGACTCTAGCGAGAGGGACTCAGTAAACAGCACTTGACAGGAGGCCACAGGTGTCCCCCGGCTGCAGTGGGGACCAAGAGGTCGTTCTGCTCAATTGCTAAAGTAAAGATGTGTCGGAGAGACCGAGGAGGCTGGGAGAACCTTTCCTGGTCCCTTTCGAAGCCATCTGTGGGTCCAGAGTGGTGACCATCATGCTGCCCGGTGCTGCCCAGCCCCGGGTCTCATCCACCTTCAGCATGGCCGTATCGCTGGCAGTGGCACTCACGGCTCAGAGACTAGAGACTCCCGGGCTCCCAGGCCTGTGCCACTTGGCTTTCTGTGGAGGTGGACAAGGGAAGGGAGACTATGCCACTTGGCCTCAGAGAGGCCAAGGTAAAGTTCAGCCGGCTGGAAAAACAGTCTCGGGAGTGGGTGCTGGGGTGAGGGGTGGAGAGGGGATTCCTGAGCAGAGCGAGCCGTTGGAACCAGAGACTTACTACTGCAGGACAGTTGTCCACGGCTCCCACCCTGGCCCGGGACAGCCCAGCAGCCTACAAGGAAGGGCGGTTTCATTCTGCAGTCTCAGGGCCCCTGAGGTCCCCATTGGGGAGGGGAAGGCAGGCCTCTGAGCCAGCTGGGATCAGACTTCATGAAGACGTAGCTGCAGGACTTGAGGGGTTTGGCTAAAGTGCTGTGTTTCATCTGTTAGGAAGGGTCCCCTTTTGACCCGGAATCTATCATCACAAGTAGACACACAGCCTTCTAGATTTGGGAACACACTAGCTCTTGTGACCTCAGCTCCAGCAAGATCTTTGGCCCCTGGTAGCTCATCGGTCAGAAGGAGCATTCATTGGTGGTATGTGCCACGTTGGGTTAGTGATTATGTGAAAAAATTCACAGTATTTAGCACAGACCCTGCCCCGAGGTAAAGGCCTAGTGAGCATCAGATCCTAGTAGTGTGGTTTTGCTATATGTCACAGCCAGTGTTCTCATTTTTTCTCCCCACTGAGGAAAATGGGATTCTGAGGGCTGATGGATGTTTTCCAGGGTCACATTTAGAGAGCTGAGTTTCAAAATCATGGTTGTTTTATGCCCCACCCCCACCCCCATCCAATGCATTCTGCTTTATAACCTGCCCCCTACAGGACAGAGAGACAAGGAAACTTCCTACCCTGGTTTCAGAACTCTCCACATCTGAGCCTCAAGTCCTCTGGATCTCATTCAATGGTCACAACATCCCAGTGAGCAAAGCAGGATGGTGGGTCCCATTTAAAGGTAGTCCGCTCTGAGAAGCGGTGTGGTACGGTAGCTTAGCCACAGAGCTGATGCATGGAATTGGGATTGGAACCCGTGTCTCGTGAGGCCAAGTTCGACACTCTTCAAGGGCCCGGTGCTGCCCCTCTCTCTGTAGACTGCTGCCGCACGTTTGCCTCTGACAGGCAGGTAGAAGATGCCGGGGGACCACAGGGAAGGCCCTGCAAATGGATCGGTGATACCGACCTTGGATGACAAGTCGGTACCCCTGTCCCTGCCCAATGCCAGGTGCAGCGTGGTGTGTGTGTGTGGGGGGCGGGGCTGTAGAGGAAATGGCCTCCAGTCTGGAGACCTGAGTCCCCTTCAAATTCATCCCCTGACTCTGGAATTAACTGGGTGGTGTCAGCCGCCCTGGTTTCACATGTATTTTGCTGAAGGCTCATTTTATATCAAGTGTCTCCGGCCCCAAGTTCCCTTGGAAAGGACTGGCTAGTCCAGCTGAGCACTTGAGGGCTGGAATCTGTCCGCAATGCCCTTAAGGAGGTAACTTCAGTAGAAATGTGTTCCACAGAGCAGAGCCAGGATCTCTGCAGTTGCAAAAGACGGATCTCTGACTGAACAAAACCTCTCACGAGCCGAGACCCGTCATCAGATGATATATGTGACCACCAAACTTCCTGTTGGAGCAGAGATGATTTACCAGACAGAAAGCAAGCTCACAGGCTCAGCATCAAGGTCACTTCAGGGCCTGTCATTGGCTGCTGGAGGGCCTGGCAAAAATGGAAACCCATTAGCCCCATGACGAAGCCGATGGACAAGAGATAGGTTGAGACGCAACAGTCACCCAAACAAGGTGGCCCTGACAGTCCGCCGAGCAGTTCCTGGCTCCAGGGCATTTGGTCATTGGCTCTGTTTAAACATCTTCTGTAACTGAGGAATCTTCTCTTAGGAAGCCCAGCTCAGATGCAGGCCTTTGACGAGGATGTGCGTGGTCTTCCAGAACCCTCGCTCCCCGAAGGGGGAGGGCGTGGAAGAGCCCGGTCAGCCCATGCCCACTGAGCACTCACAGGGCACCTCCTGTCCAGTAGCAGGAAGGAACCCCAGCCCCAAGATTCCTCATGACCAAGCCACCAGAAGGACTGACGTTCGTGAGAATCCCTGTATTCCAGAAGGTTCTGTGGGACACAGTGCTGAGCAAACGGGTTCATGGAAAAGGCCTGAACCTGCAGTGGGCAGGCAGATGTGGGCTCCAGGTCCTTCTCTGCTGGACTCTCTTTTGACCTGGGTTTTCTCACTGTCATCCAGGCCAGGTCAGAAACCCAAATGTCCATGGGGGCTGGCCACAGAAGATGAGTATTTGCATATTGAACACATTGGAATATTATTCACGTGTAGCGGATATATGTGTATATGTATATGGTTAAATAAATAGATAGATTTATGCAAATATTTATGCAAATATATGTATATTTATATTTACATAGTTTCCCAATATCTTGTTTTCCCACTTTGGGGGGATAAATGGGTATGAAAATTATTTCTTTATTATAAGATTAATGGCAAAAACAGCGGGCATGTGTGATGGTGTGGAGCAACTCGCCTTTGGCTGTGGAATTAGGGAGGCAACAGAGAGTGGTGGGGATTGTGGAGAGCTGGAGAATCCACCATCCATGTGAAGGGGCAGCTGCTGACCAGCCCTAGTGTATTGGGATGTGGGTCCCCTATTGCTAGATTTCATAGGATAAGCTAGAAATCTGAATATTTTAATGTGAACTCTTATAGTTTATGTGTGTGTGTGCGCACACACACGCGCGCATGCCCTTGAGTCCAGATGATCTTGTGAACTTCCTTTGGCTCTCGGCTCTCTGAGTGAATATGAACTACAGCTTTTTTGAGCAAATTGATGATCCCAGAAATGTTGCTTAGGGGCTGTTCTTGCACTTTCTGTGCTTTCTGAGATGGTTCTGGAGTTGGACGGCCTGGGACAAACCTCAGCTCCCTTAGCTGCTAGCTGCGTGGCCCTTCTTGCTCTGTGTGTTCCAGTCTGTAACATGGAGCGTGCAGCCGTTCTTCTAACCTCTTGGGGTTGTGGGAAAATTCATGGAGATGATGGAAAGAGAAGGCTTGGCCCGTTGCCTGGCTGCGGTGGGGCCTTGGTGTTATCACGGCTGGGTATCACCGATCCCCGGGCGGGGCCCGGGCTTGCTCTGCACTTCTGTGACGGAGGTTAGCAGGCGTGTAATGAAAGTCCTGTGGATGAGTGAGGATGACTGAAGAAGGTGGCATTGCAGCCCGAGTCCTCGGCTGTGTGTGTGTCAGAGAAGAAAATCAGATTTTGACATCTTGGGCACTGACCGGCTGGATAAGAAAAAAGCTGCTTGGAAGGGCTAAACTCGCATATTAAACAGAGGAGATGACCTTGGGAAGATCCCCAAGAACCACGGCTAGAGAGGACAAGCGACGTCTCTGCAAACCAGAGCAAGATGGAGAGCCCCGGGTGCTGGCAAGTGCGCCGGCGCCGGGGTGTTTTGGCAGCTTGAGGGATTTTATTTATTCAGGTTCCTTATTGAGCCAGAGGAGATTCTTGGAGGCTCCTAAAACTTAATGCCCCACCTGGATCGTAAACATCTGGGTTTTATTTGGTTAAAAAAAAGGTTAACCCCAAATAGCTCGAATTCCTTCTGGCCTCCCTTCGAGGGGCGTCTTAGCCACAGCCCACAAGCAGAGGGACAGAAAGGGAAAGAAAGCCCCCACCAGCACCTTCCAGGAGAGCGCGCATAGTGCCACAAATACAGTTTTAAGTTTTCCCTTCGTCGTATTATAAAAGAGAAAAAAAAGTGAAATTAATTTAGATAAAATACTTTAACCTAATATATCCCAAAATTAATTTCACTATGTAATCAGAAGTTATCGGTAAGATTTCACATTTTTTAGATTAAGCTTTTGGCAGGCCATCTGTCCATATATGTGACCCCGTAGAAGACACCTGGCCCAGTTCTCTCACTTGACAAAAGGCAAAACTGAGGTCCAGAGAGGTTCAGCCTAAGAGGTGCAGTAGAATTGGAATCCAACTAATCGTCATACTTGATGATATTCAATAGTTATCATAGTTTTTTTTTATATGCCAAGGCCTTTTTATCCTGAATCTCCTTAAATTCTCATTACTACCCAGTGAGGTGAACACCCTTACTTCCGTTTCACAGAGGAAGAAGCTAAGGCCGAGGAATGGATATGAAAGCATGTTCATTGCCGCTGTTGTAAGAACTGTGCATTCATGCAGGTGTACATAGATTCTGTTGATGACTGCAAACCTGCAGGAGTTATCATCGCCCTGATCATCGTCATTATTCCCCCACCTCACAGAGGGGGACCGCTGAGGCTGGAGACGGTAGGGAACTTGTCCAATGTACAACTGGTACCCGGGGTGCCAGGCTTTGCACCCGGGCCTCCCAACTCTGCCCCCGAGATCTGTGTGCGGTGCACAGATGGAGCTGGTATGGGAGCTGGGAGTCCAGCTCCACGGCCCGTGCTCTTCACTGCTCGCTCTACTCCTCGGCCAAACTGTGCTTGGTTCCTAGCACTTTCTGCCTCACTCCTGGGAGGAAAAGAACAGGGAGACTCCCGGCTCCATGACCCATGGAAGGGTCCAGGCAAGGCAGACTTCCTCTCGGTTGGCTGATTCCCAGGCTGGCCTAGCCCAGGGAGGCCACATTCCTGGCCAAGTTAAGCAGGCTGGGAAGAACACTTGTCCATTCCGCCTTCCCAGTTGGGCGAGGTCAGCGCATGAGGTTGGAAAGTGGTATGTGTCTAATTGCAGGGGGGGGGAGGCGCAGAAGATTAACACTCTTTAAATAGACATCAGAAAACTAAGAATAGCCGCACTGCCTGGAAGTTGATGGGTATTCCTGACCACAGGCCATCACACTTAGTAGCTGCTCAATAAATGAGGGTGAGATGAGGGATAAACAAATACTGAAGGTGGGCCCCCGGAGGCAGGAAATCTCGATGCTCTGTATGAAGAGCACTTTGGAGGGAGGTCATTTGAGTTTTCCTGCAGGTGGCCGAACTTTGCTACCTTTAGTTCATGACTTTGGTCGTCTTCCCTTTTTTAATTTTCCGGGAGCACCGCGCACGGTTGGAATGCCAGGGAAAGCCAAGTTCGGTTTGCTTCCCCCTGTCTCTGCTGGTGGCCTGCTGTCCTGCCAGGTTAGAAAGATGAGCACGGCCTCCTTTTGCCTCATCGTCAAGACTTGGTGTTCCCTAGAGCCTTTGCAGTTTCCAATTCCTTGGAGCCTCCCAAGTTAGGACAGACCTGGATCAGCCTCTGGTTCAAAGCTCCAGGACCCTTCCTGAAGGCTGCCTCACAGTCTCCCTCCGCACCTCTTGCAGGTCAGCAGGTGAGCGGTGAGCACAGAAGCAGGCAAGATTTCCTGGTGCTGTGGGAGGGCCTAGATCAGAGTTTCCCAGTACGAGTCTGAAGAACTGAACTTTAGGAAATCTGCTGGTTGTATTCACCCTTTGGAGTGGCAAAGGACCATTAGCATTTAAAGGCTCTGAGAAGTCCTGCTGCACAGTGACCTGTTCCGCTTTGTCTGGTCCACTGTTTCCCAAGCATATCTGGCCAAGGAACTGGTTTTTCCCAAGAAGCACCTGTGAGCCCGGTTGGCGAGACACCGCCCAGATGAGGATTCTGAAGACCCTCTTTGCCCATTTGCCTATCACAAGGTTGCTGAGTAGAAAAAGAAGAAGGAAGAAGTATCTGCTTTACACAAGGAAGGTGCTCATCGGAGGTTGCCAAACAGAAATGGCTGCAGCTGTGAATGGGTACTTTGTTGGGGAAAGGGACGGGAGCTTTATGTGCTAGGTTTAAGGACTTGCTTTATAATATTACTTGATATTGATATTACTTTATGACATTATTCGACTCAATTTGGGGCACACATCACATTTTCAGATCCTACTCTGAGAGTCAGTTTTCTGCCACTGTGACAAAATGCTCGAAGTGATCAACTTGATAAAGGGAAAAGGTTTATTTTGGTTCAGAGTTTCAGAGGTGCCTGTCCATGGTGACTTGGCCCTGTTGCTTTGGGCCTGTGTTGGCATCATGCATCATAGTGGGAATGTGTGAAGGGGCAGGCCTGTTCACCTGCTGGGAGAGAGAGAGAGAGAGAGAGGGAGGAAGGAGAGAGAGAAGGGGGTGGGGGCGGGGAGAAACAAACAGACCAGTGTCCCGTAATCCCTTGAAGGGCACGATTGCAGGGACCTAAGACCTCCCTCTACACTCTGCTTCAAGCTTCCACCACCTTCCAATAGCGTTCATTTAAGGACCATACTTTTAACATATGGGGTGAGGAATATTCTAGATCCAAACTATGGCACCTGTCACCTTGCTTATACCATTGTGGGCTCAACGGGAGGGGGAGGTACTCATGATTTGCAAGTCCAAAGCACAAGTGCAATGGGGAGACGGTGCTGAACTGTCACAGACGTGTTGGTCCCCGGGTCACCGGGGCTGCATCCTGCCCTCCCTGATCCCTTCCATCCGCGTCTGGATCTTTCTTGCGGACAGGAGCACATTGGGGAATCAGATTAGAGCTCTTACACCTGCGAGGTTCAAGAGGTTCAGACGTTCTCCCAGAGGCCACTTGTCATTGTCAGAGAATCACTGAGTCAACACTTGTGCCAAAACCAGCCCGTGACAAGCACAACAGGAAGAATCATTAGCACGTCATCCAAAATCGCCTGGAAGCCAATGCCCTCTCATCTCAGCGGGTGCTTGGGGGTATTTTGGTGAAGCGATTATTCCATGGATGTTTACCTCCGTCCACCCAGGACTTGAGGTGGCCCATTGGGATTCCAGAGCCGCGGACACGGCCCAGGGCACAGTAGGGCTGCACACGCCACCGGGCCTCTGCAGAACAGGAGTGGGTGCTGGGGTCAGCACGGGGTAGACCAAGGGGCCAGTGCCTGGGGAGGATAGGGTCCCGGGTCTGGCTGTGCTGTGCCGTTCTGGGTGGTCCCTTGGCCTGGTGGTGCCATTCCTGGGACGTCTTGGGTCTCTTGGAGGTGACCATGCAGGGTGTTTAGATAGGCAGGGGACGGGAGCAGCGGGCGGGGCTGGCTGAGGCGGAAGGCTGGGTGTCCCCCCCGCCCACACCCTCCGGGACAGTTTGTCCAACTCTTCTCCCCAGGGCCGGGCCCCCTGCCTGCCCCCTGCCTGCCCCTGCCTGGTCCCCAGCTCTGCTCTATTAACTAGTTGGAAAAGCTGGCGTCACTGCGGTCAGCCCAGGAAGCCGTCTTGGGATGGAACTGCTTCCACCTGGGCCTGGACTAGGGGACGCTGGCAGCAGGTGGGGCCCCGCAGCCAGGAGCGTCTGGGCTGGGTCAGCGCTCGCCGTCCAGGGCTGACGCCACGGGCCAGGCAGGCGGCGGATTCCAAGCCTGCGGGGCCACTCAGCCCCTGCTCTCCTCCTGTCCCCTCCTTCATAATTTCCTATTTCCTGCCTCCTCCTCCTCTGACACAGCTATAAATAACCTGCGAGGCCGCCCCTGGGCCAGGCATAGGTGAGGGGGGGATGAAGGTGCAGCTGAAGCTGGCCGCTGGGCCAGGGGGTCACGGGGTGTCCGGTTGCTCAGGGGAAGTTTGTTTTCTTGTTTTTTCCACTAGGCACTGAGGGAGCGAAAGAGGAAATAATCTGTGTTGGCACGAGGAGGCTTGGCCTCCCTCCGCCGGTGCTGGGTTACACCTGCCGGGAGCTGCCCCTCGGCTCTCTGCAGATCCCCAAGGCCAAAGCGCTGGAGGGAGGCTGAGAGGGAAGGCATCTCAGGACACACAGAGGACAGGGTGCCATGTTGGCAGGACCCGAGGTCTCCTTCCCACACCCCAGCCTGGCCCCAGGTGGAGGCCAGCAGACGCAATGGGGCTGTGTCTCTGCCTTCCTCGGAGCCCCCAGCGTCCCCTTCCTTGAAACAAGGGCCTTGAGAGCCATCTCACATCTTGCTGTCTCCCACCCAAGTGGGCACTTGCATCCAGGTCCTCATTCATATAAGGGCCACGGACACATCTGTCCCTCAAATGTTTATCGAGCATCTACTGTGTTTCAGGCACAAGGTAAAGCCCTGGAGGCCACAACAATGACTTAGCCCCAACTCCTACCCTGGGGGCTCGGCCTGTGCCCCACTTCCTGTGGATCTGCACTCTCTTCTCCACTGTTCCAGCTCTGACAGCTGAGCAGGCACCTCGGTGGCCCCCGTTGGCCACCTCATCTTTTGTTTTCAAAAGGTCAGAACAGAGCAGACGCACGTGGCCTTCCGTGTGGTCCTGCCATGCCCGACTTCCTGTGCTCCCCACGGGCCCAAGGGAAGTCCTTACAGCTAGGATGGTTTTCGGTGGGATCCATCTTACCACAGGATTTTCTAGGAAAGTAGGAAACCCATTGGCTTTTTTTTTTTTTTTTTTTTTTTTCCTGGAGCCCAAGAGCGTCAGGGCCTGGAAGGTTCCTTTGGTTTGCTGCAGAATGCAGCTGCCGGCCCCCCCCGGGTGACTTTTTCTGATTCATATAAAGGTGTGGGAGAGGTATCATTCCTGGCTCAGCAAATGCTGTGAGTCAGCCCTGTACCCTGCTCTGGCCATCTCTGAGGCTGGCTCCTGGGCCTCAGGCCCTCTTCACTGTCCCTGGGCCTGGTGACAAGCCAGCTCCCCAGCATTTCCTCCTGTCTCCTGTGCATGTGCCTTGTCTGGTCACCCACTTTTTCTACCACCTCCCTGGCACCACCTGGGGGCCTGGCACCTCCAAGTCTGCAGTGAAGGACAAGTGGGCATCAGCTCTTTGGCATTTTTTCCTTTTAAACCCCATTAACTTTTAGAGTGAGGACAGTCTTTGGGGTTGGCCTGAGAGTTTCCCCAGCCCGCACTGAGCTGGAACATCTTGCCCGTACAGTGTGCCTGGCTCGGGGTGGGCAGGAGTCCAGAGGACATCCCCAGGGCCTGGTTACCTCCAGGAGCCAGGGAGCACTGGGGACCCAAGGGCGGTGCTGCGTTGGGATGAGTTCTGGGGCGGGGGGTCACAGTAGCTCAGGAACACCGGCAAAAGCCAAGTCTGTGGGTGTTGCTTCTTGGAAGGAGGAGAGGAGACCACCGGCTCCCTTGTTAGGTTAGAAGTTCAGGAATAATGATAGAGAGGGAGGCTGATTTCGCCAGATATTGCTAAGTCATTCTCTCACTGCTTATTTTATAGATGGGAAATGTTGGGGAGAGGTGTGTTGATTGGCTTCAAGGTCCGTGAGCCAGCTGTGACCAATTTGAGAGATCTCTTTCAGCCCTCACGTCTGCCTTAGGAAATTCCCTGCTTCCGAGACCGGGAGTCTTCCCCGTGCCGGCTCCCAGCTCGTCTGTAGGGCTGGATCGGAGCAACAGGGGAGGATGGAGAAAGGGACGCGCTTTGCTTCAAGCAGACCTGAGATGGAATCCCAGCTCGGCCTTTTATCAGAGCGGGAGTTTGACTAGAAATCCTGGCCTTGGTGTTCCCAGCTGCAGAATTGGGAAGGATCCCACTTCCACCTCGGGGCTGATGGGAAGGTGGGTGGGAGATGACCACCACAGGGTCCTCACTGCCGTGCTAGTATCAACAGTGGCCCTCGTGAGGGGTAGGGGTCATAAAAATGGATTCATAATGAACAGATCAAGGACAGGGAAATGACTGGGGACATGGAGGGCGGAGAGTGGGGCCCTGTCTGCTCTGAGCTTAAGGCTGGTTCTAAGATCACAGAGGGAAGAAGGTCTCAGGGGAAGGACAGGACAGACAGACAGAAATCAGGCTGAGGGAGGTGAAGCCCTGCCCCAGGGCCACACCTCTGGTTGGAGAGGGAAGGAAGGCAGCTTCCAGTGGTTGGGACAAGTATTTATCACGGCCCCAAATAGGCCCTGACACTCCCCGCCCACGCTGCCTGCTTCTGAGCTCTGGGTGGGGGGGGGAGCCGGACCCTCGTCTGTCAGTCCTCTCCCCCGCGGGCTCTTCTCATGTGCCAAAGCCTTTGGGGATTTCCAGATGGTATTCTGGGCCTGGCAGGACCCTGGGGGGAAATCCTGGTACTGGCATTTCCTATCTTGGCAACACTGGGTCTCACCTTCCAGGGCTGCTGAGAGGAAAAGCACGTGTTGTCACCTCTCAGGAGAAGAGTCTAACCCTCAGCATCCAGAGCAGCCCCCCAAATGTGCAATTAACTAGTAATCAGACTTTTAGAAATTTAGTGCCCCCCCCCCAACAGTTCATAGGCAATGCCAAAGTGTCTGTTGCAAATAGATTGCCTCAATGATGGCGCACTCATTCAGTGGACAGCCAGGGACCCATGAAATACGCTTGAGGGTTTTTTGTTGTTGTTGTTGTTTGTTTTTTTAAGTGCATCATTGTGGGAGTAACCCAGGATGCACTTTTGAGCAACAAAAACTGGTTTATTAAAAAAAAAATTATGAATATCCATATAGATGCTTAGAGAAAGGTCTGAATGTTTATATACCAAATATCCACCCCAGTTACCTCTGGAGTGTAGGATTCTGGATGGATTTTAATTTTGGCTGGCATTTTCTGGAAAATAAAATTTCACAACAGCGACACATGACTTTTGTAATCAGATAAAAGAACAATGGTGAGAAAACAAGGCTCAGCGGATCCCCTGCTTTAGGATCCAGAAGCTTCCGTGGTGGGAAGCCAACACAACCCATCCCTTCCCGGGGTGCTCCCCCTTGGCTGCTGGGGGCTCTGCATCCTGTGCTCTGTTCCCTGTAAGCCCTGATTCCTCCCGTGAACTCTTCCTCCGTCTCTGAGGCACCCGTGGTGGGAGAGAGACCCGCTGGGACCTGCCACGGGGGTGAACGTAGCGGGTGTTCCTGGGCAGGGTTGTGGGTGGGGTGGGTTTCCTCTGCTCCTCTGCTAAATAGAGGAGCCAGATCTGTACCTGGGGGCTTGCCAAAGAGAGCCGTAGAAATCAGGATGCAGTAGGCCCTTCCTGTCCCTACAAGTAGCCAGGGTCCTGTGGATTGGCCAGAGCTGGCCAGGCCTGGAAGGGGTGGACTGCCGTGGGTGAGCTCCCACCAGCAGGAAGAGCAACTGGGGGGGGCAGCATCACAAAGGGAGACGTGGGGGCCATGAGCGTTGGGCTCTGGGCCTGCAGCATGGTGACTGACGGGCAGGAAGAAACTTGGTGGCCGTGGCAGTGAGAAAGAGGCCACATGGGGGCTGGGAGGGAGGCGGTGTGAAGAGACCTGGGTTGCAGTCAGAGTGGAATCCCCGTTGGGAAGTGCTGAGGGCAAGTCACCCTGCCACAGACCCCACCGCCACCTGTACAAGGGGTGCAGGGTGCGGCAGGTGAAGGTATTTTGACACCTACAGATGGAAAGGTCATGCAGTGACCTTGTATGCAGTCGCACGGAGGAAGGTGAGAGGTGGTGCTTAGGAGGGTCAGACACCTCTCAGGTGGCTTTTGAACACGGTGCCTCCTCCCTATCCCTCCACGGGGGCCACCTCTTGCTTCAGCTTTGAGTTGTTTTGCAGGGCGAGGGAAAGGGACAACATAAGACAGTCTCCTTCTGTATCTTTAAACCCCATTATCATACGGGGACTGCTACCACCTGAAATGACAGCAGACCCCTGCCAGCTCCCAGGAATCACTGGGGAGGAAGTGCTCTTTTAAAATTGAGTGTGTCTGCACACGTGCGTGTGCATATTTTGCACAGTTAAAAATCATATTTATATGTAAATGCATTTGCCCATGCCAAACAGAATTGCTGAATCCAAATTGACTGGAGGTGCGTGTGCATGGTGCAGACTCCTCGTGCCCTGATAAAAGGCAGGTTACTTTTATTAGTTGAAGGGTCATTAGCAAGGCTGCCTTCAGAAGGCACATTGGGACCCATTTCCTCTGCTCCCGTCCTTTTGCTCTAGGACCAGTGCGGGAGGCAGATGCCTTTGATGCCTGAGCAAAGAGAGGAGGCAGTTTCCATTCACTGTTTGACCAGAGGGATGCTCCCTACGCCTGTGGCATACTAAAGCCGCCAGCCAGGCTCGGGGCCTCAGAGCCAAGGAGCGCGTGGAAGGCTGGGAGGGACCTCGTTTGTGGTCTTGACCAGTGACTTTGGGGCTTGTGATTGAGCTCCTGGTGGCCCCATCTGTCCTGGGATGTCAACTTAGACCTTGTAACTCTGAAGTAGCAGGCTGGGTCCAATGAGACTGGAGAAGGAGTCAGGCGTGTAGAATTTGTTTCAGGCTTGGCCACCAGCTGGACTCTGTGGAGTAGGGACAGTGACCATGGCTGGGAGGATGTGAGGAGGTAGGATTGAGCTCGTGGGGCCCGGAAAACCACGTTTAATGGTTTCTCAATTATGCTATCTGCAGAGGGGCTTGCTCATGGGGGCAGAGGGTCTGCTGATTGGAATTCAACGACTACTAAAACGACAGGTTTAAAAAGAGGAGAGGACTTCTAGACCCAGAGGAAATCGTCGGGTCAGGATGTCAGGATGCCTCTGTGTACGCACATTGTGTATGTGCTTGTGTATATATACAGGCATGTAAATATTTATCTGTACATATGTGTATGTATCAAATATAAACAGGCAAGGATGTTTATCAGAGTGGTTTAGGAAAATGTCCAACAAATGGTTCTGCATCTATGCAGTCGAACACAACACGGCGATTGCAAGGGAAGAGGCAGAGCTATGTGAACTGACACATTTGCATGGAAAGAACCCGGATTGCCCACGAGGATGGTCTCTGTGATTCTCTACAGGCTTATAGCAGCAGAGGGAAAAGTCCCGGATGTAAAATATACATGCAAAGGGTACCTACCACTGTATGGTGGGAGTTTCAGGTTATTTAAAAAATGATAGTTTTCTTTCCATTTACTTTTTCCTGCCTACCCACCCCCCCCCCCCAAGCAAGTGAAGTTGCAAAACTTACATGTGAAAAGAAATAAGATAAGAAAATAAAAACCACAGAGAAGGCTCTGGAAACTACAGGGAACGTGAGGACCAGGAATTGCAGTAGGAAAGCAGGTACCCCAATCCCACTTTGTCAAGTTTTGGGAAATTTCGGCATTTCTGTTGTACAGGTGGCAGGGAGTGGAACTCTTGAGAAGTTAACACAGAATTCTTTTTTTTTTTTTTTAAACCGGATACACCCTCCATATCATCTTGTTGATTATTTTCTTCTCTGCACTTCCTGACATTTTACATGGTATTACATTTAGCAGGTTCAGCCCCAGCCTCTCACCCCAAAGGTGCCCAGGAGCGAGCCATTCAGCTTTCCCTCTTGATCCACATGGCACCCTCCAATACGTTCTGGTCCCTGCCATTCCACTGTAGGGAACCCAGCGGCAGATATTGGGATCGGCCTCCAGCCTCCGAGTTGGAGGCCCTGGGGAAGGAAGCGGGCTGCGGTCACCATACTTTAAATCCCTGGGCCCTGTGTGGGTGCCCAGTCATTATCCTCTTGGGAGCCACTCTCAAACGAAAGGTCCCTAAATTAGACAGCTCTCCAGCTCTCTTGGTCTTTCCTTCCCAGTCCTGAAAGGGAGGTCAGGAGAGAAGAGCGTGCACCAGGCCAGGAGTTGAGGAGTGGAGAGTCAGCCTCTCTGCATTGCTGGGTGTTAGTTTACCCCTGTCCGGCACCAGCGGCAAAAGCAGAGCCGGGCGTGGCCCAGAGCAATGCTCCCAGTTTAAATCTGTGGATTCATCTGGGCCTGGACAGCTGCAGAGCTGGGGCAGGGCAGAGTCTGCCACCCTGCCCTGGTTCCTTGAAATCTATACAGGAGCCTGGTTCCAAGTAGCCTGGTGCCAGGCCCTGCAAGCTCCTACTTGTGCAGGGGATTTTAAAGCATGTGACAATGTGTACCTCCACCCGTGCCTCTGGGCTTTTCTGGGTGTCAGCATGAATCTCATGTGAGGTTTACAAGGCCCTGGGGAGGTGGACAGGGAAGGTAGCTAGGACTATTATTAACTCCTGCATTTTCTCGGCAGGCCCCTTCGATCCTTTCTCCAAAAAAAGAAGCAGCCAGAGTGCACTTTTTGAAATGTCACTCACATCTTAGCAATTCCCTGTTCAAAGCTTTCCCATGGCTTCTCCACTCCTTAACAAGTTCTAGAAGGTTCTGTGAGGTCTGGCCTCTGTGTCTCCCTGCTTTACTCTGACCATGCACTTCTAGCTGTTCTTCAAATGCTCCTGGCTCCAAGTTTGTTCCTGGCCTCGTGGCCTTGAGGGAACTTGTCCCCTCTGCCTGGATATCTCTGACTTCTCATCATGGAGGTCTCAAGTCAAGATCACTTCCCAGACAGACCTTCCTTTAAAAATCCCTCCCACGCCTCCCAACGCTGTCTCTATCCCACTTTCACCTAGTACCTGATTTTGTGTTGGGGCTTTGTTTACTGCCTGGTCTGTCTCTTCTTCCATCCTGTAGGCCAATCCCCCCTCCCCAGAGTAGAGTTCAAGTTCAACTTGCTCACTGCTTCAAAGTTACTTTGAAACTCTAATGTTTATTAAATGCATGAGGGAGTGCCCTTTGAGGCATGGGGAAATGGGGGTTCAGACAGGTGACGTGTCCTGCCGTACTTCCCCAGACTGGAGACTGGCAGAGCTGTGCTCCAGGCTTGGAGTGGGTGAAACTCACGCAGAAGTGTTCTTAGAGCCACTTAGGGGCACACTGCCTCTCGGGGCCACATTCTTCCGTGTTGATGGGAAGCAGCAGATCATGCTGAGATACCGGCCCTGGGGCACTCTGCCATCTGTTGGTGGTTGCTGCCTGAGCGGGAGTCTCCGAAGGAGGTCAGGGATCCAGCCACCTGCTGCAGGCAGGCTCCCAGGGAGGAGGGGCCAGAATCTCAAGAAGTCTCTTCTGCTCCTCTAGGTGAGCTTTCTAGACACAGGCAGGGCACCCGGAGTCACAGACTCTCCACTCCCAGTGGGGGACGCAGGCCCAGGGACAGGAGGAGACGTGCCCCAGGAGTTAGAGGTCCAGGCATTTAGAACTAAGGCTCCCTGCCCCTGCTCACGGGGCAGCTGACCTGGGGGACACAGCACCCCACCCTTGTAGCTTGCGTTCCTTCCACGTGCTGGGCTCCTCCTCGGCACCCCTGCACTTGGCCTTCCCAGACGGGCAGGGGGAGTGGCTACAGAGACAGTCACGTGGAGGAAATTCATGCACTTTCTCCCTCATCAGGGGTCCCCCTCATGGGGGAGGGAAGACAGAAATGGGGCTCTCTGGGGGAAGATTGGTCCTTCCCTCCCCACGGCCCCAGGGTCAGCCTCGAGACCTGGAGGAGGCCACCAGCTGCTCCCTGCAGTGGACGTGAATTTGGCACAAGTTCCCAGCTGACCCTGGCACCAATTCTACCCCTCGGAGTGTACTGTTGAAGAAGAGGGGACGGGGACAAACAATGACCTGTTCGATTCAGCTTGGGACTTCTCAACATCCGCCCTGCACCACGGCCGACTTCAGTCCCAAGCCAGAGGCCTGAGCGGCGTGAACACGAGGCCGATGCCCTCTTTGACTGGAGCCTCCTTTCATGATCACGCCTGGTGGTTCAAAGTGCTCCCGGGCTTCCTGTTCTTGTTGGTGCCGAAAGAAGCCTGTAATTGTTCCCAAACAGCGGGCCCAGTAAGGAACATGTCCCCTCTGCCCCGCTGGGCCCCCAATTGGCACCTCATTGCAGCAGAGATGGGGTGGGGGCGGGGGTGCCACCCGGGCCCCGGGCCCTGGCGTTACATTCGCGCCCACATGGAGGCCTGCTTCTTGGCCTGGGAGCTGATGGGAGCCAGATGCTCCCGTCTGCCCCGCGGCCCGGCCGCCTGCCTCCTGTTTCTGAACAGTGGTCCTGGTTTCCATCAGACCCTAATTGGACTGGGCCTGGCCTTCGTTCTGCTGCGGCCTCCCACAGAATGCTGGCCACTGGCTGTTCCCTTCTCCAGCCGGAACAATGCCGGCCTCTGGCCGCTGACCCTGGCCCGGGCCGCCCTGCCAGCCCATGGCCCTCCGTCCTCACTTGGCTCCTCGGGGCTGGCTTCCCACACTCACGGCTCCTCCGGAAGGCAGGCTCGGGGGCCGGTGCACTCTGACATGCCTCCGGGGACCCATCCAAACTCTCCCACCCGCGGGTACAGGGAGGCCAGGGCGCAGCTGGGCCGTCGTGAGAGGTCAGCGTTTCTAATGCTGCCTTTTCTGCCCTCCTCTTGCCGGGCTCTCCGCACTCCGGGGGTTCATTCCACTTGGACTGATACTATTCAGCGTCCCTAGCGCTACAACCTGACCTGAAACCCAAATGCCCTGAACAAGAGTAAGTGGGGCAGCCGGCGCTCCAGGCCGGGCAGGGTTGGCACGAGGCTGTGAGCCTGCAGGGGCCCGTGTGGGGCCCGCTGGTGCCGTGCGTGTTCTTTTTTCTCTTCTCGGAGGCACTTGGTCCTCTCTCCTGCTGTCCCCTGGCCTCTTCCCTCCCTTGGGAAAGGGGACCACCCCCTGATCATCACAGCTCACAGTTTCCTGAGTGGCTGCTGTGCCCCGAGCACCGGGCGGAGTCCTTTTGCTCATATCTCCATCCTCACGACCTTGTGGGGCATATGCACAGGGAATGCACAGTGACCTCTCCAAGTTCAAGGTGAAGAAAGTGAGGTGTTTGCTCAAGAGTAGTGGAAGTTGGAGCTGGGAATTGACTCTGGGTTCCTGGCTGCCTGAGTCCTTGTGCACTTGGCCAACTGCACTGTGCGCCCCTGTTACCGAGGTGGCACTTCTGCTAACATCAGGGTTAGAAGACCCTTGGGAAGTCACCTCTCCCCTTCCTTCCAGAGTCTCCCTAGCACAGAGCATGCATGGGCAGTGGGCAGTTGGGAAAAGATATGCAATTAAAGGAACCCCCCCTGGGAAACACCCGAGGGATGGACAAGGCCCCACCACCTTTGTGAGTTAGCCCTCTGGTCCCTGGAGTCCCAACGCCGTTTCCTGTGCCTGGCCTCAGCAGCGTATCCGCTTCACACTCCTCTGGCTTCTCCCAGTGGGTTCTGCAAGGTGTTTCCTGCAGATCCTGCTGACGGTCACTGCTGGCACGTAGCAGAGTCCGCCCGGAACATGGTGAGCGGCTGGCCTCGGCCTGGACAAGGTTTTGTTTTTGTTTGGCCTTAAAAAAAAATCCAACTGCCCCCCCTCCCTCTGCCCACCAGGGGCATGGGGGTGGGGATGAGGGAAATGAAGGTCAAAATACTGACAAAGCGAAGAGTGAGGACTATTCCTTCAGTTTCAAAAATAGAAACTCCTACGGCTGGGATCAGGCTGGCTGGGTTCGGGGTGAAGCGGTTGAAGTTGAAGTCAAGGTGGTTGCTTGGCCCCCCTGTGCCTCCCATGGGGCCTTCTGGACGACACGGAGCCCCCGCTGGGAGGAAGAGAGTGCCCTCCCGTTTGGAGAGCAGCTTTTCCTGAGGAGCTTGGGGAGCATTTGAAATAAACCCTCCAGGGTGCTCTGCTTCTCTTAGGAGAGATAGTGGGGTGGGGAGTGTCCCTTGTCCCCTGCCACAGGGGAATTGGAAGGACCAGGGGAGAGCGGAGTCACTTCTCTACTGGAGTGGGCTAGCATCCTCTGAGGGGGCTCCTTTCTGTTCTCTCTGAGCCACTTGGGACCCGGCTGCTCTGGGCAGGAGCAGCTGGAGGTCATCTTCCTGGTGGTCCTCGGTACGTGGCACGTCACCTGCTACGTGGTACTTGGTTTTGTCAGCTTGTGTTCCTGCTGTGACTGAAAGATGAGAACATTCAGAGGAGGAGGAGTTCATTTGAGGGCTCCTGGTTTCAGAGGTGTCAGTCCATAGATGGCCAACTCCATTCCTCGGGGCCGAGTGGGACATCGTGAAGTAAGAGTGTGGGGAAGCAAGCAGCTCAGGACATGATCAAGGAAGCAGAGAAATAGGGTGCTGCTCACCAGGACAAAGACAAACCCCAAAGGCACACCCATGGCCCCCCTCCTGCAGCCATGCCCTACCTACCTACGGTTACCGAGTTAATCCCCATCAGGGGACCAATGCCCTGGTGAGGTGAAGCCCCTCATAACCCAATCCGCTCATCTCTAAACCTCCCTGCGTTGCCTCACAGGGGGCCTTTGGGGGAACCTAATATCCAAACCATAACAGTACTTGCACTTGATGGTCTTTGTACTTGGTCGGTGGGGACAATAGATGGCACCCCGGGAGATGCCATCCCAACAGCAGTCTCCGTTCCGAGGGTGAACACAGGTTTGGGAGATGAGAGACAGAAGCCCCTCACCTTCTCAGCCTTCTTTGGACTTCTGTAGGTGGGATGGGGACATGCAGATCGGCAGTCATGTCCAGCGCCCCTGTAAGCACGCTGACAACAGAAACCACCCCAGGTTTGTTTCCATTTTGACTGATCAGCTCTCTGTTGGACTGTCCGTTGGACAACACAGTGTTACTGGCAAGAGGGAGAAGGAGAGGGAGGAGGAGATGATGCTGGTGGCTAATGAAGAAAACAGGTGATGGTCACTAAAATTGAGGGAAGGAGCCCAATGGGGAACCCTGATATCGCCGCACTTGGTGGCAAGGTCATGGGTCTGCAGAGTGCTCAAGGTAGCAAACAGGCCCTGCCCGTTTGAATGGCGCGATTGACTGGCCAGGTGGGCTAATGAGAAGCCAGATCTCTGTACCTGCTTCTAACCTCGGTCTTGACAACGTCAAATCGTACAGACAAAAAACAGGCTGAGAAAGACCTTGAAGACAAGGTCAGAGGGGGCATCAGAAGCATCCTCATCGCTGACGTTGGATGAACCTTTCAGAAATGCAGTTCTGGGCAGCAGGGAGAACAGGGCACTTTGGACTCTCACTGGTGAAAAGAGGCATGAATTGGAAATAGAAGGTGATAGTCCAATAGCCTTAAGCCTCAGGTTGCCAGGTGCATTCAGACACACCAGGTCCGAGTTCTTCATTCTGTAGAATGAACGGCTCTGAGAGGAACTGATTTGTCAGACTCACACAGCAAAGGAGTGGAAGGACCAGGAAGAGAGTCTGCCTCCCAGCTCCAAGTCAGGTGCTTCCTGCTCTCTCTGTCTGCTTTCCCCACCCTTTCTGTGTAATAAGACCCCCTCCCCCCCCCCCGCATCCTGTATTTCCACACTCAAATAAGCACAGTTAATTAGTAAAGTAGGCAGAGTTATTTATTAAGTCACATCAAAAGTTGGGAAACAGTATCTGCTTTAAGTGTAAAATACTAGAATTTTCTTTGATTGTGATAACATTTGACATGAGATCCACCCTCTCAACCAATTGTTAACTAACACTGGGGGTTTTTAATGGTGATGGTGAACCCTTACGAGGAATGACCCCCAGCGAGAGGATCTCGAGTCGGGAAGACGGAAACTCTCTCACCTCCGTACACTGATCCCTGAACCCTGGGGATTGGTATTCATCACTCAGAAGCATGTCATAGGAGGGGAAGGACCATCGAGATGGAGAGTGACTAGGGAACATGGGCACACTTTTCAAATATCTCGTTTTGTGTAACCACAAGGCGTTAACGAGTTGGGAGCAGGCTACACAGAGAGGCAGTACCAAGGAGAATTTTCTTATAGTCAAAAAACGGGGCTGGCCATGGTGTTGCACGCCTGTGATCCCAGTGACTCAGGAGGCTGAGGCAGGAGGATTGTGAGTCTGAGGCCAGCCTCAGCAACTTAGCCAGTTCCTAAGCAACTGGGTGAGACTGTCTCAAAAATAGAGAATAAAAGGGTCTGGGGAATGTTAGCTCAGTACTAAAGCATCCCTGTACCAAAATAAATAAATAAATGAATAATAAATAAATAAATAAATAAGGCTGAACATGGGCACAGGCTGACCTAGGTTGGACACACCTGTACACTGGGCAGATTAACCCTGGGATGGGACCGATGAAGAAATCCAAAGGAGGTTACATTGACCTTGAAATTCCCACTCACCCTAGAGTCTGCCCATGGAATATGCCCCCCCCCCCATGGTACTATGGACAAACACGTGCTTCTGGAAGGAAGGTGTGGCCCACTGATGGCAAACAGAGCTGCAGAGTCAGGCCACCTGGACCAGCAGGGTGGGGCCCCTGTTTCCTTGCAAGAATGATCTTGAGAAAGCCACTTATTCTCTGTACACCTCGATTCTGTAAGACGGGGCTGAGGACCACCTGAACCTCAAGGTTCAAATAGAACAATCCACATAAAACATTCATTGCTGATCCTGCATAGTAAGTACCTGATGAAAGATAGTCCCTATTACAATAAATAACCGTAAAAAAAATAGTATAATCAGCAGCGTGAACCACACCAGCAGGATTCTTATCACGGATCTGTGACCAATGACCATCCTCCTGCTTTCTCGGTCAGTATTTAACCAACTGAGTTCATCTCTGGTGCTGTCCTCTGATAATTCAGCCTTTCCCTTCATCCAATGCACTCGGCTTGTTGACTGAGGGTTTCAGATTTGTTAAATATTGAGTAGCAAAAAGAGGGTGAGCTTGGTGCCTGGGTGTGTTTGGATTTCATTCCTCGCCGTGTGGCCTCTGTCAGGTTCCTTAACTAGCCTGAGCCTCGTTTTCATTCTGTAGCCGCTGGAGACGCTGCTGCCTGTCTCGCAGGTGTGTTTTAAGGATTGGCTCTACTCTCTGAGGTGTGCATGTCTTGCTGGCGGTCATCTTCCGCCACCCGGTTCAGTGCCTGCCACGTAGTAGACACTCGAGAAGCATTTGCCGAATGGTCGGAGGTGCAGGGTCAGTGGGTTGCATATGTCAGGTGGTCCCGGGGCCCGTGGTCTTTTTCTTGTGTGTCACTGATGCCGCTGCCTCTGCCTCACAGCCAGGCCAGGCGGCTTCTTCAGAAATCAAACCTTTGCCTTTATATTCACGTCTTTACCCACATTAACCAAAGGGGGCAGCCGTCAGCATCTTTACCATTGATTTTATTTAAAACAGAGGTTGGCCCCCTCCAAAGGCACCCGGGTCTCATTTCCAATCATTCCTCCACACCCTCCATGTGAGCTCTTTCTGAGAAACCGTGCTGGGGCTTGAAGACCTATCTTCTGGGCTCGTTTTTCTCACCCCACTTTACTGAGTGTCTCTCAGTGACGGTTGTGAGCGGGAGGGAAGTTTCCCGGCTGGGAACCCCTGCATGCAATGGGCCCCTTGGATCGATGGCCACTGGTGTCCCCAGTCTTCCTTACTGAAGCTTGTGGAGGTTAAAGGTGGGGGAGCCTAGTTTATTTTAAAAGCCACCCAAAGGGTATGTCCAAGACAGTGGTCCTTGGCATCTGTGCTGTATGGGCCCCAGAAAGAGCAGACGTGGCTGTTTGTTCAAATCACTGCAGCCCCCCTCCCCATCCCAGGGCATTCTGGGAATGGAGTCGCTGTCTGCAGATGTGGTCTGCAGGTCTGGGTGCAGAGGGGGGAGGTTCCTTGGCTTAACGGTGGTCCTGCTGCTAGGCCTGTCCTGGGGCCCCTGGGCTCTCCTAGCAAACAAAATCTCCAGTAAGAGGAAAATAAAGCGCTCTGGACAGCTCCTGAGATGTTGCCAGCTGTTCTGCTCTTACAAACGACCTGACCCCCCAGCTGGAAGTCCTGAGAGCCGTTGGAGGGCACGCTATTTTTCTGGGCACTGCTTCAAAGGGGCTGTGGTTGAAGACCGGGCTGCTAATCTGGTGGCCACTGTGAGGGATAAAGTTTCCCATGGGCCCCTGGGGAGGGGCTGGAGCGCTCACAGGAGGTGGGGGGTGGTCTGAGCCCCCCCGGCCAAATGTGCTCACAGGGCCATGAGCAAGTGGGCATCTCTGACCCCTGAATGTCCTTGAGCTTCAGAGCTTCAGGAAGGTCACCATGCACTGGGACCCTGTGCGGCACCAATGGCTAGCCAGATGCCCTCCAAGAGGGTCAGGGGTCCTAGCGAGGAGGGGGCAGAGGGAGACAGAGATTCATTAGATCTTCATCGTGAAGATTAGAAATGGCGAGTCAACTGGGAGGGGATCCTTGTGGGTTGATGTTGAGGGCGTGCAGAACCCGAGCTTGTTCCTAGGGGTCCTCTATGGCCCTCCAGCCTCCAGACCTGGGCCTCTACTCCGTACTGTAACTTCCCGCCTTCTGGCCTCACAAGATAGAAAGATGGTTCCTGAAGGTAGGAACCTTGTCTACCTGGATGCTGCCGGATCCCCAGGATGTGGCATGGGATTGCAGACACGTTATCCCTTAAATACTTGTGGATAAACATTGAAGGAGTGGATAAGTTAATTCCAAGCACACTTGGCAGGAGGAGGGGGAGGACAGGGAGGGGAGGGGACAGCATCAAAGTAAAACAAGCCAACAACCCCACACCATGACAGAGGGACATAGGACAGGAGATGGGGCCCAAGGGGCCGACTGGCCTGCTTTGCCCCCTTTTTGGCCACTGCAGGGGACCAGGGCAGTGTCAGGGCTAGAAGAGCCTTTGGTGGGGACTCCCGGCAGGCAGTCGTGATGGGGTCATGGCAGTCAAGCTGGGAGCCTCGGGTCCTCATCTGTAGGTGGCTTGGGCGTTTCCTTTCACAGAGCCGTCAGTCAGCTCACTGGGGACTCCTGTAGCAGTGTCCTGTGACTCACCTCCATCTTGGTGTGAATCTTTAGTATTTTGGGAAGGGTCCCTTTTTGGTCTCCCAGATCACACTATTAGGCACTTCTTCCTTCAGGACTTCCGACCCCACAGGATCAACCCCAAACCTTCCCATCTTCCCTACCCGGTTCCTTTGGTCCGCCCCCCCACCAGTCTTGTTCATTCATTCAGTGAACTTTTGGGAACCTCTGCTACATTCTAGACACTATGCCAGGTGCAGGTGTCCCAGGTTGTCCTTAGGAATGCTAGTGACCCCCGAGGAACCGGTCACTAAAGATCACTGCTGGAAGGAGCCGCAGGAGGACCCACTCCACCTGGGGCCGGCAGAAGCTTCCCGAGGTGGCGGCCTTTCAGCCTGTGGGCCTTTCAGGAAGACAGAGGAATGGCAGAAGCCCAGGGAGGGAGGCATTTTTGCTAAGACTGGGGACATCCCAGGACAGGCCAGCGTAGAGGGGGCATGCTGGGCAGGGGCTGGAAGACTTGCAGTGGTACATCTTAAAGTGGGGCCAGCTCTGGAGAGTTGGTCAAGTGAATCCTGTAGACTCTGTGAACCCCCGGGGGGGGGTGGGCAGGGGCTTGGGGGGGATGTGGGTGGAGCCTGTGGGTCCCTCTGGCTCTAGGAGAATGAGAGGGGCTTTGTGGCCCAGGGCCACCTTTCCCTCTTGCGTCTTTACGGCTTCCACGGACCATTCCTGACCTCCCTTTGCAGAGTGAGCCTCGGTGATTCCCGTCAGGCTTGGTGAACCCTTGGTGGCATTTCTGGCTGCTTGCAAACCCAGACCTCAGAAGTGCCGTGTCCCTTCCCAGGTGGGAAGTTCTCCCTCCCTGGGAAAGTCAGCCCTGCGTCCAGAATCCAGCCAACCCTTGGGCTTTTCCCCTGGTTTGGACCCAATGATCCGTATCTTTCTCCCAAATTGCCAGTGGCCCAGGAAGCAATTAAGGGTGACTGGCTTTAAAAGCAGTTAGATTAGAAATTAAGTGCATTAATCCCAAACTAAGCATACGCCTGGGTGGTGACGCTTACATTTGGCCTCTTAATAGTTGACCATTGAGGTCGGCTCTTCAGCCAGGAAAACAGGAGTGGGGTTCCGGGCTTGTTCTGCGTTCCTCTTGGGTCATCTCCAAGTTCCAGGTAGCCTGACCTTCTGGGCCCGCGTGCCCTCCCTCAAACCCTCTCTGGCCCCTTTATTTCATACCCAACAGATACCAGCTGGGGCCTGGTGCTTCCCGGGCTGCCCAAGCAGAAATGCTCGGTGCTTAGAAGGTGAGGGGAGCCCCACGCTCCCCCTCCCTCCCGGGAGGCCCAGTTCAGGGCATCCCCGGGACAGCCTTGCCCGGGGGACCCCAGAGCACAAGGCGGGCACTGAGCCCCGGGAGGGAGCACCGGGAGATTTTCATATCCTCTCGGTTTTAATAGCCTTCGCTGAGATGGAAACTTGGGCTGAAATGATTTGCATCTCTCCAGATTCCCTGAGTGTGTGTGTGTATTTGGGTTTATTTTTAGCCACAGGCGTTCATTTCTTGCCAAAAAAACCTGCTTAAATAAAACCAAGATTAATATTTTTACTTAACGGAAAGAGTTAGTCAGGGCCGGCTTTGAACTGGAGACTGTTATCTTGATGGGGAGGGCATCTGAACGTCTGGCCTTGGCTTTGACATCAACGAGCAGGGCCTTTGAAACTGACAAGAGAGAAGGGCCCTGGGGACCTGGGTAGGATGCAGGAGGAGACTACTTGTGGGGGCCAAGGGGGGCGTCTTCCTGGAAGGGCGGGAAGTGGGGCCTGGATTTGCCTGGGCCCAGATGCTCTTCTGCCGGTCTCCTCACCCCTCCTCCCAGGTCTTCTCCAGACTTCTGCTACTTCTAGATCCACGTGCAGCAAACCCAGTCTCTCCTGCAGGACGGGCCAGATCCCTCTCCCCTGTCACCCCCAGGCAGCTCCCCCGCCCCTCCCCCAGGCAGACTCCACCCCCTCTGTGACTGGGGGACTCCTGGTAGCCCTGTGCCTGCCTCGCTTCCCTGGGATCGCCTGTCACCTGTACCTCTGGCCCCTGAGTTCCTAGGGCCCTCATTTCTCCTGGTGTCCTTGAGGCCGGCCAGTCCCTAAAGTTCGGTAGCGTGGCCCCCGGCTCCTGTGACCCAGCAAGGCCCAGGACTTGGTTGTTTCCCACAGTGGACACCAGAGAGTTATTTATCTATTTTTAAGTCACCCTCCTCCACGTGGGGCGCTTTAGACACCAAATAATATTTAGTTTCATGTATTCAGCAAAAATACACTAGGTGCCCTACTGTGTGCCCTGTGAGGCTTCTGCGTTGTGTCTAAAGGTGCCAAGTGTCTGGTGGGGCTCCGTGAGCCTGGGGCATGGTGTGGGGGCTGCTGGGGAGGGGAGGGTTGTGCTGGCATCAGGGATCAGAGACGGTCCCCTGACCTGGTGACTTGAACAGGGGAGGGAGGGAGTCCCTGTGAGGGAGGGGGAGATGCAGGGACAGGGCCTGGGGTGTGTTTGGGGTGCTGGGAGCTGGGGGACTGGAATGGAACAAGTCACCATTTCCTGCGGTGGAGAGGGCCCTGGGACGCCCAGGTGTGGGTGAGGCTCTGTGTTGGAAGGCTTGGACTTCAGAGGTCTTACTGGTCCTCAGGTGTAAAAGCAGACTAAAGGTAGGCCTTGGAGAGATGCGTGCAAAGGTCCTGGGGTCCTGGCTTGGAGTCCGCACAGAAGTGGGAGGAGTCATTGTGTGGGTTGCATTGAAAGCCACGGCGGAGTGTGAATATGAGGAAGACTCAGAGCCCACTGATGAATGGATTGGAGCCTTGTGAAGGTCATGGGTGACTCTGACATGGGCAGGTCGGAGGAGGGGCTTAGGTCACTGAAAGAACCCATTGAGTTTGGCCATTGTCACCCAGGATTTATATGCCAGGATGGGCAGTGACTTGCTCAGGGTCATCCTGAGGGCCAAGGGTGCTTCTCTAGGGTTCTCTCCATCTGCCCAGCCAGCTTCTGAGTCTTTTAGAAGATTTTCAGGGGGGACGTGGGACTGCGGTGACCCACAGGCTGGAACCAGCTGGCCCGAGTCAGGGCAGGGCCAGGCCCCTGCTGTCTGCCTTCCTCTTTGTGGCCCCCTCTCTACTCAAACATGGACATCATCAAAGTCTCGCCAAAGAAATGGCAGAACTTTGAGGCGGACCTTGAAGCGGTCACCGGGGAGGATGCTGCAGTCCCTCGGGGGCTGGGGAAGTGCCAAGTCCCGGGCGCGTCCAGGCCCCTCGTGCTGTTTTCCTGGGATGAGTGAGTTGAAGGGGCCACCAGGGCTCACCAGCAGCCCTGTCCACGGGTGTCACCTGTCTAGCTTCGAGGGGATGAAGTGCCTTTGAACAGGGATGTTGTCTCATTTAGTCAATCAGCCTGGTTAATCGAAACTCCCAGGGTGGCGGGAAACACCATTAGGGTTCCTGTGCTGGGGAGCAGGGAGCATGTGCCGCTGCATTGCTGATGGTGGTTAGCGGCAGATGGCCTTTACTACCGTGTGTGTGCGTGTGTGTGCGTGTCTGTGTGTCTGGGAAGGGTGCAGTGGGGTGGCTAGGGGCTGTGGAGCTGTTGGGGACTTAGGAGGAGTCCCCTCTGGTCTGCAGCAGAGCGGACACTGGGGTGGGTGAGAGTATAGTTATCAGCTATTCTGCGACCGGCACAGATCCTCTGTAAAGACTTAAAGGTCGTCTCCTAACCCGGGAGACTCTTTATTTCTTTCCCCCACTGGATTGCAAAACTGCTCCCAAGGTAGCGGATCCTCCTTTCCATGATTGGGAAACTCTAGGACAACCACCATAACTGCCACCTTCCGGGGTCCGTCTGAGGACACAGGTGACAGGCACACAGTGGTGGTGTTGGGTGAGGGGTGGTCGCTGTCATCCAGCTGCCATTCTTCTCTAGACTTGGGGATGCAAAGAAATGGCCGCCCTGGGTGGGAAGGGGCGTGGGCAGCGGGGAGCCTGGCTCTGCCCTCCCTGCACGGCCTGGGATGCAGAGTCCTGGCCCCCCGGGGGCTGCTGCAGTTGGGCCTGTGCTTGGACGGTGGAGCCAGGGTCCTGTAGGGTCCCTCCTCGTGATGGGGACAGGAGGGGAAGATGAGCTGAGCAGGGAGACTGGGTTCAGTGAAGGGTCCTTGTTCCCCAACCTGCCAAGCCGCAGCCTGGTTTCAGCCCCCGGCCAGCCGTGGAAGGCCCGGCCTTCAGTGGGGCAGAAAAGTCTGGATGTGGATGAGGATGTCTGGGTGGGGAGTGGAGGGAGGAGGAGGGCCGGCTCCGGGGTGTCCTCGGGATGGCTGATGAGCAGCAGATGTGCCGTTCCCAGGGGCCCCCGGTAAGCTGCCCTGGGAGCCGAAGCCTGTTTGCTGTGGAAATTGTTTTTGTTTAAACCTTGAGCTGCTGAGGACCACGTGGCCAGGGAATGGAGGCCAGGGGTGGGGTGGGGAAGGGACGCTTCTGGAAGAAGTGGGCTCTGGTGGCCTTGTTTTTGCAATCTCTCCCAGCCTTCCCGCCAAGAAGATTACTTCAAAGAAGGAAAGACAACTCAGTAGACTTTCGAGCCTGCATCCCCGGGGCCTAGGATAGACTTAAGAGGTGTCCAGATGTATCTGTAGGTCAGTGTGGCAACTCTGAACACACGTGCGTACACGCGCTTGCACACACACACACACCCCAGTTTCTTTTTTCAGGACCACTCACATCGTGGGCCAGCGCTTGGCCATGGGTCAGTTTCTTAGAAACTTTTTAGTTCAAATATTACTTACTCCTTAATCTCTATAACCCCAGCAGGCCAGATTCCCTTCCCAGGGGCAGACCCAAAGGGACAGGAGAGGCAAGAGGCTGAGATTCAGACTGAGCCGCATTCCTCCCTGGCCTGCCTGGCACTTCTGTCCCTGTGAGATTTGTCCCCTAACACCATCTGTTCACCCTGTCTCCCTGCTACACAGCGTCTTCGGAAGCCAGAATCGGGGCTTCCATTTCTTGCTCTTGCCTCACGGCCCACCCAGTGTTCCAGATGCCGACCTGGTTCACACCGGGTTTGGCTTTGCTGTTAGAGGACAGTGTGGGGGCTGCTCCCCAACAGGAGCAGGAATCAGGAGAACCTGTGTCCACCCTGGCTTGTCCACACAGCGGGCTTTAGCGGCCACTCCCAGGTGGAGGGAACAGCCGAACGCAGCCAGCGGCCAGTTTGGGAGCTGTGTTGCCCTTGGGGGGCCGTGATCCCCCCCTTCTGTGACCCCTGGGGGAAGGCCCGGGGGAGCCCTTGCTGCTGGACACAGAAGCCCAAGGTCGCAACAGTGCACATCTGAGTTGCAGAGGAGAAACCAAAGCAAATGAAGATGTTTTCATTCACAGGCCAAAGAGGCGGATCTGGAGTTGGCCACGATTTGACGGGAGGACTTTGTGACTCTGTCTGGAAGAGAACTGAATGTCACTTGATCTTAGTTCAGTTTAGTGGAGTTTTATTTTTGTGAGGAAGACACTGGCGTGGCCTCTGTCCTGGGCCCTCTCGCCTCCGTCTTTCTGGACCATAAACACCTCTCGTGGTCCCGGGCCTGCTGGGCTGCTCGCGGGCTGTGTAGTTGGAACCCAGCAGGTGTGTGCCAGGCCTAAAACACCTTGCACACCTGATCTGACTGCTGTGTTTAGGTCCCCACCTCTCCCTGCAGTCCCACAAGGAACGCTCTGACGGGTTCGCCTTTCCTCAGGTCCTCAGGAGAACCCCTGGCCTTAGCTGACAGTGCTCCAGGATGCTAGCAGAAGCATGGGGCTTGGGATGCGCCACACTCTGCTCTTAGCGCTCATACTCAACCCTCACAGCAACTTTAGGAGGTTTTATCACTCCCGTTTTATAGATTCGGATGCTAAGGCTCAGAGAGGTTTAGTAACTTCCTGAGGGTCACATAGCACCGATGCTGAACCTGTCAGGTTCAGGAGAAGTGTGTCACTTCTAAGCTGCTTGAAAGGCACTGGGCCAATAAAGTCAGAGAGATTTAGGAGGGAAAAAGACTCAGGAAGGCCACCTAGTAACGGAGGAACTCTCTATGGTAACTTTTTTCTTTTCTGTTTTAACTTTCTGACAACAAAATCCTATTCTCATTTTCACAAGGGCATCCTGCGATGCAAGGGTTGGCAGCTTAAGTATGACTTGAGGTAGCGAGGAGTGACAGGACCTTAGACTCCAGTGGCTCAGGCCACTTTGGGTAAGAGCAGCGTTGCAGAAGCCCCGGGCAGTACCCAGGTTTGCGGGGCAGGGCTGCTTAAGCATTTTATGTCTGAATCTCGTGGAGCCATTTCTGAGCCAGGAAAGGGTAGAGGTTGCTCCTCAGAGGCTCCCCTTGCCCCCCACCACCACCCGCCCTGTTGAAGTAGCAGATGAGGTCAGATCACGGAGGAAGGATCACGGGAAGGTCCGGCAGGCCCTGTTTTCTGCCTGGCGTTTAGCTGTTCCAACCTGCCCATGGGTGACGGAGGGGAAACTGTCCCTGGGCTTCGGGAGGCTGGCTGGCTGCCCAGGCTCTGCTCACGGTCAGACCTGGAGGTAGGCGCGGTCTCAGAGGCTGGCCTGGGACCCCGTCAGCCTCTGGTTTGTAAACAGATGCGGGAAGACCCCGCGCCTCCTCCTAACCAGAGCTGCCCGGGCTAAGTCGCAGCCTCTGCCAGTGGACGCGGTGTTTAGCCATCCCTGGCAAGGCAGGGCTGGAGGGGCTCTGGAGGCATCTGAGTCCTGACTTCATGCCTGACCGGAAGGGGAGGGTCCAGCCTCATCTGGGAGGAATCCAGAAGGGGTGGGGGTTGTGTAAAAAATTCTGTTTATCAACCTTTTTTAAAATATCTACTCAAAAAGTGGCCTGGAACCAGGGTGTGTGCCTATGTGTCTGAGTTCAGTGGAGGCTGGGGTAGGCCGAGGTGACAGCGTCTCAGAGCTGGAAGGCTTCAACTTGCAATTCAAAATTCCAGCAGGACCCCTTGCCTTCCCCTGCAGGTCCTGGGGGGAGAGCACCAGCCCATCTGTGGAGGCCCCCGCAGCGGGCCCCTTGCCCTCCGTGCTCCTTCCTGCCATTGGAGGATGTCTCCTTTGAGTGCCACTCTCTGCAATATCTTCCCTCCTTTCAAGACCTGTCCACTTGCTCCTTCCTGTCTGGTTTGCAGGAATACTTGAGGATACTCTTGGGGGCCTAGCTTCTTATCATCTCAGAGTCAGCCCCTCTGTGTGGATCAGAAAGTCTCAGAAAGAGGACGCGCCTTCTCTTCGCCCTCAGTGTCCTCATCCCCGTGGTGTGGACGCTCACAGTACTCTTGTCCAGGAGTAGAGGAGGGAACGGGTACACATAGTAGGTGCACAGTAAACAGGAGCCGATTCTATTGTAACCATCCTTCCCTGGTCAGCCCATCTCATGATGATATTAATAACATCTGTCTAAGTAAACTGCATCAAAGACAAGGTCAAGTTCACCTGTACCATCCTGCCTAATCCTTCCAGGCAGGAGTTTGGAAACATTGTGATTCCTGTTTATAGAAGAGGGAAGGGAGTCCAGAAACAGAGGGCACTCGCCAAAAACGATGGCCATCAATGTCTGGGCTTGGAACGGAACCGCTCAGCCTGGCCCGGGAGCCCCGTTCCCAGCCCTTCCTGCATTCCCATAGAGCGGTTCTCCTGTCCCCCTTGGTATCAAGGCACTGGGTCCTGAGAGCCCAATCAGAATGCTGCCCAGGGACACTGAGGGAGCTTGGGTGCATCAATCCTGTGGACATGTTGGACCTGGATCATTCACTTGTGCACCAGAAGCGCCCCAGTGAGGTGGCGGTCAGGCATTGGTGCTAGTGGACAGGGAACAGGACTGGGGGACCATGGTTTTGTCAGTAGGCATCAGAGGGAGGACAGGAAGTGCTGACGAAGTCGATTTGGGACTATGGTGTAGCCACAGGGAAGAACCCCCAGACTGTGCTGGGGTGAGGGTGGCCTAGGGACTTGCAGGCAGACAGTGGGGAGCCTGGGGTCCTTAGCATGGACAATAGCTGCATCTCCTTCCTCTACCCTCGCTCGCCCTGGGTCTCAGCCTCCTCCTGATACACACTAGCGTCTGTTCCCATTGGCTTGAGGGCAGAGAGCCATTCCCGGCCCCGCCTGGGGTTGGTGACCCACCGAGGTGCCCCCCTGTGTGGTCAGCTGCGTAACCTCGGCCCTGTCTCTCTCCTGTCTCTGCAGTGATCCGGGCCAAGGTGGTGGGGAAGAAGCTGGTGAAGGAGGGGCCCTTCGGCACCCTGGTCTACACCATTAAGCAGATGAAGGTGAGTGGCTTTATCTCCCCGGCTCCAGGAGGGTCCTGGGGGTTGCCCATGGGATCCTGGCCAAGGGAGGCTGAGTCGGGGGGGATGTCTGAGCCCTAGGCCTTCTGCCTGCAGGAGGGGCTGCAGCTCAGGCAACAGGAGGTGACAGGCAGGAGGAGTGGTGCAGGTGAAGCCACCCAGAGGTGCTCATTAGGAGGCCGAGCTCTGGAGCCAGAGGGCGGAGGGCCTTGTTCCTGGGCAGCCGTGAGACCTTGGCCAAGCCATTGGTCTTCCCTGGGCCTCTGTCTTCCTCTGAGGCCACCAGGTGGCCTGAGATCTTCACACTGACACCTCACCCATCATCCCCGGGGTGGGGGTGGGGGGCGGCGTGCCCCGCTCCCAGCTCTGGCTGACTCCTTCATCCCAGTGAGTTGGGATGTCATGTCGTGAGATCTGTCGCTGAGCATGAGGACGTCGTGAAGCACTGGGGAAGAGACCTCAGACGGGACATCCGGAGAGGCTGCCCCCTGGGCTCAGCCATACTTCTGACTCGCTCACTGGCCTCGGCCTCGGCCTGTTTCCTGGGCCTCAGTCTTGCCGTCTGTTCCTCTTCATGGCTTGGGCTTGACCTCCAAGGGGCTTCCGGCTCGGGCATTCTAATTCCAGGGGGTTGGCAGTGCCACTCCAGCAGGAGCTGGTGGTGCACTCTGGGAAGGTGCCTCGTGTTTCCTGGGCACAGAGGCCTGGGGCTTCACCCTGAGCCGAGGCCACTCCTGCAGCCCTGCCTTAGTGAGGGTCTCCTGTGAGCAGAAGCTGGAACCAGGACGCCCACGGGGGATGTCGAGTTCCTTTCTCGGGACTGTGGTCAGGTTGGGAGAGGAGAGTCCTGCATGGGACTGAGCAGTAGTTCGAGATTTGATGTGCTCAGGTCCAAGGAAGCTGCTGGCCCTCTGACTCATGGCTCATACGATGTCCCCAGGCATTCGGGTGGGACCTGGCGTGCAGTGGGGACTTGGTGGACGTTTTTCCACCTGATCGTGGGATGAGGCTGGGACCCTAGAGATCTGGAAACTGCCGGAGGAGATGAGCTTCAGCCCTCATGGGGACTCGAGCTCGGGGAGGGACAGAGTCCACAGTGGTAGCCGGCCATCCGGGAGGCCAGCCTCAAGGCCTCATTATTCCTTTCCTGGGGCCTGAGGCTAGCTGCTCTGATTTTGTGGAACCTGTTGCTTTGGATTCAATTTTGGAAACATCTGCAGCCTTCTGGTTATGTAATTCCAGAGTCAGGCCTGGCCAGTTGCCCTCGCCTCCCTGAGCTCAGTCATGAGACCGCTGGTGTCTTCAGAGGCCCTGGGGAGCGGAGCGTGGGCGGAGGTGGGGAACCAGCAAGGGCAAAGCCCACTTGGCAGCCCCTGGCGTCCGGCACAGGAATGCCAGCGCATATTAGACCCGAGTAGAGTTTGGCAACACAGTGCCAGCCTGCCCTGCCCTGCCCTGCCGTGGTCCTCATCACTGGACCCCGAGGCTAGCAAGGAGCCAGGAGGGAGCTAGCTAGAGGCGGCAGTTCCTAGGCTGGCTGGCCTTCCCTCCTACCTTCCAGGCCAGGGCGACCAGAGCCCTGTCTGTCTGCAGAATGTCCCATCCCCCTGACTGGTGTCACATCAGCCAGTGGCACTTGTTAAGAGCCAGATGCCATGTGCTCACCCGCCAGCCTCTGAGCACAGCCTCCACTCCAGGCTGGGGACCCGGGGTGAGGAACGCCACGCAAAACTCTTTCATTGACTTCCGACTGAGGCTCAAAGGGGAAATGTAACTCCAAGAACCGGGCATTGAATTCAAGACAGATCTGGTTCCTAAGCTGAGGTATTGGGTCCCCTCCTGGTCCTGTGTGTCCTCATAGGAATTCCCAGATCTCCCTGCTCCCTGACTTCACTCACCAGTCACACTGACTCTCCGACTGGCCCAGCATTATGACCCTTAGCTCAGGCCAGTGCCTTTCAGGCCACCTGCCTGCAAGTCAGGGAGGATGCCGTCCACCCACCCACCCACCGTTTCCTTCCTTCCACCTTCTCTGTGCTTAGCCCTGGGCCGTGAGCTGGGGCCGCAGTGATAATACTTGTTACAATTCACACAGGACAGCATGCAGGCGGCATGTAGTGAGCATTTGGTCTGCACCAACCATTCTGTTAACCTTTGCAGAGGTCAGTCCTCATGTCTGGGTGCAAAACAGCCACACTTCACCCTCTATTTTACAGGTGAGGCCCCTGAGAGTTGGAAGGTTATGAGACAGTCAGGATCGTGCATCTAGAAAGTAGTAAAGCCGACCTAGGCCGCAGGGTCTTTGCCAGCAAGGAGGTAACAGAGATAGTTACTGATAATAACCAACCGGGGCTGCAGGCCGACTGGTTATTCCCACCGGCTTTGGGTCTCCCCCTCACCCCCCTTGTGCTAGGTCCCCCAGGGAACCAAAAGAGGTCGGCCTGGATTCCTCCGTGCATGATCCCGCCCGTAGCTCTTGACATGCAGCTGCAGAGGGTGGATCCGAAAAATCTGGGGAGGAGGGAGGCAGGAGAGCGGAAGGCGGGTCCTTGTGGGTTTTGGCAGCGTTCTTGGGAGGCTCTGTTTTGGCAGATTAGAGAGTCAGAAGGGGGAGATGAGGGCTCCCCTCAGCTGAGGGGACTGAAAGAGCTTAGAGAACATGAGACCCCAGCCCTGCCTGGCCTCTGATGCCAGGTGGGCAGACCCCCCCACCAGCTGCTAACTTCACAGGCTCTGACCCTTCCCTAGGGCAAACCTCGAGTGTGCAGAGACCCATGGGTGTGTGGTGAGGGGTGCAGGCACCAGAACGTGGAGGCAGCTCATTGCAGACCCAGACTTGGAGGCTAGCGGGGGCCCAGGCACTGAGCCGTAGTGCAAAGGTGGAAGTTTCCAGAACTGGCCGCTGTAATCTGTGGGGACCTTATCTCCCATCAGGACCATGAGAAAGCTGTCCACTTTGCCAGGAGCTGTTGTTTGTGCAGGCTCTCGGGCAGGCTGCAGGGGACAACACGTGGGGGACATTATGTCCCAGCTGGTCCCAAGAGAATCCTGGAGGACACGTGCTGGTCATGAGCTTTGCACGTCCTGACTGTGAGCAGGACAGATCTGCTGGGCGGTCAGAATGCTCGGCCCCTGGCCCCTTCCCTCAGCAGTTTGTCTAATCAAATAAGCAAAAGCAGGTCTGGCTTTGAAGCTGCAGCTGGAAGGCTCTCTGGCCCCCAGCCCACAGGGAACCGCCCTCCCGCCCCCCACTCTCCTGGGCCGAGACTCTATGGGGTAGGCAGAGTCCAGCTGGATGAGAATGGCCTGCTTCTGAGCAGGGCTCTGGGCCAGCCTGAACCACCACCACTGCTCCTGAGAGGTGATACTGGGCAGAGCAGGGACCAAACCCTCCACTCCTCTCCTCCCCAATTTTGGAATAACTGGTTTTAAGCTAACTTTTACTCAATGCTGTCTGCCAAGTGCTATTCGAAGTCATCTAATTCTCAAAGCCACAGATGAACAAACTGAGGCCCAAGGAGAATAAGGAACTTTCCAAGTGGCTAAAATAGGTCAGGGACAAGATTCAAACTGTCAGTCCACGGAACCTGCCTTTATCACTAATCCTCCGAGACACTGGTTGGATTAGGTGACCTTTGGTGTCCTCTATGGTTTTCTATGGTTCTCTGGTTTCAGGATGTTAGAAACCTAGTCTAAGCCTCTCAGATTTGCCAAACCAATTCTCAGTCTTCTGTGATTGCAGACACAATATGCCTGTCCATAATCAGACGATTACTATAAAGGGAAGACAAGTCAATGGGTAGAATCTACCTTCGCCATATTGTTATTTTCAGATTTAACCCCCAGCATGTCGTCCTGTGTTTTTCAGGCCCTGTTTTCTGTCCTGTACCCACAGCTCTCCTGTGGGTGAGCTCGAGGAGCCATGTTAAAATACGGGCTCCTTCAGACGGAAGTAGTGCGGAGGCCCAGTTGATTGCAGTGAGCATTTCAGATCTCTGGACCCTCCACAGGGTCTTGACTCTGCCCATAAAACAGAGAGAGAAAGGAGAGACAGACACAGAACGAGCTGAGGTTCTCAAAGGCTGGGCCCCAAAGACCTAAGCAAGTGCTCAGCGGAAACCTTTACCCAAACCTCGAGGAACGCTTGCACCAACGTGAGAACGTGCTGGGCACAGAAGTAAGGGTGGGGTGTTCTTTGCGGGCCACACTGGATGGCTGCAGCAGTAGGTCCTCTTTAAGCCAGCCGGGTGCCATCCTGACCTGATGCCCTGCTGACCCCCGTGGCCTAATTAAAAACCAAGTGTGGCCAGGACTTTGGCTGTGTTTCCTTGTGTACCTGTGAGGCCTTCAGGGAGAAGACGGGTTCAGAAAGGAGACATCTGAATCCATTCTGGTTCTACTTAATAATCATTAAATGCTTAGTTAGAAATCTTTGCATTTTGTGTACATGTTTATGAGGCTCCTCTGGAGTAACGATCCTAACGCCTTCCCCAGATGCTCAGAAGAATTAACAACATGGGGAACTCTAGGCCTGAGTCCGGCTCTCACCCGCCGCACAGAATTTCTGTCTTAAACAGGCAGAGAGCTTCCCAAACCCCTGAGGTCCAGTGGGAGACTTTAGGAGGATAAAGGTCCTTGTGACCCTCTACCCTTGCCCACCAGCCACTGGTTAAGAGAAGACGAGGTGGCAGTCAGCCCATCAGACCGAGTGCAGGCATGAAGGAGGCACCAACGGGGGTGTGTGTGTCTGGCTTTGTATTAATTATCATAAGTAAATTAATAACGCATGCCAGGGACTAAAGTAGGGACATTGTCCTATTGTAAAGCCTTGGGACAGGCCCAGAGACCACACGTGGCCCAGGGCCTGAGCACTCTGAGGCCCAGCCTGGGTGCCCAGCCCGCCCTCCGCGGCTCACACGGAGGATACGGTTGCCTGGGCACATGGAGGCCTGCTGACACTTGTGGACTCAACCCGGAATCGCAGAGTGGATTAAGCCTCTGTGACAGTCCCCGGGTCTGTGAGCGCACACTGACAAAGGAGCCTCAAGAGCCATAAATGGAAATGGCATTTGCTGCAGCAGAAGACGGCGCAGGATGAGGGTGAAGAGCGCGGACTCCGAGGTCCACTGCGTAGACTCTATGGCCTCGGAAAGGCCACGGGACCGTCCCGCGGCTCCTGCTCCTCGTGGGTACCAGGGCAGGATGAGCCGCCTCGCGGGGCCTTATGGGCATTAGATGAGTTGGGACCACAGCAGACTCTCCAAACCTCAGGGGCTGTGGCCGGACGGCTCTCCTGTCTCTCCCTTCTCATGACAACCAAACGCATCTCCAGACATTGCCAGGTGTCCCTCCCGTTTCCAAGGAGGGAGCAGTGCCTCCATTCAAGAGCCACTGTATTAGATTACGGCATAGATGAAAATGGTGGGGTGTCAGCGCTCGCATACGGTTCCACTTAACAATCATTAAATGCTTAGATAGAAACCTTTGCATTCTGTATACATGTATATGAGGCTGCTCTGGAGTCACCATCCTAACACCTTCTCCAGACGCTCAGAAGAATACAAACATGGGCCCCCCCAGGCCTGGGTTCAGGTTCCCCAGCCACACAGAATTCCTGAGTGTCGTCTGCAATGTGGGATTCATGTTCTCAGGATACCCGTGCACTTTTGTACCTGAAAAGTGTCAAGGATGTCGTGCGAATGCTGGTTGGCTGCCTGTCCTCTCAGAGCTCAGGGCTGTGGCGGGAAAGGCAAGGGGACCCGTTTCATAGCAATTTCTTTGGATTTATGAAAAGGTGTTGGGATTTGAGAAATATGTGGCTGGAGGGATGTTGTGGGGCAGCTAGAATGGGGAATGGGACTGGCAGGACCGGGTCCCCAAGAAAGGCACAAACTAACTCAGAAAAAAGGACAGGTGGCCTCCTCTGGGTGAAGGAGGTCCTGGGTGGGTAGGTCTATGACTTAACGTCTGCAGAGGGGGACCCTGTCCTTTAACTCAGATGACGGCGTGCTGTCTGGGCCCTGGGTCTCTTCTCATGACGTCCTCTCTGCCCACAGATGTACCGAGGCTTCACCAAGATGCCCCATGTTCAGTACATCCACACGGAAGCCTCCGAGAGTCTCTGTGGCCTGAAGCTGGAGGTCAACAAGTACCAGTACCTGCTGACAGGTAATGGCCACAGAAGCACCGACGCCAGGTGGTCTTGGAGCTGACGGGTCTGGGGAGCTGACTCGGGGTCCTGAGGATATTAGCCTGGGTCCCGTGATCCTGAGGCGTCCCCACTGTCGAGTCCAGAACTCTTCCTCAGCTGGACAGGGCCTTTGGTGGCTCCCACACCGAGGCCGGGTTTCGGGGTCATCCTGGGCCCTCTCGATCTCTAATTTGTCAGCTTTACCGTGAGTGCAGATTCTGTCCCACTGCACCTTGCAGACAGCCTGTCAGGCCTTTGTCTGAAGGTCGTCACCTTGGGCAGTCAGTGCAGTAACAGGAAAAAGCAAACCCATCAGGAGGGGAGCGAGGAGCAGGCTCTAGGCCTTGTTCCGAGGCCCAATGGTTCTGGGCCAAGCGCTCAGCCTCTTGGGCCTCATCTCCTGTGAACAGGGGGCCACGGCCGACTCTGAAGGGGTTGGGGAAAGTGAAATAGAATCGTGGGTCTGATGACTGCCCAGCACGGTGCCTGGCCATAGGGCCCTCCCTCTGGCTGGGCTCTGGACCCAGCAGCTCTCCTCTGGCCCCGCCTCCTCCCCAGGCCGCGTCTATGATGGCAAGATGTACACAGGGCTGTGCAACTTCGTGGAGCGGTGGGACCAGCTCACCCTGTCCCAGCGCAAGGGGCTGAACTATCGCTACCACCTGGGGTGCAACTGCAAGGTAAGCCTGGGGCAACTGTACCAGGAATTAAGGGGATTAACATAGCAGCTCAATATCTGGTATACAGTAGGCATCAATAAACGTGAGTTAGTGTTACTTATGTTACCACTAAAGGACTGGTGTGTTCGGCCATCCCCTGCAGTGGTCCTAGGGTCTGAATGTAGACTTGGAGCGGCACCAGGCCCGGATTCCCTCACTGTTGGTTGTATCTTATTGCAGATCAAGTCCTGCTACTACCTGCCTTGCTTTGTGACCTCCAAGAACGAGTGTCTCTGGACCGACATGCTCTCCAATTTCGGCTACCCTGGCTACCAGTCCAAACACTATGCCTGCATCCGGCAGAAAGGTGGCTACTGCAGCTGGTACCGAGGGTGGGCCCCCCCGGACAAAAGCATCATCAATGCCACAGACCCCTGAGCCCAGACCCAACCCCGCCTCACCTCCCTCCCTTCCCGCTGAGCTTCCCTCGGACACTAACTCTTCCCAGATGATGACAATGAAATTAGTGCCTGTTTTCTCGCAAATTTAGCACTTCGAACACTTAAAGAAACGCCTGTGCTGTCTATGGAGTTGATTTGGACTATCCTCCTGGCCCCCTGCACCCTTCTCTTTGGTTTTGACATCACCCACTTCCACCTGAGAATTTCTGGCCCATGCCTATCTTCGTGATAGATAGATAACGTCTATTTTTTTAGGAAAACAGAAATCGAAAAGCCTACCACATCCGGGCATTGTAATCCCTACTCCGCTCTCTTCTCTCCCACTTGACCATCTCCACACCCTCCTCCCCGTGTCCTCCTCCACCCACTACAGAAAGGACACAGACAAAAGAAGCTGCCGGAAGGCCAGCTCTTTCTAGATCAGTCTAGGGCAGCACCAGGCAGACTCAGGGTGTGCAGAAGATCTTACACCCGGAGGACATGCTACTGCAGGTCCCAGCCAGACTGCCCATCCGAATCTGCGAGCCAGAGTGCGGGAGGGAGGAGCCGACTTCAGGGGAGGGTCTGAGACACGCGGCACACGCGGTTCTCCCAGCCCTGTGATGCTTGGGTTGACCAGATGTTTCTGAGCCTGGAGCAAGCAGCCAGGCCAGATGACAGAGCTTTCTCGGTTGGTGACGACTTAAACATCTGCCTGCAGTCAGGAGGCACCTCGCTTCCTTGTGCACAAGCTCAGGTGAAAGACTGAGATGAATGTCCTTCTTCTCCCCCACCTCCCTTAAGATGTCCCGGGAAACTCTTTGGGAGGTCTGGCCCGGAGGTTGCCTTGATGTAAATCAGAGAAAGACACACACTTTACGCTATCCACAGATATAGCCATGTAGATTTGGGTAGAGATTACTATTTCCAAAGTAGAGTTTAGCTCACCTGGGGGGGATGTGTTTGTATCCACATTTGCATACGCCCACATGGGGACATAAGCTAATTTTTTTACAGGACACAGAATTCTATTCAATGCTGTTAAATACGCCAATAGTTTAATCTCTATTTTGTTGTTGTTGCTTGTTTGAAGAAAATCATGACATTCCAAGTTGACTTATTTTTTTTTCATTTTAATTAAAATTTGAAATCCTGAACATCTTCAGCACCCTCTCTTCCCTATAACTGGGGTCCTCTGACTTCTGTCCTGCTCCTTTTCTTCTGCTCTGTGTTTGGGGACTGTCACATAAACTGCCTCGCTATCTTGGCAGGTGGCAGTGGAGTTTCTGTGGGTCAGGGGCCGTGGGACAGCTGCAGAGCGTCCGTCCGGCCTCAGCCAGGTGCCCACGTCTCTTGGGCTTCTTCCCAGCTCCCTGGTGGGTGGATGCCACCTGCTCAGGTCCTCACCTCATGGAGATAATGTGGGTGGTCCCCAGAGAAGCCCCACTCTGGAATCAGCTGTAGGGTTTTTGTTGTGGTTTTTTTTTTTTTTTTTGGAAATAAAACTATAATATAAATTCTCCTATTAAATAAAATTATTTTAAGTTTTGAGTGTCAAAGGCGAGATGCTGAGAGTAGGTGATGATGTATATTGTTCAGAGCTGGGGATGGTAGGATGGTGACCTTTAACCTGATCGCTCTCTGTCCCTTTTTTCAGATCATGGGTATTTATCATCTATTAGTATTTGTATCTTCAGTTTATTCCACTTTAGGAAGCAGAGCTGCCCGTTGTAACAAGAGGAAAAACAAAGAACAGACGTAGACAAGGAGATGTAGTGTCTCTCCCACACACAAATACCCAGGCAGGATGGGAGAGGCGGAACTCGGGTTGGGTTTCCTCGAGATCATTTCCCCTTGTGGTCATGCCATTTGGCCAGGGGGATGTGGGAGGCTTGGCCTTCTCTGGGGGGCAGCGTGAGCAGGAGGAGCTGAGGGCAGCACATGAGTGGTCTCCAAGGGGTGAGCCACAGACTTGGTTTGGGATCATCTCTTTCAAGCTCAGAGTCTCGCGAGGTGGAGCTCCTGACCCAGCGCGCACGAGTGTCCCCCCACAAGTGGACATCAGCCTCTCCTTCTGGGAGGTGTCTGGCCATTCCCGGTCCCTGTTGTGGTCACCCCTACTGACATAAGAAGGGACTTGGGGTGAGGCCTGATCATGAAGCACCTGAAGTGTCCCTGCAGAGTGAATCAGTTGGCCAAACTGTGGCCCCGTCTGCTGGGCCCTGGGGGGGAGGTCCTGGGCAAGGAAGGGTGTTTTGCAAAGTGACGTTGTCAAGAGGGCGGTTTTTGAGCTTTCTATAAGCTATAGCTTTGTTTATTTCACCTGTTCACTTACTGTATAATTTAAAGTCATTTATGTAGCCGAGACACTTCTGTATTTCAATCATATCGTGACTGTTTGATTTTGCTAAATCTTGTGTCATGTCTGTAATATGTGTACCTTGTGTCTAAGAGAAAAAAAAAATATGGAACCCACATGCCGCCATTTTCCTGAATCAAATTCTACAGTGGAATCGAGGGTAAAATACTTCTACTTGGGCAGGCAGCTGGATTGGCAAATTGGGGAAACTAGAAGGAGCTAGGATTGGGGACACTCCTCCCGTCTCCTCCCCACTGGAGTCCCAGGGATTCCCTGAGTACGAAGGAGAAGGAAACAGACCAAGTGCATTTCCTGTCCTTGTTTTTTATCAGCTGGCCCTGGTCATGCCCTGCCAACTCCCATTCCTGTTCCCCTCAAGCCCTTTCTCCCACCCCGTCGGGAAGCCATGATTTCTCCTAAAATTCCAGAGCCATGGGACACCTTGGGGCACCTCTTCTGCCTCCTCATCAAGGAAGCCCAGGCTCTTGCTTCCCGGCCAGAGCTCTGCTATGACCAGGGTAGATAATAGTAGATCTCACTTATTTACCATCCCCCACCCCCAACCTGCCTCAGGGCAGCTGAGCTACAGCCCTAGAGAGAGCACCGTGACCTGGGGATGGCTCCACCCAGGAGAACTGTGGCCCCAGGAGTCGGTTCCCTTCCCTGCCTCAGCCCTTCCCCTTCACCTTTTATGTGACGTTGGACAATGTGGATTGCCCCAAGATGGCACCCAAGGATTTGGCTCTTACCCACTTGAAGTAAAATGATTTTGAGTATTTCCCTCAGAGAGAAACATGGAAAAAAAAAATCTAATGTCACAAGCACAACGAAATATGTCAGGGAGGCGGATATCAACAACTTCCAAATCGGGCTCTTGGGGGGCAAGAAGTGGGGAGAACTGCGTCATGCTCCGGGGCGGGGGCTTCTGAGAGTCTCCCGATCCTCCACCTTCCCCTTTAGCCGGTCTGCTGTGCTGAACCCCAGAAGTGATGGAGAGAAACCACCCAGAGGGAAAAAAAAAGAGAAAACCCTGTCCGGAAGGAATGTATTTGTTGCTAAATTTTGTAGCACTGTTTACAGTTTTCCTCCATGTTATTTATGAATTTTATATTCCGTGAATGTATATTGTCTTGTAATGTTGCATAGTGTTCACTTTTTACTGTGTGTCCTTTATTCTAAACAGTAAAGTGGTTTTATTTCTATCACACACCCGCCGTCTCTTGCCTTTTTGTTTACTGTCCGCCTTTGGCGGGGGGGAGGGGGTTGTACGGACATCGAGGGGCCCTGGAAGCCTGTCCTGCCTGCCCCCGTCCAGGCCCACGCACCCTTCCACCCTCCACACCTGGGCCCCCCTGCCCCAGGCCTTTCCCTAGGTGAGAGGAATTTCAGGGAGGCGTCCCAGGTTCCCTTGTGGTGGCTGACCCGGCTTGGTCTTTGTCCCCTCCTGCTACTGGTGGAGTTGTTCCTACTTCTGAAGTGTCTGGGTCTCATCTCATCACCTAGGGGTGGTGCAGGTACAGCCAGCCTGGGGCCTGGCTCAGCCTTCCGTGTTTTCTTCCTAAGCATCACCTCCCATGGAGAAGCAGGAGCGGGGAGGCCCCATGACAAGTGGAGATCCCCTCCAGAGATTATAGTGGGACAGTCACCCTCAGGCAGCTCACTGGCCCAGCCGTCACCCCTCCCTTGACAGTCAAGTTCCAGGTTATAGCTTCTGCTCCTAAATCAGGAGGTACTCGACCTACTCTGTACGTGTCTGGCCCAGCAGTTATACACACGATCATTGGGATCTCAACCACCCGTGAGATTTCCCCACTTCCCAGGTTTCTTAATGGAGGGAAACCAAGGCTCACAGAGATCTACACGCAGTCCAAGGTCCAGCACAAAGACCAAGCTGGAATTCAAACTCAGGCTGGCTTGAGAAGAAGCCCTGAATTTTCTCCCTTGTGTTCACACTTTGTTGGCACCCATGGGCTTCCACGTGTGTCTTTATGCACACGCCGGATTCTGGATCAGGCACAGGGAAAGAAAATCACTGGGAAACTTCCACTTGGTGACCGGCTCCCACTGGAGCCTGCACCTCTTCCTGTAGGTGTCTCCAACAGGGATGCCCAACTTGGTCCTCCACAACCAGGCCACAGCCCCCAGGGTACAAGGTACACTGTTCATTATCTTGTTCTTCAGAACTCGTGATACTCAAAAGGCCAAGTCCAGGGCTATGGCCCTGCGTTCCCTTGACCAGTTTAAGAAGACCACCGACCGGGCAAGAGGTACATCTCGGGCTGCTTCCAGATGCCCAGAACTCTTCACCTACCTCCGAGCTACCCGGCTCAAAACACATTAACCTGTCCCACCAGGTACCTTCCGAGTGGGAGGCAAGACCAGCCACTCTGACCCGAGTCCCCAACTGCTTCCCAGAGACAACCTCAGGCATATTCAAAAGTTGGAAAACAGAGCACACACAAGAAGTCACCTTTCAGTAATCAGTGCAGACGAAATATCACCGCTTTTATTAATGTAAGAGTTGAAACCAGGTCCTGGCAAGTGCACTAGTGTAAGCAGCAAGCCGCACAGACACGCCTCTTCCCCTCTCCTCAGCCTCTGGCTCCAACATTCCAGCTCCCCGACTTGTTGACCATTTCCAAAGCCACAAGGACTGCTGTTCATCCCGTCACGTGCCCACAGCCTGCATTTCCCTGGGATAAGTGACTCTTTCGCTAGGAAAGCAGGACATTCCCCCTCGGTCCAAGCGCTCAGAGAGCGATCCCCAAGCCCAACTTCCCTGTCCAAAGAGACCGAGGACATAGACACCTGTATCTGCTCCATATCAGCAAAAGAAACAGAGTAGAGACGGTGACTCACCATTGGCTTATGGTTGGGGAAGAACGTTTGCTCCACAAGAGGGAACTTCTCAGGGCCCAGGGAATGGAAGATCTTAATGAGCTGTGAGAACTACGGATGGAAAGGGGGAGAACGTCAGTCGCTGTTTTTACCTGCTAAGGGAAACCACCCACTTGGTCCTGGGGGTCAGGCATCTGGCCTCCAGTAGCTTTCACCACCCCTCGACAAAAGCCAGCTTCCTGGGCTGGACAGTCGTCCTCTCCAGCACCTGGCTGTATCCACCCCTCCATACCTGCCCAAGGACCAGGAAGCAGGTGGATCTCTGGGTTCAGCACAACCACATTTAATGAGCACTTACTACATTCTCAGCATTCCACCCAGGTTCCTCGTCCACAGCACAACCTGCGGGCTGGCCTTCACGCCACCCCCGCTCGCAATGCCTTTCTTTCTACCGTGGGGTAATTTTTGGTGTAGACACTGGGTTTAGCATTCCTGGGTGCAAAACCTTGATCTGTCACTCACAAGCTGTGTGAGTTGGGAGGTCCCTGAAGGCTCCTGAGGTTTGATTTTCTCGGTGGTAAGGAGGGGTCCTACCTCGTTGCAGTGTTAAGGATACATGACAGAGCAGCGCCTGGCCCCTGGGAGCCTAGAACGTGAGGCGCTATGATTGACACACATTTTTCTCTGCTCTTCAACCTACTTGTTTCCAACGGCTCAGGCCACGTCCCCTCCCTCTGTGCTCCTCCTGCCTGTGCATTTCCCCACTGGAGGGAAGATTTAGCTCCTGTCTCCAGAGAGAGAGGGAAAGTCCGGGAGCAGCCTCTCAGGCTTCGTGCCAGAACTGGGCTCCACTACGGGGACCACAAACTGCACCTGGGGGACAGACTGCAGGTGCACATTTGGGACGCTGATGGTCTTGCTGGAGTACAGCATGAGGGTTCTGGGATCTGGAAACCAGTCGGAGTGGGGAGGGAGGGTCCCTGGAGCAGATGACTCATGGCATCTAAGATTCAGGTGCCACTATTCGGCTACCAGTTACTACTAGGTACGCAGGCTTGGGTTTCCTCGTCTGTAAATGGAGATATTAACAGCAGGGAGGGGAGTCAGAGTGGGGGCCGGGGAGGGCCCTGGAGCAGTAAGAGGGTTCAGGTTCTCTGGGTGTGCAGTGAGGGAAGTGTGTGCTAAGAGCCTGGGAGGTTGCCAGGGCAGTGGCCTCAGGTGCAGGGCACAGCAATTGAAGAATCCACCATAGGCTACCAGGACCCCCAGGCCGGACCAAGGAGCTTAGAATCCACCCAAAAGGCGAAGAAGAGCTTCAGGGAAGAACAATTTAGACTCTCAAAAGAAAACAAGCTGGGCGCAGTGGTGCACGCCTATAATCCCAGAGGCTCTGGAGGCTGAGGCAGGAGGATCGTGAGTTCAAAGCCAGCCTCAGCAAAAGCGAGGCACTCAGCAACTCCGTGAGAGCCTGTCTCTAAATAAAATACAAAATCGGGCTGGGGGTGGGGCTCGGGTGCCCCTGAGTTCAATCCCTGGTATCCTCCCCCATAGAAAAGGAATTGTGATTTGCTGCTGGGCGCAGGTGCTCAGGGGCTGGGGGCAAGCCTTATGCAGACTGGCTGGGGGCACCTCAGTACCAAGCCTAGACAGAACAGGGCAGCACAGGAACTTTCTGCCTCAGCCCAGGATTTCTGTGCAGACTATAGGTGGAGCCTGCAGGTGCAGTTCAAACTAGAGCCAACTGAGAGGGCTCGGGAGGCCTCGGCAATGTGTAGGGGGAATGATGTTGGGTAGGGGGTCCCTCGCTTCCCAGGTAAGGGAACTGGAGTCCAGAGAGGGAGAGAAATTCTATGCAAGCTTTGGAGAGGCTACCAGTTACTTCTTGCTCCCCAGGCTTGGGTTTCCTTCGAGGAAACGTCTGCACAATGGAGATGTTAACAGCAGCTACTCATCAAGGTAGTTCTGAAGATAAAACACAGTCTTCACGCCAGGGGCTCAGAACAGAGCACAGTGAGTGCCAGAGAATTCAAGTTGTGACCATCATGACCACTACGTGGAAAAACAAAGCAGATGAGCTAATATTGAGGAACCTTTCCTAATAGTGGCACTTGAATCTTAGATGCCATGAGCCAAGAGGCTCGGTTAGAGCAGAACGGGAAGGAGCCCAGGGATGGTTTTGGTGGTAAAGACTGTATACAATTAGTGCATGTCGGTCTTTCCATAAATATTGAGTGACAGCTCAGCATAGATTTGTCCCATATACAATGGACAATGATAACTGTCACCATTTGCTGAGAGTGTGTTGTGCCAGCCACCATTGTAAGCACTTTACGTGTATGAACTCAAAACCAGACCAGAAAGCCTCTCCTATTATCACCATCTTCCAAAGAAGGAAGAAGCTGAGTTGGGACAAGTGAAGCAGCCCTGCTTGAGGGCCCGCAGCTCCAAAGTGGAGAGACCTGGACTGAGCGGCCGGGCTGCAGAGCCCACTCCTCGGCCGCTGCCCCACCCCTCATGTGGCCACAGAGAGACAGGGAGACGGGGCCAACCCGACGGCCCCGAGCCGCACAGAGCACATTCTGTATACACAGTCTCCGCTTCCCTGTCCTCTGTCCTCCTTCATGTCCCCCTTGGTACTTATCGCAGGGCATAGTGCCTAGTTGACATGTTTACGAAGGCACTTCAAGTGCTGGAGCCCTTTGGAATGTGAGATCCGCAGGGTGGGCAGGGGCTGGGGGCAGATTCCTTCCCCGATGTGTTTCTGGGACTCTGGACAGTCCCTGGAACACAGTACACACTCAAAAAATCATTTGCTGCGCCTCTGAATTCCTTCTAGTAAGGGAGACAGATAGTTCACAAATGAGCAGATATGGTTCCAGGTGCAGATCAGAACTGGGGGGGGACAAAAAGCAGAGTAAGGGAGGGGGGCGTGGGGGGCTGGCTGTTCTAGGAGAAGCCGTCTTGGCGGTATTTGGATGGAGGCTCAAACAAATCAAGTGAATGAATGAAACTAATGAGTCACGGGGAGAAATCAAGTCTCCAGGGCGGAAAGCAACGGCTTCAAGCCCCGTCTTCGCTACTCCTTGGCCGCGAACCCTGGGTGGGTTTCTTACCACGTGGCATGGTTTTCTGTTCTATAGTAAGTGCTCACTAAATGACACCTGCTGTTAGCAATAATGATCCCGCCATGACGGAATGCTGAGAACAGTAAATTGCCCTTTGCGACCGATGTTAGGACTCGCACTGTACCGTAATTTGCCATCCCATAATATTTGTTAGGCAGCAATCTCAAGAGGACTCTCCAGAATGCTTTGAAGGAGATACTTTTCCCGACGGAAGCCCCCATGGGGGCGAACGGGCCCATTTCAAGACGGGGAGGCCACCCGCCGCCCCTCTGGTCCCTCTACGTGGGCCTGGCCCGTCACCTACCACCCAGGGCTTGCTGCAGAAGTTGTAGACGGAGTAGAGGGAGTTGACGGCTGGCAGCCCTCCGTACTGGAGGCCGATGACCAGGCTCCGGTAGTCCTCACCCAGGGCCATACTGTAGGCATGCTGACGGACCAGGATGAAGTCGGGCTTGAAGGATCTGCCGAGAGAGAGTCACCAACAGCGTCAGCACAGGACGCGGGGGAGCCTCGCTGGGGCACCAGGGCATGGGCCGCGGCTTGCCAGGCATAGGGCTGACCTGGTCACTGGTGTGGTCACTGCCCCTTGGGAGCTCTTAGCTCAGACTCTGTGCAGGGCTGGGAGGGTGAGGATGAAGGTCAGAAGCGGATGCAGCCACTCATCTTTCAAGTTCAAGACTGAAAACGCCATGTACTCTCTCTCCCGTGATTTTTGCAACCAGGAGAAAGTATATTAAATAATTCAGTGAATAGACCCGATTCTGCTGGGCTGTGGGTGCTACACTGAATGTCATCACCTGTGGGGAGACCAACTGCCCCGGCAGCGGGTATTGTGGCCATCAGTTTTGCAGATGGGCGCCCAAGGCTCAATGAGACTAAACTCCTTGCTCAAGAAGATGAGCTGTAGGTGAGCCAGGGCGCAGCTGCTCGGGAGGCTGAGGCAGGAGGATCGCGAGTTCAAAGCCAGCCTCAGCAACGGTGAGGCGCTAAGCAACTCAGTGAGACCCTGTTGCTAGATTAAATACAAAATAGGGCTGAGGATGTGGCTCAGTGGTTGTGTACCCCTGAATTCAACCCCTGGTCCCCCCGTCCCCCCAAAAAAAAGACATGCTGTAGTTGAGTGACAAGGCTGGTCTGGCTCTCAACCATTTCAGATGAAATGTGTCGCAGTAGCAACCCCCAGAAGGTAGCAGGAGTATTCACGTAATGGTCAGATGCGTGCCAGGCTCTCTGCCAGAGCTGGGGCAGGTCTGGACCATTCGTCCAATTTATAGTTGGGCGTGCTGCAGCTCCGAGAAGTGAGCTGACCTTGAACTTGGGTCATCTGGCTCCAAGTCCATGCCCTTTTTACCTCAATGCAGGGCTCCTGGTGGATTTACACATTGTTTTATTCATACTGTCAAGGGCCAAACTATTTCTGGATTCCTCGCTTCTAAGTCACATGAAAAAAAAAAAATCAGCCTCTTTGTAGGTATGGGGTTTATGCTCTGCATGGTGTGCATGATCAATCCACTTGGCTCTTTTGGAGCCAGGCCCTTAACTTCAAATAAATGGTGTCTCTTTAAAATAATTCAAATGTAAGTTAAAAATAGCTCTCGAAGGGAAAGGACTGGTCCCCACTGAAGACAGAAGGAAAGAATGTGCAGGTGCGGATGATTCTCAAATCACAGTGAGCATGGTCCCTGCCCTATGCCCCGGGCCTGACACGGTGGCAGCAGGTGTGTAATGAATGTGTTGAAGGGCAGGACAGTGAGCAGGAGCCTCACTCACCTCACTGCCAAGGGCAACACCAAGGTCTCCTTGGCTAACTGGTAACTCGGGTGAAGGAAGCCACTTGGACAGCGGCATCCTCTTCCTGCAGGGGATGCCTAGTGTGTTCAAGGGATGGCAGTGGGAAGAAATGGAGTGTGTGTGTGTGTGTGTGTGTGTGTGTGAATGTGTGTGTGTGTCTCCAACATGGATCTGATGACAAAAAGGAGCACTTGTTTGTAAATGTAACCATTTTCTGCCTTTATCTGATTTTTTTTTTGTGGGGGGGGAGAACTAGGGATTGAACCCAGGGCTTTGCAAATATGAGGCAAACACTTTGCCACTGAGCTACATCCCAGCTCCCTTTATCTGATTTTAAAAACAGTATCAAAAAAAAACTATGGGAATGCTTTGACAACTAAGAGAAAATTTCTAATAATCTACTATACCGTATTTAATATGCATCCATACTCTTAAATGATTTTATACTTTCTGTTAATTATGATTTTTGAATTTTTTCACATAGTATTATTATATCAGCGTTTCTCCTGCTATCAAAATACCAGCAAATATATAGTTTCTGAGAGCTGCGTAACAATCCACTGAATGACACGCCACAATGAAGTACCCAGTCACCTACACTGCCTAGAAGGGGGTTTTTAATAATTTCACTAGTCCATAATTGCAGACAAATCAATGCCAACATTTTAAACTATGCTTGTAAGACAGATTCTAAGTGGGATTAATGGATTAAAGGATATGAGTTATTTTCAAAAAATGTTTCTTTTTCATCTTTTAAGGTACTTTCCACCAATTTCCTATGAGAATGTCCATCTCACAACAGTCTCATCAACACTGCGGTTTTGGAATACTGTGTTTTTTTGATCATGGACTTCCCCCAAGCTCCTCTGCATCTCATTGTTGTTTCGGTTTGCATTGTTTGGACACTAGTTACATTGAATTTTTTTTTTCTTAACCATTTGCATTTTCTTTCCTGTTTCCATCGTTTCCTGTTTTAAAAATAAAAGGGGGCCTTTTTTTGCTCATTGATGAGGGCTTTGTGTGGTAGGGACGTTGGCCTTGACCCAGTACACACGCCAGTGTCTTCCCTGGAGGCTGGCTTATCCCTTCTTTCTAAAGGGCTGTCCATCTTTTTCCAAAGCACACAAACACATTTTCCATTGCTCCCAGTCCAGTCTATTAGGGGTTCTTTTTTCCTTTCTCTCTCCACTGTGCTGTTCAGAGAGTCCCCAGGGTTACGGCTCTGACCATGGCCCTCCCTGACAGTGTGGGCTCCAGGACGGACCCCAGTGGCAGCCAACATGGCGTCTCACTGGGGATAACACCCCCTTCATCTGTGGGGAAGAAGCTGGAGGGCTGATGTTGACGGGCTCCTAGGTCTTCCTTATTTGCAGAGAATTCATAATGGGGTGCAACCCAGATCAAACAAAAACAAAACCTGGCTGCTGAGAGAGAGGGCGCCCAGACCGAGTTCCAGGAACAGAACTCTCTGGATTGTCTCCCAATGTCTCGTCCCAGACATCTCTCTTCAGAGCTTCTAAAAGCCACACTGAAGTCAGACTTATTCTGATGCTTTGACACAAAACACAAAGGTCACCTCCAATTCGTCTTCAGGATTTGGACATCAATCTCCAAATTCCACAAAATGCTCTATCAAAATTATCCCCCTTCCTAAAGCCCCCTAAAGTCTCCCAAGGACAGCTCCTCATGATGCCACAAGGCCCCGGGGTGGGGCTGGGGGCTGTTGGTTTTCCATCTTCCTCCCCTTGTCACCCCTGACACCCCCCCCCCCCCGAGCCTCACTGGCCACTCTCCTTCCTCCAGTTCCTCTCCCTGGATGGTCTTGTCCCACGGGGTCAGAGGTGCCTGGTCCTTTAAGACCCCGTCCCATCTCCTGTATCAAAACTCGCCCCAGCCTTCGCGGTGCCCGCTTTCTCTTCTTCTTGGCTCCTGTGGAAATTTTAGTCGTCCTGTTCCGTTTAGTTGCTTTCTGTCCCTCCCTCTCCTTGAAAGATGTCAGCTCAGTGACAAAAGGGATCTGCTCGTCTTGGGCAGGGGAACCCTGACCATGTGTTCGGGTGAAGGATGGCATTAGTGGACGTGGGTACCAAGGAGTAGCTCGCGGGCCACCAGGCAGTGGAATGGCCACTGCAAAGGGAGGGGCCTCTTCCCTCGTGGTCCTAGAGAGGAGACCAGGTCTGGTAGCCAAAGTATCCCGCGGGTAACATGCGTCCCCTCGTCACTACAGGGCCACAAGTTCAGTATTTACAGAGAAAGGTTGGTATTACCCAAAAGTTTTTAGCCCCTAGGAATTCAAGTTGGTGCCCATGACCTCTGAGGATTCTCACATCCAGGGTGTAAAAGACATTTCCCCGGGTGACGTATCAGGGTGGACCAGCGTGGTAGAGTTTTAAGTTCTGTTTTTCATCACTACGGAGAGTGCTGAGTCCTTGCTGCTTGTCCAGGTGGGAGAGATTGGCAAGGATGATGGAGAAATTAGTGGCTCAGGCCAGGTGCCCAGTTCCTTCCCTTGAACCCAGCACCCCAGCTTCTCCAGCCAGCCAGGGGACGGCCAAGTCCTGTGTGTCACCCCAACCTCCGTGAATGTGTCCCCCAGCCGTTACCAAGCCCGGACAGTGGACCAGAGGTGCCTACAGAGGTCGGGGATCCCGAGGTGGCTGGGACATGATCCCTGCTCTCATGACTCTGGCGACCCAGGCGGCTTTGCTAAGTGAGGGAAGGAGCAGGAGCGCGGGGGGGGGGGGGGGGGGGGCGGGGAGATACTAGGGCGCCAGGTGTGTTCAGCTTTTTCTGGGGGTAGGTATGGGTAAGCGGGTGGGGGAGGCTTGGACTTGAAAGAAAAGCAGCAACTTGAGAGTGGGCAGGGGTCTGAGGGTGCTCCAGGCAGTGGTGGCACCTGCGACCAAGGGATGGGCTCTGTAACAGGGCTTAGTGGCCTGCGCTGGCTTTTGCTTGGTCTGCTCGCCTCCTCTTTCTCGGCCAGCAGAGCTCCCATCAGGGGACCGCATTTCCTTCCCTGGTCGGGAACTGAGTGAGGATTGAACCTCGGAGGCCCAATGTGCCTTCTAGGGGGTGCGCTGAGGAGCCGGCTAAGGCCAAGAAGCAAGCTGGGCTGTCGGGGACCACTTTCCTGCTCCACGGAGATGTCCCTTCTGTCAAAAGTGCTGGCTGGGAACAGAGACACAGGCCCCGTCAACACCAGCAGAGCCTGAACCCTACTGAGCCGGAACCAGAGTTATCTTTCTCTTCTGAGCTGGGTGAGCTATGAAGAGACCCCTGCACCCCGTTTCCTGTTCCTCAGTAGGTTAAACTGGGTCAGTTGCTTTCTACCAATATTGCTCTGATATTGAGAAGAAGGGGCCAAGTTTCCAGAGAGTTCCATGGTTGGAGTATAGGTAGGATTTGGCAGCAAGAGATGAGGTTGGGTAAACAATTCCAGACACCCCTGTTAGGCCCCTTGACACTCCGCTCTGTCTGCCATGCCACTGGCCCAACCCTGTGTCTTTCATGCCTGGGCAAGGAAGGTCCCCTTCAGTCCCACACAAGAGGGTACTTCCTGGTTGGAGACTTTCACTGTTTTTTTTTTTTCTCTCTCTCTCTCTCTTTTGTTATTTCAGCTTTAGATTTAATAGGACTCTGTTAGTTGGGTTCTTGATCCGAGGTATTTCTCAGAAGTGGCTGTTGGCACGGCAGAGGAAGCCAAGGAGGATGGGCAATTAAAGGGCAAGGACGGGACAGGTGATTCATGGTAAGGATTACGGCAGGCTCCAGGCAGCGTCGAGAGGCAGGGGGCCAGAGGCTGAGTGACTTCTAGCCGTTGGAGAAGTGTCATAATTCCCTCAACTATGCAGAGGCCGCAGTAGCAAGAAGGGATCTTGGCGGGGCTTTGCCTGGGACCTGAGTTAATGAGCAGAAGCCTCATTATTCTCAGCCGCTTGACTGCTATTTTGTAACTGTCCCCTGTTCTTCACGATCCCAGCTGGCCAAGAGGGATGATCACGCTGATTGGGGGGGGGGGGTCACCTGCTGGCTCCTCGTACCCAGATCAGATCCCAGCCAGGCCCTGGGGAGGTTCCAGACTCTCTGACTTCATGTGTACCAGCAGAGAGACCTCAAGTTTTCTTAACGGTCTTCCTGCTTCCCTGAACTTCTGTCCTTTCCACCTCTGAAAATGCAACCTGTGGTACCACATCTAGTGGAAGGGCGCCCAGGAGGCCGAGCAAAACAGCAGAAGGAGGGAAACCCATCTGCAGGGTCTCCAGCGTCCCCAAGGCTTCCCATCACACCACCCCGCTGCAAGAAGACACCAGAGGAAACAGGCGCTGTGCAGATGGAGGGCCTGGCCTGACCATATGGAAGGACTTTGGGAATGAGCGATGCTTCCCGCCAGCCCGGGGACTGTAAGAAATTAGTCCAGGCCGAAAAGCAATGAGGTGGCAGCCAACCAAGAATCTGAGGAAGAGCAGACAAGGGGAGGCCACCTCCAGGCTGTGTGGACGGGTGTCATGGCAGCTTCCAGCTGCAGGCTGGAGGGGAAGGGGCCCCGTGGGGACGACAGGCAGCCGGGCTCTGCGATGAACCCCGGGGCCCTCTCCGCCAAGCACTGGGAGGTTAATAAAACCCAGATGCGAGTTGCTGGAGGAAGTGAATTCCTCATCTCCCGTCTCAGCCCCAGGATCTCGGTGTCTTTATCCTGATCAGTTCCTTCCCTTTCATGTCAGAGAAGGAGTCCCCCAGACTCCATCCTCTTCCTCTTTCACCCTGGAAAGATCCTGCCTGTTACGGTTTGAATTGTGTCCCACCCGAAAGACAGGTTGAAGTCCTGAGCCCTGTTGCCCACGAAGGTGACCTGATTTAGAAATAAGGTCTTTGCAGAGATGGGGTCGCGCTGGAGTCGAGTGTGCCTAATCTAATGACCGTGCCTTTAGAAGAGGGGAACTGGGACACGGATAATACCCAGAGAGGAAGAGGAGAATGTCATGAGATGAAGGAATGAGTCAGAGATTACAGTCATGTGTCTGGGATCCAGGGAACGCTTTGGCAACTCTCAGAAGCCAGCAAGAAGCAAGAAAGATTCTGCCCTAGAGCTTCCTGCCGACACCTCAATTTCCAGCTTCTAGCTTCCAGGATTCTGGGAGAGTAAATTTCTGTTGTTAAAGCCACCCGGCCGTGGCACTGTGTTCTGGCAGTCTCCGGAACCAAATCTACCGTGCGACCCCAATATTCCCTCTTCTTAGCAGTTTGCATGGCTTTCTGGCTTTCCCAAGCACAGTCTTGTTCTCCAGTGGCCAAAATAGCGCTTGTCTTCGTCTGTTGAAGCGACTGTAGCAAAATGCCCCAGGCTGGGTGGCTTATAAACAACAGAAGCTGATTTCTCATGGTTCCAGAGGCTGCAAAGTCCAAGGTCAAGGCAACAGGGGATTTAATGTCTGCTGAAGGTCTACTTCCTGGTTCATGGTTGATGTCTTCTAGCCATGTCCTCACAAAGCAAAAGAGACAAGGGAGCTCTCGGAGACCTCTTAATAAGGCCACAAATCCCACTCATGAGGACTCCACCCTCAGGACCTTATCACTTTCCACAGGTCTCACCCAATACCGTCACAAGGCGCGTCCCTCAAGCATAGCAAGCCCCAACCTCGGCAATAAGAAAACCTTTATTTCGAGGTTAAAAATGAACTGAAAGTTTGGGGATGTTCATTTTTATATGAAACAATGAGCAAATTGGCAAACCCATAAGCTCACAGAGGTTGTTTTTTTTTTTGTTTTTTTTGGGGGGTGGGGAATAGAGAGTCACTCAAAGGCTGACCTCATTATTTGAAGGGTAAGGTGGGAAATAGGGATAAAAAGAATGCAACACCTTTTTACAAGCAGGAAAAAGCAGTGAGGTTATCTTCACTGTGGAAAAAATGAAAGATGTAGCAGTGAGATCATATCATGGAAAATGCCATGGTACAAGTTCACGTGACCTAAAACAATAGAAGAGAGAAACGGTTTTATGATTTCAGCAGTGAAACATGTTGGAAGGAGAGATGGAAAACGGCTTGTTAGGTCAGGCGGTGAGATGGCAGTGTGTGATTTCTTTTGAAAATTTCCAGTTTTGTTGTAACCTGGTTTGAGCACTAACTAGAGATTTCAGTTGACACAAATTGGATAAATGGATGGATGGACGGATGGATGGATAGATAGATAGGTGACCTTATAGACCTAGACCTTACAGCCCCATGAGCTGTCTCCCTTCTTCCTTCCCTCTCTAGACCTGTTGGACAAGGCCATCTGTGCCTGCCAGCCTCGGCCATGCACCCATCTCTATGGTCCTCTCTGGTGGCCTCTTTTTCACTCCAGTGAAATTGCACTGAGGTCCTTTATAAATGCCAAAGCCTCAGATCAAATGGCTTCTGTGTCCTCGCTTTCTCTGATTTCTAATTATAGCTAACGTACAGTGACACTCTAGTCCAAGCCCTCTTTGGAGCCTGAAGAGGAAAACTGATAGGGAAACTGAGGCCAGGAACTATTAAGGAACTTGCCAAAGTCACACAGCTATCCGGGGAAGAGACACGCGTCAGCCCCCGCAGCCTGCTGACTCTGGAGCAGGGTTTCTAACATCAGCACTGTGCATATTTTGGAGCTGGATGATTCTTTGCTGTGGAGGTGTGTGTCCTGTGCATTCTAGAATGTTAGGCACATCCCTGGCCTCAAGCCATTAGACACGGTAGCAATTCCATGCCCAGCGGTGGCAACTAGAAATGTCTGCAGACATTGCCAAGAGCTCTGTGGAATCATCTCTCTTTAGGGGCTTTTCCCATCTTGTCCTCACAGGCAAATAATGAGAATGACTCAGATTTATAGATCACTGCGGCTGTGCCAGGAATCATTTCTAGGCCTTTAATTATGTTATCTTTAATTCTCACAATGACCTTACAAGATATCCTCATTTCAGAAGTAACTCAGCCACAGAGAGATTAAGCAAAGGGGGAAGGAGATCCACCTAAGATTCGGATGTGTGTCTTTAGGCTCCAAAACCAATTTGCACAACCCTCCTCCAGGGCAGAGTCGGTGTTAGGCACATAGTAGGTGCTCAGGAGGTCTACATGGACATGAATCCAGAATGGACATGGCTTCACTTCTCAGTGTCCTGGTGCATCTAAAGTCAACAACATTTCACCAAATAACAGGAAAGCACTATCAGAACATGCCAGAACGTTATGAAGGGTGGCAGGGAAATTAAGGCGTCATGTAGTCGCGGCTCTGTCCTTGCCTTGCAGAGTCTTGGCAGAATCTGGGCCTCAGTTCCCTTGCTGGTAGCAGGGACCTCTGAGGGTGCTCTTGGACCCTTCACTTCCGAACATGGCTTTCAACTCCTTCCCTCTCCTGTGCATCCCCTTGCTGTATTCTGTCACCTGGGAAAGGTCTCTAAGAATCAGTTCTGACCGTCAGGTACTCGCTGAGTGCCAGGAATTTGTGGAGGGCCTTTTAAGCAATGTGTCCTAGAATCCTCACACAAAACCTCTGTGAAGTCGGTACGTAGCTTGACCTGGGTTCCCCGGATGCAGAAACTGAAACAGAGATTCCTGGAGAGAGCGCTCTGCGCAGGGAAATCTCTGGGTAAAAGCTGGGCTTGGCCAGATCCACGGGGGTCCCTGGATCTTGAAAAAAGAGGGCTGGGCCGTGTCCTCAGTAGCAGTCATGGATTCCCCTGGCAGGTGGCGGTGGGGGGAGTTTGGCCTCTCCCCTAGCTCAGAGATGCAGTTACCATCAGCTGAAGGTGACGCAGAGGGCCATGGGCATAGCCACTGCGGGGTGCACCAGCTGTCACAGAGGTGCTGAGCAAAGAACAGGCCTGAGTTATGCAGAACTAGTACTGGCCCCTGTTGCGGAGCAGGAGAACTGAGACCCGAGGGCTTAGACCCATTCCCAGGAATCATCAAGCCCACAGGTTGGAGTGTCAGATTGCTCGGATCACACCCTAACCACCCTAACCGCATCTCCGATAAACAGGCCCCACCCCCCAGGGGCAGGATGCAGGCCTGTTTCCCGGGCACAGTGAAGACACCCGTGGGGGCTGGGATGTGCTTGGAGAGACTGTGCGGGGGCTGCCACCCTCCAGGCTGGGGCCTCTGGGACAGGGCTCTGGAGGGTGCTGCCCTCGCCCAGGAGGGTCCTGGGGCAACGGCCCTCCAACAGCTGCCTGAACTCCGAGAGCTGTCAGTGGCCTGCTCCTGCGCAGGGCCGGCCTCCTGCCAGCCGCCCGACAGGGGACAGGAACATTATTCACGGGGAGATAAGGCAGCTGGTGAGAGATGGGCCTCGAGCAGCTGTTGCTCAGCCGCGGCTGGAACGGATGCTGGAGCAGTAGAGGGAGCAGGGAGGCGGAGGCCCATTTGAAGATAAAAAATGATGGCGTTGCTGAGGGCTGACGGGGACTCCTTTCAACCCAGGCCGGGAGCGGGGACGCACAGATACCCGGGCCTTCCCCCACGGTGTCCGCCTGACGAGCCGCACCAGGGCTTCCCTCGGGCCAGCTGTGGGACCAGCCAGGGCGGCCCAGCTGTCCCCTGGGCAGGAGATTCCCACCTGGTGAGTGGCCCCTCCGTGCCGGCCAAGGAGCTGGGTCCAGGGAGATCTCCACGCTCCTATCTGGGTCACAGCCTGAAGTCAGTAGGTGGCCCCCACAGTGACCTGGTGGCACCCATCTCAGAGGACCAGGCCCCTTCGGGCTGCTGCCCTAGACCTGCCCTCTTCCCTCGCAGCTAGCCCTCGCAGATGGAAGTTTCCAGATTGGGGAGCCATGTTTGTTTTATGAAGGAGCCATGAAGAGGGATGTGACGTCTGTCTGTGGAGGGACCTGAGTTCCAGACATGAAGCTCTGGTCGTCTTCCAGGGCAACGTGTGCTGTCCCCACGGCCCCTGGGTCACCTCCCTGCCTGACCCCATGGAGAGCTTCCTCAAAAGCCAGGCCCTGGGCCCCCGGACCCACCAACCCGCCTGTCTGGCTCTGTTAGAGGCCAGCGCAGGGGAGGGTGTGCCCAGGCTCCTTCGGGGTACCTGTGATGTTGGATTTCTCTCACTCGAAAGCCCTACAACAAACGCAGCAGAACGTCGAGATTCGACAAGCTCAGTCATGAACATGAACGGAGGGTCATGTTTATGAAGTGTTAGGCACTTGTCTTTTTAAGAGCTTTAACTTAATCCTGACAGCTGCCCTTTGATGGGTGTGTGTGCGTGTGTGTGTGTGTGTGTGTGTGTGTGTGTAGAAGTCAGAGGCTCAGAGAGGTTAAGGAACCCTCCAACCTCCAAGGTGGACAGCTCGGCTTCACGGTGGAATCTCTCAGCTTCCTCAGTGTATTGGTATCTGACCTGCTATTCCCTGTACTTTTTCTCTGTTTGAAATAGTTCACAATTCTCTAAGAGGATCGGAAAGAAATAAACCAAAACGTTATTATTTGTCAAATCAGCATATTCCACCTCCTAAGCATAGAATCATTCCAAATTTTAAAGTACATGTGAATATTTAAAAAGAAAAAGAAAAAAAAAAAACGCCGGTGTTGTCCCTGCTCCCCAGGCCACTGAGGCTCCTGCCCTTGTGCCCCCTCCTGTAGGCCCCCGCTCCCGCCTCTCAGTCTCTGCCAGCCCCAGCACACCACAGCCCAGCTGTCCCTTGGGTCCTGTTTCCCTCCAGGGCGGTGAGCCCCAGCAGGGAAGGTGGACGCTGGGGTGACATCTATACTTCCAGGACCTGGCCAGGTGCAAAGACTCCAGATGCTCAATAAAATGATTCAACTAAAGGGAGCCCCTCAGGGGGACCCCAGTGTGGGGACTGAGCAGCCCTGGAGGGAGAGGCCCTGCGGGGGGTGGGGAAGAGGGTGGGCCCCCCCGTGGGGCCCCCCCCGTGCCCCCCCCCCCCGTGGGCCCCCCTTTCCTGCTGGAGACACATGGCAGTGATTTGCAGGACCATCACCAGGCGGGGTTTCCAACTTAAATGCTTCCAGCCGCACCTCCGCCGTGGGCAGGAACTTCTGAAGACAGGAGCCTGGCTGCTCCCACTCAGCCCAGGGGAGAGGACGGGGCAGGTGTAGAGCGAGCTTCCTGTGTCTGACCTGTCATGTCTGGGGCTGGTTGGCACTTGCCAGCCCACCCTCTTCACTCGGCTCAGGGATTCTCCATCTTGGCTGCATTCAGGAATCCCCCGGGGAGCCCTTAAAACTATTCACACGGAGTCCTTCCTCCTCTTCCTCAGCCCCCGGATATCCTGATATACAGCCAGGGGCCACATCAGGATGCTTTGGTCAATGACCAGCCATATTTACGAAGGGGGTCCTAAGAGGATAATGGGGCTGAAAAATTCCTACCACTCAGTGATATCATTAGCATCACGACACCATAGAGCAACACAGTGTTGGTGGTGACGGGGGCAGACACACCTACCGAGCTGCCCACCCTGTAAAAATAGAGCACAGATGATAACGTGCAGCAGATAATACTTGATAAGTACAAATAACTATGTTGCTGGTTTTATAAATACTATACCACACTTTAAAGTCATTCTAGACTGTATTATTTCCATTTATTAAAAAAAAAAAAACAGGACCAGGCACGGTAGCATCCACCTGTAATCCTAGCAGCTCAGGAGGCTGAGGCAGGAGGATCATAAGTTCAAAGCCAGCCTCAGTAAAAGTGAGGCACTAAGCCACTCAGTGAGACCCTGTCTCTAAATTAAAAAAAATAATAATAATAATACAAAATGGACTAGGGACGTGGCCCAGTGGTTAAGTGCCCCTGGGTTCAATTCCTGGTACCAAAAAACAAAACAAGACAAAAAAGTCAGTTTACTATAAAACGTTTGTTGTGTTATCCCAGCAGCAGCTCAGACACCTCATGGTTGCATACAAAGGTCATGTCCAGCGACTGACCCATGCCACCTAGGTGTGGGTGAGTACACTCCATGATGTTCACTAGGGATGAAATCAGAGCACCTCGCCTTTGTCGAATTCAGCATGACTGTAACAGCCTGATGTGGTCAATTGGGATCGGGGGTAGTTTTAATGTGAAGTCAAGGTTGAGAACTCCTTCCTGTTAGGTGCTCCTTGCAAAAAAAAAATAGCTGTCCCAAGGTGGGTGGTGATGACCTCTTCATTCGGTGAATATTTATTGAGCATCAATTATTTAAAAGGCATTGAGGAAGGAATGAGTTTGAGATCCCTGGCCTCTGGAGTAGCTAAGTGGAGAAGAGGTGTCCGTTGGCTGGTTCTGGTGTTCCTGGGTCAAACAGCAGCCTGGGAATGGGAGAGTCCTGGTACCACCGAAGCCCTCTTCAGATATTACTGACTGATCACAGGAGGAGCTCCTGTTGAGTTCAGTAAGTGACTGTTGGATAAGTGAGCCAGGTGGCCATGACGCACGTGTTACCTGGGGTGTTTCTCCAGTTCAGCTGGGTGTGGATTTCTTCTTTCCCCTGCCAGGTGGGACTTCCCACACTCCTGCCAGCCGAGGAGCACGTTAGCATGAGGGACCACGTTACACCGGGTCTGGCTGAACCAAGGAAACATTTCTAGGTATTTACATATGCTCCTCACTGACGCTGTTTGTTGATCGACTCCCTTCAAGGAGTGCTGCTGCTTAGGCCAGCACCAGATAAGCACACGTGGGCTCCTTAACCCTTCCACCAACTCCAGGGCCGATTAACGAAGTCTAAACGTTAGTGGAGTGTAGACTTGGGGTTCAAACCCTGGCTCGACCACTGCACAGTTGTGTGATCTCAGGAATACTAGGTAACATTTCTATGACTCAGTTTACCCATCTGTTATGGTTTGGGTGAATGGTGTTCCCCAAAAGGTTCATGTGTGAGACAAGGCAAGAATGTTCCGAGGTAAAGTGAATAGATTAGGAGAGTTGTAACTCAATCAGTGGATTAATCCACTGATGTGGATGAATTGGGTGGCAACTATAGGCAGGTGGACTGTCACAGGAGAGTTATGGCTGTGGACTGAGACCTCTGAAACTCTAAGTGCAGAATAAACTTGTCCTTCTCTACATCGCTCTCGTTGGGTCTTTTTGTCACAGTGATGGAAAACTGACCAAAACATCATCTATAAAAAAACAAAACAAAAAAACACAGGGTGCAACAATCTTATGCACCCAGGCTGTTGTGATAAGGATGAAATCAGCCAATCCAGACAGAGTTAGGGAGCATCAGGCAGCCGGGAGTCCTTAATTAGTGATGAACCCTCAGTTAAATATTGATGCTGTCAGCTGAGTGTCATTTATTTATGACACATGCCAGAGTTTCCATGCATGCGATATTTTAAAAGAAAAGTTCTCTCACATCTTCAAAGTAGGTGGTCCGTGGTTGTGGGCTCATATACGGCGGCCCCGCTGCAGGGCACTGATCTCCGAGCCTCTTCCTTTAAGAAGTGGGTCTGGAGAGCCATTTCCGTGTCGTGGGCCCGCGGGCAGCCCTCCCAGCTTTCCTGCTGCGGCAGGTGGTATGGTTCGGGGATGTTCTCGGTGTCCTCCTGAGCATCTATGTGTTAAAGGCTGGGTCCCCTGTGTGCTGGTGTTGAGAGAGGGCAGAACCTCTAAGAGATGGGGCCTAGAGGGAGTCCTTTGGTCACAGGGGGCATGACTTGGGAGAGATGTAGGTAGTTCTTGTCCTCCCTTGGATATTTCTCACAAGAAGGTTGGTACAACCTTCTGAGCCCAGCCCTCAGTGGACTCTGGCATGTTGGTTCCAGATGGGATGCTCCCCTGCATGCACTCTGCCCTTTGCCATGGGTGCCTCACTAGAGCCTACACCATGGGGTTTGGACTTTAAGCCTCCAAAAGTGTGAGCTAACTAAACCTCTTCTCTTCATAAAGTGAGCCGCCTTGGGATTTTGTTGTAGTAACGTAAAGCTGACTAATAGAGCTGGCAACACGACTTCCTAGAGTCCCAACACCACACGCAGTGTCCTTGGTAAGGCAATCCATGGTGAGAATTCTATCTAGGGTTTTGCATTCGCCTTCCACATTCCTTTTCCGTACCACAACAGTCTTGGTAATGAACTTCAGATGTTTTTCCAAGGCCATGGATTAAAAGTCTTCTGTGTAGCATATTCTGGAAATTGCTTCACATCAGTACAAGAGAGAAGCATCTTTATTTTCAATTTCATCTCAGCAGATGATTCTAGTTTATTTAATAAGTCCCCCGTGCATGGACAATTGGGTTGTTTCTAATCTCTGGCTATTAACAAACACTTCAGAGAATAAAACTAATCTTAGCATTTACGTGATGTAGCACTTCAGTTGCTTGCCACCAATTTGGAATGTCATGCATATAAGTGATTATAAGAATATTGCATACCGTGGAGCTGGGTATAAAAATAAATAAATGAGGGATGTTTGTCTGCAGCTGCTCTATCATCTGCACGTAAGATGGCTTGGGCTGTGAGTGACAGTGATGAGTGAGTCAATAAAGGAAATGCGTTCGCTCCTACCACCGAGATGGGGCAATCACAGGGCTGAGAAAGTCAGAGGCTCAGTGTCACACTCAGGGACCTAAGTGCTGTCTGTTCTGATTTCTGTTTTCTCTTGTCCTCACACTGTTCCTCCAGGTGTTCAGTGAGCCCCCTCGGCTCCCTGGTCACACTCCCTACCTTCAAGGAAGAGCCCCTTTCTTGGGTTACTATTAAGAAGCTGGTGAACTTTCCAGAATTCTCAAGCAGGCCCCTCTCCCAGGCCTTACTGGCTGGAACTGTATCACGTTCCCTCTTTACGCACCTCCCTCAGTGGGAATAGAATGACCACAACTGGCTGAAACTAAGAGGGACATTTGTTCCTTGAAGCGTATGGCCACAGATCCACTGAATAAACTCGGGGTCTGGCAAGCCAGAAAGGAGGCGGGCAAACCGGACACAGCGGACCTCCTGAAAGCCCTGTGCTATTCTTTCATAGAATCGGCTCTTGGAGTGTGTGTTGAAGAGAAGGCATTGCTAAGTGGATTTTCCATGACACACATCAATAGATTTAAAATGCAGTCGTCACTCTTAAATTCTGGCTAGACGGCTTTAGTGAGGGGAATCAGAAACTTCAAACTTGAGGCTCCCCGTCACTTCTGCGTGGCCTGGAGAACTTTCTTTGCTCTCTGGACCTCCTTTTGTCTCCCTTGTAGAAATGACATCATGGAGGCAGATTTGATGTCAGGGATAAAGAAAAGGAGGTGGGCTTTGCACTCGGACCTGGTTTAGGACCCCAGCTCCACCGTCACCGTAACCATGGAGTGCGTTGGAACTGCCTCCTCATCAGTAAATGGGGAAGAAAATCTGCAATTCTCAGGTCCATTGAAAATATATAAACTATAGAGGTGTTGTCTGCATAAACTAAAATGTACATTTAAGTTGCACAGTCTGATGACCTTGACAAATGTATACACCCCCGGAACCATCATGCCAATCAAGAGACACACTTTCACACCCCAGTTTGCTTTATGCCCCTCTAAGGTTAATCCTACACCTAACCAGCCCTTATTCCCTTGGCCCCAAGTGGCCTCTAGGGTTTCAGTGACTATGGAGTAGTTTTGCATATTCTAGAATCTCACATCAGTGCTTTCTGCATCTAGCTTGTTTTTCTTACCATAATATCATCATAACGTACCACAATGCGAGCGTGGGTGGGACCCGAGACTTGCTTTCATAATATGGCAGAGGTGATGGAACGTCACTCCTGCGATGTTACCTTCCTCAGGCTCCACCCTACTAGCAGACCGGTTCTCCCTTGCGTACTTTGAAGAAGCAGACGGCCATGTTGTGGGAAGACTCATGGGAAGGGCCAAAGGACGACCTCTAGGAACTGAGGGTGACCTCTAGGAGCTGACGGAAACCTCCACTTACAACCAGCAGGGAGCAGGGGCCCTCAGTTTTATAGCCACAAGGAACTAAATCCTGCCAACAGCTGAATGAGTTTGGAAGTAGTTCCACTGCCAATCTAGCCTCCATATAAGACCCGAGCCCCAGATGAAAGCTTTCTTCTTTTTTCTTTTTTGCAGTACAGGGGACGGAACTCAGGGACATTCTACCACTGAGCTACATCCCCTACCTTTTTTTTTTTATTTTAATTTTGAGACAGAGTTTGGCTAGGTCTCCCAGGCTGGCCTCAGACTTGCAATCCTCCTGCCTCAGCCTCCCTCGTCGCTGGGTTTACAGGCATGGCCCAAGGTACCCAGCTTCAGGTGACCTCTCACCTAGGAGAAGATCCAGCTAAGTTATTCCCAGACAAACACCCACACAAACCATGAGATGATATGTGGGGTTTTAAGGCAATAAAGTGTAGAAAGATACTACACACCTCTTGGTGGTATACTCCTCTTGTCACTGAGAAGCCTTTCTCGTGTGGCTGTAGCACATTTTGTTTATCTATTTACCAGGTGATGCACATTGGATTGAGGGCTGTTATGAATAAAGTTGCTCCAAGGATTCTTTTAAAAGTCATTGAGTGGACATGTTTCATTTCCCTTGGGAAAAAGTCTAGTAAGAGAACAGTCGGACTCTGCGATGCATATATATTTAACTTAATGTCCACCATCTCACGTGCCCACCAGCTATGGACAAGAGTCACAGCTACTCCATACCCCCTGCCCCTGACAGCTTGTCCTCTAGGTTCTTAAGATTCCATATCTCATGATAGTCTTTATTTTCATTTTCCTGATGGAGAATGGTGCTTGATTTTGAGGCTTGTTGGTGATGTCTTCTGCATCCTCCTCTGCCAGGTACCTGTCTAAATCTCAAGAGACTGCCATCCACAGGAATGTCTGCGGACCACATTATGAATGCAGTGAGATTGGTATTGAATAAACATGAAGTCAAGGAAGACTGTGATGCTTGGGGTGTTATTATTTTTAAGGTCACTTAGAAAGAAATCTGTATGATTCTATAAAATACGCTTTTAAAAGATCTGTTCTAAATCATCGTCCTGTGGGAGAGGAGGGGAGAAAGAGAGAAAGAGAACGAGGTGAAGTAACGGGGAGCGGGCAGAGAGGCAAGGGGTCCTCAGGCCTGGATCGGGAAGGCTTCACGGGAGGGAGGCTGTGCCCAGGCCAGGGGCCAGGGGAGTTCTGCCTTAGAGACATCAGAGTGAAGCCTCTGTCCGTGGCTCTGTCCCGGCCTCCAGCTCCTCCAGACCTGGCATCCAGAGGGTGGTAATCACCTCTATTTAAAGCAGCAGAGACTCAGGCTTTGTGTTGCAACCTGCAGTGCATTAGCGCCTGGGCCTGCCTAGCGCTCAGCAGGGTGGGGGCTGGAGGACCAGGCCCAGCACATGGAGGGGCTGCTGCGGGCACTGAGAGCCGCTCTCCATCAGGGAGGCTAAAATGAGCAGGTCCTCCTCCCGCTCCTCTCCCCAGCTCCTTGACCACCATCCTGCAGCTCCCGGCTGGGTCTAAACAGCCCTGCTCCCAGGGGCTCCAGAGGCCTGGCTTCTGAAACTTCCAAAGGGGGTCAGGCGGGGACTGTGCCCAAAGCTTCCCATGACTCAAAATATCCTCAGGGGGAATAAAACATTCAACAGGGACTTTCTCTTTTTTTGCTAATAAATGTGACATGGGCTTATTTAAAAGGTGGGGAGACCACAGCAAGATATAAAGAAGAGGGTGAGAAACAAACGTTTCAGAATTCACAGATAATGATTCCATTTCAATGTATTTCCTCCCAGATTTCCAACATGTAAAGATATACGCAAACACATGCATTTCTAAATAACATCAAATTATACACACATGCCCTCCTGGGACTTATTAGTTTCAGGGATCTTTATGTTCCAAAATATGAACATCTGGACTTTTTTTTTTTAACAATCTAGTTTTTCATAGTGGGTGAGAATTTCGACTTTTATAAATTATCACAAAGGTTCCTGGAGAGAATGTCATCTGTAAGCTCATCTTTTTTGACTTCCCTAATCTTTTCTTGCCAAAAGTCGTAGAAAACTTACTGGATCAAAGGCCATGAGCATATACGTTTAGGCTGTCAGGTAGACGACTCATTAATTTCCACTTTTATCAATAGTTTATTAAAATATCAGTTTGGTTTACTATCGGCAACATTCAAATTGATTTTTTAAATTTTTTTGATTCAGAAAAAAAATTTTTTCTGGTGTTCTTCATCTATTCATTGATGATTATTGAGATTGAGCATCTTTTTTATGTATTTGTTCACAGATCATTCCTTCTTTTTGGTGGATTACTTATTTACAGCTACTGCTTATTTTTATGTTGGAATGTTAATTTTTATTGATTCCTAAGAACTATTTACATATTGAGGCAGTAATCTGTGGCCAAAGCTTGCAAATATGTTCTCTGAATCTATCATTTCTATGAGCCATGGCCCACAATGCAGCAGAAGGTGGTCTAGATGTTCTAGATCCTTCCATCCCACTGGTGGGCAATACGTGAAAGCTCCTTTTTGTGCTCTCCTGGAATGGTTACTCCCTAAGGAAATATCCCATCCTCCTATTTAATGTATCTTCTTGTACTGCAGAGTGTGGAGAAGCGCTGTGGCGGGGATTTTGAATAGAAGCAGAATGAGCAATTAGAAGCACTTGGGGCACAGAACCCCGGGGGCAATCCTCTCCCACTTTGGCTGTTTCCTGCTGGCAGAGAAGTTTCTGGAAAGGCGAATCGGTGCGTCCGTGGTTTCTCTAGGGCCCTGCTCCAATGTGCAGTGGAGTTGGCGATAGTTTCCGGGTCTTGCTCTGAGTCCTGGCTGTGGCAAAAGGCATCTGAACTGAAACATGGGCCCCCCCGGGGTGGCTCAGGTCTGCAGGGTTCACGAACTTCGGGACGTCCAGGCTAGAGCTTGCCTTTCTAGATGGCTCAAGATGTCTCAACCTCCTTTCTGCTAAAAATCCCTGCAGTCTTTTCTGTGGCCTGCACCAAATCTTGATAAAATCTTCTAGTACTTTCTATGGCTTCTAAGTCCTGCCACTCTTCCGGTCTCTCCAGGTCTTGCAATCCTTTCCAGTCATGGAGCAATTCACTCCTCTCTGCAGGGAACCCAGAGTGCTCGCTGCAGTATCTTCAGCATCCTCTAAGCGTTTTTATAAGTTCTTTGCATCTATATTTCTTTGCAAATGATACAGCACAATGAAAGGGTGGGTTCTGCCTTGAGTTCATATCCTGGATCGGTCAATCCTACTTGAGCCTCAGTTTGCTTGTCTGTAAAGATCATACCACAGGATGTTAGTGTCCACATAGGACTATTCTCAGGGCCACACAGGACTATTCTCAGGCAGGCAGCAGGTGCCCGGTACCTACCACCATATAATCCATCCAGTCCCCTTTCCGTATCTTAGCGTGGCTCTGGGAAAAGTACTAATCTAATCCTCCGTTCCTCAACTTCCTTCCTTGCAAATGAAGAAGCCTAGTATCTACCTTGCAGAATCTTGAAGTTCAGAGGAAATAATAAAATTGGAGGCATATTCTGGGTCTACATAGAAGGTGTTATTTGGGGTCCAGGTTTTGTGTCCGGCCCACTTTTTAGTTATTTACAAAAGCCATACTACGCAGAGTCATTTCCTTTATTCGGAAGGTGTTTATTGTGCACTTACTGAGTGCCAGGTACTCTGCTGGAATGAGAGATGGAGGTGAATGGGATAGATGTGATCTCTGGTCTTAGGGGCAGCAGTGGGGGGACAGAAAAAACCCCAAACGCATTTAAACATGTGCGTACCATTGTGGTTTGTGATGAACACTGTAAAGGACACAGTTAGGGGACTGTATGAATCGAAGGCTGGACCCTGGTGCAGGGATGAGAGGCACCTGTGTTGAAGGGGAGGGAGGGGGTGAATAACTCTCTGCTCTTGGCTTATCTGGAAAGTTTCATGAATGAAAGAGATCATGGGGAGAACGGCCCATTTCTAGGGTGGGGCAGGTAAAGGAGTGAAGAGCGAGGACTTGGGTGAGACTAAGGGGAAAAGAGAGCAGCCCAGAGAGTCTGAGAAGTGGGACCTTCAAGAGACACGTGGGCGAGAGGCCAAGGGAGAGGGGCAGGGAATCTGATTATCCGGGATCCGTTCCTGGACTCTGTAAGGTAACAATGATGAGCCCTGCTTCCTTCTGGAGGCAGAAGAGTAGATTAGAAAGAAATGGAACCCAGTCCCCTGACTTGGGTCCTAGTCCTGCTCCCTCACATACCCGCTGTGTCACTATGGACTTGACACCCCTAACGGCCTTCCCTGGAGTCTGTTCATGGAATAATCGTGCCCGCTGGGGGCTCATCCATTACCCTCCATTCCTCAGCCACGTCTCGGGTAGTGACTGGGTACCAGGCACAGTGCCAGAAGCCGGCTGTCCTTGCTCCCACTGAGCTCACAGAGAACTGAAGGGACTCATGTGCACGCAGACGCGCCCAACTCAGTCGGGGACCTGATAGAGACATCCCAGGGGCACAGAGGAGGGAGTGGCTTCCTGGAGAAGCCGGCTCTTCAGGACAGTTTGAAAACAGGTAGCCTTGGGCAGGAGGCGGAGGAGGGCAGGAATCAGGAAACTGCCCTGACACGCAGGTGTGCGTGAGCTACACGACTGCTCGTGTGGACAAGGGGCGTCTGCACTCCAGAGTCAGATGAGAGCCCTGGGAAGCCCACCGGTCTACACCCCTGCATGAGACCCAGGGGAACACCACTCATTCACACCCTCACATGAGACCCAGGAGAGCCCCAGTGGTCTACACGCCCCCATGAGAGCCAGGGGAACACCACTGGTCCACCCGCCCACATTTGCATCCCCTGGTCTGCAATCCCCTTTACATTCGGTCTCCCTCCTCATCCCGCATCTTTGTTCAAACATCTTCTGTGTAGAGGAAGTCTTCCCTGAGCATGGCACGTGAGCTGACCGCCCCTCTGCTGTCCCTCTCTCTGCCACACACACTTCTCCCTGTGGCCCTCTGCACCCAACCGCACATCTTCCTGACCATTAGGTTCCCCCAGGCTACGGGTCCACGTAGAAGGCAGACGGTGCCATCTTTCTGCCACACATCACAGCCTGTGACTGCAGCAGAGAGCCAGCAGGTGCTCAGTCACCACTGGATGAATAGCGTTGGGTCTTGGTCTACAGTGGACCAACCCCTGTAGCTGGCTCTGGTGAGAGTTCACCCTCTGAACACTTCCGCCCTGTAGTAAATGCTTCTGTTTTCTAGACACCAGGCTAAGAGCCAGGGGCTGGTGAAGCCCCGCTGAGAAATACCAAGGTGCCACTCTTTTACGTAGTGTAGGGAGGGGAGAACCATCCCGGGCTCTGATTCTTCCTTTCCTGTGACCATGCACAGGTTGCTGTGATAAACACTCTTGGCTGGCTACCTCAGTGACCCCACCTCCTTCTGTTTTGTCTCTTTCCACTGTGGAGGGTGGAAATCCAGATGTTTAATTTTCCCAAATTCCCTTGTAGCTAGTTCTGGCTAAGTGACCTAATTCTGGCCAATGACACAACATCACAAATCTGCAAGGGTCTCTTGGGAAAGTTTGGCTTTTTTTCCTCCAAAGGAAGAGGCGAGAGAGAAGAACTATCTGGAACCATTCTTGTTCCTTATGGGAACATTGGTGCAATGGCTTCAACCGAGGCCACCCTGAGGGGACAGTGTGATGGTTAACTTTCTGTATCAACTTGACTGGGTCACCGGGTGCCCAGATATCTGGTTAAACATCATTCTGGGTGTGTCTGTGAGGATGTTTCTGGATGAGATTATGAATCATCCCTAAAAAGGGGGAACAGTAAAACCCCATGTCCCTGAATGTCCCCTTTTTGTTCCCAAAAATCTAGCCAAGTTGAAAAGAAACCATGAGAACAAGCCAGCCTGAGCCAGAAAGTCACATACGTATTATCCTGAAGAACACTGCTTCCTCTATGCGTTCTGGAAACGAGGGCAGTGGGTGTCATCTGTAGAATACTTCCTTGCATGTGGCAGGACAGCTGCTCCTTGGGATGCTGGTCACACGAGCAAGCTGATGCTGAAGATGTCACAGCTTCTGCAGCCCGACATAGAAGACCCTCTCTGAGTGGGGACTGGGATGGGACAGAGGGCGCTGTGGAAAGGATACGTGCCTCTTGTCCAGCCGGCGGCCACTGGACAAAGCATGTGAGGGACAGAGGCCGTGCCTGGAGAAGCACCTTGAGGGACGGAGGTGGCCTCTGCTCAGCCTGTCACCACTGAATTTTTCTGGGAGCAATCCTGATCCCTTGTGCGCTTTCCCCAGTAAGTCACGTCTGTCACACTCCCTCCAGGCACATTCTTTGGCCTTTCCATCCCGTCCACTGCCTGGAACAACTGGGCTGCGTATGTGGGAGCTGACCTTTGAATCTGCAGACGGAGAGAAGCAGATTTCCCTCCCCAGGATGGGGGGCCTCATCCAGTTAGTTGGAGGCCTGAGTAGACTAAAAGCAGAGTAAGGAAGAATCCACTCTCTGCCTGACTCTCTCCAAGGTGCAAAGCTCGTGTCCTCCTCTGCCTCTGGATTTGGGCTCAGGCTGGACTTACCCCGTGGGCCCTTCTGTCTCTCAGGCCGTTGGACTCAGATGACTACATGGGGCTCTCCTGGGCCTCCAGCCTTCTTCTCAACCTCCATTTATCCTGTGAGCCAATTCCTTATTCTTAATTTATATCTAGATCTACATATCTGTCTGTCTGTCTGTCTCTCTATCACGTATCCACTATTGGTTTTGCTTCTCTGGAGAACCCAGGCGGACACAGACAGCACATGTCAATCAGTGATATACTAAGGATGGGAAGAAACAAGCCAGAAGCCCCCAGGATACCTGGCAGCAAATCCCCTCACGGCGCCGCCCAACCTGGAAACACCGGACTCTTGCTACGTAACAAAAAGAAATGTCTTTATTACCTGTCCCGCACCTGTCAGATTTTCTGCTTCTTGTGGTTGAAAGTGTTCCTGGCCCACGCGATCATCTTACATCTCTGAGCCTCATTTCCTCTGGGACACAATGAGGGGACAACAGAGAACAGCCTTCCTTGATACCAAGGAGCACTCGCAAGTGCCTCAGGGAGGGGCTCGGAGGGAGGCGGGGGAGCTGGGGCTTGAGGGCAGGGCCAGGTGCCTGGCTGGGGCCCAGGTCTCTGTGCACACAGTACATAACCTACCCAGGGACAGCAGGCCTCAGAACAGCACTGCTTAACAGAGTGTCGGGAGGACTGAGTGAGTCCTTCTTCATGAGGCCTTAGAATGGTACTTAGCTCTTCGAAAAATGCTCCATAAATGCTAATTGTAACTAAGAATTCGATGTGGATCAGGCCCCCTGGGAGTACAGAGACTAGCTCAGAACACAGACACACACACACACACACTCACCCCGAGATGACACTGAGACTTTAAAGATGCACATTTATGATGAACAAAAAGAAGGGGTCCTTGTGCTTCTTTAATTCGAGGTGAAAGCAAATCTAGAGATGAGCAGCTGCTGATTGGATTGCCTTCAGGGAAGATTCAGCTCAACACACAGGTGACAAGAGCACACTAATAAAGAAACTAGGTCAAAGAAACTAGGCATTCTAGGGATGACCTTGGAATTTGAAATCGATAATATAAAATAGCAAGAGATAATACTTTGTAGCATGTTGTTATGGTTTTTAAAGCATTTTTTAAAAATATGTTTCGGTAGTCATAGATGGACAGCATGCCTTTATTTTATTTGTCTATTTTTAGGCGGTGCTGAGGTTCGAACCCAGAGCCTCAGACGTGCAAGGCAAGTGCTCTGCCACTGAGCTACAGCCCCGGCCCCTTCAAAAGCATTTTTGTGAGTTTGAACAACTTCTCCAGGACAGGGCCAGTTTGTGAAATCTCTCCAGATCTGATCTCATCTTGAGCCTCACGTGATGAGCACAGTTCTCACTCCCAGAGAGACCTCGGGCCTGCTGGGCTGCTTCCCTGAGAAGGTGCTGAACGAGGAACTTCTCTACCATAGTTTCCATGTACGACATTAAAGCTCTTAGCATAGTGCCTGGCACACAGTAAGTGCTCAATAAATGTTAAGAGTTATCGTTTTCATAGTGCATTGGCTCTGGGAGGCGCCAGGCACAGCACTGAACACAGACCATTATCACCAAGCGGTGGCTCAGAAACCCCATCTTCAAGGGGGGCAGCCAATGACCTGTGCCCTACTCCCACCCCGTCTCCCAGTTTAGGTTGTTTTAAGTGAATTTCTCCCTCTGGGCCTTGGGCGGCAGGAACCGTCCTGCAGAGAACTCTTTCCAGCTCTCTGGCTCTCCAGGCTCTCTTGGGTCGGGTGGGTTGTGAAGGACCTGCTCCTGTCCTCTCTTGGCCCAGGCCACCTGCCTCACTGCTGAGCCCCGGGAATGTGAGTGCCTGACCCTGGTGGCCACGAGGGTGAAAGAGGCATGCCAGACACCACGCAGCTTTTTCTGGAAGTTTCGATTCCCCAAGCACAAACCCTCTTCTCCTGGGATTCGGGGGTGCATCCTCAGGAAGCCCCCCTACTGCACACAGGAGCTGTAGGAGCCAGGATGCTCTCCAGATGCTGCTGGGGGGCCATCACTGCCTGGGGACCGGATCTGGCCTTCCTGATGCGGCACACGCTCAGTCAGGACAGTCACGCAATTCCGCACTGAGGAGGCTCCCGCCATGCCGCGAGGGGCAGGGGTTAGAGACCTGCATCCTCCCCGGCTTCCCCACCTTCAGAATCCCCACCTACAGAAACAGCAGCAGCGGAGCGTCAGACCTGAGTTCACAGAGTGAAGGACACACTGGGGCCGGTGCCTGGGCGGAGGTCCTGACTCAGCCCTGCCAGCCCTCCATCTCAGGCAGGTCACATTCAGGTTCCGTGACTCGGGTTCCTTTTGGAAAACGAAGATAATAAATAGCACTTATTTCACTGAGTGTTAAGAGGATTTTACTGAACTCAGGAAAAATGCCTGATATTCACCTCGCATGCGAGGAATTTCAGCTATGCTTACGATCTGTCCTATGATCTCGAGCATGTCTTTAACCTGCCTGCCCCTCAGTTTCCTCTTCAATTTAATGAGGATAATTATACATGTCCAGAGGCCACTCCTTTTTCTTTGGAAACCCCATCACGCTGGTAATTATTCATATAATGTCTGTCCACCTATTGATGCTGCATGTGCCTGCAGAGGAACTCAAGTCCCTGTTTGCTGAAGTCTCCCGAGGCTTAGGAGGAGTGCCTGACATACAACAGTTGCTCAATAAACATTCATTAAGTGAAGGAAGGGTACCAGCGAAAAAAGATAGGCAGTCCACTTTAATAAAATGATAAATTCTCTGTGTGTGTCTGTTTGTCCATCTCAGAGAAGGAGGAATTTAGGTTGTCATGAAAGTGGATTACTGTCCTGGTTTAGTCCTCACTTCCTCTGTGACCACAGGCAAGCAGCTGACCTCTTTGAGTTTGTGTCTTCACCTGTTAAATGGCGAGAGTGGACTGACCTGCATTTCCTTAGGAAGATTAACCCTGGCAAGCTATGGTCTGTGTTCAGTGTTGTGCCTGGCGCCTCCCAGAGCCAATGCACTATGAAAACGATAACTCTTAACATTTATTGAGCACTTACTACTTACTGTGTGCCAGCATTATGCTAAGAGCTTTACTCACTGTTATGGTTTAACTATTAGGTATCCCCCAAAAGCTCATGCGTGAGACGAGGCAAGAAGGTTTAGAGGTGAAATGACTGGGTTATGATCACCTTGACCCAATCACTGTGCTCTTCCCTGTGGTCGCTGGGTGGTAACCATAGGCAGGTAGGTAGGGTGTGGCTGGAGGAGGTGGGTCCTTGGGGGAATGTCTTTGTGGTTTCTATGCTGTGGGTTGAGCTCTCTGCTTCCTGGTGCCAAGACCCCAGTTGCTCTCCTCTGCCAAACACGTCTGCCATGATGCTCTGCCTTATCTCAGGCCCCAAGGGATGGCGTTGGCCACCTAGGGACAGAGACCCCTGAAACCGCAAGCCCCAAATAAACCTTTCCTCCTCCCATGGTCCTGTTGGGCCTTTTGGTCACAGCAGAGAAAAAGCTGATGAGACACTTCATCCGTAGCCGTGGTCTTGAAGTGGGGCTTAGGAGGAGTCTTGGCAAGCAGAGGCAGAATTGGAGAAGCGAGACTGTACTCAGAGCACGCTTTCATAAGACTCAGCAGACGTTATGCCTGTCAAGGAAGGAGTGTGTCCTGGGAGCTTGTCCTGATGGAGAATATGGGCCACCGCCGGCCCTCCATATGCTTTACCTGGCACAGCTGAGTCTATCCAGCTTAAGTGGAAATAAGAGTCCTACAGCTTAATATAAAATCAGATAAATAAGTTTCTAAAAAAAATTTGGAAAGCCCTAAAACAACAGAATAACACAGGCCTGGCATGAAAATCCGTTTCCTGTCCTGGCCCGGACACTAGGTAGCCAGAACCCTTAGACAAGTCAATTTCCCCTCACTGCTAGAACAAGGCGGATGGACTAGACGACTCTTGAGGCCGTTTAGCTAAGCGATTCTGAGAGAGAGTGACCAACCAACCCCTGCCCCCGGGGAACATTCCCTGCAGGGGGACGTGAGGCAAGAGAGGGTTGGCATGGAGCAGGGCCTGAGCGGCCAATCACGATCAGTTCAGGTCCTCATTCTGAGCAGATGCTCCTCCATTTGTCAGCCCTGGCAGGATCTCTGACATCCTGATCCCTGCCAAGTTCTAGACAAACTTACTGGAAAACTTCTATTCATGCTTCAAAACCCATTGCAAACATCACGGTCATTTGTTCATTCAGTAAAGATTGAGTATCTACAACAAGCTGGGATTCTTCTAAAAGATGTAGCAGTAAATAAACCACCAAACAATTCAGGCCTTATGTATTGTGATGAGAACAGCTTTTTCTAACCAACCCATCCTTTGCACAGATGTCAATGGTGGCCCTACCGTTTCAACTTACATTAGCGTCCCTACTGGACTATAAGCTCTATGGTAGCGAGAGCTGTTTGTACCTCCCACTTCCTCCCTAGGTCCCTGGCGTGACACCTGGTAGACAACCGGCCGGCACTCAGTGCGGTTTTTCTTTCCCTGAGAACACAAAGACCTGGGTGTGTATCATTCCCCATCACAGACAGCTCACTGAAATTCACTCAGTCTCGTCTCTGGGCAGGACTCCGGCCAACACTTTCCTCCTTAGATTCTGAGATGGCGCATTTGATTATTTGCTGACCATCTGTCCCTTGCGCGTAAGGCCAAGCCACAGGAGGGCAGCGAACCAGGCCTGTCTGGTTTCCTGAGTTAGCAACAGCCTGGGACATGTGTGTTGAGCACAGAGAGAGACCTCAGAAATGCTAGTTGAAAGAACGGCATCAGAGTCTGGAGAGCAAAGCAGGTCACGCACAGAGACGTACACTGTGGTCCTTGGTGCCGAACCATCTGGTTGAGGACAGGAAGCCCGGTGGATTCCATGCTTAGAAGGCACTTACGAATGTGAGGTTGGCCTTCGAATACGGTGACAAGTACTTGAACTTGGACTAACATTTTGCTGAGTGTGACCACAGGCTGCACTCTTGGTTTAGATAAGGGTTGGAAAGCAGGCTGTGGAACCAGTGAGATCTGGGTTCAAATCTCAGTTGTGTGACTTACTGGTGGGATTTGAAACACACCTGAACATCAGTTTCCTCACTGGGAACGTAAGCATTGCCTTAGCCAGTGCACGGCCAGGGCACGGAGCCTGGCTTTTAGCTGATGCTTCATCAGTGTTAGCGCTTATTCTTTTCTGTCACTGAGGAAATTCATTTCCATCCTCACAGGCTCAGGCAGCATTCCTTAGCCCCAGTGGGCACTTCCCTTCTCACAGAGCTCACACCCATTCCTTCTCCGAGGGCCTGTCTTAATGACCAGCCACACAGGCTGGCTTCAGCCATGAATCATTTTTGTCCAGTGCTTTTATTATGCTTAATACACACCACATCCTATGCAGAGTTCTTTGCAGATTTTAGTTCCTAGATCTCCAGAACAACCCTCTGAAGTCAGCTATCATTGTACAGATGGGGAAACAGAGGCCATAGAGATTACAGAAACTGGCTTAAGGGCATATAACTTGAAAGTATTACTGCCAGGATTCGAACCCAGGAGTCTAGCTCCAGACACGGCATTTGGAGACCTAAGGGCCACGTTGCCTTCAAACGCTAATCAATCAGGGGCTGAGCTAGAGCAAGCCCTGCATGCCGAAGCTAATGCCCCCCAGGCTCCTGCCTGCCAGCATTCCATGCTGTTCCCTGGTCCCCATTGCTCCCAGCATGCCACTGTTTTGTATGAGCTTAGGGCTTGGTTCTGGGGACAAATGTGAAGCAAGACACAGGCTGCCCCAAGTCCAGTAGGCTGAGAAACTAGGAAGGACAGGGGACAGAATCCAAGCAGCCACAAATCCCAGGCTGGGCCTCCCCAAGGGGAGCACAGTCACTGAGGTCTCCTGAGCACTCAGGGGCCAGAGAAGGGGTGGGAGTCACTGGGGATTGCTTCTGGAGCTGGGGTTGCAGTGCGGAGATTCCAAGTCTGATTGAACAACAGCTCCAAGGCCTGGAGAGTGCGAAATGCCTTCTCTCCCTCAATCCCCCAACCTTGTGGAACATGGATTGTGTTTTTATTAGCTGATTTCTCAGCTGAGAAATCGAGGCTCAGGAAGTCCCTTGTTTAAGGTCACCTTACTAGTTAGGGATAGGCACTCTACCAGGTCTATACCAGACTCTGGGAACAGAGGCTTTTGTAAACTTGCAATTAAAACAAGACTGGGGCCGTGGGTGGGCTTGTGGGCCCAGTTCTAACTGAAGATCCGGTACCCTCCCTGGCCATGGGAAAGCTACTGGAATCTTCTCCACCCCAGTTTCCCACCTCCGTTGGCCTCTCTGCAGGGCCATTATCACTTCTGTTGATAAACGGAGCAGATTTGAAGATGCTCCAGGTCAGAGATGGCAAAGTACAGCTGATGGTTTGAGGTGTGCTTTGTGGAGGAGGAAGCTAAGGTTGAGATCAGTTAAGGACATTTCCAGTTTCCAGAGCTAAAACACAGCAGTACCAGGCTCTAAACGCCGGCGGTCTGGATTCAGTACCCACAGTCTTATGCAACACACCCTGTACTGCTTTTGCAGAACAGAGACATGATAATGGACACTCGGCCCCTAAGTCTGGGAGACATTTGGGAGCGGTGGGGACTTTGGTGAATTGCAGAGTCCATGATAAAGGAGCACATCTGTGACCCTGAGTAAGGCCAATGAATGTTTGATACCTCAGTATTCTCCTCTGTAAAATTGGTATATTAGCTATGTCTTCCTCACAGTGTCATCTTTTAGAATAAACTAGTTGATATGTTTGCACATGGTAAACACCATATAAATGTGAGCTGTTACTATTTGAGAGGTGCCTTCTGCCTACATGGTCAAAGCACACACTTATACCCAGTATGGGGTGCTGGACGTACCAGTGACCACCAAGTTCTGACAGCATCTCTGGGCCCTTTTCCTCCTCTCCCACTGGAGCTTGGGGTGGGTGTGGGTTAGACTGAAGGACTGGGGTCCCCAGGCCACAGGCCACGAACTTCACCCCCCTCCCCCCACATAGCTGGCCGCAGTAGCCCCAGTAAGCACAGGTTACTGAAAAGAATGTGAGGTGCAGCCAGCAGCCTTTCAAAGGCCCAAGAAGGAAGGCTTCGCCTCTCTGGATTTTCGGGCTTCAGATAAAACCTTTGCTGTATTCAGGGAAGGTGGCTGGCAGGGGCGATGGCTAGGGACTGACGGCAATGGGGACATCCTGGGAAAGGACAGACCAGCTCCCAGGGGAGCACACACTCAGGAGGCTGGGGCGGAAGTCCTGCAACTGCACTGTGGTTTGCTTTGCACCTACTATGTTCTTGGCCCCGGGCCAGACTGAGGCGGGGCGAGATTAATGACAGTGACTCCGCTGGATGTCCTGCTGCGGAGCTCAATGGCGGACATCATCTCTCTTGATCCTCCGCACAAGTCTCCGACGCAAACAGGCCTCATTTCCTTGGCTCAAAGATGGGTCATGGAGGAGACTTGCTCAAAGTTACAAAGTGTGGCAGTGACCAGGCACTCCTTGCCTTTCAGCCCAAGGGCCCGGCCGGACTACATTTCCCAGCGGTCCCTGCGGCTGGGTGTGGCCATGTACCTGACTCCTGGCCAATCGGATGAGTGGAATGTTAGGGGTAGAGGTGGACGCTCTGCCTGGGATGGCCTGTGTGCATCCTTCCAAGTGTCCTCTGTCTCCCTGTCTCTGCTGGTCCGCAGATGCAGGCAGGCTGCTCTAAGGACTGAGGGGTGAGGGGGTGTGAGGTGGAAGGGGCCTGGCTGGACCCCAGAGCAACTAATTCTGCATTAAGCCAACTGCTGAAGGCCACGCTCAACTCTTAAGGGTACATAGGTTTCTTTTAGGTCACCAAGTTTCTCCCTTCCCTTCCCTCCCTCCTCCTCCTCCTCCTCCTCCTCCTCCTCCTCCTCCTCCTCCAACTCCTCCTCCTCCTCCTCCTTCTCCTCCTCCTCCTCCAACTCCTCCTCCTCCTCCTCCTCTCTCTCTCTCTCTCTCTCTCTCTCTCTCTCTCTCACTCTCTCTCTCCCCCTCTCCTTCCCTCTCACTCTCTCTCTCTGCTTCTCTCTCTCTCTCTCTCTCTCTCTCTCTCTCTCCTCCCCTCCCTTCATCCCTTCCTTCCTTCTCACAACAGTCATCCTTTCCTGACATACAGAATAAAGGCAGACCTGGGTTTTAGAGCCATTTTGCTTGCACCTGGGATATTGTTCTTTTTTCTTTTTGGTGGTGGGGGGACCTTCTTCCAAACAAGCAGAAAAAGCCACTTATGCATGTAGGGTCTTTGCATTTTGCAAAACCCTTGGCTCAGGAATGAGACAATTTCTTCCTTCCATTCCACGAAACCCTGGGCTTGTCTCTTGCCCGCTGTGAAATGTTTTCAGGGACGGTAAGGTGTCTGGGCCAGCCATGGTTCTGGTACCGTTAGTCCACCCTTCTCAACTAGTTCAGGGAGAACACAAAGTCCCAATGTCCTAAGGTGTCCTGTGTATCTCTCCTGTCCATCTACAATGGTCAAAATTTAAGGGTTGGCAAGTTATGTACCACTCCTGGGAGAAGCAGGAGTTTGTGTGTTCTGAGGTTCCGTTGGGGACCCCAGTTGCAAGCCACTTTCCCTCCAGAACTTCTGGTTTGTCGTGTTAGATCACAGGGTGGAATTAGGTGAACTTGGAGTTTCTACTCTCACCAATGAAATCAATGTTTTGAATGTTGGGGGGCATTTCCACATTAATCCATTTAGTCAGGAAATGAAGGGGGATGCAGATGAGTTATTTATTTATTTTTTTCAAAAGTAGAAGAAAAATTGGAATTCCCCACCAGGTTGTTTTCCTATAGTTACTGTTCAATAGTACAGTGCTGTGCTACTGCAACCTGAGCTGACAACCTAAGAACCACATATACCCAACTAAGACAGACCCCAGAGTTGGGGGAGAACGTGGATGGTCAGGAAGAGGAAGTCTGAGCAGAGGGCGGGAGGGGAGCCTCATCTTCAGGCCCACCTCCAACCCCTGACTTTCCAGATCCCACCACCTCTGGACCCGTGCTGTACACAGACACCACTATGGGCTTTGCCTCCTGCAGGCCATGCTGCTCTCTCATGCCCTGCCAGGGGGCTCGAGCCTCCTGGTTAAAGAAGAGTCCAAGAGGCCGTGGAGGCGAAGTCACCTAGTCAAGGCTCACACGGCTGCCAAGTTCCAGAGCCATGGGTGGAAGCAGGCCGTGTGGCTGGGGAGCCCCTGCCCCCCTGCTCTGCCTCTGCCCCCCTGCGTCCAGCTGCACGCACTTCCCAGGTCTTGCAGGAGACACTGTGGCTGGTCCTCTAGGGCTTCCTGCCCTTGGACAGTTGCAATCCCTGCCAGAGCTCGTGCACTTACTGAGGGGTGCAGGGGGCTTGGTGCCCTCAGCAGAGCCCTGTGTTCTCACTGGGAAGCCTGAGACGGGAGGGCCAGAGGTTTGCACAGCTGCAGGCCCTGGGAGAGGCCCTCAGCAGACCCCCACTGGAGGCGGAGCAGAGCCTCCTCCAAGGACCCACACAGGAAGGAGCTGGTCTGGTGTTTCTCAGGACGCTCAGGCCTCCTCGAGAACCAAGGACCAGGGACTTCTCAACGTATGTGCGCACCTGGGGCCTCTGCGTCATGTGGACTTAGCATGTTGAAAAAGGGGATCCTCAGGCCGCTAGCAGAAGGACTCCAGATCCAGGGAGTGGGAACAGTCACCTATATTTAAACAAGCTCTTCCAGTCTCAGAACTGGATCCCTCTTCTCAGGAACTGTTCTAAACAGTTCTTCCCCAGATGCCCTACTCATTTTTTCACCATTTTGCCTATCAGTGACCCTTAAACCCCCCAGGGGGGGCAGATAATACAGGTGTTAATATTAATCACTATGTTATATTAATCATATGGAGCCCAGATTCTTCCAAGCTCTTTAGATAGATCAAGTCATTCAAAATCCTCACATCCCCTTGTAAGGTGGATACGGTCATTAGCCTAGTATTACATATAAAGAAGTGAGGCACAGAGAAGCTAAGAAACTTTAGAAAGTCACACAGTCAGTAGTTGGGCCAGAATATAGAACAGGTGGACTGACTCCTGAGCTTGAGCTCACAAACATTGTGAGCTCCATTCATCGAAGACCCACGTGGTCAGCACAGCTGTGGCACTTTCATGCATCCAGCATCATTCATCGAATGTCTACTAGGGGCCAGGAATTGCTGTAAGCGTTGGCCAGACTGTGAGATGAGTGAAGCTCTCACTTTGGGCACAAAATTTAAGGATCGGCAGTGTGTGCCAAAAAGCTTAGTGATCTACATAAATGATGCTTTACTGCAATATCTCCAAAACCCAGCGAGCTACACCTGTGGACTGGCACATAAAGTTTAAATCATCAAAGCCCACGTAAGGCCTAATGGAGCTCACACGAGTGACCTCATCCTCTTCCCCAGGGCGACACTGATGTCATCACCGTGTCAGGCTCACTTTTTCTCCAAATGTGACCAATGACGACAGAGGCTGGCCGTCGGGGGGCATGCGGCACTGTTTCTTTCGGTGCCCCTTAAGCCTAACTTCCCCCCTCTCAGGAAGCCTCACGAAAGGAGAGCGCAGCTGTGCCTAGCGCCAGCAGCGCCCGAAGGGCAGAGCTGGAGCTGAACCGGCAGCCACTCCACCGGCCGCGCTGCAAATCAGGTTCCATCAGGACCAGCTGCGCTTCCTCACGGAGGGACTGTGCATCTGTTTCAAGGGCAGAGCTGGGAGGTGATGGCAGCGACCACGAGGGCCCCAGGCTGCGATCCATGGCCCTTGGGACCTTTAGAGAAGGGCCTGGGCTTTGCCACTGCACAGGGCTCAGAGGGTGAGGCTGTGCCCACAGTGGACCCCGGCGCGTGGGAACCCAGGCGCGTCCCTTCGCACTTTGACAGCGGACTCTACTCCGCCCCGCCCTCGCCCCGCCCACCGGGACCACGCCCCGTGCCTCAGGGCCCTCGCTCCGCCCCTGGGGACCACGCCCCTGCCTCTCAGGCCCCGCCCCGCCCCTCGGGGATCAGCCTCCGTTGAGGCCAGGGAAGGCGCTCCTCCCACCTCGGGCTCCCTGCGAAGTCCCCTCAAACCCAGAGAGACAATTAGAGCCCATGTGTGTGTGGGGGGGTCCCACCTTACAAACCACGCCTGCCCTAATTTGCCACAGCCACCGCCCCAACAGCCTAGATGACTTGGTATTTAGAGGGGTTTTTAGGATGTCTTAATCATCTCCGTGTCTAGAATTCTGCCCACCCCAACCAACCTCGGGTCCCTCACTGGTTTCCATCACCGTGTGACACTCAGCTTAAACTGCTTTGCTCTTGGCCCTGAAGGGCAGCACCCTAGTCTTGGGACCTAGTCTTAATCCCCAGAGCGAGGGCTGGGGTGTGGGAGAAACCTGGTTGAACCCCCTCTCCTCCATCAGCTGTGTGCCTTGGAGCAAGTGACTTCCCCACTCTGAACCCCGCTTCCCTATCTGTGCAGGGAGGGCCGGGGGAAGGGTGTCCGGCAGGCTGTGAGTTCAGTGGTGGTGGTGGCTCCTCTATGATGACGAGGGAGACCCTTTACGAGAGCTGTCTGCTGCGAGACCCCCAATCCATTATGCATGTTTTAGCTTCCCGCTCCCAGAGTCTTGGATAAACAAGTTTCTAGAAGACGCTCTGATTCCGCCCTTCAATCTGCTCGCTGCCCCCCGCTGAAATCTGGCCAGCCCTCGCCTGGCTGCTGGCCCGGGTTCCCAGGTTCCCAAACACCGTGGGTTCAGCATTTCTCAGCTGCATCCCATTAACACCCCCCACCGGCCTCGCAGCCTCCCCTCATCCTGGGCTCAGGGCTGAGGCTCACAGTGAGATGGAGGTGCCTTTGTGAAGGACAGTGGTGCCCGGGCTGTCGGCTGGGGCTGGGGGCACCTGTCAGCGTTTGCCCGAGGGGGTGCCCCCAGGGCCCAGCAGACACTGGCCGTGTGCTCGGAGACTGGGAGAAGGCACGTTGGAATGAGGGGCTCTGGGAAATGCGGGCAGGACGCATTCTCTGGGTGGCCACTGAGGGGAAAAAACAGGATCCCAGAGGAGACTCACAAAAACCACTGCCCTGGGAATCAGGAAGCAGCCCTGCGCTGGCTCAGTCCCCAGCTCAGGCTGTGTGTCTGTGATTGAACTACTGCCCTCTCTGTGGTGCATTTAACTTAACAATGAACAGGTTAGGTGAGGCGCCCCCCGCACCCCGCACCCGGTTTTTAAACTCTTGCTTGGCTGCAGACTCATTTTAAAGAAAAATTTCTTCTTGGGATTTGGATGTATAAACAGATGAACATAGAACAGTCTCTCTGGATACAGTAGGTGAGGGGGGACTGGGATCCTGCCCACTTGACAGTAAGTTGAAAGAGACCAGGAGGTACCCCCGTGGAACAGGGTTCGAGATCCATATCTATGACATGACGGCTGCTCTGTGGAACTCCCTCCTGCCCGGGCAGACTCGAGCCCTCCGGCCTCTGCTGCTGACAGTCATGGCAAGGATTTATTGAGCACCTGGTTTTGTGCCAGGGCTGGACTTTACTCATATGTTCTGAACTTTAATAGACAACCCCGATTCAATGACCAGCATCACCAATTTAGGAGCTCTGTGACCTTGCACAAGTGAGCTAACTAACCTCTCTGTGCTTCAGATTCTTTATCTGAAAAGTAGATTGTTCAGAGGATTAAAGGAACGAATCCAGACAAAAGCATTTAGAACAATGACAGGAATATGGGAAATAATTGATACAAGGCATTTTTAAAAATCATGACTGCCTAAATGATACCTGATCTTTCTAAATACCATCCTGTTCTTAGATGAGAGAGCTGAGACTCAGAGAGGTGAAGTGAGGGCCCCTGGGTCACACAGCTAACAAGCGATGATCTGGATCCAGGTCTGCTCAACTGTACAGACTGTGGTCTGGACACCAAGCCTCAACAAAATTGCTGTTGACCCTAGAAGTCAGGGTCCTTGTCATAGTACTTTGCCTGAGGTGCTCCAAGTCTGGATACCAGGGTAATTAGTGCTGGTCTGGTGTCAGCAGGGTCTGGACTCTGAGCATCTTAGGGAATGAAGATCCCCAACAGAGAGGAAGCATTTGGCTGTCAGAGACCACAGCTTCCAGGTATCTTTTCTCCAAGACACATCCTTCTGTCTTTCCTGCTGACCTGTAAGATGTCTTCATGCAAATTAAAAAAAGGGCAGAGGCAGCTCCAAGCTACTCCACAGGTGAGCAGAGACTAGCTAATTTCAGCTCCTATTTGGAGGGCACCATATGCCTTTGCACAGTGCCCAAACTGCACAACCTTACATGACGACCCTGACTCCTCTACCTCAGTACTTGGCGGGGAGAAATGCAGGAGGAGAATAATTTAGGCTTGATGGGAGACAGAATGGTCACAGCCTTGACCTGATGCATGCAGAGCTCTGGGTGAGGGGAAGGGGCAGCAGGCGGTGCAGTCAGGAAGCACATGGGAACCATGTAGTCACTTTATCTCTTTATGTTCCTTTTTCTTGGCGCTGAGGGTGGTAATAAAAGATGGCTGCATGGCTCTCTCCAGGGAGCTGAACAGGAGCCAAACCATCATGTGGTGAACAAATGCCACAGTTGCTCAACTGCCGAGTCACCGCCGCGCCGTGTTAAAGTGGTGACAACGTCTCCCTGAGTCCCAACCCAGAGGTGGACACTTGCCAGCCCACCCACCGGGAGAGCCCCAGTGTCTCGTCACCCAGGAGGCCCACGCACCTGTTCTGGCACCAAGAAAGGCAGAGGTGTGGGGTTGTCGGAAGACCGGCCTCCGACTCCAACAGGACTGGGCCCACAGACCAACCTCACTCCTCATAGTCTGTGGGACGCTGGGAAGGAGGCTGAGCCTCTCTGAGCCTCAGCTTCACGCCTATGAGATGACCTCAGCACCCTGATCTCCTGGGAGAAGGTGAGCATGAGAAGTAGACAGGCCCAGCGCCACCGCGGGAGACACAGGAGTGTGTGACACAGGGTGGTGCCCATCTGGGTTGCTTGACTTATCCGACAGAGATGGGTGCAGACCCCGAGCCCCCGGGACAGTCAGGGCCCACGGGAGGGCAGAACGGCTTCTCCGAGGGACACTGGAGCTGAGACCTGAAGGTGAGCAGGAGGGCTTTTTAGGGGACCAGAGCTCTCCAAGGAAAGGGTCTGGGGTGGGAAGGGACAGGGAGTAGGGGTGGCTGAGAGGGGAGGGGGAGGGGGAGGGGGAGGGGCAGGTCCAGACCACGGGGCCGTGTGGACTGGGGCCTGGGTCTGCAGGGAAGCGTTGGAGGCTTTAGCAGAAGGAATAGCGTCACCAAGTCAGAGTTTTAAGAATCCCCATCAAGGCCACTGGCTGTGTGAGCCCCCCAGAGGCCTTTGTGTAAGAGACAAAGAGACAGGAAGAAGGTCAGAGGTTGCCAGGCCTGGGGAGGAGGGGGACCTCGGCACAGTTGTCACGACTCACAGGAGACAGGACACTGAGGGTGACCCCTGGCGTGAACTAGGGCCTCCAGTGGTCACCATGGGCCAGCGCGGGTGACAAAGGGACACAGGTCCTCGGGTGAGAGGGTGGGGCAGGCCGGGCAGGGGTGGGGCAGGGGCTTTCTGGAAACTCCAAACTTCCTGCTTGACTTTGCCTTGAACCTAAAGATGCTCCAGAATAGAATGTCTGTTTGTTAAAAAGAAATGAAACAAACAAACAAACAAAAAAACCCAGAAAACCTCTCTCTGGCCGCTGGGGCAGAACCGCTGCAGGTGGCAGAGGAGTGGAGGACCCGTCGGCCTGGCCTGTCCTCTTGCGGGCTCCTCAGGCAGCAGCTCACAGCAGCCCCCAGAGCACTGGTCTCTTCAGCTGGGCCGTGGGGTCAGGGGGACAGAGCCGCCGCAGCGTGTGAGCAGGGCCTGGCAGGGAGCCCGGCCCAGGGCGGACGTTCAGCTCACACTGGCTGATGGGAAAGAGCAGCCACAATGCAGCGGAGAAGGTGTCAGGGACACAGGGCTCTTTGTGCGGGATGTGAGCATCCCGGGGGTGCACTGTCGCAGGCCTCTGTGTTTGGCCGAGGCAGATAAAAATGCTGTTTCCTGGCAGGGGACCAGGATCTATCCGAGTGAGTGTCCCAGGTCCTCAGCTGCTGTTTCCTGCTTTGGGGACAATAAGCAAGGGGATTGAGTGTGGAGATCCAACCCTCAGCCTGAGTGCTCCCTGGGGATCAGCGCGCCTCACGGGTGGGTCGCTGTTAGTGGTATTTGCATCTGGGGAAACTGAGGCACGGGGAGACTCATCGGCCTGCTCAGTGTAAGTGACAGAATAGACTTAAGAGAGGACCAGGAGATGGCTACAGAGCTACCCGGGAGAGAGGAGGAGTGAGCACGGACGGTCAGAAGGACGGAGCCCGCGGCAGGTGGGTCATGGCAAGGGACAGGGTCAGGAGGGAGCTGCCGGTCAGCGGTGGAGAGCGGGGCCTGGGACGCGCTGGCGGGTGAAATCCTGCCTCCTCTGCTTTTTGGGTGACCTTGGGCAAGTTATTTAGCTACTCTGTGCCCCAGTTTCCTCATCTGTATCGCAGGGATTGTGACAGGCTGGGTGACGTGGAGTTGTTTGGGGGACTGAGTGAGAAAATGCCTGAACTCGCTGGCGTATGGCGTAGTGTGGTGATTTGTCTGGGCTCTGTATGTTTCCAGACAGAGAAGGCCACGGCCCAGGAGTTTTTAAACGTGCACAGAGCCTCCAGTGAGGCGTGGGACTCAGACGCACCGCTGACCGCCAGTTACCGAGCACCGAGCACCATGCCGGGTGCTTAGCTGGTGGCTGCAAAGATGAAAGGAACCGGATCTCCGCCCTCAGGGCTCTCCCTGTCCTGTGGGGAAGGTGGGCTCAAATGGAAAGGGTGGGAAGAGAAGGAAGGAGAGCGAGAAAGAAAGAAAGAAAGTCTATAGGAATCAGTTATTCATTGAGCCAAAATGGTACCAGCCATACTCCAGGTACTGGAGCAGGAAATAGCCATGGCAACACCAGCAGAATGGCCTCCCAGGTTGAGGGAAGAGCATGTGCAAAGGCCCTGTGGGGGGAAATATACTTGACTTTGTAAAGAATGGCGGAACCGAGCACCCAGGGGCCACAGGAGGAGGCGAGGGGGAAGCAGAAGCCTGTGCCCGCAGGGCCCTGCAGAACACTGCGGCGCGGGGCACTCCACTCTGAGGGGGTGGCAGCGCCCAGAGGGCTTAAACATGCCCCTGGCATGTGAGTTAGTTCTAGAACAGTCACTGTGGGCCCTGTAGGAAGGGCGGATTGAAGGGGAGGTGGATTAACATGTCTTTAAATGCCATTTCTTCCGATAAGAGGTGTGGGGGGGGGATCTCCTTAAATTTGCCCTGTTCCCATCTTTGGCCACTAGAATGTGCCAGAAGTGACCCTGTGTAACTTCTGATATTGACCTTTAAGATACCGGCAGCCTCTGCCTCTCCCGTAATTCATCGTCTCAAAAACCAGCGGCCATCACAGAAGCCTGATGGCCTGGTGACCACATGGCTGTGAAGAAGCCCCACAGTGACACAGAGAAAGACAGGGCTATGGAGGAGCCCGGGGCACCAGACCAAGTGCTCGGACCTCCTGGCCCAGTCTCACCACAAGCCACTTGTGAATCACTCTGGGCTAAAACTGTGGAGACAGAAGAATAGCCCGTCAAGCCTTGCCCCAATTCCAGACCCACAGACGGAGAGCAAACAAACAAACAAAAAATGGTTGCAGGTTCAGACCACGAGATGTGGGGTCGTTTGTTACACAGCAATTACTAACTGAGACAAAGAACAAGGGCAGAGGCGAACCAGTGGGGTGGTGCTGCAGAAATCCAGGTGGGAGAGAGGTAGAGAACGCCTCTTTCAAGGAAGGAGATCATCCCAGGGCTGGGGGCACTGCAGATACTTAGGGCCATTAGGACAAGCCCTGCAGAAGGTAAGTGGCTACATTCCTGAGACCCAAGAAAGACCAAAGGCTACAGAAATACTACTTATTAGCAAAATAAAGACACATCCCAGGAAAAATGCCCATCTTAATAGAACATCTCTTCTCTATCCTATCCTGGTCTGTTCTATCCTATCCTATCCTATCCTGTTCTGTTCTATAGAACACTTGTTATTTATTATTTATCAAGCGCATTCCAACATGTCACCTCGTGGCTCTGTCCACCGGTCTGTGGAGTTGGCCTTGCCATCCGTACTTTACAAATGAGGAAACTGGCTCAGAACGGACACAGTGAGTGGTCTAAAGCCCCAGGGCAGATGGGCAAGGTAGACTCTGAACCTTTAACTCTTCTAGGTGAGTAGATTTCTTGTTGGGACACTTCCATTGCTAAAATTGCCACGTTTATTTTAATTTTTGATACCAGGCATTGAACCCAGCGGTGCTTTACCACTGAGCCACATCCTGGCTCTTTTTATTCTTCATTTTGAGACCGGGTCTCGTGAGGTCACTTAGGGCCTCTCTAGGTTGCCGAGCCTGGTTTTGAACTCGTGATCCTCCTGCCTCAGCCTCCCGAGCAGCTGTATTACCAGCGTGCACCACCGTGCCTGGATGCACATTTATTTTAAACTAATAAAACAAAGAAAGCAGCATCTCATTCTGTCTTTCTGGCCTGCCTGCTGTCCCTCTCCATGGGCCGGCGGGCGATGGCTTTTAACGTGGGGGGTCCTTGGATGCCCAGGATTGGAATCGCAGAGCCCGACGGCATGCAGACTTCTGCGTCTCACCCAGGAACCGTGTCGTTCTGGGAATAAGGCCTAAGCATCTGCATTTAAAAAAAAAAAAATAGGAGCAGGGCTTCCTGATTTAGTCAGGGTACAGATCAGTTTGAGAGTCACTGAAGTTGTGGCTCAGCAGGAGCCCAGAAACAGTGGGTCATGATCAGGGGAAGACGGTGGAGTATCCCTCAACATTAACAGAGAATAAAATCATGGCATTTGCAGGTAAATGAGTGGAGATGGAGAATATCATGCTCAGTGAAGTTAGCCAATCCCCCAAAACCAAAGGCTGAATGTTCTCTCTGATAAGTGGATGCTGATCCATGACGGGAAGTGGGGAGGCTTGGGAAAATGGAGGAACTTTGGGCAAAGGGGGAGGGAGGGGAGGGAGGGTACATGGGGGCAGGAAAGATGGTGGAGTGAGGTGGACAGTTACCCTAGGTACATGTGTGACTGCACCTAGGTGGGACACTACGTCGTGTACAACCAGAGAAATGTAAAGTCGTGCTGCCCTTGTGTACGATGAATCAAAACACATCCTGCTTCATATACACCTAATTAGAATCAATCAATCGATCCGAAAATATTTAGAGAGAAGAATTTAAAAATATTTTTTAAATATTGAAAGATCAAAACTTTTGTTATCTTACACAATAATACCTAAGATAAGGTGCATAATGGGTGATCTATTTTTTTTCCTAATCCACAGTAAAATAAAGAAATTCAATAAAAAAAAAAATAATGAAGAAGGTCTCTGAGCAGCTCAGCCAAGGGCACATGGGTCACCCAGCCCTGATCTGGGTTCTCACTGCTCCATCCCGCCTGCCGAGGGACCCCAGAGTCTTTTCTTCTGTCTCCCCCGCCCATGAGGCTTACCCCAGTTCCTGCAAGACCGGTGGAGTGTGAGGGGACCGAGGGGTGGGGACACGTAGGAAAACTCAAAGAAACGCTGTCTGCCTTGTGTGTTGGAGGACCTGGGAGTCGGGAGGTGACTTGCACAAGGCCACACAGCCAGCCAGCCGGAGTCTGCAGTGGGACCCAGGGCCGCCTGCCACCAAGGCTCCTGCCAACGGGGTCGAAGGTCAGTGTGCTGGAAGTCACGGCCGGATCTGGGCCCCTCCTCCACTGCCTTAGCTGTGTGACCTCAGGAAATGGTCCCTTGCTGCCGTCATGGGGCACAAAACCACCTGCTCTGAGAAGTGCTCGGTAGCCAGTAGCCTTTTAGTACAAAGTGGCCACTTCTGAGCGAGAAGAGGCCCAGAAGCCAAGGCCAGAAGGGTGACGGGAGCTACTGTCAAGACAGCAGTGGGTCCCAGGGCTGGGGACATTCTGGCTACGGCCACGGCATTGGGAAGGTCGTTAGGGTGGGCAGGGTCCGGGCTCACACAGGTCTATCCATCCCTGGTTTCTGGGCATCAGGAGCCACAGTTTCCCCCAGCGACCTGCAGCTGCTCCCTCCCCAGGGCAGTTGGCAGACCTGCTGCTGACTGCTGGGCAGCGGAGCCTGGCACTTCTCTCCGGGCGTACACTGCCCCTCTCTTGTGCTGCTCTCTTCCCGTTCCCACGCCCCACCTCGGCCGGTCCCCAGGGATCCTGCTGCGGGCAGGGCACAGAGTGGATCAGGACATGTCCCTCCAAGAGTGCTGGGCCCTGCACTGCTCCTGTGTGCCTGGCCTGGGGACCCAGACCCTGCCCCCTCCTGGGGACGGAGGGCGGGGGCGGGCCTGCTGTTGGGAAGTCTGTGCCCGGTTCCAGCCGTGGCCTGAGATCTCTCAGCGGTGAGTTCTCACTGTGCAGAGTGGGGGGATTTTTATTCGTGGGGACAGTCGGCCAGCCGTGAGTGCCTTCAGCGAGGATCCAGGCGTCGTGCCAGGTGCTGGGGCATCCCTCCTGAACTTGATCCTCGAGGCGGGATCAACCCAGGGGAGACAGAGCGGAAGGGCTGGGGCATCCCTCCTTCACTGAAGGGCGAGGTATCCAGGCCTCGGTAGGGGACAGACACTAGAGAATACCACGGGGACGAGGCAGACTCCTGCCTACGATGCTCATCCCAGAAAACAGTTCAGTGGACGAGATCACCCGGCGGCCCTGCGGACTGAACATCTCCGTCTCCGTTACATCTCCAGCCTCCGGCAGGGCCCAGCCCTGTGGACCTAGCCACCTTCATTTCAGGCAGCGAAAAAAGCTTGAGGGAGAAACGTCCTTGCAGCGGGAGAGCGGGGTGGCAGGGTCTGGCAAGGTCCCTCTGAGAGGGGACATTTGAGAGGAGGCCAGAGGTGAGGTGTCCCACCTGCAGGAGCATCTCAGGGAGAACAAGAAGCAGGAGCAGAGACCCCGCACCAGACACAGTTCCGTGCACTTTAGACACGACACGCCACGTCCGCAGAGGGACCAGGAGCCCCCTCACCGACGGGAAGCCAAGAGCGGAAACAGGGAGGGACGGATCTAAGGTGGCACAGCTTGGGCGCCACCCAGGGGGCTGCTCCACTTCTGCAGGTGGGCTCTTGGCCACAAAGCCGTGCCACCTACCTGGACAGGTCCTAGATGCTTTGTGAGCACGGAAGAGGGGCATTGGACTCCCCCTTAGGGCAGGGAGGCAGAGAAGGAGCCGTGGAAGGACAACTTCGAGGTACCCAAGGACTGTGGGGGGGCCAGGGAGTGGGTCTTTCCTCTTTTCCCTCCTCCAGCCCCCGAGCTGCCCCTCACCCGAGTGCAGGGACGCTCACAGGCAAGAGGGATGCTTCTTCTGCTCTGCTCTCTCTGCCTCTACTGAAGCCTCCGCTTCCAGGAAGCCTTCCCTGCTTGTCCCACCTCAAATACCAGCCGCGCCCTATGTCCTCTCTCTGCCTCACCATTTCTCATGACCTGCCAACCCGCCTTTGGAACCCATATCTGTTTTCTGCAACTTAAATGTCAGTTCCACAGGGGCCACGGTCTGTTTCCTTCTCCACTGGGTCCTCTGGGCCTGGAGCATAGTTAAGGAATGAAGGGAAGGAGAAGGAGAGGCTCGGTGGGTGTGGACCCCTTCAGGAGAGCCCCGGGGGGGGCAGGGGGGACTCTTCCAGACCCGGGAGGCGGAGGAGGAGCTGTGCTCTCGGGGACGTTTGCCAGGCCCTGCCTGGCACCCGGAATGTGCTCAATAAATACTTGTTGAATGAATGACTATCTGGAATTCGAAATTCAAAGTTGAGGATGCCCAGGGCCATGATGTGTGCAATCGAGAGTGAGGAATGTTATTTATGAAAAGAATATTTTTTAATGGGGTGTTTGAGAGTTCCCAGGACAAAGGCTCCGGAAGGTTGGGGGGCGGATCCTGGCTCAGGAGCTCAGAGTTGGGGATTTAGACAAGTCCCCCTCCCCGGGTCCCTGGGCCACGATCTGTCCATCTGTCCAGTGGCAACTCCCAGGAGATGCTTAAGGGGCTTTTCCGACTCTGGGTCTCTAGGGTTTGGTAGAACATGCCCTCCTCTGGGACAAGCCCACGCATCCACCTCTTGGCCGAAACATCGCCCCTGTAAACCGGCCGGCCGCCAGGGCGGCTGGCTCCTGGGGGCAGGAGGGCAGACCTGGGAGTGTCCAATGCCGTGGTTTCTGTCGTGTCCTCCAGCTCCGCCTCCCCCTCCTCCAGGCTCTCGGCTCTCTGGGGTCTGACCTTCTAATGAGCGGATTCCCATTATCAGTCTCGGTGGATTGAACGGTGGTTTGAACGGGTGCCTGCAATTTAGTGTTGCCCCATGCTGGAGACCGAGCGCCTGGCTTGTGTAATTAGATTGGGGCCTCATTAACGTCTGCCTCCTCGAGGGATTGCATCCTTAGCTCCTCCTGACCTGTGTTTCAAGCCCATCTGTGTGGACAGGGCTCCCCCCGCCCCCCACCTCCCCTGTTTTTTAAATCACTCTGTTTGGAGCCAGGCTTGAGCTTGGGCCCAGAAGGACCGCAGCTGCCCACAGAGCACGGATTTCAACACCCCCTGGGATGGCCTCTGTTCTTTCCCAAGAACCTGGCTGTCTGGCTGGCCCTTGGGCACCTCGAGTGGCCAGCTGTGGCTCACATGTGCACAGAGAGTGGAGCTGGGAGGGCCGTCCATGCCAGGGCTGCAAGTTCTGCTGATTAAACCGACTTGTGTGTTACGCTTTGTCATTTGGAAAGCCCCCCCCAGAATCCTCCCTGGGGAGAGGGGCTTGCGGTACCTGTTCACTGAGATCCCCTAAGGGATAGCCTCCTGGGACCCATGGAGTGGGGTCAGGAGGCATAACCCAGCTCTCCTGCCCACCCGCTCTGCCTGGCTTTGGCCTCCACCGGAGACTGCAGGTCAGAGGGAGGGAAGGCCACACGTTGCTTCATAGGTCCCACCTGCCTCGGTGCCATGACGTTGGAGGTATCTGAGAGCGTCCACAGCACCAGCTTCCACAGGGCAGCTCTCCCGCTCAGGTCCAGGTCAACCCTTCTAGATCAGCCTGTTACACGTTGGGGAATCCCTTAGCCCAAGAGCCGAAGCGTCTTGCATTTTGCGTATTTTGGGATTTGGAAACATTTGCATACACATAATGAGAGATCTTGGGGACGGGACCCAAGTCTAAATACAAAATTCATCGATGCTTCATATACACCTTAGACACACAGCCCGAAAGTCATTTCAAACTCTCATCTTTTGAAATTTTGTTCAAGAAACAGTTTCGTGCTGGGGGATTCTCCCCTTGCAGGGTCGCGTGGGCGCTCTAGAAATTCTGAATTTGGAAGCGGTTCAGGTTTTCAGAGTCTGGATGCTGGACCTGCAATTCTCTCTCCCTCTTGTGCCTTCTGAGCGCCTCCTTTTCCCTTGGCCCCCCACATCCTTCAGTAAGTACCTCCTTGAAGTCTCCTTTCTTAAGCCATTTGGGGGTGACCTCTGCCTCCCACCTGGCCTCTGTCTGACACAATTTCTGTTACTGGAAACGGTGTTGGGGACATGGTCGGTCCTTAATGAGCACTTGTGGAATGAACGGGCTTTTCACATGCAGCATCTCGCGCAGCCCTTGCAAAAATGATGTAAAATGAGATTTTTCTAGATAAACGAGGGATAGGTTTCTAAGTGAGAGCAGCACACCCCTGCCGCGTCCTGGGTGACCTCCAGCCATACTCCACCCTCTGCAGAGATTATGCCCAGGTTGGATCTGGAATGTTCCTCAAAGGCCCATGTGTCAAACACTTGGTCCCCAGTCCCTGGCACTGCCGGAGTGGTGGGACCTTCCTGGGTGGGGTCCAGTAGAAGGAAGTTAGGTCACTGGGTGTGTCCTTGAAGGAGACATTGGGACCACGGTCCCTCTTTCTCCTTTTGCTTTCTTGCCACCATGAGGTGAACGGGTCTCCTCCATCACACCCTCCTGCCACGCCGCACTGTGCCCCCGCAGGCCCAGAGCAAAAGGGGCAAGAGATCCTGGACTCGTGAACCAAAACTAACCTTTCCTTCTTCTAAGGTGGTTGAGCGTGGGCATTGTGTCACAGTGACGGAAAGCTGACTAACAGCGTCTCCCACCCCTTGCTACATTTTGTACAGAGACTCAGGGTCCATCATGCCGGCCTGGTGTGGGAGCAACAGGACCAGATGACATGGGGCAGACAGAGGGAGAGGCAAGGAGTTAAAGACACCTGAAAATTCACTTGGGATCCCATCAGGTTCAGACCTGATGCTGCCACTTTCTAAAAGTGTGACTTGGTGCAAGCGATTTAATGATCCCCAGTGTGACTCAGTAGTTGGGACTCAGTTTCTGCCTCTGTATAATGGGACTCTAGTAATAATTATCAGCCCTTAATTTAGTGATGACCCTGGTCCAGACGCTGTTGCGAACCCCTCATGGACACCATCTCGTCTCACCCTCACTCCGGCCCTCCGAGGAGGAGCTATCAGCATTTACATTAGTAGTAAGTATCCCAGATCAGGCACTGTCACGGCCACACGGCTGCTCTCCCAGTGGCGGATCTGGGAGGACCACCCAGACTCAGCTCTCACCACTGGGCCGTACTGCCTTACTCTGCCGTTAGACCATCTTGTGAGGATGCGATAAGATCATGCTTCACATAAACGCTGAGCTCAGACCTGGTGAACAGAGGCCACGGATAAGTGGCAATTAGCTCTTCCCTCTTCCCCGCTCAGAGTCAGAGATCTGGATTCTCCCAGTGTTTTCCTCCCAATGGTGGCCCCATTGCACCCTGCCTTCGGCTCCGATGGGGAACTTATGCCCTTTAAGGAACCCTGGCTGTGACACTCTGCCCGGATACAGAGGCAGTGCTGCCCTAGGCTGCCACCCACAGGCTCTGGCCAGACTTGGACCCCGCTCTCCCACTGGCTGGACACCTGGGCTCCATGACCCTGCCTCGATGTGTCGATCTCCTTATCTCTAAACTGGGGGTGTTGAAAGGAGAAATGACTTAATGTATGTTAAGTGCTTAGAATGGAGCCTAGCCCGGAGGGAACGCTGTAACAATGTTTGCTAAATAAATAAAAGTCATGAATTTTCTATGTTCTATCCAAGCTGGCTTCAACCAAAAGGGATTTTTTTTTTTTGGCTCAAGTTTTGGGGATGAGTGAGATCCCCAAGATCCAGAGCCTCGAGCACCCCATCAGGTCCTAGGGTCTCTCTCGCGCCTCTTCCCTTTGGCTTTGCCTCACCCTGGGCAGGTCATTCCCTCAAGGGGAGACAGAGCGACCAGCTCCGGGGGCCACCTCCCCAGCTCAGCAGTCCCAGCGGAACTCACGGGCCCCTCGTCCCACAGTTGCACCTGAAGTCTTCTGGGGGATCCTGTTGGCCTGGCTTGAGGCCCAAGGTGAGAGTCTAACAGACTGAGGCTGTCACCTGTCACCAGCTGCACACACCACACAGGCTATGGCAGGGAGCGGGTGGCCCCCAGGGGACATCTCACAGCCGCTTCCCAAAGCAGAAGGGCTGGACACTGAAGAAAACCAGGAGCGCTCTGCTCTACCCCCATCCTGGACTCCTGTATTAGGGTTCTCCAGAGAAACGGGGGCCCCAGGCTATATGTTAAAGGAGATTTGTGATTGGAGCCTGGTGCCCGGGATGATGGAGACGGAGCAGTCCTACCACCTGCCGTCTGCAAGCGGGAGGCTCAGGGACGCTGGAAGACCTGAGAACCAGGGGCTGATGGTGTAATTCCCAGCTGAGGCCAGCACTGAGGGGCCATGGGTGTGAGTGCTGGGGTGTCAAGACCCCAGCAGTGGGAGCTCTGTGGTCCAAGGGCAGGAGAAAAGGATGCCTCAGGCCGAGAAGAGAGAGATTTTCCTGTTTGGCTGGTGCCTGCCCACGTGGGTGAGAAGGGATCATCTTTAGGCAGCCTACTGATTCAAACGCGAACCGCTTCCAGAAACACCCTCCACGTCACGCTCCGAGACAGTGTTTTAGCAGCTCCCTGGGTCTTCCCGAGCTTAGTCAAGTGGATCGTGCTGTTTTCCTGGAAGGTTTTTCTCTTGAGCAAAACTGCAGAAGATCCAGGCCTTGCACATTTGGGAATGCTTTGGGGGCATTGTTGATAAAACGCCAAAGTGTCTTAGGAAGAATGTTGTGCAAGTGAAGACCAGGATCAACATTCCTAGGTGGGAGACCACAGCGAAGGCTGGCTAGGGCCCTGTGGGGCCCAGGAAGAGTCTACTGATTCCCCACCTGCAGGACACAGTGTGAATCAGTCTGGGGGCCCCCTGGTGTGCATGCATGGTTTTAGAAGTCTGGTTCCCTGAACCTAGGGCTTCCAACCTTCACAGCCCTAGCTACTCAAAGCGTGGCCTTCCACCAGCGGCATCCACATTGCTTAAATGGAGTCTGCAGGACCAGAAGCCTTAACTTCACTGGGGAGCTCATGGGAAGTTCAGATCTCAGGCTCTACCTGAAGACCTGATGGACAGGAACCTGTATCATATCATCATCATCATCTTCATCATCACTGTTATTATTATCTGCCCTGTAATAAGATCTCCAGGAGATTTGTATGCACGTGAACATTTGAGAAGCGGTGCCATATTTACAGTTCTCCAGGGCTGCTTTAACAAAACGCTACAAACTTGACGGCTTAAAACAACTTATTCCCTCACAGGTCTGGGGGCCAGAAGTCCAAAATCAAAGCTTCCACAGATGTGGTTCCTTCCGAGGACTCTGAGGGGTACTGTGTTGCAGGACTGTCTCCTGCCCTCAGTGGCTACAGGTGACCCTTGGCACCCCTTGGCTTCTAGATGGATCACTCCAGTCTCTGTCCCCATCATTACTGGCATCTTCCCGGTATCTCTGTGCCCCTATTTTTCTCTCCTTGTAAGGACACCGTCATATTGAATCAAGGACCCACTGTGTTCTAGTATGACCTAACTCATCACATCTGAAACTACCCTATTTCCAGATAAGGGCGCATTCTCAGGTACCAGGGGTTAGGACTTGAACCCATTATTTTTGGGGGACACAATTCAACATGTAACAAACTACTTCAAAGTCTGCCATTCTTAAATACTGGGAAACTAGCTGACTAAGAAATACCTGGAATAGCTTGGTAAATTCATTTTTGTAAACAATTATGGAAGTTCAGAAAGGAGTCGGTAGGCCTGGAAGAAGACTGTTTTTGTAAAGTGATTCTTGTGTCCAGACAGCATATCCCAGAAGCAACCTCACCTGGCCTCAGAGCCAGGTCACCACAGGGACAATCTGGGAAAGTTTGGCTGCCCAATTGGGGGGTTCCACTGTGATTGGCCTGAAGTATTGCCTAGGCATCAAAATTATGAACCTAGGTGCTTCTAATCTGCAACCAAATTTGAAATCTAATGGGATAGATAGTCTCATTTCCTCTATAGTCCAAAGAAGGAGACTCCCAAATATATTAGTGGGACATAAGTACAAAATATCGAATATGAGCACATACAGATCACTAAATAGTATTTTTTTTTACAGTTTTTGAGTGTGAGAAGAACAAGAATGTCTACATCTAGCATCATTCTCAAAAATATCCCGTGATGGTGGACTTTGCTTAATTCTCCTGAAGTCTTGTCGATTTTTAAGTCCTATTTTAGACTACTTTTATTTGGTGCTGATGAACTCAATTATTATTTCTTCTCGGTAAATGAACCCTTTATCATTACATATTACTTTCTCTCCCCTAGTAATTCATTTCACCTGGAAGTCTATTTCCCCCAATATTCATGTAGCTGCATTAGCTAGCTTTCTTTTTGCCTAGTAGTTATGTGATATATTTTCTCTGTTCTTTAACTTTCAAATTTTCTGTAGTCTTACATTTTAAATTAATCTCTTGTATAGAATGGAGTCATATTTTAAAAATTTGCCATGGAAACCTTATTCTTTAATTTGATCATTTAGTTCATTTATAGTTAATGTAATTATTAATGTACACTGGTGACCAAAATATTTTAACTACTCCTCTGCAGGGGTTGCAGTTCTCACAAGTGACCATGAGAGGGCGACTCCAGGAGATGCAGAGAAACTCACAAGCCTAGAAGAAACTTGGGGAATCAGGTATTTGCTTTCTGGGGTTCTCTACTGCCTTTGAGGACACGGCTCCCCTACAAGTTCTGGACAAGAAAGGAGCAAGGGTATGGAATTTGGAAACAGGACTATGGTAGATTAGGGGACACAGCTGTTCCATGGCTGTGCCTGTTGGTGGGGTGAGGGCAGTGGAAGGTACCCAAAGGAGAGGTCATTTACCAGCTTATATAAAAAAACTGACATTTTAATAACTAGTTCCGCTAGATGAGAAGTTCAGAACATCATCCCTGCTGATAAGTTTGTGCTTAAGCCAACTCTCTTTTATTGCATTACATATTTGTAACATTTTTCTGTGTTGGTTTTGAAGCACTACATCCTATTTCTATTTCTAAATAATTACGCTAAAATGATCTCATGCGTCTTTAAATTTGCATCAAAGCCTATTATTAATCAACACACTGACGTTCTTCCCTGACAATAGAAGGGTCTCAGTAAACCTGAATTCCTTCCACCCTCCCCGTCTCCATTAACTCAGTGTTGTGTATTTTAATCTTTCATGTTTCTCAGATTCATAAGATCTTCCTGTTATTGTCCTTTGGAAGCATGGTTTTTAAACATTTTCCACCTCTTCACATCCTCTTATAGTTCTATGCTACCCAAGGGTCATTTTCCTTTGGCCTGAAGGACATACTTTAGAATGACCCTAGCGTGGGTCCCCTTTTGGTCTGTGAATGTTTTTATTTTGTCATTATTCATAAAAGATGTTTTCCTGAGGACAGAGTTAATTTCTTTAAACACACTGAAGATAAGTTTACTGTGACCCTCAGAAGCTGTCTGTCACTACAATATAAGAAATATTTTTTTCTCTGGCTACCACTAAGGTATTTTTCTCTTTCTTTCCAAAGTTAGTTACATTGTTGTTCTAAAAGTACACACCATAAAATAGAATTCTTTTAAAAAATGTTAATGGTGCATTCTAATCATACGTAACCTTGGGATTCATTTTGCCGTTTTCGTACGTGCACATAACATATCCTGACCAATCTCATCTCCCGCTGTCGGTTGAGCTTCTGCTTGGGAAGTTTGGAATCTTTCTGAAAGAATCATTTCCTGGAAAGCTGCCTCTGTTCTATTCTTTTTCTGAGACTGTGATTAAACGGCTGTTCTATCTTTTCCTGGGATTTCGCCATCTCTTCTGCATTTCCAATCTTTTTCTCTTTGTGCCTGTTTCAGGATAATTTTTTTCAGCTGTGTTTAACACAACACACCAGTAATTTGGGTTATTATAGTTTCTTCATTTCTGGAAGTTCTGTTTGTTTCTTGTTAAACCGGTGGTCACTTTAATGCTCCCTCTTTCCAGCAGATATTTTCGAGCCTGATCAGATATTTTCTACCTATCATCTATTTTTTTTTCTTTTATTAATCTGTGTCTGACAATCCAGTATCTGGTGTCTCTGAGGTTGCATTTCTATTGTCCCTTGTTTCATTTTCCCTAATCATGGCACCTGTGCCTAGTTACCTTTGACTGTGTGTTAACCATTGAATAAAGAATTACTTGAAGTCAAGGATGAAAGTGTCCTCCCCCACCCAGGACTTGCTTTGACTTCTCGGTGTCTGCGATCACCATGCACCAACTTTAACACTTCTGGAAGGTCCAGGCGATTCAAACTGCAACTCAACTCACAATTACTTTGAGGGCTCATCTACTTATGGTCCGTGTTCACTTTGAAGATGCGGTCCTTTGGGGTCTTAGCTTCTTGTCGAGAGGGTCTGTCATTACAGTCCATGCTACGGATGGCCCTGGTGTTGGTTTCTGTCTCCCTTTTCCTCCCTCGGTTGTCACATCCAGCTGAAGAATTGACTGACTTAACAACTACACTCAGAAGACAGCTGATTTTATAAACTCATTTATCTCCTTGGGTTCCCATCGTTTTATCATTTCTTTTTGGTAATTCCTATTGTTGTGCCAACCCCTTGAAGTGCTGTAAACATTATGACTACTGAAAACTAGTTTTAAGTTGTTTTCAGTGGAAAAGTTGGTTCAAATAATCTAGCCCACCATTATTGGAAGTCTTTCTTGGCACACAGTAGGTGCTCAATAAATGATGTAGAATTGTCATAAATTCCCAAGCAAGCACCACTCTCTGGGTTATTTGTAAGGCTCTTTCCTACTCGTGGAACGCATTCCTCATTTCCCGTCCCCAGCCTGAGACACTCACGTCCTAACATTTGACGAGACTTGAAACAAATGCCAAACAAATTCCCCCCAAAGTGTTTCCTGTCTCCCGGCTTCCCCAGATCTGATCCTGTGTCTTGCCTCCTCAAGCCCTCACACAACCTGGTATGCGCCATTCTCTGGGGACTTCACTAGAGAGGACCGTATTTGTACACGTACTCATCTCTCCTGTGGATTTATACTTCCTTGTCATTTCTGGCTTCTGAAGAATTCCCTCATTTCCTCTCCGTCTCGGCATACAGAATAAATAGACTTCTGGAAAGTATTATGGCCAGTCCTGTTCAGACCTGGAGGGGATCCTCTGAGCATTCAGTCTGCGGTATTGCTACAAGCAGGATCAGATGCATCCTCAAAACCCTTAAAGTGAAGGGGTCGCCCTCCCACACCCGAGACCGTGCACACTCCAGTGACTTGAGTGTGGCTATCGCTGTGCTACAGATGGGACCTGAGATTCAGAGACACTGAATATCTGACAGAACAGAGTCACAAAGCTGGAAACGGAACTCACGTCGTTCCACTCCCAGCCTGTGACTTGATCCTGGACCTCACAGATGCTTCCCAGGTGCTCTGTGCCATTAGTCATTTTTTTGGTCCCAATAGCACCTCTTTGGACGCAGACCTTCTGCATGGAAGAGAACCGTGTGCGGGAGTCAGGTGGCAGGCAGGAGGTAGAGCAGGCGATGGGAGGTGTCCCGTGTGCACCTGTCGGAAGGCTTTCCGTACCTCTGTCTTGCTTACCTCACGACTTTGGTCCCATTTCTCACGACTTGCATGTCCACCATGCAGCCCCCGGTGACGTAGGCAGCCAGGTTCAACTCCGAGAACTCTGCCTGAGGGAGAGAGCAAACAGAAGAGAACCCACTGAGTCCCGACACCGTGCAGCTGCTCACACGCACCCGGTGGGTATCCGTGGGAAATGCGCATTAAGCTCCAGCTCAATCTTAGCAAAGCTGCCTGGAGCTTCATTTCTGAAAGATGAGGAAGCTGAGCTACACAGTGTCCTGGTGACACGCTCACGATCACACAGTGAACCCAAGGCAGAATGGGACCCAACCTGTGAACCTCTGATTCAAAGACCCATAATTTTAACCACTATTCATTTCTGCCTCCTTGAAGGGCGAAGAGGCCACTCTAGCTCTGGGACCAGGAAATGACCAAATGCTGTTAATGGGCCAGTTTTTGCTGGACTTCTTCTGGCTCATGCTGCACAGGGGTGCTGGGTCACAGATCCATGATAACTTATCTCTGGTCACAGAAACTTCCTCAAGTTATTTGCCTGCACCTCCCTTTTTTGGTGATGACCCTCTCACCTCCACCACATGGCTCTGTGCCTGTGCACTGACATGCTGCCATTTTGGCCACAGTGGGTGGGGTGGGCATCGGACCCAGGGTGGGGGAATAAGATGGTCCTCCCTGAGAACTTGAAAGTGCTGAGTGCTCCACACAGGTTCTTTCTAGGTGGTTGTCTCTTTACTGTACAAACCTGGGTGCTATTAAGACCATGTTTCCTGCTGGCTGCAAATGGAGAACAATAGGAAACCATAGTGGAGTGTGGAAGGAGAGAGAGAGAGAGAGAGAGAGAGAGAGAGAGAGAGAGAGAGAGAGAGAGAGAGAGAGAGAGAGAGAGAGAGAGAGAGAGAGAGAGAGAGAGAGGTATCACCATCACCAAGATAGGGAAAAAGACACAGGGGCAAGAGATGGGGAATCCTGTTGACATTCATGGACCAGCAATGGTCCTGCCTCTGGATTTGCAGTTCCATCCTTTTGCGTACTTATTGGTTTAAGCAAACCTTACTGAGCATCTGTTGCTCTCAGTTAGAATCCCATGGAATTCATTCCTCTGACCACAACACATGCCCCTGAGATGGAGGTTCATTGTGACAATCATCTGTATGTTTTGTAAGGTTGCTGTAACAAAGTACCACCACTGGTTGGCTTAAACAGCAAAGATTTATTGTGTACAGGTCTGAAGGCTAGAAGTTCAAAGTCAAGGTGCTGGTAGGGTTGGTTTCTTCTGAGGGCTTGTGAAGGAAGGATCTATGCCAGACCTCTTTCCTTGGCTTGTAAGAGAACCATCTTTCCCCTTTGTCTCTTCACGTCATCTTCCCTATGCATGTCCTTGTGTCCAAAGCCACCTTTAAGTCACACAGGTACACTCTCACCTTAATGATCTCACTTTGCCTTGATTGCCTCTTTAAAAGGCCCATCTCCAAATAAGGTCACACTCAGAGGTACTGTACCTGAAGATTGCATGTGAGTCTTGGGAGGTGACAAGTCAGCCAATAATGATGTCATCTAAAGGGCATCTCCCCAAACTTATGCACAGTGGTGCCAAAAGCAGGTTTTGGACTTAGTGACTACACAAAACCACTCCCATATATGAATCCTGTGCTGGCCTCAGCATTCACATGCATGAATTCATTGAATTCATTGAAAAATGAGGATTTTTCAAGATGAGAAAACCAAGGCAAAGAGACATCAGTAACTTCAATGTCACATACTAGGTAGTAGGAGCGACTATTCAACCCCAGGCAGTCTGGCTTCAGAGCCTGTGAGTATTTGGGGGGGTGGTGTGGGTCGGGGGTACCAGGCACTGAACTCAGTAGCGCTTAACCACTGAACCACATCCCGAGCCCTTTTGTGTCTTTTATTTTGAGCCAGGGTCTCGCTAGACTGCAGAGCCTGTTGATATTGTGCTTTACACTGCATACCCAAGCTGTTCCGCTGAATGAGGCACTAGGTAGATCATAACTGGAAATTTTAGAGACCTAGAAATAATCCATTTAAAGAGAAAAGACAAGTTTGCATTGAAGGTAAATATGATTTTCATGGTGACTTAAATGTATCTCCCTGGAATCATTTAATAGGAATTAAGACCAAAGACCCTGCCCTCTCCACCAGAGCATTGAAGGAAACCTAGAATACTATGTCCCTAGCTCTAACTAACAACCTCATTGTGCTGTGATAAGGTGAAAAGAAAAGAGTTTAGGTTGGTAAACAGTGGTCATGACCTGGTTATTAAGTCTGAAGCTTTGCAAATTAGCCCCATGATGCTCAAGCTACTTCTCTGGCAAGATCACCAAGAAGGGTGAAGAAAAGTTGCTGCTTGTGGGTGGCAGAGAAGTTAGAAGAAGCCTGCAAAACAGGGGAGCTGGTCACCATGAGGAAAGGAAGTTCATCAGAATCGTGGGGAGTAGAATCTCCTGCCAACCACGGTGCAGACCCAGGGGCTGTCTTGCTGCCCGAATGCAGGGTCGGCTCTGGGTGGACTTTGTGAAGCTGGAGGCCCGTCTTGCTCAGGTCTAGTTGTGCGGGGTTCTTTTCCATCCGTGGTTTATGGATAATTAGAGTAGTAGATGCTTGGGTCACAGAGTAGCAGGCCTCGGCTGGATCAAGCATAGACAGTGGAGGTGGTAAAGAAGTACAGCCTTCCTCTGAATTTCACTTCTAAAAACTTCAATAGCTATGGAAATGAAACAGAGGATCCAAGCCGCTTCTTCAAAATAACTTGGTTTTCCTGGTAGAATCTCAAAGAGCAGCCACTTTGGAAGGGTCTCAGAGCCCCCGTAGAAACTGTAGTGGATTCAATTGTATTTCCTGGAAAGATGTGTTCAGGTCCTAACCTCTGATACCTTGGGGTGGGAGGTGGGAGGGCTCTTTGGTTTTTTTTTGGAAATGGGGTTTTTGGAGAAGTAATTAAGATGTAATTAAATGGGGTTTTTGAAGTTGAATTACCCAAATTCAATGACAAGTCCTTAGAAGACAGGAGGGAGGGAGACAGAGAGACATAGGGAGAAAGGCCATGTGAAAATTGGGGCAGAAATTGGATCAATGCCAATGAATGCCATTGGACCCACTGAGGCTGGTGGGGGGCAGTCGAGGAAGGATTCTCTCTGAGAGCCTTCAGATGGGGTGCAGTCCCACAGAAACCTTAATTTAGGGTGTGTAATCTCTAGAACCAGAGAGAATACATGTCTATTGCTTAAGCCACCTAGTTTGTGCTAACGTGTCATGGCAGCCCTTGGAAACTAATTCAGTAACTTTGGAAAATGAATGTAACTTCATTGTTGTGTGCAAAGTCACCAGAACTCATGGAAGATCAATGTGACAGGGTCAGGATCCCTCAGTCACTGCACCAAACACAGGCACTTAGGCACATCATTATGCACACGTTTTCTTTCTCTGTCCACCTGTGTCTGTCTTTCTTTCTCTCTCACACACACAGTAATAAATCAGCTGTTTACTTAAACCATAAAGCAGTGCGGTCAGAATCACTTAAATTTCCTGCATGAGTTAACTTCTTGACCTCAATATTGTTTTAGCTCCAGCTGGGTTAGGTGCGGCGTCTTTTTTAGATACTACACTTTAGGGACTGTGGTAGGAATAAATGCGTACTCGGGAGAGCACATTCAGATGTAAGTTTAGGCAAGTTACTAACTTGCATAAGGACTTCTACTTATGAAAAAAATGAAGTCCTACAGATTGAATCTTAGTTTGGACGTCTCTGGAATAGAGACAATGGTGTTAATAAATTCATCTTCAAAATTTTTGTGAAGATTTATGATTATGAGACAACCAGCCCAGGACTGAGACATAGGAAGGCCTCTGTAAATAGCTGTCATTATTATTTTCAAATATTTCATTGTCTTCGTGAGAATAAACCAAAACCATCAAAAATCGTGTAAGCAGAAAAACAGCAACTACTTCAAGTATTTAAAACACATAAATTAAAAAAATATTAAAGCATAGAATATGCACAAGGACTTCTATTTACAGATTGACTCTATTTGAACCCCCATCTTAAGCAAGGAGGAAACCAGACAAAGTCCGTTAAGCAGCGTTTTTCAGCCATTATACAACAGGCATGTCAGGACTTCAATTTCTACAAAAAGGAAGCAAATTAAATGATCCCCATGATTCCCCTAGATGACTGCCTAGAGGCAGCTTCCAGGAAGAAGAACGACTTGGGAGAATGCAAACAGAACTCTTCAGTCTCACTGAGTTGAGCCTACAGAGACTGAAGTTCAGGGGAGCCATGACAGCTAGGATTTGCAGGAAAAAGTACAGGGAAAGATGGAAGGCACAGAAACTGAATTCTGCATGGAGAGAGGTTCAGGTCTTTGGCTGAGTACTGATTTGAGCATGCCTGAAAGGGAACTATTGTTCACATTCTTAGGAAATTGTTGTTTCATATTCTCAAGGATGGAGAAGGAAGTATTAACATGATGAGGAGAGAAAAGAAAAAATCATAAGATCAATGAGAAAACCTTCATTAGCAGGCTCAACAATCTCTAGAATCTAGACAAGTCTAGAGGTAGTTCAAGTTCTCACTGGTTGGAGGATAAAGACCTTGTAATATGAATACCTTGGTTTTCCTGGTAGAATCTCAAAGAGCAGCCACTTTGGAAGCGTCTCAGAGCTCTCAAAGTTTAGTACTAGGACTAAATTATTCCTGGATTAAAGCATGCTCTGGGTCTAGGAAGACAAATTTGTCCTGTTTTGCTTTGGGCCTTCCCAGCATTAGAACTACAAGTACTAACTCTCAGATGCCCATCAGTTCCCATGTCTCGGGAACTTCCTTAGACCCAGGCAAAGTGGAAAGTTTGACCATTTTATCTAGCTTTGTCCGAAAAGAAGTTTAAAAGTAAATCTTGAATGAATCAAGCTTATTTCAAAGAGCTTTACTGTGTATTAAAGTATACTTCTCTGCAGAATAAATTATACCACTATTTAAAGGAATGTAAAAAAATCCAGCATACAACACTCATAATGAAAAAGTTATGGCAATTAATCATAACTTACTACGCGTGCAAAGAAGCAGAAAAACATTATCTCTAATAGAGGAACAGATCCAGAAATGGGAGAGCTAATGGGAAGAGCAGAAATGGAAGTTAAAGGAGACTTAAACACCCGTAGCACACGAGTTAATAACTAGAATCAACAAATGGGACTTACTCAAACTAAAAAGTTTTTTCTCAGCAAGAGAAACAATAAGAGAAGTAAATAGGGAGCCTGCATCATGGGAACAAATCTTTACTCCTCACACTTCAGATAGAGCCCTAATATCCAGAGTATACAAAGAACTCAAAAAATTAGACAATAAGATAACAAATAACCCAATCAACAAATGGGCCAAACACCTGAACAGACACTTCTCAGAGGAGGACATACAATCAATCAATAAGTACATGAAAAAATGCTCACCATCTCTAGCAGTCAGAGAAATGCAAATCAAAACCACCCTAAGATACCATCTCACTCCAGTAAGATTGGCAGCCATTTTGAAGTCAAACAACAACAAGTGCTGGCAAGGATGTGGGGAAAAGGGTACTCTTATACATTGCTGGTGGGACTGAAAATTGGTGCGGCCAATTTGGAAAGCAGTATGGAGATTCCTGGGAAAGCTGGGAATGGAACCACCATTTGACACAGCTATTGCCCTTCTCGGACTATTCCCTGAAGACCTTAAAAGAGTGTACTACAGGGATACTGCCACATCGATGTTCATAGCAGCACAATTCACAATAGCTAGACTGTGGAACCAACCCAGATGCCCTTCAATAGATGAATGGATAAAAAAAATGTGGCATTTATACACAATGGAGTATTACACAGCACTAAAAAATGACAAAATCATGGAATTTGCAGGGAAATGGATGGCATTAGAGCAGATTATGCTAAGTGAAGCTAGCCAATCCCTAAAAAACAAATGCCAAATGTCTTCTTTGATATAAAGAGAGCAACTAAGAACAGAGCAGGGAGGAAGAGCAGGAGGAAAAGACTAACATTAAACAGAGACATGAGGTGGGAGGGAAAGGGAGAGAAAAGAGAAATTGCATGGAAATGGAAGGAGACCCTCACTGTTACACAAATTACATATAAGTGGTTGTGAGGGGAATGGGGAAGAAAAACAAGGAGAGAAATGAATTGTAGTAGATGGGGTAGAGAGAGAAGATGGGAGGGGAGGGGACGGGGGATAGTAGAGGATAGGAAAGGTAGCAGAATACAGCAGTCACTAATATGGCATCATGTAAAAATGTGGATGTGTAACCGATGGGATTCTGCAATCTGTAATTGGGGTAAAAATGGGAGTTCATAACCCACTTGAATCTAATGTATGAAATATGATATGTCAAGAGCTTGGTAATGTGTTGAACAACCAATAAAAAAAAAGAGAGAAGACATTGATGGAAGATGTCCTCACAATACACCAACCTGCCAGTGCCTTGACCTTGGATTCTCAGTATTAAGAAATGTGAGAAAATTAAAAAAAAAGGAGACTTAAAAATGAGGAATGAGACAAGGGTGGCTACAATCTCTATTTTTGTTCGACATTATATCGAGAGTTCTAGGCTGGACAATCAGGCAGAAAAATAAAATCAAAGGCATCCAGATCTGAAAAGAGGTGGTAACACTACTGTTAGATGACATGATCTCATACTAAAAAAATTCTAACAATCCTCTAAAAAAACCTGTAAGAACTAACAAGTTCTGCAAGGTATAAGATACAAGATCAATAAGCAGAAATCAAATATTTTTGTGTACTTGCAGTGAACAAATATAAAAGACATTAACAATTTCATTTGTCATAGCATCAAAAATAATATAATTGATGAACAATTCAAACGAAATAAATACAAAACTCTAAAAACTATAAAAGTAAAAGAAGTGGAAGTTAAAACAACCATTGTTAATATGTTTTATACTCACAAGAATGTGGAGGGAAGCATAATAGGATGAAGAGAGAAAGGAAAAACATAAAAGAAGGAAAATGAAATTTCCAGAGATAAAAACTATCACATCTGAAATAGACCAAAAAGAAAGTAGTAAGGGGATTAACAATTGTTAATTACAGAAGAAAATGTTGTGAGCTTGGAGAGAAAGCAATAAAAATTATACAAAATGAAGCACCAGAAACAATAACAAAAAATTTTTTAAGTGAACAGAACCTCTGTTGAGCTACACGATATCAACCAGTCTAATGTATGAGTAATTCAATTTCCAATAGACGAGGGAGATAAAAAGGTTTTTAAATGGCCTACTTTTTCCAAATTTGATGAAAGCTGAAAGAATCCACACCCCCAAGACGTTCAATAAATCTTCCTTTTAATATTTTTATTTGTACTTATTAGTTACACATGATAGTAGGATGTATTTTGACATATCATACATGTATGGAGTATGACTTCTCATTCTTCTGTTTGTACATGATGTAGAATTACATTGGTCATGTGACCATATATGCACATGGGATAGTGATGTCTGATTCATTCTCCTGTTTTTCCTATTCCCATTCCCCATCCCTTCCCCTCATTCCTCTTTGTCCAATCCAAAGTACTTCTATTGTTCCCTACTCCCTCCTCCTCTTGTTGTGAGTTAGCATCAGGATATCAGAGAAAACACTTGGCCTTTATTTTTTTGAGGATAAAAAAATAGTGAAATAAGCCAATCCTCAAAAAAAAATCCTTTCAATACACATAATAAACATACTAAAAAGCAGTGGTGAGAAGAAAATCTTCAAAACAGTTCAGGGGTGAGGATACACTTCATATATATATAAAAGAACAAAGATAAGAATGACAGCCAACATTTTTCCAGAAAATACCAGACTAGGAGAAAGTGAAATAACTTCTTTAAAATATAGAAAGAAAAAAAAAACAACTATCAACCTAAAAAGTATCTATTGATAATGAAGTCACAATAACAACATTTTAAGGCAAACAAAAGTTGAGAGAATTTATTGAAAGGCTCAGAAATGTTAAAGGAAGTTAGTTCTTCAGGCAGAATGATAATAATATATGGAGATTTGTACTGATGAACAAAAGAAGGGTTTTGGGTGTGATAAATATGTGGGTAAATAAATATCATTTTAGCTTTAAAATCTCTGTAAAAGATAATTAACTGTTTAAAGCAAAACATAGTACTTCATGTACTATGTAAATGGGAATTTACAACATATATAAAAGAAAATCATAGCAAGCACTAAGGATGGCAATGGGAATGGAAATGTACTATGGAAAGTTCTTACTGTATGTGGAGTAGAATAATCTGTCTTGGAGGTAGACGTTGATAAATTCAATATGTATCTGCAAAGCCTAGAACAATGCCTTTAAAAGAGATAGAGCATAGATTTAGAAATATAATCAAGTGCACACATTACTATACATTACAGCTATATGGATTTTATTTGCATTGCGTCATGAATACCCAGATCAAGATATGGAATATTTCCAGAAGCTGTGAAGGTTCCCTCATCCTTATCCTAGCTACTTTCAAGCCCCACACCATGATGCTGCCACATAATGTCTTCATCTCCATAGATCAGTGTTTTTCTTGTGTAAGTGGCATCTCACAGTATGTACTCCTTGGTATTGGTTTTCTGTCACTCACATTATATCTGTGAGATCCATCCATGCTTTGCAGGGAGCAGGAGTCATTCCTTGTTTTCGCCATGTAATGCATCGCTGTCTGAATGTACAATAATATATTTATCCATTCTGTTGCTGTTGGACACTTGGAAGATTTCTAGCCACTGGCTATTAGTAAAAAGCTGCAATGCACACTCATTACATATCTTTTGGTGGAAATATACACTTAATTTCCTTGGAGATATATATATATCTGTATATATTTCCTTGGAATATATATTTACCTAGGAGTAGAATTTCTGGGTCATAGGGTAGGCAGATATTTAGCTTTAGCAAATACTTATGAATAAATTTCCCATGAGCCTTAGTAATTTTAGATACCCCCCAGCAATATGAGAGTTAGAATTGTTCCATGCTCTTCTATTCAACACTTGGTGTCTGTTTTTAATCTTAGCTATATTTGTGGATTTGTAGTGGTAGTACATTGTGGTTTTAGTTTGGTTCCATTTCTCTAATTATCATTAACGCTGAACACTTTTTCATGTGATAATTAGAAACTCAGATAACCTCTTTGGAAAAGTACCTGTTCATGTTTGTGTTTTGGTTTGTGTTTATCTTATTACTTTGAAAGAAGTATGTTAAAACATATTCTAGACATATGTTTTTGTTGAATGTTTTTACTTGCAGATATTTTCTTCTATGGCTTGTCTTCTTACTTTCTTAATTTTCCAATGTAGAATGTACGTACACACACACACACACAACAGAAATACTTCATATGAATGTACAAAGTAAGATTATTTAATATTATTTACAGTTAGCTTTTAGATTTCATTCATCCTAAATTTTTGCCTATTCCAAGACCATATAGACACTTTTCACTGTTTCTTGCTAGATACTTTATTGTTTTATACTTTACATTTAAGCCTATAATCCATCTAGAATTAAATTTTTATATATTATGTGAGGTAGGACTCAAGGTTCAATTTGTCTCTATGGTTATTCAAATTTTGGCGCCATTTATTAAAATGACCATTCTTTCTCAATAGAATTGCATAAGTGACTTTGCCAAACACCAAGTCACTTCATTTTGTCCGTCTGTTTCTAAATTCTCTCTTGTGTTCACCTGCTCCATCTCTGTTCTTGATCCGTTTCATACTGACTCGTTGCTGTAGCAGACGGTGAGTCTTGACATCGGGTGGTATGATGTTCTAAAAAGAAAAGCAGCCCACACAGGCCCAGGGACAACAAGACCAAGGACACGGTAGGATGATGTTCTTTGTCCCCTTAGCCCGAGGATCGGATTTTTGCAAGTCTTCCTGTCCACACCTCCAGAACACACACAGACCTGGGCAACCAGAAGACCTGGAAGGCTTTGTCCTGAATGAACTGACCGATGTCCTCTTAGCGATGTGATTGATGGACAGATGTGCTCCACTGTCCTCTGCTTTACCCCAAACCCACCACAGAAGACCAGGCCTCTCAAAGATCTCCCTGACGAAATTTCCATCTTTCTTAAAAGTTAAAGAATATATATATCAAAAGCTCATCTTCCTCAGCTCAGTCGACAGTGGAGACCCTTCTCAGCAGGTGGCCCGTGTGACCTGCCTGTTGGGAGGTTACCACGGGGAGGAGCCAGCACCTCTATTGCTGTGGGTCTTCACCTGTACCAGGTCAAGGTGCCAGAGGCGCCCCTCCATTGCTGTGCTCATGGGCCCCTGAAAAGCTCCCTTTGCTTTATAAATGAACTTCCAAGTTTCTGGACAGTTCTCAACTTTATTATTTTACTTATTTTCCACTTTGTTGAACATTGAGCCCACTATCTAATTTGCATTATTTGGGGCCATTTGTTGCTATTGAGCAGATTTAAAAGAATTTGTTTTCTTTATTTTTAACATTAAAAAAACCCACACCATAATATATGGCTTTGGAAAATAAAGATAATGGATATTTAATTTTGATTGTCAAGATTCTGTTTTAGGAGGGAGAATTGCCATGTGATCCATCTGTAGTGTACTACCTGAAAACACTATTGAAGACAGGGAGGTGTAGATTCTTGAGTCCATCTATGGGCTGCGTACAGGGCTCAGGTCTTGGCGTGTTTACTTATCTTGTTAAAACCAGCTGGGGAAGGATTTCAACACTGACCCCAAAAGTAACTGTCAGTATGGACTACCTGAGTCTCCCTGTTTGTTTTGAACCATGATTAGACATGTGCATAAAGGAAGGAAGGAACAGTGGAAAGAGATTGGCCTTGAACTCTGGGCACCAGGGATCTAAACCTTGAATCTGACATTGACTTTAAGCAAACTTCTCACACTGTCTTTCCACTTTAATATTTTCCATCTTTAAAATGAAGGAGCTGAAATCACTGGAGTTAATGACCTCTCTGGTTCCTTTCATTTTCACATGGTGTCTTTCTCAACCAGAGTCCTCCAGTTGTCACCAACTACAAAATCATCACAGCCACTTTGTGGGAAAGGAATGCTGAGCAAGAAGATATATATATATATATATATATATATGAAAATACTGAATTGTGAGATCTGTGACCTCATCAGTGGATTGATCCATTTGAGGGATAACTTGAAAGAATGACTGTACTTGGCAATAACTCCAGGCAGTTAGGTGTGGCTGGAGAAAGTAGGTCACTTGGGGTGTGCCATTGGGATTTATATTTTGTCCCTGGTGCCTAGATTTTTCTCTTGCCCTATAGCACATTAGTCTCCCGTGGCACCTGTAACAAACCACCACAAATTGAACAACTGCAAACAACACATATTTATTCTGTCACTGCTCTGTATGTCAGAAGCCTAGGTCAGCATGTCTGGTTTCCCTGGTCTGTTTCACAAGGTCAAAATCACAGTGTTGGCTACTGAGGCTCTTATTGGGAGCTCCAGAAAGAATCTGCTTCCAAGTTCATTCAGGCCCTCGGCAGAATTCAGTTCTTTGCAATCCTGGGACTGAACTCCCTGCTCCCTCGGTCCATGTGCTGCTTGTGGCCCTGTCACGTCACACTCTCCATCTTGTGCCACCCAGCAATGGCCCATGGGGTCCTTCTCAAGTTTAGAATCTTCTGACTTCTCATTCGGCCCCATCTCCATCTCCCGCTAGAGAAACTCCTCTGTTGCTAAGGGCTTGTGCCTGGACTGGGCCTAATTGGAGGCTCCAGGACACTTTCTTATTTTAAAGTCTGTAACTGTAATCACATCAGCAAAGTCCCTGATGGGTAACATTTCCACAGGTTCCAGAGATTAGAGTAGATGTCTTTCAGGTGGAGAGGGAAACAGAAAAGGCTGCAGAGGGTGGTGATTTGGTTTTTAAGAGTATACATATATGCAGCCCTTTCTAAGTTCCAAGCTCTGTGGCAGGGGACAGATATGGGTAGAATCATATCCACTAAGAAAGCCTCTTCTGTAGCCCCCTAGATCAGAAGGAAACAGAAACTCCGGCCTATAACCGAGCACAGTTCCGATCCCAGAACACACACGTGTGGCCCTGCGTGCACATGCACAGAGGGAATGCAGTCTATTTCCTGCAGAGTCTGGCTACGTTCCCGTGAGCGCTGGCACCTGGCAAGTGCGTAATGCCAAGCAGATACTATTACTGAAAGTATGGGGTATGCGTGTCTCGTTCCCGATGATTGCATCTGTGATGATAATAATGTTGACGACAGCCTGGAAATTGGTGACTGCAATCATCCTGATGATAACAACTTGAAGGATCCTATTAGGCCAGAGGATCAATGGGAAAGAATCTGAAATCTGGAGTTGGAATGGGATGACTGACTGGAATGTACACCAGAAACCAAGAATGTGTGGGAACGTGAAGGTAACAGCCATCAGCCTTGACCGTGAAGGCTGGCCCAGGGAGGATTTTGACACAAAGAGATGTTGTCCAGAGGTTCTGAGAAAGGCAAGATGCTGGCAGACAGATTGTTCTGCAATCCAAGGGTGACTGATAAGATCCTGGGAATTCCTGTCAGTCAGCAAAGACATATCTGGTCTTAAACCCTCAGAATATGTCCTTGCACCTGGCCTTATGCGTTCATAGATTTTGCAGGACAGACAGAAAAAAACAGAGACAGGCAGACAGACAGGCAGAGGCAGAAATAATAAGTTTGTTGGAGAAGGTCCCAGGCTCTCTGGGGACCTCTCCTGAGGCCACAATGATTCCTGATCCCTTGCCCTCCTGGACAACCTTTCTTATGACCTCTTCTAAAGAGCAAGTGCTCACCTACTGTCCAGGGCACTGTGAGGCTACTCTTGCTAGTGGCTGGGGTCATTGCGGGTTCTACATTCTGCAGTCAAGTGTCTGTGGCCCTGGGGGTCCTTGGGCCAACGTTCCCTCTTCTGCTTTATAGCTCCTGAAAGATAACTTCTTCTGCTAACCCCAGGGCCCTTCCTTCTGCAGCTCTCTCTTCTGATCTGTGAGTAGGCAGCAAACTCGGATTCCCATGAGTTTGTAATTCCCAGGAGGCCTGAATGTTCTACTTCTCCTCGCATCATATTGCTGACTGGGCCCTGGGACTATAACCTCAGCCTCCTGTCTAGTCAGTAACATCCCCAAGGAGATGTGCCTTCAGGGGGGCTCAGGGGCCCCACTGCTTAGCATAAAGCCTAACCAGGGGAGCCAGGCAGCCGTACCGTACCCAGCACCTCACACTGGGGGTGGTGACCCCCCAGCTGACACTGGGTCGGATTTGACTCTTATTTGCTGCTCCTCTGTTTCCAACGACCTTAACAACCTGGAGTGGTGGGGTAGTGGTGGTGATGTTACGGGGGGCGGGGGGGGGGGATTCAGGCATTCCTGGATCCTCTAGGAAGTTATCATCAAGATTCCTCTCTAATCCCTAACAGATGGATATATTTACTCTTGGGAATGAAACTGTGTAGGAAATTCCTTTTAAGAAAAGCAGCGTTCTGCATGAACTGTGATCTTTCCTGCTGCCTAAGTTCTGTCATAGCCAAGGAGACTCATCAAAAAGATAAATAATAGCAGCAATAATTTTTTTTAAGTGCTAAATATAGAAAACCCAAGCCCTATGTGGCTCAGGAGATCCCACATGATTTAGTTTCTGATGACATCGCCTGCCACCATCCTGGTACGCCCCGTTCTGACTCTCCAGCCACCGCTGGGCTGGCCCCCTTCCCACACACTGAGCAAGCTCCAGCCTCCTGTCTCTGGGAGCCATCAGCCCACCGGCTTCCTAGAGCCAATCACGCCCTGCTCAACAGCGCCCCCAGAGGTGCCTTCCCTGCAAAGCACCCACAGAACTCCACACCCCATTATCTAGTTTGAGCATTCTCCAGCAACACATACCTCCATCTGATATAAACACTTTCATGGGTCTCAATCAAACTTTTAGCTGACCATCTCTCAGCAGGATGGAAGTTCTGCAGGACAGAGATCTCATCTGTTTGGTTCACTGCCCTTCCTAGCTCCTAACCCAGTGCCTCGTGTGCAGCAGACCCTGTGCAAATACCATCAAATGCACCAGTGACAGTTTTGTGGATGTCAGAGATGAGACTCAGAAAGGCAGAGGATGGACCTCGCCCCAAATTCCACCTGGGTAACCACGTCAACTGGGACCCAGACCCAGGCCAACGCCCTTCCCACTGTGCCAAGGGGCTGCCGGGTTTTTTTTTTTTTTTTGGTGACATTCATTTTAATGCGTCAGCTAAAGGACTGCTTGATGACCCAGGTCTGTGCCTGTGGCCCGCAGTGGCTCCGTTTTTTCACCTTCTCGTGTCTTGTGCACATGAGTTTGTGGCATCCATCAGCGGGGCCCAGCGGTCCTGCCCCTCCTTCTGCACTCTGCCTCTTCCGCCTGCCTGCATCATTGTGGCAAACCCTTGGTAAGCGGCCTGAGGCCTGCAGTTGGCAAGTATCTTCTCCGGTCCCTTCCCTGGCATAGGCCATGTTTTGAGCTCCCAGGGCCTGGGGCACCAGGCTGCCTTGGCTAACATCTTCAGGCAAAGCTCTTTTCCTTCCGTTCAGACTCACCTTGCAGACAAAAGAGGCTTTGAACATCTGCACTCGGTGGCCCTTTCCAAGTGAGGGAAGCCACACCCAGCATCTCAGTGAGGGCCTGGGGTCACTGGCTCACAGTGTGCTGCCCAGCCTAACTCCTGCCTACCATGCCCAGCACGAGCTGTTGAGAGCTAGTGCAAAGCTCCTCCTGCCCCCCACCCCAGAAAATCATGCTATTGCTGTGTTGTATGCACGAGTACTGAGTGAGGGATGGTGTGTGTGTGTGTGTGTGTGTGTGTGTGTGCATGCATCTGAGTACTGCCAGGGGAGCAGGCAAGGTGGGGAGAGATAGATACATAAAAACATGTCAAAATAAACACAAAAGCACAGGAAAAATAAAATGACAAAACCTACATTCCTAAATGTTCAAGTAATGGAATACTCAAAATCAGGTGGGGTTTATGCACACAGACGTGCACACACACACACAATCAATCCATTTACAAACCAAATTTGTAAACGTCGCAGTTGACGGGATTTGGCGCAAAGTAATGGTGTTTAGAATCAGTCCATGTGAGTTTCAGTCTGAGCCGTGCTCCTTCTTTGCTGTATTGCTTTGGGCAAGTCTATGAGCCTTTCTGTGTCTTTCTCTCCCATCTGTGACATGAGATTGTGATGGTGCTGTCCTTGGGCACTTGTGAGCATTAAATGAATTTATCCATTCGAAGCCACTAGGGCAGTGCTGGGGTGAATGTAAGTGAGTCATGAATGTTGGTTATCCCGGTTTTGCTCTTTAATTTGATTGCCACATGATTTCTCCATACAAGAGCAGGTCATAGACTCCTCATTAGCTGATAAGAGAGTGCAAATGACTTGTCCAAGATCACAGAGCCTGGCAATAGCTGGAACTTGAACTTAGGACAGTTTGACTCTGTGTTCCTTATCCAGATCGTTACTGAACAGCTCCTCTGTGAGGACAGGGACTGGGGACACAGCAGTGAGTAACAGATGGAGTCCCCGTCCTTGCGGAGCTTGTATTCTAGACAGATCACTGACATCAGCTATGTCCAGAGAGGAAGAGGAACCCCGGTAAGAAGACAGAAGACTGGGAAGTGTCAGTCATATCAAATGAGGACACAACAGGGAGGTGACATTTGATGAGCAAAGTGAGGGATTAAATCTTGTTGGGGGGGTGGGTTCCAGGCAGAAGGACCAGCAAATAAAAAGACCCCGAGGCTGGAGAACATGTGCAGTACTCAGGGAATTGCAAGGAGGCCAGGGTGGCTGGATTGGGCTAGTGAGTGGGTAGGTGGAGGGACTGGCTAGGGATGCAGGAATTTATTCCACAGAGGATGGTGAAGTGTTAGGACCGTCCCTGTCCTTGTCACCAACATCATCATCTTCACCACTGTCTATGAAGTGATAATTCTCCTCTCCTCCTCTTCCTCTTTCTTCCTCTTCATCACCACCACCCCCACCACCATCATCCTTGGCAATGCACAAAGTCAGGAAGACGAGTGTGAAAACATTGCCAGTTGATAGATATCATTTTGATTTTTAAGAAATTTCTCCACGACAAAGTTTTGCTCTCAAAAGCCTAGATGGACATTTGTTAGAGGTAAAGGCGGGCCTCTGTGGCCGGCAGCAGAGGACACAGGCGTGCCCTGATTCTGCTTCCTGCTCAGAGTGCTTGAGATGGCTGCATCCACAAGACACAAGGGACCTGAGAATCAAAGAATCCCTTGTCCTTCCCTTCCCCAGGGGAATCTTCAAGAGGCGAGAGACTTTGATAAAGTTCTGAGGATGGGGAGGACGTCCATCAAAGGAGAGGGGAGGAGGCGGAGTCTTTGAAAGGAAATGGAATGAGGAGACCACCGTGGCCTCGTCTCTCTCTGACTCCAGAGCTCTTATAAGGTTGTGAGATTTAGGGATAAATCTTGCCACTTGCAATGAATTTTTGCTGCCCGCAATCGATAGGGCAAATGTTCAGTGACTTTAAGACCATGGCTCAGCAATGGAGAGTGACAGTTAATGTTCCCTTGACATCTGATCATGGCTGAGCTGGGTGCTATGAGTCGAAGCACCCGTCTGCTGAGTGTTTGGAAGAGTGCGTGGGAAGTCTCCCGCTCTCTCCTGATGGATGGGTTTGGATTCTTAGGGACTGGATGGGAAAGCAGAGTCCCGTGTTTGGCAGTGGTGCTCAGTAGCTTCGCAGGTGAGGCAGAGACTGCAAGAACGAGTGTGGCTGGAGTCCTGGGAGGAGGGCCTGCTTGGGGCGGGATGTGGCTGGACCCTCATCTGGTGCTGAGCCCTGTGGACCACGCCCCGTGGACCAGTTGGGGGACTGATGGAAGGAGCTCCAGTGGGCTGAGGTGATGAGATTTCTGTAGACTTTTTTCCAAATTGAGAATTGCAAATTATAATGTGATGACAGGAACATTTCATCCTTCAAAGTTCTGAGAAATCCAAAGGCTCTCTCCTCTGATTTTTTAATTTTTATTTATTTCTTTCATTTTAAAGACCTAAAACCATTTTCAGCATCGCAGGAAATAAAAAGGTATGCTCCTCTTTTTTCTCCAAAGGGTGGACCTCATCTTCTGGTTCCAGATCGACTGTCACCTTATGTCCCATCTACCCTCCATTTGACCCAATCTTTATAATTAGGGGTCAGTTCTAGGAAAGGACCTGCCACTTCTTACCACCAGGGCCTCTGGAAATGTGACCAGGTTTGAACCCAGACCCGGAGACCCTCTTGCAGCTGTGGCCGAGCACTGGCCTCTTTTGAAAGGCCAGCAAGGTTAGCCTTCAGGGTGCAAAGTGCTGTGAAGACAGCAAAGCAGATTGGTGACCAGAAGTTACCGACAAGTGTGTGGAAGAGGTGGCCACACATTTCTAAGGAGGTGACATTTAAGCAAAAAACCTGGAAACAGTGAAGGCGTGAGCTGTGTAATACGGGGGAAAGAAGCTTCCAGGCATAGGAGCAAGATCAAAGACTCTGAGGTGGGGTGTGTTTGCTTGAGTTTTCTTTCATTGTAGAACATAACATGAAATTTATTATTTTAAATGTAAAAAGGTAGTGACATTAAGTACATTCATGTTGTCGTGCAACCATCACCACTATCCATTTCTAGAACTTTCTCTTCCCCAACACAAATTTTGTACCCCTTAAACAATAATTTGTACTCTTTCCTCCCTCCCTCCAGCCCTGAAACTTCTATTTTGTGTCCTGGTGGATTTGACTACTAAAGTACTACTAAGTACCTTGACTACTAAGGTATTACTAAGTACCTTGACAACTAAGGTAATAATAAGTACCTTGTCCATCTTGAATCAAATCTTGTTCTTTCGTATCTGGCTTATTGGTAGAATATTTTCAAGGTTCATTTATATGGCGTCAGACTTTCCTTCTTTTTAAGAACTGAGTGATATTTCTTGGTGTAGACATCCCACACTTGGCTCATTTGTTCATCTGTTGATGGATATTTGGGTTGTTTCCAGCTTCGGGCTATTGTGAATCATGCTGTTATGATCATGGGTGTGCAAATATCTGTTTCAGTCCTAGTTTTCAACTCTTTTATGAACACACCCAGAAGTTAACATTGCTGGATCAGACGGTAATCCCATGGTTAGCTTTTTGAGGACCCGCCTTGCTATTTTCCACATGGATGCTCCATTTGCCGTTCCCGCCAGCAATGCCCAAGTGTCCCAGTGGCTCTACATGATCACCAACATGTCGTTTTCTGAAGGTCAGAGTAGCTGGGTCAGAGTGAGCCAGGAAGGCAGGCCAGTAATGGTTCCGAGACGTCTAAGCATGCAGGGCCTCTCCGCCATGGAAAGGACGGTGGCTATTACTCAGAAGGAGCCTGGCAGCCTTTGAAGAAAAGTGAGCCTTTAGGGTCATTCTGCCTTACAGAAAGGAAGTTAAAAACTCAGTGTTTCCAACTCCAGCAGCGTCAGGGCTCCAGATCTAGGCCAAGCCTCCTTCTCCCGAGCTGCCGAAGGGTTAAGTAAATGCAAACACCGGTAAATGCCGTGAAAGGGGATATTTCCTTCCCCTGGCGCCCACACCTGACACAGGAAGCAGACTGTGCTCTCTGGGAATGAGAGGCCTGGCTGCACTTGGACTTCGGCAAGCAATGAACATCGCCTGGACCCAGGACGGCTTAGCACTTCCCCTGTTAGTTCTGAGAGCTACCGAACGGCCTCAGGCCCCATCTGTTTTCAATCTTGTTAAAAGGGCCTCGTGTGCTGGCGCCTATTTAAAATAATGCACACACAGAGTTTCTAAAATGAAGAAAAAGCCCCATGTTTTCCCCGCCAGCATGGCTTATATGTTTATTTTGGAGCAAGCTTTGGGAGTTCTGAGACAAGACACAGCTCGTTTCTCTTCTCCAGGTTGATTTGCAAGTCCCTGTAGGCTTTTGCTCAGAGCACTTAAGGCAGCTCAGTTGGAACTGGTCACCCCTCCCAAGTCCACTGTGACACAGCTCCAGATTAAGCGAGGCTCAGGAAAGGGGGAGCCCAGGGCCCAGCTTCCTCTTGCAAATGGGCTATTTCCTCGAATCCTTTTCCCTCGGGAGGGAATCTGCTTCCAAAGGCTCAGTTTCTTTTTTTCCAGATGCTCATTTTACTCCAAGAGGCCACAGTAGTTCCAGGAGAGTATGACCCAGATAAGGCCTAGGGCCAACCTGAACCTAATCCCCTAAAGGCGTGGTTCACGGTGGCACCTGTGAGTTCAGGGACCACAAACGGCTGCCACCTAGCAGGCCCAGAGGAAAGACCTCAAAATGTGGAATCTCTCCCATAACCTTATCCACGGCAGCCCCCCACGTCTGAGAACTTCATAAATCACTTCCCCTAAACCCAGAGACAGGGAAATGCAAACAGGACGTAAAGGCACAGGAAGAGTGTCACTGGCCCAACGGTGACTGTTCATGTCACTTTCTGTTTCCCATTCACTTTGACTCCAAAGGATCCAGGTGACCCCGTCCTCCCTTGGTGACAATGCCTGGTGATGGTGGTGACCGTGGTTCTCCTGGTAGGAACAGTAGTAGGAGAATCGGCAGCAACGGAAGTGGAAGTGGTTGTGTCTTTGGGGAACAGAAAGAGAAGCAGCGATACTATGGAGAGCACTGTTGACCACAATAGCACTAGAAGTGGCAGCCGCAGGACCACCGTGAGCAGGCCTGGTGGTCATATAATCCTACTCCATTAATATTTAGTATCATACATTATATTTATATTAGGAATTAAAAAAAAAAAAAAAATATATATATATATATATATATATATATATATATATATATATATATATATATATTAGCATTTACTATGTGCCAGATGCTGTTGTGAGTCACTCAGTCCCCGACAGCAATTCCATGAAGCAAGTCCTACTATCCCCATTCTAGATGTGGGCACTAAGGCACAATGAGATTAAATCTATTTTGTAGGGCCCCATAACTCAGAGATGACAGGCCCAGCTGTTGGAGACTCAGCGGGTTCAGGGCCTTCAGCTATGCCTCCACAGAGCAATGGTTTTGATGTTTTAACCTTCTTAAACATTGGGATTTACAGAAGATTTAATTGAAAGCCAAGAAGTTCTCTTTTGAGAGACTGCGAAGAAGCAGTGTGGTGGGGCCCTGGTGCTGGACGGGCATCTTTCATTCTCCCTGTTCAGATGCTTAGACACCTGGGGCCTTCCTTCCTAGAGAACCAAAGCCTGGACATACCAAGCAGCTGGCCTGGAGGGCGCCTTCCAAGTGCCCACCAGTCGATCCAGTCAATCCAGACACCACCTGCCTCCCCTGGCTCTCACACTCCAGGCCCGTAGCCACCTGCCCTGATCACCCAGGGCCAGCTACCCGACAAGAGCTACCGGTGCTCACTCTCCTGCAAGGCTGAAATCAGTCAGCCACACCATCAGTCCTGAGCCTCTTCACCCCGCCTCCTTGATCCTTCCACAAGACCACGTTAAAGGTTCCTCTCATCTGCCCCCCGCCTGCCCCCTGGCTCCCTCTGTTCCTGACAAGCCTTTCACAGTCCCCGACTCCTGCCCTGTGTGGCACGTTTTACCTCTTGCTTCTAGGGGACCATGGATATAAGAGCATCTCCTCCATGATGGTCATTTATGTATCTGAGTGTTTTATGCACAAACTCTGGTACCTTTAACAATAGGCTGTGGCCCACTCCCATGTCCCGCAGGATTTTGATGGGCCCTGGGTTTCTGCTGGGCTCCTGGCCACACTCACAGGACGCACAGAGGTGTCCCAGAGCGCAGAGCATGCGGCTATAAACTCAGGCTTCAACTCACCTCTGGGACTTCCTAGCCATGGCATCTTGGGAGAAATCCCAGAAACTTCTGTCTCAGCGACTCTTGCTGTAAAGATGGGGAGCAGGTCCCTTCCCTGTTCTGTCCTGAGGCTCCTGCAGAGTTTGCAAGAGGCAGTGAAGGTGGTGTTTTTTGAGAATGAAGTCCGCACCACCATAAACTGGATTCCCATCTCTTGTCCTTAGGGTCCCACAGGAGTCCTCCACAGAAGGTGTGGCCTTTGAGCAGTTCAGTTGGGGACAGGATTTCTGTGTCCCAGCACTACTGACATTTTGAGCTGGAGAATTCTGTCCTGGGGCTGTCCTGTGCATGGAAGGATGTTTAGCAGCTCCCCTAGCTCTACCTACAGAGGCCAGGAACCTCCCAGGCTGAGACAACCAAAAATGTGTCCAGGCATTGCAGAATGTCCCCCTGGGAGGCAAAAATCACCCCTGGTTAGAAACTATGGGCATAGAAAGACATGAGTTAGGCCAAGTTTATCTTCCTCTTTCCAGTCTCTCTCTGTCCCTCTTCATCCTCCCAAAGACGTCCAACAGGGACCCAGGTCCCTCTGAACATCAGGGCCATGAGGTGCACACCCAGAAGCCAGGTGCTCTGGCAGACAACCCAGGCTAGAAGAGAACAGCTTGTCGCTGGTGGGCTTGGTTCCATCCCCACCCCTCATCTGCCAACTAAGGATGCCACCACCTTGACCGTGACCTGCCACCCTCTTCCAGTAGATCTGGGTCAGGGCCAGAGCATGGGGGATCTGAAGGCTCCCGTGGGGTCAGCCAGCGGGTTTCATCTTGCTGCCAGCTCTGGGGGAAGATATCGAGCTGCCCCTGCTCAGCTGGGAGCCGTGCCTTCCCTGTCTGGCCAAGACGTGCGGTGGCGCTGCCCCATGTATACACCGTGCCTCCTTTTATAGACAAGACCTGGATCCTGAGCCCCCTCGGATTTCCCTGGGATGGACTCAGTTCTGACCATGTACTGAACACGGCTACATTTACTGTCTCCATTTTGTGAATAAAGAAACTGACGCCAAGATCCTTCAGCCACTTGCTCTGAGCCCCAGGGGTAAGAAAGGAAGGAGAGGATCTTAGCGCTTGTCTGTGTCATCTAAGGGCCCTGCCCCGCCCAGCACACAAAACTGCCTTGACAGATGTCTTCTCTTTATTGGACAGAAAATGCTCCCTCCACACCAATAAAATGCTACGATACTATAGGGTAGAAATAAGAACTAATGAGAGTGAGCTGCTCACTTCCAGAATCTTAATGTAATCTCCCATTCAATATATGGAGAGGGCAGATCAGGTAAGGATTCAAAGAGACCTTTTAATAGCCAATGAGTATCCCAGGGATGAGGACTGAGTTAGGAAAATGGGATTGCAGAGAGGAGCCAGACAGAAGTTCACATTCTGCCTCTGTCACTTATAGGTCACACTGGGGACCTCACCTCCAGTGACAGTAGTCAGCTCACAAGGCTACTGAGAGGGTAAAATTAGGTTATGTATAGAGTAAAATCTTGGCAGAGTGTCTCATTCTTTCTCTCTTCTTTGCTATATATGTGTGGGGGCTGTATATATAATATGTGTGTGTATAAATATGTAGTGTACGTGTAAATACACTGCTTAATACACAGGAATTATTATTGTTATCTTGACTATGTGTATTGTGCAATACTAAATTTCATAAAGGCTTTTAGAGGGAAGCAAACCTAATTCTGAACTGATCAGAGACCACAAAACAGAGCAGGGGCGGGGAGTTAAGCCTGGAGGATAATGAGATAAATGCACGGTCGACTGGCAGGAGAGGTGGATGAAGGGAGGGACGGTCAGACGTACCGATACGCATTGCATACAAACAATGTTTTTGGACACAGAGATGTAGAACTGGCAGGAAAGCCATGTTAAATGTGGAACCTCGTAAATTAATTATTTGGCCCCTCCAAAGTCACCCATGGGGACCACGGAGCAGAGAGAGGAACAGGGAGAGTGAGAAAGCTCAGCTGTGCCAGGTTAGGAAGGGGCTTGGTGCAGCCTAAAGACTTTGGCCTTCAGCCCATAGACACCGAGGAGCCTGGGCCACGGAGAGCGGAGGGAGCCAGAGAGAGACCAAAGCGATTGTACAGGAAGAATAAGCAAATTAAGACAAGTAATCAAAATCCGCTTCTGTCCAATGGGGGCCGAGTCTGGGGTTCCTGGCACTTGGCTGGCCCAGCAGGGGGAGGTTGGACCTCTCCTTCTCTTGCTTTTCCTGGCAGCCCCAGAGGGGCAAGACCGACTGTCTCCTCCCTGTCTGGACAGAAGGCGGACCCCGAGGTGCCGTGGGTGGGAGGTCACTGGTGCAGTTCCACTTTAAACAGGCCGACATCCCACCCACAAGGGCATGCAAGGAAACTCAGGTCGTTGCTCAGGGAGGAAAGGAAGGTTCCAGCAACCAGACCCAGGGAACTCGGAGAGGCTGACTTTTGTACCAGAGGAAAATCAATCTGGAAAAGTGCTTTAGTTCAGAAGAAGCAAGTTCTGATTCTCAAGTTCAGCTGGGTACCAGGTGAACGGGTGGGAGTGGGGTTTCAGCTTTTGAACCAGGAGGATGTAGATTGTGGTCACAGTTCTGCCCCTAAGAAGTGACCCATTTCAACTCTCTGCACCTCGGCTGCTTCCTGTGCCTATAGACAAAGGAGCCTTCCTCCCAGGGGTGTCTAAAGGGACAGCACCCAGCCATACACGGGAGGCACGAAGCAGATCTCGGATCTGACCCACGAGAGCCCGTTTTCCTTCCCTCGAGGGGTTTTTAGGACTCTCGAGCCCAAACCCCTGTGCCCTACGACGACGGACGGGCTTCATTTCCGGCTGGAGCTTGATCACTGCCAAGTTCTTCCCCTTGGAATTCCCAAGGCCAGGCTTGGCAGGAGGGCAGGGCTGGCTCTGCCGTAACCACGGCCTTGGCAAGGAGCTGCACCCGGAGGAGACCCCGTGTGGGGAGGGGTCAGTGGTGCCCACGTCTCACCTCGGCACCTGCCAGCGGCGTGGCTTCCGGCAGGGCTCTCTGCCTCTCCAGTCTCGGTTGCATCCGTCCTCACTTTGTAGGACAGAAGTGGAGACTGAATGAAGGTATTCCAGATCAACAGCCCAGACCATGCACACCCCGCTATACCTGCAGGGCGGCTCCTCTTGGACTAGGGCTTCACCTATCCTCTGTCACCACGCAACAGGGCATTTGGGCCGTCTCGGTTCTTATGGGACACCACATCTCTTCTCCGGGGCTTCTCTTTTTGCTACTTTGGATAAGTTTGAGAGACATCTATTGAGCACAGATTATGTTCTTGGAGCATGGATCATGTACCTGAATGAATGTCCCCGGCCAGCCTGCCCACCACATGCTGACATCACAGAGTGTGTGTGTGTGTGTGTGTGTGTGTGTGTGTGTGTGTAAGAGACAGAATGGGATTGATACCTGTTCTCCCAGTTAGGCTTTAAGCTGCCTCAGGTAGAAATTCATTTGTCTTGAATTACCATCATAGCCCTATCACCTAGGACATAGTAGGTGGTCAATGAATTTCTCTAGGATAAATAAAGATACACCTCTATTCCCAGTGAGCTCAGCGTCTACAGGGAGTGATGGGCAGGCAAACTAGTAATTTCAAAGTGAGCAGATAAGCGTCACAGTGGCCCACGTGAGGTTCTGTGAGAGCAGGCAGGAGACACCCCTCCTTACCAGGAAGAGGAAAGCAGCACAGAAACAGTGCCTGAGCTAAATGTTGACACTTTTAGGGCAAAAGTGGGAAAAGGATTTTCCAGGAAGAGAGACTTTCCTAAGCCAGGCAGGGACTGTGACTCCAGGATGGCTTGGGGACTGGGGGTGTGGGAGGACTAGAGTCTAAGGCAGACCCTGGGAGGAGAGGAAACAGGAAGGGGCTAGCTCACAGAGGGCCTTGCCTTTCCACTGGAGACCCACTGACCAAGTCCGCTGCACCAGCCAGCACTTTATGTGTGAATATGTGTCACCAGGTCTTCCAGGCGAGACAGCACAGTTGGGAATGACAGACACAGACTCTGGAGTTGGGCTGATTGAGAATTCCAGCTCTGCCACTTATTCATGGTGTGAACTTGGACAAGCCTCAGTCTCCCCATCTGGAGAATGGGAGAACTTACAAATAAACGAGTCCATCTGAAGGGCTCAGCGCATGCCTGGCACTCAGTGAGCACGGATCAGATGCTGACTATTGTCATAAATCTCTCCGGGCCCCAGGCTGTGCCGCTGTCATCTGCACATCACCGTCTGCGGACATGCTCCTATGCCCCCTTCCAAGCTCCCTGAGAAAAGGGGTTTGTGGAACTCTATTCCAAAGAAAGAAGCTGTTAAGGGTAGACCATGGAGGACTTACAAAGTCATTCTGGGATAGCAGCCCCCTCTCTCTTTCTCAGGGCACTAGAGTATGTGGCCAGACTGGGTATGGCCAAAGGAAGCCATTGCAGCGCCTAAGTCCTGATGTGTGCCAGCCCCACCCGCTCCTCAGGAGACTGCCCAGGGTGGGCTGGGAGGCTCCTTCGACAACCTAATAGATTGGTTTTCAGTTTAGCATAACAGCCAGACAGAGTTTTGCAGTGAAGTCATCCAAGTCAATTACAAGGCATTTCCCCTGCTGTGATTTGAGGAGTCTCTCGGTTCCTTCCAGTTTCTGGGGTGTTTCATAATAGGTTCCACCCGGGTTAATTAATAACCCTGGGATCCTACTGCAAGGCAAAGCCCAAACCCAGTGTGCAAGCACATCCGGGCTGGGGCTGCTGGCAGGGCTGGGGGAGCCCGGTGGGGGCTCCTCTCACCAGGGAGTGGGCCAGACCCAGGTGGTGGAGACAAGCGCAGGCCTTGGGGGGAAAACGCAGAATGGCCAGGCCAACGCCCAAGGGCGAAGCGACCGTGATAGTGCAGGGGGGGCAGGGGGTAGGAGAGGGGTGGGGAGACAAGGAGGCGTCTCAAGGCCAGAGATGGCACAGATTGGGAGAAGCACGAGGTGGAGTGTGGAATGGGTCAGGGCAACTGGCGGTACAGAGTGGTGGATACGTGAGGCTGGCAGTGGCTTGCTTTACGTGACACCAGCTTGAGCTGGCCACGTGGGTCTGAGGCCACAGGTCAGCTCTTCTCCTATATTCTCAAATGCCAAGTCCAGGTATGAGAAGGGAGCTGGGATGGCTGGAGGACACCATGACACGGCCCTGCACCCACATGCATTCAGGGGACAGTTGTGGAGTCTTTTCCATGAACTTCCTTCCCAAGCACAATAATCAAGGATCAGGCATCTTCTCCTCCCACCCACACCAAATCCAGAGCTGAGTTTCTCTGCCCCGTTTCAGGCCACCATGCCTATGTGGTGCACTTACCAAGCCCCCCATTGGCACGTGCATTCTATGGTGAATACCCAGTTCTATCGCCCAGACTTGAATGGTCCAGGGCACCCCCCCACCCCATTGCCTCTAGGACACAATTTCTAGTTGCACTCCTTGCACACAAAGCTCACCCTGGACAGACTCTTCTCTATCTTGTTTTCTTCCCCCACCATCCCTTCTCCTGCACTGTGTAGGCTGACCTTCTCCCCATCTGTGACAAACTGAGATTTAGACCATGCTGTTCAGCTGGAAGACCTGATGTGCACATCTGCCCATTGACACTCCCTCGATTCTCTTCCTCAAACCCCAACTGGGCTTCTGCTGCTCTGTGAGGCCTTCCCTAAACAGTCCAAGGCTGGACAGATCCCTGACAGTGCTCACCATGACATATTACAGTCTCCAGCTGAAGGACTCTTCAAGGGTGAAGGGCTCTGTCAGAAAGACCAAGGACAGAGCAGGTGCTCAGTAAGTGTCTCTTGACCCAGGAGCAGGTTTAGATAAGACAAGTTCTGTTTATCTTTTCACGACTCATCCCTCGGGAGCTAATGGGCTTGCTGCGTTCTCCTCCAGAATGTCTATCGAATTTCCGTTGGATTCTCATTTATCTATCGTCCAGCGGTTCAGGGCTGGGGCCAGGCAGGTACTGACGAAGAGGGAGCCAGTAAGGAGAGGGGAACGGCCCATCAGTCTCCAGAGGCCAAGAACATGGAGCTGGGCTTCCTGATGTGAGTGAATCCCATCCCTCCTCCTTCACAGCCCTGCTCAGAAAATAACGCCTGTGCTAGACCTCACCCTCCCGGGACAGCCTTGCCCACATCCCCAGATGAATTCTCTAAGATCCAGCTCAGGTGCTCACAGGTGGCACAGCTGGACCAGGACACCAGAGGCTCCTCTAGCAGAGAAGACAAAGGGGCTCGAAGGACCAGCCACCTGACAGAGTGGCCGAGGCCCAACCGCCTTTGGGATCACTGGGGCTTGGTCAGCCTGGGTCCCAGTGTTCCTCTGGCCCACCTGGCTGGATCTCTCCTTTGAGAAAAGCAGCTTAAAGGAGGAAAGATTCATTTTGGCTCCTGGTTTCAGTCCAGGGTCAGTTGGCTCCATTGCTTTGGGCCTATATGGGGCAGATTGCCGTGATGGAGGGTGTGGCAGAGCATGTGAGCCGGGAGGGAGGGAGAGGGGACCAGAGAGAGACAAGGGCAAGGGAGGGGTGGGACAGGATCCCAGACCTCACCTCCTCAAGTTTCCACCACCTCCAAATAATGCCATCAGGTCATGAGTCTATTGATGGATTAACGCACTGGTGAGACCAGAGCCCCACTGGGGGACATTGCGACACTGTGGACCAAGTCTTCAACTCATGAGCCCTTGGGGGACATTCAAGACCAAACCATAACAGTAACTTAATCTCACAACTCTATAGTGATTTTTGTTTATTGTTATTGCTTAAATGTACAAAGAAACTGAATTAGTTCCTCAAGGTCACTGAGGAACTCAAACCCAGCCCATCTGGCTCCAGAGTTTGATATAGTATTCATATAGGTTGGAGACATGTAGCTATGCTTAACGACAACAGAACACAGCCTTGGGGAAAACAGAGAACACACACCCCTGTGAACAGAGGAGCTGAGCACTAAGCCAGAAACATCAAGGGATGAATAAGAGCCATCAGACTCGGTCAGGGAAAGAGGAGTTTTTCCCTAGAACACCACATATGAATTTGTAATTTATCCAGTTGATCAAAACAGCAGGGTGAGATAGGAGGGGGTTGTGGGGTTTGTACTCCAGGAACCTGAGCCAAGAGGGGAAAAGCAAAAGAGCTTTCTAAAGACAAATTCAAGAACAACAGCTCTTCTCATAGATCTACTTTATTTAACCTCTACTTTGGTTAAGCCAGACCTGGGTTCAAATCCTAGCTTCGCTACATTCTTACCAGCTGTGTGGCCACGCCTGAGAAATTCATTAAAGCTCTCCAAGCCTCAGTCTCCTCAGCCCCAGGTATGCCATGGAGATGAAATGAGTTATTGCTCAGGAAGAAATTAACAGGGCACATAGCATGCAGTAAATGCTCAATAAAAGCTTGCTAACACCATCATTATTATTGCTTCTCTGTTCTCTATAGACTTCTCCCATTGGTGGACTTAGGTAGGCCCAGGCAGCTGATAAACCCACATTAATCAAGTCCATGGCTAAGGAGAGAAGTGCTTGCTCTTCTGATGAGTTATGGTTCAGTGAGTGTGTCCTAGGATCCCACCTGCCTTTTTTTTTTTTTTTTTTAATTCTCCCAGCTGGTTCTTAGATTTGAAAAGAAAGAGGCCTCCATGGAGACCTGCACGCTTTTAAAAATAACACAAAACAGAACGTCTGAGGTCAGGGTAAGCCAAGCCAAACAAATAAATCTTGCAGGATTGTGTTAACAAAACAAGGCTTACTGGATCCGAGAGGCAGAATTCTGTCGGACTCGGCCCTGCACAGAAACGCCAAGCTCTGGTGAATTTCAAACACAAGGAGGTCAAACAGGAAGACCCAATTATGGAGCACTTCAGGGTTCAGCATCAATGTCTGGCCTGGAACCAAGACAGCATTCTACCCAGGATGGACCCCAGAATCTGTGGGTCCTGCAGAGTCCTAGAAACCTGGATCTGAAGAGTGTTACAGATCATCCACGCAATCTCCATGGAGGGTGGTTGGCCAGAAGTTATAAATGTGCTCTTGAAGGTCGTGTTCTCTGAGAGGCAGACTCCGGGTGGATATTGGCTTGAGACGTTCATTAGGAGGTCTCTGGGAATGGCTGTTGCTGGACGGTGGAGGAAAGGCAGGGATGAGTACCGCATGGGGAGAAGTCCAGCCACACCAGGGTCCCAGCAAGATCTCTGTCAACTCCACCGAGACCCCGCGAGATGCCAGGGCCTTTCAATTTGTCTCAAATTGGGGTGAAGTGGCCGGGCCTTTGTATCATTGGAGAAACTGTCCCCAAGAAAGAGACGTGGCCTTGGGCAAAGCAGTGCTCTTCAGCTGAGGCACTTCCACGAGTCGGCTGAGGTCTATCTTCTGGGAGCACTTCAGCAGCTGCAGAGGGGCGGGGAGTCCTTTATGCCTAGAGTACACTGTGGCATCTACGACGTGCACTGCTGGTGCAGTGAGTTGTTCTGCTTCAAGGAATGAATCCTACAGATAGGCTAACAGATAGGCTAACAGGTTTAGCATTTCCTGCAACAGTAAAATTAAGAAAAACCAACTATGACGGGACAGAAACCCAGGCGATCGTTAACAAGAGCGAGATCTCTGCATGTGCCCCCTTGGAATAAACTCCAGGATGCATTAAGTGAAAAGTGGGGGTTTCAATGAGTACGGAGAAGCAGAAGGGCACGTGTGGATGTTGAGAGGCCAAAGGGACGGATGGTGCTGTCACCGTCGTCTTTAAGAGGCCTATGTCCATCCCCCTTGGTTTTCTCCTACAGGACGGAATTGACACCCCCAAATTTACACTCCCCAGATTCTTTTGCCGCATGGCTCCTGTTCCTTCCTACCAAGGGGAGGTGTTCATACAGGAACTGAGTTAGGGAGGAGGCAGCCAGCCTTCTGCTTCAGCTAATAGCCACAGAAAGTCCACCAACAGCAACAGCAGATGGAGGAGTTGGGGAAGGCCTGTGGCATCATGGGAAGGCAGGCTCAGGTTTCTTTGGTGACCACAGTGGCAGTTTCAACCATAGCAGTGGTGGTGACGACAGTGGCCAGAGGACCTCTGTGGCTCTGGGTTCTATGACTTCCCCTTTGGATCCATTTGTAATCAATCCTTTTTAAATCCTCCTCCAAAATACCTAGAATGGCTTATGTTTTTTTCTGACCAACTACCCTTTATGAAATGTATACATGTGGACTTGAACACGGCATTGGAAACCTCTTTAGGAAATTGCCTGAGAAACCAGCGCCAGTGGTTAGCTGCACCAAAGAGAAGCGGATCGGTGAGGGCAGGTTTGCGGGAAGACTTTTCTCCAGATACCACGTTGCACCTTTGTTTAATTTTTAACTCTTGGAATTTGTTACTTTTACTCCCCAAAATAAATAAAAGAAAAATGGATACAGTCTTTTTTTTTTTTTTTTTTAATCTTATTAGGTGATGAATTTCCAGGGAACTACTCCCTGAATTAGCCATCTGATGTCTGCCAGAGCATTTCCAGGTCACAGGAATGTCCAAGGTCACAGGAATGTCCAAGGTCACAGGAATGTCCCTTTCAGCATTAGTTGGCTCTGCTCAGTAGATTGTGTTTATACCAAGTTGAAATCCATCTTTGTATTGTCCCTAAAGAAAAGGGGGATGGCAAAACACTATGTCCCCAAATGCCCCTTTTTCTGTTTTCAAAAAAACCTAGCCAAGCTAAAGGAACAATAGGCACTAACCCAGGCCAGGAAGTCCAGACACATATGATCCTGAAGGACGTGGCTTTCCCTGTGCACACAGGGAAGGAGGGCAAGAGAGCATTATCTGTGGAAGGCAGCTTTCCTGAACGTACACAGGACAGTTCCTCCTGGGGCTGCTGCTGACCAGGAAAACAAATTGAGACCGCTGATGCTGAAGATGTCACTGTTTCTGCAGCCTGACATCTAAGACCCTTCTCCAAGCGGGGACTGGGGTGGAACTGAGGGCTCAGCCTGTCACCACTGAACTCTTCTTGGAATAGTTGCTGATCTCTTGTAAACTTTCCCCCAATAAATACTACGTCTCACACACTGTCTCGGGCACACTCTTTGGCCTTTCCAAACTACCCCCCTGCCCTGGCACAACTGGGGGTGGACAGATCCTCTAGGATTGTACCATTAGCCTGAACTCAACCCCAGGGAAACAAGCTAGGGTTCAAATTCCTGCTCTATCGCTCATTTCTGCTGATGGTTTAACTCTTCATCTGCCAAATGGATTTGGTTGGATCCTTGTGAGGTTGAAACAAGTTTATGTGTGGAAAGCGCTTTAACCAATACATACTGGTTATTGGTTATTGATCTTGATATCAGCAAAGCTGGCAGGAAAATGCACTGAAGTTCAGCTAACTGGGTTCAACCAGACCCCTGCCGTTTAATTAGTTGGTAACTGTGGCAGGCCCTTCACGCTCTGAGCTCAGTTTCTGTAAGATGGGGTGATAATGATGCCAACCTCAACAGTGAAAAGCATTTGGCTTTACCTTGTAAGGACTCGACATTCGGTAGCTATTACTTATCAACCACTGGTTCAAGTGGTGGGATTCGTAGAGTAGACCGGGGCCCGCACGAGGCCTCTCTTCCTCTGTGCCAAACACCTCCAGTTCCTGGACGGGATGCTCTTGGTTCCTATCATTCCCATTTCCTCAGGAGGCCTCCTGAGTTGTTATTTTCTCTTTACGGTCTGACACTACAACTGGATCTCTTGCTAGATTCGGGCGAGAACATTGCATATATTTGGTGTCGGGGAGGGGAGCTTAGGGGCCATCGCATTTCTGCATTCTGATGCTGCATATAGGTGACACAGCCTGAAATAGCATCAGTTTGGGGGTAACAACCATACCTATAGTTTATTGGGCATCTACCATATGTGTCAGAAACTACGCTAAGCATATTACATTAACTCATTTAATTCATAGATAATAGAAATAGGGGACAGAAATGGCTATTTCCATTTTTCCAACCAAGAAATTGATACTTGGAGATATTACGAGTAGATCAAAGACCATCAAAAGATGCCGGAGCTGAGATTCCATCTCCAGTCTGTCTTACTCTGAAGTCATACTCTTAACCTTCATGCCATATCCCCTCCCACAAATATTAGGCTGTGTTCAACTTAAGTCTTAGGTCTTTTTTTTTTTTTTCTTCTTCTCATGTGATTTTAATATGTTGAGTCTCTTCAAGACTGGTCTTTTGCAGCTGAGTTTTAGAATGGGACCTGGTATTGTATTCCTATGCAATTTGATCATACCAGATGTAATCTGGCACATTCTCTCTCCTATTCTGCTTCAACTCATCAGCAAATGTAATTGGTAAATTATGATTAAGAAGGAGTGCAAACTGGGCATGGTGGTGCACGTCTATCATCCCAGCAGCTCAGGAGGCTGAGGCAGGGGGATCATGAGCTCAAAGCCAGCCTCAGCAACGGTGAGGCACTAAGCAAATCAGTGAGACTCTGTCTCTAAATAAAATACAAAATAGAGTTGGGGATGTAGCTCAGTAGTTGAGTGTCCCCGAGTTCAATCCCCAGTACCCCCTCCACCCCAAAAAAGAAGGAGTACAGAAACAGAGCCATTAGATTATTCAAGGTGCTTTTGTATCAAGTAATCATTCCCCACGAAGGGGAATGTTCAACCTGTTACCAACTCACAAAACTGAATTGACAGCCAACCACCATTACTTCATCTTGCTGATAACCATTTCTTGAAATATCACATGGTCGTCATAGTCAATGTCTACAGTTAAGATCTAGTCCAAGAAAGGTTGTCCCAGAAAGAATTAGGCATTGAAGGCTGAAATTGGTATGAAGAAATAGGAAAACAGGTCGAGCTCCCCCAATCTGAAAATCCAAAACCCCAAATGCTCCAGAATCGGACATATTATGAGCATGAATGTGTTACCACCAGCGGAAAATTCCGCCTTTGACCTCATGTGATAGGATGCAGTCAAGATGGAGTTGCACTGACAATATTGTATGACATTTCCTTCAGTCTATGTGCATGAGGGTGTACATGAAACAAATGAATTTCACGTTTAGATTTGGGTCCCATCCCAAGAAGTATTGTAAAACCTGAAAAGCAAAACAACAACAACAAAAAAAAAAACTGAAACACTTCTGGTCTCAAGTATTTTGGAGAAGAGATTCTCTATCTGTTCAGAGTCCAAAGTATTTACATTTTTTAAGGGAAAAAATCTCATCTTTACTTTCAGAAGATATTTATGTTGAGGAAATATGGGAAGAGCAGAAGAAAGAGGTGTCCAACAGCTTTCGCTGGAATCCACACTGATCTATACCTATCTTCACCCCAACTCCAACACCACACAAGAATAAAGACTCCAAGGGAGAGCGAGGTATTCCCATGTAACTCTGTGGCTGGCCAGCCTCCTCCTCTTGCCTTTCTTACCTGCTGGAGCAAGGTGTGACTCTTCCTTCTGCTTTGGTACCTCTATGAACACTGAGGAAAGGCCAAACATGGGAATTTCAAATGCTTTTGTTTTATTGGAGGGTCTGACCTCTCAGACTGCAAGTCTACTTAATGTTAATCCATTCATCAGTCTCATTTCCAAGTCCCACAGAGGGGTGACTTGCGCCTGTGGGAAGAAAAACCTCTGCTTCAAATATAAACAGAGGAGAGCTGGACATGCCAGCCACCCTGGCCTGATGTTCTCAGGTTCTCCTCGGACCCTGCTGTGAGGACCCCACAGAGGCAGCAGGGCATTCTGGGTAATGGAATGCAAATGGATGCACTGACCCCTGTGGGCCTCCCCAGGGCATCTTGATTCCTGGCTCTGTGAGAGCCAGGCCCCGCAGCTTTTAAAATGAGGGGAAGAAGGTGGAGAGAAGGGTGGAGGCTTCCTTCTAGGCCAACCACAACTAACTCTTTCGTTCTGTCCAGCAAACCCCAGACAGTGCAATTATCTGGTTAATTTGGCCCTTGGTTGAGAGACAAGCTCCCGAAATTCAAGGCCAGCTTAGACTAAATAGTGGCTTCCGTCCTAAACCTTTTCCCGAATGCTAGAGGATGCCTGTGAGATTCCTGAGAGGTCACTTATGTGACCCACCCATTGATCCAGATGGGCAAAGAGAAGAGACTCAGGCTCCAAGATGGGCTTGGGAAAATATATCTTCCAGAGGAAAAATGACCAAATGACCTGCTAATTGGTTTCCTGGCTGATTTACCTTCTGGCTTCCATGGAGAGGCATGGCCGGAAATGAGGATAACTCAATTAGCCAAGGTTTCCCAGCCTGATTTTAGCCCTCAAAGACCAGCTGTGCGTCTGTCCCCAGGGCCCCTGGGTGAGTTATTCTCATGACAATCCCCTCTGATGCCCCTGCTTAAAGATTTTCTACCTACAAGTTGGGCCAAAGGCAGAGCTGAGACGAAAGGGAGATATTAAGACACCCACCTGGGGTTGCCACAAGGGGATGAGACAGGGCCAGCTCAGCTGGCCACTGAGCATGTACCAGATGGTTTACGGAAACCTCAGATTTTTGAGGGAAGATTAAGGCGCGGTGATTTATCGCTTTTGGAAACCGAGGAGCAGCCTGGAATCTGTGGAATCTATCAGTTATTCATTCTGCAAGTATTTCCCTTAACTCTCATCTGTGCCAGGCCCTGTGCCACTCACAGAGTGGGATCCAGACAGCCAAGCTCCCTAGCCTCATGCAAACGATCCACCCTGGACACTTAGTACAAAACTCAGGTAAGAGCCAGGAAGGAAAAGCTGAGGTGTTATGCAAAGGAGTCACCAGGCTACCTGGTTTAGATAGGGATGGGAAAAGGAGTCTTTGGGCAAAGGACTTTAACACTTAGAGAACATTTTTTTTTTTTTAGAAAGGTCACTCTAGCCTTTGTATGAAAAATAACTCAGAGATGGGTGGAAAGTGGATTTATGAGGCTGTGGATTAAGAAGCTCAGATGAGGGTGTGGGGACGCAGCTCAGGGGCAGAGTGCTTGCCTAGCATGGGCAAGGCCCTGGGTGGAGGCGGGGAGATGCTCTAGGGAATGATGGAGGCAGAGTCAGCAGGCTCTGGCGAGTGAAAGGGTGTAGAGGTGGAGGAAGAGGGGGGCACCCAGGAGACTGTGCAGGTTTCTGGCTAAGGTGGAAGGTAGCCAGTGGCACTCTTCACCGAAAGAGGGAATTAGGGAGGAGGAGCAAGTCAGGCGAGGGGAAGACAGTGCGTCCTCTTTAGGAGTCAGCCAGCTGGGTGCCCACCCCTCGGCACCCTGTACTTAGGTCTCCTTTGCTCGCCCTGCCTCCATCTCACCTGGTCTCCCCGCGGCCATCTCCACTCGTTGAGGTTCCATCCATTCTCCAGGGCATCTCCATAGCTCTCCCTGCTGGAGGCCTGGCTCCCTCCATTGGTAGTGGCCTCTGCTGCCCAGGGCACCAAGCCTGGGCTCCCTGCCCTGACCTTCTGTGCTGAAGCTCTGTCAAGACTCACCGCACCTCCCTTCCTAGACCGCAAGCTTTTTTGGGACTGGGTCCCTGATTTGATCCTCATACCCTACATGAGCAGCTAGCACAGTAGACACTCGACAAATATTTGCAAAATGAACAAAAATAAACTTTTTTTTTTTTTTTTTTTTTTTTTTTTACCATGAAGGAAAAGCAGCAGACATTGGATCCACTTGAAAGCCACAGGATCACATTGAAATTCAAACCGTAGGTGCTTTGCGACGAAGCCAATTCAATTTGATGCTCAGAGGGCCCTTTCTCTCCCTCTGCCACACAAAGCTCCAAAAGTGCAGGGAGAGAAAAAGTCATGACCCCTTGCCCCAGTTTTTAAGAATTGTGCTTCTCCGAAATAATTTTATACCAGGTGCCTTATCTCTCTTACTTACCGTTTGCCTTTGATGATGATGAAGAGGAGGAAGAAGGAGGAGGGGGAAGAGGAGCATTTATGAAGTGCCAGTGTATACCAGGCACTCTCCTAGCTCTCTTTATGCACTAACTCACTCCCTGCAACCCCATGAACATAGGTATATGCGGTTATCACCCCAAGAGTTCAGGTGAAGGGCTGGAGAGAGCTTCTGTGCTGCAGCATCAATGCCACCAGCTGGTTAGGTGTGGCATTGGGATTCAGACCCAGAGGATGCCTCCAGAGTCCGGGCTCCAATGTGCTCTCCTAAGGCCAGCAGAGTGCTCGCAGCAAGGAGGTGCTCACTTGATGAGTGGGAGGAACCCCTCATCTGGACTAAAGGGACCAGCACCTTCTAGTCCTGATTCTGCCACTGATTTCCAATGCACCCTTGAGCACACGTGTGGTTTTTATTTTCCACATAAAACAAGGGACCTGGCGGGGCGCAGTGGCACACATCTGTAATACTAGCCTCTGAGGCAAGAGGATCGCTAGTTCAAAGCCAGCCTCAGCAAAAGTGAGGCGCTAAGCAACTCAGTGAGACCCTGTCTCTAAATAAAATACAAAATAGGGCTGGGGATGTGGCTCAGTGGTCGAGTGCCCCTGAGTTCAACCCCCAGTACCCATCCCCAGAAAAAAAGGGGGGTGGCTGGATATTGATAACTGGCCACAATAAGAGCTAGTATTCTCAATTCTGTTCTTTCTCAAGGTTTTAAGTAATTAAGTCCCAACAACAATTTAAAACATTGAGGCACAGAGAGATGAAGTCATCGGTTCAAACCTGGAAAGCGAGGGCGCCAGGATTCAAACACGTCGCCCTCCCAAACTATACTCCCGATCCAAGTGGTTCTAAGGAGATGTCTCCAGGACCACAGGGAACAGGTTGGGGGTAGAGATGAGATAGAAATACTTTGGGGGTCTCTATGCCCATGAACATCAGAACAGCTCAACTTGCCTCTATTTGTAGAATGAGCTCCTACTTTGTATTTCCTTTGAAGAAAAGTTGTGCTGCTAAAACAAAAAAGTTGGAAGTTGCTGGACCAAATAATTCTGGGATTTAATGAGACTCCCAGGTGTAAGCAGGACTGTTTCTGGCAATCATAGTTCATTTTGGCTGCAATAGATGGAATCAAGCTTCCTCCTGGGAAGGATCCCAGCTTAGAAAAGGGCAGGGTGGTAGAGCTCAGGAGTCCACTCCCACCTACCTGTTCCACTCGGATCTCAATCTCTCCATTCAGCCTCTTGCCATGGAAATACTTGGACCTGCAAGGAGAGGAAGAAGTCGACTGAGTAAGGATGCAGACTGCTCTACTGCTTCCTCCCAAAGGCCTTACCCAAGAAGTGCCTGCGCCTTCCCTCTCACCGCCCCTCTTGACTGATGACTGCCCCATCATTTAGAGGCAATGTGTGGTGGATGGAAAGAGAACAGGTGGAAGATGGAAGACTCAGAATTCTGGTGCTGTCAAACCACTTGACCTCCCTAGGTCTCAGTTTTATCCTTTGCGGAAGAAAGCTGTTAATTGATTGGGTTATTTGGTGTGTTTTTTTTTCATAATAGCTAAACTATGGAACCAATCTACGTGCCCTTCAACGACAAATGGATGAAGACATTGTGGTATATATACACACAATGGAATATTACTCAGCCTTAAAGAAGAATGACTTTATGACTTTTGCTGGCAAATGGATGGATCTGGAAAACCAAAGGCTGAATGTTCTCTCTGACATGCAGATGCTAACACACAGTGAGGGGGTGGAGGAAGAATAGAAGTTCACTGGATTAGACAAAGGGGAATGAAGGAAATGGGAGATTAGAGTAGGTAAGACAGTAGAATCAATCAGACATAACTTTCCTATGTTAATTATGAATACACCACTGGTGAATGAAACATGTACAATCACAAGAATAGGATCCTGATTAGAATGAGTTATACTCCATGTTTAATATGTCAAAATACACTCTATTGTCAGTATATCTAAAAACAACATATAAAGACCTCCCCCCCAAAAAGATATTAATAGGCGTGCAACATATTTCTAAGGTTTATCTTAAAAATTAAATGAGATAATATTTACAGACACAGGGTTCAAGCTTGTAGATTAGAAGAAGGCTGCATTTCTAGCTGCTCCATGGTTCGGGATTCAAGTAGTGGAAGTTGTGCTTCTCAGTGATGTAAGTGAAAGTGAGAATTCACTGAAATTCAACTCTGGGCAGTCAGAGTGTCTTAGAGACTCGGAAATCCGAGTGCTTTCAATAAAGAACAAGAAAGAGCACCTTGGAGCCGATCCAGCTGTGGCAGAGGTGGCAGCAGTGGTGCCGGTCACCATCGCGGGGAAGGATAACGCACAGAGAGAACACACTGGGCAGGTGCCGCACGGACAAACCCACAGACCAGAAAGGCCCATAGACTAGAAAAGCCCACAGACTAGCAGCCTGCACTTAGCTGATCCAAGGGCTGGAGAGTGAACCTGTGTTTGGAAAATGCTGTGTGTTTCTCAACTGGCAAGTGCAGAGCTGAGCTGGGGGCCAATCTGAGGAGGCCTCGCTGAAGCTGCTGCAGGAGGTCACAGCAAGCCCTGCCATACTGTCCCGGCTGGTGCCTACCCCGTGGCCCGGGGTGTACAGAGCAGAAAGTGAGTGAAACAGGCACAGAGGAGATCACATCCAGGGGCTCTATCAGAAAAACAAAAGGGAGCACAGCTTTGCCTTTGAGTCTGGTGGCTCATGGACCAGATGAAGGGGGCCAGGGAATGGATGAGGCGGGTGTGAACATACTCAGGGACTCATCCTGGGAAGGTTGTCTTCATGGGCAGCAGAATGTGGAGAATGGCCTCCCTTACCCTGGGAACAGAACTCTTCGGAGGCTCCTGAGATCCAGACTCCCAGCCAAGGCTGGCCCCACGGGTGTGTGGATCTAATCTCTCTGGAGCAGGTACCACGCAGTGAAGTTCTAAGTCTCCCCCCCCCCCCACCGGAATTCCCCTCAGAGAACCGTGCCACAGCCCCACCCCGAGCGCATCCCTCTGGTCTGTGTGAACCATGCCAATCCATGGCTCTTCCCACTTCGTCCTACCTTACACTGATAAGAAGGGAAGATAAGAGCTATTTCAATGGGCTTCTTTTAGGCCACTTGAGCTGGCAGCTCAGTGAGCAACAACAACACAAAAGAAAAGAAATAAAGGAAGAGGTCAACAATCTCCAGTCCTCCCACCCCACCCCCTTAACAGTCCAAGAAGAAATGGAAAGAAGGACAGCTGGGCCTAGGAAGTGACCACTTATTCTTAGTGACTGTTTAGACCACCTCAGTGAAGACGACTCTTCTATTTTTCATTAAGAATCTTTCCTTTCTTTTTATTTTTTATTTTTTTGTTGGTGTTTTTGATGTGTGGATAGCTTCATGGACATATGCATATGTATAATCTCATGCTTCTTTGTTTCCTCATTTTTTACCATATTTTATGGTGCATTTCCTTGCAATGTCTTTTGAGAGTTAGGATTTTGGTTGTCTTATTTTTGTGTTGGTTTGTGTCTGAATGATTCTCTTCTCTCCTTTTTTCTCCCACCAACAGCCACATTCCTCTCGTTCTCTCTTGCTTTACTTTGTTTTCTTATTTTTCTCCTCCATCATGTGCAGCAACTACTCTGCATTCTCTCTGTTCACATTTTGAGCATGCTGAGCTTTCTTCTACCTCCTTATCATATTATTGTTATTTTCTACTAATGAACTATATTTCTACCATCTTTTAGAACCCTTTGGTTTCACTGTCTTTTAGAATGATAGCTCCTGCCCCCTCCATTAATGTTGATGCAATTATCAGTGCTGTGGGTGACACAGCTGACACCTGCTGTTTACTTTAATGTCACATCCAGTTCATGGTTATTTATTGTTTTTGCTGTCAGCAATTGCTGACCCAGCCATTGCTGTTTTTGTGGTGATTCGTGTTATGCATGTCTTACTAGGCACCAGGTATTTATTTCAATGCTGTATACTGTTGGCTTCAGTTGTTGCTATTATTGGTTTTCTACTTTTCTAAGAGGAATCTACAGGCACACTACAAGCTCACAGGGTAGACACCTTGACCGGACTGATCCCAGCCAAAAGACAGCACACCTCCCTCCATACATAAATTAACCACCTGAAACTTCAGCTGGACTTTAATACAAAGAATAGAAGAGGCAAAAATCCAAACTAATAACCTGGCCCCAAGTAGGAACAGTTAGAGATGGTCCCTCGGGTGAATATGGACATTCACTCCTACAGCAAAAAGAGAGACAATTAAGACAAAGGCCGTGGATACCATACCTACAAGGGGTCTTACTCTAGATCATTCTAGGTTACTCTGGCAAATGAAGGTCGTGCCCTAAAGAGTCCTACATGTAAGAGGAGAAGAAAAATCTCTTCCAACAGACGCATGAAACCCAACATAGGAATCCAAGAAATATGAAAAAATAAGGGAACACAGTGCTTTCTAAAGTTCATAATTCACCAGCAACTAACTCCAAAGATACTGAAATGGATAAAATATAAAAAATTCAAAAGAATGATTATAAAAATGATCAATGAAATTCAAGAGGAAACAGAAAAACAACTGAACGAACGAAGGAAGTCAGTACTGGAAACAAATGAAAAATTCAATAAGGAGACAGATATATTTGAAAAAGAAGCAAACTTCTTGGAAATGAAAGACCCAATAAATCCAATAAAATGTTCAGTTAAAAGTCACTCTAACAGAGCAGACCCTGCTGAAGACAGTTTCTCAGAGATGGAAGACAAAGTGGCCAACACTGAACATTTGGACAGTATTAATATATACTTGAAGAGAATATATAAGAACTCTTGGAAAACTTTAAGGGACCAAATTTAAGGATCATTGAAATTGAAGATGGTTGTGAGATGCAGACTCATGGAATGGATAACCTCTTTAGGAAAATAATAACAGAATGATTTCCAAATCTTGAGAATGAGATGAACATCCAGATGCAGAACACATTCAAAATCCCAAATAGACAAGATTGAACAAGAATCTCTTCATGACACATTATAATTAAAATGCCTAACATAGGGAACAAGGTTAGAATTTTAAAAGGCTTAAGAGAAAAATATCAGGCCACATTTAGTGGCAAGCCAATCAGAATTGCTTTTGATTTCTCAGCATAAACTGTAAAAGCCAGGAGAGCTTGAAATGATGTGTTCTAAGCTCTGAAAGAAAATAACTGTCAACTAAGATTGCTACATTCAGCAAATTTTTCCTTCAGTGTTAAAGAAGAAATAAACTCCCCCAAGATAAGTAAAAACTAAAAAAAAAAATCATGATTACTAAGCTATAATAGTCACTATAGAAAAGATTTAAAGAAATATTCCACACAGAGGAAATTAAAAACAGATCCCAGAGCTCACAGATGAACAATCTCATTTGAAGAACAGCCAAGCAAATGAGAAACAGGACCAAATCAAACATTAAAAATAAAGCAAAATGGTGGGAGTGAATAAACCTCTCTATAAAAAACATTAAATGTAAGTGCTCTCAACTCTCCAATTAAAAGACATAGACTGACAAAATGAAATTTTAAAAAAGATGCAACTATATGTTGTTTGCAAGATACTCATCTTACCGGCCACAGGCTATAAGTGAAAGGATGGAAATTAATATACAATATAAATGGAGACCCCATAGCTACTCATGCTTGTATCAGACAAAGCAGAGCTCAAAGCAAAATTAATCAGAAGAGACATAAAAGGGTATTTCATACTAGTAAAGGGAATAATCCAACAATAAAATATAATTACAGTAAATATTTATGCCCCAGATGTTAGTGTATCTAATTACATGAAACAGACACTACTTGAATTAAAAACTCAGACTGCAGTACAATAATACTGGCTGATTTCAACATACCTCTCTCACTAATATAGGTCTACAGACATAAACTCATTAAAAACTCTTTGAACTTGAAAATATTGTAAATCCAATGTACTTAGCAGACATATCTTAAATATTTTATCCAACAACAGCTTAAATACACATTATATTCTTCTTAAGCAGCTTATGGAACCTTCTCCAAAACAGACCACATTATAAACCACAAAGCAATTCTTAGCAAATACAAAAAAAAGTTGATATAATTCCTTGCATTTTATCAGATCATAATGGAAAAAAATATTAGAAATCAGAACAAAACCAAAAACAAAACACCAAATTCTACAGAAATTAGCACATTAAGATTGAACAATGTACTTTTGAATGATGAATGGGTATAGAAGAAACCAGGAGAGAAATTTTAAAATTATTAGAATCAAATGAAAATAGTGATACAAGGTACCAGAACTTCTGGAACACTATGAAGGTGGTTCTAAGAGGAAAGTTTATAGCTATGAATGCCTACATGAAAAAATCAGAAAGATCCAAAATATACAAACTGATAATATATCTTAAGACCCTTAAAAAGAAGGAAAGAATACACTTCCAAAAACCAGTAGAAGCAATTAATAAGTATTAATTAATATCAGTGCTGAAATCAATGAAATTGAGAAAAAAATACAAAGCATCAATGAAATGAAAGAGTTGGTTCTTTGAAAAGGTAAACAAGATTGATAAATTATTAGCCAAACTAACCTAAAGAAAAAGAGAGAAGACTCAAGTTAATAAAAATAGGGATGAAAAAGGAGAAATCACCATAGATATTTCAGAAATCTGGAGAATAATTAGAGACTATTTTGAAAATGTATACTCAAAAAAATTGGAAAATCTAGAAGAAATGGATGCATTTCTGGATACATATGGCCTTCCAAAAGTGAACCAAGAGGACATAGAAAACCTAAACAGACCAATAACAAGCAATGAAATAGAAACCATAATAAAAAGCCTTCCAACAAAGAAAAGCCAAGGCTCAGATGAATTCTCAGCTGAATTACACCAATCCTTTAAAGAAAAACTAATGCCAAATGCTCCTCAAATTATTCCATAAAATAGAAAGGGATGGAACACTTCCAAATTTATTCTATGAAACCAGTAACACCCTCATACCAAAACCAGATAAGGACACATCAAGGAAAGAAAACTACAGACCAATATCCCTGACAAACTTAGATGTTGAATTCTTAATAAAACATTAGCAAATCATATTAAAAACATATTAAGAAGATTGTTCATCATGACCAAGTTGTATTCATCCTAGGGATGTGAAGATGGCTTAACATATACAAGTCAATAAATTTAATTCATCATACAAACATAATTAAGAACAAAAATCACTTAGTCATTTCAACAGAATCACAGAAAGCCTTTGGCAAAATTCAGCACCCATGCATGATTAAAAAAAAAAATCACCGAAGAAATTAGGCTTAGAAGGAACCTACCTCAACATTATAAAGTTCATGTATGACAATCCAAATTCAACATCATAGTGAATGTGGAAAAACTTAAAAGTCTGGAAAGAGACAAGGAGACCCACTCTTACCATTCCTATTCAATAAGTACTAGAAATTCTTACCATAGCAATTGGGCAAGAAAAGGAAATAAAAGGGATAAAAATCAGAAAGGAAGAAGTCACATTATCCCTGTTCTCACATGATATGGTCCAATACATAAAAGATACAAAAAACTCCACCAATAGATTGCTAGAGAGAATAAACAAATTCAGCAAAGTAGCAGATTGCAAAATCAACATACAAAAACCTGTAGCTTTCTTATATACCAATAAAAAAGAAAGAAATTGGGAAAACAAACCCAATCAAAATGGCCCCTTTAAAAAATTCCTAGGAATAAACCTAACCCAGGAGTTGAAAGACCTCTACATGGAAGAAAGAAATTGAAGAAGACCCAGAAGATGGAAAGATCTCCCATGTTCATGGATAGGCAGAATTCATATTGTTAAAATGGCCATCCTCCCCAAAGCAATATATGGATTCAAAGCAAGCCCTCTCAAAATATCAATGACATCCTTCACAGAAGTAGAAAAAAACAAAGTCCTAAATTTCATTTGGAAGAATAAAAGGCCCAGAATAGCCCAAAAATTCTAAGCCCAAAAGAGCAATTCTAAGCAAATTATACTACAGAGTTCAAATAATACTGTGGAGATACAGTAACAAAAACTGTATGGTATTGGTATAAAAACCAACACATAGATCAGTGGTACATGAAATAATATGGAGAAAAACTCACCCAATATAGTCAACTGGACAAATGTGCCAAAAACACACATTGGAGAAAAGACAGGCTTTTAAACAAAGAGTGCTGGGGAAACCAGTTATCTACATGTCAAAGAAGGAGAATAGACCCTTATCTCTCACCCTGCACAAAAGTCAACTCAAAGTGAATCAGACTTAGGAATTAAATATACTAGAAACTATGTAACTCCTAGAAGAAACTGTAGGGTCAACACTCCAACATATAGACACAGGCAACTGCTTTCTCAATAGGACCCTGAAGTTCAGGAAATTATGCCAAGAGTTAATAAATGGGATGGCAACAAATTAAAAAGCTTTTGCACAGTAAACAGGATAATTAAGAGCATGAAGAGAGAACCTCAAGCGCGTGAAAAAAATCTTTGTCAGCTACTTTTCCAACATAAGATTAATATCTAGAATTTTCCAACATAAGATTAATATCTAGAATGTATAAAGCAGTCAAAAAAGTTACCATCAAAAAACCCCCCAAATAACCCAATTAACAAATGGACAAATAAACTAGACAGAAGAAATACAAATGACCAACCCATACATGAAAAAAATGTTCAACATCATTAATAATTGGGTAAATGCAAATCAAAAATACACTGAGATTTCATCTCACTCCAGTCAGAATGGCAGCCATCAAGAATACAAACAATAATAAATGCTAGAGAGGATGCAGAAAAAAAAGAAACACTTTTACACTGTTGGTGGAATTGCAAATCAGCACAACCACTATGGAAATCAGTATGGAGGCTCTTCAAAAGACTAGGCATGGAACCACCATATGACCCAGCTGTACCAGCCTCAGTAGTTACCCTGAAGAATGAAAGTCATCATTCTATCGGGCCATGCATGCCCATTTTCATAGCAGTGTAATTCACAATAGCTAAACTATGGAACCAGGCTAGGTATTCATCAATGAATGAATGGAAAAAGAAAATGTGGTGTGTACACACACACACACACACACACACACACAAACATACAATGGAGTTTCATTCAGTCATAATGAAGAATGAAGAATGTCATTTGCAGGAAAATGAATGGGACTTGAGAACCTTATATTAAGGAAATAAGAGAAAGTCAAGGGTCATATGTTTTCTCTCATATGTGGAAGCTAGGGACGAAAAATGGGGAAAAATGTTTGCAGGGTTCATTTTATGAAAATAGGGAGACAAATAGAGTAGAAGAAAAGAACCTGGAGGAGAGAGGAGGGAAGAGAAAGGGGAAATACTCAGGAATGATATTGACCAAATTATATTGTTATATTGTGTGCATGTATGAGTATGTAACAGCAAATCCCACCATTATGTACAACTATGATGCACCAATAAAATATGGAATAAATAAAGAAATGATGCAGCATTGCTTTAAATTGTACCTTATGCACTTTATCAAGGATGAAGTATTGCTCTATCCCTCCTTCACCCATTCCTGTAATTGTCCATGTGTCTCATTCTGTTTGTTCATCCATTTATCTGCCCACTGACACTTTATTTGACTTTCTTCTACGTTCCTCTGTTGCCCCTATTATCTGTAAATGGCATTACTACCTACCTACTGCTCAAAGTAGAAACATAGAAATCATTCTTGTGACCTCTTTCTTCCTGCCTGTCCTCATTGATTTTAGATTCTATTTATTTCTTAAATCCATCCACTTGCCCATTTATTCCCACAAGCACCCTGGCCCTGACCCATAATTTATATTTCTTCTGATAAGAATTATTTTTTTCATACTCTATTTCCTTTTCTCCTTCACATGGCATATTATAACTATACCTAAAAAGAATTAATAACTGTTAAATGCCCGTGTCCCATTACATGATGATATGGCTCCTCAAGGTCAGGAAATACCTGTCTGATTCATCATTCTATTTCCATAACCCACCAGAGTGCTAAACACACAGTAGGAGTTCAATGAATATCTGTTGGATAAATAAATGAGTTCAAAGATGTTTAACCTTTTCCATTTAAAGCTCACCACCACCTCCAAAAGTAGGCATTTTTATTTCTATTCTATAGATGAGAAAACTAAAACTCAGAGAGACTTAATACTTTCTTGAAGGTACTGGAATCCAGGTATTCTAATTCTGTATTTGTAATTTTGCTCAACCCTGAAAAACTAGCAGCTAAAGTTTGGGTGTGTTATGGTTTGTATGTGAGGTGTCTCCCAAGCACTCCTGCTAATGCAGGAATCATTTAGAGGTACAGTGACTGGATTGTGAGAGCCGTGACCTACTCAGTCCATCCTAGTTTGAATGACCTGATGATAATTGTAGGTCATCCATCTCCACTGTAACCAGAGGAGATGGATCACTGGGGGCATGCCCTGGAAGGGTGCATCTTTCCTGTGGCCCCTTCTTCCCTCACAGTCTCTGCTTCTTGACCCCACTGTGAGCTCAGCAGCTTTCCTTCTTGGAGCTGGAGGAATGGAGTCAGACATCTACACATTGAAACACCTGAGCCTGCGAGCCCTAAATAAACTTTACCTCCTGTAAGTTGTTCTTACTGGGTATTTTGGTCACAGTGATGAAAAAGCTCACAAAACACATTGGTAGCAAGAAGTGGGGGTCACTGCTGTGGCCAGCTTGACCATGTGTTTCAGGAGCATTTGGAGCTGGCTTGCAGAAGAAAATTTAAGAAGTCTACAGATGCAGGCGGGAAAACATTTAGAATGTTGTAAATGGAATTTAATGGAATTCTGGTGGGAGCTAGGGAGACCAGAAAGGGTATAGGAATGAAGACTGGGCCCACGAAAATTCAGAAAAAAATGAAGACTCTTTGTGAATTGGTCCAGAGGCTGCTCACATTATATTCTGGCAAAGAACTTGTCTATATTTTGCCCGTGTCTTAAGACTTTATTGAGGCTGAATTTAAAAGTGATAAACCGATGAATCTGGCAGAGGAAATTCAAGGCAGCACAGTATTCAGTCAGTAACATGAATATTGCTGGCAGCTTTTAACTGGGTTCACTGTGAGAATCAGGAGCAGAATGCAGAGTTAAAGAATTTTAACAACTTGCAGTTTGACTAGAAACTGCATGGAAGCTGTGATTTTTGAAGAGGTTACAGTCCCTAAAGAGACGCTAAGTGCTTTCCACAGTGACACTAAGACAGATGGCTTGAGGACGTCTCAGGAAATGGCAAGACCACACCCACTGTAGGTTCAAGAATGTAGACTGGAAAATGTCTTTGAGAAGATAACCATGCCGGCACATGTTATCTCAGTCATGCAGACACTCAGAGGCCACTACACCTATGATTCCAGGAGGCCCGGGTACTGCATGAGTGGACAGACCATGACGTCGTCTACACGGTGCTGATTCTGCAGGAATGTAGGCTGTTCCAATTAAGGGGTCATGGAGGACTCCACCAAGATTTCAAAGGAAGGCCTTGGAGGCCAGCCAAAGTATAGCAGGATCTTCATCCCTGTGGGCTGCCCCTGAGAGGGCAATGCATGAAACTGTGAAGGTAAAGCCAAAGCTGGAATGGAAAGTCCAGGAACTGTGGACCCTCTGCCAAGAAAAGCTGCTGACTGCAGAGAGCCAGGCTAAGAGAGAGGGCACATGGGCTGTAAGCCCCAAGGCCATGGGGCAGGGTTGCAGAGCACTTTGGAGATCACATCTCACCGCCATGTGTTCTGGATGCTGAACATGGAACTAGAGAAACTCATGTTCACCCAATTGGTCTTTGGTCTTGCTTTGACCCAATCCCTTCTTCCTATGCCCATGCAGACATACAGAACAGAATGGGAATGTGTAACCCGTGCCACTGTATTTGATATAGCGTAGAGCGGCTTGGGAAGTTGTTTCATTTTTTATTTTTACATGGGCTCCCAGCCAAAAGTGAGTCTCAGGGAAGACTCTGGACTTGAACTTTTGGATAATGCTAATGTTGTTAAGACTATGGGACTCTTGGAGATGGACAAAATACATTTTGCATTGTGAGGTGGACACGTGCTTTTAAAGCCAGAGTGGAATGTTATAGTTTGTTAGGAGGTGTCCCCCCAAAGCTCCTGTTAATGCAGGAAGTAGTCAGAGGTACAGTGACTGGGTTGTGAGAGCTGTGCCCTTCTCAGTCCATCCTGGTTTGAATGACTGGTGGGCACCTGGAGGCAAGTGGGACATGGCAGAAGGAGGGTCACTGGGGTTTTGCCCTGGAAGGGTGCAGCTCCCCTGTGGCCCCTTCTCCCTACAATCACTCTGCTTCCCGACCTTTCCATAAGCTGAGAAGCTTCCTTATTCCAGGCCCTTCCATTATATTGGGCTACCTCACCTTGAACCCAGAGCAATGGAGTTGGCCATTTATGGGCTGAGACCTCTGAGACCATGAACCCCAAATCAACTTTCCCTTCTCTAAGTTGCTCTAGTTGGATATTTTGGTCACAGTGACACAAAAACTAACTAAAACAGAGTGCTTATAGGGTTAGGTATCCTGCCACATTCCAAAGCAAAAGTAACAAAAGCTTCCATTTTCTCTGTTTTGATTGTTGGTAGAATGAAACTCTTAGCTCTCAGTCACTCATGGGACATCAGGCACTGTGTTAGGCACTTCCTTAGACCTCAGGCAGGGAAAGAGTCAACTCTTTCCTCTCCAATACACATTCCCCCCTTCTCCATAGAAAAAGAGTTTACAGATTAGCACATAAAACTGTATACCCCAACTTTCCCACCAGCTAGGTGTGACCACGTGACTGGGTTCTAATCAATAGTCTGTACGCATCACATTCAAGAGGCTTCTCCTTGGTTTCGTCTTCTATTCTTTCCCCTGGAACATGGATGTTGCCAACCATCTTTTCAACCTTCCCTTTGTGAAAGAATCCTTTCTGCAGATCCTCAGCCCCTCTTTCCACACTGTCAATGCCAGCACCGTCCATCTCTTCCCAACTGCAGAACTCACTGATTGACAGCTCTGAGATTGGTGCCTCTTTTTCCTTACAATGCTGAAGGGTTGAGATGTCACTGAGGCTGGGCCTTCCTGGGACAGGAACTATGAGTGTGACTTGAAAGCGAGATTTTGCTTTTTATCTCTCAGCGATGCTCTTCAATAAAATGTGCGTGCAGCCGGCCCCGTACAAAGGGAGACTTTTCACACGGTTTGTGAGTTTTATCACAAATCCTCCACAAATGGTGGTGTCGGCCAATTCCAGACACCAGGACAGGCCCAGCTCCAGTATGTGTGGGACCCGAGGAAAAAACAGCAAATGGGGATCTAGGTGTCATATGCCTGACATTTTAAATTGAAAAATAGAGCCAGCAAACATTTAAATAAAACATGTATGCCCTTCTTCCTTCACAAGTACAACTTCACAATGACTTCAAAGACTCAGAGTTTAGACTCAGGATCCCTGATGTTCCACCCAGAATATGGCGGCCCGGGGATCCCCAACTCCAGTTCTCAGTCATTACCCATGTTCCTCCACCATCTTTCTCCCTCCCTGCTTTTCGTCCTGTACCACTGAGGGTTCCTGTGCAAGTCTGTGAATGGCCCCGACCACAGGGCCAAGTTTCATCTCCCCACCCCCCAACAGTTGTCCCTTGACCACCTCTTAGGGGATGGGCCAAGGAATTGGTCATGTGCCTCAGATTCTACATCTGAGAAATTGGGATAATTAGAGTAGCTACCTTCCAGGGTAACTGTGAGGATTTAATGGAATAAGACACTTATTAGAATAGTCCCTGGCACACGTATAGTCCCTGGCTCCAAAGTGTGTAACCCAGGCCCTGAAGCAGAATTCCCAACAATAAAGAACTATTGAAAGCTTAGTCAGTGCAGATAGGTCCAGGTCCATGCAGACAGGAGCCACAAATAAACAAAACACAATCTTTTTTTTTTTTTTTTTGGTACCAAGGATTGAACCCAGGGATACTTTGCCACTAAGACCATATCCCCAGCCTTCTTTGCCCTTTTTATTTTTTATTTTGAGACAGGGTCTCATTAAGTTGCTTAGGGCCTTGCTGAGTTTGAACTTGCAATCCTCCCGCCTCAGCCTCCTGAGCCACTGGGATTACAGGTATGCGCCCTCCATGCCAGGCTACAAAACACAACCTTTTTGTAGCTTGAAGTCAAACAGCTAGTCAATGACACAGGCAGCAACCCCAGCCCCCATATGACCCCAGCTATAAGACAGATTTGTGATTCTTTCCACTTTGACGTGACCCATAAGTGCAAAGAGTGAAGGATGATGACATATGAATAGGTGGCATTGTATATAAGGACTTGAGCCCCTTAACATCCTCCTCCTATTTAAGCCTCATGTCTGCCCTGGGAGGTGATGGGCAGGGATCACTCTCCAGGTTCCAGATGGAGAAGCCCCAGTTCAACGCCTCATAACCTCCGAGTACGTTGGGATTTTCAGGACTTGGTCCAGGGTTCTTCCTGATCTGGATCCTGTGGATGAGAGAGCCCACTCCCATCCATCAGCTGATCTGCGCCTGCTTCATAGACATACCCAACTTCCGTGATCCCCTGAATGACTCTGCCACTCTTACACCTCTGAGCCTTTGCATGAGCTTAGGATACTACGTCTTCTTTCTTGTGGCCTCTTTCTTGTGGCCCAGATCCCCCTGGGTACAGTGGTGTTTTCCTTGGCAGTATCCTCTCCTGCCCCAGCTGGCTGGGCTGAGCATCCTGCTCAGCTTCTTCAGCATGTTGAACCCACAGCCATCATAACCCTTATCATTCAGCCGTGTAATTATACATCCCTTGCCATCTCCTGTCTCCAAACACCTGTGAGCTTCTGGAAAACAGAAACTGATTCAGTGCTTACTGTGTGCCCAGTATCAGGCACAACATGCGGGGTACAGGCACATGCTGACCAAATGTCTGTTGACTGGGTAAATGCATAATGTAAACCTTCACGTCCACAGAGCCCACAGAGCGTCCCTTCCTTGAGATACTCTACTGCCACCTACTGGTATGTCATTGTAACATGTTTACAAATCAACACTGATTATGATGGGGGGGGGGGGTCGTTGTACAGTGTCCAACCTGCCCAACCAGCAGCCCTGAACTTGATTCTCACCTGGAACTCAGAGCACTTCGCATTACACCAATACCACCCAGGAAGCTCTGGCCCTGATAAGCCTCAACTTCCTGGGAGAAATGCTTGTTTTGCGCATCCCTGGAATGTTTACGGCAGAGCCTGGCAGACGGACTCAGGCTGAGGTGAGGGTCAGGCGGTCCATTGCCCTGCTTGGCTGGGAGTCAGAAGTCTGTCTCCTGATGGGCCACACAGACTGCTGCCTCCTTGCCGGAGGCTCATTCAGGCTTGAGCTGCCTCCGAACACTTCTGTCTGGCAGAGGGGAGGGGAGGGATGGTCTGGAATTCTAGATGCCTTTGGGGGCTGGGTAATTGACTGGCTGTTTGACCTCAGGCAAATAGATGGACCCGCTGTGCTCAAGGGCTCTGTCTCCTCCTAGCTGCCCCCTCCTCATGCCCTAAGAGGTTCATTCTCAAAACAAGCTCCCTGAACACCTCGGCCAATCAATCATGGCTGTGGCCTTGTGAAGGGGCTGGGGAGCTCTGAATTCCACAAGGCTTCTATCTCTGTGGGTGGTCTCATATTTTACTGCCACATCAGAAGCCCCAGGAAGGAGAATATTATAAAACCAGTGTTGCTTAGGGTGGGAAATCCCTCATTGGGGGCGGCGGACTGTGGTGTGTGGGAGAGATTTATGAGCAGCAGCATGGTATTCTTTCACAGCAGCAGAGGGGACCGAAGGAAGAGAATTATCACAAACAGGATCCACCTGGGTCCAAGCAGGGGTCTCCCAGCCAATGTGTCCTGTGTGCGGAGACAATGTGGCAGGGCCCTGGCGATGCCCTTTGAAGGAAGGAGAGGTCAGGGATGTCCTGTCTCGGACTCAGCTGTCTTCCCATAGGTCATCCCCACTGGAAAAGTGTAGGGAGACAGTGATCTCGCTCCACAAAGAGATTCTGCTCTTTCACATGCCATTTGTCAGTTGCTCATTGTGGCCTGGACAGAGGCAGGGGAGAAGATGGGCAGCAGACCATGCCGGAGGCTGTGTGGCACACTCTCAGGACATCCTGGGTTAGCAAGACAAGGAGGGTCATCTGGTAGACCAGATGTGTGGGGGTGTGGCCAACACGGGCCTCTCAACACAGAGGGACCCCAGATCTGATCCTAGTTCTCTCTTTCCTCCTAAGATTGGCTCTTGTTCCTGGCTCCTTCCCACTGCCAGATGGAGAGAACCCTCCAAGGATGGACAGCCCCTCCATTGTCCATGCAATTAGGGGGTGCCAGTGAGCCAGGAAGGGAGAGCACCCCTGGGGTGGTGAGGCTCCTGGGACCAGCCCAGGGATCTGTGGGGGACAGGAAATTAGATCCACTAGGGCACTAGGGCCCTGAACCACAGGAAGTGACCCAGGCAGGCCCCACCCTCTTGTCCTTGGGCAGCAATGGAGAGGGAGATTTTTGTAGGTTGCATCTGGTCAAAATTCACATAACTTAATACCCATCATTTAATCCCATTATGGAACCTCATATGGACCCAGTTCACTGCCAGGCACTGTGAGAGGGAAGGCAGATGTGGTCCCTGCCCTTGTGGAGTGTGCATATTTGTGGACTAAAAGTTAACAGGTAAAAGGAAACTAGTAATGAATAGGACGCACAGGCCAAGGGGACTGAGGCTAAGATGTGGGCAGCAGGGGAGACGGGGCTTCTGCTGGTCAGAGAAGCCTCATAACTCACATGAGGCTTCAGAGTCTAAGAAACCCAGCAGGAACACCTCACACACCCAGGCTCTGGGGCTTCCTCCCTCACGGGGGAGACACAAAGGGATCATCACCACACACTGCATTTACGCACAGATCCTGCTCATCGCACAGAAGGGGCACCCAGGCCAGCCTGAGGGTTGGGGACGGCTTTCCTGATGAGGTGGCCCAGCTTATCCATCAATCCCTCCACGATGTGGAATCTGTTCTTTGCCAGGAACTAAGCTACAAAGTTGGGGACAGAGAGACTGGCTGTGTCTGTGCACGTGGGCGATGGACTCAGGAGGAGGTAAGTGAGCCAGGCAGGTGCCCGGGCCCTCAGGGGAGAGATGCGCTTCCTTCATAGTTTTGCATTTCCCCAAATGTGCAAGAAAAATGATCATCAGCACGGAGCATGGGCGCCCTCTGATTTTGGACTATCCTCTGCTTCCTCGACTCTAGAAAGGGAATAAAAAGATCTAAAGTTGTCAAGAGATTCAGTGAGGACATGCAGGTGGGGGAGCTGCCCAGAATATCCCAGCAAGTGAGCTGCCCGCCAGAGGGTTGCTGGGGTGCAACTTCGCCCTCCCAGGTGAAGAAAGGGGTGGGCACTGCTGGCCTTGGGGACAGCCAGCTCCTGTCCAGCTCTGCCATTTATTTCCTTGTGCTTCCTCAAGCAAACTTCAACCTTCTGAGTCCCGGTTTCCTCATCTATTAAAACAAGGACATTAGCACGTCTGCCACAAGGGCTCCATGAGTGATGACCCTGGCACACGGCAGGGGTTGGACTAACACTCTCTTTTTCCTCCTGTCCTTCACCAGGGTGGGAGGAGGACCAAGTTCAGTTGGGTGTGTCCCCGGGGAAATAACAGGTCATTTTCTCTAAGAGGGGGGAAGTGGCAGGATTTATGTGTGTCTAGCATGACGGCAGCCTGTCCGGCCCAGTGCAGACCTTTAGGGTAAACAAAGTCTCAGCCACCCCTCCTTGTGTCTTCAGTGGAAAGGCTACAATATTATCTCCAGTCTCTACTCCCTCCCCTCTAAAGACACACCCTGCCAGGCCCTTTATTTCATTCACCAAATCACTCCTTCAGCATCGACTAAGGGCCTCCCCACCTGAAAATATATCCACAGACGGGGGACAGCACACTGAAAGGGAATTCATACCAAGATGCAGGTCACTCTTATCTGATTATTTCGGTCAGTTTTTGCATCACGGGGAACCACATAACCGACAAGAAGGACTTAGAGGAGGAAAAGTATATTTGGAGTGCACAGTTTCTGATGTCTTACTCCATAGATCTGGGTCCAAGGTGAGGCAGCCTGCCGTGGGGGAAGGGCCCAGAGGAGGGGGAGAGAGAGAGAGAGAGAATGCACACTGAGGAAGGGGTGAAAGGGAAGATGCACCCTTCCAGGGCACGCCCCCAGTGACCCATCTCCTCTAGCCACACCCCACCCGCCTATAGTCACGCCCAGTCCATTCCAACTAGGGTGGACTGATTAGGTCACAGCTGTCACCATTCAGTTCACCTCTGAATATTCCTGCATTAACACAGGAGCTTTGATGAGACACATCACACCCAAACCATTTTCTGATCATTCAGAAAATAGGTATCAGTGACATAAGGAAGATGAATAAAAGGACTATGGAAATGTTGGGTGTCTGATCTAGTTAAGGTGAAAAGAGCAGAAAAAGAAGGCCAAGAACATTTATTATCCATTCATTTATCTACCCACCCATTTATCTGTTCATCCTTCCATGGATCCACCCATCTCACCCTCCCTCCCTCCCCCCCCCCTCTATTACCTGCTCAGTACTGTGCTAGGCCCTTGGGATCTCACTGAACAAAACGGCTCCCCAAAACAGAAAGGTGTTTATATTCTCGCTGGGATACAGCCCCAGAAGAGGAAACGGCTAAATATTTACAATAACTCCTGCCTTCTTTATCACAGGTTGCCAACTGTTAGATCTCAGGGAGGCCACAGTCTTGTCTCGTTGGGCTGAAATCGTGTACCTTTACTTTGAAAACAGAAAATTTGTAGAAACATTCTTGCTTTCCTTAAATATCAGCAACCCAGCCACACAGGGCCCTTATCTCTTCCAGGTAAAAGCTGGCCTGCAGCCGCTGCCTTCAAAAGAGTCGCTTCTCACACCCTGCATGGTCCTGGCCTCTCCTTGTTGTCTCTGCAGTTGAAACCAAGTGGCAGATGCCATTTGTCACAGAGCCTGTGTGGCTGTTTCCCTTCCAGCAGGGAAACATCTCTCGATGCCTGGGTTTTCCCTCCCTTATGCCCCTTCACCCACTGGCTGGTCGTCTCTTATGAGCAGCTGCTCAGGCGACCCCTCATTTAGCCTGTAAAGATAGCAGATAGCTCACTGCCTCTCCTCGGGAAACCCGCAACCCTGCCCCTTCCACAAACCCTGGGTGGGGGGTCAGGAGAACGGACACCACGCACCATCCCTAATCCTGCCATCAGACATCACTGCCAAGGCGGCTCATCAGAGGCAGGCTTCCACAGGCTTCCACAGGCTTCCACAGGCTTCCACAGGCTTCCACAGGCCCCGGGAGAAGAGACATTCTGTAAGGAGCCTGGCGTCTGCCCAGAGCCCTGCCTCCCCCCAGGACAAGGCTGAGACCCAGGCGGGTGAACTCCAGCTCCCCAGACTCCAGCTCAGCAATAGCCACTGCTCCAGAGGACCCCTGCTGTGGGGGAAACGCCTTCAAAAGAAAGCCACTCAGTGGGCCTGGGCCAGAGCGACACGCTGTGGGGGACGAGGCCAGACTCACAAGCAAGACAGCCGAACGTCTCAGAGCAGAGCAAAGCAGGGGCAGGAGAGGTGACGAAGCACAAGATCAAAGAGGAGAGAACGAAAAGCTCCGGGTCCCAGCCTCCTCTAAGGGACTGCAGCCTGGCCTCTTTATGGCCTGAGCCCTTTCTGCATTATTGCTTCCAAATGGGTAGCCCAGCTGTGCTTGCACATCTTCAAGTGACAGGGGGCTCACTCCCACGCCAGCCCTCCCACTGGCCTCTGTCAGTTCATTCTCCTTATTTTGAACTGTCTGTTGAGCTGAAATCCGTCTCCCTCTCTCTTTCCCTGACTGGGTTTGTCCGGTTCCACCAGCTGGGGCCACGTGAAGAAAGTCTTGTACCTGGTGGGTTCTGAGCTTGGCTCTCCGTCATCTCAAAAGGCAGTTTCCTGAGCCCCACTCTGGGTCTTCTAGCCCATCACTTAGGGGGATGCCTCTGCTGGACCTCTCCTGGACCCTTTCCTCCTGCGTCTGGTAGTAGTGCCTCCGCTTGCCCTGATGGAACCAAGCTTCCCCTGGTGCACAGTCTTGGTGGGACTGTTCCCAAGTGTCCTAAGAACAAAGACTAGAACAAGCCAGGCTTGTTCGTCTCCAAACATTTGATTTTTGAGCAGAGAGGAACACAAATGGGTGCAGACAGGAGCTGATTCTGCAGAGGCTCTCCTAGATCCCCCGAGGGGCCAGGGGGACCTTGACCTGAGACTCCTCCTATTTTCCTTTGCCTCTAGGAACTCCCTCCCCGCACTGCCATAATTCCCCTAAATCCCTGTTCGCCTAAGTTGGCCAAAGTCTATTTCTTTTTCCTACAGAGAACTCTATCCGACACAGCAGGTGTTGGGTGGCACCTGGGAAAATCATTCTAATGGAAACAGTTTGGGGGGACCACGAGGAAAAGAGACCCAGAGAGAAAGTGCCTCCTACCCAGGATCCCATAGAATCAGCCCACTCCGGAAGGCATGAGGAGAGAGCATCCCCCACAGTCTCTCCTGTTCAAAGACCATCCCCTTGGATTTTCTAGCCCCGATTTCTGAGGACGAAGCTCTCCCCAAAGACTCTATAGGGCGAGGGTAATGCCCCTCACAGCCAGCCCCCCCTCCCTCTCTCTCCCCACAAGAGCTGGGTAGGAAGCGGCAGGGACGCCGGACCTTGGATTGGATGGCACGAAGACCTCACGGAGAGAGGTCAGCACTTGCAAAATTCCTGAAGTCAGAGGGCTCAGGGCTCGGTGCTGCACAAGGCCCTCACTGTGCGCACATTGTCTCCCTGATAAAAGGGGCTGGGCCTGGGAAAGCGGAGCCGTCTCTAGGCGACTGGGCAGGCCGCTGGGGAATGCCCAGGGCCCCTCCCTCCCCCAGGCACCAGGGCCAGGGAAGGCCAGGGGAAAGCCGGGCCAGGGGACGCAGGGCCAGTGCCTGGAGTGAGAAGGATGAGTCCAGGAGGCTGGAGCCACTCCAGAGGGTGTCAGATGGCCTGTTGGGGGATGCGGTTGGGCCAATGGACAGAACAAGAAATGATGCACACCTGTCATTAGGCCCTACCCCCGTGGCTCCCAGAAACCCCTGCATTCACCACTCAAGCAGGCAGGACCCATTGGCGTCAAGGAGAGGCTTAGGGTAGGGGCAGCGGTGGGGAGAGGCTGGGGATTTTGTTCTCCAGAGCCAAGCGTCTTCAACAGAGGGCTGTGTGTCTCTGTTTGCATCCTCTGACCAGCTCCAGGGGGAGGGACTGACTTGGAGCCCTTGTCGAATCTCGGAGCGAGGGACGGCCAGCCTGCCAGGATCTGGATGCCCCTCCTCCAGGGCTTCTGGAAGACGGCCCTCGAGCCCATCCAGCTGAACTCAGAAGCTGCCAAGTGGCTTCCTTCCCCTGGCTCCCAGGACTATTATGTTCACAAGCAATTAGTAACTGTAATTAATTGTTAATAACAGTTACCATTTCAGGGCCTACTCTGTCAGCTAAGCCTTGCACCCACCCCCACTCCTGCCATCATCGTTCATCTTCACCACTGCCCTTCGAGAAACGAAAGCGAGTCCACCATCCTGCCCTGCTGCCGGGGAATGTGAGGGTCAGAGGCTGGACTTGCCCAAGGTCACATCTCCGAAAGGAAGAGCAGGCAGTCTGGCTTGAGACTGTCCAGTCAGTGTTGCGCCCTCCTTGCTGGTGACGAATGGTCCTTGTCACCCGCAGGGAAAGCTGGTCTCTGAGAATGAGGTCAATCAGTGGACTTGGTTTGACTCCCCAACCAGAAAGCCAGGCAGCTCAGGGGCCAGACTCTTGCTGGTCTCGTGTTTATAGGACCAGGCAGTGTCTCTCGTTACCTCTTTGCATAAGATGAAATAAAGGACACCCAATTAAATTCAGATGGAACAACAAATAATTATGTAGTGTGAGTCTATCCCCAACACTGCATGGGATAAACTTATGCTAATTCATTGCTTAAGCATTAACTCGGCATCCTGAATAATCGATGGCTAAAACTGATGACCCCACCCATAAGCCATGTCTGATGATGTCAGCTCTGAGTTCACAGGTGACAGATGAAATCAGTCACCATGGGGCCAATGAGGACCAGTGCATGTCCTTAGGGCCACATTGCGGATGTCTTGAAGTCCTCATCCCTTCAGCCAAAGCAGCCTCTCTGATGAGTTTGGCCTAAAGAGGTGGAGGCCACATCCTTGAGGGAAGCATCAGGGATAACCTGGGAGTGATCGGGTACTCTTCCTGAATTCCAAGCCAGCCTAGTGTTTTCTGACAAAGATTCCTCCCCAAGGCATCCTCCAGCCTGAACTTTCCCTTCAAAGTCATAACGACCTCTGGCAAGAACATCTATTTATTCACTAATAAAATATCCACCTCGCCTGACTTCCCACGTGCCAGGCTCTGTGCTAGACTCTGCGTTTGAACAGAGAAGGTGTAAACCCCGGCCACAAGGAGTTCATACTGGAGGCACAGGACTAAGTCTCAGGTGAACAAGCCACACACTCCGAAAAGGGCCCATAAAAGAAGAGAACCAGGCGCTCTCCTGGAGCCGCATAACAGCCCTGGGGGCCGAGTGGGAGAGGGAAGGAGGTGACAGTATGAACCGCTGTACAGATGAGGAGCCTGAGGCTCACAGGGGAAAGGAACTTGGCCAGCAGCAGGGAGACGGGGCGTGGCAGGGCTGGGACTTGAACTCCACAGCGCCACCTGGGAGCCCTGCATGTTCTTCAGCTTTTCTTCTTCCTGTTTTAATTCCCCGGGGAACACGCCAGTATGCGCTGGGAAATCACCTCTTTAATGTCGAAACATTGGGAAGAGAACAGGAAAGACCTTGCCTGCCACCCCTTGGGGCTTTAGAGAGAGGAAACTATTCTGTGTGCCTCCAAAGACACTTTCTATGAAAGGTTCCATTTGCCAACCTGAGACCATGAATGGTGGATGGCTGCAAGAACCCCCCTTTCTCCTGGTACCCTCTACTGGGCTGCCAGAGGGTGCCTGCAGGCTCCCGGGGAGACACTTTCCTCCCAGGCTGAGGTCACCAGAATCCTGTGTTGGCCACCGTGGTGTGACAAGGAGTCCTGCCACCAGTTCCCTCACTCTCCTCTCAGACACCGGGTGTGTGTGGGTGTGTGTGTGCCCACGTGTGAGGCACCAGAGCCCTGCTCACACGCAGCACAGGGGGCCTGGGCTTCAGGCGGGTGGGGAAGGTGGCAGGACAACTGTGATGTCCACTCTCATCCCGATGGCCTCAGCTGATCCCAAATGCCAGTGGCATCTGTTTTGATTTGGGGCCCAAAGCCTCCGTTTTTCTTATTTATAAAATGTGATGAGTACTAGTACCCATGCAGTCACCAGGAGGACTAAATGACAGAATCGATGAAAACCACTTAGCATGAAGTATGGTCTTGCAAAGTGCACCAACATGTGCCATATGACAGTGACGAAGGGGCTGGGGGAGGGTCCTCAGAGGCCTCGGGCTGTTCCTCCCTTGCTCAGCCATCTGTCCCACCAACAGCATTTATCTCCTGCCACTCCCGGGAGCCCTGGGCAGCGTTCAGCAGGAAGGTGGCCCTGTTGGAAAGGCTTTTGCAAAAATGAGCCCAGTTCATGTCCCAACCCTGCCCTGCCTCTCTTTGTGTCCTCAAGTGGACCAGGTTCTTCATGGATCCTCTGCCTCCTCGCCTGGCAATGGGGGCTCTGATTTAAGTCAGGAAGTGCCCATGAACAGTTGTCACGTTGGACAGGGTGACAACATCCCTGATTGATAGCGCTTGCCGATTGCTGTGGTGTAAAGCTCCCACCGGGTCCACTGTGACTTTCTGTTAGGTTGGATATGAGGCCGGAGCTAAAAGGAGGGCCTAAGTATGCCAGCAAGGCCATTCCTAGGTCACTGTCACGCTTCCAACCATGTTATTATCAGAAACCAAACCATTTGTTTGGTCAGCAGACACCTCCTGTGTACCTGTTACCTGTGCTGTCCCAGGCACAGGGACACAAGGACACCGACACCGTTTAGCAGTGGGTGGGCGGCTGGCCATCATCATACAGAGTAACGGTGCTTGGACGATGTAGGAAGGCACGGGTGCTCACCCAGGGCCTCCCTGGCCACCGCTGCCCAGGAAGATGCAGTCTGGTATCCTCCAGGCTGGAGGGGTGGTGGCTGGGGAGTGCTCCAAACCCAGGACACCCTTTCCATGTCACCTCTAACTAATAAAAGAAAAAGGAAACCCCAGGAAAGGATAGGAAACTAAAAAGAAGGTAACAATAGCTCACTGTCGAGACGAAATAGCAGACTTTCCGGGAACAGGGCTGAGGTCAAGGAGAGGAGAGGGGAGTCAGGGCTCGAGGCCCCGGGGAACAGCTGGGGCAAAGCTCTGCGGCTTCCACCTGGCCCTGCCCCTCCTTCCCACCCTCTCAGCTCCAGAGGCCTCGTAGGGGGACTGGAAGCAGCCAACACTATGTGGTCATGGCTTTTTTTTTTTTAGGGGGGAGGTAGGTTAAATGTTTTGATTCTGAGAATCAAAATATGAGATTCTGGTGCATTCTATAGGTGATAACCCCCTCCCTCTTAAACAGTCTCAAATATCAGCCTCACAGTGACTCTTGCATCCTGAAAACTAAATAGCCAGGACTTTCTACAAAGGCTCATGAAGACAGAAATTCCTCAACTCTGCGCTCTATATTGCTGACCCCTAAGGTAAGGCACATTCAGGCCTATTATGTCTACTGAAGTTATCCTGATTGGGCGGGGGCAGGGACAAGGGCATGGGCTGATTGAACACTTGCAATGTGCTGAGCACTTGGGTTATAGAGAAAAATGAGCCAGGTGTGGTGGCGCGCTCCTGTGATCCAAGCATCTCGAGAGAGGAGGCTGAGGCAGGAGGATAACAAGTTTGAAGCCAGCTTCTGCCATTCAGCAAAGCTGAAAAGCATCTTAGCAAGACCCTGTCTCTCCATAAAACATAAAAATGGCTGGGGATATAGCTCAGTGGTTAAGCATCCCTGGTTTCAATCCCTGGTGCAAAAAAAAATAAAATAAAATAAAAATAAGAGATGGGTCTCATTCTCATGGGAGGCAATTTTAATACAGTGTGGCATGTGCCAGTGTGGCACAGTGGAATGTTTTAAGTTTATACAGGAGCAGTAGTTTTTAGCACTGTTAGCTGGGCATGTTGGGGAAGGCTTCACAGAAAAGGGAACAGCTGAGCAGTCCTCTAAGACTAAATGGGAACTGGCCAGGTGAACGTGACAGAGAAGAGTGTTCCTGGAAGCAGGGAACAGAAAAGGCCAAGGTACAGAGGTGCTCTAGAGAACCACGAACTGTTTTGTATTCCTGCAGAATAAACCCCAAAGCAGGAAGTGGAGCTGGAGACACAACCAGAGGCAGGCCAGACATGCTAATGACTTTGAACTTGCACATTTTAGGTCAACGATGCAGCAGCAAAGGATTGTAAAAGGGGATACATGGGGGCAGGGGGCGGGGAAGAAGCCAACTGCAGCTGATCTGTGCTTCAGGAGGAGAACATGGAGGTGGTGACGGAGGTGGTGACGTGGAGGGTAGATGGGAGGCAGGGTCCAGCCTGGAGGCCTGTGGAGCTATTGGGGAATCCCAGGCAAGAGCACCAGTGCAGAGTGGGGGAAGAACACTGACCTTGAGATCCACTCATCTCATCCTCCTTCCCCGGGGGGTTCTCAAGACTGACCTGCCCCAGGCCTGGAAGACAGCATCGTTAGTTCAGACCTGCCATGGAGCTGGCCTTCAGGGGGTGGCCCGGGCTCCTCCCACCCCCTTGCCTAGCCAGGGTCACCTCCTCAGGCAGCCCCAACAGGTGGCTGCATCTTTGAATGCTGGGTCAAGAGTTCTGCCAGCAAAGGTGGCTTTGCAACCCTCTACTTCTCTTCAGAGGATGAAAGTCCCCCACTGAGGTCCCTGGCCAGGTGTCCGATGGTCCTGGGGAGGCCCCCAGTGGTTCTGAGAATCTGAAAGCTGGACGCCCCAGGAGAAGAAGGAGGCTTCCTACAATCCCCTCATCTCTCTGCAAGGAGACCTGGTGCTGCAGGAGGCCCTGGACCAGGAGGGAAGACAGAGCCCCAGCATCTGGGGCTGAGGCGGGTAGAAAAGGGGACCACATTTGCATTGTCCCCGGGCGAGGGGGGGCTCCTCAGTCCAGACAGTGGATGGGCTCCCCCCTCATTATCATCTCAAAGCAGGAAGAAAGGGGCTGTGTGAGCTGCCGTCTTCCCTTTAACAACTTCCTCCTCTCTGCAGACAGTTTGCACAATGAGGGAGCCTGGGGAGGGGGCTGAACCCCGGCTGCCAGGCTCTGCCAGAGCTGCTGGGACCGCGGGGCTGGCTCGCCCCCTGCTGGCTGCTACTGGTAACCAGGGACAGGCGTGTGGGGAATTCTACAGGCAGGATTGAAACTTGAAGGCAGCCAGCATCAGTGCGGGGAAGCATTCAGAGAAGTTAGGAAGTTCATGGAGACTCTCGGACGGAGCTCCGTTTGAAAGACTGATGGTCTGGGGCAGGAGGTCTCTGTCACAGACAGCCAGTGGACAACAAAGCCAACTTCCAGGTGAGTCCGTGGATCTGTTTCTTCTCCTCTGTCTTAACCCACCAAGGGCCACAAAATACGCCATGGACCAAAGGTAGTTGTTCTCAAGACCTAATTAAAGCACATGTGATATGTGATTAAAATATAATCAGGGAGACTGCTCTGGCCAGCAGTCCCCACCAGTGTGCGTGACCCAAAATGTATACACTGGTCATTCCTGTGGAGATTGAGACCAGAGCCAAAATTTAAGCGTCACATGAATGAGGCTATTCATTGCATCCCAATATTATTCATTGTGCCCCAACACTGAGTCACACACCACACAGAGACAGAGAGTGACAAGATCCAATTTTGTCAGCCAAGAGCCAGCAGGGAAGACCTAGGAAAACCTAGTCCAATGGGACAAACCTTGTCCAGGTTGCCCAGAATTGGGCATGAAGAGATTAAACTAGCTTGCCCACGGGGCTGCTGTCAGGTTGGTTGATGGGACACAGGAAGGTTATAACAGTCTGCAAAACACTAACATGCATTTAAACAGCACCTTCTCTTGGCCAGACACCTACTACACATGTTCACATTAACTTAGGTGTCAACCCTACTTACATATACTAACTCTATGGGGTAGGTTCTGCATTTAGGTGCAGTGACTTACAGAGGTCACACGGTCACTATGTGGTAAAGATGGGATTTGAGCTCAGACAGCCTCGCTGTGATGTCTTATCCTGAACCATGACATCACGCTGCTATGTATTCAACTCCACCTCCATTGAGGAAGCAACTTCTCAGACAAAGTTGAGTATGAGATAACACAGCCAGCAAAGAACACTCTAAATCAAGGTCAAATGTTGGGTTAAAGGTCAACAGAAGACTTTTATAGTCTCTTGATGATGGGGCAGACAGGCAACAGCCTTGCCTGGAAAACAGCAACTCTGCAGACAACAAGCCCTAAGCTCAGACCCGAGGGCCACACTTTGTGGGAGGGAATGAGCAGAGAGGATAAACTTTGCGATGAGCACCTTCCAGCAAGCAGCGGCTCGGACAGCATTCAGACTGGATCAGATCTCAGGTGGCTCACGGCCACCCTGGCTCAGATAGGGCAATTACTTAGCAGAAATGCAAGGACTGATGTCTGAGTCTGCTGGACCTAATGAATACTGAGAATGCATTATAAGCTCTAAATAGCTCCCACTCCAAAGGGTAGGTTCCATCAGCCCAACCTGAGTAACTTCTCAAGGAGGGAATGTGAGTGTCCACACTCATGCTAGACTCACGGAACAGCGGGGTGCCCCCGTGTATCCATGCAACACACATGTGCTGGGTGAGGACAACGAGGCGGCCTTTGGAGACACACGCGCAACCTTGTCCTCCCGCCACACAGGGGCTGCCTGAGGATTCATTTTCAGAATTTCTCTGCTTCACATCTGTTATAGTTTCCATCTGGAAATGTCTCCCCCAAAACTCATGTGTTAGGCAATGCAGCAATGATCAGAGGTGGCAAGATTGGATTATAACAGCTGTAACCTTATTAGTGGATTGATTCATTTGAAGAACTAATAATCTGAATGGACTACTGGGTGGTAAGTTTAAGCAGGTGGGATGTGGCTGAAGGAAGTGTGATAAGGGGGTGAGCCCTAGGACTATAACCTGTCCCTGGCTCCTTTGGCTCCCTCTCTGCTTTCTGGATATCACGTGATGAGCAGCTTCCCTCTGCCACCTGCCCCACCCCCCACAATGCTTCTGCTTGGTCCAGCCAGCTGTGGACTGAAACCATGAGCCAAAATCAATCTTTCCTTCTCTAAGTTGTTCTTCCCAGGCATTTTGGTCAAGACAAGGAAAAACTGACTAGTACACTATCCATGAATTCCTCTGCCCTGAGTGCGGTACTTCCACAATTTGGGCTGTCTTGAAGAAGGACACCGAAGAAGGGTTTTTAGTAACAGAATTTTTAGCAAATTCTGCCTCTGGCTAGATGAATAATATCTATCACTCCCCAGTACTACGAAGTGAGTGGAGAGACCTATTCCCCAAGTGCAGCTCCGTGTGACCACCAGACCTGAGCACATCAGCTGTGCTCAGTAGCTCAGTCGCTGACCTGGTGGCCGCTGCAGTGAGCTTGGGGAGCGCTGTCTGAGAAGCAGCTCAAAAACACATCATTTCCGGGCCTTTGGTGGTAGGAGGACAGGCTCTGGAGCCAGCCTGCCAGCAGCTGAAGTAACTGGGATACATACTGAGGCCTTCTGGTCCCAAGGGTTTGGGCTATGAGCCAAGGGCCTGTACTGATTTATGTCACCCTTACAACAACCTCATTTTAGGGCATGGAGAGTGACTGAGGCTGAAGAGGAATAATCTGGTAAATATTGCCAGCTGCGTTTCAGGCTTCAGAAGTCTTCCAATTTTAGAAAGGTCATGTGATTTCCATCCATATAGAATATAACATTTCCTGTGGGTTCCGGGCAGCAGCCCGCATCAAACACATTACGATGTTTGCATTGTCATACGAACGAGCACACCGAGTGACATAATCCAGACTGCCATAGCCTTACTGTCCTTCAGATTGGGCTTTGCTGTCAAAAGGATGACAATATATCTTCTAGTGGCCAGAGCCACTAAGTTTTAAACCGGCAGGTGGGGACTGTGGGCCTGTAAATGTAGAGGTCTTAGAAGAAAACTGGGCACGATGCAGATGTTGTAGGGCCTTGTGGGTCAGTGTGAATTTCCTTCCCTCTGGTCATTCTTTGAAACCACCTGAGCCCCTTAGGGCCCTCCTCTGTTCCCCCCAAGAGGCAAGACAGAACCCATGTCAGCTGTCACCCCGGCTGGGGGTGGTACCTGAAGACCCCGGCTTACCAGTCCGTGTGGGCATCATCGATCACCAGCAGGATCCTGGGTCTTTGAACCACAGGCGTGGAGGGACCCGGAGGCTCCATCAGTCCAGAGGGAGCCTGCGGGGTCTGCTTCATGGCACTGGAGAAAGAGCTAAAAAGGCTGGATCCTGGAGAGGAGAAGGAGGCTGCCAGGGGCTGGGGGTGCCTTCGCTCCATGGCAGGGGACGCGGGGGAGCTGGTGGAGCTATCTGGGCGCTGCAGGTCCGTCATGTAGCCGTTGGGCAGGTTGGCCACAAAGCTGCTGTCGGAGAGACGCCGTCGGAGGAAATTCATGGCTGTGGGTGGGGGCAGATGGCTCCCGTCTACTCCTAGGTGAGGCCCAGGACACAGGCTCCAGCCAGAGGCAGGGGCAGGACTCGGCACAACCAGAAGTCGGCTTCAGAAGGATTCGCTTACCTGTTGGAAACAAGCCAATAAGCACATTAGTGTAAGTGACCTCCTTCCCTTTAAGAGCAAGCAGCTAAGCACTTTCCTGCTCCACTGTTGGTGGCAATGTAAATGGGACCGTCCTTTTGGGAGGGAATTTGGCAGTATGTATCAAGAGCGAACCCTTTTAACCTAAAAGCTCCATTTTCTGGAATTCTATCCCAGCAGAAAAAAAAAATTGAAGTTATAGAAAAAAAAAATCACACGCACGAATGTTTATCACAGCATTATTTCCACTAGCAAAATACTGATGAGTGGCTCAACATTCCACCACAGGACATTGAATAAATAAATAGACATACAGCATAGTCACTCAATGAGCCTTTTGTGGCTGTCTTAAAAAGGACACCCAAGAAGGGTTTCTAGTAACAGAAAAAAAAAAATTCATCTTGTAACATTAAATTAAAACATCCTGATAGAAAATCCTAGGTGTAGGATTCCTATAACCATGTAAAAGTTGAAATAACAAAATTTGGGAAACAAAATAAATCACGTGAGCAGTGGCTACATTTTTGTAATGTAATTATATGTCTTTTCTTCTTCTTTCCATTTAGTTATACTTTCCAAGTTTTCCAGAATGCATGTTGCTACTGACTGAAATATAGTCCCTCGAATTCATGTGCCGAAGACCTAATCCCTATGTGTTGGTATCTGGAGACAAGGCCTTCAGGAGGTGATTAGGGTTAGATCTGTCATAGGTGTGGGGCCCTTGCTATGGGAGTAGAATTCTTGCAAAAAGTGACATTGGAGAGCACTCTCCACGGGCCTTTCACAGGGTGAAAAAGACACAGGTGACAGGCAGCCATCTGCAAACCAGGCAGAGAGCCCTTACCAGAACCCCACCATGCTGGCACGCTGAGCTAGGACTTCCAGCCTCCAGAACTCTGAGAAAGTAAATTTCTGTTGTTTTGAAGCCACCCAGTTCAGGGTATTTTGTTATGGCAACTAGAACAGGCTAATACACACATGATTTCTTCTTTGAGTAGAAAACAAAATTTTAAAAGAAACAACTTGTTGACTTAAGATCAAAGTATCCTATTGAGAACAATGACTTTTTAATGGAATTTAGTTATATTTTGTATTGTAATACAATCTACTTAGACTGCACAGTGTTAACTGTACAATTCTTTGAGTTTTGGTAAATGCATATGCTGCTGCTACAAGAGTCTATCACTTGAGAAAGTTCTTTTGCGCCCCCTTCTGGTTTATCCACACCCCGCCCATAGGAAAACAGGATGTGTGACATCACTTATTAATTTCCCTGTCCTTGAACTTCATATAAATGCGATCATATATATGACTCTTTGCTTAATGACTTCTTTCCCACAGCATACTCGTTCTGAGCTTCATCGATGCTGCATGATTCAACAGCCATTCTATTTTAATCCCTGAGTGGCTTTCCACTGGATAAACAAACCTCAAGTTTTCATTCCATTCTCTTTTTGATGGCCATTTGAAATGCTTCCAGTTTGGGAGCACCATGACTTCTAATCTATGAAGGTTTATATTGACAATATATTAACAAGCTAATTAAATTCAAGTATTGCTTCCACTAGTCGTTTACAGATCCCTTAGGGTTGTGTATTTAAACAATCACGTCATCTGTAAACAGCTCTTCCCTTCTCTCTTTCCAATCTTAATGCTTTCTCTACTTTCACTTCTCATTATTCTAGCTAGAACCACCAGTACCGGATAGAAATGGCGGGGAAACATATTTAATTTGTTCCCAGTCTTGGGGAAAAGCCATTTTACATCTCTACTAGTATGACCCTGACTATAGGTTTTTATAAATGCACTTTATCATATCAAGGCAGCTCCCTGGTACTCTCAGTTGCCCATGAGAATTTATCATGAATAGGTATTGAATTTTCTAAGATATTTACTAAATATGTTGAGAGTATTATATGATTTCTGAAATCATTTATTTGCTTAATGTGGTGAATTACATTTGATTGATTTGTAACTGTTAAACCAAATTTTCACTCTTGGGATAAATTCCCCTTGGTCATAGTGAATGAATCTTTTATATACATATATTTTAGGTACAATTTGACACTCTTTTGCTGTGGACTTTTGTGCCCAAATTTTATGACACAAGAGACTGGTCTGTAGTTTTTTCTTGGTAATATCTTTGGCACCAAGCACTGTTGGTTTCATCAAGTAGTGTTGAGAGGTGTTCTTTCCTTTTCTATTTGTGTAGTATTGGTATTTTTTTCAAATTATTAGCAAAATTCAATAGTCAAGCCATATGGGCTTGGTTCTTCTTCATGGGACAGTTTTTAATAATGAATTCAATCTCTTTTATAAATCCGTTCATATTTCCTGTTTCATTTTATATCAGTTTTGGCAAATATGTGACTTCAAGCAACTTATTCATCTCATCTTAGTTGTGAAATTTATTGGCATAAAGTTGTTTGTAATATTTCTTTTTTTGATGTAGGATCTTCATGATTCCTCTTAATTTTCCTGATGTTGGTATATTTTTCTTTTAGATGGATCAGTGTTGCTAAGAATTTACACATTTTATTGATCTCTTATAGAACCAACTTATGGTCTCTTTAACTTTCTCCTTTGCTTTCTACTTCACTTTTTCTTGTCATTTATTACCTCCTTTCTTCTCCTTATTTTTAAGTTTAACATGCTCCTCTGTCTTCTAGAATTTTAAGACGGAAGCACAGATCACCAATTCTCGAATTTTCTTATTCACTAACATAAACATTTAAAGCAATGCACCATCCTCTAAGTACTGCTTTAGACGCATCCAAAGTAATTTGCTATGTCATATTTTTCTTATCATTGAATTTCAAATTATTGTCAATTTTCCCTATAACAATTTTGACCCATGTGCGGTTTAAACATGTGTTTATCTTCCGGGTTTCAGTGCTCTTTTATATATTTTCTTGCTCTTGTTTTTAATACAATTCATTTGTGATTAGCGAACATAGTCTGTGAGGTTTGAATCCTTTGACAATCCTTGAGACTAATATCCTGGTTCATAGGGTCCATCTTGATGACCGTTCCATATGGACTTGAAAAGACCAGGCATGTTGCAGTTGTTGGATGCAATGTCCTAAAGAGATCAATCAGATGGTTGTAAGTTAGGTTCCCCCGGGAGGTGGCACTCCTATAGTGACAAAAGCAAGACTTTTATTGAAGACATGATAACAACTCTAGGCCTGAATAAAAAGCAGAACAGGGCTGCTTCAGGGTTGGACTGCAGAACACGGTCAACAGAGGCCTCCGTCCACCTTACTGGGAGCCTACAGCTGGGCTCCTCTTTAGATTTTCCTATTCTCCCCCTACTCTGTTAGTGTGTACCCTGCCCACTCACTTGTAAATCCCACACAATTGAGCTCTCTGACTTAGTTCTGGATGTACCACGCAAGCAGCCCTCCTCCTCCTCCGGTCTAACCTAGTGTGTGTGACTCTCTTCTTTCAAGGGCCAAGTTCCCTCCACATTCTATCGACTCTTTGTTTCTCTCCAGCGACCTCCAGTAGTTTCTTTAAAATATTTTGTGCAGAGTATATAACTATCATCTCTGAGAGGGCTAGATCCACACCAGCTACGGATCATGACTGGAACTAATCTCTTCCACTTAAAAAGTACTGGATGGAAAGTTGACAAAACATCAGAGGGGAAGGGACCTTAGAGTTTATCTAACAGCTTGATCTTTGGGAGCTCTGTCCACCTCACACTGGTGGGCATTCCCCGCTCTCAGAAGATTCATCTCTTAGAATCTTTTGACCCACTCCAGTGATGGCCAAGACTCCTCCTGACAGTCTCCCCACTGTGTGGCCCAGGAAAAAGGAACAGCTATGGTTTGGGGCCAGTGTCAGTAAGGAATACGTGGGGTGCTGCCGTGGGGATCGACACGGGGCAGGGACTATTCAGATAGGAGGTCAGGGAAGGCCTCTCTGAAGAGACAAATTTCTCAAGAGAATTAATGGATAAATAATATTTACATATATTTATGGGGTACAATATGATATTGTGACATGTGTTTATATTGTGGAATAATTACATCAAGCAAATTTTAAAAATCAGCCCCCTCACATACTTCCTTTTTGGTGACAAAATAACTTGAAATCTATTCTTCTTTAAGCAATATTGAAATATACAGTGCCTTGTGCATTTAATACCCACCATTGTCAACACAACGGATAACTGAAGCTCACTCTTCCTGTCTAGTTAAACTTTGAACCTTTCATCAGAGGTATCCCTTTCCCCACCCACTCCCTCTCACTGTCTGGGTAAATGTCATTCTGCTTTTCCATGAGTTTGACTTTTTTGATTCCACACACAAGTATTTTTATTTCTGTGCCTGGCTCACTTCCCTTAACATGTTCAACTGTGTGGCTGCAAATGGCAAAATTTCCGTATTTTGATGGTTGACTAGTATTCGGTTGCACATTTATATCACATTTTCTTCATCCATTCATGCAATGATAGATGCTGATGTTGATTTTACATCTTGGCCACTGTGAATAATGCTGAAATAAGCAGGAGTGAAGATATCTTTTCAATTTCAATTCCTTTGGATGTATACCCAGAAGTGAGAATGCTGCATCATGTGATAATTCAATGTGCGTTAGTCAGCTTTCCACTGCTATGACAAAATACTTGAGAAGACTTATAGGAAAAAAGGTTTATTCTGGTTCACAGTTTCAGAGTTTTAGAGCATAGCTTCTTGGACTGGAAGCTTTTAGGCCTGTGGTAGGGCCATACCTCATGTCAGAAACGTGTGACAGAGGGAAGCTGCTCACTTTATGGCAGCCAGGAAACAAGGAAAGCAAGAAGAGAGAGGGAGGCTATGGGGATAAGATGTCCCCTTCAAGGGCACACCCCAATGGCCTAATTCCTCCAACTAGGCCCCACATCCTAAATCTTGCTTCACCAATAATTTAAAAATCCATCAATGCTACAACTAGAGACGTGAAAAACTGTGCTCTATTTGAGTAATATGAATTGAATTGCATTCTGCTGTCATATATAACAAATTAGAATTTAAAAGGAATAAAAAGAAATCCATCAATGGCCGGGTGCAGTGACCCACCCCTGTAAGCCCAGCAGCTTGGGAGGCTGAGACAGGAGGATCATGAGTTCAAAGTCAGCTTCCGCAAAAGCGAGGCACTAAGCAACTCAGTGACACCCTGTCTCTAAATAAAATGCAAACTAGGGCTGGGGACGTGGCTCAGTGGTTGAGTGCCCCTGAGTTCAATCCCTAGTAATCCCCCCCACCAAAAAAATCCTTCAATGGATCAATGCCTACAGGAGGTCAGAGCCCTCATGATCCAATCACCTCCCCAAAGCCCCACCTTTAACCAAAACTGCACCAGGGACCAAGCCTTCAACTCAACGGGCCTGTGGAGAACAGGTATCATCCAAGCCATAGTACTATTTTTAGTTTTCTGCACCTCCACACTGTGGTCCACAATGGCTGTATTATTTTAGATCCCCACCTACCCTATCCCAAAGTTCCCCATTCTCCACACCCTTGCCACACCTATCTTAAATTTTTAAAAACAATTACACATCCTAGCAGGTAGGACATGATATCTCACTGTTTTCACTTGTATTTCTCTGATGACGACTGATGATCATTTTTTTCATGTACCTTTTGACCATTTATATGTCTTCTTTTGAGAACTGTCTGTTCAGGTGCTTTGCCTATATTTCGGTTGAGATTCTTGTTTTCTTGCTGTCGAATTGTTTGAGCTCCTCATATATATTTGGATATTAGCTTCTTATAAGATGTATAATTTGCAAATATTTTCTCTCAATCCATAGGTTGTCATTTCACCCTATTAATTCCTTCCTTAGATGTGCAGAAGATTTTTAGTCAGATGCAATCCCGTTTGTTTATTTTTGCTTTTGTTGCCTGTGCTTAGGGGAACATATCCAAGAAGTCATTGCTTAAACCAAAGTCATGGTTTTCTCCTGGTAGTCTTACAATTTCAGGTATTACACCAGTATTAGTTCATTTCCATTTGATTTTTATATATGGTATGATATATGGATCCAATTTCATCCTTCTGTTTATGGATATCTGATTTCTCTAATATATTTCATTGAAGAGATTATTTTTTTTTCTCCATTGCATATGTTCTTGGCAAGTTTGTTTTTTAAAAAATAACCATAAGTGCATTAGTTTATTTCTGGGCTCTGAACTGAGCTCTGATCGTTGGTCAACATACCTCTTTTTCTGTCAGCAACATGCTATTTTGATTACCATTGTTTTGTAATCTATTTTGAATTCAGATAATATGATGCATTCAGGTTTTTGTTGTTGTTGTTCAAGATTTCACTGCTTATTCACAGTCTCTTATGGTATGATGCAAATTTTAGAATTTCTTTTCCTATTTTGATGAAAAATGACTTTGGAATGTATTGAATTTGTAGAGCTCTTTGGGTGGTATGGACACTCTAACAATGTTAATTCGTATAATACATGAACATAGGATATCTTTTCATTTATTTGAGTCATCTACAACGTTTTCATTAATATTTTATAGTCTTCAGTACACAGATATTCTCACCTCACTGATTAAATTTATTTAAAAGTATGTTGGGGGCAGGAGTTGTGGATCAGTGGTAGAGCGCTTGCCTGGCACGTGTGAGGCCCTGGGTTCAATCCTCAGCACTGCATATAAATAAATAAAAGATCCATTAACAACTAAAGAATATTTTTTTAAAAAGCACTTTATTTTTCTATGCTCTTCTGAAATAGAGTTAGTTTCTTACTTTCATTTTCAGATAATCCACTGTTAGTGTGAAAAAATTCTGCAGATTTTTGCTTTTTTTTTTTTAGTGAATTACAACTTTACTAAGTTTGAAAATCAGTACTAACATTTTTACGGAGTCTTTAGTGTTTTCACTATATAACATCATGTTAAAAGTAACAAGAAACAATCCATTTCTTCCAGGAAGTAAACTGTAAGCTGAGATATAAAGAATGGAAATATTGAAGCCCATATGCAAAGATTCCAGGTAGGAAAGGGTCAGGCACATTTGAATAAGAGAAGGAAGATGAGCTTTACTGGGGAGTAAAAATAAGATTTCTTAGAAGAAAGTGTTTACAGAAGTAGAGAGGGATCAGATCACAAAAGACCATAGTGGGAAGAATCTGGTTTTAATCCAGTTGGGAAAGGATTACAAATAAGAACAATCCCTGATCTCGTCTAGCTGGCCACAGTGTGGGAAAGAAACTGAGGGTAATATGTTCATCGTCACCCCCACCGTATGCAGGTTCATTTTTTGTGGTTTCAATCAATCCCTTTCAGTTGCAGTCCAAAGTTATTACTAAATGAAAAATTTCAGAAATAAACAATTCTTAAAATTCAGAAATAAACCCTCATGGGTTTCAGCCACTGAGACACCAGGTCCCATGAATTCAATCTCCCCAAACATCTCTGCCACAGTCTGGGTTCACTGCATGCCATTCTGAGTAATGTGACGACATCTTACACTTTGCTGCTCCATCCCACTCAGTGTATCCACATTGTATATGCTACCTTCCTGTTAGTCACTTAGTAGTCCTTTTGGTTATCAGATTGACTATCACAGTATCTCAGTGCTTGTATTCAAGGGACCAGTATTGTACTTAACAGTAGCTGCAAAGTGGAAGAACATTGAAGCTGGCAATTCAGATGTGCCCGTGACAAGCTATAAAGTGCGTCCTTTAACTGAAAAGATGAAAACACAGTACAAATTTTGAGAGATCATATTAACATGACTTATTGTAGTATATTGTTATAATTGTCCTATTTTAATATTAGTTAACTGTTGTTAATCTCTTACTGTGCCTAATTTATAAATTAAAGTTCATCATAGGTATGCATTGGGAAAACATAGTATAGGATTCAGTATTATCTGTGGTTTCAGGCATCCACTGGGGGTCTTGGGATGTATCCACAAAAGGTCAGGAAGGACTGTAATTGGAGGAGGCCAGGCAAGTTATGGGGTTGCAGCAGTCATTTGGTTTTTAAGTGTAAGAGAAAGAAGCTGAATAATGTAATCTCCAAAGTCTTTTCCTCTTCTGTAAGTCTCTCACTTTTTGTGAGTGACAATTAGGACACTAGTTGTCTTTTTCATACCAAGCGTAATCTGATTCTGGGACAAGGAGTGAATGAGAGGGATTCTGGTGAGGAAGACCATGGGAAAAGCAGGACAGAAACACTGGGGGATAGACCCAGGGAGGTCCCTGGATACCCAGCTCATGCTGTCCCTCCTTTGGCCACTAGAGGGCAGGAGTGGCCATACCAGATAAGAAAAATAAATCCCAACAATTTATCAGACAACGTTTGCAAACTAGCTTCTTGGAGGTGTGAAGAGAGACTACATAGGGTAGTGTATATACACAGGGTAAAAGAAGGTTGAAAGACACCTCAGACTTGGTGGTGAATCCAGGAGTCAGAAATAAAACCACCGGGTTACAGTTTGTGTCAAGGTGACAAGAGCTTAGTAAGAAGACAAGCCATCCCGGGGTGCTTTAGCTACTTTGGTAAGAGATGAGCAACGGATCTCCCAGACAGGAAAGTGGACATCTCTTCTCCTGTGTCTCCTCGACCCCCCAGGTTCATTTACTTGCTCACTCTCAGGTGCGTTTATGTGCCTGGTCTTCCCACTTGCGGGAACAGTAGCAGCACCCATCAACTCAGGCCAGAAACCCGAGTCTCCTATGTGGCTCCTCCTTAGCCCTCATGGGTTTCAGCCACTGAGACACCAGGTCCCACGAATTCAATCTCCCCAGACATCTCTGACACTGGCCCCTCCTCTCCATCATTTCATGCTGCTAAAAGCTCTCCCCATTGCCTGTTGCCACAGCCTCCCTCCCTCCTTCCAGCCTCAGCCATTCAATCACCTTTCCACAGAAGAGCTGAAGAGAGCTTTCTAAACTGCAGCCCTTACACGGAAGCCCCGAACACAGAAGGACTTCATGGTTCGGTCACTGCCATTTTCTTTAGTGTTTCCCTTTTACTCTCCATATCGACCTCTTCCAATGAGTCCTGCCCTTCCCCAAATCCGTGTCTTTCATGTATGGGGCTTTTCCCTCTGCCTGCTTCCCGGATCCCACCAGATCCCCTCTTCCTCACTGCCTGGCTCATGATGCCCAGGGAGGCCAGGAGAGAGTTAATGAGAGGGCGGGCTCCGGGGACAGGCAGGCCTGGGTTCCCGTCCTGGCTCTGCCGCTTCCTAATGCAAAGCTAGGAGACTTATTGACCTCTGTGCCTCAGTTTCCAATAGGGATAAAAAGAATGGTTTCTTTGCCAATGAATGTGAACACGGAGTGAGGTGACAGATGTCACAGTGCAGAGCCTGGAATGACATGCACTCTGCCTACTAATTGCTCTTATTATTCATTACTATGGCTTATTATTATTGAACTCTATGAGGCTGCTGGGAAGATCAAATGAAAGAATGCCCCCAAGTGCTTTTGAGCCATGAGCAGTTATGCAAATGCTGATGACACACATCATGGTCCCTGGTGGCATTTTTCAGTCCGACCAGGGTACAGGCTTTCGCCCTGGCCTCTCTTGCTAGATTGTCATTAATGCCCACATATTCTGTGAGCACCAAAAAGGCTTCTAGGCCCGGGTGCCCTCAACCCCAGTGACCTCAGGCGTTAGCTGCATCACACACAGAACCTTAGGATGTTTCCACTGAACGGCTCCCTTGGGATCCGTTCTCATAGACACGCTCCTTGGTTATTTGAGAATGTTGTGAGGTTTGTTTCTGAATCCTGTACGTCTTGCCAGATGTATCTTCCTCCCTCCTGGCCTCTCTCAGCACCTCACCCCCAAAGATCAGACCTCTGGGCAGGATCTCACCATTGGAAGTGCTAACTCAGAGGAGCCTTGGACACAGATGGGAACTCCGGGGCAAGAGAGGGTGAAGAAGAGTGAGGCCAGATGCTCTGCCCACCTCAGTGCCATCACACCAGTTAGCAGGACTCTTCCAAAGGTATGAGTACGAGGCATAAGAAGGTCAAGCAACCCTCCCACTTGGTCTTCGAGGCCCAGTGAACTGACTCCAGTGGTGGAATATTAGGCACCATGAAAAAAGAAAGGAGGGTACTTTTTGGTAAGACTTGGTCATAAAAATCCCATTCTACACTTACCATAAAGCCAAGTCCTACCTAAAAGGGAGCCTTCAAAGCTCTTCCCCGAGCCCTGGGTGAGGGCCACCACAGCCTCGGCACTTGGCAACAGAAGCAGCACCCCTGGAGGCTGAGCTTATAGCCCTAGGAACAGCTCCTGTGGGTTTCAGATCTGCCACTGACTACACACAAGGCCTCAAAAAAGCTCTTCGGCCTCCCTGTGCCTCAGGGTCCTCATGTGTACATGGAGGTAACAGAACAGTCCATGTCTCAGAGGCTCTTGTGAGAATTAAGGGACTTGGTATTGGCAAGGTACCCAGAGCCTGGCGCATGGTGAGCGACCGGTGTCAGGTGTGGTCATTATCCTGCTGGTTTTCAGGCAGTGCCAGAGGCAGTGTGGTTACTCTAGTTTGGAAGGCTTTGTGGTAGGGACTACAGTATTGATAGAGGAATGAGCTTATGGAATGGATCTGACTTCGAGACCTCGCTCTGCCACTAGCAGCTGAGCAACCTCTCGACCACAGGCTCTTCATCTGAAAACCGTGAATATCAATACGTTGCCATAGGTCTTTGAAAGAACCAAAGTAAAATGTACTGAAGTGCTTTTCAAAATACTTATGTTTTAAGCAAACATGGAATAAGATAGACCTCGGGGGTCCATATAGCTTTATGAATTGTCATACATTCATGTACCCACCACCAAGATAAGGACCGTCTCCCCACTCCCCACGAAATTGTTTTTTTGATTTTTAAAATGCTCTGCAAAGGTCAAAGTCCTAGTGTTCTGCAGGCGGACACCTGGAGGGCCTACCATGGTGCACTAGATAGGGAAGATTCAAAGCCTGGCGCATTTCTCCCAAAACAAGCAGAGAAGGTGAATTCTAGCGTGGAGCTTCCCGTCATCGGCTGCCTGCACACTGGCTGTTCCTCAGCAGGAACTCGGCCTCTCCAGACACCTGCCTGCTCACGCTTCACCTCCTTCAGGTCTTTGTCTGAATGCCACCCTCTCCTGAGGCCTCCCTTCTGGGAGCCACCATCTGGTACTTTGGACCCCCACCCCTCTGCTCCACATGTTCATTATTTTCCATAGCCTCCACCGTCATCAATAAACCATAGAAATTATTTATTCTGCTTGTTGTTCATTTCCTGCTCCTTCTGATAGAGGGCTGCCTCCCCAAGAGCAAGGGCCACTGTCTGATGTGTTCCCTGATATGTCCCAAAAACCAAGAAGAGTGCCCAGGACATAGTTGGGCATTGATAACTATTTATTAAATGAGCATGCTTTAAAATAACAGGAAGAAAATTCAACTATCTTCACCTGTCTTTGCAAAAAGTAGAAGTGCTATTGTACTGAAGGAAGCACCTCTCAGTGCCTGACAGATAAACCTCAGGTGAACCAAAACTGATAAAACGTAGGAGACTCTGGCTCCTTTTATTTTAGTGGCCCTGCCTCCACTCAAACACCCTACAAACGCCTCACTCTACCATCCACCCAATGTGTGCTAAGGTAATTTTTTTGTCTCCCCCGTCAGGAACCAGTGTTTGGGTAAAAAGCTGGAAAATTCATGGGGACAGCATGGCCTGAGTTTCCTCAGTGTATTGATGATCATGGGAAGTGAGGGAGCCTCAGGTGAGGCCGAGAACCTGTGAGCTGTCACTCAAAGTGCATGGCTGTCACGTTTAAGTTCTTTAAGGAAAGGTCAACCACTCTGCTGCCAAGTGAGCTACTCTGTTCACACCTACACACCTGCTGGGCCTTCTGTGCGCAGAATCTTGTCCAGCCACACCGACGGGCAGGCATGGGCTCTTAGAGTTCAAACCCACCCACGCAGGCCTTGACCTCCTGTAAGTGGTATCTGCTCGTAGGACACCGCGGATGCCAGACAAGAAGGATTCAGACTTTGGAGCTAGAATTCACAGGTGCGGGAGCTTTCTGCACCAGCGCTTTTGGGACATTTGTGGGAGGGTCTGCTTGAAGTCAGGAGAGGTGACATTCTTCCATATTCTTCCATTTATCTGCAGTCACCTCCCCACCCAAAATATATTCAAATAGAGAAACGCCAAAACGGTTCAAAAAACAAAGTCATGAATATAAGCATTGACATTTGACAAATTAAGTCTTTAAATCCTAAGTTTATAAGGCAATTATAACTGAATTATCCCCAAGATAATCCCAGGATTTATTTAGGCACAGGATGCACAAGGCTCACCAGGCAGCACCCACTTGTCACTATGCCACCTGCCTCTGACTTATCCAGACTTTGCATCATGGTTGTGTCCCAAACCTGACACACTGAGGTCTGCAGCTCAGTCATGGTCCTGTGTCCCTCTGTGACCGCTGCTCATGATAGGCCCTTCAAAATTGATTAAGGTGCTCTCTAGCAAGGCCAGCTTACCCTAAGATAAGTTATGTTTGTTCTGGTGTATTTCCCAACCCTACTTCTGAATGTTATCATTCCAAACTGGGGCCAGAGAGGTGGGCACCTCTAGGATGGTCATCTAGGACACTGGCAAGGTCCTCTCCTGAGGGTGAATGCCCTCACCTGCTCCCTGATGGCAGCTTCTATCTGCAGAGCGACCTTCACACCTGGAGCAAGCCCTGCCTGATGCAGTCTTCTTCTCTGAGGCATGGTGAAGTCTTGTTGTTTCTCAGGACTCCATTGCTGCATTGTCCGTTCAGTGTGGCCTTGAGGGCCACCCCTGCAACCTGCAGGTGGATACATGGGAGCATTTTCCTGAGAGACAGCTCCTGGGTTTCCTTCCCTCCTAGACTTATTGCTTTGTCAATTTTCAAGTATCAAACCCTAACATGCACGCATTTCACCTGGGGAACTTTCTAAGCAATGTGGATGGCCAGCCTTCATCTCAGGCTCTGATCCTGTGGCCTGGACGGGACGGGGAGCCTGGACTCCACATGTTCCCATGCTCTCCAAACGATCCCAGTGATTCACTGCCATTCCCTAAGCACCAGATTTGGGGAACCATTTCCCCAGACCAGATTCTCCAATTCTCCAAAATGGGAAGCTCATCCCCTCAGGATTTTCGAAATGATACGCTAGGGTATGGGAAAAGATGGTTAGAACTTTTCCAATTTTTATCACACCCCAAATTTCTTCTCGGAAGGTCCATTTTACCAGCATTTAGTGATCTATGCTATGGTTTTGATATTAGGTGTCCCCCCAAAACTCATGTGTGAGACAATCCAAGAAGCTGTGGGGATGAATGGTTGGGTCCTGACAGCCTTAACCTAGTGGGTGCATTAATCCCCTGATAGAGATTAACTGGTGGTAACTGAGGGCAGGTAGGGTGTGGCTGGAGGAGGTGGGTCACTGGGGGAATGCCTTTGGGGTGTACATTTTGTCGTGTGAGTGCAGTAGACACTCTCTGCTTACTGGTGCCATATTTCCCATTGCTTTCCTCTGCCATGCCCTTCCTCCATGACGGTCTTTCCCTCCTCTGGCCCAGAGCAATTGGGTTGGCCATCTGTGGACTGAGACCTCTGAAAGGATGAGCTCCCAGATAAACTTTTACTTCCCTAAAATTTTTTTGTTAGGTCTTTTAGTCACAATAGCAAAAATGCTGACTAAAACAAGATCTAATCACACAAATATGCTTGATCGAGGTGGGTGATTCACATTTGAATTATTAGCCACAGTTCTTCGCCCCTCTCAGCAGCTGCCGGGTAGCCAAGTGACTTCTCAGTTCCCCCCAGTAGAGACCCTGGCCCTCCGACTTCAGGCCCCGTCACATGACTGGTTTTGATGAATCAGGGAACACATGTGAGTTAACGTCTCGAACCATGAGCTAAAGAGACATCATGTCATTCTTTCTCCTTGCCCTCCTGCACCTCTGCCATTGCCATGAGAACACGTCTGGGCTGGCCCTCAGATCCAAGAAGGAAGAGAGACACGCAGAGGAGACCCGGACTCAGGCTGCAGTTAGATCCACCCAGATGTGCCCAGCCGAGATCAGCCAACTCCCAGGCAACCTTAAGTCACCTGAGCAGAACAGACACTTGTCGTTCATGCCATCGTGAGCCTGTGCTGTTTGTCAGAGTACTGGCTCCTGACAGTGGTCACTGGCTTGAATATCATGCTCAGGGAGGGTGACATCAGTATTTCAACTTTGCATCCATAGAACACGGTAGGCTGTTGGAAAACAATAGAATAAGTGAATAAAGGCAGGGTTTCCTCTCTTTTCTGAGAACATTCTACTCCATATTCTCTGTGGCTCTGTCTGATATGGATAGATGGTCAACTCGTCACCCTTCCTGCTCGTCAGACTCAGAGTTTGGTGTCCAAGGGCGCCCCAGATTCTTGTGCTCTCCTTGTTACCCCCAAAATAAAAATTTGAAACTGGGCTCAGTTTCCTCTCTCTTCTTTAACCAGTTGGGCTCTCCATTTCAACGGCTCCCAGTAATCCAGCAAGGCCCTCATGTCCGGTCTCTGCCTTGAATCTTAGTCTTTGTCTGGGGTCCTCTTGCCTCTGGGAAGATCCGCTGCCCAACTCCTGGGAGAGTGGTGAGAATCCAGAGCCATGGCTGCCCATCTACCTGGCTGAGAGCCATCTGTACCCACTTCCAGAACCAGGGCTGACAGCACCCTGCTCCCCAAATCCTCACTGGAGGAACCCCAGAGATCACGCATCCTGACGCTGAATAAACGTGGCCAGCGCGTGCCTTTGGGAAAACGGGCATCTGAGGCAACATCTGAGTGTCTGGACACACGGACGAGGTGATGTGCTGTGCCCCTGAAGCATGAGGGAGTGACGCACCCTGCAGCAGCGTGGGCCTCAGGGCTGCCGGTCCCACTCTGGAGCAACCGGCTGGGAAACAGGGCATCTGGACCCCCTGAATGAAGAGGACCTTCTAGGTCTGGGTGTGCCTCCGGGTGCAGAGTGTGGCGGGACAGGGGGCCGCAGCAGGACCCTTTCTGGTGGGCAACAAGGGCCTGGGGAAGAGTTTCCGTTCCCTCTTCCTGTATGTGCTCAGCGAATCCAAGACGGGCAGCACCGACTCCATCTTTTTTTGTTTTTTTAATTATTATTCCAACTGCAAAGGGACCTTCAAAGGAGGTTTCCTCTTGGGAAATGAATCCTCCCTTTCTTCCTTTCCTCCCTTCCTCTCTCCTTTCTTTCTTTCCCCTCTTCTTTCTTCTTTCTTGTTTCTGCATCTTTCATTTCCCCATCAAATCAGAGCTGCTTTCTCAGAAAGTAATCTTGAAGCTGAAATGGACCTAGGAGTTGACTCTACTCCTTCTGCAGATAAGACTCCCTTTTATAGTTTTTCTAATTTCAAATTAATTTACAGCATTTATTGAGGACCAATGAAATGCTAAACATTCTGATTTATATATATATATGTGTGTGTATATATCTTTTTATTCTAATTTGTTATATATGGCAGCAGAATGCATTTCTATTCATAGTACACATATAGAGCACAATTTTTCATGTCTCTGGTTGTAGAGTCACACCATTCATGTCTTCATGCACGTACTTAGGGTAATGATGTCCATCTTGTTCCACCACCTTTCCTACTCCATGTCCCTTCCTGTCCCCTACCTACCCCCTGCTCTATCTAGAGTTCATCTAATCCTCCCATGCTCCCTGGCCAACCCCATTATGAATCAGCCTCTTTATATCAGAGAAAACATTTGGCATTTTGTTTTTTGGGGGGACTGGCTAACTTCACTTAGTATTATATTCTCCAGCTCCATTTATTTACCTGCAAATGCCATGACTTTATTCTCTTTCAGTGCTGAATAGTATTCCATTGTGCATATATGCCACATTTTCTTTGTCCATTCTTCTACTGAAGGACAAACAAAAACTATACAACAAAAAGAAAGAAATTAAAGAGGACCTTAGAAGATGGAAAGATCTCCCTTGTTCTTGGATAGGCAGAATTAATGACAAAATGACCATACTACCAAAAGTACTATATAGACTTAATGTAATTCCAATCAAAATCCCAATGACATTCCTCATAGAAATAGAAAAAGAAGTCATGAAATTTATCGGGGAAAATAAGAGACCCAAAATATCCAAAGCAATCCTTAGCAGGAAGAATGAAGCAGGTTGCATCACTATACTATACTACAGAGCAATAACTATACTACAGAGCAATAGTAACAAAAACAGCATGGTATATATATATATATATCTCTATCTATCTATCTATCTATCTTGATAGATCTTTTTTAATTCAGATGTTAATTAGAATCCATCAAGTAGGCATTATCATTTCTTTTAAACAAACAAAATAAAAATCTCAGAGGGTTAAGTCACTTATCTAAGATCACACAGCAGGTTGGTGGCAAAAGCAGAACTCCTATGCACACACCGCAGTGCTTACAATTCTAAAGAAGCATCTTCGGGGGATCTAGTCAACCAACCTCATCCTGTGAACAAAAAGAGCGGAGCCCACCAAAGAGAAGTGAGTTCTACTCAACACTGGTTCACGGAATCCTTGTAGCAACCTCACGAGATATAAACCATTGTCAATGCCATTTCTGGGGAGCCAATGTGGGAACAGAGGCGCAGGGTGACCAAGTGCTTTGCCCAGGGCAGTGGGTCTGGTACGACTCCAACCCAGGAGGCCTGCACCCTCTGTGCAATGCTGTCTTCCAGCTCAGACCAGACAAGGCCACAGCACGAGGGAACCCAGCCCAGGATCCAGTCCTCTCCTGTCCAGGCTCGGGCAGTGGACATTATCAGCTGGGGAAGCCGAGCAGGGGATGGCCTCACAGCTTCCCTGGCTTAGCACAGATCCTTCCTCTCAGTGCCAGCCAGAGGCTGTCTGTGGGGTGCTGCTATGTCTCAGACTCAGAGGGGACTTGCTGCTGGCCTTCCAAGTGACAGAGGGACAGGCCCAGGGTGCAGCTGTGCATGGAGCCTGAAGAGCACCCGAGTCCCTGCTGCCCAGCAGAAGGCAGGCAGTCTTCAGGGCGACGGTGACCCCAGGTTGTAGCACACCACTTCATCTCTCCAGGTCGCACCACCCACCAGACTGCTGAGCTGAGTGGGAGCAGGCAGCCGCTGGGGCCAGATGCCCACCCGGAGGTACAGGCGCTCCTGAGTCAGGATGGGGTGGGTCCCATCGCGAGTGAACATCTGTAGGGAGAAAACCTGCTCAACCCACTTGACCTCCGGAGCATCGCTGCGGACAGCACGGTGCCTGGGACTACCAGTCACCTCCCCTGTGCTCACGTGCCTCGTGGCCACTGCCTGCATGGAGCGGAAGGACGGCACAATACATCACTAGCCCCAGAAAAGACGGAAATTCTCAGTGGGTAGCACAGTGTCTGCTGAATGGGTGTCACTTTGTGTCACTGTCAAGCCAAAAAACCATGGAATCACAGCATCATGAGTGAGAGACCATCTGTGCCATAAGTTCCCTGGGGACGTGGTGACATGCAGGTGAAGGTGAGGGTGAGGAGGCTGTGGGGGTGGTGGGCCGGCTCCTGGCCACGGACCTCTGTCAAGAACGAGATAGTGCTCGGGCTGTCCACAGAGGATCCCGACTCTCCCAACAGCCCAGGCCAAGAAACGCCATCCCCCCACTCCACAGATGCGGAGGTCGAGGTCCAGTGATGGTAGGTGCCTGGCCTGTGGTCACTCAGCGCACACACAGCACTCACGGCCCCGCCAGGCTCTGCCGGGACACAGGGACTCATCCCTCCCCTTGTCCAGGTAGGGGTTCGATCATTACTCACAGGTGTGGACATCAAAGCCCAAAGTCACACCACTAGTAAGTGACAGAGCTGCGATTTAAGCTCAGGTGACCCGGATCTGGTGGCCAGAACCCTGACAACTGAGTGGCACTGCCCCCCACCCCCTGGTGTTGGGGTTCCAGCCTGGGTCTGCCCGAGGCGGGGGTCTGTGGGTTTCCCAGGCAACGTTTCTCCCTTGGGAGGCTCAGCTGAGCTTGTTCATTGCACAGAGGTACCAACAGCCCCGTCCCCTAAGACCGGGCAGGTGGCCGCCTGGCAGTGCTTCTGGTGGCCAGGTGCTGCCCTAATGAGGAATTTAGCACATTCATTCTGGAAAGCAGAGAAGGCACAGCCAAAAGGTGTCAAGTTCATCACGTGCCAATCAGAACCCCGGGGTCCGGCCACGCCCACTGCAGGCCGCTCCTTTTCTGACCTCCCTCCCCTGGTCATAACCCTGCTGCGTCATGTAGGCTGGACGAGTGGGAGTCGTTTATGGTTCCTCCCTCCCCTCACTTCCCCATGCAGCCACCATCAACTCTGAGCTCTGGATGCACCTATTTCTCTCAACTCCATGGTTGCCACCAGATTCCCGGCCACCATCTCTCACCTGGACACATGCAGCTGTCCTCTGGCTCCTTGACCCTGCACCTGGCCCCTCTGTTAACTCTTCCCAGGGCAGCTTCCCTGCTCTGACACTTCAGTCGTCCCCAAGCTGTTTTGGGTCAAATTCAGCTTCTGTCATGGCCTTCGACCCAATGTGACGTGGGCCTCCCCCGCTCATCTTCCACACCCCGCCCTTTGTACTTGCTGTTCCAGGCCCATAGTGTTCTCCCCTTTCTGCCCCCTTATCCCTCAGGCCCCACCCCCCAGTGTCACCTCCTCAGTGTTCTTCCTTGACCACTCCACTTATTGTCCCCAACGTCCCCTACAAACCTGCTCTCCTTCCACTGTCCTGCGGCATTTCCCTGCAAGGGTTTTATTTCCTGTTAGACTCCCCCAGGAAACAGCCAGGACCTCTATTCCCAGTGCCTTTTTGGGGACACATAGGGTGTACACATGGTGATCACGAAGTAGAGTCTTTTGGAGCACCCTGGGTCTCCAGGAAGTCATGGGCTCTGCCCTGGTAGAAACAGCTTCCCAGTAGGGAGGGACATGGGAGGGAGGTGCGTATGAATTCAGAAACCCTCCACTGTGGTGCTCTAACTCCATGACTGTGTGTCTGCCGGGAGTGCTGTCCCCACCAAAACTCACACGGAGGATTAACTTCTCCATGCAGCAGTGTTGGGAGGCGGGGACTGTTGGGAGGTGTTTAGGTCATGGGGGCGGAGCCTCCTGAATGGGTTAATGCTGTCTCTCAGGAGCAAGTGAATTCTAGCTCTCACCAGGACTGGGTTAGTTCCTGCAAGAACAATCACTATAAAGCAAGCTGCCCTTGTGCTTTGTCTCTTCTGCAGGAGCTTGCTTGCCACTCTTCCATGCACTCCTGCTGTGAGATGCCGGCAGCCATGTTGTGCCAACTGCATGAGGCCCTCGCCAGATGCAGCTGCAGGATCTTGGCTTCCTCTGGCCCCAGAACCAAAAGCTAAATAAATCTCTTTTCTTTACAAATCTCCTAGTCTCAGGCATTCTGTTGTAGCAACAGAAAACAGACTAAAGTTAGAGACTGGGTGGGCACAGACAAGGGAATTGACCTGTCCATAGTCTCCCCATCCATCAGAGGTAATGTCAGAACACAGGTCCTGAGGCCTCAGCAGGTGCTTCTTTTCTGTCTCCAAAGTTACCATTATTAAAATATAACATTCTTAAAGTATCGGGGCATACTTACTGGTCATTCACATCCCCCTCTTCCAACAGGAAGATTTTTCTTCCAAATAACTAAAGAATAATACCTACCCTGTGGCTGACTGCACTCTCAGGTACTGAACTGATGGCGAGCACCTCCCCTTAATCCTCACCCAGCCTGGGAAGCAAGTATTAACATTAACCCCATTTTAAAGGTAAAGAAACTGAGGCTAAGGGGACTTCAGCAGTTTGCAGAACATTGTGTACCAGGTGAGCGGTAAAGCCAAGTTCAGCCTCTGGGTCATTCTCATCTATCTCAGAATACAGCCTTTCAACCACTGTGATATCCTGGGCTGCTGCCTCAGCCTCCCCTGGGGTCACGCATTGATGGAGTACCCCTGGGTATCGGGCACCTACGGTGCAGCACCTTGGCAGCCTCTGCAGTGCCCTTCACCTTGGAGAGCCTGAGGCTGTGCACTGGCTCAGAAAATCCCAGGCCCAGCAGGCCCAGCTGCAATGATGGGGACATCTTCCCCTCTTGCAGGCTGGGAAGCTGGCAGCCTTTCTACAGCTGCCAAGGAAAAGGGTAGGTGAGGCTTGTGAGTGTGTTTTCAGGAAGGGAAGCTGGCAGCCACAGCCCGGGGCTCACCGGGTGACCCTCGCAATGACACCAGCTAATATTATACCGTGCTTCCGAGGGATGCAAGATACTGTTGTAAGCCTGGTTCAAATATTTAACCCAGGAGTCCTGACAGTGACCAGAATATGCCACTTTGGCACAGGGACCATTTTGAACTGAAGGCCATTGAGAAGAAACAATGAAAACCCTCCACCTCCTTCAATTTCCCTAAAAGGCAGGACATAAATTGAGGAGGTGTCCACCCTCTGCACCAGGAGAGACAGAAGTTAATCTCTAGAGACGACCTGAAACCCTTTGTCAGTCCCCAGAGGCACAGGGGGATGTCACTAACTTGGTCCACAAGTTCTTCCCAATTGCTTGTCTCTCCTTCCCACCCCGACCAGCTCCCTCTGCAGCCCAGGGAAGGCATTGTCACCTGCATGTCCCACTCCAGCGCAGATGAGGCTGAATTAAGACAGGAACACAGTTGACAGGAGGAGGGAGGAGGGAGAGAAAGGAAGGGAAGGCCAGAAAGGGGGAGGGGGAGGGAGGAGGGGAGAAGAAAGTTAGGGAAGGACAAAGAAAGAGAATTCAGTGATGGGACAAAATAATAAAACCGAAAAAAGAAAGAAGAATAAAATCAAAAGACCAAGAAGATGAAAGGAAAAAAAAAAAAGAATATGGGGTAACTCTCTGCCCTGATGGCTCTGTCCCTCCTCATCAGGGAAGGGCCCCCTCCAGGCTTCCCGCCCAAAGCCACGTCCTGTGCCAGGGGAGCAGCTGTGCTCCAGCCAGACAGCAGCAGTGGCCCTTAGCCCAGGCACCGGGATCCCTAAAGGGTGATGACATGTGACAGACGGAGGGAGGCTGAGCTTCCAAACTGGCACCAGATTTCCTCAGAAGGTCCCCAGCCACTGTCCCTGGCAAGGCAGGGCTTTGTCACAGCCGGTGGAGCTCTGCTGTGACAGCTCCCTCTGCAGCCCCTGCAGGACACAGCCCGGTGCAGCTACTGGCCACGCGGCTGGAGGAGACCCACTCAGCCTCTGCCCACGCGCTCCCTCCCACCTCCACTCACTTTGTCTTCTTTACAAAAAGTCCTTCCCACACCCATGTCCCCACCTGCTTAGGGACAGAATCCTTCTCAGGATAGGAGGAAACCAAGCAAGCGACCTTTGAGACCTTCCGGGGAGGCAGAACACCATATCAATTCAGCCAGACACCAGGCACCACACGGGCCCCATGACTACCCCCGGCCCACGGCTCGGAGTAGAGGGAGGAGTCGGAGGGTCCTGCAGCACCTGTGGCCTGGCCCTCGTCCCAGGTGCTCGCTTGACAGAAAGGTCCACCTAGGAACCTGGACAGGAGTCAGCCTGGAACTCAGCAGCTGTCCCCTCCCTAAACTGAGCCACCCTTTGCTGAGGTCGTGTTCCAGGAGACCATGGGCTGCAAATGGAACCCGGGCTGGTTCTGACTCTCTGTCTCATGTCCCTGGGACGCCGGTTCTGCAGTCTGCTGTGGTGGAACAGGGAACAAGGGTCAGGAGACCAGCTCCAGAGCCTCCAAGGTTCACCTCCCAGGCTCCTTCCCTGAAAGCCTGTGAGCCTCCACAGATCCATCTCAAGAGCAGGGATGTGCAGCCAGTTCTGCGAGAGGGACAGTGCCAGCCGCATTTTGTGGATGGAGACACTGGTACTCAAGGAGGTGATCACGTCTAGGCCTCCCAGGCAGAGTGGCAGGGGCCAGGATTCCCAATTAGGTCTGCCCAACCTATCAGACCCCCGTGCCAAGCCTGCCGAATCAATAGATGCTTTAGGTTCTAGGGGATCATCTCTCAGTAGCCCTGCACTCACCATCCTTGATCTCCTTCCCTCCATTAACTTTCTCTGGAATATCCACTATCATCTACCATACTGCAGACTTCACTTTTGTGGTGTGTTATTTCTGTATCCCTGTTTTGGTTTGGGACTGGAATGTCCCCCTAAAGCTCCTGTGTCCCCATACAGCAATGTCCAGGGGTTGGGCTTTGGAGGAGAGGTTGGATCCCAAGGGCTCTGACCTCATCGGTGGATTAATTCATTTATGGCTGAATGGAAGCTGGGAGTTAGGACCTAGACGGAGGAAGTAGATCTCTGAGGACATGCCCTGGAAGAGTTGATCTTCTCCCAGTTCCTCCTGTCCTCTTCCTCCTCCTCCTCCTCCTCCTTCCCTTGGCTCTGTCCTCTTCTGCCTCCTGGCTGCCATGATTTGAGAATCTTTCCCCTGCCATGTCCATCCGCCATGATTTTTTTGCCTTGGAACCAACCAATCATGAGCCGGATCCTCTGAAACGGTGATCCCAAACAAATCTCTCCTCTTCTCAGTTGTTTTTGTCAGGTATTTTGGCCACAGCAATGTAAAGCTGTCTATCACAACCCCCTTCATTTGAATGGGACCCCTCGGGAAGACAAAGCTTGGTGTTTATTTTCTTGCTGTCACATCTCTGGGACAGACTCCAAAGGACTGGGACACGGTAGATGTTCAAAAGATACTTGTGGATCCAAGAACTGAGTGAATCCACCTTTCGTGTTGTCAATGGGTCTTTAGATGTCCCTAGGCTACAATCTTTTTGAGAACAGGGATTATATCCAATTCATCTCCCTGCAGCCCATAAGAGAGAAAAGGAATTTACTTGGGAGTGTGGATGAATGAAGGGATGCTTTGACCCTCCCTTACTGTCCCTCAACCGCTGCTCAGACATGTGACATGTCTTCCATGGACTGAGACACCTCCTAACCAGTCTCCTTGCACCCAGGTGGCTCTCTTTCAAACCACAGGCTCTTGGAGACATTTTTAAGAAACACAAATCTGACTGTGTCATTTTCCTGCTGAAACACCACTGTCACTTCTTAATACAGGTCAAGTGGGTCCACAGAGCCCTGCAGACCCTCTCTGACCTGTGTCTGCTTCATCTCTGGCTTCCTCTTGCACCACAGTGCCCTTGCACGTTAGTTTGCCGACCCTAATCCACTTACTGCCACACACGCCGTCCTTGGCACGTGCTGTCCTTGCCTCCTGGAATGCCATCCTTTTCCGTTGCCTTCTAAGTCTCATCCTTGGCCATGGCATTAGCAAACCCCACACATCTTGCAGAACTCAGCTCAGGTATTAGCTCACCCAGGAAGTGCTGGGATTTAGATCTGGAAGGCGCCCATCTTCCCCAGCTCCTGTGCGTTGAAGGCTTTGTTCTGAGGGCAGCAATGTTCAGAGGAGGGTGGGCTTTTAGGAAATGATGGGATCATGGTGGCCGTAGCCTCATCAGTGGACTAATCCACATGAGGGATCAATGACTTGAATGGACTATTGGGAGGTGGTAAAAACTGGAGGAAGTTTGGGCGTGGCTGGAAGAAGTATGTCACTGGGGGCATGACCTCGGGGGCCAGATCTTGCACTGGCCCTGCCTCTCTCTGCTTTCTGGCTGCCATGAGCAGAGCAGCTTTCCTGCACCACACGGGCCCTCTCTCACGATGTTTCTGCCTTGGACCGAAACCTCGGAAACCATGAGCCAAAATGGATCTTTCCTCCTCCAAGTTGTTTTTCTCAGGTATTTGTCACAGTGACAAAAAGCTGATTAACACAGTAAAAGCCTCCTGAGAACCAGACCCTTCCCTCTGCCAAAGGAAAGTCCAAACTCCTCCCAGATCCCCTTGCTCCCCTTCTGCAGCACCGGCAGCCCCTGTGCACAGCCGACCCAACTACCAGGTTCTATGGTCTGTCTCCACAAACGCCTGAGTGGAGGTTCTAATCCCAGTGCTGTGGTATTTAGAGATGGGGCTTTGCCGGGGGTGATCAGGTCATGAAGGCGGAACCTTATGATGAGCTGAGCGTAGTGGCCTTATAAGAAGAGATGCAACAGCTCTCTCTCTCTCTCTCTCTCTCCCCATTCTCTACCATGCAAGGACACAGCAAAAAAGCAGCCATCTGCAAACCAGGAGGAGGATCCCCACCCAAACCGAACCATGCTGGCACCCTGATATCACACCTGCAAGCCTCCAGAACCATCAGAAAGAAACATGTGTTCTTTAAGTTGTGCACTCAGTAGGAACTTGTGAGAGTAGCCTGAACTAAGATACCAATAGGCAGAAAAGGCTTTAGGCCCACACATCTACAGGGACTCTTTGTAACCTACAAAAAGAAGCAAAGTCTTAGGTAGAGGGAAGTGATGGGAGGGGAGGGGATGTGGGGATAGTAAAGACAGTAGCATGAAGCAGACATTGTTACTGTATGTATATATGTGACTGCATGGCCAATGTGATTCTGCAACATGTACACTCAGAAATATGAGAAATCATATCCCATCTATGCATGATATATCAAAGTGCAGAAATGCATTCTACTGTCATGTATAACTAATTAAAACAAATTTACTAAAATTTTTTTTAAAAAGAAAGTCTTGAGTCAGTTAATTCTAAGGAGACAATGCACAGGTATTTGATTGTTTCTGGCTTTGACCAAAAAAGTTATGGTAAATCAGAAGGATTTTGCTGGAGGAAAGTACACTGTATACTGCTTATGAAAGTGGGAACAGGTGGTGGTGGTAAAGGGAGACTACTTAGAAGAATTCTAAAAACAATAATCCAGGGCTATTGAAACAAGGGCAAAGAGCTGCACAGATAACAACCTTCAGGGGCATTATGACCACACCTGATGTTGTTCTTTTACATCTCACAGAAGAGACAATGCTATTATTAATCAGACAAGAAAGAATAAAAATAGAAACTTTCAACCTAAAGTCTAAAATCAAAAAAAGAAAGATCTTTATGACTTAAAACCTTATTATTGAAATTGTGCCCACATGGAAAAACCAAGAGTGACAATAGAATGAATTGGACCTCACTTTCCTTTGTTCATATATAACACACAACCAGTGTAACTCCACATCTGTACAACCACAAGAATGGGAAGTTATACTCCACATATGTATATGTCAAAATACACTCTACTGACATGTATAACTCAAAAGAACAAATTTTTTTTAAAAAAGTCTCAAAACAAAAAGATTCAAGTGGGGAACAACAACAACAAAAAAGAATGATAAACTAGTGATGGGTTTGAAGAACTGTCCATGTACGTGGCTGCTCCTGCTCCTGAAGGGACACTCTCAGGCCAGGACAGCATCCAATTCAAAGCTGGGGCTCTGCCCTCTTAGCTCCCCGGGTTCACACCCACTGCCATTTCTTAGCTTGGTGACCTTGGGCCAGTGGCCCATCTTTCCACACCTCAGTTAGCGCATGTCATGACAGGGGCACTAATCCTAGCTCATCCTCAGGCTTGTGGTGACCACTAAGCGAGTGCATCCCTGCTCTCCCCGCTCAGCACACAGCGAATGGACAATAAACTAGAAGTCACACTACAGCAAGATGTGACTCTGGAACCCTCAGGTAACAGGCAGGGGCTGCGGAGTCTGCGACGTGATTCAAGGAAGGCCTGCAGGGGACCAGGTAGGTGCAGGGGATCCCTGGCACACACCTCCCTGGGCTGGCTCCATTGTAATGCAGCTTGCCTTCCAAGGCCCTCACCTTAGGAGGCGTTGAGGTGGCCCAGACAGCCTGCATGTGCTGCTGGTGGACTGCTGGGACACTCCACCGCACAGTGGGTCTATTGTCAGTAGCTAAAGGGCAGATGAACGTCTTCCATCATGGGAGACCCACTGACGGGAAGCCATGTGACTCCCCCAGGGTCCCTAAGCGACATGTGGTTTTGGTCAACAGTCAGCACCCCCAGCCAGTGCTTCTTCTAGTTCTGCCATCTCCCTTTCTCCAGGCCTTTGCCTGGGCATCTCCCTCTGCCTGGCTGCCCTTCCCCAACCCTCTCCACGGCAGCATTCCTGCTGGATCCCGTCTCAACATCTCCTCTTTGAAGTCTCCTCAGCTCCCCACAGGGGTTCCCATGGGGTGCTTCACCAGTCACCACCTAGAACGGGGAGCTCGTACCCACAGAACTTCTGCCTCTGGCATTTAACGACCTTCCCAGATGATTCTTAGACACACTAAAGGTCGAGAGCAGCTGCCCAGAGAGCTGGCCTTGCAGACCCCATACTTAGGGATCTCTCCCTCGCATGCGCCCCAGTGCTCCCCACAGGACCTCTGAGAGCACAGCTTCTCACACTCCAGGGGAGAGCACACCTTCTCACCCTCCAGGTGAGACACACCTTCTCACCCTCCAGGTGAGAGCACACCTTCTCACACTCCAGGTGAGACACACCTTCTCACACTCCAGGTGAGAGCACACCTTCTCACCCTCCAGGTGAGACACACCTTCTCACACTCCAGGTGAGAGCACACCTTCTCACACTCCAGGTGAGACACACCTTCTCACACTCCAGGTGAGAGCACACATTCTCACACTCCAGGTGAGACACACCTTCTCACACTCCAGGTGAGAGCACACCTTCTCACACTCCAGGGGAGAGCCCACCTTCTCACACTCCAGGTGAGACACACCTTCTCACACTCCAGGTGAGAGCACACCTTCTCACACTCCAGGTGAGCTGCTTATAGTAAACCTCCCCCCACTGGATGTTAAACCCCTTAAGAGCAAAGGCTATCCCAGAATTATAAAGTCTCAATACCACAAGCCTTACTGCCCTTCTTGCTTCCTCTTTTCCGTCACATTTCACATCTCATCCATCACAAGTTCAAGTGCCTCTATTTTCAAGTTTTTTTTTGACCACTTCTCGCCTCTCTCATGATCCTCATCCAAGTTATTGTCCTCTGTCCCCCATGAACTACTGCAATAGTCCACTCACTGATCCTTCCGTGTCCACCCTTGCCCTGACAGTTTCCCTCCCACACACATTCAGAATGACCCTTTAAAAATATGGTGAACATTTGCAAATCCCCTATTCAAGAAAGTGTTTGTATTCAGAATCTTCTGGATAAAAAGTATTAAAAACTTAACAATATGAAAAAACTAAAGCAATTTGGAGGGTCCAGGGGAGTACAGATCTGGATAGACACTTTGCCAGAGAGGTTATAAGGATGGCAACTATACACATGAAAAGATAGTCAACATCATTAGCAAATTAGGGAAATTGAAATTAAAACCATAGTGACATTCCACTAAGGTCACAGGATGTTTGAATTAAAGTCAATACTGACAATACCAAATGCTGACAAGGACACAGAGCCACTGGAACTTTCACACCTTGCTGACGGAAATGAAAAATAGCACAGCCAGTGTGGAAGATAATTTTGCAGTTTTTTATAAAGTTAAATGTCAACTTAATCTGCATCCTGTGGCGTATATCCCAGGAAGACAACTCCTTCCTGGGTATTCACCCTAGAGAACTAAAAGCTTATGTTCACATAAAACCTGAACACAAATACTTAAAGCACCTTTATTCCTAATCCCACAAAGCTGCAAACAACCCCAATGTCCTTTAAGGAGTGAACAGACAGTCATGATTTATCTCCACCGTGAAACACCAGCCGGCAATAAACAGGAACAACTCCTGAGTCACACAGCATGGACGACCTCCAAAGACACTGTGCCGGGGGAAAGAAGCCAGCCTCGGAGGGTTACATACCAGGGGATTCCATGTATGTGACATTCTTTAAAAGTGACATATGTGTCGAGCGCGGTGGCGCATACCTGTAATCCCAGCGGCTCAAAAGGCTGAGGCAGGAGGATTGAGTTCAAAGCCAGCCTCAGCAAACGTGAAGCACTAAGCAAGTCAGTGAGACCCTGTCTCTAAATAAAATACAAAATAGAGCTGGGGATGTGGCTCAGTGATCCAGTGCCCCTGACTTCAATCCCTAGTACAAAAAAAAAAAAAAAGTGACATTTGTGACATTCTTGGAAAGACACAACTATAAGGATGGAGAGCAGCTCCATGGTTACCAAAGGCTAAAGGCGGGGCATTGGTAACCTTCGAAGGACGGCAGGAGGGACCTTGCTATGTGGAGGATGGTGCGTTGATGTGCGGGTTCCTCACCATGGTGCTGGTAGCTGCGTGAATCCGTACATGAGCTAAACGTCATTGAACAACACACCCGAACAAACATAATTTTACCATGTGATAATTTAAAAACAAAAATCAATTAAAATAGCAAGCGAATGCTGGTAATTACCTTGCTCAAAACCTCCAACTTAGGATAGACTCCAAAGTCTCCTGCATGGGCCATGTGTCCCCAGCAGACCTGGCTTTGGGTACCCCTCTGATCACATCTTCCCCAATTTTTGCTTCCCCCTCCTCTCCACCTGCCCAGGGACTTGCTTCCTGTTCCCTCCTCTTGCAACTCTTTTCCATAGATATTTCCAAAGCCGACTCCCAAACTTCCTGGCTCTGCAGAACATGAACCCCTCAGGGCGCTGCTCTGACTGACTTCCTACAGTGACATCTTCCTAGGCCTTTATCCCACTTTGTTTTTCTTCATGGCACTAATTACTAAGTGACATCATACAGCGTATTTGTTTTATGGTTATTTTCTACCTTCTCCACCAGAATATGAGATCCAGGTGAGCTGGAACCTTGTCTGTACTGTCCCCAACAGATCCCCAGCCCTTAGAAGGCTTCCTCCCAAAGGGTAAGAGCTCCATAAATATTTGTTGAGCTCCCCGGAAATGGGCATTCAATAATGCAATTCCCAGGGATTTGAATTTGAAGCTATACACTGGCGCGAAAACTTCTTTGTCTCATCCCTCAAATCACCAGCTCACTTGGCCCCTGAGTAAAGCAGCCCCAGCCCAGAATATTCACGTCAGTCATTCCTGCTTCAAAACGGTATTCAATTCAACATCTCCCTTCCAGTGCAACCTTCTGGTGCTTACTTAGGTAATGGGCATGAGGATGAGCCAGGAGGGGCTCGGCTGTAAGCACATGCATTCTTAGAGAAACGCCACGTGAGGGATCCCAAGAGCTTGTAGAAAGCTTCCTCGAGATGCTACTAATGTGAGCAAAGTAGTTTGAGATGAGATTGAAGAAAGAAAGAAAGAAAGAAAGAAACCCAAACAACATCTCCCTGTAACACTTTCCAAGGAGAATGAATAAATTCACATTTATTGATCCTACTCTGTAGGTTCCAGGCTCTCTCTCCACATCCTCCGTTATTCCTGCCATACACCCTCTAGGGTAGGTCCCAGGAGTCCCATTTTCACAAGTGAGACAAGTGAGAACACTGAACAGAGAAAGGTTAAGTGACAAACCAAATGTCACACGACGATAGGTAACATCTGGCGTTTGAACTCAGGTCTGTGGCCCCTCCGAGCCCATTCTTTTAGAAACTTTGGATTTTAGAAGCAAAAGTGAACAGGAACCAGAGAATCCAGAAAGGCCAACCCGGATGTGAGGAGCCACATTCTTCTTTAAAACTTTTCAAAGACTGGCCCAGACAAGTCTGGTAGGCCAGGATGCCAGTCACCCTCCACCCACCTATCTGTTCTGCCACAGTTCCTGGGCTGGGTGTTTCCATATGGATCATTGAATTTTCATTATCATTAAAAACACTGAGCATGTATGGAAGTATTAGAGCTGTTTATGCAAACAGATGATGCAAACAGATTATGCAAACTGGCAAGCAAGCAAAAGCACCTGAGAATCCTCTGTGTCACCTGTACCAGCTTATGGCTTGACAGTTACCGTAAAGACAGAACAGGAGGAAAACACAGACCGATTTTCTTTTTCTACCCTTTAGTCTAGGCCAGTGTTTTGCACACTGGTTACAGGAATTGCTGTTCAGGGTTGCATACACAAACACTATGTATAATGCATATTTTTGATGGTTAAAATATTTTCAAGGGTATTTTTGGCTATGCATAATTTCCTGCCTGTAGTATGGCTTTGGAACCCAAAGAATGAGTAAGACACAGCCCTTATGTACTCTGACTTCCCCTCAGTTACTCTTGGCTTGAGAAATGATCAAGAAATCTTAGATTTAGAAGGGACATTAAAGGCTGTGAAGTCTGACTCCTTGACTCCTGCCCGCTTCCAATAAAAAGGGCAAGTATGGTGGACTGTGCCCCCCGACCAGCTCCTGGTCAGCATACTCTTCCTAACTGCCACCAGCTGATATAGCTTTTTCCTCCAGACCTGTACAATAATAATAAGCCCTCCTCTTTCCTAGGATAATCTTTTGAATATTTGAAGCCTGGTGTTAGAATAATACTTTTTTTAAATGTGATAGTGATCATGAAGTGAATCAAGTACTCACCCAGCACTTTTTAATAATTACTGGATGGTTTTTGTTTCTGGGTGTATATCACCATTCATCTATGATATTGGCACCCCCCCCCCACCCCGCCCTGACACACACACACACAAGACAGATCCACTAATTAGTTAAGATTAACATTCTGGGAGCCGCACCTTAGAAACATGCAGCAGAGTGGGAAAGACAAAGAACAGAAACCATGTGGCAAGAGCTCTTAAAGGCCAGCCTCACATGAGGGACAGGGTCAGGGTCTCAGCCCCTCCACTGGGAAACATGACTGACTTGGGAGTGAGACCACTCATAAACACTGCTCACATATTAAACCTGTTCCAGGAAAACGGCCAGGTCTAACGCCAGCTTGCTTACTGCCCTTCATGTCCCAGACGCCCGCCACAATGCCAAGTGCCGGACCTGTGTTCCATGGGTCTAGTCTGCTGGCCCTTCAAAGGGGCCTGGAGGTGAGAATAACTCAGTTCACCTCATCTCAAAGTTCCCCAATGAAGGCTTTAAAAACCTCACTAATGGTAAATACAGCTTCAGACACCTAGGACAGGGGCTGGGTCTTCATCTCTTGCTTTCACAGAGTGACATGGAACAGATCACCTAACTTTGCTGGACCTGCACTCTCTCAGCTATGAACTGACAGACCTGTTCCAAACAACGTGGCAAGGTTCCTTTGAGACACAGTTGCTCTGCTTTTCGGTAGTCAGACAGTAAATTGGACCATCCCCAATAATCTGGGCAAGCAAGTCTCTCTCAAAGTCAGTGCACAATTGCTAGTGAAAAGAAGAGCATGCAAGGAAGCGGTGGTAGGACAAGAATTCCAGATCCAGACCCACCCTCACCCTGCCATGTGCTGCCCCCTGGTGTATTCACCTGTTTAAATACCAGCCTTAACATTGCCCCGGTGGATGATCTTGGGCAAGTCCTTCAACCTCCACACGCCTTGATTTTCACATCTGTAGGATGGAGTCAATTCCACCTACTCCCGGGGATGGTGAGAGAGGGTAATGACTGAAGTACATGTAAAGTGCCTAGCACCCAGAGGACACAAGCTGCCTGGGTCCCTTTACTCCAACATTCTTTACCCGTCAACCCCACTTAATCAACAGGCTCCGATTCCAAAGGCTTAGTGCAATCCAGAGCACAGATGACCAGGTAAAACCAGCTGGTCTGACTCTTTCCTACCTCTGTGGCTTACAAATGAGGGAGGTGAGGCTCAGAGGGGCTGGTGACATGCTCAACGACCCACGTGTTCTTCAGCAGCAAAGCCTCCACACTGAGTGGCAGACGTCAAGGGTCACACAAGACACAAAGAAAACCCTCTGCAGCCTCCATTCTCCCTAAAGAAATTGGGAACTCCCACGTATAACCGAATTCTAAAAAGAAAAAAATAGCAGAACTTTCTATTTCTGTATCTTTTTGGAAGACTGCAAGAGACAGGTAGCATTGTAGTAGGCCTAAGGAAGGCAAGGGTACCTTGAATTGCCTGTGACAGGAAGCCAGTTTCCTGCAGGCAGCCCTTCCCAGGTCCTCTGCTCCCCACTCCTATCCCCACTTCTACTCTTTCTGATCTGCCCCTTGGGCAGGCATGCACACACTGGGATCCTTCCTGGACAAGGTGAGAAGTTGCAAGCTGGGGTAATATCTATACTCCATTAAACACAAATAAGAAAACCATCATAACCATGCCATCTACAACACAAGCAGGATTCCTCTCCCCACCCTGAGAGCCCCAACCTGGAACACTTATGAAAGTGTCCCAATTCATTAAGGCACACTGATATCTCAAGGGTCAGGAACCCAAAGGTTCCCCTCAAACAATATGATCAAGCCTTCAGGAATGTCTGGAGAAATCCCAGCCCAGAGTCTGCCCGTTCCACTCCGCTGAGGTAGAGCACTGGAGAAGGAGCCCAGACAATGTAAGGAGGGGCCTGGTCTAGAGCTGGCTTTAGAGATAGAGGCTGAGCGGCCCCCTTCCTGCCTCTGTTCCCAAAGGAAAGCCTTATCTTCAGGGAGCATTTACAGAAAGCTGCACCCAGGACATGTTCGTTTCTAGGTCCAAGAGAGCATATTTCCAGTGGTGCCTGTCAGTCTCTGAGGGTCCTAATCCAAGCCCCACATCGTGCACATTAGCAAACAGATCCAGAGAGGGAGACTGTCCTGCCCAAGCTCACACCGCAGGCCACCGGCAGCCTGTACCTGACCTTCAGCTTAGGGCTGCTTCCTCCCACTGCCCCAGGGCTTCTCCCCACCAGACCCACTCCCTCTTCCAAAACCTTGGGCTCACCTCCTGGTTCTGAGGATTCCACCAGGTTGAACAAACGCTCAGAAGCAGGTGGCAGTTTAGCAATTCATCAGGGGGACATGGGGCTGTGCCCATCCCAGGTGGCTAGGAGAGACTGCAGCAGGGAACTTTGAAAGGGCTCCCTTTTCGCTAAAGAATCCTCCTCCGTCTCCTCCTCCTGCCCCTCCTCAGTCCTCCTCCCCTGTAGTACTACGGGGGACATGTGCTCTGCTTGGGAGGAGGTGAGGAGGAGAGGCTGGCTGTTATTGGAAAGAGAAGGGTAACAGTCTGCTGGGCCCTGCCACATACTCACACCTAGCAGAAGCAGGGGGGCGGTGGGGGGATGGATTCTGCTGCCACAAAATTATTAACCCTTGGGCTCCAGCTCTGCTCCTCACCCAGCAAAGCAGGAGAAACAATACACTTAACCAATGGAGTGCCAGCCCAAGACATTACATCACCAGACAGCACAGTCATTGGCTAATAATTCCTAGAAGGCAAAATTCTGCTTCTAGGTGCTTAACCCTTTCACCGTCACCACAGCAAAGAGTATTTGGTCTAAACCCATGGTTCCTAAACTTGCTTCTAGCAGAACCATCTGGGGTGCTTCCTAAAGGTACAGATTGTTACAGTCCATCTCGGAACATCTAAATCAGAACCTTCCAAGGGAGCATGGATGGATTATATATATATATATATATATATATATATATATATATATATATATATATATTTTTTTTTTTTTTTAAACAATGAACAGAACATGAGGGACTCTGTATCTTCAAATGAGATAACATTATTCTGAGCATTGACAATGTGCCCAACACCTTGCGACATCATTTCATTTATTTCCTACACGGAGCAGTGAACATTAATGGTTCTGTTTCACAAATACACAAAGGAAGGTCCAGAGGAGACAAGTCACTTGCTCAAGGGATAAAGCCAGCCTGTTTGATACCTCCTCGAAGCTCCCACCTACAGTGAAGCCAAGACATCGGTTTACATGCTGCCTCCAGGATCACAGGACGCAGAGATGCTCTTGATGAGATGGAAAGTGCCAGTGACCTGGGAATCCTGGGGAATGGAGGGAAGGGGAATTCTCAGAGCAGGTGTTCTAAGGTCACCGACCTCCAGGGAGTCTGCTCTTTCTCAAGTTCATTCCTTCTGCTCCTACTGCAAACCTAAGCCTCCTCCCACCTCCAAACCTGAGATAGGTATCCCTGATCTTGCTTCTAAGGTCCCCATATCTGTGGTCAGTTGCTTGTGTGATGGGTAATACCAGGCGATAAGAGCCATATCTACTTTCTCCACCGATGTAGGCCAGCATAGAACGGCCCTATGTGAATACCTAGTCATGGCTCTAGGAAAGAAGGGAGGAAGGGAGGGAGGTATTTGCTTAGTTTCTAAATGACATCATGCTAGTATGGAAAGGCAAGGGACAAGCAGTCTGGAGAGCCCGTGAATATATTATCTGACCCTGAGCAAGTTCATTTTGGGGGGAATCTTTAATTTTGACATATGAAAATGAGAATAATAGCACCTTCTTCTTAAAGTAGTAATGAGAATCAGAGTAAAAAAATGATTGAGGACTTCAATTTTCTCCTCTACACTCTGTCCCCAGAACTCTTCTGTCTTATCGACTGGCAGATCTAAGTGCTACCAACGGCCATATTTATATCTGCAATCCAGACTCAACTTCAAGACCCTACACTTATGTCCCATGCCTATCTCCACACGGATAGTTTATGGGCATCTCCAAAAGGGTACTTGAATTTAGTCCCACACATACAACCTGCTCCTGACCTGTTTCTTCCATTATGTGAATAGTGTTTGCATCTACCCAATCTTTTTTTTTTTTTTTCAATTGAGGTGAAATTTACACAACATTAACCATTTTACATTAACCATTTTAAAGGATACAGTTGAGTGGCATTTAGTACCTTCACAATGTATGTAGCTACCACCTCTACCTAGTTCCAAACCATTTTCATCATACCAAAAGGAAACCATTCAACAATTACAAAGCCATGTCCCAGACACCCTTCTCTCTCAGCCTCAATCTGAGACATCAATCTGCTGACTCTATGAATTCACATCTTCTGATTATTTCATAAAAAGCTAACCATGCAATCTATAAATTTTGTGCCTAGCTTCTTTGATGTATATTTTTACATTTGCAAGCTCATTCATGTGGTAGCATGTAGTAGTACTTCATTTATTTTTATGGCTGAGTATTATTTTATTGCATGTATAGACCACCTTTAGTTTACCCATTCACCCACTGATGGACATCTGGCATTTACACAGTCTTAAACCACATGCCTGGCAGTCATCCTTCATCCCTTTCTTTTTTGTCTTTCCCCATTCTATCATATCAGCAAGTCCTGTCCATTTTACATCCAAAATAGAGTTCAGCTCTTTCTGCCTTCCTCCAACACCCTGGCCATCCTCTGGGCCAGACACTCAGATCTCTCCCACTAGCTTCTGGTTGGTTACAAGGTCCCGTTTTTTCTTCTCTCTAATCCACTTTTCACTTTGTGGCTTTTGGGATCCTTTTAAAACATGACTAGGTCACCCATTCATTTAAGCAGCATTTACTGAGCACCTTTCGTCATGGAGTTTGCCTCCTAGACACATGACAAAAGAAAAAAAAAAGAACAGGTATATGCTGCTAGGTAAGGTCATTACTAGGCTTCACATCTTTCAATGACTTCATTGTGCACTGAATAAAATCCAAGCTCCCCATGATCTTCAAGGCCCCTCAACTTCACACTCCCCTCCAATGGCTCCATGAAACTTATCCATCATGCTCCAATCATGGTGGGCTCCGTTCATTCATCTTGTGGTCCCTGGACAAGCTGTTCTATCTGCCTCTTGATTTTGGCATTGCTGAGTCTTTCTTATCCCCCATGCCTCAGTGTGAATATCCCTTCTCTGAGTGACCTTCCCTGACTGCCCTGTGAAGCAGATCCACCCTTCATTCATTTCATTCATTCAAGAAATATGTGCTAAGCACTGCTGGGCTCTTGGGATAAAGTGATATATGATCCCCTGGAACCTGCAGTCTAGTGGGGAGAACCAGCAGCCGGGAAGTGGATAGATAAACGAGTCCTCTGAAGGGGGATCTGCTTTACACCGGAGGGACCAAAGGCCTTTCCAGGAGGTTATGTTGAAATTGAATCATGAGTGTCCACTGGAAAGAGCCCATCATTCCCTGTCACATCCTGGCTCTGCAGTGTGATGCTCCATCTTTCAATGTTTGCCTTTCAAGAGTCAAAGTACTTAATGTCCTTCTCTGTCTCCTTAGTAGACTAAACTGTATCCCCAGCACCTAGGACAGCTCCCACTGCTTGGGAGGTACTCCTTACCCATTGCTTGAATTAACATGTGTCTAAATGAATGAACAATGAATCAACCAATCCACCAACGAAAGCACTTTGTAGAATGTAACAAATCATATATTTGGGCCTGGTAATATTACTATTGTTTTGTGGCCAAAGGACATAGACCCTATTGGGTTTTGGATAAGACTGAGTTGCCTGCAAGGTGAGAATAAAAGTCCCTAACTTTGAGTAATCCTGGGCAAGTATGAGAGAATCTGTAAACATAATGGGCACTCAATAATGGGATCCAGTGGCCACTGTGGTGTCATTATTGGAGTCTCCTCATGAAAACTGATTTATTTAATTAAAACTCCAAAATTCATTTTCAGATACAGTCAAGAAACTTAAAGGAGAGAGAAATGAATACTCTCTAAGTATCTGCCAAGTGCCAGGCACAGCACAAACACTATCTCATTTACTTCCCAAAAGTTGTCCTGGAGAGTGTAGTCCGTGCTGTGGGACGGCTCTCCAGGCTCTCCACAACCGAGACACTCATTACCTCCCCAGGTCCAGCTGCCCCTAGGGAGTCCCTATGCAGGAACTGTTCTGCTGAAGGGTCACCTAAAGTCATGCCCCCTTCCTGGGAGCAGCCTGCACCCACTGGCTGGTCAGTATGGGGCTTCAAAGGCCTGGCCCCTTGCCTCAGGGGGTGGATCGAGGCCCCTCTCACACTGCATCACTGTCCAACTTCTCCCTCTGCCCCATCCTGCTTCCCTCACTGTTTATCCTCTTGAGGTGTAAGGACACTTTTCAAGAATCTGCTTGTCTACAAATCTCAGAATTTCTGAGTCTTTTTCCATGGAATGCAACCTATGAACAGTGGTTATAGTGATTTCTCTTTATGTAAAACAAACAAACAAAAAACAACCAGAAGTTTGGGAGATCGGAAATGTCTGCAAGGCACTTAGCTAAAGTGACTTTATGGTCTGATTTCCAAGCAAACCCATGTTCTTTCTTCCATACCAATCTACACACAGCCCTGTCTCTGACAGTAGAGAATGGATGTGTACAAAACAGAAAGGGGAGCCTGATGAAAGGAAAAAGGCACACAGAGTTCCAGAAGGTGAGAAAAGGAGAGCAAAACACCCTTCAAAATCCTCCAGAGGTCATCCTGGATGACTAGATCCAGGCACAGGCTCCAGAAACAACACAAGAATGATGTGCAGGTTGCAGAAGCAAGCATCACGTGGGCAACGGCTCCCACCTGAATCCATGCCCAGAAGCTGGGGAACAGCGCTCCATGTCAGACAGCAGCCTTAAGGGGCCAGGGTTTTTGCAGCCAAGTCCCCCAAACACCAGCTGCTACTACTTACCAGCTTGCCGATGCCAGCCTCCGTGGATTGTCCACAGAGCTGCCAGAGTGATCTGAGCACTGGTTAGAATTCTTCCACAGCCCTTCTGCACCCAGGCCAAAGTTCTAAATATTCTTAAGGCTGCATTTTCAGGTCTGCACGGTTTAGCCCCCTGTCACATGGACATTTCCTATGCACAACATCTGGTCCTAAGTTATTGTCTGATGTAGGATGATCTAATCAGGAGGCTTGACTTCTTAGTTCCTGCTTCCCTCACGAGAGAAAATCAACCTGGAATTCCTGCTATGCCAGCAGAGCCCACCCCATCCTTCACTCACGTAGTTTTCAGTCTGGCAACCCCTCCCCTCCCAGTCTTCCAAGTCCCCACTCATTGGCCACCTCCACTCTGATACCTCCCTGGCTCCCTCGCCGCCTACTGCACTGAATCGTTCTTGTGACTATCCCTCAGCCCCAGGAGCTCCCCCAAGGCCTTTCTTCGTGCGGCTCGGGCTTAGCACGGTGTCTGGCGCTCAGCCCGCAGGAGCCAAACAAGTACCGAATAAATACAGCAGGCGATACACCGGGGCCGGTCTCTGCTCTTAACTTGGCCACGCAACCGCTCTGAGATTTCTTCCTGCGTCTCGGGGTAACTGGAAATAGGAAAAGGCAAGACAAATCGGACCCTAGCCCCAAGGCAACAGGTCGCGAGGACTCTAAAGACTTAGGGCAGCTGCTGGGTGCAGAGCCCCGATCCTGCTACTGCGGCTCCCGGCTCCCAGCAAGCTCTGCCCCGGGCCCCCGCGCAGACTCTAGGAGTCACGATCTGGCGCCCCGGCTCTGTGCCCCGCAGGCAGTTCCCGCACGCAGACCAGTCGGTCCGAGGGTCCAGCGCCGGGCCCGTCAGCAGCAGCTGGGGAAGGGGCTCGGCTCGCGGCTCCTCGCGTCACTCCCAGGCCCTCGGCTCGCCCGCACCCGCGGGCACGGAGCCGAGCTCCCTCCCGGGGAGGCACCCGCCGCCAGGAGGCACCGGCATTTCGGGCTCCGGGCTCGGGCTCTCGGTGCCAGAGATCCCACCGGATCGACTTTTCTCAGGTGCGCGGCTTACCGTGCGAGCCGCAGGGACAGGACTCGGGAGTCCTCGGCGGCCACACCAGGCGGGGGTCTGCGATCCGCTGCGGGTCCCGGGAACTCCGAGGCGGTCCCCGTTCGCGCTCGAGCGCCTCCGCCCGGCCGCCCGGCCTCCCCGCGCCGCGTCGCCCATTGGCTCGGACAGCGAGGCCCCGCCCCGCCGCCCGCCCGGCAGGGAGAGCGGCTTCCAGACCCTGGAGGCGCCTGGACTTGGCCGCCGAGCGAGGCAGTATTTCTGCATCCCAGGAGCTGCCTGGTGCCCCTCTGGGAGTGCGAAGAGTGCAGCGTGCTTGGAAGCCGGCTTGGAGACAGTCACCTGACCTCCCTGGGCCTCAGGAGGCACTCGAGAGAGACCCAGCAGCCACTTGTCAGCAAATGTCCCAGGCTGCATGCTAGGCACCTGCGCCAGGTGCATCAGGGAACCAGACAGCCCGCCGCCCTCACGGAGTTAGCCTGGGGTGCGGTGGGGTAGGTTACATGTAAGTAAACAAAATAATAATAATAATACATAATACATAATGTCAGCTGTTGTAAACACCGGAGCCGAGGAAGAGGTAGGTGACTACAAATACCAAAGGGCCATCACTGCTCTACACAGGATGGTCTACCAAGGCCATCAGGGATGTTTGAATTAAGACTAGAAAGGTAAAAGTGATTCCAGACCTTCATAAATAGCATTGCTGAGAGGGGGAGCGAGTACATCCGATTCTGAGACCAGGGTGACTGGGAATGGTGAGCAAGCAGAAAGTGAGCCCGGCCAGAGAGAGGACCAGAGAGAAATGACCCAGAACCTAGGACAGAAGGAGAGCTTCCATATAGGAATTTGGGAGGACCGAGACCCAGTACATAGCCAGAGGCTCATGCAGAAGCCCAGACAAGAAATGGTTATTTAGACCATGGTGGTGACAGCAAGTCACAGAAAGAAGGACCAATCACAATACGCTTTGGGTTGGATTTGGAGGATGAGCAAAGAGATGGTCCTAGTTTTGAGCCGTACTTTGAATAATGCTCTTGCCAAGATGAAGAAGGTTCTGGCTCTGCATCCTCTCCCTACTGCGTGATCCTGAGTAAGTGACTCTGATCTCAGTAACTGAAAGGGCATACACTGGCTCAGGGGTCACAAACTCTAATACTGATAGGGTGGGTGGTAGTTATGTGAAGCTGGAAGGGTACAGGGGAATGGAAGGTGTGTGGGAAGGTGTGTGCTAACCTGCCTAAGGAGACAAGCATTACTCTGCTCCAGCCGATTTTGCCATATGGGAATATGGACCCAGAGTCACCAGATGTTCTGATTTTAATTAAAGAGCCAGAAGTTCAGTTTATGTTAAATTTCTAAGGTTTTTTTTTTTTTTTTTTTTTTTTAATGCTGACAATTACTTAGGGAAAAAAAAAAAGAATGGATGGTCCAAGGCTGTTGGACAAAATCGAACCAATGTATGGGCTGGATTTACCCCTTCGGCTATTTTCTGAGAAATTTCCTCCACAGTTTCTATCCAGATTGGATGAGGATGATAGTGGGAAATAAGAGGACCAAGGAAATCTCAGCTCAGAAATTCAAAGGCAGAGTCTTCGGTGGTATTTGGCCAGATCCTCTCTCCACCTTACCTGGCACAATCTTTCTAAGCCTCTATTTCCTTAAGAAATTCAGAGCAGAAATCCTCCAAACCTTCTCCAAACTCCAACATTTGGAGTTATAATGATAGCGTCTTTTTTAAACTAGTGATTTTTAGATATGCACAGGAAAGTTGCTTGGGAAATATGGAAAGGGCGTTCTAACCTGGGTCTTAAATTTGAAAACCTCACAATTCTCAGTTTTAAGGAAAGAAGAGGAAACAGAAAGTGGGATAGAGGTTTAAATGAGAAACCAGTCAAATTATAGCATGGAAATTATTTTTATTGCACTATAAATAAGAAAAAAAATGGCAATTAGATACAGGAGAGCTTAATGGCTTCTATTGAAAATTCGATGTCTTGCAGCCAGGTATTAATATATATAGCACCAAGGGATTTTCAGTAATGAGATTCTTCTGTCATGCATTGGAGGTCAGCTGCATTCTAGCATTATTTATTTTTATGTACTGAGCTCGAGTAATGAAAAGGGCCTGAAACATAATCATGCTTAGTGGGGGCCAGTCTCTCTTGCCCATACCTACCTCACCAGGGATACTGTTTAAATCTAGAGAAATAGCTTTTATAAATCACTGGGTTTTTTTCTAGGATGGTGAACACAGGATGGGGAGTCAGAAAACCTATTTAATGACACTGCAACATTAGATCACATCTTTGAACCATCTCATTTTACTAAATGAGTTGGACAAAGGTGGCTTTCTAGAAAATATGTGTATTTCTTCTTCTACCACCATATTTTCTTGGGGAGATTTTTTTTTTTCATTGTGTGGAGACCTGGCAATGCCTAGGTCAGATGCTCCCATCATTTGCCACCCCCACTCCACCTCCCAATTGCCCTCCAAATCCTTGAGGCAGGATGTCACCCACGTGGAGCCTATCAGACACTCATTCCTGGGACTTTGCCTCCCCAGAAGGTGACAAAATAAAGAACGAGTTTGGACAGGAGACTGCTTACAATGAGAGTGGCAGAAGCAGCAGTGTCCTTTAGAGACTGGGCCACATGGTCATGAATCTTATTGGCCAGACTTCAGAATTCCCTGTATTTCTGCCAGTTTGTCAAGTCTGATCTCTCCAGTCGTCCCTGCCTCCCCATCCTACTATTTTTGTTGTCATTTATTTTGTGACTTGTCTTTCTGCTTAACTCCCTTCTTGTGTTAGTCACACAGACTACTTCCCTTGCTTTTAACGAAAATCCTGATGGATTCAAGAAGGAAAGAAATAGATCATATGACCTTTCCCCAATTGAGCACAGGGATTTGCACACAAATGTACACATTCTCTCACTACTCAGAAATCCAACTCCATGGGGTGATAGTAGTAATATTTTTAAAGAATGTTTATTTCTGGGAAAAAAAAAGAACTCAGCTAGTCTTAACAGATCTAAAAAAAAGAGCAAGCTCTTATATTACCTTTACCAAAACCACCACCTTGGTATAAATAAGCCCTCTTGTATGTAAACTTGGTATTTTGCAAAGTACTTTCATATGAATTTTCTCATTTCATATGCATAGCTAGTGAGTGGCAGAGCTATAACTGGAGGCTTGAGCCTAATTCAAGACAGTTTCTACTTCAGTCCCGCTATGGCTTCTCTACACTTGCCAACAAGAGCAAAGTTGTTTTGTTGTCTATTCATACCAAGGTTTTTAAGGTGATAGAAAAGGCTTTTAAATATTGTCCACTACCTACTTATCAGGTGCCTAAAAGCCACTTGATCAAAGATGAATTGCTAAGTTTAAAAATTGATGGGGGTTGCCCGCCGCAGTGGTGCACGCCTGCAATCCCAGCAGCTCAGGAGGCTGAGGCAGAAGGATCGCAAGTTCAAAGCCAGCATCAGCAAAAGAGAGGCACTAAGCAACTAAGTGAGACGCTGCCTCTAAATAAAATAAAAAATAGGGCTGGGATGTGGCTCAGTGTTTGAGTGCCTCTGAGTTTAATTCCTGGTAACCACCCGCCCCCATTGATGGGGATTAAGTACAAATACAAACTTGCCTCTAGGGATAACATGCTAAATTTTATCAGATGAAAACAGATAAAAGTAGGAGAACTTTTCAATTAACTGCTTCCTATTTGGATTAAGAAATAAAAGCATCTTTGGGGGAAGATATTGAAGATAGAATAAAAGCAACTTTGAAAATATTAATTTACTCTTCACCATGAGGCGCTTCATTTTATCTCTAAGTCCCAGTATAATGAGGGGAGTGTCGAGAATTTCATACTATGATTCTTTCCGAGCTTTCCCAAGTAAAGGCTTAGGCATGATCTGGCTCAGCCTCGGGCTGAGGTGGATTCTGAGCTGAGGACTTTGGGAGCTTTTGTGCTTCCTTGTTTGTAGCAGAGTATTTTTTGCTGACAATGCAAAGGATTGTCATGGCAACCAGCAAAATAAGTTTCCAAGTCCTTTCAGCCACCCTTAGAGGGAGGCAGATGTCAGTGGGTGTTCCTTTGTAATTAAGGGTCCCTGAAGGTTTCCACTGATCATGTCACTCTCAAGGAGTTTTAAAACATCTGCTTCCACGACTCTCCAGGACACAGCTGCAGGGAGGTAGAAAGAGGACCAAATCCCAGAATGGGCGATGAAAACACCTCAGCTACAGTTCTCAATGCTCGCTGCCCATTTGAACCGTCTCTGGAGCTTAAAATGCGTGGATGCCCTGCCTCCTGATGTCCCAGCCAATCGGTGGACAGGGGGCGGGGCCAGGAGGCCTGTGCATGGCTTGTCATCTTTCCTTGTGTAGCGCCAAGGTCCAGGGTCCTAAGCTTTCTGTCTCACTGTGTGGTATTGAGCCATCCTCGTCCCTTCTCCAAGCTTTGAGGTTCTTCATCTGTGAAATAAATCAATATAATTAGCTTTTCAGAATTGCATGAAGTTCAAACATGGCAGTGCCTGGCAATGACGATGTCCTCAACTGCATTTGAGTTAGAAGCAGCATGGAACTGGAAATCCGGAGGAACTGTCCTTTGAATTAAAATCTTTCTTGCTTCCACTTCTATTTTGAGCCTCCCAGGTCTTTTTGCCTCCCACATATGTGGCTCTGCATAGGTTGATCTCTGAAGAGATCTCTGTCATTTCATCCAAGCTTGGTGACCAGAGGCAGAGGGAAATGGGTGGGAGAAATGGACGTTTTCCCCTTATCTACACCAGAGGCAAAAGCTATCATGGTCAAGAGCATGAAATCTGGGGCTATGCTGTCTGTGCTTAATCCTTCCTCTGCTACTTGCCATCAGGTGACTTTGGGTAGGCTCTTTGCCTCAAGCTCTATGTCTGTAATATGGGGATGGTAATAATACCTACTTCTAGGCTTGCTACCAGCATGAGATCTGTTAAAACATAAGAAGTTGGTAAATTTGAGCCTTCCTCTTTAAGTGTTATCTATTTAAGATGCATCTGAATGATCTACTCCTTGATTTACTGGAAAAACAATGCATATATCTCATCATTCAAAGCTCACACACTGGGGGGTCCTCTTCATCTGGATTTGGGATTTGGGTCCAATTTATAAGGCCCAGTGTCATGTTCGCATTTTTTCCTTATTTGTCCCACGCCACAACATTTACTAGAGTAGGGGGCATGGGTGTTCAATAGCTCCCGAAGACTGTGACATTTGCTGGCTCCACCCCTGCCTCCTGGGGCCAGCTAGGAGTGCAGCAGCTTGTACGCTCCTTCCTCCTTCCCCCTCACCTTCCTTCTCTTTCCTTGGGCCTATGGAGGTTGTGAACCGACTATGGCGTCACACCCCAGCGGATCTTTCCTGGCAGCTGCACAGACTTTAGGAGGGTCCCTTGGAGAATAAGAATAATAGTGACCATCACTGTCATCATGGTGGCAGCTGCCACGAGGTGTTCCCATATGCCAGGCACCATGCTAAGCAGTCTATAGTCATTTACTCATTGAATTCATCCAGATACTTTATTCCCATTTCACGGATTGTGAAAATTGATGTCCAAAGAGAAATGGGCTTACTAAGATCACACAGCTGTTCACGTGACTTAAGACTTAAGCATGTGACTCCGCTCCTCTGAGCACCTTGCCCTCTGTCAGGTAAATTCCAGATCACTTCCCTGTGCTTGGAAACTCTTCTCTTTCTTCTTGGGCTTCAGCACTTCCTCTTTCATGGTACACCCGTTGTTTCCTTGATTCCTTCCTGTCTGGTTATGACTGGGGGGAAGGGCTCAGTCTCTCCACCTTTTCTTAATATCTCTGAAAATGACCTCTTGCTTTCTGTGTCACTCTTTTAAGACAGCATACCTATGTTTTCATAAGAGTCTTCTGGGGACAATGGTTTTCCCCAAGAAAGGCCATTTGTGAAGAAATTCACAGCTATTGGTGCACATTGATAGGGCTTGTGCTTTGGGATGGAACCCTGGGCATCTCTCAAATCCTTCCCTTTACACATAAGTGTATCCCTCTGTGCATGATCGATTTTCCAAATCCATCTGTTCCTGTGCCCGTGGCATTATTTAATCAAGAAAATATTTTATCTCATTCTCTCTTTGGTGTGGAAGAAATCCTTCCCTCAAGAGACCAGTGTGCATCAAAAGAAAGGATTTGGGTGCATATGAAAATTGAAAATGCTTCTGTGTCATGATCCATCCATCTCAACTCCAGGATCCCTTTCTAATGATGTGCTGATGTAGGTGTACCCAGGATAAAGGTGTGCATTGTAGCTTTGTTTGAAACCATCCCATCATTTGGGAATTGTTGAAGGTACTATGACCTACCCATATATGTGGAATATTATGAAACAATAAAAAGAATGTGGTAAATTCCTATGTATTAATCATAGACTACATTGCTGAATGTACACTGCAAATCGAAAAATATATATAATTTGTGTATCTATGCACACACAGAAGCACTACAAAAACTCAAAAAGTGCTACCAATGATTAAGGACAGCAAATAGGAAACTTATTGCATGTATGTTTATGTGGGTGGGTTTAGTTTCATCCATCATATTTAAATTATTATGAGACTGTATTAACATTACCACTGAAACAGTTAAAATTTGATTAATGTAATTAAAATCCAAACTCTGACTTTTTTTCTTATTTGAATAATACAGTGAGATATTTGAAAATAGAAACTTGAGAAAGGTTCTATATTCAGTGCTATGCAGAAGGAAGAACACTAGACTGGGAGTTAGGGTGTTTGTGTGACCTTGGGAAAGTCATTCTCCCTCTCTGGATCACTGTTGCTACTCTAGAGAAGGGGCTGGACTTGGTCAGTGGTTTTCTAGCTGTACTTTCCAGTGCCCTGGATTTCCCACAGGGGCATGTGTGTGTGTGTGTGTGTGTGTGGGGTGTGTATGTGTGTGTGTGGGGGGGGGTGTGGAGAGAGAGAGAGAGAGAGAGAGAGAGAGAGAGAGATTTGCAGAGACAGAGAGAGATGGAGAAATAGAGATAAAGAAGGGATAAAGAGGGAGAAGGAGAAGTGGCAGTGCAGGGGACTTCTTTTTTTAAACCTCTTTATTGAAGTATGACTGACACACCAAAGAGAGTATTTCTGGGATCCCATTCAGCTCAGCTATTCTAAGCAGCTAAATGATTGGATAGAAATCATAGTGTGTGTGCTGGGCGGGGGGAGTGGTGGAGGGCACCTGGCTGGGATAGCCCTTACTGGCCACCAGCAGGGACAGTCAGCCTGAGCTCCGTTCGTGGGCCACACACTGGGACCTCCTTGCTGAACTCCAGACACAGGTGTTTCCTTAAGTGGGGCAGACAGATGGGACTGGAGGGCCAGCTGATAAACTCTTCTTAAGACTCTGTGAGCCCCGAGGCTGAGTCAGAAGCTGTCCTGGTCATCTCTGCCTTGAGTTGGTTTCATTGCAAGGAGGGAGGGGCTCCTCTCCTGAGTTTCAGGCCCCTGGAGAAAAGCAGAGGCAAGCAATTGCTTCCCTTCAAACCATCTCCACCAGGCAGCAGAGGAGTAGACATGGTATCCAGCCAGAGGGTGCACGGTGAAGGGCAGCTTCGTCTATAGAATGCAATATAAATTTAGGTATAGCTTCCCCCATTCTTACTGCTTTTACTTTCAAAGGAGGGATAAATCAAGGACAAAAGTCTGCCTGGGCATTACTAGAGATTGCAGTTCCTATCCTAGCTTAACCACTGGGGTGCTGTGTGTTACCCTAAGCAATAATCACAATAATCACAACAACAACAGCTTACATAGTAGCCTCTATGTAAGTGTTTGGCTTTCGTTATCTTCATTTTCTCAGTGACACTTTGAGATGAGTGTTGATGTTCCCATTTCATAGATGGAGAAATCGAGGATCAGAGATGCTAAGAAACTTAGTGTCACTCTGTAAGTGGCAGAGCCAGGAACTGAATTTGATCCCCATGACTTCAAAAGCACTGCTCTCCACCATTCTAAAGTTTTCCTTCTCTGCTGAACTTCAGTTCTGCTTGCTTTGTGTGTGTGTGTGTGTGTGTGTGTGTGTGTGTGTGTGATCATGAGGCTCATTTGGGCCAAATTGTATGACATGTATTATAATGTAGAACTGGAATATGTATTTAATGTCAGATGGAACAGAAGAAACAGCATTTTGTTTTGTTTTGTTAATGTGGAAGGAGATCTTGTATCAGCAATACCAAAACACACCTGTGTTGTGATTTTTGTGATAGGATCACCTCATTATGGGCAGGTGAAATTGTTCATAATTCTCCAACATGGTGCATAAGAATTTTTGCTGCTTTCAAAGTAGAAACATTTTTTTTCCTTTTCTTCAATTATCCCCTTAGGCTACTCTTTCAGCAGGATGGGAAAAGCACATTCAGGGCAGGAGAAGTGAAGGATTCTGCAGTGTGCCTCTCTGGCTGGGGTCTCTGCTCCCAGGAGGAATATCTTCATTCATTTATGGCTCCTCTGGGAATCAGCAGTCTCCATCATCATGTTGCCAGGCAACCAAAGCAACACCTGCATCAGGAGGTTAATAAACCAATCAAGACACTCAGAGGAGAAGCTTTACCTGGTTGTCCTATGAGATTAAAAAGAAGGCACTCTGTGTTTATCCTACAGCCATACCACATTTAGCGTACCTGATCTCTGATATTGAAAGAGGGCTCTGTGGGTCTAATCAGTATCAGAGATGGAGGGAACTCAAGAAACTAGGGACTCTCATTTGGATGATTGAATGGAATCCTGGTTGGATGGATGTGAAATATTCAGGAATCTTCATTTGGCCATCTAAACACTATCTTTGAAGACACGCCATACAAGAACAAGAGTCCACAAATAAAAACAAGAAAAGTGTCCAGTGCCACCCTTTGCCTTATAGAGATTGGCAACATACATTGGTATGATAGAGTCTCGGACAAATTTTGCATTAAATAAACTTGATTTATTTCATGTAGTTTATCCTAGAGACTTCTAAAGTCATTTTACCATGAAAGGTTCTTTCCCAGACATCTATCTATGTAGATTCTACAGACCCATCTTTGGAAAGAGGAGCCACAGGATATGGAGGACTATTAATTGACTGTCTTTTAGAAGTAAAATGGTTAGATTGGTGTTTTAGGACAGTGGGTCTGCCTCTGGGTGGGGGAATTTGACACTAAAACATGTTTGTAGAGGTCAGAGCATTTTCTATGATGTTGTGGTTTTGGCCATCTTGTCTGTCTACCTGCTAGACGCCGAACCCTGCATTGCAGGGAGCACATTTCTTAATCCTTGTCTTCAGAGGGCCCACCTCAAAGGTCAATGCATAGATATTGTTTCTAGGTCTTATACTAGACACTGAGGCCATGCAAGGCAGATGCAGTCCCTGTTTTCATGCAGTTAATAAACCAGCAGGCATTTAGGGGGCCCTTTATAATGTGTTTATGTACTGACTGTTTGACCAGCATAAATAAGACAGAAGAGGGCAAGGACTGGAGAAGGGGCAGGGCCTGGAACCTGTTCTTTGAGCTAGTTCCTTCTGATGTCCAGGGGCCTGCATTTAGGGTTCACTGAGCTGCTGATCAGAGATGGCATCTCTTTGATTGGCCAATGAAGGTCAAAACCCCAACTTTTCTATACCTGTTGTTCCTGGCTCTTATCACTTGGGGCTTTTAAATCACTGCACTCACTGTCTTTGAGTCATCACTCTGCCTCTTCTGGTCTTGCTTTGGTTTTCTAGATTGACCTTGAAGAATCTTTATAGCCCAAACTTGGAAGGGGACCATCTCTTTACGCTGATGGGGTTGCTTGCTTCTGGTTTCTGCCTCTCTCCATTACCGTTCCACACCTGTCACCTGCTCAGGGCATGACACCATATTTCTGGGGCTACAAGAGTGCCTCTCAAGATCTGCTTGAAGACCCCTATGAGAGAAAACACATTGCTGTTTTAATGTAGGCTGTATACACAATAAAGCTCTTCTTTGTTTTTTATATGCAAATTAAAATAAAGAAGACTGCAGAATATTTAAAAAGAGGCCTGGAGATTTTTCTTCATTTTGTCCCAGACAGATTTTTCTGTGGATTTGAAAAAAAAATTTTCCTTGATTGACTACTCTGTGGCAAGTGGAATCAATTTCTCAGTCGGCTGGCGATAGAGAGAATAGATAGTTGTGATGGACAGAACTGGTGGTTCTCAGTGATACTTGAGGTGTCACTCTGAAGTTCGGCTAGTGGACAGAATGGTAATTGTCAAGAATACAAGCAACAATAAATGTTGGTGAAGATATGGGGGGGAAAGGTACACTCATACACTCATACTTCACAGGAAAAGCTTATGAGAAAACGTCACACTCGGGTCACACTTGAGATCTTTTGAATTAAGGTCTTGGAAGTGAAATGTAAGAATGTGTATTTTGAAAACATTCCCTGGAGATGCTGATATGAAGTTTGGCTTGATGGGGGGTGGGATATTGTGGGTGGGTGGGTGGGTGGTAGATCACTTCTCAGCTTGGCCTGATCTCCTGACTGTCTCTACTCCAAATCCAAGCTCAGGCTTGGATTATATGCCAGGCTGCCGTCTATATGTCAAGACACTCTCATCAATTCTTCGGTCTAGCACACAGCAGTGATGTGTGTTCACAGAGCGGCTGTCCAGTACTGGCCTCAGAAGCCCTGGGGCTGGCCTCCGTTGCATCTGCACCCCCAAGAATTTTCGGCACAGATATTTCTGGGCAAAGGAGAAAACCAATTTTTTTTTTCCTGCAGCTGTCTCAAGGGATATACATTTCCTATCATTACATTTTGTAATTTCCCTGATGATGGGAACATCATGTCAACTCTCATCCAATTTAAACAGGTCATCTATTGACTGACCTGTCTCCCCACAGTGGAAAAGGGGTGTGATTAAAGGACTCCTATTTCTGTGCAGGAAGAGATTGAAGGTTTTGTTTTAATCTCTTTAAGCTTGGTACTCAAAATTTGAATAAGCTTCACTGACATTATCTCATTTGCTATCTGTAGCAACCTTTAAGTAGAGTCCAGGGGTTTACCTTTAATAAAGGAGCTTACAAGTCTCAATCCTGCATTGCATGGGGCTGGGGTTCTAATGGTCAATGTGCAAGTGCACAACCCTGGGGCCAGTCTCTGTATATTTCATAGTCATATTTTTTTTAAATCCAATCTAGCAAACAAAAAGAATTTTAAGGGAATTTCAAACAATGCCTGGCTTTCCTGAAGACCAACAACAGGGATTCACTTTATAACCTACAAGAGCTTTCTAGAATTCCTGTTCAGCTTCCCCGCCATTCTCTCACCTCATGAATGGTCTGTAGCCCACTCCTCATGAAATCCTCCACACCATTATTAACTTAAAACCCTTGAAAACTTTTTTTTCAGGGTTGAGGACCAAACTCAGGGCCTTGCACTTGCTAGGCAAGCGCTCTGCTACTGAGCTAAATCCCCAGCACCACGCTTGCAATTTTTAGATTAATTTCTTCTTGTCACATTCTTGGCAGTATTTTGGATTTGTATCCTAAAACCTGAAGAACTGAAAGAGACAAAATGTCACTAATTACTGAAAATGTAAAAAAAAAAAAAAAAAGTTCTTGTAATGGGGATGGGTAAAGGACATGGAAGCCAAGACCATAAACACGCTAGTCAATCCATTCTCCTTTATGAGAATCACCATCAGTACTACAGATCACAGTCCTGCACGCAGAGATTTTAATAGTGTTCCTGTAACCCTCTCACAGTGGCACAAGCTGTCTAGAACGGCTGCCTCTCCTGATTAGAAGCTTCCTTCCTGGGTCTCTCTCCCCTTCCATTTTTAAGCTTTTCCAGACCCATTATCTCCTCATTATGGTGACTCACATTGTGTTTCCAGGCTCTGGACTGATGTCAACTGGCAAGTGGGCAAGCCGTGTGACTTGCTGCATCAGGGGAGGTCTGGCTTAGCAGTGTGAGTGGGGAGAACCCACCTGGGTCTCAGGGCTCCGCCTCCTTCACCTGGACTCTGCCCACATTTGTCTCTTCCATGAAATTCTACCTCCATACATTGGTGTAGCATAGAGCAAAATACTTTTGATGTGAATTCTCTCTCCTACAATTATGACCAAAGTATGAGTCATCACCCAGCAAGAAAGGGCCATGAGTTTTAAAAAAAGAGAGAGAGAAAGAGACCCGGTTCCATGGTAAACAGGCCCACAAAGGAGAAAGCGTTCCCTCTGGGGCTTGTACCTGAGAATTAAGAAAAGGGTCCACTTATCCCAAGAGCCTGGGCTAATTTGTGTGTGGTTCAGCATGTTACTGATCTATCTGACATTTATTGAGCTCTCGGATACTGTTCTCAGTGCTTTACCCCAATTAATACTTTTAATTATCATAATATACTCACAAAATAGTTATTTGTAGTCTTCTAGTTTCACTCATGTGGAATTTCGGGCTCAGAGCACTGAAGGGACTTGCCCCGTCTCTCAGATGGTGAATGGTGGAACCAGGATTTAGACAGGTCATCGTTAGCCCCTGCAGTCAGAACCACCATGAAGCACCTGCTTCTCCATCTTCTAATCCAAGTAGCTAATTCGATTCCTCACCCAGACAGAGTGATCACCATTGTCCATCTCGCTGCAACCTAAAAATTGAAATCTTGGGGAGGGAGGGAGATATGGTAGGTTGCTGGGAGCCATTAGCCAAGTAGGTATGACAATTTCCTTGCCAGCGTACCCCATGTTGCTGACATGTTGCAGCGACATTGAATGTAGGTGACCTTGCTCAAGGACCAAGGCAGATTAGGGTGTTCCCGGTTTTAAGATAATCGTGTTTAGGGCGTTCCCAGTTTAGGTTCCAGGTTTAAGGTTTAAGATTATTCCTGCTGGGAATAGGGCGTATCCTGCTGCCTGAGTTCCCCTTGAGTTCTCACGGGATTCAGACAGTATATTTTGGGAGACAGAAGCCCAGTGGAGGTGAATTTGGGCAGAGAACGTGAATTTGGGCAGAGAACGTGGATTTGGGCAGAGAACGTGGACTTCCCCAGAACGTGATTGTAGACGGCTGGTGTGAGTTCGGGAATAAAGAGTTGCTGTTTGAATCTACAAGCTGTGTGGTGGCTCGTGATTGTGTGCCCAGCCAGACTGCGGCATTTGGTGTCCCGTGCGGGGAACTTCTGAAGCTTAGAGGTAAGTGAAATTTCTCACCCTTGAGGAAGAGAGAAAGAATGGGTGAACATTTCAAAAAACAATGTGTTATCGTTTTGATTTATTTTGTTTTTATTTCAAGTTGCCTGTTCCTAGAACTTTCTCAGGCAAACTGGGGGAAATGGTTGACTCAAGGTTTGAAGTTGTTCGCCTCCGAGGAAGAAAAATTGTTAGAGGAAAGAGGCACCCCAGTAAGACCAAGAGCAGTTAGGACATATGTTGATACAATACAAAAATGTAGCCCATGGCTTTTTAAAAACGAGTTATTAAGTATATCAATGGGACCATCATGGTATCCTGTAGAAGGAGTTTTCTTCAAGAAAGAGATGGCTAGTTCTGTTTACTACATTTGTCTAAGATTTGGTTTTTACAGACATCTGATTAATTTACAAAGCTAAAGTGTTAAAATATCAACCACTAAATATGAAATCAAGTACTCTTTACTTATTAAGTTCCATAAGGTAATATATTTAAACATTATGTGTGTTTTCATAAATTGGTAAATGGAAAAATGTTTAATATTGCTTTGTGTCTGTGTCTTTGCTAAAACAAGGTTACTAAGTGTTAAGATTCTATCATGTGTAATTTATATACAAAGAGTAGAAAAATTTTCAGTTGGGTTTCAATTATAGTATCATAGTATCATAAAAAACATGAAAGTCTTCCATCTTATTAAAGTGGAGTAATTTGTCTAAATCAGAAATTTTATAAGAGTTGTTTCAGAATGTGAATTTATAAAAAGGGTTAACGGTTAAAAAAGAGATAGAAAAAGATTCAAGATGTGGAAATATATTTTAGTATAAAAGGTTAAAGGAAAAAGAAATGTTTCTAGATGAGATAATCTCTGTGTGGTAAAGTAAAAAGTTGTAAAATGCCATTTAAAAAGATTTTGAGGAAACTATACTTACTTTAAAAGCTTGAGAAAGGAAGAAAGAAGAAAAAGGTATTTGTACATGGCAGATTGAGACATTTGGTGTCCCGTGCGGGGAACTTCTGAAGCTTAGAGGTAAGTGAAATTTCTCACCCTTGAGGAAGAGAGAAAGAATGGGTGAACATTTCAAAAAACAATGTGTTATCGTTTTGATTTATTTTGTTTGAGTGCCGCAGTCTGGCTGGGCACACAATCACGAGCCACCACACAGCTTGTAGATTCAAACAGCAACTCTTTATTCCCGAACTCACACCAGCCGTCTACAATCACGTTCTGGGGAAGTCCACGTTCTCTGCCCAAATCCACGTTCTCTGCCCAAATTCACGTTCTCTGCCCAAATTCACCTCCACTGGGCTTCTGTCTCCCAAAATATACTGTCTGAATCCCGTGAGAACTCAAGGGGAACTCAGGCAGCAGGATACGCCCTATTCCCAGCAGGAATAATCTTAAACCTTAAACCTGGAACCTAAACTGGGAACGCCCTAAACACGATTATCTTAAAACCGGGAACACCCTAATCTGCCTTGGTCCTTGAGCAAGGTCACCTACATTCAATGTCGCTGCAACATGTCAGCAACATGGGGTACGCTGGCAAGGAAATTGTCATACCTACTTGGCTAATGGCTCCCAGCAGTAGGTCAGTCGTGACAGAGAAGGGACTGAGATCAGACATTCTTATTCCCAATACTATGGTCTCCTAACATTAGAATAGTTGAAGTATTTCTTTTTCAAAGACAAGGAAAGCCCTTCTGTCTATCTGTAGGGAGATTTCATTAATTCTTCCTTATAAAACATGAATTTCAGCTCCCGTAGGTGACTCAGCCCCCCTTGCTTTGTTTCCTGCCTGCCTCTATTCCACACTGTGGGGAGACAAACTTCATTACCCTCCGCAATGTCTCAGTGAGCATCCTCATCATTCAGATGAGGTGGCTGAGGCTCAGGAACTACCGATTTCCCATGATCACATAGCTAGTCAGTGGTAGAAACTGAGTGTTGGAAGGATCTTAGAGGAGAGGGACTTATGGTGAACCTTATTTACATCGATAGAGACTTCCTTGAAAAGCTTTGTATCATATAATAAATATGGACATTGGTGGTCAAGCCTGTAAGTCTGTAGCCCCTCACAATGTCACAGTCTTTCACTTTCAAAGATACCCCTCCTAGCTGCTTCAGTTGGGGAGGACTTGAGGAGCCTGGCAAGTGGAAAGTTTTCCTTCCTCAAGCCCTGGGGACTCTCCACCTAGCAAACATCTTCCAGACAAGATGATATCATCCAGATTAGACATGTCCTTAGAGGATGATAACACGTTACTGAGCATGAGTCACCTTCTTCTGGATATCAGGACGAGGCAGTATCAAATCTAATAAACACTGATAGGCCGGAAAGAATTCTAATGTATTCAATGAGGTCAAAGAAATTCAGTGTCTAAGGCAGAGAGCTGATGAGTTAGACCTGTGTCTCCTCTAACTAACCTTGGAGCTTATCTTTAACCTATAGAAGACAGGCAGGAAGTGAGAAATAATAAATAAAAACACTAGGAAATATATCTCCCTGACTAGATGAGGGATTTCTCTGGAACTTAAATCAAACTACTTAAAATATTCCTTCCTTCCAATCTAAGGAATTGCCAGAATAGACTACACTTATGTCCCTGAAGGTTCATACAAAGCATGGTGACTACATACTTGAAATGGGATTCACTATAAATAGACCAAATTGTAGGAATTTAGTTGTTGACTTCATCTATGTGGCTTTGTGGATATTTTGGACTCATATTTGGTAGTTTCTAGGGTTCTTCTTAGGATTTTTTTTTTTTTTTTTGCACACTGAGTTGGTGTGTGTATATGTGTGTGTTCTGAAGCACCAGATCTTCATGAATTCTGAAAGGAAAACTTCAGATATGGTCTAGGGTCCTTGGGATTCGTCAGCTGTCCATGGTGCTGAATCATAGGGGTTAAATGTAGCTGCTTCCAGCTGGGGAAGAGGTAAAAAAAATATAGCAAAGATCCCGAGACCTAAAAAATATTGTTGAACTATGTGGCTCAGAGTAAAATGACTATAGACATGCTTAGAAAATGGTTTTCCTATGGAAATCATAAACTTTATGAGAGAGAGACCCTGCTTCTCTACTTTAGCATTGTGTCTCAAGAGCTGGAATGTGACTTGGCCCAGAGTATATTCTATTTTGAGTGGAGAGGAATTCAGACATCATTCTCAAAGAAGGTAACATATTTAATATTCAAGAGGCAGTCTGTGGAGTCAGATCACCAGAGTTGCTAGTCTGGTTGTACCATTCACTACCTGTGTGACCCTGGAAGTCATTTCACTTCTACCCACGAGACTCTCAGAGAATTGCTTCAAGGATCCAGGAGGTAATATAAAAAATTCTTAAAATCAAACCCACAATGTTGAAAGTATTATGTGTTATTGTTATTAGTATTATTCCTCCCTTCCATCTGTTTTGTTAAGATTTTTGAAAAATACACACAAGTTATATAATAATCATTAAAATTTGTTGCATACTTATTATGTATCAGATATATTAATTTACTAATTCCCTACAGAAGTCATGATCTACATACTATTATGTTCATTATAAAGTGATGAAATTCATAGACACAAGGCACAAAGGAACTCCCCAGGGTAACACAGTAATTTGAGAATTCAGATTTAAACCTATTTTGTCTATTCTGGGCCTTCATTTTGATTTATTAAGGTCTAAAAAAGACTGATAAAAAAATTAGACAATACTTTGCTGCTCTTTGGTATTTTATGTTCCCCAGTGTTGGTAACATAGGGAGCAGCCTGGATATGGAGGGACCCTTTTCAGTAGGTAATAAGGTGGTGGCTTAAAGAGAATTTGCAAACCCAAAGAATAGTTACATTAAAAATCTTTCTTCAATATTGAATCATAAAATCCTCACATAAAACAAGATGAATTTCCAACATTTTTCTCTTTTTCTCTTGAGGGATAGAAAGGTAAGGAATAAATATTCCTTTCCCCAGTTAGTACAGTTAGCATGCAGATCCTAAATGTACATTGTTTATATTTTACCTGTTTATCTTGACCCAGAGATTAAAGCATTTTGTGTTTTTTTGATTTCCTGTCCTCACCCATAATCTGATTATTAAAATAACTTTGCTAATCCATTTAAGTTCATTGAGTCACTGAGTTTGAATATCAAACATTCTTCACTTGGTATTCCACTCATGCACTGAATATAATAATCCATAGTTCATGTCCCATGAAGATGAATAAATTTACTCACCATTGTTGGGTTTCCCTTTCCTTTCAAAACTAGATTTCTTTTCAAAGAAATCAGAATTGCATGTGCTATTTGCAATTTTCAGTAGAAGGCTAGAATAAAGAAGAAATAATAAAGGCTATTATTATTGTCCCAGAAAATAGCCGATAATGGTGTTTTCTCAGGGTTATTTCTTTCCCCCTAGTTTTGATTGCTTTACCTCCATCCACTTGAATAGGAGAAATGTTAATCACATGCTGAGAGCTGTTGGGCATGGACTAAATTATCTGGATTATTGCAGCTATACAGACAAATTAGTCTACTCCTCTCTGTCTGCCAAGTTGTCATAATTTAGCCATATTCATATGAGGCTCTTTTCACATTATTCAGTGATATTATGTCAGTGGTAGGCATAGCTATAATACATTTTCTCTGAAAAATATGCCAGGATACTCAGACAATAGGAGCTAATATTTATTGAGCATTTACTCCATGTGTCAAGACTCAGGCTAGGTTCTTTGTTACATTGTTTCATTTTCACATTTCATTACATTGTTATATTGTTTAATGATCACATTACATTGTATTCTATTGTCCCCATTTTTAGATGAATGAACTGAGGCATGAAAAAATGAATTCACATGACTAGTCATAACTGTTAGTATGAAAATTACTGGGATTTGAAACAAGGAAATCGGACTCCAGAGCCAATGTACTCTGTCACTACATTTGTGTACTCACATCTCTTGAATCCTTACTAATCAATTTACTAAAATAGACACTTAATCAACTTAATAACACCAGATACTTTCTAAACATGTTATTTTCATAAACCCATTGAATTCTCATGAGAGAATTCAATTCAGTGAATTAGTCAGGCTCAGCTAAGTTATGCTGTGATAACAACAACAACAACAACAACAAAAAAAAACTACTAAATTTCAGAAAAGAAAGTGATCACATTAGATAAGATGATAGCACCTTCTGGTCACATGTAGTATCATAATCTAACTCTACTGCACTCTGCCTATGACACCTATCCAGGCTTGTTTCTCACTCATTTTCTATATTTATTATTGGTCCATAGGAATTCTGATGCATGTTTTCTTTACCCCAGGATCCAGGGCAATAGAATGAACACCATTTGCAATATTTCAGATTGTATGTCAGGAAAGAGAAAAAGATTGCACTTTGACTCTTAAAAGCTTCCACATGGAAATGACCCCACCACTTGAGCTCACGTTTCATAGCCATACCTGACTTCAGGAGGGGCATGGAAGAAGAACCAGAATATTGATGAACAGTGCTAATGACTGTCAATTACCTATCACATGTATATGGATGTTACACTTATGATTAGCATTTCACAGATGAGGGAAAAATGAAAAAGAGGCTAAGTAAGTTGACCAAAATTAATGGTTTATAAATGGCAAAGCTGGAATTTGAACTTAGATGTTCAGCTCTGGAGATTGCTCCTAAACCTGTTCAGAAACCTGAATTTTTCCAGGTTTCAGTTTCCCCAACTATAAAATGAGAAAATCAACCTTTCTTCTACAGCCCACAGAGATGCATTTATAAGTCATCCATCCATCCATCCATACACCCATCCACCTATCCATCTATTCATCCATCCATTATTGCAGTAATTGGTACACCTCCTATATACCAATTATTATTCTAATTGTGAATCAGTGGTGAATAAGACTAAATTTCTACACTCTTTGAGGGTCCAGTCTTCCATGGCCCATAAATAAGGGAATGAATCCAGGAAGACAATTAGCATAAATACTCTGAGTGCAATAAAACAGAGATTTTGCTAAATACTGACTTTTGTTCACCATCCCTAGAATTCATACATTAAAGTCCTAACCCCCAAGATGTGGTATGAGGAGGTGGGGCTTTGGGGAGATAGTTTGGGTTAGATCAGGCCATAAGGGTAGGGCACTTATGATGGGGTCAGTGACTTCACAAGAAAAGGAAGAGAGAGGTCAACCTGTATCTGGTATGTGAAGGCACAGTGAGAAGTGTCTCTCTCCAAGCCAGAGGAGAGCTCTGTGAAGATGGGGCGAGGGCAGAGGAGATTCTTGGCAGGTTTGATGAGCAGAGAGGACTGAGGTGACTAGAATACAGTGGATGGGGAGAAGAGGGTAGGCAATGGGGGTGTGTGGAGGGCTGGGATCAGATCATAAAAGGACAATACATCCCAGGGATTTTAAAGAGCCCTTTAAGAATCTGCCTGAAACCTTGCATGCACTCACTAAAAAAAGCCATGTCTGGCAATATTTTGCATGTCTGGCTACATGGGTAATATCAGAAGCTTTGTGGCTACCAACTCTCCAAACCCTGGATCAGGATCTATAAAGACACTGAACACTACACAGAGAAAGGGAAGGAGAAAGAAACTGCCATGACTTGTAAGCTCTCTGTGTGCTGGAAACCACCAGTGATTATTTATTTCATGTACTTAATAATCTTGTTTTACAAATGATGAAACCCAGATCCAGGGAGGCTGATCAACACACTTTAGGCTACATGGGTAAGAAGTAACAGAGAATTTGAATCAAGATGGGCTTCACTCCATAGATATCATTATTTTTAGGTAAGGAGCTAGTTTCACTCTCCGAGTGCTTTGTTATTATTACTGGAAGGGTCTGTGTTTTCAATCTGCCCAGGAAGCATCCATTTCCTTTTTACTAGTTCTAGTTGAACAGCAAACAGCTCAGACTCCAAGTTTCCCTTTCTCCACTGCCGCACTGATCACAGCGCCAGGCTTCATTGCTCCCCGTAGAGTGGTGAAACGCAATCCGGATGCCACTAGCTATTAAGGCAGCATCAGCCCTGCCCACATGTGCTTCCTCTGTGTGGCTGCCAGTGGATCTGCTCCAAGGCTTGCACAGCGGTTTCCTATTCTGCTCAAAGGAGTCATTTGCTAATAATCATCTTTCTTAATTAGGGATCTAATGTATTGCAGCTGATCTCTGAATGAGCGGAAGATGGAGACCTGGAAAGAAGATGTGGTCATTCATTTCAAGGTAATCAGCTTTGAAGCTGCTTGTCAACTGAGATTGATTTCCTTGTGCCTGGAAAACCTCTTGAGGGAGGCTTCTGATCTCCGCAGCCTGAGCAATCTATGCATTTACTTATTCGCTCAAAGCTCGAGGCCAGGAAATGGCCCATAATGCGATGAGCAAAGAACCACCTTCTCTAAAATCCACATGCATGAGAATGACTAGAGGGAGCTTCCTACACCAAAATGAAGGAGAAATAGATGGCAAAAATAAGTTCAAAAACCACTTGCTCTCCATTTCTCTGCCCTGATAGCCTTATGCAGAAGCTAATACTGATTACTTCCTTTTATGAATGAAGGAATTAAGCACAGCAAGTAAATATATGAGCTGAGAATTCAAACCCATGTTGACCTGGATCTAAAGTTTCTTATTCTTCTATTATACTAGGTTGACTCATTTTTTTTTTTTTAGATATGCGTTTATCTATCTCCTTTGACTTTCTACTTGCTATAATTTTTAAGCCAGTTAAATCGGCATCATTCAGAGACAAAGATTGCCTACAGGTGGAATTTGCTGTCCTCAGGTGTCATATCCAGGTAGTTACACAATGCAGCAGAGCCAGACTACAATACTATATGATGTCAGCAGGTGTCGCCATCTTATCTAGTGTGATTACTCCCCACCCCCAAAGTCTTAACTGAGCACCTGCTACATGAAAGATTCTATCATGGGTAGTAGGAATGCAGTTAGGAGAAAGACAAGAGTCTTTATTTCATTAGCTTACATATCACTGGGAAGGTCTGAACCCTTAATCACATAAATATATAACATGTATCACATTGCAACTAGAGAAATAAGTTCTGAAATTGAAGACTGCAGACCCTGTGAAATTCATCTATAGCGTGAATTTCAAGCATCGTATATGAGGAAGGCCTGAATGCAGTCGTATGAAACCCACTGTCAAGGAATTTAAGAAGTCATCTCTCAAAAAAGTCCCTACCACTGACTCTGTTCAACCAACCACTGAAAATGAGCAGGCCGCCCCTCCCCTAATGAATTAGACTGGGAAAGGGACACCTGGCAGCACCAGTGTCTGTGGGTCTCCTAGGTGTCCTTCTACACCACCACCAGAGAATAACAGCCAATCTCAACAGGATCTGGGTCCTTCCTGGTCCAACTAAGTTCCCAAACTTTAAACCCTACCACACCAGAACTGGTTTTTATTCCACATGGTACAGTATACTATTTCACCCCAACAGACTCAGTAATAGTGACCACTCCATTAGAGAGTCATTTTTATTTATTTTCTCATTTATTTAACCCCTACTTCCCTTTTAAGGCCAAAACCAATCACCACCATCTCCAAGAACTTGTCCTTATTATCCCCAATCTGAGTCAGATGCTCTCTCTGACATTACTTCCACATTTTTTGGAGTCTATCTCTTGACTTCCACATCATTTTACAACGCGCTGTTCCAGGGTTTAGTTTTCTGCTGGAGGGAATGATCGAGGTCTCATTCATCTTTATATCCTCATCACCTAACATGGTGCTGACTAATAAAAGCATGGTGTGAACCACATTCAGAATTTTAAATTTTCTAGTAGCCAAATTAAAAAGCAAAAAGAAATAGATAATTTTCATAATGTATTTTATATAACTCAATATATCTAAATATTACCATTTCAGCATGTAACTAATATAGATAATTATGAATGAGATCTTACTTGTTTTACTATACAAACTCCTCCAAATCTGGTGGATATTTTACACTTTTTAGCACATGTTAATTTGGAAGCTAAATTTTTATTGGAAATATTTCACTCATATTTACATTTCATAAAATGTGTTCTCAAGAAAAGTAGAATTACATGCCCAAACTCCTTCTAAAAACGGAGTTAAACACTGACATCATTTTTATTTAATATTCAACTCCATGTTGACAAAACTGGCTCATCAATTTTAAAGCAATTAATTTGGTTTTAAAGCCAAAGCCTATGCATTTGGAAACTATGTGTGTCCATAGAAAATTCACTGACTATAGGGTCAATTCAGGAGTAATACTGGGTTCAAAATGGCAGTGCATCCATTGAAAAGAACTTTAAGTTTACTAATATCAATAAGATAGTATTCAAATTCTTCTGTTTTTGTCGCTTTTTTGCTACTGCAACTGAAAGACCCAACCGGAACAACTGTAGAGGAGGAAAGGTTTATTTAGGGGCTCATGGTTTCAGAGGTCTCAGTCCATAAGAGACTCCATTCTTTGGGGCTTGAGATGAGGCAGGACATCATGGTGGAAGAGTGCGGCAGAGGGAAGCAGCTCACATGTGGATCAGAAAGAGAGAGACTCCACTCTCCAGATACAAAATATAGACACCAAAGGCATGCCTCAATGACCCACTTCCTCCAGCCACACCCCACCTGCCTCCAGTTACCACTCGGTTAATCCCACCAGGGATTAATTCACTGATTAGGTGAAGACTATAACCCAGTCATTTCTCCTCTAAAGCTTCTTGCATTTTCTCACATATGAGCTTTGGGAGGACACCACATCTAAACCGTAACATCTTCTCATGGTTTTTGTAGTCAAACATCCATAATGATTTCAATTACAATCTTCTGCATGTTGATTCACATTGAATGAATATGTACCATCATTGTTATTGATTTTTATAATGGAATTTTTAATTTCAGAAAATTCTCATAGTGGTCTTGCTGGGTCATAAATTTTTCCTTTCCACAAAACTTCAAATTTAGCTTGTTTATATGTAGTGTGATATTGGCTAGGAAATGTAAATCAACTGCCTTTTTTTTTTTTTTTGGCCTTCTTTAATTTAGTGAATTTTCTTTCAAGAATATCTTGAGTTGGAATTAACATTACAATAATTTTTTAATCAAACTGTCAACTGATGAAAACTGGGTAAAACCCATAAAATAATTCACTGAATTGTCTTTTACTGTGTTCCATAGATCAATAAATAGGCAATAATTCATGGATTTACACCTATGTACTAAAGAGTGTTGACAAATGTTCAAATGACACCTTTCATAAAATAAGAATAAGAAAACAAATAATGCCAATAGATATCATACAGTAATAATCATAGTATTGGTCTGTTGTTTAAAATTCCAATAAATCTGGATTTTTAAAACATCTAAACTTCTAGGGTCGTCAGAGATATACCCTAATAGAGACTTTTAAACTTAACATCTAAGTAAAACTCTTCTTTGATATATGTAGAATATGTTTATATTTTAGACCAGGAACTGACAACGTGCTTATAAATTTGTAAAGCATTTTGAAACAACATATATCCTTAAGTATTAATTGTGCAACATCTCTGTTATTTTTAAACCTATTTTAAATTGAAATAAAGTGCTTTCAATTTTTCATATTTTGTAACAATAACAAAGGTTATTGTTAAAAAGGTCTCATATTATGTTGGCAGTTTTTTTGGTGTCTTAATTTCTAGTTTTTTAAATATTATTTTTAGTTTTCAATTCCTAATGAGATTTCCTTAGTACAAACAATAATTAATTTTACTATCACTATATCAAAAAATATTCTCTGTCTCTCTGTGTGTATCTATGAGAATCTAATATCTTTAGTAGCTACCCCAAATTGCAAGCTCAGATTCTGTGAAGTTATTTAAAAGTTTTGGTTGATGTTCAATGCCAATGTCAGGTGACTAATTTAGTCAATTATTTTTAACTGTTAATAAAGAACTTATCAAATTCACTAAATATTGGCTTTAAATATCTGTTATCATTTTTTTTACAATCTTCTTTTGTGGAAGAAAATTGCAATTGCTACTGGTTGTAAAGTTTACAATATGCTTTTTCCCCCCAGTCTGTCCATCATTTTGATCATAATATTAGTTTCTGCATCTCCACTCAGTTATGCATGTGTAGACTGTCTTCATTTGAAGTGGAAAAAAAAATTTGACCATAAATATTTTTTACACTAAAAATAGTTTAATTGTATTGTAATCAAAAGAAGACTACATACTTCAATTTAATTACCAATTACAATTTACATGGTTATCACAGTAATTGGGATTGTCAGCATAACTATTCAAAGATACACATTACATTGTTATATTGTTATGCAGAAAAGAAATTCTTTAAACTGAATCAATCTGTGGGCAATGACTAGATCAGTGATGTGTTAAGACAGGATGATGGGAATCATACGTGTACTGAGCAGTCATATTACTATACAACTGCATTATCTCACACAATTCAAAGGCCAAAGTGAAACTGAGTTCTACCAAAATAAAAGAGTTGTTTAATGGAAAAATAGTTTGCACAGTTTCTGCTTTAAAATTTAAATTTAAATTAATAAATTCATTTAAATTTAAATTAATAAATTCACTGAAGTGTGACAATAGTCTCGTGTCAGTTGCTCCAGTGCCACACGTGGCCAGTGGCTGCCATTCTGGACAGCACTGGCCTAACACATTGTATACAGTCAACAAATGAAGCCTGATGTGTACTTTTTCCTAACTTTGCATCTGCACCCTGGAAGTGAAAACCTAGACAGAGTTGCATGAGGCTCAACTCCTCTCTGATCTCCTATCAGTGACTCAGAGACAATAGTCAATTTCTGATAGACAGGGGGCTACCAGAGGTTGGAATGCTAGTCGAAGCGGCATGGTGTCCTGGGGAAAAGCCTTGGACCTTGGGCCAAGGGACTGGGTTTGGAGTCTCCAGTCAGAGCTCATTAGCTGTGTGTGCTAGAATTCCCTTGTTTAAAAGAGACTGCTTATGAGACTTCACACATTTGCTATGAAGATCAAATAAAAATATTTCTATTTGTAAGTTTTAAAACACAGTCCAAATGCTCGTGTTTTTATCTAGTCTGTGCCAGTAGCAAAGTTGTCTCGGGCTGAATGCCACACCATTCAGAAAGTACCCATGTCACAGGAAGCAGATGCCTTTGTATAGAGTCAGGATAGACCACGTCACTGGAAGAACAGGTGTGAGCACAGTCAATACCAGAAAGATGTCTGACTAGGGGTTGATCACAGTTACACATGCAATTCAGAGTCTAGCACTTAAACGTTGTCTTTTGTTTTTGTTTTTGTTTTTTCAGGCAGCAGAATTTAATAGGTAAGACTGTGGGCTTGAGATTCACATTACCTGCTTTGAAGCCCCAGCTGTTAGGAGCTCTATATTTAGGATTTAGCAGTCATATAAATGTGCACAGTATTGAACTTGTCACACCTTATTTTTCTCATCTGTAAAATGGGGCTAACCATGGGTCCTATCTCCTAGGGTTGATTAGACAGTGAGATATAATTCTGTTAAAGTGTTTAAAGAGTGCCTGGTGTTGATAAGTTCTCAATAGAAGGTTAGTGATTTCTATCATCCAGGCTTCCGGGAACTTCCTTCTTTTTATCATTCCTCTGTTTCTACCTCCTCACGAATCCGTCTGTCCATTGTCACCTAGGAAATCACAGCTGCTGAGCTCCAGCTTGTCCCTGGAGGAGCCAATTCGTCTTCCTGTCTCCTCGGGGTGGAAAACCTTGGTTGGCTCTAGCCATCAGATTCCTCTCCCAGATGGCTTTGGATGTGCTATCCTGAGACACAGCTCCAGCCTGTTTACTTAGACTTACCAGAAAGGCTCCTCCCAGGGGGAGTGAGAATGAAAGGAAACTGCATTTCTTTACTCACAAATCTTTCTTGCATACTCATTTCATGACTGTTTATGTGCTGGGGAGTCAACTGGGACCAAAATGGCAAAAAAATATTCCCCGTCCTTCCTCTTAGTGAAGGAAGGTAAACAGAAAATCTCAGCATAATCAACACATTTTTTTTAGTATGTTATGAACTTATAAGCCCCAGGGTAAAAGGGGGATTGGAAGTGGGAGATGTAGGGGTGGCTACATAAGAGAATTCTCAGGGTGTTCTCACTGGGATTAGGATGGAGGGTCCACGGCAAGAGCTCAGGGAGACAACTAGGGGGCCGTCTGGGTGAGGAAGGCAGCCAGCAGAGGGAAAGCCACTGGGGAAGGCCTGAGGTAGGAAGGTGTCTGTCCCACTCAAATCACCGCAAGGAGAACAAGGTGCCTGGAGAGGCCGGAGAGAGACAGGGCCACAGCAGGTAGGGCTTTGTAGGGCACAGCAATGATAATGACTCTTGTTATGGTTTAGATATTAGGTGTCCCCCAAAGCCCTTGTGTGACACATGCAAGAAGATTTAGAGGAGAGATGATTGGGTTATGAGAGCCTTAACCCAATCAGTGAATCAAACCCCCCTGATGGGATTAACTGAGTGGTGACCGGAGGCAGGTGGGGGTGTGGCTGGAGGAGGGGGTCATGGAGGCGGCCTTTGGTGTATATATTTTATATCTGATGTGTGGAGTCTCTTTCCGCTTTCTGATCATCATGTGAGCCGTTTCCCCTGCCACCTTCCACGGCACTCTTCCGCCATGATGTTCTGCCTCACCTTGGACCCCAAGGAACGGAGCCAGCTGCCAATGGACTGAGACCTCTAAAACCGTGAGCCCTCGAATAACCTTTTTCTTCTCTACAATTGTTCTGATCAGGTCTTTTAATCACAGCTGCACAAAAGCTGACTAAACAACTCTTCCAGTGAAACTACATGGAGAAACAGATATCACTGGGAGGTAGGGGTCCTGACTGCATCATTGTTTCAAGACAGATTTGGGCATTAAGAATACAGGCAGACCACCAAGTTAGAGTTTCTGAGCTGTCAGGCTGTAAGGGAATTGAGTTATCTTGCCATCAACCCTTGAGCTCCATTGGCAGCATTGCTACTATACAGTCACTTCCATGTTCTCGGTCACCCTGGTGAGGATGAGGAACTCTCATCTTCCCAAAGAAGTCCCTTTCTATGGCTCTTCCTGGTACAAGAGGCTCCATTTATTGAGCTGACGTCTGTCTGCTTGTCATTACCATCCATCACCTTTACTGCTACCCTGGAGGCTTTCAGAAGCATCATCTCTCTTCCTGATGACAACCTTTCAAATGTTTGAAGATAGCAGCCACATCCCTGGAGCTTTCTCTTCCCCAGTGTATCAGTTCCGGTTCCTTCTATCATTTCTCCTACGACAATTATACCCAGCCTCAGATCCCTCTCTGCTGTCTGTGCTCCAGGTCTGTTTATTTGGAGACCAGAAGGGAGCCCAGATGAGCCTGGCTAGGAAAGACCAGGCCAGAGCCATCCCAGCCCTGCTCTGGGCCAGATTCCAGGCAGGAGTGTGGTAGAGGAGAAAGGCTTTGGAATCAGATAGTCAAGGGCTCAGATTCCAGCTCTGCCCCTTTAACATTGTAGGAAGAATGATTTAGTCTTTCTGAACTTGTCTTTCATTGTCTGAAATGACAATGATAATATCAGCCTGGGAGAGTTGAGTGGTCTGATGTGTTTGCCGTTGCTTGGCACCCTGTACAAGTTCAAATCAATTTCTTTATTTCCCCTGATGTGCCTCTGCAGTCCTCAGCTCACCCTGAGTCCTGGGCTTTAAATAGAAAGTCCAGTGTATCTGATAAGAGTGCTCCTGACTAATTCAGGACCTTCCTGGCAGAGAGTTTAGGAACATGGGGGTCCAGCTGGGACATGGTCCACTATGGTAGCTGGATCCTGCTACCACTTGACACCGTGAGGGTTTACTCTCATATTTAGAGAGAATAAATCTATAGTTTCCTAATGGTTTAAGACTCAGACTTTGGCTCACCGTCACAACAGTCCTGTGAGCCAGGTCCTAGATTCTGTCCTCTCACTTATAAAGATAGGAGGCTGGAGAGGTAACATGACTTGTTCAAGGTCACGTGTCTAGTGCAGCAACTGTCCCAACACTTGGTAGCTTAAAATAATGAACATTTACTAGTTCATGCTTCTGTGGATTGGCAATTTAACATGAGATCCTCGGGGGCAGTTCTTAAGAGGGTCACAAGTGGCACCTTCCTACAGCTGCAATCAGCTGATGGATCAGGGAGGGCTGGTCATTCCCTTATCTTTCTGTTAGTGCTGGCTGTGAGCTGGGGGACTGGAGGTCTCTGAGCCCTGTGTCTCCAGGAGATGAACCTGGGCTTATTCACACAGGTAAGTGTGGCAGAGTTTCCAAGAACCTCCAGAGTGAGAAATCACGTTCAATGGTTACTCAATCTTGGATCCTGCAAAGCACTGGTCAAGGTTATAGTCAAAGAGCAAAGAAGTAACCTCCACCTCTGCAAGATCACTTTCCAAAGGAGCAAGAATACAGTGTAACAAAAATTGTGTCTCATTTTACAATCAGGGACACTACTGAGTAGAACTATGGGAGAGGAGCTGGAGATTATTCAGTCTCCTGTTGTTTAGTGAGAGATCTAAGAATGATTCAAATAATGGTCAATGTCTTTTTAAAAATCACTCATTGTATTATAATCACAATTCTGCATTATGTGTGTGACACATTACATGTTGACAAACACGTTGGTGTCCTAATTTGCTGACAGAAATGTCAATAAGGACTGATAAGGAATAGGGAACAGGAGAAATACAAGCTGAGAGGTGGCTTCAGGGGTTCATCTATCTCAATTTAAGCTAGTAAGCTTTTATTGAGCATCTCCTCAGTGCTAGGTTCAAAGTGTTCATAAAGCACATGAATACCAAGGTGACTAGGTCCTGATCTAATTGCTCAAGGAGTCTCAGAAGTCTAGTGAAAGAGATAAATATGCAACAAAACCTAATTATAATGCAGTGGGAAAAGTTCTAGAGAGGTTTCCTGTAAAGTGTTTTGGGAAGCACACAGGAATAATTAACTCTATCTTCTAAGGAGCATTGAGAAACAGCTACAGAGAGAAGGTGCTGGTGGCAGATGATATTTTACCTACACAAAGGCATTGAGGCATCAACCTGCATGGGATATTCTGGGAATAACAGGAGAATAGGAGAATGAAGGGTGGGGATGAGGACCAGTGTCAGAGATGGAGACTGGAAAGTTATAAGTGACTTTGAATATCATGATAAAGAATCTAAAATCCAACCTGAAATTTTTCATGCCCTTGTATCTTGTTCTTGGTGAGTGGAGCTGTCTCTTTCTCTGATTCCTGGTTTCGTGTCCAAAGCTGCTTTCCTCTGTCACCCTCCTCTGCCTTACCTCCAGCCCCGAGGAAGGGAGTCCATCATCCAAAGACTGAGACCTCTAAAATTGTAAGCTCCCCAAATAAACTTTTGCTCCTATAATTGTTCTTGTCATGTCTTTTAGTAGCAGTGAAAAAGCGAATTAAAACTGAAATTTTATGGGATGATATGGAAGATTTTAACGTGGCAGGGAGGAGGACAGAGAGATGGATTTTGTATCTATAAAGCAGAAATATTGCAGACCAGGATTAGAATGGGAAAAACAGAGATGGGTGAAAAATCAGGTGGCTATTGCCAAGGAAGAGATGATGATTCAAGGAATTACAGTCAGGACTGGAAAAGAGGGGATAAATTCTGAAACCATTTTACGGGACGTTTTAGTCAGCTTTTCCATCACCATGACCAAAATACCCAACAAGAACAACTCAGAGGAGGGAAAGTTTATTTGGGGTTCACAGTTTCAGAGCTCTCAGTCGACAGACCGCCAACTCCATGGCTCTGGGCCCAGAGTGAGGCCACAGATCATGGGGGAAATTCACAGAGAAGGAGAGATGCTCAGCTCATGGTGGGATCAGGAGACAGAGAGAGGGGATGGGTAAAGGGTCAGTGAGCAGATGCATACCTCCAGGGCACACCCCCAGGGACCCACTTCCTCCAGCCATACCCCACCTGCCTGCAGTCATCACCCATCCAGGCCTTTCAGACAAGGATGGCCCAATTAGGTTATCGCTCTCATACTCTAATCATTTTCTTGTATTAACACAGGAGCTTTGGGGAGATACCTCATATCCAAACCATAGCATCATACCCCTGTACCCTAAAATATCATGTCCATCTCACAATGAAAAATATATTTAGTCCATCTCCAAGAGTCCCATAGTCTAATCAGTTTCAGCATTGCCCCAAAATACGAGTTCAAAGTCTCCTCTGAAACTCAAGGCAAGCTCTCAGTATGAGCCCCTATAAAAAGCCAAAAGCAGATACTAAAGATGGCGGCGAGGGGAGTGCATTGCCCCCGTGTGCTGCTTCACTGTGTGGGAGTATGACAAGTCAGGACGGCTAAAGGATATCTTGTTAGGAATTTCCAGCAATAGTGGGGTGCTCCGGAACCTGGAGGAAGGATTTCCATCGCACGAGGATCAGCTACGGGGACTCAAACGCGAGAGGTTTGTCGCACTGCTTATTCAGCAAATCGGCCCGAGGCTAGAATCTGCAGCGTGCGCTGGGATAGAGACGCAGGGTTACAGCGCTGCAGTTTCTGCCAGCCGCGCAAGCACCGTACTCAGGGCTGAATTCTGGGTTCGAGACGGGGGAAGGAAGCGGTCCATCTCGGTTCTCCACACCGGTCAGACCACAGAGGAGGCCAGCAGCCACCATGTTGGTAAACTGACGTCACCACCGCTGTTTTCGACTGACCGCAGCTCATTCAGCCATAGAACAGGTAATTTCAGGCTGCAATTCGCCTGCGGCTTGCAGACAGATTGCTAGGGCTCAGCGCCTGGGTGCTTCTTAGAACCTGACCTTATCGGAGTGAATACCCAGCGCGGAGCGGCTGCTGAGCCCGCGGAGGCTGCTTCTTGGACCCTGCGCCTACCAGAGCATACAACAAGCACTAAGCAGCCGAATTACGGCTCCCGGAACTGAGCCCGCGGGGACTGCTTCTTGGAGCTTACATTTATAGGAGCTTACACCGAGCACGGAGTGGCCGAGTTCCAGCTCCCGGAACTTCCCTGGCCCGGGGCTAGGAGCCCGCGGAAACTGCTTCTCGGTCCGGGTCCTGCTGAGGGCCGGTCAGGACTCACCCGGTGCTTTGGTTGCCCGGCAAGGGGAACGAAATGCTGCCATTCGCATAGGATACCAACATGGCAGAGATCTGATGTCTGCAGAAAGCGGCGGAGGAGGGAACTTCATCAATACCAGTGGTGACATAAGCAGTTGGTCTCCTGGTAGGGGGGGTGAGGCACAGTCACCCGAGTCTCCTCAATTTGTCGTCGAGCCAGAGGGAAGGAGCCGGGCCGCCGCCAGCGCCCGGAGCAGGCCCAGCGGCTTGCCAGCGTGGTGACCGCGTGACCCCAATTGGAGAGGGGGCGGAGCGGAGCCGCCACCCGCAACCGCAAGGTGGGCAGACCCGAGACCCAGTGGTACATGGGCGTGGTAGGAGGGGCAGGGCAGAGCCGCGGTTCGCGCTGTGACGAATGAGCGTGCAAGGTAAACAGACCTGTGACAGCCTGGCGGGTCAGGCCCAGTGGCCTGCCAGTGTGGTACACACGTCACCCCAACTGGAGTAGGGGCAGAGCAGATCCTTCTCCCACGCCCGGATCAGGCCCTGCCGGTGTGGTGGTCACGTGACCCCAATCGGGGGCGGAGCAGAACCGCCACCCGTGCCCGCAGGGTGAGCAGACCAGTGATCAACCTGTAGATCAGGCCCAGGGGTCCGCAGGCGTGCTAGGAGGGGCAGGGCAGATCCGCCGCCCGCGCCTCCAAGGTAGGCAGACCTACAACAGACCTGCGGATCAGGCCCAGGAGCCTGCCGGCATGGTACAAACACCACCCTAATTGGAGTAGTGGCAGAGCAGAGTCGCCGCCCGTGCCAGGAACAGGCCCAGTGTCCTGCAGGCGGGGTAGTCACGACACCCCAATTGGAGTAGGGGCAGAGCAGAGCCTCCACCCGTGGCCGAAAGGTGGGCAGATCTGCGACCGACCAGCGGGACAGGCCCAGTGGCCTGCCGGTACGACAGACACGTCACCCCATTTGCAGTAGGGGCAGAGTAGAGCCACCGCCCGCGCCTGCAGGGTAGGCAAACCTGCAACCGACCGGCGGATCAGGCCCAGTGGCCTGCCGGCGTGGTACACTCGTCACCCCAATTGGAGTAGGGGCAGAACAGAGCCGCCGCCAGCTCCCAGAACAGGCCCAGTGACCTGCCGGCGTGGTAGCCACGACACCCCAATTGGAATAAGAAGAGAGCAGAGCCGCCGCCCGCACCTGCAGGAAAGATACGCAAGCAGTATGAAAAGACAAGGAAAGAAAGGACCACAAGCAATGCAGGTCAACGCAACTTTAGAAGAGGTAACAGCTGCAGCAGATGGAATGTCAGATAAAGAATTCAGGATATACATGCTTCAGATGATCTGGAGTATCAAGGAAGACATTAAACAGCAAAATCAGACAATGAAAGATCACTTCGACAACGAATTACGCAAACAAATCCAGGAAGCAAAGGATCAACTATACAGGGAGATAGAGGTTATAAAAAACAAACAAACAGAAATCCTAGAAATGCAGGAAGCAATAAACCAACTTAAAAACTCAATGGAGAATACTACCAGCAGAGTAGAACACTTAGAAGATAGAACATCAGACAATGAAGACAAAGTATTTCAACTGGAAAAGAACATAGACAGCTCAGCAAGACTGTTAAGAAACCATGAGCAGAACATCCAAGAAATATGGGATAACATTAAGAGACCAAATTTAAGAGTCATTGGGATACAGGAAGGTACAGAGCTCCAAACCAAAGGAATGAGAAGTCTATTCAATGAAATAATACAAGAAAACTTCCCAGACTTGAAGAATGAGACAGAATCCCAAATCCTAGAAGCCTACAGGACGCCGAATGTGCAAAATCATAAGAGATCCACACCTAGACACATTATAATGAAGATGCCCAACATACAGAATAAGGAGAGAATTTTAAAAGCTACAAGAGAAAGGAAGCAGATTACATTTAGGGGTAAGCCAATCAGGATAACAGCTGATCTGTCAACACAGACTCTGAAAGCTAGAAGATCCTGGAATAACATATTTCAAACACTGAAAGAAAATGGGTTCCAACCAAGAATTGTGTATCCAGCGAAATTAAGCTTCAGGATGGAAGATGAAATTAAAACCTTCCACGATAAACAAAAGTTTAAAGAATTCGCAGCTAGAAAACCATCTCTTCAAAACATCCTCGCCAAAGCATTACAGGAAGAGGAAATGGAAAATAACAATGAAAACCAACAGTGGGAGGTAGGACAGTAAAGGGGGGGGATAATCAAAGAGGAAAACAAACCATGTTTAGTAACAGAAATAAACAAATATGGCTGGAAGAACAACCCATATCTCAATAATAACCCTAAATGTTAATGGCTTAAACTCACCAATTAAGAGACACAGGCTAGTAGAATGGATCACAAAACAAGACCCAACAATATGCTGCCTACAGGAGACGCATTTGATAGGAAAGGACATACATAGGCTGAAGGTGAAAGGTTGGGAAAAATCATATCACTCATATGGACTTCGGAAACAAGCAGGAGTGTCCATACTCATATCAAATAAAATAGATTTCAAGCCAAAGTTAATCAAAAGAGATAAAGAGGGACACTACATACTGCTTAAGGGAACCATACACCAACAAGACATAACAATCATAAATATTTATGCCCCAAACAACGGTGCAGCTATATTCGTCAAACAAACTCTTCTCAAGTTCAAGAGTCTAATAGACCACCATACCATAATCATGGGAGACTTCAACACACCTCTCTCGCCACTGGACAGATCTTCCAAACAAAAGTTGAATAAGGAAACTATAGAACTCAATAACACAATTAATAACCTAGACCTAATTGACATATATAGAATATACCACCCAACATCAAGCAGTTACACTTTTTTCTCAGCAGCACATGGATCCTTCTCAAAAATAGATCATATATTATGTCACAGGGCAACTCTTAGACAATATAAAGGAGTAGAGATAATACCATGCATCTTATCTGATCATAATGGAATGAAACTGAAAATCAACGATAAAAGAAGGAAGGAAAAAGCATACATCACTTGGAGAATGAACAATAGGTTACTGAACGATCAATGGGTTATAGAAGACATCAAGAAGGAAATCAAAAAATTCTTAGAGATAAATGAAAACACAGACACAACATATCGGAATCTATGGGACACATTGAAAGCAGTTCTAAGAGGAAAATTCATTGCTTGGAGTTCATTCCTTAAAAAAAGAAAAAACCAACAAATAAATGATCTCATACTTCATCTCAAAATCCTGGAAAATGAAGAGCAAAACAACAGCAAAAGAAGTAGAAGGCAAGAAATAATTAAAATCAGAGCTGAAATTAATGAAATCGAAACAAAAGAAACAATTGAAAAAATTGACAAAACTAAAAGTTGGTTCTTTGAAAAAATAAACAAAATCGACAGACCCTTAGCGATGCTAGCGAAGAGAAGAAGAGAGAGAACTCAAATTACTAGCATACCGGATGAAAAAGGCAATATCACAACAGACACTTCAGAAATACAGAAGATAATCAAAAACTATTTTGAATCCTTATACTCCCATAAATTAGAAGATAGTGAAGGCATAGATAAATTTCTTAAGTCATATGATCTGCCCAGATTGAGTCAGGAGGATATAGAAAACCTAAACAGACCAATATCAATTGAGGAAATAGAAGAAACCATAAAAAGACTACCAACTAAGAAAAGCCCAGGTCCAGATGGGTATACAGCAGAATTTTACAAAACCTTTAAAGAAGAACTAATACCAATACTTTTCAAGCTACTTCAGGAAATAGAAAAGGAGGGAGAACTTCCAAATTCATTCTATGAGGCCAACATCACCCTGATACCTAAACCAGACAAAGACACTTCAAAGAAAGAAAACTACAGACCAATATCTCTAATGAACCTAGATGCAAAAATCCTCAATAAAATTCTGGCGAATCGGATACAAAAACATATCAAAAAAATTGTACACCATGATCAAGTAGGATTCATCCCTGGGATGCAAGGCTGGTTCAATATACGGAAATCAATAAATGTTATTCACCACATCAATAGACTTAAAAATAAGAACCATATGATCATCTCGATAGATGTGGAAAAAGCATTTGACAAAGTACAGCATCCCTTTATGTTCAAAACTCTAGAAAAACTAGGGATAACAGGAACATACCTCAATATTGTAAAAGCAATCTATGCTAAGCCTCAGGCTAGCATCATTCTGAATGGAGAAAAACTGAAGGCATTCCCTCTAAAATCTGGAACTAGACAGGGATGCCCTCTCTCTCCACTTCTGTTCAACATAGTTCTCGAAACACTGGCCAGAGCAATTAGACAGACGAAAGAAATTAAAGGCATAAAAATAGGAAAAGAAGAACTTAAATTATCACTATTTGCAGATGATATGATTCTATACCTAGCAGACCCAAAAGGCTCTACAAAGAAACTATTAGAGCTAATAAATGAATTCAGCAAAGTGGCAGGATATAAAATCAACACACATAAATCAAAGGCATTCCTGTATATCAGCGACAAATCCTCTGAATTGGAAATGAGGACAACCACTCCATTCAAAATATCTTCAAAAAAAATAAAATACTTGGGAATCAACCTAACAAAAGAGGTGAAAGACTTATACAATGAAAACTACAGAACCCTAAAGAGAGAAATAGAAGAAGATCTTAGAAGATGGAAAAATATACCCTGTTCATGGATAGGCAGAACTAACATCATCAAAATGGCGATATTACCAAAAGTTCTCTATAGGTTTAATGCAATGCCAATCAAAATCCCATCGGCATTTCTTGTAGAAATAGAGAAAGCAATCATGAAATTCATATGGAAAAATAAAAGACCCAGAATAGCAAAAACAATGCTAAGCAGGAAGTGTGAATCAGGCGGTATAGCGATACCAGACTTCAAACTATACTACAGAGCAATAGTAACAAAATCAGCATGGTACTGGTACCAAAACAGGCGGGTGGACCAATGGTACAGAATAGAGGACACAGAAACCAATCCACAAAACTACAACTATCTTATATTTGATAAAGGGGCTAAAAGCATGCAATGGAGGAAGGATAGCATCTTCAACAAATGGTGCTGGGAAAACTGGAAATCCATATGCAACAAAATGAAACTGAATCCCTTTCTCTCGCCATGCACAAAAGTGAATTCAAAATGGATCAAGGAGCTTGATATCAAATCAGAGACGCGCCGTCTGATAGAAGAAAAAGTTGGCTACGATCTACAGTCGGTGGGGTCGGGCTCCAAATTCCTCAATAGGACACCCATAGCACAAAAGTTAATAACTAGAATCAACAAATGGGACTTACTCAAACTAAAAAGTTTTTTCTCAGCAAAAGAAACAATAAGAGAGGTAAATAGGGAGCCTACACCCTGGGAACAAATCTTTACTCCTCACACTTCAGATAGAGCCCTAATATCCAGAGTATACAAAGAACTCAAAAAATTAGACAATAAGAAAACAAACAACCCAATCAACAAATGGGCCAAGGACCTGAACAGACACTTCTCAGAGGAGGACATACAGTCAATCAACAAGTACATGAAAAAATGCTCAACATCTCTAGCTGTCAGAGAAATGCAAATCAAAACCACCCTAAGATACCATCTCACTCCAGTAAGATTGTCAGCCATTAGGAAGTCAAACAACAACAAGTGCTGGCGAGGATGTGGGGAAAAGGGTACACTTGTACATTGCTGGTGGGACTGCAGATTGGTGCAGCCAATTTGGAAAGCAGTATGGAGATTTCTTGGAAAGCTGGGAATGGAGCCACCATTTGACCCAGCTATTCCCCTTCTTGGTCTATTCCCTAAAGACCTAAAAAGAGCATGCTACAGGGACACTGCTACATCGATGTTCATAGCAGCACAGTTCACAATAGCAAGACTGTGGAACCAACCTAGATGCCCTTCAATAGACGAATGGATAAAAAAAATGTGGCATTTATACACAATGGAGTATTACTCTGCATTAAAAAATGACAAAATCATAGAATTTACAGGGAAATGGATGGCATTAGAGCAGATTATGCTAAGTGAAGCTAGCCAATCCCTAAAAAACAAATGCCAAATGTCTTCTTTGATATAAGGAGAGTAACTAAGAACAGTGTAGGGACGAAGAACAGGAGAAGAAGATTAACATTTAACAGGGATGAGAGGTGGGAGGGAAAGGGAGAGAGAAGGGAAATTGCATGGTAATGGAAGGAGACCCTCAGGGTTATACAGTGGAGGAGGTAGAGAGAGAGGAGGGGAGGGGAGGGGAGAGGTGGGGAGGGGGGAGGGTGGAGGATGGGAAAGGCAGTGGAGCACAACAGACACTAGTATGGCAATTTGTAAATCAATGGATGTGTAACTGATGTGATTCTGCAATCTGTGTATGGGGTGAAGGTGGGAGTTCATAACCCACTTGAATCAAAGTGTGGAATATGATATGTCAAGAAATTTGTAATGTTTTGAACAACCCACAATAAAAAATTAAAAAAAAAAAAAATAAAATAAATAAAAAAAAAAGAAAGAAAAAAAAAAAAGCCAAAAGCAAATTAATATATGTAATATACCATGTCACAGAGTAAACATTCCCTTTCCAAAAGAGAGGAATAGGGTCACAGAAAGAAGGGATGGCATCAAGTAAGACAAAAACACAAACAGGGTCCTGGAACTCTGCCCCTAACTCCTCAAACAACATCTAGGTGCGTGACTTTGAGATGTTACTTCTGAAAGGAAAGTGACCACAACACTCGGAGTGACCAAGAGAGCTTTATTGCGGCAGTGCAAAAGAGGAGAAAGAGAGAGAGAGAGAGAGAGAAGAAAGAGCAAGGGAGAGTGAAAGCAAGAGAGGGAGACAGAAAGAGCGAGAGACAGAGAGAGCAAAAAAGAGGGGCCCGGCAGGAGGGAGTTTTTATAGCCCAAATCTAATGGGGTCTCTGGATCTGCAAGCTGCCTTGTTGGAGTACAGCGATTGGATCACACAGTAGTTTCTAAGGGTGTCATCTTCTGCTTTCAGGCAGATGGGGCAGGGGCTAGATGTGGGTTTCTGTTGCACCAGACAGGTGGGGGTCGAGTGTTCAGCCTTGAGTGGGGTTGAGTATTCAGACTTGACACAAACAGGTGATAAAGGACCAAACAGAGCGTTTGAGTGGCCAAGTCACCCTGCAGCTAACTTTGTTTGGCATGCCCTGCAGACAACTTAATTCAGCCTGTCCTGCACCTAACAACTTCCAAAGGGTTTGGGTAGCCCTATCCCTTTGACCTTGTCTGTTGTGGCCACACATGGGCTCCCTTTTAGCTTGGCTATCTTCACAGCCAGCAGTTTTCCTGAAAAACTGCCCTGAATACTGGCATCTCTTAATTCCTGGGGTCCCCATTCCAACATCTGCATCACCTTCACAGCTTCATGAACCACCCTCCCAGGGGCAGCTTGCAGTGACTCTAACCCTGCTACATTTTGGCTGGCCTCCCAGGCCTCTGAAATCTTAATGGCAGTGTCTTTGTCCCCTTACCTCAAGCATCCTACATTTCTGCAGATCCATCACCACGTGGATAATGCCAGGTTCTGCTTCAGCTCACACAATATTTTGACCCTTTAGAATCACAAATTTTGTGGCCTCTGAGTACCTTTATGGCTCATCCTAATGAAACAACTTCCTAGTCCCCCCCTTTGGAAGCAGGGCCCTCCCATACACTCTTTTCCAACTCCTAAGATGCCCTCAAGACAACTTTCTACTGTCTCCATGCAATATACTGAGCATCTCTTTAGGAGCTATAATCTCTTCAACAAGGGCACCTTCCTTGGCCCCAGTTTTATGTGCACTTTTGGGGCCTAACTGCAAGTTTTAAAGTCTAATTCTCAGAGTAAACCTGGCTAAAAGATTCCAACTGTTTGAATGCTGAGCTGCCTTAAAATTTCCTCTGCCAGATTAATCTGTCCATCACTTTTAAATTCAGTCTTACACAGAGTCTCAGGTAATGGGCAAAATGTAGTCAAGTTCTTTGCCAGGATATAGCATGTACAGCCTCTAGTCCAATTCCTATTAGAGTCCTGATTTCCCTCTAAAACCTCATGAACATGGTCTCATTCTGGTCTTCTGAGTTCCCTGAAGAAATGTAGGATGCTCTAGTTAATTTCCCATTAAGCTCTGCTTACAATATTCTAAAGCTTTTCTAAAATGCATCTCTAAACTTTTCAAGCTTCCTTCCACAAACCAACTCCAAAGGCTTCTGAACCCTGTGATCAGGTTAGTCACAACAATGACCCTACTTCTCAGTACCTACTTCTGTTTCAGTCAGACTTTTCCATCACTATAAAATATACAAGAACAACTTGGAGGAGGTGAAGTCTATTTGGGGATCACGGGCTCAGTCCTTAGATAGCCAGCTCCATTGCTCTGGGACCAAGGTGAGGCAGCAATTAGTTCAGGAAAGCTGCTGGGCTCGTGGCAGGATAAACAGAGAGAGAAAGAGATGGGGGTGGGGGAGACAATCCCACTGACCTTCCTCCTCCAGCCATGCTTTACCTGCCTGCAGTTACCACCCAGTCCATTCAAACTAGGATGGAACACAATTAAGTCACAGTTTATCATAATCTAATTATTTCATCTCTGAATATTCCTGCATTAACAGGAGTTTGGGGGGGGGAAACATTTCAAGTCCAAACCATAACACAAGAGGACTTAAGGAATGACTGGATATGGGGATGAGAAAGAACAAAGAGTCCATGTTTCCTAGTTTGGACAATCAATTCAGCTGGAACTGGACCAGTAAAGTCTGGAAAGAAGCAGGTCCTTGGAAGCAAGGGACAGAACAGGAGAAAGGGTTGGGAATAATGGAGAACAGTCTCAGATTGTGCCATGTTAAATTGAGGGGCCACTGAGGAACTCCAGAAAGGAATCATATTAGCTGGCGTTTGGATATCCACATCTGAAGTCCCAGAAAGAGATATGGATTGCACACATCAAGCTGGAGGTAATCCATGCACAGGTGGAAAATGTGTAAGAATCTGATGGTAATTGATAGAAAGTCCAACTCAAGTTAGCTCAGAACAAAACGATAAAAAAGAAGGAGATTTGAATTACTTTAACAATGTTGCTGGAAAGTCCTAGACTAGACTTGCCACAAGCACAGATGGATTTTTCAGTCACTGAAGATATAATCAAGATTTTGTCTCCCTTTCCTACTCTTTGCTCTGACCCCCCCAGGCTGGTTTTATTCCTGGCCTGTTTTCCTTCCCCCTTCTGTCAGATGGTGGAAGCATGCCCTCACTTGTGATATTTTGTCAGTCTGTCTAAACGCAGAGGACATAGCTACAGAACTTGAGCTGAGCAAGACCAAGGCCTCCCCAGAGACTCTCCTGAGGCTTCCAGACTCATTGGTCTTGGAGTCTTCTGGTAGATCTGGAGAGGTTTCAAAATACCTGGGCCCATTCAATGGATAACTGGCCATATTCTTCAGCCAATTGGCTGTTATTCCCGGCAAAGCTGGGTGCCCCCAAAGAAGCTTCTAGAGATTTCTGGTGCTGAATTCTAGGAATTTTCATAAAAGAGGAGGAAGAGGAGGAGGAGGAGGAGAGAATGAGAAGAAAAGAGAAGAGAAGGGAGGAGAGGAAAGGAAGGAGAGGAGAAGACAGAAGAGGAGAGGAAGGGAGAGGGGTGTGTTTAGAATCCACCCTTGACACCCTTGAGCATCTTGGATCTTTGTGTCCCTCACCTGAGCCCTCTTACCTCCCTCCTGAGATACCAGAGGCTTGAGAGAGTCTATGGAGGTAAAATAGCCCCAGAGGCAGGAATGGCCAAGGATAAACCTTTGGAAGAGCTACCTTCAAGGGGTCAGCACAGAAAGCAAGAGCACTAAAAGAAAACGAGAGAGCAAGAAGTTAGGAGGAGAACCAAGAGAAAACTACTCCATTTGTCCTTCCAGAACAGCACCAGAATCATCGGGCATCCTGTGTTCACCTTGTCTCCAGTCCTCTGGAGTGCTCTTCACCAGACAGTTAATTTCTTTAGAAAGTTAAGTACTTCACCAAGTGCAGTAAACAGCCCCACGGCTCACATCCAACACCTATCATGCACATTCAACTATTAATATGGAGGAAGGAAGCACCAAAGAGACAATCAAGTTTAATTTGATTTTTTCCCCCAAGAAAAGCATAAGTCAGTGCAAAGTGCTGTATCTTAGCCTCTGAAGACACCTCTTTCCAAGAGCACTATCTCATTTTCTTCTGGATCTTAGCATTAGCAGTTCCTTTATTATCCCAATTATTTTTAATATGTTTATAGCTAAGAGTTACAAACAAGCAAGAATAAAGAGTTTCGGTCAAGTACGAGGACATAAAGTGGATGTACATCAGTGCCTCGGTATCTGTCAGTTCTGCATCCACGATTGAAAATATTTAAAAAAGAAAATGGTACCTATACCTGACTATGCAAACTCTTTTCCCTAATAATAGAGTATAAAAATACAACAGTTATACCTCACTCACATTACTAGGTACTGTAAGTAGTCTAGACATGATTTAAAGCATACAGGGAGATTGTATAGGTTCTATGCAAATACTACGCCATTTTATATAAGGGACTTGGGCTTCTGTGGATTTTGGTCCTGGAATAATATCCCATGTCTACTGAGGAACAGCTGTACTTTTGCTTATTTTTGGTCTTTTCAGATAAAGTAATGAGTGCAATATCATGACTTTCTTGGGATTGTTGAGAAAATTAAAACTTAAATGACACAATGTTTGTCAAATGTTTGAATAGTCCTGGAATATATCAATTATGTGGCAGCTATTACTGTATAATTAAATATGTGAACCCCTTGGAGTGTATTTTTCATTTTTCTATCTCAAGTGCTTAGCATTTGCCTCCCTAAAGCTTTTGCTGAGGTGAGAACTTATACAAACAATGTAATGAGATCTATGGCATGTGGCGGGGATCAAAATACACCACCCCCAAATGTGGCCACTTTGGTACAAGGACTATTTTGAGCTGAAGGCATTTGAGATTCAACAGATGCAGGAAGAAGCCTTCTGAGGACCTGCAAGCAGACTCTGGAATCTGCCTTCTCTAGGAACTGCAAGCAGATTTCTGAAAATCAGGATTGCTATGAATCCCCTCTCCAGGCAAGTTTTATGGCCTTGAAGAAGACAGAAAGTCAGCTCTAAGGTGGACTGGCACACACAAGCCTTCCTCCATTAGTCTCCTCTCGACATTTACCTTCCTGTGGACACCACTTTTAGGAGCCGAAAGCTTTTTCCTTTGTCTTATCACTTCTCCACAAATGTATGGTTCTCTGTTAGGATGCTACTGAAGCCCAAGCTCTAACCACACCTTTGATTTACTCATCCCAGGTGTCCCCCACACACTCAGAAACTATTTTTCTATTGTCACTCCTCAGTCTTCTGTCAGTCCAATTTGCAGGGCCCAAGTCATGGAGCATCAGAGGGTAGGGGAAGAAAGTTTATTTTCCTTCCCAACATGTGTCAAATGGGACACAAATGAGGCATGGAGGATAGACGAGACATGCGGAGGAGGAGGATGCTGAGTTAAAATAGCAAGATTGGCCAGGTAATTTCAATTGAACACTTTTCCCATTACTTATAACCGAGGGCATCCAAAGGTCATATGGAACTTCCTAATACAGCTTTGTGTGGTCTTGGAGAGTGTGCAGTTGGCGGTAATTTGGTTGAGTCATCAGAGGATGATACTCTGTATGTGAGCCTGGGAAACCCTCAGACTTCTGTGGAAGCAAATGGGTGTATCAAGCGAGCAAAGAGATAGGCCAGATCAGGGGGTGCTGATTCCCTTCTCCCCAGTGCTCTGGTCCAAGTCAGGAGGTGACACACAGTTCTCCACTGTATTCCTACAACACCAACGTTACAAAGGGGTTCTTGGGTCATAGGGAAATAAACACAAGGAACAAACGGTCTAGAGTCTGCTGGACAAAAGGCTAGCCACTAGCCCTCTGAGGAACTGAAATCGAACTTGATCAAAATAGCATCCAATGAAAAATTTACTTCCTCATTTATACTAACCACCTGTGCTTGATGACCACACCATGTGACTAAAATGCTTACAAGCCACCTGTGGCTACTGGTTACTGCATGGGGCAATGCAGATACAGAGCCTTTCCGTCACTGTGGAAAGTTTTATTGGCTGCACGGGGCTAAATGCTATGGCTTTCATGTGCATATGAGTTACCTGGTGATTAATCTATTAATCGATTTATTGGACTGGGGGTGGTATCTGAGGGTCTGCATTTCTAAGGAGCTCCTTGTTGATCAGATTCTGCCGCTTCCTCAGCCACCATGAAGGGTTAGAGGTTGTACCAAGTGTTTCAGTGTTGTAAAAAAAAAAATAGATGGGGAGCTTCTACATTAATTCCTTCCATGCCTTTCCAGGGTCTTATTTCTCCCTTCACGGTGGAAGATCAACTCCACTGACCCTTATTAGCAGTAGCTACAAACAAGAGCATGGACTAACGATCCAGGATGCTTGTATGAAATATTTGGCTTTCGAATTTGCTAGGTGACATTGAGCAGTCGCATATCCTCTCTGTGCCTTAGTTTCCATCATCAAAAAAGGAAAAATAACATTTTAAAATGTTTTCTAAAATTCCGTAAATGTTAGCTGTTATTTTTACTAATCAGTAAAGAGCCTCATTTTCATTCATGTATGTGCTCTGCACTGGGGACTAGGAAATATAGAGATCATCAAGACCCAGTTCCTGACCTTGAAGGGCTCCCAAGGAGAATTCCAGATTCCTGGCATTGGCACAGGTCTTTGGAATTGAGATGCAGTATTTTGCTTAATAACTAGGAAGGATGCCTCATGGTGTTAGATGGCACATGTCTGTGAAAATCTGTTTTTCTCTTTTAACTTGCTACTTGGTTTTTCTGTTGACGTTACAGAGCAATCCTGCTTGTAGTGTAACTTATAGTAAGATAAGGTATCTACGTATGTACCTGGAAGACGTGTCACTGGTCCTGTCTTTGCCCAGTGTCACATTCAAAGAGAGAGAGTCCAGGAACTGACATTATTAAAAGCAAATCTGTCTCTACTGACTTCTTTCAAAAAGTATCCCAGAGGGTGCCATTTATAATTCAAAGCAGTATTTCTTAAACTCTTCCTCCCTCCCATTCTCGATTATTTTTTGCCATTGTTCTTTTTTCCTACCAAATCTTTTCCAGAAATAAAGCCTGTGTTATTCTTTCCTTCTTCTTTCTCCAGTTTCACACACACATGCAAGAGCCCCAAAGTTTGCTCTCCCATCCCCCACTGGCCAGCGGTTTCCTATTCCTTCCTCTTCTCCACTCCCAATGTTCCCAGACTCCCCTCTCTTTCCACAGCTTGCGATCTCCTAGGAGAAGCGTGGCTCCCCATTTCATGGCTCCTGGGGAGAAATCTACTCCTCTCCAAGATAACAAAGAAGACTCACAAACTGACCCTGAAAGCAAAAATTCTTCCTCTATGAAAAGGAGCTTTTGGAGGATGAAGTAGGCAGAACTCTAAGCTGTTCCCTAGTATCCCTGTGGCTCAGGCTTGTGGCTTGCCTAATCCCCGGGACTGAATGGGATGGATGACTCCCGTGATTAGGTTATTTTCTATGACACATTCACTCGAAGAAAGGGGAGATCATCCAAGGTGAGCTTGACCTAATCAGACAAGCTCTTTAAAAGCAGACTTTCTCCAGTTCACAAGAGACGTGCTGTTGCTGCCCTGGGGGAAGAAGGAACAGTCACATTGTGAACTGCCTATAGGTGCCACGTGGCAGAACATGGGGACCCTTTAGGAGGTAAGGGAAGCCCTGGTAGGGAAAAGGGGACCTCAGTCCTATAAGCTCAAGGAGCTGATTTTGGCCAACAACTTCAGTAGGTTAGAAGTGGATTATTTCTTAGAGCATCCTTAAAAGAACACAGCCTGACTGGCACCTTGATCTCAGCCTGGTGGGACCCTGAGAAGGGAGCTGAGCTGCGTCGTGGCTGGACGTCTGGCCTGAGAGCTGTGAGATAGCACCTGAGTGCTGTTTAAACCTCCTCAGTTCTCCATTTGTTAATCCAGCAGGAGAATGAAATGAACACAGGGAGAAGGCGAGAGCCGATGGACAGGGAAAACTCACACTTGAAGAGTTTCTGTTCTTGATAAAAATATGACTAGCCACACAGAGAGAGCAAAGCCTCAGGCTGAAAAGGAGGCGCTGATGGGAAGGACTGTCGGGGTCCTGGAGGTGACCCTGTGGCCGAGGGCAGCAGGAAAGGCTCATGGGAGGGATGCTCAATGCTGAGAACTGATGGTGCAACCCGTAGCTGGAGAGCTCGGGGCCAGTCTTCAGGGAGCGATTTAAGCAAGTGTGTGAGCAGAACTTTGTGTGTTCCTGGAAGAGCCAGGAGGGGGCTGTGGACCCCGCATGTCTCCCTCCTCTGTGCTGTAGCCGTTCCAGAAAGTTCCCTGAACATGTCGCAAACTTTCACACCTCTAGGAGTTTACACACACCCTTTCTTTGCCCCTAACTCCCTGTTCTCCTTCCCCACTTGTCCCTTACGACCCAGCCCAAGGCTCACCCCTACAAGCCCCCCACTTCCCAGTCTCAGAAAGGCTGGTGAGTCCCAAAGCCAGGGGTTCCCAGCTGGGACTCCCATAGCTCTGCTCTTTCGACGCGTCCACATTCAGTACGGACAGGAAAGAAACTGCAGCACCTCAATTTAACTTTTTGCCCTAATCATCATTTCCACATGGGACTTTCTTAGCCCACCATAACGGGGCCCAACAGGCAGCTCCAATTCTGCAGGAGCCCTTGGCTCTGGATTCCTAAAGCCTCTGAGGCTGCGAGGAGCTTCCTGAGCGCCCCCCCCTCCCCAGAGAGCTGGAGGGTTCAGGCTCCTCCCACGGGATCCTTGCTCGTGTTCTTGTTTCCTCCTTCAGAAATGTGGGCTAAAATAAGCCCAGAAGCTGGGGAAGGGGTGAGTCAGAGCCCTCGGGGTGGAACAATCGCTGCAGGGCTGCTCCTTGTAGAAGCTTCCCCAGGAGCCCGAGTTATTTATGCCAAGAGCTGAAAATGCAAAACGGGCTCTTCTAAGACTGGCTGGGGCAGGATCCCCTTCCCAGATGCGCTCAGTAGAAACTTTCTGTGCCAGTAGGCAAGAAGTGACATGCATCCCTCTGAGCAGGGGAAGCCTGGTGACAAAGAAGGAGGAGCTGGCTGCAAGCAGCTTCCTTCAGCTCTGCTGCTGACCAGGCATATCCAATGAGGTGGCCCCTCAAGCCCCCAGAGTCTCCCTTTCCTCAGTTGCAAAATGAAGAGGGAATCCTAGATGGTTTCCTGGTTTCTCCCGGGAGCTGGCATTCTTTTGATGTATCTGAGCAGCTCACAGAGTGCCTGGTCTCCAAGCTCACTCCCAGGACCACACAAGAAGGTGGGATGTGAAGGTGGAGAAAGGAATTCCAGTGGAGTTTGTGGGGCCTTTGTTCTGTTGAGCCAGGTTCAGTCAGTGCCCACTGGTTGGGCACCTCCTGTGTGCCAGGCATCCAGAGAACAGAGAGCAGTGCAGATAGGACAGCAGCAAGATGACCAATGACACAGCCTCCTTTGCTAAGCCCTAAATGAATGATCTGGGCCAGTAGCTCAGAAGGAAGACAGTAGCCTAGTGGAGGTGACTTTAGCTGGGAATTCACTTCTTTTCAAGACTTTCCCCTCCTTCTCAGTAAAACAGATGTTTTACTGAGAAAGGGGTTAGAACAAAATGACCAGAGAGGTCACAACTTATTTTCTTTAGATGGTCAAACATGTTAATATCCAGACAGCCTCCAGACAGCAAGAGCAGGTCAGGGTTGGTTATCACTCAGTCTCTCTGCAGTTCAGAGAAGAATCACTCGCACACAGCGATGGGGACCGCTCAGTTGAAGACAATACCAAGAGCAGGAGAGAGAATAACTCCTAAAGAGTCCAGGTTGCACAATACGGGAGGGGGGTAGGGAAGAACAGAAGTAGGAAAGGAGAATGAAGAGAAGGGAGAGGGAATGGGGATAGGAAAGACAGTAGAATGAACTGGACTTTACTATCCTGTGTGCATATATACATACACGACCAATGTAATTCCACATCACGTACAACCGAAAGAGTGAGAAGTTACAGTGTGTCAAAATACATTCTACTGGAGAGGGATGGCGGCGAGGGGAGTGCATTGCCCCCGTGTGCTGCTTCACTGTGTGGGAGTATGACAAGTCAGGACGGCTAAAGGCTATCTTGTTAGGAATTTCCAGCAATAGTGGGGTGCTCCGGAACCTGGAGGAAGGATTTCCATCGCACGAGGATCGGCTACGGGGACTCAAACGCGAGAGGTTTGTCGCATGGAGGGTAACACTGCTTATTCAGCAAATCGCCCCGCGGCTAGAGTCTGCAGCGTGCGCTGGGAAACGAGGAGATAGCGACACAGGGATACAGAGATAGAGGTTATAAAAAACAAACAAACAGAAATCCTAGAAATGCAGGAAGCAATAAACCAACTTAAAAACTCAATGGAGAATACTACCAGCAGAGTAGAACACTTAGAAGATAGAACATCAGACAATGAAGACAAAGTATTTCAACTGGAAAAGAACATAGACAGCTCAGCAAGACTGTTAAGAAACCATGAGCAGAACATCCAAGAAATATGGGATAACATTAAGAGACCAAACTTAAGAGTCATTGGGATACAGGAAGGTACAGAGCTCCAAACCAAAGGAATGAGCAGTCTATTCAATGAAATAATATGAGAAAACTTCCCAGACTTGAAGAATGAGACAGAATCCCAAATCCTAGAAGCCTACAGGACGCCGAATGTGCAAAATCATAAGAGATCCACACCTAGACACATTATAATGAAGATGCCCAACATACAGAATAAGGAGAGAATTTTAAAAGCTACAAGAGAAAGGAAGCAGATCACATTTAGGGGTAAGCCAATCAGGATAACAGCTGATCTTTCAACACAGACTCTGAAAGCTAGAAGATCCTGGAATAACATATTTCAAACACTGAAAGAAAATGGGTTCCAACCAAGAATTGTGTATCCAGCGAAATTAAGCTTCAGGATGGAAGATGAAATTAAAACCTTCCACGATAAACAAAAGTTAAAAGAATTTGCAGCTAGAAAACCATCTCTTCAAAACATCCTCGCCAAAGCATTACAGGAAGAGGAAATGGAAAATAACAATGAAAACCAACAGTGGGAGGTAGGACAGTAAAGGGGGGAAAATAATCAAAGAGGAAAACAAACCATGTTTAGTAACATAAATAAACAAATATGGCTGGAAGAACAACCCATATCTCAATAATAACCCTAAATGTTAATGGCTTAAACTCACCAATCAAGAGACACAGGCTAGTAGAATGGATCACAAAACAAGACCCAACAATATGCTGCCTACAGGAGACGCATTTGATAGGAAAAGACATACATAGGCTGAAGGTGAAAGGTTGGGAAAAATCATATCACTCATATGGACTTCGGAAACAAGCAGGAGTGTCCATACTCATATCAAATAAAATAGATTTCAAGCCAAAGTTAATCAAAAGGGATAAAGAGGGACACTACATACTGCTTAAGGGAACCATACACCAACAAGACATAACAATCATAAATATATATGCCCCAAACAATGGTGCAGCTATGTTCATCAAACAAACTCTTCTCAAGTTCAAGAGTCTAATAGACCACCATACCATAATCATGGGAGACTTCAACACACCTCTCTCGCCACTGGACAGATCTTCCAAACAAAAGTTGAATAAGGAAACTATAGAACTCAATAACACTGTTTATGGATAGGCAGAACTAACATCATCAAAATGGCGATATTACCAAAAGTTCTCTATAGGTTTAATGCAATGCCAATCAAAATCCCAACGGCCTTTCTTGTAGAAATAGAGAAAGCAATCATGAAATTCATATGGAAAAATAAAAGACCCAGAATAGCAAAAACAATGCTAAGCAGGAAGTGTGAATCAGGCGGTATAGCGATACCAGACTTCAAACTATACTACAGAGCAATAGTAACAAAATCAGCATGGTACTGGTACCAAAACAGGCGGGTGGACCAATGGTACAGAATAGAGGACACAGAAACCAATCCACAAAACTACAACTATCTTATATTTGATAAAGGGGCTAAAAGCATGCAATGGAGGAAGGATAGCATCTTCAACAAATGGTGCTGGGAAAACTGGAAATCCATATGCAACAAAATGAAACTGAATCCCTTTCTCTCGCCATGCACAAAAGTTAATTCAAAATGGATCAAGGAGCTTGATATCAAATCAGAGACACGCCGTCTGATAGAAGAAAAAGTTGGCTACAATCTACATTCGGTGGGGTCGGGCTCCAAATTCCTCAATAGGACACCCATAGCACAAAAGTTAATAACTAGAATCAACAAATGGGACTTACTCAAACTAAAAAGTTTTTTCTCAGCAAAAGAAACAATAAGAGAGGTAAATAGGGAGCCTACACCCTGGGAACAAATCTTTACTCCTCACACTTCAGATAGAGCCCTAATATCCAGAGTATACAAAGAACTCAAAAAATTAGACAATAAGAGAACAAACAACCCAATCAACAAATGGGCCAAGGACCTGAACAGACACTTCTCAGAGGAGGACATACAGTCAATCAACAAGTACATGAAAAAATGCTCAACATCTCTAGCTGTCAGAGAAATGCAAATCAAAACCACCCTAAGATACCATCTCACTCCACTAAGATTGGCAGCCATTATGAAGTCAAACAACAACAAGTGCTGGCGAGGATGTGGGGAAAAGGGTACACTTGTACATTGCTGGTGGGACTGCAGATTGGTGCAGCCAATTTGGAAAGCAGTATGGAGATTTCTTGGAAAGCTGGGAATGGAGCCACCATTTGACCCAGCTATTCCCCTTCTCGGTCTATTCCCTAAAGACCTAAAAAGAGCATGCTACAGGGACACTGCTACATCGATGTTCATAGCAGCACAGTTCACAATAGCAAGACTGTGGAACCAACCTAGATGCCCTTCAATAGACGAATGGATAAAAAAAATGTGGCATTTATACACAATGGAGTATTACTCTGCATTAAAAAATGACAAAATCATAGAATTTACAGGGAAATGGATGGCATTAGAGCAGATTATGCTAAGTGAAGCTAGCCAATCCCTAAAAAACAAATGCCAAATGTCTTCTTTGATATAAGGAGAGTAACTAAGAACAGTGTAGGGACGAAGAGCAGGAGAAGAAGATTAACATTTAACAGGGATGAGAGGTGGGAGGGAAAGGGAGAGAGAAGGGAAATTGCATGGTAATGGAAGGAGACCCTCAGGGTTATACAGTGGAGGGGGTAGAGAGAGAGGAGGGGAGGGGAGGGGAGAGGTGGGGAGGGGGGAGGGTGGAGGATGGGAAAGGCAGCGGAGCACAACAGACACTAGTATGGCAATATGTAAATCAATGGATGTGTAACTGATGTGATTCTGCAATCTGTGTATGGGGTGAAGGTGGGAGTTCATAACCCACTTGAATCAAAGTGTGGAATATGATGTCAAGAAATTTGTAATGTTTTGAACAACCCACAATAAAAAAAAATACATTCTACTATCATGTACACTGCTTAGAACAAATAAAAAAACTTAAAGAAGGAAAAAGAAAAGAGTACATGTTGTATTCCAGTTACATTCTTCCACTCATAGATTGATCCCAGCCAGTGCTTTCAAAATGTCTTTTGAATACTAAAAATTATTAGTTGATGACATTTGCATTTTAAGCTACATTTAAAACAAAAGTTGAGATTTAAGTATATGTTTTAATTATTTCAAATAATTAAATATTTAAAAAGCTTCTTTTAATTTTATAATTTCTCATTGAGAACGTTATTTTGCCTCTAATCCTTTTTTTATACTTCAAAATAAAGTAAACATGCAAATTTGGGGATGCACAGAAGATGTATAAAAAATGTTTTACATATATATATGCGTATACACACACATATATATATATGTGTGTGTGTGTATACACACATACACACACACACACACATACATCAAACGCTATATTAACTCCAACCATGTTGTATGGTCCTATAGACTCCCTCCTCTTTTATCTAAGCTCATCTGTCATTTGTAATCACAACTATAATACAGTCCATGGAACCCTGGAGTGGTACCTGTATACAGTTGGAGCTCAATCTGTACTCATTCTACTTATGCGCCTCTGAGTCATTGAACCAATCTCCACTGAGTTCATAGTATGTCCCAGTTCTGCATTACACACTGGAAAAAGGAAGATGGACCAGGTGTGTGGCCATCCCAGAACCAGGAGAGAGACAGACACAGAGACACATGCGACTGAAATTGGTTGTCATTCGTGTTAGTGGAGAGCTCAGGGAGTGGCTATGGAGCAGAAAGGAGGGACTGATGTGTCTTATGGAGTTTGCCAAGGAGCAGGGTAGGAAGAGAGCTGGTTGCACCCGTGCTGGCTCGGGAACTGAGACCAGGGGGCCTCAGGGGCCAGATTTGTCCAAGTGCTCAGTGGGGAGGGCAGTTGAGGGGCAGGAATCAGGACAGAGTTGGACATTTTTCTGTGGGAACAGAGGAACCAGCTTGACATTCCCAGGCCTCTGTTTCCTTGTCTTTATAGTGGGGTCAAAAGTTCCATAATGATGAGGTTGTGGAGAGGATTAAGTGAGATCTTCCTGTGCAGTATTTAAAATAACATCTGCCCCAAACATGGAGTTTAATGTTTAAAGGTGTTTCCTCTTATTGACCCGTTTCACTGAGGACTAGCCTGAGGCTTGGGGACAGGAAGTCACATTTCCAAGGTCACACAGCAAATAAACTGAGACTCCTGGATTCAAACCCAGGAAATCTAACATACAGCTAGGCCTCTTCACCATGAACGGAGTCAGGTTTGGCTACTTCAGCGTGGCTTTTTTTTGGGGGGTGGGGGGTAAACTTTTGATGTGCTTAACTCTGTCTCAACAACTTTTTAAAATCATCTTCCCCAAAACATCCAGCCAGAAGGGAATGCAGCCAGTCCACCGAGGTTACCTTCAGGATTCTGTTTAATTAATTAATGGATTCATCAAACATTAATTCATTTCTGAGCTCCCACTAAATGTCAAGCATGGTATTTTGTTGTTTCACATAAATTATCTCAGGTACGCTCCACCACAAAATGTGTGTAGCTATTCCCATTTTATATGTGGGGACACTCACGGTCAGAGGAATTGAATAACTGGCCCAAGACCACACAATTGCTGCTGACTTCCCAAATTGCACATGATCTTCAGAGACGGGGCCTGATTTTTCTGAGCTAATCCCAGATTTCATAGCTCTGTTTCCCATGGGAGGACCCAAGCCTAAGCAAATTAACGCAGAGCATTAATTAGTCCTTCTGGCCACAGGGGTACATTCAGAAGGCATGCATTTCAATCAAAAAGGTCAAGTGAAAGTTTCCTGAGACTTCAGGAAATATTGTTCTTTCTCTTCAGAGAAAGCCCCAGCAGGAGGCAGTCTCATCCTTTGACATTGGTGCATGGAGTTGAGGACTGGGAATGCTACAGGCCCTGGCCTGGGATGACACTGGTGCAGGGAGAATCACAGAGACCACCCGCCAATGCTGAAGCTTCTAGTTACATGAGCCAACAGGTGTCCCGACTGCTCCAACCAGCCCGAGTAAGGATTTCTGCAAAACCAGAAATCTAAGGAACTCAGGTCCAAGCCCAAGCCCAAACTGGCACTACCCTCCTCCCTGACTTCCCACCACGCCCAGCTGCAGATGTGGGACCTCTGCTCAAGTAGTTTACCATCTGGCGGGAGGTTTTTGGCACGCTGCGCTGGTGGCAGATTTGGTCATCGCTCACAATGCCAACCTCACGGTGGTTTGAGTCATTGTTTTTCTGTTGGTCTAATTCTCCCATAATAAATATGTATTGCTTAGATAATAAAAGCAACAAAGGGAAAATTCCACGTGAGGCAGAAGTAAACAAAAAGGCTCTGCTGAAAAGGGAGGATTATATAAAGATCAAACCGGATGGAGGGTGTTTAACACGCTTTCAAGGATGCAAAGCCGGGTTCAAAGACAGAGCGAGGCTCTAAGGCTTTAATCTCGCTGCAAAAGTGCCGGTGACTTTTGAGACCTAATAATTAATTAGGAAGAGCTGGTCGTGGTTGGTATCAAAGCTCCCTAGTTTCTGCAAGTGAGTGGGTGCAGGCTGGTTCAGGAAGGATGGGGAGAGGGAGGAGACGCTTCTGAATCCATTTCGGGCACACTGGATCTCGGCCGCCTTGGTGAGTTTCCTCCCTATGGTCCTGCAAGGGTCCCTTCTGAGTCTCTGACTCCCTAGAGCTGACCCCAGTGACCGCTCCAGTGCTAAGGAGAGATCATCTTGCAGGGCTTTGCCAGGGACATTAATAAAACAGTTCCTGCGATTATAGCCACACAGGTAGGCAAGGAGAAGAGCCACTCACCACACTCCAGCTGGCGCCCCACTCCTGCCCCTCCCACCCCCAGAGGCAAGGGTTGAGATTCCTTCCTCTCTCAAACCACCCCCCCTCCCCCAGATTAATTTCAGTCTCCTAGACAATGCCTCCCTCCAGCGCCTTCACCTGCTGTTGTTTTTAACCTGGGAAAACCCTCAGGGCCACAAAGCTCAGAGAAAGCTTAGCGCCTGGAGTCAGCGGGCGGGCGTCTGTCTGCACTTGCACCCCCTGCGTTTGCGCTTCCTCCGGCTCTGGTTTCCAGCAGGTCACTTGAGGTCAGCTTCCTCATCCATCCTGGGCTGGGATACACTAAAGGATGCAGAAACATTGCAAATGCATTAAATTACCTGGGATTCCTGTGCTTTTGGAGGAAGCACGAGGCAGAGAAGCGAGAGAGAGGCCTTTATTTGCTCTCCAGGGATCCGGCCAAGGAGGCAGAGTGCAAAGCCCAGTGACAGAGGATTGTCCAAGTGAGCTGGAACCTGGAACCTGGGAGGGGTCTGGGAGTCAGGATAATGCAGCGAGTTCAAAGCCACAGGACTCAGCGCATCATCCTATAGAGCCACGGAAGCAAGGGAGTAACTTATTCGTGTTTTTAAGACTTCACTTTGTCACATAGAGAACGTATTGCAGAGAATTCGGGAGGGAGGCTGGGGATCTAGATCAGGTGATGGCGTGGCACCCTGGACCAGGGAGGTGGGGGTGGGCATACAGGAAAGTGGACTCCTGTGCCACCGGCCAGTCCCTTGGTTTCAGAGAAGTTACTGAACCTCAGTGAAGCCATGTACATTAACTGGGTTCAACCTCCTTTTTTTATGATTTATGGAGGACCATATTAGTGGCTGCATCCTAAAGTGTTGGGCTTAAATGAGAAGATGAATGTGGGGTGCGTGGCACCTGTCACATACTATCCACTGGATGGAAGCATTGTTACAGTTCGTGGTGGAAGTTGGAGTCTTGTAAACATCACAGGGTTCATTCAGGGGATGCTGCAAATGAGCAGTGAGGGCAAGGAGCAGCCCCTGGGTTAAAGGGACCAATAAACCAGGGGAAGAAGAAAGAAAAAGGCAGAGGGTGTGTCCCGGCAGCCCCACGTATCTCCTTGGTGTGCTCTCCCGAGAGTGAGGACATAGCAATGTGTCCAGAAGGTGGACAGGGGCAGCAGGCAGGTTGGAACCCTTTGGAGAGGGTTAGGAAACAAAAGCCCGCAAACTGCCCAGGTCTGTGAAAGGCTATTTTTAGTTTGTTACAAGGAGCCTACAGAAGACCAGCACGCCCCCCACCCACCCGCATTCTTTGCTCTGTCTTCCCTGCCAGGAAAATTAATCATCATGTCAGGAGGACGGATGTTGAAATTGGTCGGAGGAAACAAAATTACAGGAGGGAAGGAGAGAAGGTCTTTCTCTGCTAAATGCACTTAAGACTCATTCCTCAGACAGGTGGTATCAAAGATTCCTCTCAAAATGGGAATGTTTTCATTGTTTTTTGCTGGTTTTAAAGAAATGCATCCTCATTATAAAATGCTCAAACCACCAACAGGGACAATTTTGAGCACCCCGTGGTAGGAGCTTGGCACAGTATTTATGTATCATCCAAGCTTTTTGCATAGGTGATATTATTAACCTATTATATATCTGGCAAAACTGAGGCCAAGGGAGAATAAGTGGCTCCCCCAGAGTTGTCTAGCTAGCTCTGTGACTTTCTAGTTTGGGCAAGTCCTTTAATCTCCCTAAGACTCGGTGGTTTTTTTCAGTTGTTTAAGGAGGCCTTAGCCTGCTGTTCTGGTGCCCCTGGCTCTGAAGTCTCCTCACAAACTGAGGAGTATCAGACCCTGGAGCCACACTCTGCTTAGGAAGCTCGTTCTTGAAGTCACAGAGGTGTGTGCCTCAGGTTCTGTGGGGATCTGAGCAGTACCTATAGTTTCTGGGAGAATTAAATTACCTAATAGAGACTCAGGGCTGACAACACTGCCGGCTGATATTGGGGTTGGCATTATTTGTAGCCTCTTTTGCTAGGACAGCACAACTTATCTTGACCAAGTTCATTAGAGTGGGGAAAACGGGTTTTCCAGGGCAGGCAGATCCATTCTGAGGGTGAAAGGAGCTAAGGTTCACCAGAACACTCAGAACTGGACCTGGAGAATAGCCACTGGGTCCCCTGCCGCAGGGTGACTGTGATCTCCTCCACGGCAAGAGCACTCCACTGCTTTGCTCCACTCCACTATATTATTGTGCTTGAAATAAACCTCTTCGTCCACAGGTAGCGCTTGTCAGTGGTTCTGTGCATATGCTTCTGTACTTTGGAAACAACGATACAAACTTGTTTCTGTGCAATATTCACCTTTACCTGTGGGTTAAACCCAGTGGGTGTGAATTCTGCCTTTGGGACCTCGGTTTCCTCATCTGCAGAACGGGGGTCATTGTATCCATCTCATAGCACAGTGGTGAGGATTTTAAGGCACTTGTAACAGAACCTTGTCACATAGGTTTAAAGTGGACCTGGTGGTTTAAAATAGACACTCCACACGACAGCAGTGACCCTACTCAATCTGATTGCTCTGCTCCCTGAAACTCTCCCACAGCTTTTGGAATTAAATCAATGTGCCTTTCCTTGGTTTATGTGAAGGTTTTTGGTAACCCGAAAATTCTCATTTCCTTTCTCCACCTGAGGTTGGATCTGGAAGAGATATAAACGTTTGATAAACGTTTATATCTGACATTTACATCTGCTTCCTGACCATCATGAGAGCTGCTTCTGTCTCCACACTCTTCCACCATGATGATCTGCCCCACCTCGAGCCCCGAGGAATGGAGCCAACCTTCTATGGACTAAGACCTCTGAAACTGAGCCTCCATATAAACTTTTCCTCCTGTACAATTGTGCTGGTCGGGTCCTTTAGTCACAGCAGGGAAAAAGCTGACTACAACAACCTACCTCTTTACTTTTGGTCTTCCAAACTTGTGTAAATTCATCACATTATCAGATTGTAACTGTCAGAGAGTCTAGAATATTTATTTAACTTCCACTCATAGGTTCTGGGCCCAGGCTAAAGGGTAAAACATAGAAGAGAGGTTTGACATTGAGTTGCAAACATAATCTGCTTCAGATCGTCAGGCAAGAGGTGTTAGAGAAACACACATACACTGCCTCTGGTTGTAGATATTGTCAATGCTTTTCTCAGATTATTACTATTTTTTTAAATTTTTATTATTTTTTAGTTGTAGATAGACACAATATCTTTATTTATTTTTATATGGTGCTGAGGATCGAACCCAGTGCCTCACACATGGAAGGCAAGCGCTCTACCACTGAGCTACAGCCCCAGCCCCAACCCCAGATTACTACTATTTTTTAAAATGGGAGGGATTGAAGAAAGATTAATTTCTTCAGACAGTTTTAGGGGTCTTGGAGGCATGGAGGAGATGAGAGATGGTCAGGGTACATGACAACATTTCCATTTTCAAATAGAGGAGGAAAATGGAAGTTAAAAGGTTGTTGAAGTTGGTGAGCTCGATGGAAACTTGGCAGAGTTTCTAGAAGAATCAGGAAGATGGAACATAAGAACGTGGGAGAAAATAGGCAACAGAGACTTACTAAGAGCAAATCAAACCCAAATCACCTTATGTGTTTATTTATAAATGAAGGAGGGGGTTGCTGGAGGCAAGGACATTGGATTATAATGTGGCATTTGCAAAAATCTTTTTATGTCTTTGTGAACAAATGGAAAAATATTTATGGCGTTCCTGCTAGGGACATCAGAGCTGAGTGACTGTGTCCTGAGAAAGCTGACTAATGGACCTGTATCAACTTGGAAGCACAGTCTCTGTAAAGGAGTTCTGGCTTTGTTCTTGTCTGGTTCAATATTTTTATCAATTTTTCACTTAAGAGCATTAGTAGCTCTCAAATCAAATCTGAGGATGCACCAAGGCTGAGAGGAAAAGAAATGGATTGTATAATTGAATCAGGATTCACCACACCACCAAGAGCTGGGCATAAAGGACAGAAAGAAACAAGTAGAACGGTACCAGACAGAAACCTAGAGTATCACCTCTAGACCTCCAGAGGGGAGGGGAATTGAGAGAGATGGCTTAGTAGCAGAGTCTCTGAGAAAAGGCTAAGGTCTTTTCTTTATTGCCAACAACCTTCGACTGCTGGATGACACTGAATTCTCAAAATAATCAAACAACACTTTGGGTTGCATACATAGAATTGTTTTGAATAGAACGGTGTCAGGCACATCGTATATGCTTAACAGGAACTATTTAAAGTGGTGTATGAATTCGTGTTTTTCCTGGAATGCTATGCTGAGTTGCTTGCTCATGCATTCATTCAACAAATATTTTTTGAGAACTAGAGTTGGGCTTTGGTTAGGTGCACATAAGCAAACAAAATAGACAAAATCTCCGCCATGGGGAACAGAAACATTTATGGAGCATTCAATATGTATCAGGCTGTGATGATGAAAACAGCTCCTGCCTTCGAATTCTTGTTAAAGAAGAAGATATAAATACATCACCTCCATGCAGAAATGCTACATGCCATTAATGCTCCAGAAAGCACAGTGATTCTGAGAGGAGTAAAATTAGCTCCCAAAAGAGGAAATCATTGCAAATCCAACCAAAATTACCTTGCTGGTTGGTTGATAAATGGAACAAAGGTAGGTGGTTTTCTGTTTTTTATGCACGCAATGGTCAGATATTTGCTCTTCATTGGTATCCACCTCTGAATTGTCCAGAGTAAGGCAACTAGAATTGTGAGCAAACCTAAAACCTGTATCATACAAGGTAATAGTAAGGAATGTCTATTTTTTTTAACCTGAAGATGAGAAATCCCCATACTTACTGGGTACGCAATATGTGAAAAGTTGTTATGAAGAATGGTCATGGACAGGGTGGTGTTAGGGTACAGCTGGAATTTTCAGGGCAACAACCATGGGTTTACACAGGAACATCTTCAAGCAGTCCAAGTGGTTTATGGTGGAAAGATACAGTCGTGAAGCAGGAGATGCCCCTGCCATTGGGGGCATTCAAGCAGAAGCTAGAGGGGCACCTTTCAACTTGTGAGAAAGGGTCACCCAGACCTTTGTGTTTTGGATTGAATGCACTGAGGTCATAGCTAGCTCTGGATTTCTCCTATTTTATGAACTTTCAAATGTTGTGTTTTAAAACGGTCATTATGCATTGATATTTTGCATTATTTGCATAACTGACCTAATTCAGTGTGGACTGTTATGGTGTCACCCCAAAGCTCCTGTGTCAATGCAGGAATGTTCAGAGGTGAAATGACTGGATGGGGAGGACCATAACCTAATCAGTCCATCCTAGTTTAAGTGGACTGAGTGGTAACTGAAGGCAGGTGGGGCCTGACTAGAGAAGGTGAGTCTCAGGGAAGTGCCCTGGAAGGGTTCACCTGCCTGGGGCCCCTTCCCCTTCCCTGTCTGACTACAGGTCACCATGTCCTGAGCTGCTTCCCTCTGCCATGCCCTTCCCCCATGATGCTCCACCTCACCTGGGGTCCACAGTAATGGACTCATCCCACCATTGATTGAGACCTCTAAACTGAGCCAAAATGACTCACAATAGATGGGGCAGTGGAGGTGGTGGAGGTTCACAGGGGAGAATGGGGGAAGGAAGTGGGGGATGGGAATGGGAAAGACAGTAGAATGAATTGGACACAACTGTCCTATGTTCATGAATTCACGACCAGTGTAACTCCACATTATGTACAACCACAGGAAAAGGAAGTTATACTCCATGCATGTACATATCATATGACAAAATGCATTCTACTACCAGGTGCAGTGGCACGTGCCTATAATCCCAGTGGCTCAGGAGGCTGAGGCAGGAGGATTGGTAGTTCAGAGCCAGCCTCAGCAACTTAGTGAGTCCCTAAGCAGCTCATTGAGACTCTGTCTCTAAATAAAATATATTTTTTAAAAAAAGGCTGGTGATGTGGTTCAGTGGTTAAGTGCCCCTCGGTTCAATCGCTATATACATTCTACTGTTATGCAAAACTAAAAAGAACAAATTTAAAAATTTTTCAAAAAAACCTTTCTACCTTCTAAGTTGTTCTTGTTGGGCATTTTGGTCACAGTGATAAAACAAAAACAACAACAACAACAAAAACCTGACACATTGGTTTTCTGAGAGCCCAAGGAAGGAGCTAGGTCACAGACTGGAAAAATCATGAATTTGAAATTTGTTCTAAAACCAAAGAGCAGGGTTCCTTTGGGGACAAGCTACTCCCCTTCTCTGCAGCTGAATTTCCACATCTATAAAATGAAAGTAATAGAATTTAACTTATCCTGTTGCCTCACTGTGGGAATCGGATGTAATATGTGGGATACATCATCTTGAACAGGATAACTCATAAAAAAATGAAAGTACATTTAAGACTAATTATTTGTTCTGTTCTTATATCCTGCCCCCCTTTGGCACCTGGCCTTGTGGAATGCATAGATCAGTTCTGTCCCCAGCATTTGGGTTAAGGCCAAATGCTGACTGCGAATACTGTGGCCCAACCAGAGACAGCATCAGAGTCAGCAGCTCCTTTGCCCGAGGGGAAAGGATTTTGCTCTGATTTCTGGCTCTTGCTGCTGGTTCTTTGCAGTATCCCTTCCCTAGCTTTTGGGTCCCAGTGCTGCTTGTCCTTGGATCTGTGGATTCTGAGCACCCTCTAGAGACAACAGAGGGATGTGTCTCTCTTGAGAGGACAGACTTTTCATCAAGCAGTTGCTGGCACCAGTGAAGTGCCCCAGAAGCAAGTGGGATGTGGAGGGAGGGGACCAGCAGGGGGGAGAAATCCAGCTCCCCTGAACCCGGCTGTCCCTACCTCTGCTCCTGCTGCCTTCTTGAAAATCTAATCCCCAAACGCAGACAGTGAGCGGCCCAGGGTTCAGAGAAAGGACTCCCTTCTATGCCTGAGCACAGGTGGTCGGCCAAGAGCTGCAGTGCAGGGATCCTAACTGCATCACTGCTGAATGATGAACGGGCCAATGACTCGGGTCCAGGGTTCGATTCACTCCTCTGGCCATCCAGGGATGTGTCCCACTCCATTATCGGAAGCGGGGAAGAACTTACTCAAGCACAGTGAATCACAGAAAAAAATATCATTTTTCTTTAAACCTTTCATCTCCAGTTCTTTCTCCTACCTGACTCTTTGAAAGTTCTACATCCTTCCTGCCTCTAACAAACCTAAGGAAAGTTAGTTCTTCTGTTACCATTATAAAGGAGAAGACCGTGAAGGACAAGGACAGATCATCATGAGAACAGTGATAAAACCCACTTCCACAGGATTGTTATGCCTAGATAATTAGCAAAAGTTATTGACTAACTAAGAAAGTCAGAATACTCACCTTTCTCTGGAAGAAAGAGATGAAATAAATTTCCTAAAGCCATCATATGAGATACTAGGAAGTAGAAATCGTAGAGCATCTGAACTTAGGACCACTGTTTCTGTAGTCGGGACCCTTAGCCTGAATTCAGACAGCCCTATCTATAATTTACCTTGACTTACTGAGCATTTAGAATTTTCTGGGGTCTATGATAAATGTGCTTTTCACAATTTTCATAAGAGTTGCCAAATAATTTTGAGATGTCTGTTTTATCATCTTCACCTTACAGAAGAGAAAACACATGCCCCCAAGAGTCACAATTGGGAAAGAGACGTGTCCAGGAGGTGAACTCAGATTTCTAATTCACAACACCTCACTTAATTACCCTCATGCACAGACCACGAAGGGTATCAGGCACACCAGGTGGTAAAGAGAAGTGGAGGGTGGTCTATGCTCTCAAGGGGCCGAAGACCCACACGGAGGAACCCATCATCTTGAGGAGGGGAACTCTGTTTGAACAATCTGTGTAGACAGTTTCTGTAGATAAATAATTACTGAAAGAGCAAGAGATGATACCAAAGAAAACATAACTGTGAGCATGGGAGGTGGGCTTGATTTTTTCAAACTAGCCTTCTCAGTGCAGCTAGAAAATCTGAGATTTCTCTATATATGTTTTCATGTTTTAGAAATATGATTTCTATCTCATTCCTTCTCCCCCTCCCCACACACAATTGGCTTCAAGACATCAGAGAGATTCCAAGGTAGTGAGGCCTAAGAAGTCAATATCATAGGAAGAATGGACCCAATACACTAATAAAAAAAAACATAAATAAGAATAGAATTCCAGAGAATTGAGATAAATATTGGATAAAATTTTGTTTTCAGGTCCTTAAACATTTCATTGACACATAACAGTGCCACGTAGTTATGGGGTACAATGTGACTGAGCCCAAAGTGAAATAAGCAAAACATGAAAAGGGAGATACTGCATGGTCTCACTCATGGGGGAATCTCTTAGGATCTGCAAGTATAATAGTACTTTCCAGAGTCTGGTGAGAATAGGGACGGGGCAGGCAGAGGACAGTCAGAGTAAGTGTGACTGGAGGGTTGAGTAGCTGAGTGGATCTTTCCAGCATTTAGGAATAAAGAGACAAATATTGGAATTTGGTGCCCACAAAGGTGGACATTCCTGGTAAATATGCCATACTTTTAATTAGAACCTCTAAATGTTTATACTCCAGGGCTAAACGTCAACAAAAAAAGATACCAACTCTCTTACTTTGAAAACGATTAGTAAATTATTAAGATGATCTTCTTCAAATTAAATTCTTTGCCCAAGAAAAACCAAATCCATTCTGGAGGGAGAAAATATTATCTAGAGCAGGATTTCTCAGTCTTGGCACTAAAGGTGCTGATATTTTGGAACAGATGATTCTTTGTCACAGGGACTGCCCTGGATCTGGTAGGTTGTTTGGTGCAATTGCTGGGCTCCATGCATAAGATGCCACTGGTCACCCTCAGATGTGACAACCTAACTGTCCTCAGACACCACCAAATGGATAAGGGGGGAAATCACCTGTAAATGAGAACTATTGGCTTAGATCCTCCAACTTATTATTTTAAGGATCACAACATAATTCATTTTAGGCATGCATCAAAAATGATAAGAATTGATTTTTTTTTTCTTTTTTTTTAAATTTTTTATTGTTGGCTGTTCAAAACATTACATAGTTCTTGATATATCATATTTCACACTTTGATTCAAGTGGGTTATGAGCTCCCATTTTTACCCCATATACAGATTGCAGAATCACATCAGTTACACATCCATTGATTTACATATTGCCATACTAGTGTCTGTTGTGCTCTGCTGCCTTTCCTATCCTCTACTATCCCCCCTCCCCTCCCCTCCCCTCCCCTCTTCTCTCTCTGCCCCCTCTACTGACATTCATTTGTCCCCCTTGTATTATTTTCCCTTTCCCCTCACTTCCTCTTGTATGTACTTTTGTATAACTCTGAGGGTCTCCTTCCATTTCCATGCAATTTCCCTTCTCTCTCCCTTTCCCTCCCACCTCTCATCCCTGTTTAATGTTAATCTTCTTCTCATGCTCTTCGACCCTACTCTGTTCTTAGTTACTCTCCTTATATCAAAGAAGACATTTGGCATTTGTTTTTTAGGGATTGGCTAGCTTCACTTAGCATAATCTGCTCTAATGCCATCCATTTCCCTGTAAATTCTATGATTTTGTCATTTTTTAATGCAGAGTAATACTCCATTGTGTATAAATGCCACATTTTTTTTTATCCATTCATCTATTGAAGGGCATCTAGGTTGGTTCCACAGTCTTGCTATTATGAATTGTGCTGCTATGAACATCGATGTAGCAGTGTCCCTGTAGCATGCTCTTTTTAGGTCTTTAGGGAATAGACCGAGAAGGGGAATAGCTGGGTCAAATGGTGGCTCCATTCCCAGCTTTCCAAGAATACTGCTTTCCAAATTGGCTGCACCAATTTGCAGTCCCACCAGCAATGTACAAGTGTACCCTTTTCCCCACATCCTCGCCAGCACTTGTTGTTGTTTGACTTCATAATGGCTGCCAATCTAACTGGAGTGAGATGGTATCTTAGGGTGGTTTTGATTTGCATGTCTCTGACTGCTAGAGATGGTGAGCATTTTTTCATGTACTTGTTGATTGATTGTATGTCCTCCTCTGAGAAGTGTCTGTTCAGGTCCTTGGCCCATTTGTTGATTGGGTTGTTTGTTCTCTTATTGTCTAATTTTTTGAGTTCTTTGTATACTCTGGATATTAGGGCTCTATCTGAAGTGTGAGGAGTAAAGATTTGTTCCCAGGATGTAGGCTCTCTATTTACCTCTCTTATTGTTTCTTTTGCTGAGAAAAAACTTTTTAGTTTGAGTAAGTCCCATTTGTTGATTCTAGTTATTAACTTTTGTGCTATGGGTGTCCTATTGAGGAATTTGGAGCCCGACCCCACAGTATGTAGATCGTAGCCAACTTTTTCTTCTATCAGACGGCGTGTCTCTGATTTGATATCAAGCTCCTTGATCCATTTTGAATTAACTTTTGTGCATAGTGAGAGAAAGGGATTCAGTTTCATTTTGTTGCATATGGATTTCCAGTTTTCCCAGCACCATTTGTTGAAGATGCTATCCTTCCTCCATTGCAAGCTTTTAGCCCCTTTATCAAATATAAGGTAGTTGTAGTTTTGTGGATTGGTTTCTGTGTCCTCTATTCTGTACCATTGGTCCACCCGCCTGTTTTGGTACCAGTACCATGCTGATTTTGTTACTATTGCTCTGTAGTATAGTTTGAAGTCTGGTATCGCTATACCGCCTGATTCACACTTCCTGCTTAGCATTGTTTTTGCTATTCTGGGTCTTTTATTTTTCCATATGAATTTCATGATTGCTTTCTCTATTTCTACAAGAAAGGCCGTTGGGATTTTGATTGGCATTGCATTAAACCTATAGAGAACTTTTGGTAATATCGCCATTTTGATGATGTTAGTTCTGCCTATCCATAAACAGGGTATATTTTTCCATCTTCTAAGATCTTCTTCTATTTCTCTCTTTAGGGTTCTGTAGTTTTCATTGTATAAGTCTTTCACCTCTTTTGTTAGGTTGATTCCCAAGTATTTTATTTTTTTTGAAGATATTGTGAATGGAGTGGTTGTCCTCATTTCCATTTCAGAGGATTTGTCGCTGATATACAGGAATGCCTTTGATTTATGCGTGTTGATTTTATATCCTGCCACTTTGCTGAATTCATTTATTAGCTCTAATAGTTTCTTTGTAGAGCCTTTTGGGTCTGCTAGGTATAGAATCATGTCATCTGCAAATAGTGATAATTTAAGTTCTTCTTTTCCTATTTTGATGCCTTTAATTTCCTTCTTCTGTCTAATTGCTCTGGCCAGCGTTTCGAGAACTATGTTGAACAGAAGTGGTGAGAGAGGGCATCCCTGTCTTGTTCCAGATTTTAGAAGGAATGCCTTCAATTTTTCTCCATTCAGAATGATGCTAGCCTGAGGCTTAGCATAGATTGCTTTTACAATATTGAGGTATGTTCCTGTTATCCCTAGTTTTTCTAGAGTTTTGAACATAAAGGGATGCTGTACTTTGTCGAATGCTTTTTCCGCATCTATCGAGATGATCATATGGTTCTTATTTTTAAGTCTATTGATGTGGTGAATAACATTTATTGATTTCCGTATATTGAACCAGCCTTGCATCCCAGGGATGAATCCTACTTGATCATGGTGCACAATTTTTTTGATATGTTTTTGTATCCGATTCGCCAGAATTTTATTGAGGATTTTTGCATCTAGGTTCATTAGAGATATTGGTCTGTAGTTTTCTTTCTTTGAAGTGTCTTTGTCTGGTTTAGGTATCAGGGTGATGTTGGCCTCGTAGAATGAATTTGGAAGTTCTCCCTCTTTTTCTATTTCCTGAAGTAGCTTGAAAAGTATTGGTATTAGTTCCTCTTTAAAGGTTTTGTAAAATTCTGCTGCATACCCATCCGGTCCTGGGCTTTTCTTAGTTGGTAGTCTTTTGATGGTTTCTTCTATTTCCTCAATTGATATTGGTCTGTTTAGGTTGTCTATATCCTCCTGACTCAATCTGGGCAGATCATATGACTTAAGAAATTTATCTATGCCTTCACTATCTTCTAATTTATTGGAGTATAAGGATTCAAAATAATTTTTGATTATCTTCTGTATTTCTGAAGTGTCTGTTGTGATATTGCCTTTTTCATCTCATATGCTAGTAATTTGAGTTCTCTCTCTTCTTCTCTTCGCTAGCATGGCTAAGGGTCTGTCGATTTTGTTTATTTTTTCAAAGAACCAACTTATTTTTGTCAATTTTTTCAATTGTTTCTTTTGTTTCGATTTCATTAATTTCAGCTCTGATTTTAATTATTTCTTGCCTTCTACTTCTTTTGCTGTTGTTTTGCTCTTCTTTTTCTAGGATTTTGAGATGAAGTATGAGATCATTTATTTGTTGGTTTTTTCTTTTTTTAAGGAATGAACTCCAAGCAATGAATTTTCCTCTTAGAACTGCTTTCAATGTGTCCCATAGATTCCAATATGTTGTGTCTGTGTTTTCATTAATCTCTAAGAATTTTTTAATTTCCTCCTTGATGTCTTCTATAACCCATTGATCATTCAGTAACCTATTGTTCATTCTCCAAGTGATGTATGCTTTTTCCTTCCTTCTTTTATCGTTGATTTTCAGTTCCATTCCATTATGATCAGATAGGATGCATGGTATTATCTCTACTCCTTTATATTGTCTAAGAGTTTCCCTGTGACATAATATATGATCTATTTTTGAGAAGGATCCATGTGCTGCTGAGAAAAAAGTGTAACTGCTTGATGTTGGGTGGTATATTCTATATATGTCAATTAAGTCTAGGTTATTAATTGTGTTATTGAGTTCTATAGTTTCCTTATTCAACTTTTGTTTGGAAGATCTGTCCAGTGGCGAGAGAGGTGTGTTGAAGTCTGCCATGATTATTGTATGATGGTCTATTAGACTCTTGAACTTGAGAAGAGTTTGTTTGATGAACATAGCTGCACCATTGTTTGGGGCATATATATTTATGATTGTTATGTCTTGTTGGTGTATGGTTCCCTTAAGCAGTATGTAGTGTCCCTCTTTATCCCTTTTGATTAACTTTGGCTTGAAATCTATTTTATTTGATATGAGTATGGACACTCCTGCTTGTTTCCGAAGTCCATATGAGTGATATGATTTTTCCCAACCTTTCACCTTCAGCCTATGTATGTCTTTTCCTATCAAATGCGTCTCCTGTAGGCAGCATATTGTTGGGTCTTGTTTTGTGATCCATTCTACTAGCCTGTGTCTCTTGATTGGTGAGTTTAAGCCATTAACATTTAGGGTTATTATTGAGATATGGGTTGTTCTTCCAGCCATATTTGTTTATTTATGTTACTAAACATGGTTTGTTTTCCTCTTTGATTATTTTCCCCCCTTTACTGTCCTACCTCCCACTGTTGGTTTTCATTGTTATTTTCCATTTCCTCTTCCTGTAATGTTTTGCCAAGGATGTTTTGAAGAGATGGTTTTCTAGCTGCAAATTCTTTTAACTTTTGTTTATCGTGGAAGGTTTTAATTTCATCTTCCATCCTGAAGCTTAATTTCGCTGGAAACACAATTCTTGGTTGGAACCCATTTTCTTTCAGTGTTTGAAATATGTTATTCCAGGATCTTCTAGCTTTCAGAGTCTGTGTTGAAAGATCAGCTGTTATCCTGATTGGCTTACCCCTAAATGTGATCTGCTTCCTTTCTCTTGTAGCTTTTAAAATTCTCTCCTTATTCTGTATGTTGGGCATCTTCATTATAATGTGTCTAGGTGTGGGTCTCTTATGATTTTGCACATTCGGCGTCCTGTAGGCTTCTAGGATTTGGGATTCTGTCTCATTCTTCAAGTCTGGGAAGTTTTCTCGTATTATTTCATTGAATAGATTGCTCATTCCTTTGGTATGGAGTTCTATACCTTCCTGTATCCCAATGACTCTTAAATTTGGTCTCTTGATGTTATCCCATATTTCTTGGATGTTCTGCTCATGGTTTCTTAACAGTCTTGCTGAGCTGTCTATGTTCTTTTCAAGTTGAAATACTTTATCTTCATTGTCTGATGTTCTATCTTCTAAGTGTTCTACTCTGCTGGTAGTATTCTCCATTGAGTTTTTAAGTTGGTTTATTGCTTCCTGCATTTCTAGGATTTCTGTTTGTTTGTTTTTTATAACCTCTATCTCCCTGTATAGTTGATCTTTTGCTTCTTGGATTTGTTTATGTAATTCATTGTTGAAGTGATCTTTCATTGTCTGATTTTACTGTCTGATGTCTTCCTTGAGACTCCAGATCATCTGAAGCATGTATATCCTGAATTCTTTATCTGACATTCCATCTGCTGCAGCTATTACCTCTTCCAATGTTGAGTTGACCTGCATTGCTTGTGGTCCTTTCTTTCCTTGTCTCTTCATACTGTTCGCGTTTCTTTCTGCTTGGTGAAACTTTGTGCTATTGAATTTTCCCCCTATATATTTATATTGGTCTTGTATAGTTGCAAAGTCTCCCTCGCAGGCGCGGGCGGCGGCTCTGCCCCTCCTCCAATTGGGGCAATGTGCCTACCACGCCGGCAGGCCGCTGGGCCTGCTCTGCTGGTCGGTAGCAGGTCAGCCTACCTTGCATGCGCGGGCGGCGGCTCTGTCCCTCTGCGGGCCGCTAGGCTTGTTCTGTCGGTGGTCGCAGTTCTGCCTACTTTGCAGGCGCAGGCAGCGGCACTGCCCCTCTGCAGGCCTCTGGGGCTGTTCTGCCAGTGGGTCGCAGGTCCGCCTACCTTGCAGGCACCGGGGGGGGGGGCAGCTCTACCCTTCCTCAGGCCACTGGGCCTGTTCTGTCTGTCGGTTGCAGGTCTGGCCTGTTCTGATGGTGGTCACAGTTCCGTCTACCTTGCAGGCGCGGGGGGAGGGGACGGCTCTGCCTCTCAGCAGGCCGCTGCTCCTCTTCTGCCGGTGGGTCGCAGGCCCGCCTACCTTGCAGGAGTGATTGGAAGCTCTGCCCCGCCGCGGGCCACTGGGCCTTTTCTGTCGGTGGTCACAGTTCCGCCTACCTGGCAGGCGCGGGGGGTGGGGGGCGGCTCTGCCCCTCAGCAGGCCGCTGGGCCTGCTCTGTGGGTGGTCACAGTTCCCTCTACCTTGCCGGCGCAGGGGGAGGGGGCGGCTCTGCCTCTCAGCAGGCCGCTGCTCCTCTTCTGCCGGTGGGTCGCAGGCCCGCCTATCTTGCAGGAGTGATTGGAAGCTGTGCCCCTCCGCGGGCCACTGGGCCTTTTCTGTTGGTGGTCACAGTTCTGCCTACCTGGCAGGCGCGGGGGGTGGGGGGCGGCTCTGCCTCTCAGCAGGCCGCTGCTCCTCTTCTGCAGGTGGGTCGCAGGCCCGCCTACCTTGCAGGAGTGATTGGAAGCTCTGTCCTGCCGCGGGCCACTGGGCCTTTTCTGTCGGTGGTCACAGTTCCGCCTACCTGGCAGGCGCGGGGGGTGGGGGGCGGCTCTGCCCCTCAGCAGGCCGCTGGGCCTGCTCTGTGGGGGGTCACAGTTCTGTCTACCTTGCCGGCGAAAGGGGAGGGGGCGGCTCTGCCTCTCAGCAGGCCGCTGCTCTTCTTCTAAGAATTGATTTAAAACTGTGAGAAAAACATGATCAATTCACCTATACAAGGAATTTAGTTATTGGAATTATTAGACATATATGTTAAATCACTATTTTTTGATTTTATTTGTGCTTTAGTTATACATGACAGTAGAATTCACTTTGCATAATATACAAGCATGGAAAAATCACTCAATAATGTCGTTAAGAAATTAAAAGACACAATGGAAAATGTCAGCAGGGAACTAAAAACAAATAAACCAAGCTATGGAACCAACTTAGGTGTCCTTCAATGGACGAATGGATAAAGAAAATGTGGTACATATACACAATGGAATATTACTTGGCTACAAAGAAGAATGAAATTATGGCATTTGCTAATAAATGGATGGAAATGGAGAATATCATGCTAAGCAAAATAAGCCAATACCCCCAAACCAAAGGCCAAATGTTCTGTCTGATATGTGGATGGTAACCCACAACAAGAAGGAAGAGTGGTGAGGGGAAGAATAGAAATCCATTGGATTAGACAAAGGGAAATGAAATGAAGGGAGGGGGTGGCGAATAGTAAGGACAGTAGAATTAATCGGGCATAACTTTCCTTGCCTTGTATCTGAACACATGACCAGAGCAACTCCACATCCTGTACAACCACAAGAGTAGGATCCTAATTAGAATAAGTTATACTGCAGGTATGTATAGTATGCTGAAATACATTCCACTGTCACATCTAACTAAAAAGAACAAATATAAAAAATAAAATGTAAACTTGAGATTTTGAGAGGCAATAACTGAAATTAATACCTCAACAGAAGAGTATAATAGCAGTGAAAAAGAGATTGTTGAACCAAAGATATATCAGAGGAAAATATATACAGTGAAGCACAGAGAGATAGAAAGAGCGAAACACAAAAAGGCCACAAGACATCTAGGATGTAAACCTTAACACATAAATGTTTAGTCATGAAACACGATATAGAAATGTGAAATAGATGCCATTCCATTGTTCAAGATATGCATAGTTTGGTAAGTCAGTTAGGAGTTTGTAATACTGTTGGAAGGTTGGGAACAAATAATAGGGAAGCTGTTACCAAATGTCAGTGACCGTGAATGCAGAAGGTATGCCTGAACCCACACTCATATCCCCTCGGCAAAGAGCAGACCTATTGGCTCCAAATGTTAAAATGCAATCTGTGACCCACCATCCACTGACTGTGGATTAGTTTTGTAGGGTTGACATAATAAAGTACCACAAAGTAGGTGGTTTAAAGCTGTGCTTCCTCCAAAGTCTCCGGGGGGAAACTTTGCCTCTTACAGCTACTGGTACCTTCAGACATTCCTTGGCTTGTGGCCTCATAACTCCAATCTCTTCCTGTCTTCACATGCCATTTTCCTTCTATGTCTGTATTTGGATTCAAATTTCCCTTTTCTTGAAAGGATACCAGCCATATAAAATCTTCAAGGGCTCTATTTCCAAATAATATCACATTTTGAGGTACTAAGAGGCTAGGGCTTTAATATATACTTGAGGGTGACATAACTCAATCTATAGTAGACTACTAAAATATGCAAAGCAAGTGACAATCTCTAGGAATCTGGGTTTAAAAATAAAACAAAAAAATTAAAAAAAAATTCTCAAAATTAGCTGGTGCATGGTTCTTGGAAGACAGACTCCATAGAATATGTCTAGAAAAGTCACTGAATGAATTAACAAGCAAATCCAAAACATATAATAATCCTGAGGGAGAATCAGAACCCAGAGTTGCTGCAATGAATTTCCAAAATGCCCACTTTTCAAAATAAAAATTGCAAAACTCAGAAAGGTATAGCTTGTTTACAGGGAACAAACAGTCAATAGATGCTATCTCTGGGGGGCCTAGATGTTGGACTTCGTAGACAGTGACTTGAAAGCATCTATTGTAAGTGTTTAAATCAGCTCTGTGTCACTGTGACCGAACTATCTGACCAGAAAAGGAAAAGTTTATCTGAGATGCACAGTTTCAGAGGTCCCAGTCCATAGATAGTGGAATCCACTGCTCTGGGCCCAAGGTGAGTGTTATGGTTTTGATATGCAGTGTCCCCCAAAAGCTCATGTGTGAGATGACACAAGAAGGTTCAGAGGTAAAATAATTTGATTGTGACAGCCATAACTTAGTGGATTAATCTACTTGAATAGATTAACTGAGTGGTAACAGTAGGCAGATAGGGTATGGCTAGAGGAAATAGATCACTAGGGGAGTGACTTTAAGGTTTATATTTTGTCTCTGGTGAACAGAGCACTGATGTGTTCTCTCTCTCTCTCTCTCTCTCTCTCTCTCTCTCTCTCTCTCTCTCCCTCTCTCTCTCTCTCTGGTTCCTGGCTGTCATGAACTAAGCAGTTTTCCTCCACCAAGTCCTTCCACCATGATGTTCTACTTCTCCTTGTGTCCAGAGCTATGGGTTCAACCACCATGGACTGAACCTCAGAAACAATGAGCCAAAAGTTGTTCTTGTCAGGTCTTTTGGTCATGGCAACAAAATCTCACTAAAACGGTGGGGCAGAGAGAGCATCATGGCCAAAGAGCCTGAGAGGAAAGCTGCTCATCTCCTGGAAGCCAGGAAGCAGAAGAAAGGGGAGAGGGCAGGGGTCACAGGAAAGATGAAACCCTTCAGTGCCCCCAACGACCCACCTCCAACACGCCCCACCTGCCTGCAGTTACCAGCCTGTGGATCCATTCCACCTAGGATGGAACACCCCACATCCAAAAGAAATACATTCAAAGATCTAAAGGAAGTCATGTTCAAATAATTCAAGGAAAGTATAAAAAATGATTCACCAAATAGAAAACTATGAAATTAAAAGCTCCTAGTTATTTAAAATGAAACTCAATAAAGAAAAATAACGAAAAGGAAATTAACAGAGCCTCAGAGACCTAGGAGACACTATCAAGCATATTATAGAACATGTGTGAGGGGGATCCTAGAAAGAGAGGTGAGAGAAAAAAATACATTTGAGGAAATAATGGCCCAAATATTCCATATTTGCTGAAAAACACTAATTTACAAATCCAAAAACTCAATGAATTCCAAGTAGAATATGTTCAAAGAGATCCACGTCCAGACTCATCAGAGTCAAAATGTTCACTACCAAAGACAGGCAAAAATCTTGAAAGCAACAAAGGAACGACTACTCCTAATATTTAAAGGAACCGCAGTAAGATTAAGGACCAGCCTCTCTTCAGAAACCCCGAAGGTCAGAGACTCGGGGCTTATGTATTCAAAGTATTGTAAGAATAAAAGCTGTAAGCCAGGAATTTTATATTTAGCCAATAAAATTATCCTTCGAAAATTAAGTTGAAAATACATTCTCAGGTAAACAATATCTGATGAATTCCTTGGTCATAGAAAGGACATAGGAAATACCAAAGAAAATTTTTACGCAAAAAGGAAATGACTCTAGATGTTAACACAATTTGCATGAAGAAATCAGGAGCACTGATACAGGTAATTACACTCGCAGTGGGCGTCTCTAGTGCCAGAATGTGTTCTTGAAACATCATTTTCCTAAAAGAAACCAAGCCTTGGTAGATTAGTGACTGATCCCAGTATTTGAGCAGGAAATCCATAGATTGTATGGAATATCTTGTCATATCTAATAGAGTCATGTCAAAAATTTTCAGAATATAAATGTAAGAAAATGACTTACAGTGGTCAAAGATGAATTGAAGGGATGGGACTGAGGCTCAGTGGTAGAGTGCTTGCCTAGCATGTGTGAGGCACTGGGTTCAATTCTCATCATTGTATGTATATAAATAAAATAAAGGTACATTGACAACTAAAATATTAAAAAAAAGATGAGTTCACAGGGGTTTTAGCAAGATGATTACTTCAGTGAATTGGAAATCATCAGATGCATTTTTAAAAAAAATATTTATTTTTTAGGTGGACACAATATCTTTATTTTACATTTATATGGTGCTGAGGATTGAACCCAGTGCCTCCTGGTGCTAGGCGGGCACTCTACCACCGAGCCACAACCCCAGCTCCCAGATGCATTTTTTTTTTAAAAAATGGACACAATATCTTTATTTATTTTATTTATTTATTTTTTATGTGGTGCTGAGGATCAAACCCAGTACCTCACAAGTGCTAGGCAAGCACTCTACCGCTGAGCTGTAACCCCAGCCCCTCATCAGATGCATTTAAACCATAATTAATAATGTTAACCAAACCAACATAATTGATCACATTCTGAGGATGATATGAATTAACAACTTGGGAAATTGTTGAGTAAAGGAAAGTAATTAAGAATTTATTCTATTTTTTTATATGAACCTTATCATGACCGATCCAAATAGGAGATGAGAAGAGGAATGTATTTATAGAACTAGGCCCAATAATAAATATAGAAGAAATAATCGTGTTATAATCTTATTATTTTAAATTCTCCAACAAATTAATTGATATAAAATTGACCTATCATTTTTACATTACACGGGGAGAAAATGATATATTACGTGCCCCTAGTGAATAAACCCCCTAGCACCTATAATCTTGACAAAGGGATTGAAACGCCACGGGATAATTTGTGGATCTAGCTGTTGGTGTCTAGTAAATACTTTACTCAACAAAAACCAGACTGTGGGAAATGCTACAGATCAAGTAGCCTGAGTTCTTCAGCTGAGTTGGTATAAGTGAAAGAAAGGATGGACCGAATACCTGCTGAGTACAGGAGATGCAAATGACTTAGCCAAATTAAATAGCAGCAAAATAAAACTACAGTATCCACGAATGCACACTTGGTTGATTAGACTATAAATAACGTAAGACAGTCACTACTAAAAAGTCACCTTCCTGGAGGTAGGTGATGGGTAGAATTGAGAGGAACAAGGGGAGGGACTGTTGACGTAGCCAGAAATTTTCTAATTCTTGACTTGGTGAGAATCCAAACAGTGATTGCCCTTTAATAATAATTTGGTGATGCAGGTGTGTTTTTGTATCTGTGTTTTATTTCATAATAAGAAGGTTAAAAAAGTAATGCCTTATCTTAATAAATGTCACAGAAGTCCAATATAATTTTTTTAGTGTGGTGAAAATAATTCAATTTTTTTTTTACTCTACAGTACACTTTTGTCTCTTTGAAGATGTTTCCAAAGTCTGCCCAGCACATCTACAGCACAGAATTTGACAGGAATATTATTGCTCAAGTTTCATGTTCCAATGTCCAAACTTGTCTTCAAAGAAGGTACTTTGGTTTGATTGTTTTTTTCTGGTTATGAAATAATTGTTGTGGGCCTATACCTATAATCTCTAAATGTAAATAATCATGATGTGAAATAAAGAATTTTCCTCGGGTCAAGAAAATGAGAGCATCCCTTTATATCTTGAACAAAACACACTACATTTTCCTGGATTCTTGAGTAATTTATGTTCCCATTGGCTTCCGTCTATAGATCTATTCTCAAACAACATATGGGACAGCCTTTTTCCTGGCTTATATTTCTCTATTTAGCAGGCATTCATTTATAAACATTTAAAATAAATCCAGATTATAGTGGAAAATGCACTGGTTGAGGAGCTCTGCCTCCAAATAGCTGAGTTATGCTTTTTAACTCACCCTTTGAGACTTATTTCCCATCTGAAAATAGTGACAGTAAAACTTTCTCATAGCATTTTTATGGGCTTTAAAAAAGAAGATGTATATTTAACAATTGCTAACCACAATGGGAAAATAATCTGTTCTAGTTACTTTTGAAAATTTCATTTGTAAGTATTAACACATTGAATAAAGAGTACCGCATACAGATATTCAATTCATAGTAGCTTCCAACTGACAATGTGTCATCATAAGAAGAAGTCCCCAGTTCAGGACTATTTGATCTATGCTGAAATTGCAGTCTGGGAAAACATTTTTTATGATCTTGGGTTAGATTTACAGAGCAGTGGAAGCTGCTTCCTTCAAATTTGGTTTTCTCTGTTGTATAAACTGCAGCTGTAACAGAGTTTCCTGATGGCCAACCCTAGAGGCTGCCATCTTCCTACTCCTATGGTTAGAACCAGCCAGAGTGAATGAATTAACTTGAGCAGATATTGAGTAGTAATCTCCTTTATGTCTCCACTTGACATAAAGGTAAATATTTGATTTTGTGCTATTTAATCCTTTCTTGCTGAGATGAGCCAGTGATAAGCCCCAGGAGGGGCTCTTTCAGCAGACAAACAAGTTACCTCAATTGACGCTCCAGCGCAGGCTAGGGAATCCAGCCTAGCCTAGGGCTGGTTGTTGTCCAGGGGACACTCAGCCATAGGTACATTATGGCAACAAAAGATGCTAATTAAACACAGAGTGTCACTCTCATGGATCTGATGTTAGTACTCATAACTTCCACTCAATTCCATGGGTTAGAACTCCGCTATATGTGTTAGGGTCTGTAAACAAGTCAAGATGGCGCCTGGCATTTTGCAGAGGGAGTGGTTTGTGAAGTAACGCCAGCGAGCCATTAAGTATGGAGATTCCTTATTGGTTGACTGCTGTATCTAGTTTATGTTAATTAAGATAAGCTGTATATATAATATGGGTAATGTATATATACCCCTCCTGTCCTACAATAAACGGCTCCCACTCCTGCTGTATCAATGTACACAAGTTCCTCGTCACCCCCCGGTTATTTTGCTGCAGCCGGACTGCGGCATATATGACCATAATTCAGAGGAGGACTAGGGGCCCTAGCCTTAGCAGAACTTAGATCCTTGTGAGGAAAAAATACATTGGATTAAAAGTATTGAACCAAGATCATGTATCATGGGAAAGGTAGCTCTTGGTTAGCATCTGGGGGTGCCTGCTAAGTCCCTCCCAAAGCATTCTGAGTCATTGCTCAAGGTGTGCCGCCTGTCTTTGCCAGGCAAGTGTAGAGATGTGGGAGCCTATTTGGGTAGGCTCCATGCCTCGCTGCTCACAGGTGTCTGACACCAGGCCAAGAGCAGCTTTGCAGAAGGGCTTCTCTGCAAAATGTCTCCTGAGGCCATAATCATGGCCCAAGAGCTATTTGGTCCCCTATCCTTTGATCAAGTGTCCCTAGGTTTAGTGATTTCAAAGCTCACTAGTCCACATGGTTAAAAAAAAAATCAGCTTATTGACTTAATTATTCTCACAGAAGTCCAATCTTACTGCCTAAAGTTTATACCCACTCAAGTTGGGAGAAAATGAATATCGTTCAGCAAAATGGTAGCTTGAAGTTCTGTTGTAGTATTTTTGAAGAAATTCCCAGGGCTCATAGTGGGTCTAGTCATGAACTCAGAGACCGCGTGTCCATCACTCATCTAACATTTTTTTTTTATAATTTTTTTAAAGAGAGAGAGAGAGAATTTTTAAATATTTTTTAGTTCTCGGCGGACACAACATCTTTGTTTGTATGTGGTGCTGAGGATCGAACCCGGGCCGCACGCATGCCAGGCAGGCGCGCTCCTGCTTGAGCCACATCCCCAGCCCCATCATTCAGCTAACATTTATGCGTTGTTCACAATACAGCAGGCCTGTGCTACGTGACCTCCCTTTATCTTCATGGAATCCTCCCCTCTTTTTTTTATTATTTTTTTTTATTTTTCTGTAGCTTCTGCATATAGCCATGTTATGGAGCTAATCCAAGTGTCTGTGGTTGGATGCATGGATAAAGAAATTACGGTACATATACAAAATGGAGTTTTGCTCAGCCATGAAGAAGATTGAAATTATGGCATTTTCTGGCAAATGGATGAAACCAGAGAACATCATGCTAAGTGAAGTAATCCAGACTCATAAAAGATCAAATATCAACTGTTTTCTCTCATAATCTATTTCTCACAGTTCCTGACAGAAATCTTGTAACTCCAAGAGTGATTCAGTTGATGGTCTTGCCTTGTTCCAGGCCATCTTGGGTTTTATTTTCCCTCCACATTTTGATGACATCAATCCAAGGCTACTGGCATCACTGGTCACACTAAAACCTAGCGCTGAAAGATGACCTTTGAATTCAAGAAATGGAGTTACTTAAAGACCCTTGTCTTGATGGCCTTGGAGGACACTAGTCTGGAGCTACATGTATCAGTGTGAAACATTCTCAATTTCCATCTCTCCACTGGTTCGATTTCTACCTCATTTCTCTGAACAGCATTGTGTTCCAAGTAATTATCTTCTGTCACTTGTACTTGAGGTTTTATAAAGCTTGTCTATATGTTTTAAGAAGGCCAGAATAAAGCATGCCACCATGTCTCTATTTTAGTACTAGTAAGCTAGCTTAATTGAACCAACCATCCCTTAGAAACAACAAAAAAAGTCAGAAAAACACACTGTTTACTGCATTCATATCCACTGAAATAGATAAACTCCCAAGCCTCAAGAGCTAAATACATTATAATTTCTTAACTCATGTGAATTCCAAATGCATGTTCCTGATTGGAAGGTGACTCTCTTCTGAGGGATGACCCACAGTTCAGGGCTCCTTAACCTTTCGACTCTGTTATCTTCAATATGTGGCTCCTAATATTCCCATATTTATGTTTTAATTTTTTAGTGTCTGATTAACATGTATTAATTGTACCAATTAATGGGGTTCAGTGTCAAGCCAGAAGAATATATAAGAGACCTGTACAGAATACAGGGAGATTTTTTTCCAGGGCAAGTCCTGGAATTAGTACTCATTACTTCCACTCAAGTCCATGGGTTAGAACTCAGCTATATGGCCATATTATACGGTAGGGGAAGATGAAAAAGATGCTTTACATATGTGATTAGAAAGAAGATAATGAGTTAATAGGGATAATAATCGTTAATAAGGAGATTGCTTATGTCAAGATAGAATATTTTCACAGATTTGCCATAACAATGGGAAGAGATTGGATAATACAATGGGAAACTGAGGTCAAATTCTGTAGAAAATCTGCATAAAAATACCAAGCAAGAACTTGGAGTATAGAAACTGTATTTTTTGCTGACAAAAAAAGATTATTGCCTCGTGGATCCACTTTATGATCCGGAACAGTCGGACTTGGTGACTCCATGTGCACTAGGAGAGGACGGGCACCGGACTGCTGCTGGATGGAGTGTTCTGCTGACGTCACTTAGATCCTATGGACTGATGGTGTTACTCAATTTTTCCATCTTCTTTTCTGTTTTATATTTAGGAATTCTGTCGATAACCATAAGAGGGCTATTGAAGTCTCAATTATAATTATGATTTGGATATTTTTGAATTCATTTCTGTTACTTGTTGTTTCATGTATTTTGAACCTTTGTCATATGGTGCACACACATTTATGGTTGCTGCACCTTCTTAGTGGAGTCCCTATTTTATCATGTCATATGTCCCTGTCTGCCTCTGCATAAGCTTCTTTGCTCTGAATTTCATTTCTGATGTTAGGGTGACCAGTTCAGCTCTCTTTTGGTGAGTGTTTACATGGTAAATCTTTTTCTGGTCATTTTTTTCTTTCTTTCTGTTTTATTTTCTTTTTCTTTTTCTTTTCTTTTTTTTCTTGTACTAGGCATTGAACCCAGAGGTGCTTAACCACTGAGCCACATCCCAGCCCTTCTATATATTTTATTCAGAGGCAGGGGCTCGATAAGTTGCTTAGGGCCTTGCTAAATTGTTGAAGCTGGCTTTGAACTCACGATCCTCCTACCTCAGCCTCCTGAGCTGCTGGGATTATAGGTGTGCACCACCGCACCTGGCTTAGTCACTTATTTTTAACCTATCTCTGGTACTATGTTTAAATATAATGTTATTAATGCTTCTAATGCTTATAGACAGCAGGAAGCTAGGTTATTTTTAAATTGACTCTGCATTTTAATTGTAGTATTTAGATTACTTGCATGTAATGTAATTATTGATTTGTTGGGATTTCATTACTCATTTTATTGTTTGTTCTCTGTTTCCATTTTATGCCTTCCTGTGAGTGACTCAAACATTTTCAATATTCCATCTAGCTTTATTTGTAGTACTTTTGATAATTTTTTTGGATATTTTTAGTGGTTGCTCCAGCAATTACAGTGTCATTTATCACAGTCTAATGGCACGGACATTTTATAACTTCAAGTGAACTGAAGGAACATTACCACCATTTGGGTTCCTTTATTATGCTCAATTTATAATTTGGTTGTCTGGAATATTTTCTTTTCATGCAATGAGAACTATGTTATATAGTATTATAATTTTGCTTTCAACTATGTAACATAATTTAAGGAAACTTAAGAGAAGGATAGTCTATTATATTAAATGTGTATCTATTCTGTTTCTCCTTCTTTTTAATGTTTCAAGCTTCCTTCTCAATCATTTTTATTCTTTTTGAAGAACTTCCTCAATTTTTTAAATGTAACTCAGTTGGTGACAAATACACTTATATTTATTTCATTTGAGAATATCTTGACATCACCTTCATTCCTGAACATTTTTGTTGAGTAAAGAATTCTGCGTTGAGAGTTCTTACTTGTTTAACACTTGTACAAACCCTGTGCTGCTGGCCTAGACTTTGGCTTCTGAAGACCCGTCTTCCATTGGTCAAGTTGACACTCCCTACAGCACTGTTCCATTCCAGCTGCTTTCATAATTCTCTTGTTTCCAATTTTCATAAATTTGATTATGAGAGGTCCCGGTGTAGATTTTCTTATGCTTGTATTTATGTCTGGGATTTGCTGTTTCCTGAATCAGGAAGTTTATATCTTCTGCCAAATTTGGGGAAATTTCAGGAATCATTTCTCTGAGTGTTTTCTCAGTTCCATGCCCTTTACTGGACAAGAACCAGCTGGACTTGGGCTGAGTGAAGGGAGATGGGAGCACTCCTTGGTGTGAAATGAGCTGGGAACCCAGCAACCGGCTGATTCAAGGAAGTCTTTCCATCAGGCCTCAGGCCTGGGCTGTGAGGGTTCCACAGGGATACAGCGTTTAGTACAGGAATTGTCAAGACTCAGGAATCAGGTCTTGACATTGCAGGTGGCAGATCAGCGAAACACAATCATAAGCCCATTCTATTAAATAGTGTATCAAATGGTAACCCAAAGTGATCCAGAGATCAGAGATATAATTTCCAGTCTAGAAAGAAGTGATGATGATGATGATGATGACGATGATGATGGTGTCATCTTTACCTCAGGTAACCCGGGAAAGGTGATTAATATTACATTGAGGGCTGTAAACTTTAGGGCCAACAACTTTGAAGTTACTGTGAACTTTGAATGTGTTATCTCCTTACCTTCAGGAAAGTGAATATTTAAGCCATATTTGAAGCTCAGGTGTGTTCTGGGGAATCATCAAGAACCCAGGTCATCTTTGGGGATATTATCCAAGGGCAAGGAAATGTCTTTTTGATGCAGTTATCCTTGTAGTTATAACACCCAACTCACCATATAATCAAACCAACGAGGAACGTAAGTTTAGAGAAGGTGAGCAGGTAGGAGAAGGGAGTCACGCTAATATAATAAGTCAATTTGATGAAAGCCAGTTCAGGGGGTGGCACATTTGATGAGCTGGCCATTTGTTTCACTAGATTTCAGAGAATTTTCTTAGATCTTGGAAAAGTATGAAAGTTCCAAAAATGCAAATAATATACGCAAACTTTTAATATAAGATGACATGCCAAAGTGCCCTTGGTTTTTCTCCACCACACCACCATAAATGTGTCTCATCTCATTCTTCTCAGTGGACTGTGCTGTTACCGGAAAGACATCATATAATTTACTTCTGTGCTTCTGAAAATACATGTGAGAAAGGTTCATGGTTTATTTATGTATGGGTATGTTTATTTAGTTTCTGATATATTTTGGACTTCTGTTTCTGTAAAATTCATAATACTTGTGATTCATCCAGTGCGTATGTCAACCTTCAACACTTTTGTATGTTGTAGAGAGTAGTCTTATTTTGCCCATTTATCTGTGAGGCCCATCCACATTATATTTATATAAACATGCAAACCATTTACTAGAAATAAGGAAGAAATACTCAAAAGTATTATAGGCGTCATTTTTGCAACTGGTCTTGTGGTAATTGCTGGTTTTTGTAACTGTCTCTTTTCACTACCTATTCCATATTTTCTTTGTCCTTGGCAAGACCTCATCTAGTTGTGATCCTTTACCTGCTGTGTCTGTCCCTGTAACCCCAGGAACTACTGTATCAGATAAGTCATATGGCCCAAGTGACAGAGAAGCTTGCAGGGCACCCTGAACCTGTTGTGAAGCTGTTATGGTTTAGATGTGAGATGTCCCCCAAAAGCTCACAAGTGAGACAATGCAAGAAGGTTCAGAGGAGAAATTATTGGGTTGTGAGAGTCTTAACCCAATCAGTGAATTCATCCCCTGATAGGGATTAACTGAGTGGTACTGAAGTAGTAGGGTGTGGCTGGAGGAGGTGGGAATTGGGGCATGGCTTTGGGGTATATATTTTTATCTGGTGAGTGGAGCCTCTCTCTCTGTCTACTTCCTGATCAACATGTGAGCTGGTTCAACTCTTCTGTCATAATGTTCTCTCACCTTGAGCCCTGAGGATTAGAGCCAGCCTTCTATGGATGAGACCTCTGAAACCAGAAGCCCTCAATAAACTTTTCTCCTCTGTAGTTGTGCGGGTCACATCATTTAGTCACAGCAGCATGAAGCTGAGTAAAATGGGAGCCTTCTCTTGTTGAGGGCTCAGCTCATAACCACTTATCCAGTCACACAATAAATGGTCCAAATAAGGAACGTGTTGCCTCCAAAATCTAGAGAGGCCTCCTAGATGTTGTACCTTCTTGTTGGTTATAGGAGGGACACATGTGTGAATATCTCATGAGGTCCCATTCCAATGGACTCTTGGAAATCCCATTGAGGTAGAAGGCCCAGGATTTCTGTTGTATTTATTTCCCACCCTTTGGAGCACAAATATCTTATCAATAAATAGGGTTATTCCCACTTCTTGCTCACTAGACCCAATTGGCATAATGTCCTTGTTTGGGATGAAGGTTATGTTCCTCTCTCCTACCTATAATTCCTATGTTAAAGCCCTAAGTCCCAGTGTGACTTTATTTGGAGATAAGGACTTTATAGAAGTAATTCAGATTAAATGATGTCATATTATGGGGCTCTATCTCATGGAATTAATGTATTTATAAGAAAAAAAACAAGCTATTACTCCCTGTCTTTGTATGAACACACTGAAGAAAAGTCATGTGAGGACAGAGAAGGCAGCCATCTGGAAACAGGAAGAGAACCCTCATCAGAAACAAATTTATTTGCACCTTGATCATGGACTTTTAGCCTCCAGGACAGTGAGAAAACAAATTTCTGTGGCATTAACAAGTTAACAAGTCTGTGCTATTTTTGTTATGGCAGCCAAAGTGAATAAGTACAGCCATCAGTATAATGGGCCAGGGCCATAGCTTATGGGAAAAGATGATTAAAATACCTGTGAACTGAACTATGACGTAGGGCCTGAGAGTTCACGTACCCCTGAGGTAGGAGAGGGAGTGAGCTGTCCTCACCAGCTGAAGGCAAACTGCTTCTAGTAGGCCCAGCAGGGATGAAGAACAAGTCATCGTCCAGATCAATACCAGAAGATGGGTTCATGTGCCCAAGAATGAAGCCACATCTAATATAATAGCTGCGATGGGAGTCGCCACCTGGGTAACTTGCAATAATCCATTGTCACTCTCTAAGATCCATCTTTCTTCTGCACAGGTCAAATAGATATTTGAATGGGATGTGGTGGGAAGTAACCCTTCTGCATCTTTCAAGTTCTTGAAGGTGGCACTATGCCCTTAAATTCTTCCCAGGAGTGTTGTATTGCCTTTGGTTTACTATTTTCCTAGGTACAAGCAGTTGTAATGGCTTCCTTTTGACCTTTCCTACAATAGAGGCCCATTATTCATAGGTCAGGGAACCAATATAGGGATCCTATAATTTTCTCATATGTTTATTCCAATTGTGCTTTCCAGAACTTAGGAAATAATTGCATGATTGGATTGGGACTCCATTGGACCCACTTTAAATAGGACCTGGGCTTAAACTTGATTATCTGGTCTCCATAAGTTCTGACTTTGACTGGGGGGACCACAGTGATATTCTGGGCATCCTGGAATTAGTGCCGGTTTAGAGAGAGTGTTAAGTAATCCACTAAAACAGTCTGATTACTTCCCTTTTGGAGAGCATAATCATATTGTTAAAAGGCCACAGATTCCTTTGAAATGATGGGAGAGATATTAACTGTATAAACTTTTGGCAGTGTTGCAAGGTTATTTCTCAGGGAGACTGGTATAGTTTGGATTTTCAATGTCCCCCAAAAGTCCATGTGTGGGAGGCTTAGTCCCAATTCAAGGTGCTGAGGTAGGTGGTGAAACACTTAGGGGGTGTGTCCTAGTGGAATACTTAGGCAATTTCAAGTGTGCCCTTGAAGAAGGTATTGGGACCCTGGCTTCTCCTCTGTCTCCCTCCTTACTTCTCAGCCGCCGTGAGGTAAGCAGCTCTGCTCCACCATGTACTCCTACCATGATGCACTGCCTCAACATAGTCCCAAAACAATAGGTCAACTAACTAACTATGGATTAAAGCCTCCAAAACTGTAAGCCCCCCAAAACTTTTCTCTTTTAAGTTGATTATCTCAGGTATTTTGTTACAGTAATGGAAAGCTGACTAACACAGAAAATTGGCACCAAGAAGTGGGTTGTTGCTGTGATGATGCCTGAAGTGTGTGGAGGAGCCTTTGGAACTAGTTATGTGGGAGGAGTTTTGAAAAATCTGGAAGAGCAGACTAGAGAAAACCTAGAATGTTATAAATAGGACTTAATGGGAAATTCTGGTGAGAGATCAGAAGACCAGATGCTGATAGAAATGCAGACAGTAAAAATTCTGTTCATGAGGTTTCAGATGGTAATAAGGATGCCACTGGGAATCGGACACCATGCTGTCATTTTTATACTGTTTAAAAGAATTTGGCTGCATTACACCCATGCCCTGTTACTATGTGGGAGGACTGTCTGTCTGGCAGAGGAAATTTCAAGGCAGCAGAGCATTTAGCAGCAGCATGGGTATGACTGGATGATTTCAGCCAAATTTATTATGAAAATCAGGAGCAAAAAGAAACAGAGTGAAAAATTTTGGAAAATCTGCAGTTGGCTGAAAAAGGAGCACAATTAAAGGTGCTGCCAAGGAGGGTGCAGTTGCTAAAGGGATTGGCACCATTAGAAGAAGCCAAGTACTTTACACCAGGACAGTAAGAAAGACGCCTCGAAGGCCCTCAGGAATCAACAGGACCTCACCCATCCCAGCTTCAAAAGTAGAAAGGTGTCAACTTGTTTCACAGAGTTTCTTTGGGGAAGAGAGCCCCAAAGAACTGTGCTGCCCCAGGGCCACCTGGAGAGTTGTTTCCCTGAGATTCATGTCCCAGCTACAGGCAGAAAGGCACTCACAGTCAGCTACAGCCATGGTCCGCACAGGCTGCGGCTCAGCTCTCACGGGTGGGGGCCTGGGGTCATGTGTGTGGTGCTGGATTTGCAGATACGCTGAACGTAAGAGTTGTGAGGTTGGGGCTGGGGCCGTGGCTCAGTGGTAGAGCACTCATCCAGCACGTATGAGGCGCTGGGTTCGATCCTCAGCACTGCATAAAAGCAATAAATAAGTAAAATATGGGAAGAGTTACATCAAAACCATAGGGAGCTGTTCATTCCCTGGGCCCACATCCTGCCATCAGGTACCCACCCCCCACCCCATGCTGGATAGGGGACTACAGAATTTAATGTTTGACCTGCTGGCTTACAATCTTGCTTTGATCCAGTTCCTCGTTATTTTCCTATTATTCCCACTTGAAGTGGGAATGTACCATTGTATCTGGAAGTATATAACCTGCTGTTTGAATATTAGATAAATGTGATTTTCACAGAGGCTCACAGCTAAGAGTTTGCTTTGAGACTCAGAGAAGAATTCAGATATGGACCTGGGAGCATTGCTGGAATAGTTAAGGTTTGGGGGTCTCTTGGAGATGGATTAAATACATTTTTCATTATGAGATGGACATGAGCCTTGGAGAGCAGGGGAGAACAAGCCAACGTACTAAATGTTTGGTTGCCAGCCTGCGGTGCTATTGGGAGGTGTGAAGCCTTCAGAATATGGGGCCTAGTGGAAAGGGTGAGGCCATGGGGTTGTGCCTTAGAAGGGGATATGGAACTCTGGTCCCTCCCTGTCTCTTTGTTTCCTGGCCACCAAAAAGGAAGCGGCTTTGGTCCACCTTGTGTTGCCCACCATTATGTTCTGCCTCAGGCCCAGAGCCACCCAACTGTGGACTGAACCTCTGAAACCATGAGCCAAAAAAAAAAAAAAAAAAATCCTTTTGTTCCTTTTAAGGCAATTAGCTCCAGCATTTTTCCATAATAGTGGGAAACTAACCAAAATCATGTCTGAAGGTGGAAATCCAGGGCTGGAACAGCTGTTCAAAGAGGTCATTAAAAAGCCAGGTTGTCTCTGTGTTCATGCCCAATCATCTTTCAGGCGGGGGACATAAGATACTTTGGGTATATAATGAAATTTCAGCTAATTGATCTGAATGTTAGATAAACAGATGTTAATTTTATTCTTTATATTGTACTGATATTTATGTGCGGCTTTCATGTCTCATGGTTTAAAAATAAAGCTCTTTAGCATTGGGCTTTAGTTCTCATGATCAAGACATGATTGGTGCCACTCCTGTGGCACCAGGGAAGGACAAAGGACAAAGCTGAGAGTCAAAGAATCAGCCCAACTGAGTCCCCATGGATGAGACTTCCCAATAGCCTTTGTTGTCAGCAGGGTGCCACATGGCTGCCCCTGTCCCCAGGGAGAATGGGGCTGAGGTGGGGGGGCTGGGTATTTTAATTGGGTTCAATGCTACCCCAGACTAAGTTGAAGTGGTCTCAGTAAAAAAGCAAGGAACAATGGTAAAATGGAAACCAGCTACGTCATTGGCAAGGTTTGAAGGCTGTGATGGTTGGCTATGGCCATCACAAAATATCGTATCAACTGGGTGGTTGACACAACAGAAATTTATCATCATTTTGGAGGCTGGGAAGCCCAAGATTCAGGTGCTGATCAATTTGGTTCTTGGGGAAGTCTTTCCTCCTGGCTTGATGATGGCTTCCTTCTTGTTGTGTCCGCCCAAGTCTTCTTTTTATAAGGCCACTGTCACTTTGAATCTGGCATGTCCCCATAAGCTCATGCATTGGAAGCCTGGCCTTGAACACAGCAAGGTCCAGAGCTGGGGCCTTTAGACAATGACGGGGTTGTGAGAACTGATGTCATCGGCCAACACGGACAGCTGAATGGACTACGGGGAAGTGGGGTCTAGTTGAGGAAGTAGATCACTGGGGTGGTGGGGGTAGGGGTCCCCTTGCAGGGTTTATCTTCTTCCCAGTCCCTTTCTTTCTCTCTCTGTTTCCAGCTGCCATGAGCTGACAGCTTTCTCTGCTCTATGTTCTTCCATGATGTGTCTGCCTCAGAGTCAGTAACCACGGACTAAATTCTCTGAAACCACCAGCCAAGATAAATCATCCCTCCTCCGAGTTGTTCTTGTTGGGTGTTTAGATCACGATAATGAAAAGCTGACTAACACAGGGCCTCCTTCTTATGACCTCATTTAACCTTAATCTTCCCGAGACCTTACATCCAGATAGAGTTAGCCTTAGGGGCTGGGGCTTCTGCACAGGGATTTGGAGGGGGGGTGCACAATCCAGTCCTTGACAGTAAGCAATGGCACACACCCTCCTCTAACCATACTCGCAGTCCTCTTCCCATCCATCCATCAAAATATCCTCCCAGGGAAGGAACTGATGTTAAGCATTCACATTTTCATTAGAGTTCAAAGGACTTTCCCAGGTCTGCAAGGAAACTCATTTCACTGGCCAATCCTTAGTAAACCTGGGGCGAGCCAGGAGCTGGGACAGAGCAAGGCTCTTGTTTCTGGAAGATTCAGTGGGAACTTCTTCCCCATAATCCATTCACTGGGCTCCTACATCCTTTTCTCTGACTTCTTGAAAGACCCCCCCACCCCATCAGGGTCTGCTACAGTGGTGGGGATCATGCTATTTGCAAACTATATTTATCATTTCCACATTTCTTGGATGTGTGTTAAATTTTATTTTTTCAACTGAGAACTTTTGAGTTTTTATAGACTTTCCCTCATTCCATGATGAGCAGTGTGTGAAATGGGGTGACGAGAGGGATGGAGGAGCTCAAGCCAACTTAATTTCCATAAAGCAAATACCCAAAGAACACCATCTGAGTGATTCCTTTTTCAGATTCTGTTCCACTCAGCTTGGATTCCAGCCAGACTTTGTCCCCCTTCTCCAGGGCCACAATGACAGTCCCCGTTGCATATCTGTAGCCATCACTGGCTTGGGCTTGTTTCTCTCTGATCTGGATACCATTCCTCATGAGACTTATTTTCACAGAACTCTGAAACAGTCCGATGTCAAAGCCAAAATTGTACACACCAGGGTTGGTGCAGCTGAACTGTCCTGTGGTCATGTTATAGTGGCCTTCCTGATTGTACAGAGACTCTTTGAATACAATGGGCTGGAAGAGCTCTGGGGGATGCTCACTCAGCTTCACAGCAAAGGCAGATTTTGGTGGCGATGGACACTTCTCAACGTCTCCAGGAGGACCTTGTAATCCATGCATTCCTGGTAAACCTGGAAGTCCTGTAGTCCAAGACATGCAGATAGAGGGGAAAAAGCAGTTTTGAACTTGTGCCCTTGATGATCAATATATTTCTCTGTCTCCCATCCACCAATTTTCGTTCCATCCTACTTATCCTTAAGATTGAACTTAAACCCTTAACTGGAAGTTTTCTCTCCTACCACAGATTTAGAAACGTCCTGTCCTCCGCGCTCTAGAGCAGTGACACCCTGTGTTTATGTTGATCATGGCCTTACCACACTGAATTGCAATCCCTCCTCAATGCCTGTGCCTGCACTAGGGCTGTACCTTATTAAAATATCCAGCTTGTAGGTAACACTCAAGATATGTTTTCTGAAGGAATAAATATTTGAATTATATCTAACATATCTTTCAGGCAGAAGCACATATTTTCTTTACTACAAACCTTATAACTAAAAATCACTTTCTTTGGGAATTGATGCAGAGAAGAAATTATATTGTGCCATGGTTAAAAGCCACAGGTCAATGGCACAGAAACTCAGGAATGCCATAGTCCTGGGTGACTCCCAAACCTCACTGATGAATATACGGTTTCTTGTACATCTCTATCTGTGGATACCTGCACGGTTAGTGATGTACATGAGCCAGTCCGACACAAACTGCTGCCCCAAGGGTCAACTTGTCCCTCAAGTTGTTCAGTTTTCAGAGATAGTGCTCAGAGTCAAATGGAAATCTCCTGAATCCCAAACAATTGGTCTTTCCATGCCCCATCCTGCCTCTGATGTTTTAGGAATCATTATGACTCTAATGTAAAATATGTGCAGCCACAATGAGCATTACAATAACAATATTTGTAAGAGTTTGTCCATAAGAGTGTTATTCAAAGGGTTTTTTAAAGCTAATTTTTCCAAGTTATCTTGGTTTATCAAGTTAATTATGTGATTGCAATCAATTAAGCAATCAATAGTATTTTGTAAGAGTATATAGTTATGACTGGGTGCTGTGGTACATGCCTGCAATTCTAGTAATTCAGGAAGCTGAGGCAGGAGGATCACAAGTTCAAGGACAGACTTGGCAACTTATCAAGACCCTCAGCAATTTAGTGAGACCTGTCTCAAAATAAAAAAATAAAAAGGACTGGAGATGTAGCTCAGTGGTGAAGTGCCCCTTTCAGTCCCGGTTTAAAAAAAGAATGTAAAGTTATTTCCCTCAACACATGATTGAACTTAAAATTGATAAACAAAGTGCATACATGCATGTTTTCTATGATACACTCTGTAAATTTATTGGGCCCAATCCGATAGTTAGCAATGTAGATTTTGCCTTTAAATGCTTACAGTGAGTTATTTTTCATGTCATGATTGCATGCAGGTGTTGTGGCTGCATGCACCCATGTGTGTGTGTGTGTGTGTGTGTGTGTGTGTGTGTGTGTGCACGCGCGCACATGTGTGCAATTGTAAGATTTTTTTTTCTACCACGGGAATCAATTTGATCTTAATTTGGAATTTATTTCATTTTGTCAATTCCAGCTTAAAAGCTAACTAGTGATACACACTGGTTCTCAGCTCAGCGCTACAACGTGGGTTTGTGAATTCTCACTAAGCTCCAGCTTCACCATCACAGTTCTCTAGCTGGCAAGCACCTCTTGTTATGGAGTCGACTGTGTAGCTGATTGAAATCTTCACAATGTCTATATTTGCCTGATTTTTCCCTTACAAAGCAGAAATTTTAACCTACTATAAACGGCAATCTGCAAGTAGAGTCCCTATCTTGGACTTTTTAAAGTGCAAGCAACCTCTTCCTGCCCGATTTGCTTTTCAGCAGAACGGCGAGGCTTAGGGTGAATGCAGGCTCCTGCACTTCTTCCAAGTTTTTATATACCGAGCGAACTTAATGCATTTTGGTGGGTTACCAGGAATGAACCCAGGGCATTTAACCACTGAGCAATACCCCCAGCCCTTTTTATATTTTATTTTGAGATAGGGTCTTGCTAAATTGCTGAGGCTGGCTTTGAACTTGTGATCCTCCTGCCTCATCCTCCCAAGCTGCTGGGATTACAGGTGTGCACCACTGCATCCAGCTAATGCATGCTTTTGTTCTTGATCCTTTGTTATGCTTAAGATATGAGGTGGCCTCCCCAGAGCTCATGTGTGAGACAATGCAAGGAAGTTTAGAGATTAAATGATTGGGTTATGAGAGGCTTAACCCAATCAGTGCATTAATCCAGTGACATGGATCACTGGGCTGTAACAGTAGGCAGGTAGGTGGCTGGAGGTGGTAGTCACACTGCGGGTATGACTTTGGAATTTATATTTTGTCCCTGGAGAGCAGAGCGCTCTCTCTCTCTCTCTCTCTCTCTCCTTCCTGTTGCCATGTCCTATGCTGCTATCCTCTGCCGCATCCTTCATCATGATATTCTGCCTTCCTTCAGGTTCAGAGCTAAGGAGATGGACATCTAAGGACTGAGACCTTTGAAACTATGAGCTGAAATAAATTTTTTTTCATCTAAATTGTTCTTGTGGGGGTCTTTGGTCATGGCAAAGAAAAAGCAAACCAAAATACCCTACCATGTCATGTGTGGAGACCAACCGGAGCTATGGTCGGGGTCTCTGACCCAGTGGTACATCAAATATCCTGGGAGGAACCTCTGAAGCACTTAGACTATTTGCATCTATTCCCGAACTTCTGATTCCGTAACTACAGGCTGAGGTTTTGACATTCTGATGGACAATCAAGAGTTGAGGAACAGCCCAGAGTCATTGAAAAGAAACACCTGCTTCAACAGTATTGATTGCCAGCCTCACTGGGGAACTCATATGGGTCTACAAACACTACAACCAAAGGGGAAGGGAGTCACAGGGAAATAAGCTCACCTCTTAGACCAGGTGGTCCTACAGGGCCTGGAAAGCCTGGGATGCCTGGAGGGCCTGGGGGACCTTGAGGTTCACAGGGTTCAGAGTTTCCTTTATTGTTCAAATCAGCCAGGGCTGATGTGAGGGCCATGACCAAAATCCAGACGCCTAGAGCAGAGGATTACAGGGAAAAGTTCACACAGATTGGAGGAAAATGCCATTGTTCTTGAGAGACTGTGTTCCTGATACTGTCAGAGACGCAAGCTCTCCCAATCCCATGTGCTCCTTCCTATGACATCAACGCTGGGCATCATCCTAGGCTGCCGCACCCTCTCCAGATGCCCTCTAGATGGCGCACAGACAAGCCTGATCTTTCCTATAGAAATCCAATGTTGATTGTTCCAATTCGTGCTTCTGTTAGTCAGGAAATCATTTCTGGCTGTCACGTTTTAATAATTGATATTGACCATAATGATAAGATATATAGGGTTCTCTTACTTAGGCTTTAGGGTTTCTGGAAACACTACTGAAGAGAATTATCTGTATACCTCCCCTACACCTTGACTTCACAGCTCCCTGATCAAAAAAAAAAAAAAAGTTTTTATTTTGTCGAATCCTGTTTCAATGTCACTCATTCTAAGAAAACTTCCCCGACATCTTTGAAAGAATATGCATTTATTTACTTCTGTATTGTTTCTACTGATTAATTAAACAGTAGAGGGCATTTTCATTTGGGTGCTGTCCTGCCAGAGCCTGCTAATTCTCTGTGGCAGAGGGAATTCTTGACTGCAGTTCTCCACCCTTCCTTCCATCCACACCCATTCCATAGCCTCATCTTGATCAGAGTCCTTCTCTGTCCCTCAACTTGGAGGTTACTTATGTGACTTGCTTTGGTCCAAATCATGGGGTGGAAGGGATCATTGTGAGGTAAATAAATGTAATGAATAATGAACTGTAATATCTTATCACAGTCAGTAAAATAATGAGGGTAGTAAAAGAGAGAACAGGTGCAAGGTGGTGATAAGATGTGTGTGAGGGAGATGTGGCAATTATTTAATGGAGAAATAAACAAACAAACCATCCCACGCAGGATGAGGCACAGGAACACTCAGCTGGACAGAGATGAGAAATCTGGGCAGAATTGATGAAAATAGAGAAAGGTAAACAGTTTTCCAAGTGCTGCCTGAGCATTATGCTCCTGGTTTTGAGTATGAGCATCAAGTATGAAAGTTGAACATATATTCCAAAACCATGCATATAGGATGGTTTCATCATGGGCCTGACATAATTCCTCCATATTAATTTGAGAGTTAATTAAATAATGAGTTTCATTCTTACCCATTTTCACCAGGGCTAAGGCAGAAAGAAAACCTGCACCTTTGACAGAGTTATGGGCATTTGATCTCCCAGATTTAATTCAGTGAAAAAATATTTTTGCATGGAAAGCAAGAGATTGGGCAATGCAAAGCAGTAATGAATTGTAATATCTCATTATCATAATTAGGAGTGGTGAGTGCACTTACCGGCAGCTCTCCTGGAGAGAGCTCCTCCTCTTTGCTGAGGCATTCAGACAGCGTGGGAAGAAGCCTACTGAAAGTGGGCTGCTCACCTCTTTAGTCCCTTTCTCTCACTTGGTTTGATTTTGAAGCTTGATTTGCTGAAGGATGATTTGCTGAAATGAATTCTCTGAATACTTGGTCTTCTGGTCTTTCCTGAGGTGTCCTAGTTGAATTTTAACTAGAGGAAAGTTGCAGCAGTTGGCATTCACAAGGACCACCCTTTATGTGGGTGGTCAAGGCTCTGCCTCCTAATACATGAACCTTGACCCTTTCGTGGTCACTGTTCCAGCTCATCCAGTGGACCTTGCTCCCAACGTTCTGGGTCAACAAAGCATCTGAGCAAAACCAGGAATAGTAGAGAGCTGATCCAACTTTATAATAAAAACTACGCAGGTAAAAGCTACAGCTAATATTTAGACTCACTGGTGAAAACCTGAGTATGCTCTCTTCCTTGGATTGGCAATCAGGTAAGAAGGTTGCTTTTCACCAGTCCTATTCAACATTGTGCAGAAAGGCTTACCTGGTTCAATAAGACAAGAAAAGGAATAGAGATTGGGAAGGAAGAAAGAAAATTGCCTTTGTTCACAGACACGATGATAGTGATGTAGGAGTTTCCCCCAAAATAAATAAAAATACCCCCACAAAATTTCTGGAACCAGTGAGTACAGAAGGATTGCATGATACAGAGTAACATGCAAAGTCAATGGCTCTCCTTTGTACCAGCAAAGAACAATTGGAAGTGAATTTTTTTTTTAAATTTAACGATGGCACCAAAAATGAAATATTCAAGTACAAATCTAACAAAATTTGTATGTGGTGTATACAAGGAAAACTATAAAATGAAATTCCAATAAAACAATCTAAGAAGATATATTTTAAGCTTGTAGGTTGGTAGACTCAATGTGGTGAAGATAATTTTTTCTAAATGGATACATAAATTCAATGCAATACCAACTTAAAATATAACTAATGAATCAGCAACTATTTTATGGATATTAACAAATGGAACTAAAATGTACATGGGAACTTGAATGAGCTAGAGTGGTCAACACAACACTAAGAAGAAGAGAAAAGTAGGAGGACACAGGTTCCCAGATTTTAGGACTTAATATAAAGCTACAGTAAAGAGCATAGTAAAATACCTACAGAAGGAAACGCATACTGCAAAACAGAATAGAGAGTGCAGAAATGGATCCACATAAAACAGCCAACTTACCTTGACAAAGCTACGGCAATTCAACAAACTGCTAGAATAATTGGGTGTTTTATGTAGAACACAAACCTAACACGGACCCTACACTTTTCACAAAAAAATTACTTCAATGCATTACAAGAAACACACAATTAGAAAATTCTAGAAGAAAATATAGGAGACAATCTAAGTGACTTTGGTTTGGTAGCAAAATTTAAAATATAATACCAAAATCATAAATGATGCTGTTTAAAGAATCAAAAGTCCACTGAACCTTGACCCTTGAAAGATGGAAAGAAAATATTGCAAAACCACATCTGACAAATTATACAAGGAAATAATAATGCCACAAGAAAATAAACAACCCCCTGAAAACATGAGCAACATACCTGAATACACATCCCACCAAAGAAGTTGTGGAGATGGTACCTAATCATATATTGAGATGTCCAACAGCATTGGCCAGAAGGGATTGTAAATTAAATTACCAGTGACTATATACTTATCAGAAGAGCTAAAATCAGGGCTGGAATTGTAGCTCAGTGGTAGAGCACTTGTCTACCACATGTGAGGCACTGGGTTCAAACCTCAGCATCACATAATAATAAATAAAGATATATTTTTTTAAAAAAAGAATAGATAAAATTTTAAAAAATAGTTCAATTTCTACCAAGGATGCAGAGCAAAATAATTTTCATTCATTGCTGGTGGAAATGCAATGACACCTAATTTGGGAGCAGTTTGGCATTTATAAAACAAAACATAATCTTAACTACGCAATTCAACAATTATGCTTCTAGGAATTTATTGAATTAATCTGAGCTTTGGAGGATGAAAGGAAATCAATGAAATTGGCAAACAAGAGAGGGAAAAAACAACCATTTGTTCTAAGTTTCTTGTATGAATTTTACCCCTGGGTAGAAATAATAGTAGATGAGACATAAAGTCTCTTTATCAAAATGTTACAACTAACTCATGGAAAAGAATTTATAGAATTAGAATATCACTATTTTAAAACAGCAGTTTAATGATGGTAGGCATCTAGCATCAGCACCTGCTAACGTCACAGAGAGGGACATAATAATACCATGGGTCGTGTTGTCAACGAGGTTGAACCTGAGACTGATCTAAGCCTCTGGATTTGTCTGCTAATGAGTGGATCATGACCTTGAGAACAGGGTCATGTTTTGTACTGCACAATGGATTTGCAACCAAGGACAGCTAGCTTTAGGTCACCAAGTCATAGTAGTGTTTTTCTTATAATAATGTAATAAGGACTTAAAGAGACGACATATGAGGAATAATAACAGCTGGGAAGACATTCTTCTTGTGTGATGTTCTTATTTTAACAACACAATTTATATGTATCACACATTGGCCTTCAAATAATGGTGGTGGCTTGTCCAACAATGATTTACCAATGAGCCCAGAGAAGTTCTTCTGTCTATAAAGATTTCTTATCCAGGGAAATGGTTTCACAGCCCTGGGACTGAGCTTAGATGTAGTGAATAAGTACTCAAAAAATAGTAGGAAAGCAAGGAAAGGCACATTCTAGCATTTTAATTTAAAAAAATTGACAGTCCACATTGTATGTATTTATTGTGTATAATGTGTTTTGAAGTAAATATACACTGAGTGAGGGTTAAATATAACTAGTGAACAAATGCATTGAGGCTGAAAACATGGCTCAGTGGCAGAGCGTAGCATTGTATGAGACTCTGGGTTCCATCTTGAGCACCAAAATAACATCAAATAAACAGAACAATAACAAAAAAAACTATGTTACCACTCGTGGCTATTTTTGTGGTGAGAACTATAACTTCCACTCTCCACAGCTGTCAAGAATACCATATATTGTCAGTGGGTCTCTTGAATGGGTTCTAACTACTATCATCTATGCTTGGAGGCTGGGTTTTACCGATCACAGCTATTTTTCATTACAGACATTCCAGATGGAAAGTCTGGGGTTGATCAAGATGTTACCATCTTCCTGTCCAAAGTCTGGGAAGGTCCTGCTTTGGGTTAATCATTAACCTTGCTGTGGACCCAGGTTGGACCTTCTGAAAATATTTCAATATTGAAGAAATGATTGCAGAACATTTTAAGAGTCCTTGCTACAGGGAAGCCCTCACAGGGACCCAAGCCTCAGGTTCCTGAGCTAAGCAACACAGGAACCTTTTGTACTGGAAGAAGCCCACCAAGAGAACTCGGCCTTTCTACCTGAGAATGACCGGTAGGGACAGTAGGGTTGTGATGCAAGTGGTGGGAGGGTGTGATCCAATCTTCCAGTCCTTGGAAGGAGGTGGATTGGAAATGGCCAGTCTTAATAGGGACCGAAAACTCCAATGTGGATAATGTTGATAACCCTATTATTCTCTACACATTATTTTGGGGGCTGCTGATCTGGGGAACAGGAAAACATGGGAGTAAATGATAGTCCACTCTGCTTTATATTCCCTGTTTAAACACAAGGTTTGTTTGAGAAAAGTAAAGAACAAAACAAAGACAAGCAAATTTTAAAAACCTCTAACTCAGCATCTTGAGATGTCAAGAAGCAGGATCACGTATACCCATTAATTCACTTAAAATTCACTGGAATAATGGCTGGACTGAGACTAGGATTCAAATCCTACCTCTTGTTCTTTCTGATTTTCTTGTTTGGCATTGATAACTATAAATTTGGGGATCTCAGCTTCCTTATCTTTAACTATAGTTTAAGAGCTCATCTCTTACCAAACTTGAATAAAAATTCGATGAAATAATGTTCCTAGCATTGTATTCTGAGCATGATAAGCAATAACTAGTAACCTGTATTAATGATTATTCACTCGATAGTTCAACACTATTTCTTAAGTATTTATTATCTGACAAAGATATGCATAAGAACAGAGATTAACAAACTTGAATATAGTCATAACTGAATTCCAGGGTGGTGGTTCATGATAAAGAAGTTAACAAAAAGGGCCAGCTACAATGTAGGGTTTAACATAAACTGATAAGAGGTACAGCTGTCATTTGAACCCAAACATGTATGAAGTTATTTTGATTGACACAGCTTTAATTCTACCCACACAGATTGTTAGTAAATAATTCTTCTTTGCTTCTTGTTCTAGATGTGTGGAGATTGGCCATATCTGTTCTCCTGGTGAATGTCTTCAATGATCAAGTCGACTGCTATGGACCTCCAGGACCTCCAGGATATCCAGGGGTTCCTGGATTGATGGGGCCCCCTGGTTTCCAAGGTCCCCCAGGTAAGAAAGTCTTTTCTTCTGTTCCTTAATTTCCCTTCCCTCTCAACCTTTGGGTGAAATGTCATGGTTTTCATAGGATTATTCGTAGCAAGTAAAAAAATAGAAAGAATGGAGAGAAAGAAATTGAGGTCCAGCATTAGCTTCAGATAGGGCTTCTTTGGCACAATGCTCATTAGCCCAAATCACAGATCTTATGAAGACTAAGGAATCTGGCCCAGTTCCAGGCTCAGGTGGTGATTGAAGGCCATGCTGCTCCAGAAGGGTAAGTCAAGGTAGGGGAGCTACCAAGAAGATTCATATTTGCAGAGGTGGAAGCATAGATCAGGATAGCTTTTCTAGTTAAGGGGAGAAAAAGGGCTCCCAAGGGCTGAGTAGCACAGCATGCTTGTGAGAAGATGTGCATTTGATTATAGTAATGTCTGAGCCAAGTCCATGCATTATTGGGGGAGCTGGTGCCCAGTAAGCCCTGTATACCCTTGGGTTCTAGATGCACCCTAGATCCTACTCACGGGCTGCACCAGATTCCTAGTGTGCTTCTTGCCTTTGCCAGGTAGGGACACAGTTCTCCAAGGGTTGTCTTCCGACCAGCAGCATCAGCACCTGAAATTCTCTTATAAAATCAAATTTTAGTCTCCACCCCAGGTCTCCTCTGAGAAAGTCCCTGGTGAGCAACCTGTGTTGGAGCAAGCCCCCACGTGATTCTGATGCACGCTGAGGCTCTAGAACTGTGCACAGCGAGGAGGCTTCATGCATTGCTGCTGGCATCTAAATGAGATTGCCAAAAGGGTCCCTTGGAGACAATCCCATGCATTTTGAAAAGTTTCTTATACAGCTCTCATCATCACTGAGCATCCATGTGTCCATATTCTAGGATCAAAGGGACTCAGGTTTTGTGATCCCATGGTTCACTTGTCCTCAGAGAGAAAGATTCAACGTCTTAAATTCAAGGTTAGTGTCATCAAGTAAATGCAGACCCACAGGAGTAGAAATCATAGAAAAATGTCACCATTCTTTTATTATCACATTTTCCTAAGATTTTTTAGGGGACAAAGATCATAGTCCCAACTTAGAGACCAATAGTAGTAATAACAACATCGAATATAACATGGAATGCTAATTAATTCAGGAACAATTAAAAGAGTACTATTAAGGGTTGCTGCATAGTTGAGGAAAGAGATCTTTAAAATTGTTAAGGAACTTGAGTAGAAAAATACTGTTAATAAGTGATAAAATATTACCTCTACATATATATATATATATATATATTAACTTGTGGATGGACACAATGTCTTTGTTTTCTTTATTTATTTTTATGGGTGCTGAGGATCAAACCCAGTGCCTCACGCGTGCAAGGCAAGCGCTCTACCACTGAGCTACAACCCCAGCCCTCTCTACTTATTTCTTGTATAAGCCTGAAGTTCACTCTCTTAGCCAAGGCAGTAACTTAATCCCCGTAGGAGGTTGGTGTAAACTAGTACAATAATTTTGATGGATGTATGACTTGCTCAGATGAAAGTCAAAGAAGATCTAATGGGTAGTAAACTGAGTTTCTGAGCTTTGGACAGGCCACGTTGTGCAAAGTCAAAATCGTGCTGGGGTGCTCAGTACCATCCAGTATGGCATAGCACCCTTGTAATGTCTGCTCCAGGGAGGGGAAAACATAGAGATCCAGGAATATTAGGGAAAATGGAGCAAGTATTGCTTTCTCTATAACCTTGCCCTGAGAGCTCTGTTAGCATTGGTGGAAACTACAACAGGGGTTGCAACTCTGAGATATTGGGATATGCACAGAATCTGGAGAGAAGTGTCTCTCAAATTCAGCAAGTGAACTCCTGACACCCCGAGTGCATTTCTGGGAGGGTACATGCTCCCACGAAGGCATCAGCTTCTCATAGATGGTTCTGTGTTCTTCCTAGGCACTATGGGTATACCAGGACACCCAGGACCAAAAGGGTACAATGTAAAATGCCGCTGCAGAGAGAGGTCAGCCTTCACTGTGAAGCTCAGTGGAAGGCTCCCTCCACCTTCCAAGCCTGTCGTCTTCACAGAGGTCCTGTACAGTGCTCAAATGGACTTGAATGAGACGTCGGGAATCTTTAACTGCAGGAAGCCTGGAAATTACCATTTCAGCTTTGATGTTGAGCTTCACCACTGCAAGGTGAAGGTTGGATTGATGAAGAACCAAGCCCAAGTCATGGAAAAGCGTCAGCTCTCCAAAGAAGAATACGAAAATGTTTCTGGTGCCATGATTATGCCGCTGAGACAGGGGGACAAGGTGTGGCTAGAAGCAGATGTTGAAACAGAGGAACCAAATCAAGCAGAAGTCATTATCTATTTCTCAGGTTTTCTGATTACCTCCTAAAATTCTGAGCCTTGTGTGATTCTTCCACCTGAAAAGAATAAACCTAGTTTCCAGATTTTGAAATTTTGTATTTATTTCTTCCAGCATCTGAGAAATATAATTGTATAAGATAAGGCATCTTTACCCTCATTAGAGCTGGGCCTTGTACCGTCAAAATCAGAAAATTATTCAAGAAACACCGTTTTCACAATCAAGGTCCTTCTTAGACTACCCAGACTAGGGCCCATGGACCCCAATACAAATGTCTTAGGAAAATATACTCAGTGCACACAACCCATGCGATCTCGTTGCATTTCACCCTTTTAAAGAGTTTTTATGTGCCTGGAGACCTTACTTTTTACACCTTCCTCCTTTAAATTATTTATACGTAGGCTCTGTTAAACCTGTTGGCCCTGCTGTAACTTTATCTTTCCAAAGACAGGGCTAATTTTGACCATTCCTTTTCTAGAAACATGGGGATAATCTGAAACACTGTATTAGAAAAGGGGACAGCAGCAAACACAAGGGATGCACCCAGATTTCAGTGGCTGAATGCCATGTGCACCTGAAACCCACAGGTATTTCTCAACAAAGGGTAAAGCTCTTCCAAGAGGTGGGAGAACCAAGATCCTGACTTCGTGTGAAAGGGAGTCTTCTTCCACACATGCTTTGAAGGTCTCCAAGTTCAAAGGAGCAAAAGAGAAAAGAGATAGCAATACCCAGGAGAAATCTGTGAGCAAGGTTTTGGGAGTGGCTCACATTCTATGGCCTGTGTCATATGGGCCAGAGGTCAATTAGGGGCATGGTCCCTCCTAACTCCAAAGTGGAGTTTGCATATGGAACTAAGATAAAGAGGAAAGAGTTTCAGTGAACAGCCAGGGAGCCTCAGATAGAGGTAGAAACAGAGGCAGAAGCAGAGGCAGAGGTAGAGGTAGAAACAGAGACAGAAACAGAGTGAAGATTGCTCATTTGGGTCTATATTGGAAAATGTCCTTGGGGAGAAACAGGCAGACTCTCTGGCTTAATCTCTTTCTTACTTCTCTGGAATCAGACCTTCCTGATTGGTGTCACACTGCTGTTAAGGTGGAGGTATAGATGGATACTTAATCTCAATCTATATCAAATAATCAGATGTTGATGGATTAGGTAGATGAATACAAATAGATATCTCCACCTTATTAGCAATTCAAAGCTAACTCTATGATACATAGATAAATGCCGGGTTTATTTTTCATTTTCTGCATTTCTGGTTGAATTTTACTTATGCTCTTTACAAAGAGATTCCACTTACTCATTTTGGTGGGACTTATTCGGTTCATAAGACACATTCAACTGTAGAGCAAATATAAAATAAAAACTACTTGTGTTTCGTTTTTGTATTTTTCAGTTACGAGGGAAATGAATCACTGAGTTGAAACATTTCTAACATATGTAATGTTGGAGTCTTTTATTTCCTGACATATTGTCCCTGGGTTAAGTTCAAGAGGCTTTTGTTAAATGACAAATCCTAATTGCATATATTTATGCGATACAATGTAACTTTTCCATATATTTATACACTGTGGAATTACTAAATCGAGTAAATTAACCATCATCATCATCTCACATAATTTTTTGTGATGAGAACATGTAAAAATCAACTCTTGAGCATTTTTGAAACGTATGTTATTATTAACTATAGTAACTATGCTAGTCAATTGTTATAGTTTGGTTCTTGAGTGAACCCAAGGCTCAATGTTGAAGGCTTGGTCCCAGCTGGTGGTGCTATTGGGAGGTGGTGGAAACTGGAGAGAGGTGGATCACAGGGGATGCCTTTAAAGGATACATTTTTCCTCTTTCTCTCTCTGCTCCCTGGCTGCCTTAAGGTGAGTATATTTCCTCCACCACACCCTTTCGCCATGATATTCTGCCTCATCTCAGGCCCAAAGCAACAGAGACTAAGGACTGAAATCTCTGAAATTGTGAGTTAAAATACATTTTCCCTTCTACAAGTTGACTGTCTCAGGTATGTCCCTACAGCAATGGCAGGTTGTCTAACATAACAACAGGCCCCTGAAACTTATTCCTGATGTCTGACTAAAGCTTTTATCCTTTGACCCACATCTTCTCTTTCCCCACCTCCAGCCTCCTGGAACCACCTTTCTGTTCTTTACTGCCGTGAGTTGAACATTTTAGATTTCATTTACAAGTGAGATGGTGGAGTGTTTGTCTTTCTGTGCCTGGCTGGTTTACTTGGCGAATGTCCTCCAACTTCATCTGCATTGACACAAATGACAGATTTCCTTCTTTTTGAAGGCAGACAAGTGTTCCATTTTGTGTGTATCCACATTTTTTATACCCATTCACCCATCATGGATACCTAGGTCGGCCGTTGTGGATCATGCTACAAGGAACAGGGAAGTATAGGTCATGTACTGATGCTTTCAAATACTTTGTATATATACTCAGAAGTGGAATTGCTAGATCAGATGGTAGTGCTATTCTTAATTTTTTAAAAAAATGTTTTAAAAATATTTTTTAAGTTGTAGATGGGTATAATATCTTTATTTATTTATTTGTATGTGGTGCTGAGGATCAAACCCAGTGCCTCACATGTGCAAGGCAAGCCCTCTACCACTGAGCCACAACCCCAGCCCCTATTCTTAATTGAGGAACCGCCATCATGTTACCCACAGTGGCTGTACTAATTACCATCAACAGTCTACCAGTGTTCCCTTTCCTATATATCTTTGCCAACACTTATCGCTCATCTTTTTGACAACAGTCCTTCTAATAGGTCTGAGGGGATATCTCATTGTGCTTTTAATGTCCATTTCTCTGAGGATTGTGATGTTGGACATTTTTTCATATATCTATTGGACATTTATGTCTTCTTTTATGAAATGTGTATCCAGGGACATTTTAAAAATTATTTGTTTTTTCTTACTATTAAGTTGTTTGACTTCCTTAGATATTTTTGATATGAGCTTATTATCAGATGCATGATTTGCGAACATTTTCTCCCAATCTGTGGGGTTTTCACTCTGTCGATTGTTTCCTTTGCCGTGCGGCCGCTTTTTAGTTCAATGCAACCCCTTTTGTGTATTTTCGCTTTTGTTGCTCATGCTTTTGGGGGTTGTATCCAAGAGATGATTGCCCACACCAACATAGTTCAACCTTCCCTCTAAGTTTCCCCCCACTAGGAGTTTTAAATATCCAGGATTTTTGTTTACGTCTTTAATATCAATTTGAGTTGATATTTGTTTGTGGTGTGAATGAAAACCTGATCTTAGAGAAGTGAAAAGGAAAGGAAAAAAACAAAACTACTCTAGAGGCTGCTTTTCTTCCCGGGGGACATTTCCAATATATCTGCATATGAGCAACCACCGTTGGCTTCATAGGGCAGCAAGACAGTCAAGACCTAGAAACTACTCAAAATGTGAAGGAAACGTCCACAACACTTTGAACACCAGGTAAGATAAGAAAGAAGCAGAATTAAGTTTTCTTCTGACTTCTTTAAACCCCAGCAAAGTGAGAAGAGGATATTACCTTGGTTTAAGTAAAAGCAAATGCAAATGGGGATGGGAGAGAACAGGATGGAGGAGGAAGACCCCTGCACAGCTCCAGCCGTGGATTGGCCTCACTTAAACGGGTACCACAGACACCAAATTAAGAACTTGATCTTGAAGTCCTCCAGGCATTTGGCTGAAGCAAAATATGATCCTCTTTGGAGGAAGTCACCTGCCTCCTAGAACTTGAGGACATTGAACCAATGATTTGTCAGTAGAATTTCAAGGTTGATGGACATAAAGAGCAAAGAAGAGCTGAGGAGTTGGAGGTGACTGAAGGGAAAAAAAAAAAGCAGAAATCAATCTGTGCATTTAAATAGATGTGGACATTTTCAGAAGAAAACTTTACATAATCAAAGCATCACATTGTACCTCATAAATATGTGCACATATTATGTGTCAGTCAAAAAATAAAAAAACAAAATGAATATCAAATGTCAGTACAGAATGAAAATTTATGAGATCAGTAGCATAAAACTAAAAACTTGAAAGTGCTTCTAAAACAATATAATTTTATAAATACTATGGGCATGCTATAGAGCTTTTAAAGTAAAATGAAACATTAAAAGCCTAAGCTCAGTTTTTTAAAAATCTAAATTTATTATGGTTAAAGACAGGTTAATGAGTTGGAAAATAGTGTGGGAATGTGCAATTATAAAAGTTGAAATAAAAAAAAATAGTAAGCTATCCAAATAGAACTTTTAAAAATTAAAATAAATAAAACAAACATCAACGAACTCAGAGAACTCATTTTACAGTAAATTGATTAGAGAAAAGAGTTAGTGAATTGGATATTAAATTAAAAAAATGAAAACTATCTCTCAAATAAGCAAGGAAGCACATTCCTAAGCAAGCAAATATACAGTTAACATAGCGTTTGTCACCCAGACAAATTGCTGTCCTTCAAGCAGGAAGGAAGTAATCCAAGTTGAAGGATCTTCATGTCAGGATGAAACAAAGAACAAAAGTCAACTGAAAATTTAAACAAGAGTTTATTATTTAAACTAGAAACAGTGTTTACTGGAGTTAAAGATATCAGTACAGAAAAAGACAGTTTTTTAGGACTAAACCCCATAGGTTCATAGTTAGTGAAAGAAGAAATTATAAAAGCCCCAAATTTGTCTTTTAGAGATGAAATAAAAAATAGGGGTTTAGCAGTAAATTAAATATTGCAGAAGAAAAGACTGCTGGATTTGGAACAAATAGGAAAATAAGAAATAAAACTAGCAGTGGTCCATCAGTGGTCTGTGGACACTGAAAGGCCTAATGTAGGTTCAGCTGGAGTCCCTAAAACATGGAATGTCCTTCTTTATCAGTTTAGTGCCTTTTGTCCGTCACCACAGCCTTACCAATGTTACATTTATATTGTATGTAATTTCTATCCTTAAATATCAATAAATCTTCATCTTTTTTATAGAGACTGTGTCTTCTGATCATTAATGTTTCTTTCTATAGTAGCATTTTATTAAAATCGGAGTATTGTGTCCATTTATATTCAACATACTCATAAAATTTTGTCTAAATCCATGGTATTATTTTTATTTTGTATTATCCACATCAGTTTCTATGTATTTTACTTCTATATTCTTTTGTATTTTTTTTTCCTTTCTTTGAATCCATCACATACACCTGATTATCTGTTTTCTCTTTGTTGATGTATATTCTGTTAGTATTTATGTAGTATATTCTTTGAGACTGCAAACATGCTTTATTTATTACACTTTTGTTACAAAAAATATAGAAAATTATGGCAATGGAAAGAGATAAACAGGCCTGGAGATGCAAAGAGCAAGGTTTATTCAGCACTGGTGTGGGCTCAGCCAAGTCTTCTACCACGCTTTATCCTCAGGATCTTTTTTTATACAGTACAGACTTATAGGTTTCAAGACTTTCTTTAGAAATTAGCCTTGATTCCTCCCCCTTTCTCCAGGTGGCTCTGGTTCCTGCCACAAGGACTGAGCAAACACGATCACAGAAGCAGAAACCAGCAGTTTGCAGCTATTAAAACAGAGATAAAAAGACACATCTCAGGAAGGAGTTGCCGCTTCAGTTTAATACAAGTTCCTATTACATGAGGGTAGAATATTAGAACACGCATTTTAATAAATGAATAAACATTAATTTGTGCAGTGTTTGTTGTATTCATGTACTGAGTTACCCCATCAGGCTGTTCACTATTACTTGCTATATTTTCATGTTTCTGAAATAATTTTTCTTCCACCCTAAAGAAAGCATTTCTTTGAGTGCAATTGTATAGGCAAGAAACATTCCCAGTGTTCCTGGTTGGGTTGGTCTGAAGGTGTCTGTTTCCTCTCCATTGTTGAAGGGAATGTATCCTGGATATCAGCTGCCTTAGTCCGTTCAGGGTTCTCTAATAAAATACCTTGGGCTGGGTAGTTCATAAAAAGCAGAAATCTATTTCTCACAGTCCTGGAGGCCTGGAAATCCAAGGTCAAGGGCCTGGAATGTTTTGTCTGGTGACAAAACATTTACTGCATCCTCACCTAGCAGAAGTGTGGCAGGGCAAGGGACGGGGAATGTGTGTCCTCACCTGTCAGAAGAAGGAACAGACCCTACCTCCAAGACCTGTTATGAGGCACTGGTCCCATCCATGAGGACAGCCCTCATGAAGAATCACCTCCTGAAGGAGGTGAATGCCATCACATTGGTGATTAAGTTTCAACATGAATATGGGGACACGTTTAGACCAGAATGATTCTTTTTACATTAGCACTCCCAAAACTGAAGTACTTATGTATGAATGTAACAAAATATGTATGAGATTTATACGATGAATCCCAAACTCTGAAAACAATAAAAGTAATTGTTATGAGGCAACCGCTCAGAAAACACACTAAGTTTGAATTTGAAACAAATCAAAGAATTTTATTTTATCTATTTTTTTCCTGGCCAGCAATGCTTCTGACTGAGTCTGAGTGTCTCTCTGAAAGAAGCACCTCTAGCTGTTTGTGGTCCAAATATTTAAATATTAAAACCACATCCTGCAAACATCTGCAGATTGCATCTGCAGATTGTAAGCAAGCAGAGTCCAGGGGCTGAGAACGCAGTGAGCAGAGCAAATACAGACCACTGCATCCTGGGGACTTTACATTTGTGGGTGCACAAAGTGCAGAAAGACAATTTTTTATCATCTTAAAAATAGCTCATATAACAGTTTTACATAGGAACCATAAAGATAGAGTGTAGTATAGTGACTATACTATTTTATTAATCTATATTTCTAATCTATAACCTACAACTTGTATTGATTAACTCAGACCATAGTATAATAAAATAGAAATAAATAAATATCTCATTTTATTGTGTTTCACTTTATTGTACTTAGCAGGGTTTGTGGGGCTTTTAAAATTAAATTTAAGGTTTGTGCAACCTGCATCTAACAGTTCTTTCAGAGCCATTGTTTCATCTTGTGCTCGCTTCACGTCTACCAGATTTCAGTAACTCTCACAATATTTCAAGCTTCTTCATTGTTATTGTAACTGTCGTGGGACATGTGCTCAGGATATCTTTGATTTTGATATTGTAATTGTTTGGGGAAAACATAAATTGTCACCCATGTAAAATGGAGAACCTATAACTGATAAACATTGTGTGTGTGTGTGTGTGTTGATGTTACACTGATGAGCTGTTTCCCCACTTTCCTCCTCCTCCCCCAGCTCCTCTCATCCCTGAGATACAATAATATTGAAATTAGACCAAGTAAGAATCCTATAATGGTCTCTAAGGAAGAGTTGCACATTCTCACTTCAAATCAAAAGCTTAGAAATGGTAGTTTTCCTTCAGAATTCTGCATGCCATTCTACTGTCTTCTGGTTTCCAAGATTCTTCTGACAAGACAGCTGATCATATTATAGTGGTTTGCTTTTTCATGATGATTTAATAATCTTTTCGTGTTTTCAAGAACTCTAAAAGTTTTTAACTTGCCACAGTTGGTTTTGTTGATAATCTCTTTAGTTTTACCCTCATTGGAGCCCATGGACCTCCTTGGAGATGCAGATCAATGTTTTCCAGCAAATCTGGGTGCTTTCAGCCATTACTGCTTCAAATATCTTCCCCCCTTCCTACGTGTCCTTTCCTTCTGGGACTCCTGTCTCATGTATGTTGGTGTGCTTGGTAGTGTCTCTTTAGTTTCTGGGGCTCTTTGTTCTTTCCTTCTTTTTTTTTCTTTATGTTTCTCAGATAAGATGAGGTCTCTCGATTTGTATTCAAGCTGATGGATTTTTCTTACAATTCCAATTTGTTGGTAAACCCATCTGGTGAATATTTTATTTCAGTTGTGGTATCTTGCAGGTTCAGAATTTCCATTTGGTTATTTTTTAAAATAACTTCTCAACCAATTCATATAGTGTATTTGATGGGTCATTGTCATCATACTTTCCTGTAATTCTTAAAACTCAAGTTACTTTAATAATTTGAACATAATTACTTCTCTAACTTTTATCTTCTAGGTCTAAAATACCTGGGATCCTTTTGAGACTGCTTCTATTGACTTCTTTTTTTTTCTTTTTCTTTCTTTCTTTTCCCTGTGTAAGGATCACACTTTCCTGTTTCTTTGTTCATTTTAGATTTTTTAGTATATGGATGTTATCACTAAGAGATTGCAATAATTCTGGATTCTGATCTAGCTCCTCTGGGGATTGATTGTCATTACAGTGTATCTCACTCTGTACTGCCACTGATATCTACTCAATTTTTCTCAACTCTTTTTATTTCCTAAGCCTGGGTTTCTAGGGATTGTCCCTGGGTCAGAACTGGTGACTAGTCAGTCAATGATTCTTTAGAAGTTGTACTTAAATCAAGTTCAGACAAGTTTCAGGTCTGACCTTGATTTTACCTGCTCGTCCCTAGACTTTCATATTTAGCCAGGAACGATTGGCTTGGTACTTCACTTTCAGGTCTTGCTGAGCTGGAAAGAAGCCTGTTTATCCATAGTTCTCTAGACTGCCTTCTAGATAGATGGGGTCTTCTCAAAGCCATTTTTGAGTATCCCCCCTCTCCCAAATCTCCCTGCTAAATTTATGGCTGGTCTATTGCTTGACCTAGTTAGTATCAGGATCTCAGGATAACAAAAAGTTCAGCCTTCCCTGGTTGTTTGATACTTAAAAAACATTATTTTTGACAGTGCCCTTGGGATGAATTATTCATTCTACTTACTGGTTAAAATTCCGCCTGTCCCTACCCTCTACTAGTTCTCCCACCCCATCACACCCTAGTAGGATATCTGCACTACAGAGCTTTGGGCTAGGCGAGTATAATTCCAGGTGAAGAAAGTACATATTTCCTCTGTTCTTACTGAGATTAAGTGGAATTTTTGAGTAAATACTCATTTTTGTATACGATTGGCCATTTTCCAAAGTTTAAAAGGTTTGTTTTAACTATTTTTGTCCAGTCTTATTTTATTTTTAGAGAAAAGGATTGTTAAACTCTTCACTCAGCCATTTTAATATCTCATCCTCAATTAATTGAATTTTAATTAACTTATTTCACCTCAGCAAGCACAGAGAGCCTGCCTGGCACATGCAAGGTTGTCAGTGGAAGAACTGTTAAGGTATGAAAATATGGATAGCAAGAAAGAAAATCAGGAAAAGACATATGGAGTTCTAGGTTAGGAGGAAAATCTCTCCATTGTCCTAATTTGATTGATGCTGATTTCACTCATTTCACTCACTGAGTTTTCCCTTCTTCCTGCGTCTCATTTTCTAAGTCTATAAAATTACAGATTTAGATTAGGGGAAATCAGGGCTGTTCCATCTCTCTACTTCGTGGGTCTGGAGTAGTCAGAGATGAGCTCACAGGGTGATGTTGATTGAGTGACCAGTAGAGAGGGAACAATCAAGCAAAGTTCATCAGCTATGAGGTCCAGGCTAGGCCATGATAATCAAAGGAGCTGCCAGAGAGTGGGTGTAAGTGTTTTAGTTGGACTGTCCATATGTTTGTGTTCCTTTATGTATTTGAGTATTTCACTGCTTGGTTAGAAAATTTACCCTGACTTCAGGGTCCAGGAGAACAGAAAATCAAAAGTTGAGATAAAAAATTGCCATCTCTGCAAAGTTTCAAAGGTTGAGCAGAGAAGTCAGGAATAAGACAGCCAGGAGGTGATCATTGAACGAGTGTCCACAGTGGAAGAGGAAGAGCTCTCTCCCTGGGAAGGGAATGTTTTTCTTATTAATGTCTGTCTTGAGGAAATTGACCCATGGTATCAACACAGAGCAGTTTCCCAAGTACTTTTTTCCTCTTGTGTGTGATTTCTATTTTTTAATTAGAACATCCTTAAAGGGTAATTATTCATCTCATAATGCTGGACTAAAAAGAGAGACCTGTTTAAATTTATAATTTGATCTGACCTGTAGAAAGGATTAGAAGAAGTAGAAGCCCAATTGGGAAGACGAAGACTCTTGGAATATGGAATTAATGTCAAATCATTCTAATAAAATCAGTGTCTTTAAGATATAAATAAAAAGATGAATGATGTCCTTTATACTTTTTTAATTTAGCTTTTAGTTGGACACAATATCTTTATTATATTTATTTATTTTTATGTGGTGCTGAGGATTGAGCCCAGGGCCTCGTATGTGCTAGACGAGCGCTCTGCCGCTGAGCCATAACCCCAGCCCCATTATATTTTATTTCCAACTCAATATTAATATTTAAAACCAGGATGCTCATAATCAAAGTGAACTGATAGAATATTGCATTGCTCCAGGTTAAATTTTTCTTAGAATTTTTTAAAAATATTTTTTAGTGTTGACAGACCTTTATTTTATTCATTTATGTATATGCGGTGCTGAGAACTGAACCCAGTGCCTCACACATGTGAGGCAAGTGCTCTACCACTGAGCCACAACCCCAGCCCCAAATTTTTCTTAGAATCTTAATCCCTCTTGTGTGTCTGCCTCTGCCTTTTGTCTTAATTTCATCTCTACGTATGTCACACTGTGATTACCTCTCTGTTTATAGCTTATTGATTCTGTTTCCTCTCTTCTTTGCCTCTCCCTCATCCTTTGTCCTGCTATTTCTCCGTACACCATCTTCCAACTCACCTGACTTCCAGTGCTACTCAACCATATCAACTGATAGGAAGCCAAAGCCTATTAACCGCTGTATCTATTATTGATGATTATTGTTTGACATTCCAAATTAATATTTTTAAAACAACGCAGTTATTTACTTTTCCCTCAATCTACTATGTTCAATCTCTCTGATTCTAGGAGTATTTTAGAAAGTTACATGGATTCACATATTATCATTTGACAGTTTAAGCATTAATAGAGCACACATTCACACACACACACACACACACACACACACACACACACCCATCCATTACAGAAAAGCCTAAAACATGTATGTTAAGTATAGTTTTAAAGATAGCTTTAGAAATTTACATGAACATTTGGATCCAAGATTGGTAATGAAACAACGTGGAAAGAAACACGGTCATTAGAAGGCAATTTATATTTTCTGTGAAGGTCATGTCTGCCTTTTCTCTGAAGATTTTGAACTTAAGTCAAAAGGAAAACCTGATAAATTTTCATTTATGGACCATGAGTAAGGTAAACTTTGAAGTCCTAATCATCTTTCCTACAATAAAATCAATGAGGGACTTCAAGTTATAGTCAGTGTACTGTCCTAACATCGTATGTTTTGAGACTAATGCTGTTATTAGTTCAGGAAAATAAATATTTCCTCCGCAACTGAGGGGTCTTTATGATTCAAGTTTGATTATGTATTTGCATATGTGTGCGTGTGTGTGTGCATATATGTGTTGGGAACAGTTCAAATGGGATTAGAGTGTCAGACTGAGAACAAAATTCGTTGCCCATTTATATCCACCGAGTCATAGGCAACCCAGCACCATATTGGTATGAAATTACAAAGCAAATAAAAGCCTGGAGAAGTGCATTTCAGCCCTGGTTCTACCCTTGAAAATTAAGTTTAGAGAAAGTATAGTCATCTCTCTTCTAGGCCTCTGCGTCCCCCCCCTTTTTTTTCCTGTTGTTTCATTAATGCCAAGTGCCTCACTATTTTCTGGAAGAGTTTGGAAAGTATGACATCATGGAATGTGTCTAAGCATTCATAATATTCTCAGAGTCATTTTAAAGTTATTTTGAGATGTGTCCTTGATTTTTCTGTGATAGGTTGTCAAAATTCTTGGAAATAATATTCTCCCCAGTTTTAAAATTAGAATAGCACTTTCCACAGATGGCAGCAAAGAATGAGAGTAATAAGAAATAACTTTTTAAGAAATTAAAATATATATCATTTATCTTTATTAAAAAGTTACACGTATCATCTTTCAACCTTAAAATTATTAAATAATTAACCCAAAACTCTTGTACATATGTGATCAAGAGAGAAGTGAGGTGAACTGACAAGGTCTCTCAGTTTGGAGGTAGCAAAGCAGGGATTTGAATCCAACATCCTCTAATTTTAAACACAGACTCATCAATCATTGTGATATTTCTCCATTCATGACTTCCCTTCAGTTTTGTAAGATCACTTGAATCACAAATTAGGACCAGATTTTGTGACCCCAAAATTTGATTGACGGCTTGTTTGAATTTGAAGGTATATTCTAAAATTATGATTACTGACAAAAAGGTTAACACTTAGTAGCAAGAATGTAATAGATCATGCAAAAGTTGATTATGTTTCCTCAGATAAATTCCAATAATTGTTACAAATTGTTACAAAATTTGTGATGTTTTAGGTAGATTATTGAGGACAGATAAGAGATTGAAAGTTGCCCTTAAGGGTCTGGTAGTCCCACAAAGGAGGCAATATAATAAATGTATTAAAGTGAGCAAGTGTAATTCTGGTATATTGGTCTTACTGGCTTAATACTTCAGAGTGAAATGGACACTGTACTAAATAAAAATTTTTAGATCAGTGGCAAACAATCATGGCTAATTCAATGTTTGGTAGTTTTGATTCATTTACCATCAAAGAACTATTCATCACCCATCTGCTCTGCTGCAAGCCCACTGAGATAGAGAGCCAGCATTAGCAATAAAACTTACATAAGAGTAACACTTGGGAAAAGGAGGTGCTTAATTGTCGTAAGAATAAGATTACTCCAATTATTATTTAAATATGACTGCTAAACAGATGACAACAGGCTCTGAGTCCATAAGAAACACACTAGAGTCGGCATGAGTTTGAGAAAGCAGCATTGTTTTCCAACAATATGTATTTGCTGGTTTGCTTGGATTTTGTTGTGTCCAATAGAATAACAACTCAAAGTGCCTCATGATCTTTTCTGGGTGAGCCCCAGCCTTGAATCATGTGGCATTTCATGGAACTAAACTCCAAAATAACTGGTTTTTGAGAATTTAGAAAATATACTGCTACTTGATACAGTTGGTGATGCGGTTCCCACAAGAGTGGCCGATCATCTCCTAATCTTCTGCTCCTCGTTTCCAGACTTGGTCATTACTTGTCCCTGTACTTGTGGCTGAGGTTGGATCTTTAGGACATCCTCAGCCATGTAAACCTCAAGGTCCGCCAGAACTTTCAGGGCCCAGAGTCACACCTGGTCTAGCAGGCAAAAGTAAATGCCACTTTCTCAATCCACCAAAGGATGGAGTAGTTGGTGATAATGCAAAGCAAAGAGAAGAGAGGAGTGGAACTCCTGGAGCCATCAGTGAGAAGGGAGAATCAGTGAACTTCACTGAGTCTGAGAAGCAGCTCTAGGCACTGCACCGGCTCTAGGAGCATCTACACATGGAAGGGCACCTGTGGCCACAGTGTTCAGGGAGAAAATCTGTTGAGCTATAGGCACCTCCAGCCAGACCATGGCACCTCGGCCTGCAAGAAGCGCAACAGGCCAGACTAACATAGAATGACTCGGGCACCTCTGGACTGGGCCTTCCTGCACCCTCAGTGCCCACCAAGCTCCCTGGATCTAATGTGACTCCTGGAAGACACCTGCTTTCAGCAAGAGAAGACACATTAAGACCCAGCTAGACTAAAATATCTCTGAGATGACTGAAAGGTGATCAGCATGGCTAGTACCATGGCTCACTCCTGTACTTCTCATTTGAAAGTGTAAAGAAATGTGAATTCTGTGTGGCTTCACATGTCATAGAGGGTCACAGCAGGTGGGGTGCAGTGCTGATCCGCAGTGAAAAGAGGAAAGCCGATTTGTCAATCAAGACAGTCCCAGACTCCCAGTCCCACCAGCTCTTCTGGAAATGTACCCTTCAGTCAGTCTTAGCTTATTGCCATTCTGTCACTTTGATGTACACTCAAGTATCCGTCACATGAAGATTTGGCTTCTTGTGAAGCTCTGCATACAGGGTAAAAAGGCCACTTTAAACATTCTAGCTACTGAATGTTATTTTCATTGTATAAACTGGCTTTCTGCTGTCCACCTAAGACTTTGTACATTGGGTGAGCTGACACTGGAGGCATTAGAATGGGATGCAATATCCTCTGCTGGGTATTAGAATATGAAGTAGAATCTGGGACAGGAATAGATTGGAGCTAGATATTATATTTTCAATGTAATTGAGTTATGCAGGGTTATGGTTACGCAAGGGCCCATGGCCAGAGGTGGGTGGGGGGAAATGTTCCAGTGAGAACATCAACTGCACCACTTTCTTCATGGTTAAAAATTAGCCAACCTATTGATCTTAGGAGAGCTCGTGAATCCAACACTTGAAGAAATCAATAAGGTCTAAGGATTTTGACAGAGGAACTGGAGAAACAAGAACGACATCTCAAAATCTCAGTCTTCCTTTTGAACATTAGAATGGGCAAAGCAGGAAAAAGAGCTTCCTTCATGGGAGGTACAGGTAAGGATCTGAATTAAACACAAGAATGCCGAACAATGCTTTCCATTAGTATATGGTGCTAACTTTTCCAGTGAGTTTTCCCTGTTTCATTCAGTTTTGTTTTTAGAGCTTGTGACAGATTTTGTAACACTACAAAAAGGGACAGACATCATCTTTGTGTTTGTTAATTCAGAAAAGGAGGAATAAGAATAGAAACAAAGCAGAAAAAGACAATATCTGTGGGAGAGGGAATGGAGGACAGATAAATAATTGATGATAGATGGCAGGCAGATGGAATAGGCTATTGAATAACCTCAATTCATTAAGGTATAAAGATGAAACAATAATTTGACAAATAAGTATTATTGAACCATTTCCCTATGCTAGCTCACTCTTCTGAGACTTTACTATTTTTCTTTATTGTTGTTAGTGATATGACAGTAAAGTATATTTTGACATATTTATACAAACACAGAGAGTACCTTATTCTGGTTAGGATTCCAGATTTGTGGTCGTACATGATGTGGAGAGTCACCGTGGTGTATTCATATATATACATAGGAAAGTTATTTCAGATTCATTCCACTGTATTTCCTCTCCCTGTCCCCCCTCCCCCTACCCCCTTTTTTTTCATTCTCCGTGTCTAGTCCTCATAACAGCCAGATGAAGTAGGTTACTGGTTTTGTGTTCCCTTTCCTTCTCAAGAAATATAGGAACAGTTACCTATTAAGCTTGAAAGGTGCCATTTGACGTCTGGAGTCTATGATGATAAGTTTTCACTAGTCCATGCCCACCTCCAGCTGTGCTCTTTGGAACTCTTACTGCTACGCGTGGGTAGCTATCAATAGTGTCCAACTTTAATATTTTCTAGTCACTTGGTCTCATGTATGATTCAAAGTACCTCCCCGTCACACATGCCAGGCTGGTCTGTGGATCTGGTGTCCAGTGGGGGGTATTCCTCTTATTTTGCATCTGATTTCCTTTGTCCTGGACCTGCTCCTCTGGTGTATGTGTCATGAGGAAGACAGAGAGAAAAAGGTGGGTCCCTAACATTAGGCAGCTGCCCTGGTTTGCTCTTAAGTGCTGAAGCAGTTTGCCTTTGTTAGACTCGGTGTGGGTGGGTAGAGCCCAAGGTGATGCTTGGGCAGGGTTGTTGGTCTCCTGGGAGATTTTACTTTGAGTTCTGGTTGATTGCAATGCTCAGGTCACCCACCACCTCTCAGATGAGTGTCCTGCTCTGCTCAATGCCACGTGGCCTCAGCCAGCCTACAGCACTGATCACATATTCTCCTACACACTTGAAGCCTCCCATGAGATTCCTATCTCATGTGCTATGGTTTGGATGTAAGGTGTCCCGCAAAGCTCATGTGTGAAACAGTGCAGGAAGGTTTAAAGGTAAAATGGTTGGGCTGTGGGAGTCTTGACCCTGTCAGTGCATGGATCTGCTGATGGGGATTAACTGGGTGAGTTAGCATCCACATAACAGCGAGAACTTTTGGCCTTTGTAAACCATACTCTCTTTATCCCTTTAAAAGATCATACTGCCTAATGATCCAGGGGGCAGCAATCAGTTCTAGGTGGCCATTATGGTCATTATGAAAGGTCCTCTTTAATAGTTTACTTGTAACACTCTTTAAAGGTACACTACTTAATAGAGTGTCTACTGTGTCCATGATAATATTCTAACTCTTTTTATGCCTTTTACTCTAGTCTATTAATGAAGATATGATCTCCATTTTAAAGATTTTTTTAAATTGAGGTTAATGAAGCTTAGCTAATTAGTCTGAAGACATCTGTTTGGAAGACTGTATTTGAATCCAGATATTCTGTGCATGGGCATGATATTGGCCTATATTATTCTTGACTATTTTGTAGTCAATAATCATTTCCAGAAACTAACATGATTAAAGTATAAATAGAAAATTCGGTAAACTTGAAATATTTAATATTTTTGTATAGAACTTTTGTTATATATATTGGAGTCCCACATTCTAAGAAATCAGCTGCAAAAATCAATTAGTACTCACATTATTTTGCTCTTACTCTTCCTTGTCTCTGTCTCTTTGCTTTCTACCTTTTACATTGTTTGTTTGTGTGTGTGTGTGTGTGTTCCTATGTGTATGGGTTTTTAATCTTTCCCAGTTATCTGTTTGTGATTGATTTTCAACAAAGATGACAAGAAAATCAATACACAAAGAATATTCTCTTAAAAAAGAAAACAGGGCTGGGGTTGTGGCTCAGTGGTAGAGTGCTTGCCTAGCGTGCATAAGGCACTGGGTTCAATTCTCATCACCACATTCAAATAAATAAAATAAAGGTGCATCAACAACTAAAAAATAAATTTAAAAAAAACATGTCAGATGCCAAATGGCCAAAGCAATTTGAGAAAGAAGAACTATGCTAGAGATATCATATTCCCTGATTTCAAACTCTATTAAAAAGCTATACTACATTATGAAGTTATAGAAATCAAAACAATATGATGTTTGCAAAATAACACCAATAAACTCCACATCACGTACAGCCACAAGAATGGGGTCCAATTAAATTAAGTTATATTCCAGGTATGTGTAATATGTCAAAATACCCTCTATAGTCATGTACGTCTAAAAAGAGTGAATAAAAATAAAAATAAATGAAAATGCAAACATTTGTTGATCACTGAAAAAAATAATATTGTATGGCCATAAAAATTAGAAAATCCTGCCATTTTTGACAGCTTTGATGAACCTGGAGCCTATAATGTTAAGTGAAATAAGCTAGCACAGAAAGACAAGCACTGTATAATCTCATTTATGCATGAAATCTAAAATTCAGACACTTAAAGGCAGAGAGAAGAATGGTGGTTGACAGGAGGCTAAGGAGTGGAGGAATGAGGGATGTTGGTCAAAGGATACAGACTTTCGGTTACAAAATTAAAAAGTTCTAGGGATCTCATATATAGCATGGCAACCACAGTTAATCAGACCATGTTGTTGCTTCAAATGTGATGAGAGAGCAGGTTGTCAGTGTCCTCACCACCCCCCACCCCCAACACACACAATGTTCACTATGGGTGGTGATGGATGGACTAGATTAACTGGGGTTATCAGTATACAATGTATATGTGTATCAAATATTCACATTGCACACTTTGGATATATATATATATAATTTTTAGTTGTCAATTAAATATTTTTAACAATTTAAAATGTTATTGGGACTACTAGATAACCCACATACAAGAGAGTACCATTAGGTTCCTATCCTTGAACCATATACAAAAGTAACACAGTATGGGTCATTGACCTAAATGTAAAGGATAAAATTTAAAAACTCTTCAAATAAAACAGGAGAAAGTCTTCACAGCTTGGGTTAGGCAAAGATTCCTTAGATACAGCACCAAAAGCAGAAAAAAAGAAAAATATGGATTCAATAGACATAAAAAATAACAGCTGTTGTTCTTTGAAGGTCATTACGTGGGCTGGTGGTGAGTCTTAGTGGTGGAGCACTTGCAAGACCCTGGGCTCTACCCCAGCACTGAAAATAAAAGAGAGAAATCCCCATCATGGGAGTGCAAAGACACATGTACAACCCGACCAATGGGAGAAAATATTTGCAAATCATATTTCTGAAGACTGGGAGGCCTTCAGATCATTGGGATGTTCCCTTAGAGGGGACACTGGGACTGTCTGGCCCTTGCTCTCACTCTCTTTTGCTCCCTCACTTGCCAAGAGGTGAGCAGTTTTCCTTTGCCACAAGTTTCTGCCATGATGTCCTGCGACAGTGCCAAGGCAATGAGGTCAACCAATTAGGGACTAAAACTGCAAAACTATGAACCAAGAAAAACCTTCCCTCATATTAAGTTGATTCTCTCAAGCACTGTTTTTTTTTTTTTTTTTTACAGTAATTGGAAGGTGACTAACAGAGACACAAATTACCAACTGAAGTACAGAAATGTTGAGGGAATGTTAAGATATTTGTTTAAATTCATTAGGTAAATTAATTGAGATGCACTAATTTTTGGAGAACACAAAATACCAATATAAAATAAAAATTTTAAAAGCCTCATAACTGTATTATGTAACATTGTAAACTCATAGAATTCTACAATTGGGATGGTTGTTTGTTCCAAGTATTGATAAAAATAATTGTAGCACTTCAAGTCCTTATAAATTTTTGGTGAAATGTAAAATGGTTTGAACACTTTGAAAATATTTCTTTAATAATGTAATATATACTAATGCCAAAATAAAAACATTTTAGTCTGAGGCATTTAAACCAAATAGGTGAAAACAAATGTTTGTGCCAAAAAAAAATTGTTACAAAAATATTGTTAAGATGGTGATTCTCTTCAAATTGTGATTATATCCAATTAGATTCCAATCATATTGGTAACAGTTTTTAAAATTGACAGGCTTATTTGATTTGCCTGTTAAATTATTAAGAAATAAAAATGTCTCAGATTGCCAAAATATTTCAAAAAAAAAAGAAAGAAAGAAAAGAAAAAACACAAGAAATTTTACACCACTTAAATTCAAGTTATAGAAATAAAGAAGAATATAATTGATATAGGCATACATAAGTAAATTAATAAATTAAAAATTGTGTCCAGGAAGGAAAGATGGCAGATTAGAGCAAAGGTGTGTTTTCCAGTTGCTCTGTGACTCAGGGTCCAAAGAGGTGTCATCCACCTCCTGAGTATTGCTGAGTATTGATTGCTTCTCAGGAGGTGGATGACAGAGGGAATTTGCTAAAATTTGCTAAAATTCAGTATCAGTCAGTAAGAGAATAAAGGCAAGGACATTTGGGAACTCTAAATACAAGACAAGACACACCGGAGCCTCAATAGCCATACAGGTGGTGCCAGCTCATTGTAGAGGGGAGGGGTGTCACAGGCAAAGCCAAGAACCCCTGCAAAAAATCATTTGGTAGGGGACAATGTGTGGGATGAAAGGCAATCTGATGGTACCTGAACCGGAGGCAGCACAGCAAGCTGGTGTTTGGAAAGTGCTGTGTTCCTTGGCTGATGAGGGACAGCTGAGATGGGAAGTCATGGTGGAGTGGCCCTGAGGAAGCTCTCTGCTGCCAGAGCCCAGTAGAGTATAAAAAGATTCCCAGCAAGTGCCTAGCATGCGATCTAGAGTGTGACCAGTGGGGCATGACTGAAACAGGCTCAGAAAGGATTATTCCCAGGGGTATTCATACAGGGAGATATGGAGGGCTCACTTTCTCTTGGCGTCTGGCAGATCAGGGACCAGCTGGGGAGAGTCCAAAAGCTGGACAGGCAGGTACATTTGCACTAGGAGTCTGATCCTGGGAAGACCACATTTGCAGGCAGTGGTGTGTGAAATCTGCAGAGAGACAGTTACCCAACCATGTGAGTTCAGTTTGTAGGAGGCTCCTGAGATCCAAATGTCCAGCACAGGTCAGCACCTGCCCAGCAATAAGAGGTGTGGATCTAAACTTTCTGGGGCAGATACCACCCAACAAAGTTTTAAAGGATGATCAGAGCTAAATACCAGCCACCAGAACTTCCCAATTACCACTCTGCATTAATCATGCTGTGTGACGGATCTATTTAGTCTGTCCAGACAAAAATCCAATTGTGGAACCTTTTTTTCTTTTTCTTTTTTACTGTCTTAACTTCTACTAGTGAGAATGGAACTGAGAGCTATTACAACTAGGTCACTTCCACCAGCAACTTGGTGAGCAACACAAAGTGGATAGGCTTAACAACAACCAGCCCTTGCTCTCTTTAAAGGGAATTCAAAATTGGAAAGAGGGGCAGTAAGACAAGGCAGCGAACACCCATCCTCCTCAATAGTCTTGATCATCTCAAGAGAGAAAATTCATTTATTTGTATTCTTTTTCCAGTGTGTGTGGTTTCTTTCTGTACTGAGTGTTACATGGATATATTTTTTCTTTCATTTTTATCATTTCCCCACCCATTTGTTGCCTTGTTTTGACTTTGGAGGGTTAAGAGTTTTGTGTTTGTTCAGATTTGAGCTTTTGCTTGTTTTTATTTCTCTTATTACTCTTTCTCCCCTTTTCCCCCCTTAGAGTAGACGAATTCTCTTGTTCTCTCTTCCTTTGTTTCAGTTTTTTTGACTCCTCCTTCTTTATTGCTGTCCCTTGTTATCTCTTCCCTACTCACCCTCTCTTCACGTTTTGGATATTTTAAACATTTGTTTTTCCTTCCTGTTCCACTTCCTCTTGATGAACTATAATTTTGCTATCTTTTAGAAGTATTTAGTTGATATAATTCCTATCCTCACCGTTAATATTAAGAATATTCTTGCAGTTACTAGTACTGTGGGTGGTATAGTTGACACCTGCTGTTTACTTTGTCTAGTTTATTGTTGTTGCTGTCTTTAATTGTTGACCATGCCATTCCTCTTCTTGTGGTAGTTAGTGTTATAGATGTCATAGTAGGCATGGGACATTTATTGTAGTGCTGTATGTTGGTTGCTACTATTGTTGCTGTTGCTTGATTCCTCTTTTTCTGAGAGATGTTTGGAACTAATGGGACACTATGAATTCATATGACAGACACTTTGTTGCTGGGTCACACCCACAACCCTGCCAAGTGACAGCCCACCTTACTGCACACTCAAGTGTCAATAATACTTTAACACCTAGAATAAGGGAGAGAAGAACCAAAAACCAATGACCATGACACAAGTAGGAGTGGCTAGCAGGGTCCTCAGTTTGCACTTGACATATGACAGAAATTGAGAGAGGTCCCGACACAATGACTCAAAGGAACCCACGGTGTTACAACAGCTCTCCAAGACTGAAACAAATCATCAGTTCTGCAGTGGCAAACTGAGAGTCATTGGCAATTGAAATTAATATTTGGATTATGCTGAGCCTGTATGGTGAAGCAAAAAGATACTAACAACACAGGACTTACTATAAAAGAAATAACTACAATGATACAAATGTATGAATTGCCAAGATCATTGTAATGTCATGTGTAGATAATAATAAAAAAAAAAAGATTTCCCTGGGCTGGGGTTGTAGCTCAGTGGTACAGCGCTCGCCTCACATGAGGAGGCCCTGTGTTCGATCCTCAGCACCACATAAAAATAAAATAAAGGGATTAAAAAAAAATCTCTACACACCAGAGGAGGCTCTCATAAAAAAGGAAGAGGACTCCATTTCAACAGATACCAAGACCTTTGAAAACACAAGGAAATAGGCAAACAAATCCCTACCCCCAATCCACAATCCCCCAGCAGAGGAATACTCAGACATGGATGGGGGTGAAATTCCAGAGAAAGATTATAGAAAGTATTAAAATGTTTGCCAGGTGCAGTGGTGCATGCCTTTAATCCCAGCAGCTCAGGAGGCTGAGACAGGAGGAGCATGAGTTCAAAGCCAGCCTCAGCAACATGGAGGCACAAAGCAACTCAGTGAAACCCTGTCTGTAAATAAAATACAAAATAGGGCTGGAGATACGGCTCAGTGGTTGAGTGTGCCTGAGTTTGATCCCAGGTACACCCCCCAAATATATTACAATGTGTAATGAACGAAAAGAAGATCTAAGGAATGAATTAAGACAGCAAAAACAGGAGTTGAATGACCATATCAATAAAGAGGTAGAAATTCTGAAAAGAAACCAATCAAAACTCCTGATAATGAATACACAATGAATCAAATGAAAAGTTCACTTGAAAATATGACCAAAAGTTCACTTGAAAATATGACCCTACTTACCCTAGGTTCATGTTTTGAATATTTTAAACATTTTTTGCCTTCCTGTTATGACCTGTTATGGCCAAAAAATTAGATTACATAGAAAACAGAATTTTCAACCTCGAAGAGGAGATATAATTAACTTGAATACTCAGTGTGCATTTTAGGAGATCATAATGAAATTAAATTAGAAATCGACAGCAAGAAAAATTATAGAAAATACATAAACACATGTAAATTGAACAATATTCTTTTAAACAAGGAGTGGATCACAGAAGAAATGAAAGGAGAAATTTTAAAATTTCTAGACTCAATTGATAACAGTGATAAAACATACCAAAATCCCTGGGACAGTATAAAAGCAGTTTTAAGAGGAAAGAGTATAGCTTTAAGTGCCTACATCAAAAAAGGAAGTATTCTAAATAAATAATCGAATGCTATAGCAGAATAAAGCTATTCTGAAACCAAATTAACACAGGAAATAATTAAACTCAGAGCCCAAATTAATAAAATGCAAAATCCTTAATAAAATATTAGCAAATAATATTTAAAAACACATTAGGAAGATTGTATACCAGAATCAACTTGGCTTCATTCCAGAGATTCAAGTTTGCTCCAATATACATAAATCAATAAATGTAATTTACATAGGATCAAGGACAAAAATCACATGATCATCTCAATAGATGAAAAAGCCTTCTACAAAATCAAGCATCCATTCATATTAAAAACACTCGTAAAATTAGATATAGAAGCAAATTACCTCAAATCATAAAGGCTAAATATGACAAACCCAAAGCCAACATCATACTGAATGGAAAAATCTTAAATAATTTCTTCTAAAATCAGGAAAAAACAAGGATATTCAATCTCACCACTCCTATTTAATATTGTTCTTGAAACTCTAGCCAGAGCAATCAGGCAAGAAAAGAAAATTAAAAGATACAAATAGGAAAATAAGAATTCAAATTATTTGTTTGCTGATGACATGATCCTATATTTAGGATCCCTGTCCCTCTCCCTCCCCCTCTCTCTCCCCCTCTCCGTCTCCCTCCCCCTCTCCCTCTTCCTCTCCTCCTGACCCTACCATAAGCTGAGAAGCTTTCTTCCACTGGGCCCTCCCCACTTGATGTGCTGTCTCAACTTGGACCCAGAGCAATGGAGTTACCATCTATGGACTCAGACTTCTGAAACCATAGCCCCCAAATATACTCTTTCTCCTTTAGGTTGTCCTTGTCAGGTATTTTGGTCACAGTGACAGAAAAGCTGTCTAAAACAGAAATAGATATAACTATGGAGATGAAAGACCTCTACTATGAAAAGAATAGAAGACTGAAGAAAGAAATTTAAGAGGACTTCAAAAAGGAAAAAAAAAAAAACTCCCATGTTCTTGCATATGTAGAATTAATATTGTTAAAATGGGCATATTTCCAAAAGCAACATATAGATTCGATGCTTTCCCCATCAAAGTATCAATGGCATTCCAGGATCAGAAAAAAAAATATTCCTAAACTTCAACTAGAAGAATAAGAGACCCAGAATAGCCAAAGCAGTTCTGAGCAAGAAGAGCAATGCTCATCACAATACCTGATCTCAAATTATTCTACAGAGCTATACTAACAAAACCAGCCTGATACTGGCATCAAACCATACATAGAGATGAATAACCAATCAATAAGTGGGAAAAACATCTAAACAGGCACCTCTCAAGAGAAAATGAATGAAAGGAAAAAAAACCCCACATTCTTGCATAGGTAGAATTAATATTGTTAAAATGGGCATATTACCAAAAGCAACATATAGATTCCTCCCAAGAGAAATAATAATACAAATAGTCTATGAATATATGAAAAATGTTCAATATGCTCATCAATGAGGGAGATGTAAATCAAAACTACACTGAAATTTCATCTCATGCCAGTGAATGGCAATCATAAATAATACAACAATAATTACTGGTAAAGATATGGGGGAAAATGTGCACTTATACATTGTTGGTGGGATTATAAATTAGTATGACACTATGGAGGCAGTATGGAGATTTCTCAAATGATTAGGAAGGAAGCCACCATATAACCCAGCTATTGCACAGTTTGGTAATTGTCCAAAAGATGTAAAATCAGTATGCTTGAGTGATACATTCATACCAATATTTATAGCAGCACAATTCACAATAGCCAAGTTTGAAACCAGCCCAGATGCCATCAACAGATAAATGGATAAAGAAAATTTAGTTTATAAACACAATGGAGTTTTACTCAGCCATAAAGAAGAATGGAATTGATTCATTTGTGGAAAAGTAAATAGGGCTTGAGAATATCAAGGTAAGTGAAATAAACCAGACATTGAAATTCAAGGGTCAAATATTTTCTTTCCTAAGTGGAAGCTGGAGAGAGAGAAGAAATTTTAAAAAATAATAATAAAAGTAAATAGAAGGGAGACAACAGAATAGAGAAAAAGAATCAAAACAGAGGAGGGGAGAGCAGGTGGAAGTATAGGGGAATGAAAACTATCTTATGTCTAAGTATGAATATATATGTAACATACTAAATAATTATTAGTAGTATTAATTCATTATTATAAATACTAATTAATTATACTATATAACGTACTAATAAATTACAACAGAAGGGAGATCAGTAGAGTAGTGTAAGCAGATCTGGAGGGAGGAGGGGAGGGAAAAGAAGGTCTTGGGAATGAGATTGATCTAAGTATGTTATGTATACAAGTATGACATATGAATCCTGCTACTGTGTATAATTAGTGTTCCAATAAGAAAATGCACCCAGAAAGAGACGCACAATGAAATAATCAAATGACTTTTGAAAAGTCACCGATCATTCAAAGGGAAATAAAGCCTTCCTTAACAAATAGTACTGGGACAACTGATTTTTTTTAAAGATAAAAATTAGCATTGACTATGCTTATACCTTATGCAAAAATTAATTTAAGACAGATCATAGACCTGATTTTTAGATTATAGCTCTATGTAAAACTCTTACCCCCCCCAAAAAAAAGAGAGAATATCTTTATGACGTGGGCATAAGCAAAGATATTTAGCACAAGGCATAGGAAGCAAAACTACAATGATAACTTAATTAAAATAAAAATTCCTTCTTGAGTAGTAAATCACACAAAACTTAATGGCTTCAGGCAACAATTTTATTGCCCCCCAGTGGCTTTAGTCAAGAATTTGGGCCTGGTGTATCTGAGTCCTTCTCTCCAGGACCTCTCACAAGCTGCAATCACAGAGAGGCCTAGGCTGTGGTCATCTACCACCTACCTGGGGAAACACTGATGTCAAGCTCACGTGGTTACCAGAAAGACTGAGCTCTCTGAAGTTTGCAGGACTGAGGTCTGCAGTTCCTTCTTGGCCATTTGCTGGAGGTGACATTCAGTTCCTTGCTACTCAGGTCTCTCCTACATGGCCAAGTGATTCATCAAAGTACACAGGCCAAGAAGACAACGGTGATGGTGCAGGCCAGGTGGATGTCACCACCTTTTGGAAGCTAATTGTGAGAGTAACTTTTAGAAATATATTTATAAGTGTAACAAAGGAATCTGGAATTGGCTCATAATAGCCCCAAGAGGCAGGTGGAAGGGAGAGGCATAAAGGAGAAGTCTTGTTGTGAGTTGATATTTATCAAACTCGTTTTCTTGAATGAGTATGACCTCTTTTTCCTCAATTAAAACATGAAACATCAAAAAATAAACGCGTTACCTCTTTTTGCGGCCAGCATTACAGAAGCATAATATAATTGCTGTCGCTCAAGAAATTCATCCTTTATTCATCAGGAGCCGCTCTCTCCCACCGGCAACCATCTGCCCCTAATGTGTCTTCATCATTGAGAAACAGGAGAGTCTATTTAAGCAGACTTACTACAAGGCAATATGAGCCCCTGTTTAAGAAATCCTGAATTAGAATACTGGCCCTAGCTATTACTAGGGTCTACTTCTGGACCAACTTATTATAGCTTTCTGTGTCTCAGTTTCCTGACCAATAAAATGGAGACAGCGGTACAGGATGGTTCCTAGAGTTGTTTGAGCATTAAATAGCAGGGTCACTAGTAAACTGCAATCATTATTTGACGCACTCAGTATTTAAAACTACCACATTTTCTGCTGCCTTTCATAGAAATTCAGAGATTCAGAAAAAGGATATTAGGCCAAATGCAACATTTTTACCAACACTCTCTGTACCAAAGCCCCCACCAAGCCCAAACATACTCTGTAATGTTTTCCTCTCAGTATTGAATGCTGATAATTGCCGTATCTAAAACTTGGGGACAGCTCAAATGTTCTTCCAGAACAAAGCTACATTTTACAAGTGTGTGCTGAACCTCTTCCCAGAGATAAGAAGTGGTGGGTGCATTTAATGGGTAATTCATCAGCTTCAAATTGCACAGAAGGAGAGCTCTCCCCTCTGCTGGTATCTTCCTGCATGTAGCCCCATGGCCTTGAACAAAACAAAACAAAATCACAAAGGCTTCAGAGGATCCTATAAATCATTCTTATACTTAATTAAGAAATAGATTTTTAGGGGAAAACTAAGGATGCTCTGAATAGCAATCACAAGAATTTCCCGACAAGAAATGCAATTGTGGGCTTTTAATGGGTTCTGATTGCTTGTCTATTTAATGTAGGGGTTTTTTTTATTTTTTGGCAAATTTTCATATAATTAACATATTTGGAAGGGATATTGCCAAGTGAGAGTTCCTTATGAACCATTACAGTTTAATATAGAAGAGCAATTTTTTACACGGACCCTATAACCTGAAAGTATTTCTGCCACTTCTGAAAATGCTGTTGCTTTAAGGCCGAGGCAGGCTGGGACCCAGTTTCATTGTTTGGGCTCTGTACCAGGTTTTGTGAGTCACTGGGCATCTTTGGGAGGTGCTGCCTCCACACAGAGGAGACAGGAACCATTAATGAAGGTAACACCTGGCCATGTTTCCACATCTCTCTCTTTTTTTTTTTTTTTTTTTTCTGATGCAGGCATCTGGATTTTGGCCCTGTCCGTACTAATGTCAGTGATGGGTTCTGAATATCCCCCAAATCCTGAATCTTGTAATGTTCAAGGACCTCGAGGCATCCCAGGTTTACCAGGATTTAGAGGCCCACAAGGTAAGAAACAGCCTCCTTCTGCTTTGTACTAGCTTTTCTATCATTTGACAAAATGACTCTACGTCATTAAAGGTCCAAGATGACCAAGATGGACATGATGCTCACAGCAAACCTCTTGGTTAGAAGGCTGTGGAGCTGGGGAGTTCTAGCTCCTTCTTCACCACTTCTTAACCATAGCTGCATATAAAAATGCTCAACATATGTTTAAAAATTATTTTCTGAACACCAACTACAGTCATGCAAATATTTCAACATACACCAACCCAAACCAAGTGATCCAAAGAAAAATCCACACAACTTCATATTCCAACCAAGCATGCAGGTCACATGAAGAGGCTCAGCCTGGTCCCGAGGCCTAAGTGGAGGGACTCTCTGTTTCTTTGGAGTCCAGAGTGAAACAGTGATGGCCACCAGGACCATATGTTTCTTTGGGCAATCCTAGGAGCCTAAGAGGTTGATCACGTGAGGTCCCTTAACACTAAGGTGAGAACTTACACACCATCACTCTATCCTATTTCCATGATCAAAACACTCACATGAACAAGCCAGATTCAATGGCCTTGAAGTAGACTCTACTCACCCTCGGGTACTTCAAGGTCACATGGCAGAGAGGGAGTAAAAGGCTAAGAGCAAGATCCATGCTGCAGGTCTCATAAATCAGACTCTCGGAAAGTGCATTAGGGCATTTGTATTTCTTGGAAGACCCAGGATTATTCTGTCATGCAGGTAGGGTGTCTTTAGAACTGGTGACTCTTGTGGCTTACAGAGTTAAGTAATTTCTCTATGTTTGGAGAGCAAGTTAGTGTATTTGGTATCCAGGGTTTTTAAACAATTAAGATAATAACTTAAAAACTAATATTGCTGGGAACTTTGCCAAGCTGTTTATATAGATCATTTAACTGAATGTTACACATCAGTGTGATGTTATAGAAGAAAAATATGCAACATTGATTTTCACAGCATACAAAAATGTAAAAGAAATGACAGTGATTCTTCCTAGAACTTGTTGAATGAATTTTCCTACATTGGCACAGCTACATGGGCCTTTAGGACACACCCAGAAGTACAATCTTACCATTGGCATGTTCCCTACAATGAGGTTTTGAAGAAAGGCCTGTGTGTGATGGTAGCAAAAACACCAAACCTCCCTGTGCTTCAGTCTCATTTTCTTGAAGATAGGACACATTTCCCAACACAATACATTTCCCATTTCAACCGATAAAGATTACATGACCTTGAATAAGCAAAATTAAAATGATTAATAAACAGCAAATCTAGGTTAGACATCAGCTCCTCCACTGGGTCTGGTATTGGTGATTAAGGAAGGATCAAAGTTGGGCTGCATATGAATATTTTATCCCATCAGATACCATATCTATGATACTTATACTAGGGTATATGGGCTACATCCAAATATTTATAATTCCTTTATCTATCAGTCTGAGTGATGTCGTGGAAAGTACAGTAAGCCAGAAATCCTGCCATAAACTAGCTGTGTGATTCCACAGAAGTCATTTCACCAGGTTATAAAAAGAAAAGAGAAATTTGGAGTTAGGCCAAACAAATCAACTATGTTGCAAAAATGGGTACTTGAGCCTGTAACCCCAGTGACTCAGGAGGTTGAGGCAGGAGGACCTCAAGTTCAGAACCAGCCTCAGCAACATAGTGAGGCCCTAAGCATCTTATCAAGACCCTATCTCAAAAAAATAGTAGCTCAGTGGTAAAATGCCCCTGGGTTAAATCCTCAGTACCAAAAAAAAGTATTTGAATTTTTAAATCCAAAAACAATAATTTTATCAAATTATAGAACAAGGTTATCCATCGATGAAATGCCCTCAAGCACTGCAGTTTACTCTTTTAGTTCACTGTCACCCTAAGAAACATGTTATGGATATAGAAAGCTGTGGAAATACACATTCAAGCAGTAATGTTAAATTTTTCAAGAAGGTCTGATATGGTTAATATTCTAAGGTTTCTTTCTTCTTATTCTGTGACATATGTATTCATTATTCAAGTTTTATACTGCCTAATTTCAGACCTGTGGGTCAATAATAATTTCCATTATTTTAATATTCCATAATTTGATTTTCAATATTAAGCTGATTCTTACTGCATAAGATGCCATGACATAGACCAGTATTTCTAAGAGTTTTGCAGCATTCACTATAGATTCTCCCTGCTCTGATATCTTGACTCTTGAGAATTCCTACTTTAAATAGATATTTAACTGAATAGTTGTAAACTAGTTTGGGAAGAGCATCGGGGGATGCTTTTTTCTTATCTTCTCTATCTCCCTCCCTTCTACATTCCTCTCACCTTCTTTCATTTCTTCTTTGTGACCTTTATTCTTTCCTTAGTATATTTAATGAGCAAGGGACAAGAGACAACTCCATGTCAAAAATAATTTCCTGGTTCACACCCTGAGTGAGCCCAGGGAGTGAGGGTGAAATGAAAGTCACACATTGGCCACCTTGTTTGGAGGACCACTTGATCTAGCAAAGAGAAGAAAAAAATAGGGGGATCCAACATGGCGGTGAGTGGGGAGGCAGCGCTTTCAGTACCTCCGCAACAACAGGGTCAGAGAGACGCATGGATACGCTTAGATTCGACCTGCTGAGAAACTCCTAGCAAAATTCCACTAAAGAGAGACCGGTCGGGAATTGGTAGGATTTTGGAGGTGACAGTTTGCGCTAGACGAGTGAATCTCCGCCACGCAGCGCAGAGGTCCAGACCCGCCAGCCGCTGCCCGCGCGACTTGGTGACTGTCGGCTGCCTGCACGCAGCCCGCGCGTAAGGGTGGATAGCCTCCGAGGCGCAGCGCAGCAGGAGCGGTGCAGGGACTCTAGGAAGAGGTCTCTTGCCAAGCCTTCATGAAATAGCGAACCGGGAGCTGAAACCAACCAGAGACAGACCAGTCCCACCCCTCTCTTCGGACACTCTGGCAAGGAGCCTGGGGCCCGCCATAGCAGAGAGGTGACATCACCAGAGTTCCGCCGACAGAATTCCTTCCCAGCGGAATCCACGTTAGCAGGTGTGTGACTCCCACCCCCCCCAGATACAAGCAGCCAGGAAACCTCGGGAATCTCTCCGGGGGCGTGTCTGTAGGGAAGCAGAGGGGATTCCAGATCCCCACCTCCCCTTAACACCAGCGGCAACACCCAAGATCTTAGCCGCCAGTTTCTGGGGGTGTGCCCACCAAAGGGGTCCGGAAAAATTAAACTGTTGGTTCCCAGATCACCCCACCACAGCACTGGGGCTTAGATGAATGACAGAGAGGGTGTTCATTGTTCGGGATATAGGACACGCGGTGGGGCTGCAAGTGTAATCAGATCCTTGGGGAACCGCCACCGGTGAACAGGACCTGGCTGGCTGGCTGGGAGGAGGAACAGGGGGAGGGGCCGGATAAGTGAAAGGGCTCTGGACTAACAGGATTGAGAGACTCCCACGAGCCACCTTACAGGGATTTCTGTCAGCACATACAGGGCAGAAGTTCGGCTCAGAGGGCACAGCTCCGCCTATTGGAAGAGAAGAAAATGGGATTCAGCCATAGAACAGGGGATGCCAGCACGGCAGAGATCTGATGTCATCGGAGAGCGGCCGAGGAGAGAACTTCATCGGTGCCAGCGGCGACGGAAACAGTTGGTCTCCTGGTAGGGAGGGTGAGTCACAGATACCCGAGTCTCTCTCGCTTTGTCGTCGAGCCAGAGGGGAGGAGCGGGGCCGCTGCCTGCACCCGCAAGGTAGGCAGACCTGCGACCAACCTGCAGATCAGGCCCAGCGGTCTGCGGGCATGGTAGGAGGGGCAGGGCAGAGCCGCTGCCTGCGCCAGCAAGGTAAGCAGACCTGCGACAGACCGGCGGATCAGGCACAGCGGACTGCCAGCGTGATACACACTTAACCCCAACTGGAGTAGGGACAGAGCAGAGCCTTCGCCCGCGCCCAGATCAGGCCCAGCGGCCCGCCTGTGTGGTGGTCAAGTGACCCCAATTGGAGTGGGGGTGGAGCGGAACTGCCACCCATGCCCGCAAGGTGGGCAGACCGGCGACCAACCTGCAGATCAGGCCTAGCGGTCCCCTGGTGTGGTAGGAGGGGCAGGGCAGAGCCCTCGCCCCCACCTGCAAGGTAGGCAGACCTGAGACAAAACGGCGGATCAGGCCCAGGGGTCCGCAGGCGTGGTAGACACCTCACACCAATTGGAGGAGGGGCAGAGCAGAGCCCCCGCCCACACCTGCAAGGGAGACTTTTCAACTATACAAGAGCAATATAAATATATAGGGGGGGAAAAGTTTCAAAAACACAACAGTTTCACCAAGAAGAAAGAAATGCAAGCAGTATGAAAAGACAAGGAAAGAAAGGACTACAAGCAATGCAGGTCAACTCAACTTTAGAAGAGGTAACAGCTGCAGCAGATGGAATGTCAGATAAAGAATTCAGGATATATATGCTTCAGATGATCTGGAGTATCAAGGAAGACATTAGACAGCAAAATCAGACAATGAAAGATCACTTCGACAAGGAATTACACAAACAAATCCAGGAAGCAAAGGATCAACTATACAGGGAGATAGAGGTTATAAAAAACAAACAAACAGAAATCCTAGAAATGCAGGAAGCAATAAACCAACTTAAAAACTCAATGGAGAATACTACCAGCAGAGTAGAACACTTAGAAGATAGAACATCAGACAATGAAGACAAAGTATTTCAACTGGAAAAGAACATAGACAGCTCAGCAAGACTGTTAAGAAACCATGAGCAGAACATCCAAGAAATATGGGATAACATTAAGAGACCAAACTTAAGAGTCATTGGGATACAGGAAGGTATAGAACTCCATACCAAAGGAATGAGCAATTTATTCAATGAAATAATACGAGAAAACTTCCCAGACTTGAAGAATGAGACAGAATCCCAAATCCTAGAAGCCTACAGGACGCCGAATGTGCAAAATCATAAGAGATCCACACCTAGACACATTATAATGAAGATGCCCAACATACAGAATAAGGAGAGAAATTTAAAAGCTACAAGAGAAAGGAAGCAGATTACATTTAGGGGTAAGCCAATCAGGAATAACAGCTGATCTTTCAACACAGACTCTGAAAGCTAGAAGATCCTGGAATAACATATTTCAAACACTGAAAGAAAATGGGTTCCAACCAAGAATTGTGTATCCAGCGAAATTAAGCTTCAGGATGGAAGATGAAATTAAAACCTTCCACGACAAACAAAAGTTAAAAGAATATGCAGCTAGAAAACCATCTCTTCAAAACATCCTCGGCAAAACATTACAGGAAGAGGAAATGGAAAATAACAATGAAAACCAACAGTGGGAGGTAGGACAGTAAAGGGGGGGGAATAATCAAAGAGGAAAACAAACCATGTTTAGTAACATAAATAAACAAATATGGCTGGAACAACAACCCATATCTCAAAAATAACCCTAAATGTTAATGGCTTAAACTCACCAATCAAGAGACACAGGCTAGTAGAATGGATCACAAAACAAGACCCAACAATATGCTGCCTACAGGAGACGCATTTGATAGGAAAAGACATACATAGGCTGAAGGTGAAAGGTTGGGAAAAATCATATCACTCATATGGACTTCGGAAACAAGCAGGAGTGTCCATACTCATATCAAATAAAATAGATTTCAAGCCAAAGTTAATCAAAAGGGATAAAGAGGGACACTACATACTGCTTAAGGGAACCATACACCAACAAGACATAACAATCATAAATATATATGCCCCAAACAATGGTGCAGCTATGTTCATCAAACAAACTCTTCTCAAGTTCAAGAGTCTAATAGACCATCATACAATAATCATGGCAGACTTCAACACACCTCTCTCACCACTGGACAGATCTTCCAAACAAAAGTTGAATAAGGAAACTATAGAACTCAATAACACAATTAATAACCTAGACTTAATTGACATATATAGAATATACCACCCAACATCAAGCAGTTACACTTTTTTCTCAGCAGCACATGGATCCTTCTCAAAAATAGATCATATATTATGTCACAGGGAAACTCTTAGACAATATAAAGGAGTAGAGATAATACCATGCATCCTTTCTGATCATAATGGAATGAAACTGAAAATCAACGATAAAAGAAGGAAGGAAAAAGCATACATCACTTGGAGAATGAACAATAGGTTACTGAATGATCAATGGGTTATAGAAGACATCAAGGAGGAAATTAAAAAATTCTTAGAGATTAATGAAAACACAGACACAACATATCGGAATCTATGGGACACATTGAAAGCAGTTCTAAGAGGAAAATTCATTGCTTGGAGTTCATTCCTTAAAAAAAGAAAAAACCAACAAATAAATGATCTCATACTTCATCTCAAAATCCTTGAAAAAGAAGAGCAAAACAACAGCAAAAGAAGTAGAAGGCAAGAAATAATTAAAATCAGAGCTGAAATTAATGAAATCGAAACAAAAGAAACAATTGAAAAAATTGACAAAACTAAAAGTTGGTTCTTTGAAAAAATAAACAAAATCGACAGACCCTTAGCCATGCTAGCGAAGAGAAGAAGAGAGAGAACTCAAATTACTAGCATACAGGATGAAAAAGGCAATATCACAACAGACACTTCAGAAATACAGAAGATAATCAAAAATTATTTTGAATCCTTATACTCCAATAAATTAGAAGATAGTGAAGGCATAGATAAATTTCTTAAGTCATATGATCTGCCCAGATTGAGTCAGGAGGATATAGACAACCTAAACAGACCAATATCAATCGAGGAAATAGAAGAAACCATCAAAAGACTACCAACTAAGAAAAGCCCAGGACCAGATGGGTATACAGCAGAATTTTACAAAACCTTTAAAGAGGAACTAATACCAATACTTTTCAAGCTACTTCAGGAAATAGAAAAAGAGGGAGAACTTCCAAATTCATTCTACGAGGCCAACATCACCCTGATACCTAAACCAGACAAAGACACTTCAAAGAAAGAAAACTTCAGACCAATATCTCTAATGAACCTAGATGCAAAAATCCTCAATAAAATTCTGGCAAATCGGATACAAAAACATATAAAAAAAATTGTGCACCATGATCAAGTAGGATTCATCCCTGGGATGCAAGGCTGGTTCAATATACGGAAATCAATAAATGTTATTCACCACATCAATAGACTTAAAGATAAGAACCATATGATCATCTCGATAGATGCGGAAAAAGCATTCGACAAAGTACAGCATCCCTTTATGTTCAAAACTCTAGAAAAACTAGGGATAACAGGAACATACCTCAATATTGTAAAAGCAATCTATGCTAAGCCTCAGGCTAGCATCATTCTGAATGGAGAAAAATTGAAGGCATTCCCTCTAAAATCTGGAACAAGACAGGGATGCCCTCTTTCACCACTTCTGTTCAACATAGTTCTCAAAACGCTGGCCAGAGCAATTAGATAGACGAAAGAAATTAAAGGCATAAAAATAGGAAAAGAAGAACTTAAATTATCACTATTTGCAGATGATATGATTCTATACCTAGCAGACCCAAAAGGCTCTACAAAGAAACTATTAGAGCTAATAAATGAATTCAGCAAAGTGGCAGGATATAAAATCAACACGCATAAATCAAAAGCATTCCTGTATATCAGCGACAAATCCTCTGAAATGGAAATGAGGACAACCACTCCATTCACAATATCTTCAAAAAAAATAAAATACTTGGGAATCAACCTAACAAAAGAGGTGAAAGACTTATACAATGAAAACTACAGAACCCTAAAGAGAGAAATAGAAGAAGATCTTAGAAGATGGAAAAATATACCCTGTTCATGGATAGGCAGAACTAACATCATCAAAATGGCGATATCACCAAAAGTTCTCTATAGGTTTAATGCAATGCCAATCAAAATCCCAACGGCATTTCTTGTAGAAATAGAGAAAGCAATCATGAAATTCATATGGAAAAATAAAAGACCCAGAATAGCAAAAACAATGCTAAGCAGGAAGTGTGAATCAGGCGGTATAGCGATACCAGACTTCAAACTATACTACAGAGCAATAGTAACAAAAACAGCATGGTACTGGTACCAAAACAGGCGGGTGGACCAATGGTACAGAATAGAGGACACAGAAACCAACCCACAAAACTACAACTATCTTATATTTGATAAAGGGGCTAAAAGCATGCAATGGAGGAAGGATAGCATCTTCAACAAATGGTGCTGGGAAAACTGGAAATCCATATGCAACAAAATGAAACTGAATCCCTTTCTCTCGCCATGCACAAAAGTTAATTCAAAATGGATCAAGGAGCTTGATATCAAATCAGAGACACGGCGTCTGATAGAAGAAAAAGTTGGCTACGATCTACATACTTTGGGGTCGGGCTCCAAATTCCTCAATAGCACACCCATAGCACAAAAGTTAATAACTAGAATCAACAAATGGGACTTACTCAAACTAAAAAATTTTTTCTCAGCTAAAGAAACAATAAGAGAGGTAAATAGAGAGCCTACATCCTGGGAACAAATCTTTACTCCTCACACTTCAGATAGAGCCCTAATATCCAGAGTATACAAAGAACTCCAAAAATTAGACAATAAGATAACAAACAACCCAATCAACAAATGGGCCAAGGACCTGAACAGACACTTCTCAGAGGAGGACATACAATCAATCAACAAGTACATGAAAAAATGCTCAACATCTCTAGCAGTCAGAGAAATGCAAATCAAAACCACCCTAAGATACCATCTCACTCCAGTAAGATTGGCAGCCATTATGAATTCAAACAACAACAAGTGCTGGTGAGGATGTGGGGAAAAGGGTACACTTGTACATTGCTGGTGGGACTGCAAATTGGTGCAGCCAATTTGGAAAGCAGTATGGAGATTTCTTGGAAAGCTGGGAATGGAGCCACCATTTGACCCAGCTATTCCCCTTCTTGGTCTATTCCCTAAAGACCTAAAAAGAGCATGCTACAGGGACACTGCTACATCGATGTTCATAGCAGCTCAATTCACAATAGCAAGACTGTGGAACCAACCCTGATGCCCTTCAATAGACGAATGGATTAAAAAAATGTGGCATTTATACACAATGGAGTATTACTCTGCATTAAAAAATGACAAAATCATAGAATTTGCAGGGAAATGGATGGCACTAGAGCAGATTATGCTAAGTGAAGCTAGCCAATCCCTAAAAAACAAATGCCAAATGTCTTCTTTGATATAAGGAGAGTAACTAAGAACAGAGTAGGGATGAAGAGCATGAGAAGAAGATTAACATTAAACAGAGATGAGAGGTGGGAGGGAAAAGGAGAGAAAAGGGAAATTGCATGGAAATGGAAGGAGACCCTCAGGGTTATACAAAAGAACATACAAGAGGAAATGAGGGGAAAGGGAAAAATAATACAAGGGGGAGAAATTAAGGTCAGTAGAAGGGGTAGAGAGAGAAGAGGGGAGGGGAGGGGAGGGGAGGGGGGATAGTAGAGGATAGGAAAGGTAGCAGAACACGGCAGTCACTAGTATGGCTATATGTAAATCAATGGATGTGTAATTGATGTGATTCTGCAATCTGTATATGGGCTAAAAATGGGAGTTCATAACCCACTTGAACCAAAGTGTGAAAGATGATATATCAAGAACTATGTAATGTTTTGAACAACCAACAATAAAAAAAAAGAAAGGAAAAAAAAATAATTTCCTAACAATTAGATGCAAATTTTGTATTACAGCCCTCAAGAGACCCACAAAGAGGGAATGTGAACACGTTAAGCAGGTTTGATATCGTAGAGTAATAAGTTCTGTACAACTGTCAGTACAAATGTTGAAGAGAGAGAGATTCCCAGGAGGGTGTAGATGAGAAGGTAATGACTGAGCTGTCCCTAAGAGAATTGATGGAGATGACGTGGAAGGCAGCAGGTGGAGGTGGGGAAGGAGCACAAGGCAGAAAACCACTGCTCACAGCGCCTCACTCTGTCTTCTGTTTATCTTGATGTCTAGGACCTCCCGGTATGCCAGGACTACCAGGGATTCCAGGGATACCAGGGCCACAAGGGCCACCAGGAATGTTGAGGGATTGCAACAGCAGACTTACATCGGCCTTTGCAGTGAAGGTAGATGAGCTGCTCCCAGCTCCCTCCCAGCCCGTGATCTTCAAGGAAGCCCTGCATGACTCTCAGGGAATCTTTGATCTGGCCACTGGCGTGTTCACCTGCACGGTCCCAGGACTCTACCATTTTGGATTTCACATGGAAGCCGTCCAGAGGGCTGTGAAGGTGAGCCTCATGAGAGATGGCACCCAGGTCATGGAGAGAGAAGCAGAGGCCCGGGATGGCTATGAGCACATTTCAGGAACGGCCGTCTTACAGCTGGGAAAGGGAGACAAGGTCTGGCTGGAGAACAAGCTGAACCAAACAGAACTTGAAAGGGGGACCATTCAAACTGTGTTCTCTGGGGTTTTGATTCATGAAAATTAAGAGCCCTGGTTTATATCAGTACTACAACTCCTTCCCTAAGAGGGCCCAACTTCAGAGAGAGAATATTCCTCTTTCTTCTAAGGTCCTCATTTCCTTTCAAAATTACAATCCCAGCACATAAAAACCTGATCCTATGTGATGAGATAAAGTGCTACCCCTGGTTTGATCAGTACACATTGTACACATTTATTGGATTATATTGGATTATAATACTGTATTTCATAAATAAGTACAAATATGATGTTAGTCAAAATACAAGTAAATAATTTAAAAACAGAATGTTCCTTTATGATCGTGTACTTTAAAATTATCATTTGGATGTGAATAAAATACATGACTAATAAGGTGATTTTTAAAGCAGATCACTGAAACTAGGCAATGAACCTCCATTAGGTTGTCCACTAATTCATATTATTTTAAAGTATTTTGGATTTTTTTACCTATATGGGAAAAATTATGTAAATATGAAGCATGGAGATCTTTCAATTTATGGTGCATTAAAAGAAATCTTGCATCTTACTCAAATAGTTAGCAAAAAAAAAAAACTGGAAAGGAGACAACATGAATGATAATACAGTAATAAATCTTTTCACTAGGATTCCTAGGAGACCATGCTCACATCTTGGGTTAAGCAGAGAATTGATCAAAGCATTGCTCTCAAAGGAATAAAAGCATAACTGGGAAGTCCTTAGACTCTAACGGCAGCCTCTAGTTCATGCCCAGAAGTGTGCTAGCCTTTGTGTGAGTGTGCACATGCATGTGTGTGCATGTGTGCATGTGTGCACGCGTGCGTGCGTGTGTGCATGTGTGCGTGCATGCGTGCTTGTGTGCATGTGTGCACACACGCACAGTGAATGGAGAAGGATGAAGTCCTGGGGGGAGGCAGAGCCAGCCTCCTCCAGGCTACAGAGCTGCTGGGTGACGATGATCCTGGAGCATGATGCTGCTCCCCCCTCCCCTCTGACCTCCAGCCCTGGCATCTTTCCTCCAGGGCCCTCACTTTCCCCTTCACAATCAAAGAGGAAGGTGGTGATGTAACTATCTCTGTGATAAGTGAATATTGGCTTAAATTACAATAAAAATGCTGATGAATTTTCTCTACTTCTGAGGAGGGAATGAATGGGAAGGAGAGTAGGATTGAAGAAATGCGTCCTGAGTTTCTCCTATTTCACACTGAATTAGCCGCAACCTGCTGGATGGGAAGCGACTAAGTAAAACACTCTTTCCTAGTTTGGAGGTGGCAGGACCTCTCCAACTTTCCCATCAATATTTTTTTCCTCAGTGAATGTGAGCAATTTCCTCCTCAGAGAAAAGGACCTGACTTCTAGGACTTTCTCCTCCTTTCCTCTATTCCCTATCACACCCCATCAGTAGATTTCAATAATGATTACAACTTAGATTTAATGAGCTTCTAATGCAACAGTAAGTTCTCCTTACATATTACCAAGATCAATAAAGATTATTTCAACCAGGAAATCAATCAATCACTGCTACTTTATTGGTAAGCCACCATGTGCCTAGAACTACACTGCACCCATTATCTATCCATTGCTACATAACAAAGCACCCAAAAACGGAGCAACTAAAAATAACACTAATTTTCCTTAATTTTGTATCTGCAATTCAGGTATGAAGTCTTACTTCTGTCCCACGTGGCTTCAATTAGGTCTGTTAGCCTCGTGGATTAAAAAGTCCACCTTGAAGACGGCTTCCTCACAGGCCTGTGAAGTGGTTCCTGACTTTCAGCCAAGAGCTCAGCTGCACTGTGGGCCAGGGGTTCCCATTCCATTCCTCTTCATGGGCTACCTGGGTTTCCTCATGGCATGGTGACTGCAACGGTTCCTTTGATCTGTCAGTTTGGAGGGTGTTTGGATGAGATCAAAATTTTAAACTGGTGAACTTTGAGCAGAGCAGATTGCAGTCCAAAATGTGGATTTTCCTCTTCCACGTGGATGACTTGACTAGAACAAAAATGGCAGCCTCCTTTGAATGTGTTAGTCAACTTTTCATCACTGTGATAATCATCTAAGAAAATCAATCTAAGGGAGGAAAGATTTATTTTTGCTCAACTTTTGGAGGTTTCAGTCTGTGGTGGTTAGCTCCGTTACTTTGGGCCTTGGTGAAAAGAACATCATGGCGGAAGGGCATGGTGGAGGATATCTGTTTACCTCATGCTTGCTGGGAAGCAGAGAGAAAAGGGCGGGAAGGGTCCAGTGACAAGATATACCCATCCAGGGTTCAGCCTTACTAACCTGCTTTCTCCAGCTTGGTCCTACATCCTCCTACGGTTTCCACCTCCCAATAATGCCACCCAATCATGAATCCATTAACGAACTGAGCCACTGATGAGGTGAGGTTAGATTCCATGATCCATTCACCTCCCCAAAGGTCCCACCATTGAACATTGTTGCACTGGGGACAAAGTCTTCAACACATGAGCCTTTGAGGGACATTCCAGATCTAAACATCAGCACCGAGCAAGAGAGAATTCTCTAGCATGTGCAGCTCCTATTCAATCCACCCATCCACATGCAAAACACTCATCTCTTCCTAGAGACATCAAGTTTCATGATAAGAGAGCATTATGTCATCAGCTCAAATTTCAGTAGCTCATTTACATGAGGACCAAGTCCAAGTAAGGCATCTCAAGGACACTTTCTTAGAGCTCCTTTTCTTTCCATCTGAAGACCTGTAAGACAGGGAGACAAGTTAACTGGTTCTTACACACCCAACATACAGTGATGGAATAGGATACATACAGTAGACACTTGTGTTCACAAGAGGGAAAACTAGAGACACCCAGACTTAGTGTTCCACAGCCATTTTGATATCCAGACACATGTTGCCAGTTCCTTGATTTGGACTCAGTTCTACTGTCTCAGAATTGTTCCCTGTGGCTTTGTCCACCCCACCTCCCCCACATACACCACCACCATCATCACCATGGCCTCTGAACTCATGACTCTGCTCTCTGAGTCTTTTCCAAAGGAAAAACAACTTTGCAACCAAGTAACTTTCTCAGGATGCTTCCTGGACAAAATCTATAGAGTCCAAAGGACACTTTTCATTTCTCCTCCTATAGTTCAAGCTAATAATATTCTTCAGAACAATTATCTTGAACTACTTGTAAGATTTTTCTGAATCCTATGGGGATGCATTCCCTTTAACAAATTACAACCACCACAAATATTTGGGAGAAAGCTTGAGTTCACTTCATGATTATAATAAGACAATAACCTTTGGATTCTTACATCTTAAAAAGACTTATCTTTGAGGATGTGTAATTCACACATTTAAGATCCTTGGGTGATGCGTTCCCTTAAACAGACCTGTGATGTATTGAATGAACTCTCATTTAATGACCTATTTCAGTTCAGCTTTGCCAAATTTCTACTACTACAGAGTAAGCATCCTCCTTCTTCCAGTTTTATTTTCCTCCTATTCATTCCTCATCAACATCCCTCTTTAATTTTTTCTGAAACTCTCCCTGAGGACAACCAAGTTTCCACTACTCATTGTTAGACTCTTCTGGCTTCTACATGTTGCTGGATCTCAAAGTCAGTGTCACACATCTGACATGTTGTTTATTTATGCCACTAAATTTTAGAACACACTTAACATGATTTTTTTTTTATTTTTTATTGTGGGTTGTTCAAAACATTACAAATTTCTTGACATATCATATTCCACACTTTGATTTAAGTGGGTTATGAACTCCCACCTTCACCCCATACACAGATTCCAGAATCACATCAGGTACACATCCATTGATTTACATATTGCCATACTAGTGTCTGTTGTGCTCCGCTGCCTTTCCCATCCTCCCCCCTCCCCCCTCCCCACCTCTCCCCTCCCCTCCCCTCCTCTCTCTCTACCCCCTCCACTGTATAACCCTGAGGGTCTCCTTCCATTACCATGCAATTTCCCTTCTCTCTCCCTTTCCCTCCCACCTCTCATCCCTGTGAAATGTTAATCTTCTTCTCCTGCTCTTCGTCCCTACTCTGATCTTAGTTACTCTCCTTATATCAAAGAAGACATTTGGCATTTGTTTTTTAGGAATTGGCTAGCTTCACTTAGCATAATCTGCTCTAATGCCATCCATTTCCCTGTAAATTCTATGATTTTGTCATTTTTTAATGCAGAGTAATACTCCATTGTGTATAAATGCCACATTTTTTTTTTATCCATTCGTCTATTGAAGGGCATCTAGGTTGGTTCCACAATCTTGCTATTGTGAACTGTGCTGCTATGAACATCGATGTAGCAGTGTCCCTGTAGCATGCTCTTTTTAGGTCTTTAGGGAATAGACCAAGAAGGGGAATAGCTGGGTCAAATGGTGGCTCCATTCCCAGCTTTCCAAGAAATCTCCATACTGCTTTCCAAATTGGCTGCACCAATCTGCAGTCCCACCAGCAATGTACAAGTGTACCCTTTTCCCCACATCCTCGCCAGCACTTGTTGTTGTTTGAATTCATAATGGCTGCCAATCTTACTGGAGTGAGATGGTATCTTAGGGTGGTTTTGATTTGCATTTCTCTGACAGCTAGAGATGTTGAGCATTTTTTCATGTACTTGTTGATTGACTGTATGTCCTCCTCTGAGAAGTGTCTGTTCAGGTCCTTGGCCCATTTGTTGATTGGGTTGTTTGTTATCTTATTGTCTAATTTTTGGACTTCTTTGTATACTCTGGATATTAGGGCTCTATCTGAAGTGTGAGGAGTAAAGATTTGTTCCCAGGGTGTAGGCTCCCTATTTACCTCTCTTATTGTTTCTTTAGCTGAGAAAAAACTTTTTAGTTTGAGTAAGTCCCATTTGTTGATTCTAGTTATTAACTTTTGTGCTATGGGTGTCCTATTGAGGAATTTGGAGCCCGACCCCACCGAATGTAGATCGTAGCCAACTTTTTCTTCTATCAGACGGCGTGTCTCTGATTTGATATCAAGCTCCTTGATCCATTTTGAATTCACTTTAGTGCATGGCGAGAGAAAGGGATTCAGTTTCATTTTGTTGCATATGGATTTCCAGTTTTCCCAGCACCATTTGTTGAAGATGCTATCCTTCCTCCATTGCATGCTTTTAGCCCCTTTATCAAATATAAGATAGTTGTAGTTTTGTGGATTGGTTTCTGTGTCCTCTATTCTGTACCATTGGTCCAACTGCCTGTTTTGGTACCAGTACCATGCTGTTTTTGTTACTATTGCTCTGTAGTATAGTTTGAAGTCTGGTATCGCTATACCGCCTGATTCACACTTCCTGCTTAGCATTGTTTTTGCTATTCTGGGTCTTTTATTTTTCCATATGAATTTCATGATTGCTTTCTCTATTTCTACAAGAAATGCCGTTGGGATTTTGATTGGCATTGCATTAAACCTATAGAGAACTTTTGGTGATATCGCCATTTTGATGATGTTAGTTCTGCCTATCCATGAACAGGGTATATTTTTCCATCTTCTAAGATCTTCTTCTATTTCTCTCTTTAGGGTTCTGTAGTTTTCATTGTATAAGTCTTTCACCTCTTTTGTTAGGTTGATTCCCAAGTATTTTATTTTTTTTGAAGATATTGTGAATGGAGTGGTTGTCCTCATTTCCATTTCAGAGGATTTGTCGCTGATATACAGGAATGCTTTTGATTTATGCGTGTTGATTTTATATCCTGCCACTTTGCTGAATTCATTTATTAGCTCTAATAGTTTCTTTGTAGAGCCTTTTGGGTCTGCTAGGTATAGAATCATATCATCTGCAAATAGTGATAATTTAAGTTCTTCTTTTCCTATTTTTATGCCTTTAATTTCTTTCGTCTGTCTAATTGCTCTGGCCAGCGTTTCGAGAACTATGTTGAACAGAAGTGGTGAAAGAGGGCATCCCTGTCTTGTTCCAGATTTTAGAGGGAATGCCTTCACTTTTTCTCCATTCAGAATGATGCTAGCCTGAGGCTTAGCATAGATTGCTTTTACAATATTGAGGTATGTTCCTGTTATCCCTAGTTTTTCTAGAGTTTTGAACATAAAGGGATGCTGTACTTTGTCGAATGCTTTTTCCGCATCTATCGAGATGATCATATGGTTCTTATCTTTAAGTCTATTGATGTGGTGAATAACATTTATTGATTTCCGTATATTGAACCAGCCTTGCATCCCAGGGATGAATCCTACTTGATCATGGTGCAATTTTTTTTATATGTTTTTGTATCCGATTTGCCAGAATTTTATTGAGGATTTTTGCATCTAGGTTCATTAGAGATATTGGTCTGAAGTTTTCTTCCTTTGAAGTGTCTTTGTCTGGTTTAGGTATCAGGGTGATGTTGGCCTCGTAGAATGAATTTGGAAGTTCTCCCTCTTTTTCTATTTCCTGAAGTAGCTTGAAAAGTATTGGTATTAGTTCCTCTTTAAAGGTTTTGTAAAATTCTGCTGTATACCCATCCGGTCCTGGGCTTTTCTTAGTTGGTAGTCTTTTGATGGTTTCTTCTATTTCCTCGATTGATATTGGTCTGTTTAGGTTGTCTATATCCTCCTGACTCAATCTGGGCAGATCATATGACTTAAGAAATTTATCTATGCCTTCACTATCTTCTAATTTATTGGAGTATAAGGATTCAAAATAGTTTTTGATTATCTTCTGTATTTCTGAAGTGTCTGTTGTGATATTGCCTTTTTCATCCCGTATGCTAGTAATTTGAGTTCTCTCTCTTCTTCTCTTCGCTAGCATGGCTAAGGGTCTGTCGATTTTGTTTATTTTTTCAAAGAACCAACTTTTAGTTTTGTCAATTTTTTCAATTGTTTCTTTTGTTTCGATTTCATTAATTTCAGCTCTGATTTTAATTATTTCTTGCCTTCTACTTCTTTTGCTGTTGTTTTGCTCTTCTTTTTCAAGGATTTTGAGATGAAGTATGAGATCATTTATTTGTTGGTTTTTTCTTTTTTTAAGGAATGAACTCCAAGCAATGAATTTTCCTCTTAGAACTGCTTTCAATGTGTCCCATAGATTCCGATATGTTGTGTCTGTGTTTTCATTAATCTCTAAGAATTTTTTAATTTCCTCCTTGATGTCTTCTATAACCCATTGATCATTCAGTAACCTATTGTTCATTCTCCAAGTGATGTATGCTTTTTCCTTCCTTCTTTTATCGTTGATTTTCAGTTTCATTCCATTATGATCATATAAGATGCATGGTATTATCTCTACTCTTTTATATTGTCTAAGAGTTTCCCTGTGACATAATATATGATCTATTTTTGAGAAGGATCCATGTACTGCTGAGAAAAAAGTGTAACTGATTGATGTTGGGTGGTATACTCTATATATGTCAATTAGGTCTAGGTTATTAATTGTGTTATTGAGTTCTATAGTTTCCTTATTCAACTTTTGTTTGGAAGATCTGTCCAGTGGCGAGAGAGGTGTGTTGAAGTCTCCCATGATTATGGTATGGTGGTCTATTAGACTCTTGAACTTGAGAAGAGTTTGTTTGAGGAACATAGCTGCACCATTGTTTGGGGCATAAATATTTATGATTGTTATGTCTTGTTGGTGTATGGTTTCCTTAAGCAGTATGTAGTGTCCCTCTTTATCCCTTTTGATTAACTTTGGCTTGAAATCTATTTTATTTGATATGAGTATGGACACTCCTGCTTGTTTCCGAAGTCCATATGAGTGATATGATTTTTCCCAACCTTTCACCTTCAGCCTATGTATGTCTTTTCCTATCAAATGCGTCTCCTGTAGGCAGCATATTGTTGGGTCTTGTTTTGTGATCCATTCTACTAGCCTGTGTCTCTTAATTGGTGAGTTTAAGCCATTAACATTTAGGGTTATTATTGAGATGTGGGTTGTTGTTCCATCCATATTTGTTTATTTATGTTACTAAACATGGTTTGTTTTCCTCTTTGATTATTTCCCCCCCCCCTTTACTGTCCTACCTCCCACTGTTGGTTTTCATTGTTATTTTCCATTTCCTCTTCCTGTAATGTTTTGCCGAGGATGTTTTGAAGAGATGGTTTTCTAGCTGCGAATTCTTTAAACTTTTGTTTATCGTGGAAGGTTTTAATTTCATCTTCCATCCTGAAGCTTAATTTCACTGGATACACAATTCTTGGTTGGAACCCATTTTCTTTCAGTGTTTGAAATATGTTATTCCTGGGTCTTCTAGCTTTCAGAGTCTGTGTTGAAAGATCAGCTGTTATCCTGATTGGCTTACCCCTAAATGTAATCTGCTTCCTTTCTCTTGTAGCTTTTAAAATTCTCTCCTTATTCTGTATGTTGGGCATCTTCATTATAATGTGTCTAGGTGTGGATCTCTTATGATTTTGCACATTCGGCGTCCTGTAGGCTTCTAGGATTTGGGATTCTGTCTCATTCTTCAATTCTGGGAAGTTTTCTCGTATTATTTCATTGAATAGACTGCTCATTCCTTTGGTTTGGAGCTCTGTACCTTCCTGTATCCCAATGACTCTTAAGTTTGGTCTCTTAATGTTATCCCATATTTCTTGGATGTTCTGCTCATGGTTTCTTAACAGTCTTGCTGAGCTGTCTATGTTCTTTTCCAGTTGAAATACTTTGTCTCCATTGTCTGATGTTCTATCTTCTAAGTGTTCTACTCTGCTGGTAGTATTCTCCATTGAGTTTTTAAGTTGGTTTATTGCTTCCTGCATTTCTAGGATTTCTGTTTGTTTGTTTTTTATAACCTCTATCTCCCTGTATAGTTGATCCTTTTCTTCCTGGATTTGTTTGCATAATTCGTTGTATAAGTGATCTTTCATTGTCTGATTTTGCTGTTTAATGTCTTCCTTGATACTCCAGATCGTCTGAAGCATGTATATCCTGAATTCTTTATCTGACATTCCATCTGCTGCAGCTGTTACCTCTTCTAAAGTTGCGATGACCTGCATTGCTTGTGGTCCTTTCTTTCCTTGTCTTTTCATACTGCTTGCGTATCTTTCCTGCAGGCGCGGGCGGCGGCTCTGCTCTCTCCTTATTCCAATTGGGGTGTCGTGGCTACCACGCCGGCAGGTCACTGGGCCTGTTCTGGGCGCTGGCGGCGGTTCTGTTCTGCCCCTACTCCAATTGGGGTGACGAGTATACCACGCCGGCAGGCCACTGGGCCTGATCCGCCAGTCGGTTGTAGGTTTGCCTACCCTGCAGGTGCAGGCGGCGGCTCTACTCTGCCCCTACTCCAAATGGGGTGATGTGTCTGTCGTACCGGCAGGCCACTGGGCCTGTCCCGCTGGTCGGTCGCAGATCTGCCCACCTTTCGGGCACGGGTGGCGTCTCTGCTCTGCCCCTACTCCAATTGGGGTGTCGTGACTACCCCGCCTGCAGGTCGCTGGGCCTGTTCCTGGCACGGGCGGCGTCTCTGCTGTGCCCCTACTCCAATTAGGGTGGTGTGTGTACCACACCGGCAGGCTCCTGGGCCTGATCCGCCGGTCTGTCGCAGGTCTGCCTACCTTGGAGGCGCAGGCGGCGGATCTGCCCTGCCCCTCCTACCACGCCTGCGGACCCCTGGGCCTGATCTGCAGGTTGGTCACAGGTCTGCTCACCCTGCAGGCACGGGTGGCGGTTCCGCTCCGCCCCCACTCCAATTGGGGTCACGTGGCCACCACACCGGCAGGGCCTGATCCGGGCGTGGGAGAAGGATCTGCTCTGCCCCTACTCCAGTTGGGGTGACGTGTGTACCATACTAGCAGGCCACTGGGTCTGACCCGCCAGTCTGTGACAGGTCTGTTTACCTTGCAAGCGCGGGCGGCGGCTCTGCCCTGCCCCTCCTACCACGCCCATGTACCACTGGGTCGCGGGTCTGCCCACCTTGCGGGTGCGGGTGGCTGCTCCGCTCCGCCCCCTCTCCAATTGGGGTCACGCGGTCACCACGCTGGCGAGCCGCTGGCCTGCTCCGGGCGCTGGCGGCGGCCCGGCTCCTCCCCTCTGGCTCGACGACAAATTGAGGAGACTCGGGTGACTGTGCCTCACCCCCCCTACCAGGAGACCAACTGTTTCTGTTGCCGCTGGTATTGATGAAGTTCTCTCCTCCACCGCTTTCTGATGACATCAGATCTCTGCCATGTTGGTATCCTATGTGAATGGCAGCATTTCGTTCCCCTTGCTGGGCAACCAAAGCAACGGGTGAGTCCTGACCGGCCCTCAGCAGGACCCAGACCGAGAAGCAGTTTCCGTGGGCTCCTAGCCCTGGGCCAGGGCAGTTCCGGGAGCCGGAATTCGGCCGCTCCGTGCTCGGTGTAAGCTCCGATAAGAGTAGGCTCCAAGAAGCAGTCCCCGCGGGCTCAGTTCCGGGAGCCGGAATTCGGCCGCTTAGTGCTTGGTGTATGCTCTGATAGGAGCAGGGTCCAAGAAGCAGCCTCCGCAGGCTCCCCAGCCCTGGGCCAGGGCGGTTCCGGGAGCTGGAACTCGGCCGCCCCGTGCTCGGTGTTCGCTCCGATAAGATCAGGTTCTAAGAAGCCCCCAGGCACTGAACCCTAGCAATCTGTCTGCAAGCCGCAGGCGAATGGCAGCCTGAAATTACCTGTTCTATGGCTGAATGAGCTGCAGTCAGTCGAAAACAGGGATGGTGACGTCAGCTTTCCAACATGGTGGCTGCTGGCCTCCTCTGTGGTCTGACCAGTGTGGAGAACCGAGATGGACTGCTTCCTTCCCCCGTCTCAAACCCAGAATTCAGCCCTGAGTACGGTGCTTGCATGGCTGGCAGAAACTGCAGCGCTGTATCCCTGCGTGGCTATCTCCTCGTTTCCCAGTGCGCGCTGCAGACTCTAGCCGCGGGGCGATTTGCTGAATAAGCAGTGTTACCCTCCGTGCGACAAACCTCTCGCGTTTGAGTCCCCGTAGCCGATCCTTGTGCGATGGAAATCCTTCCTCCAGGTTCCGGAGCACCCCACTATTGCTGGAAATTCCTAACAAGATAGCCTTTAGCCGTCCTGACTTGTCATACTCCCACACAGTGAAGCAGCACACAGGGGCAATGCACTCCCCTCGCCGCCATCTTCCCTCTCCTCTTAACATGATTTTTGACACTTCAATATTCATGCTACAATGCTTTGTAGCATGGCATATGAAATATTTTCGAAATTCTTCCATTCTGAAAAGAAGGTGCACTTTGAAGTTGTTGGCTAGAGGACTCTACAAAAATCAATTAGGATGTATTGGCTAATTTTGCTTATCAGTACTTCTGTATTATTACTGGCTTTTTTCTGTTTCTTCTGTTACTGAGAGCAGAGTGTTTGAAACTCAGGTAATATTTATGAATTTGACCATGTCTTCTTGTTATTCTATTACTACTCTATTCCATTTCTAATAGATCTTTTCAGCTGCATACAAATACTGAATTGTTATATTTTCCCAGTGCATTGAGCCTTCAGAGTTGTCTGGAAAGGCGGTCACATACAGTCTGTTGAACCCTTGCTGGGTGGCATACAAATGCACCTTAGGTGTGCACATTTCCTTACCAGGCGATCAGAGCCCATCTGTGCTGGGGTTCAGAATATCTTTCCCTGGTTAGGGTTGGATGTGCACTGCTTTGTTTTGCTTAAGCCACATGTGTTCATGGCCCTCAGGCAGACACCCAGATTTTTATACTTTAGGCCCCAAGAAGAAGATTCTTGGAAATGGAACCATTAGGAGTTAATGAGAGAAAGAGAGAGAGGTATTATTAAGAGTTAGCTCACATGATTATGGAGGCTGAGAAGCCTTAAGAGCCGCAATCTATAAACTTGGGAGAGCTGACAGTATAGTTCAAGCCCAAGTCTAAGGACCTGAGAACCTGAAGAGCCCATGGTGTAAGCTCTGGCCATGTCTGAATCTGAAGTGGGGGAAGACCAAGGCTTCAACTCAAAGACTTTCAGACAGAGAATGAATGCTTTCTTGTCCAGTCTTTTGTTGTCTTCAGGCCTCCCACAGACTGGATAAGTCCAGTACACACACATTGCAGAAGGTCATCTGTCCACTTAATCTATCAATCCAGATGTTAATCTCATACAGTCGCATCTCAAAGAAAAAAACAAAACAGAATAATGTTTAACCAAATATCTGGCCACTCAGTGGCCAGGTCAAGGTAAAAAAACATTAGGCATCATAATTAGTGATATTATATTTCTTTTAAAATTTTCATCATCTATTATTTCTTTATTTTCTCTCTATAAATATATTTAGACTAATTATTTTTATTTTACTTTTTCCTTGTTTACATTTTGGCTTTCCTTTTCTTTTCATGGCTATACTGGACATTATAATTTAAAAAAGCCTTGACTGATTACAGGATCTCCCTAAAATAAGAACATTTCCCACTTGCATACAAAGTGAAAATCATATTAGAAGTCATCCATTTACCACTCTCTTTACTTGTGACATACGCCCATATCCTCTGTCTCACATATATATTAAGTTCTGTGGGGTATCATTATGTTGCTCTTTGAAACAATCAGTAGTCCTGTGTATCTGTCACTCATTTACCCTTTGCAAAGTTTTTTGTTCATTTTAGCAGTACTATTTTGCAACATGGTCCACTTTCCTTCCCTCTGAAGAATGACGCCCATATTCTTTGTGTTGGGAGGCTACTGCTGACCCATCATTTCAGCCCATGTTAGCCACGAGCACTTTCCTTCCCATTCATTCACAACCATATTCTTGCAGGCTATAAAATTCCAGGCTAACTTTTATTTATCTCATTCCACTGTTTTGCATCTTTCATTATTTTCCTTGAAATATCAATGGAGCTCTTATTGTTTGCCCTTAATAGACATCAGTCTTTACTTGACTCTTTTTAGGACTTTTTCCACTTTGGCTTTCCATAATTTAACCATGAACTACCCAGGCACCATTCCCTACATATATAAACCTCCTCAGGTGTGTCAAATTGGAATCTGTCTTAGTCTGTGTGGGCTGATACAACAAAATACTGTAAATTAAGAAAATTATAAACAAATGAAATTTATTTTTTACATTTCTGAAGGCTGTGAAGTACCAAGAGTTCCCACTTTAGGTTCACTATTCCTTTGTATTTGTGTGGAATGTGTCATTAAATCCATCTACTGATCTTAAGTTCACTCATTGTTATACTCCATTCAAGATGTGCCTCATGAGTATTTTTGCCATGGATTCTAAAATCATGGCTGAAATCTTTAACCCATTCTTGCATTATTTTAGCATATAAAATTAATTATGGCTACTTTAAAATTCCTTTCTAATAACTAATAACTGAATTACTGGCAGGTACATTTATATTATATATCATTTCTCTTGGATTGGAGAGGCAATTTTTCTTCTGTTTTGCTTTTTTTTTTTTGAAGACACTATAACTTGTAATTGCATATAAGGCTTTGTAGATAAAAAGTTTCTATCTCCAAACAGGGTTCAATTTTCCTTTTGCCAATGAAATATCACCCGACCATCAATGTCCCATTAAATTGTTTTCTGACATTTCTGAAATTAGTCTATTTGTTATTTTTAATCACTGCTTGGGTGAATTCTATACATAGTCATTTCAACAATGGCAGCCACAGAACACAAGAGGGAGAGGATCGTCTCTTCAATAAATACTGTTGGGAAAATTGGATTTTCAGATGCAAAAGGATGAAACTGGACAGTTATCTTACACTATGAGCAAAAATCAAATGAAATGGTAACAGACAAAAACAAAAGGCCTGAACATAAAACTCTTAAAAGAAAAGATAGGGGCAAAGTCCTTGATATTGGACTTGGTAGTGGACATTGGATATCAATAGCACAGATTACAAAAGCAAAAATAAATAAGTGGGACTACCACTAAAGCAATAAAAAACAATAAACAATATGATAAAGCAACCTACAGAGTGGGAAAAATATTAGCAAGCCATATATCTGAAAAGGGGTTAATATCCAAAATTTATGAACTCATACAACTTAATGACAGAAAAGCATTCTGATTAAAAATTACACAAAGGAATGTAATATTTATTTCTCCAAAGACACAAAAATGGCAAATATATACACACACACACACATACACACACACACACACACTCAGCATCACTAATTACCAAGGAAATGCAAATCAAAACCACTAGGAGATATTAACTCACCCCTATTTGTATGGCTATTATCTACAAGAGGAAAATAAATAAGTGTTTCTGGAGAAAACAGGAAGTTTTTAATTAGTTCTTTTTAGTTATATATGACAGCAGAATCCATTCTTACATAATTATTCAAGCCTGGAATATATCTTACTCAGTTAGGATCTCATCCCTCTGGATGTACATGGTGGTGGGATTCGCTGTGCTGTTTTCCTACATGTTTATGGGAAAATTTCGTCCAATTCATTCGACTGTCTTTCCTTTTCCTGTCCCTGCTCCCTTCCCTCCATTCCCCATTGTCTAATCTACTAAACTTCTATTCTTCTCCTCACCCTTCCCCATTGTGGGTTAGCTTCCACATCAGAGAAAACATTCAACCTTTGGCTTTTGGGGACTGGCTTATTTCACTCAGCATGACAGACTCCAGATCCATCCATTTGCTGGCAAATGTCATAAAGTCATTCTTCTTCGTGGCTGAGTAATACTCCATTCTGTATTCACACCACATTTTCTTTATCCATTCATCTGTTGAAGGGCACCTGAATTGGCTCCATAACTTAGCTGTTATGAATTGAGCTGTTATAAACATTGACGTGGCTGTGTCCTTTGTAGTATGCTGATTTCAAATTCTTTGGATGTATACTGAGGAGCAAAACTGTTTACACTGACAATGGGAAGGTAGACTGGTACAGCCATATGGAAGACCATATGGAGGTTCATAAAGAAATTTAAAATAGGACAAACTCCCCAGCCTCCAAAAGGTGAATATTTCTTTTCTTCATAAATTGCTCAGGGTGTAGTACTCAGAGCAAAAGAAAATGGACTGAGATACTCATGTATCATTTTAACTTTTGTTCATTTTTAAAATAGGTAGCACATAAATAATTTGTCATTGAGTAACACTGTAAGCCAGGCTACGTAGGAAACACTATCATATCACATATGATCCCTAGTTGCCCATTGGTAAGTGAGCCTCTGGGGATGGAGGGATCGTTGCTGGAAGTCATTAAGCAGAGTGTGCCCATCAGAGTGACAGTCAATGCACGGCAGCTGGACACTACCCTATGCCTGTTCCACCTACTTTTAAAAAAATGCCTGAAATTTTTTAAAAGCATGTTATTTATGAAAACAGCAAATTATAGAATGGTTTGAAAAATGTACCTTTTCATTATTTTTAATCTCAAGAGTACAGGTGTTTAAATCTTAATTCTTGGCTCTACCAAAGTGTGATTTAGAACAAATTAACTCATCTCTCTTAATTAATTTAGTTCACCTCTCTGACCTTCATTCTCACTACTTAAACTGAGTGTCCCAGGTGCTAAGGAATGCCAAATGCAATTGTGGTTATTATTACAGTTGACAAAAAAAAATACCACTTAGCATCCAGGTATTTTTATTTACAGAGGTGAAGAAGGATGTGTTGGAGAAAAATCAAATTAAATGGCCCATTGTGTTCATATAAATATAAAACAATCTTTTTGTTTATTTATTTTTTAAGGAAGGCAATGTGAGGACTTTGTGGGGGCAGGGATGGGGCACTTAGCTGGGCATTCTAACTACTGGGATGCAGTAGTCTGGATTTTGGCTTTCCCTGAAAATTCATATTTTGAAATCCCAACCCCCAAGATGAGGTGGGGCTCTGGGCGTGATTATATCAGGAGGGTGGAGGGCTCGTGAGTTGATTAGGGCCCTTCTTCCACAGAAGAAGCCTGAACAACTCATTTGCCACCTATGGAGGACACAGGAAGAAGGTGTCATCTACAAAGTAGGAAAAAAGCCTTTGCCAGACCTTGAATCTCTTGATATTTTCATCTTGGACTTCCCAGCCCTAGAATTGTAAGCAATAAACATCTGTTGTTTATATGCTACTCGGTCTATGGTTATTTTAGTCAACTGCTTTTTGCTGATGTGACAAAAAGATCTGAACAGAAAAATTTTAGGGGAGGAAAAGTTTATTTGAGGGCTCACGGTTTCAGAGGTCTCGGTCCATAGAGAGCCGGCTCCATTCCTCAGGGTTTGAGGTGAGGCCGGACATCAAGGTGGAAGAGTGTGACAGAGGGAAGCAGCTCACATGGTGATCAGGAAGTGGAAAGAGACTCCACTTGCCAGATACAAAATATATACTCAAAGCTACATCCCCAATGCCCACCTCCTCCAGCCACACCCTGCCCACCTTCAGTTATCACTGGGTTAATCCCTATCAGGGGATTAATTAACTGATTGGGTAAAGACTCTCACAACCCAATCATTTCACCTCGAAACTTCCTTGGAGTGTCTCACACATGAGCTTTTGGGGGACACCTCACATCTAAACCATAACAATGGCATTTGGTAACAGCAGCAGAAGGAGAGTTCTCCTATCTCACATCCCAGATTGGTTGAGAAAAACACCTGGACGGCTTTTGGGAAGAGTGGACCCCTCTACATAGAAACACAGAGTCTTCTTTAAGGAAAACATTCAGGATTGTAGCCTTTGCTGCGTGGGTTCTCCTGTTATCAGGATGGCTCTGGTAGACCGGAGAAGACCTGGTTGGACTGCTGTCAAGGCGGATGGCCCAGTGCGCCTGTCAGGGAACCTACTGTAGAAGCAGGAACTGATGCTGCTTCTGGAGCTTAACGCTGGCCTTGTGTTTGCTGCAGAGCTGGATCCAGGCACATCCCGAGGTCGACGCCAATGTTCCTGGTAAACTAGGCACTCTGGCATCATGAGGGGTGCTTCTCCAGCCAGCTGGGTGTAGACGCGTTTTATGTGTGGACGTGATTATCTGTATGTCTAGGTGGCCTGGAAGAACAGGCTTAAGACCACCAACACAGGAGGCCACGGGCCTGGGTGAGTGCCGCGTCCGGCTAACGGAGCCGAGTCCGGCGAGGGACGTCGGGGTTAAAAAATACACAGGACACCAAGGTTCTTCATCCAGGAGGGAGCGTGTGCGCGCGCGCTTTATTGCCAGATTTGTTCCCCTTATATATCTTTTTAACAGCTGCAGGAAATTACTCAAAAGTGAGGAGGGGAGAGTAATAACTGCGTCCTTGGGTTACCGTCACGTCACCGTCCCCTATCAGGAGGCTCGAACAGGTCAAGATGTTCCCGAGACACATATGTGCGAGGCGGATAAACAGGGAACCGCAAGCCTGCGTCATGGCCTTGTGAGCTGGCCACATTGACATGCATAACAAAGAACTGGGGGTTGAGTCCCCAGGGGCCAGGGCGGGCCTACTATCAGCAAGTCCCCCTTTTTTGTTTTTTGCATGTCAATGGGAATCAAGTAGCCCCTGTCTTAGGTCGTCCACTGCCCCTGCACTGCTTACCCGTCTCTGGGGAGGCCCCATTCCCCTGGCTTAGGTTGCAGTGCAAGCGTGGAAGTTGCCCGTCACTGGGTACTACAAGATCAGCTCTTGTCCTACGTAAACGGACACTTTTCAGTAAGGATGTCATGGCCAGCAGGACACAACTGCGGATCCCAGTCATCATCTTTGCCAGTGGGATAGCTATGACCAGGGAGCTTTCTGAACGTAAGGGTCTGGGATGAAGGCACCAAGTCGGCAGGGTAATTAGGGACCTGGGCAAAAGCAGGCATACATAGGAGGGCTTGGGTATTGGCTCCTGTCCAGTTACATCTCATCTCCGGATGGGTCGTAAGTACACCTCGTGGGCGGAGTCGTCCATCTCCAGGCGTTGGTAGTGAACCTGTATTGGCTTGGAGGTTAAAATGTTAATCTGGTCCTTAATGAATTGAGTTATCCTATTTGCAACACAAGGTCCCAAGGTTGCAATCAAAAGAAGACCCAGTAAGGGCCCCAGGAGGGGAAGAAGGTAGGGCAGGAACCCATTCATCCCAGTCCAAAGAGGGTTCTCGAATAATTCTTTTCTCCTTTTCTCTAGGTCTTCTTGAAGTTCCTTGATTTTAGTGCGAACTATGCCCGATTTATTGGCATAGAAGCAGCACCTTTCTCCTAAGGCTAAACAGATTCCCCCCTGATTGGCAGTCAGTAAGTCTAGGCCTCGCCTATTTTGGAGGACCACTTCTGCCAAAGAGTCAATTTGGTCTTGTAGGTCCCTAATAGTGCCAGATAGGGTCTGCACATCATCTATAAGCTGCTGAGATAGACGGCGATAAGAATGTATAGCCGTACCCAGTCCAGCTGTGCCTGTGCCCACAGCAGCGGTTATTCCAAGGCCAACAAGGAGTGGTAAGGCCTGAACAGCTCTCTTGTGTCTTCTAACTAGGGTGTCTAGGCTAGGAATGGGTAGGGGTTCATCTCCTGAAATAATCGTGATATCAGGAAGCAGTAATGCCAGAACGCAACCGCCAGTCCAATTTGCTGGGAGCCTGGGAAAAGCTAAATTTCCACCACACATAAAAACTGTACCATTAGGGGGACAAATGGGCGGAGTAGGTGAAGAGTAATTCTTTACTAATGAGCAGTTCCCAAAGGAAGAGACTCCAACATCAACATCATAGGTATTATTTTGCATCATGCCCAGAAGGCAAGACATAAAACCACCTAGAGGCTGCACCTTAAAGGGTAGCCCAGATTGACATGTGTTGTCATCATCAATGGTATAATTAATGGGGACTGCCAATGGCATGACTGCACCTGCCGTCATGCAGAGCCAGCAATCACCAGCAAGGGTAGGATTGGAACTGTTAAGTAAAGAAAAGGTAGTTTCTAGGATATCTAATGTATTGGCATCTAAATCAGGAAGCTGGGATTTGGGCAATATCAAGGGGTGGTATGTAGGCTTAGGGATCTCCGGCTTTAAAAGCTTAATCACCTGAAGGTGTTTGATAGCATCAGTGGGTCCCCCTCCATCAGAGACTCCGATGGGGGCCTGCATGGGCCAGCAGGAGGGTTTACCCATGACGCCCTCACATCCTGCCTCCGTTAACCGAGTCGTGATGCCTTCTCCTCCCCGGTCACCAAGAAAAGGAATAAAATTATAAGTAGTCCCCCCTTCTCCATGGGTGTTAGTTACGATGGCCTCAAAATACTGTTTTCCTTGATTATTAACACAAATTGAGGCTGATGTATAACAGGAGATGTGCATTGCCGGGGTGTAATGACAAGTGGCGGAACAGCTTCCAAGAGTCTCGGTCGAACTGGGGACATTAAGTCCGGGCTTATTGACACATACCCATTTTGGTTGCTCAAATCCTCCGATGTTTTGATTGAGTTCAGCTGCCATGTAGGCTACTTTAGTCCCACAATCAATGCTCTGGATATAACCAGAGGGGGCCGAGTGCCGGGGCCCTCCCTTACACTCACAAGGGGCTCCAAAAAGATATTCATGAATATTCCCAGGTGGGGGGTCAAGCCCTCCTTCAACAAACCTGTCCAGAAGGAATGCCACAAGCGGTGTCCAGCTCATTAGGTGTGTCTCGGCACTCACTTGAAGGGGTGAGAACAACAGCAGCAGGATCAGCCATCTTGGGAACTTCATTTTGTCTTGAATTTTCATTCACCGGTCTGGTGCAGCGCTCCGGGATCCAAATGGGTTTTTCCGTCCCTGGAGGGAAGACACATACAGCTCCTCTCACTCTAGCCAAGAGTGGAGCAGGGGGTTGCCACTTCCCTGTAGCCAGATCCTTCCATCTTATCTGTGCTTTTTGTATGGTGGGAGGGGAAAAGTGACGCTGCGCCGCTGTACGGCCTTCGGCGTCAGTGAGCAAAAAATTTAAAGTGAATAGAGTTATGCTTAGGAGTGCTTGTGGTCCCTGACAATTCTGGTATATCTCCCCCTCTTTTGTTTTTTGCAAATAGGTTTTAAGATGTTGATGGGCCCGTTCAACAATGGCCTGTCCTTGGGGGTTATATGGGATTCCTGTTTTGTGTATAATATCCCACTGTGAGCAAAATTTTTGGAAGGTTTGACTAATATAAGCTGGGCCATTATCTGTTTTTATACATTGAGGGGTTCCCATAAAGGAAAAGGTTTTAACATAGTGCTGTATCACGTCCTTAGCCTTTTCTCCTGAATGTAAAGTAGTGGAGATAAAACCAGAGAACGTGTCTATACTGACATGCACAAAAGACAGCTTTCCAAAACTAGGAATATGAGTTACATCAGTTTGCCAGATGTCGTTTGGCTGAAGGCCCCTTGGGTTGACTCCCAGAGAAGGGGAATGGATAAAAGGTGCACAAGTAGGACATAGGGAGACAATTTTTAAAGCTTGATCCCGGGAACATCCTGAGCGGAAGCGCAAAGTTTGTGCGTTTAGGTGAAATTTATTATGAAGTTGTAGGGCCTTATCATACTTAGTTATTGTATATATAAAATTAGTGGCATGTGTGGCAGCGTCTGCCATGGCGTTGCCCGCTGCCAGAGGACCTGGAAGTCCGGAATGACTTCTAATGTGACCTATGAAGAGGGGGTCTGCCCTAGCCCATATAAGAAGCTGCACTGTTTGTAGTTGATCCATGATAGTGGATTGTTTTCCAATATAAGGTGCCGTCTCAATCGCGGAGGCGAGCCTGGCGATATAGAGACTGTCTGTGAAAACATTAAGGGGCACCGAGCTATAGGTCTGTAAGGCCAATATTAAGGCTGCAACCTCCGCTTTTTGGGCCGAACAATCGGCCACTCTCTTGCGGATGACTTGGGTCCCATCTGAAACGACAGCAAACCCATTTTTGGCCCCGTCAGTGAAGACGGTTTGTGCCCCCGGGAGAGGATCCTTTTTTAGGATCTTTGGGAAAATTATTGGACATGTCTTTAGACTTTCAAGGAGCCTGCTTTTAGGGTAGTGATTGTCAACCTGTCCCATGAAACTACAGAAGAAAAGACACCAGAGATCATGTTCCTGTCTTAATTTAGAAAGAATGTCTTGATTATATGGTAATATGAGAACATCAAAGGTTTTCCCAAACAAGGCATCTCCTAGATATTTTGCTTTCCAAACTAATTGTATTACCAGATCATGGAAAGGTATCAAGACCCGGGAGGGGGATGCAGGTAAGTGAACCCAATAAATAGGACCAGTCTGCCAAAAGACTCCAGTCGGGGTGAGTTTTGACGGCAGAACAATGAATAACAAGGACTGGGAGTAGTCCACCTGCATCACCTGCATCTCTTGTAAGGCTGTCTCTATCAATCTAAGCGCCTTCAAGGCTTCTGGAGTAGGTTTTCGCGGGGAGGTGGGTGAGGGGTCTCCTCTCAAAAGGTCATACAGGGGTTTAAGTTCACCAGTAGGGACATGGAGGGAAGGCCGCAGCCATTGGATTTCCCCCAGAAATGTCTGCCATTGGTGCAGGGTTTTGAGCTGGTTCACCTGAAATTGAGGCCTCTGGGGAGTGATCCCTACCTTGTTAATAGTATATCCTAGGTAGTTATAAGGATACTGAATCTGCACCTTCTCTGGGGCTATAATCAGTCCGGCCCCCTTTAACAGGGACTGGAGGACTTCATAAGACCGGAAAAGTGCTTTCCTATCAGGGCCTGCCAATAATATATCATCCATATAATGGACGAGGTAACAGTTTGGGAATTGTTGCCTAAAGGGTTGCAGAATTTTTGCTATAAAGTACTGACACATAGTAGGGCTATTGGCCATTCCTTGAGGTAAGACAGTCCATTCAAACCGCTGATAGGGTTCCCTAAAATTTATTGAAGGTAAAGAGAAAGCAAAACGTTTACAATCCTGGGGGGCCAGGGGAATAGAAAAGAAGCAATCTTTTAGGTCCAAAATAATAAGATGCCAATCTTTAGGGATAGCCGTGGGGAAGGGTAGTCCTGGCTGTAAAGTTCCCATGGGCTGCATGGTATTATTAATAGCCCGCAGGTCTTGGAGAAGCCTCCATTTTCCAGACCCCTTTCTTATGACAAAAATAGGAGTGTTCCAGGGGGAAGTGGAAGGCACTACATGCCCCACCCTAAGCTATTCCTGAACCAGAAGGGTCGCGGCCTGCAATTTGTCCTTAGTTAGGGGCCACTGTTCTATCCACACAGGGTCATCTGATAACCAAGTAATAGATAGAGGACGTGGCCGCATTTCAGTGGCCCCTAGGATAAATTTCCTAGCCCCCTCCGATCTCCTCCACTTCTGGTAATTTCTTCTGTAGGGTCCACAGGCGTTGCCCTTCCCTCATGTCTTTTCCCCAGTCCTTTTCCGGGAAGCCATCCCATATCTAACATCATGTCATTAACAAATTTATTACTCCCTTTTAGGGTCTGAGTGGTGAGGATAGCTCCCATTTGTTGAAGTAGGTCCCTTCCCCAAAGGTTTGTGGGGAGTCCAGCCACTACGTAAGGCTGAAAATAACCACTGTGTCCTTCCTCATCTCTCCATTTTAGAAAGGAGGCACTTTTTTCTGGTCTCATCTGCCCAATCCCCTGTAATACAGCTGAGGGATCTTGGAGAGGCCAAGCAGATGGCCATTGTTTCTTAGAGATAACAGAGACATCAGCTCCTGAATCTAATATCCCCTTGAAGATTTTATCCTGTATTTTAATGGTTAACTGTGGTCGGGAGTCCAAGTGTGCTACCCAAAAGGTTTGAGGGGAGCCGGTGGAACCAAAACTGCCATTACCCCGGGCTGCCTGTAGGGCACGGCTGGGTAGAGACGCCGCCGGCAGCAGCAATAATTGTGCTATGCGTTCTCCGGGAGGAATAATAACAATCCCTTGGGTAGCCTCTGCAACAATTTTTAACTCCCCGTGGTAATCACCATCAACCACACCTGTAAGAATTCTGAGCCCTTTATGCAGAGTGCTGCCTCTTCCCAGTATCAGTCCCACAATTCCCTCCGGCAAAGGGCCAAAGACTCCAGTTGGCAGGGTCTGGGGACCCATCTGCGGAGTCAGTACTGCTCGGGAGGTGGAACTGAGATCCAATCCTGCACTTCCTGGTGTTCCCCTGGGGAGTTCCCAGATAGAAAGGGGTTGGTCAGGGGGAGGCGGCGGAGACGCCCACTCCCCGCGGCACTGTTTCGTCCCTGCACTGCCCCGTACACTTTGGCTTCCGGGGCCCGGGGCGGGCCCCTGCTCCCGTTTCCCGACGGTATTGGGTTACCTTGGATGTCAAATTTTGACCTGCACTCACTACTCCAATGATTTCCTTTATGACATCGAGGACAAATTCCAACCATCCCTCTGCCAGCACCCTCGCTCCTTTCCGGGCAGTTTCTCCTTATATGTCCCTCTTTCCCACACTTAAAACACCCCTTAGAGCGGGTTCCCCTGTTATCAGATTTTTGCATTCCAGTCTTAAGGGCAGGGCTTTCCAGGCATGGACCGCAGCTGAGGCTATCTGAGCATAGACCCCCAGGATCATAATTAATTTGCTGATTTATGACAGCATATTGTCCTGAGCCTGTTAACATTTCAAGGTTTCGCTGTTGAAAGCCGGCATCCTGATTGACTTGGGCTAGCTCGCAACACCTCTCTTGATTTTCACTTTTCCACAACAAAAAATCCCCTCCGGACAACACAGCCCTGCGAAGCTGTTGCCAAACCAAATCCCAATCATTGTTATTGAGAAAACCTCCTGTCAGAAACCAAGGACAAGCCTGGGCTATAACTTCAACGAATTCGGTTGCAGTCTTAGTTTTTATTCCTGTTCCTTGTGTATTTAACAGCTCTTTTAGTTCGTTGGCCAGACGAACCTTCGCTGTTGAGTTACCCATGGTACGTACCCTGTCTCTTTAAATTACCTTTAAACCAATCCTCCCCCTTCTACCTTTAGAAGGTGAGCCCCGTCCGCTTACCCCTACTTTCCGGATCTCGATGGGAGCCTCCAGATGCCGCGTCCGGCTAACGGAGCCGAGTCCGGCGAGGGACGTCGGGGTTAAAAAATACACAGGACACCAAGGTTCTTCATCCAGGAGGGAGCGTGTGCGCGCGCGCTTTATTGCCAGATTTGTTCCCCTTATATATCTTTTTAACAGCTGCAGGAAATTACTCAAAAGTGAGGAGGGGAGAGTAATAACTGCGTCCTTGGGTTACCGTCACGTCACCGTCCCCTATCAGGAGGCTCGAACAGGTCAAGATGTTCCTGAGACACATATGTGCGAGGCGGATAAACAGGGAACCACAAGCCTGCGTCATGGCCTTGTGAGCTGGCCACATTGACATGCATAACAAAGAACTGGGGGTTGAGTCCCCAGGGGCCAGGGCGGGCCTACTATCAGCAGGTGAGAATCGCAGTCCCCACTTACCTACGCTTTCCTGAGTCTGCTCTGTGAGACTCAGTTTGCCCCATAAGATTGCAGGGCAGAATGAGCATTGCTATGGTGAGATGGTAACACAGAATGAGTGGATACGAAATGGCTTTTACTAATTTGCTTTGATCGATTCAACTAATTACTGGGCTGGCTAGCCATCCCCTAACACATGGAGCCCATTTCCACACCGCCTCTCATGCTGGGCAGTGTCTGCACCAGGTTCAAGGAGCCTGGCATGGCCCCTTGACTTGGTGCTTCCAGGGTTGGACAGACCCCTCATCCTCATCCTCTCATACAAGGTCAGGTACCAAAACCACACACCAGCTCAGCCTTCCCGTCATGGGAAATGGACTTGAAGTCATTCAATTCACCTCCAGGAGAGACATTAGGTCGTGTTCCCCCCCAGACCAATAAAGGAGAACATGCCCACCCCTGAGACTTATAGCCCCTGCCTTTGGAAACTTCTCTGAGGATAAGTGGCCTGAAATACACGAACCAGACAGAGACTCAGAGAAGGGCCTATAAAGAGCAGGGCCCTTCTCCACCCCTTCCTCCCTTGTCTCATTTTCCTTTAGGGCTTCACCTTCACAGACAGGGACTGATGGCTGGAAGCCCAGAAGTTCCCCGGGGCTCACACTGTTTCTCAACGTGCGCTGCCCTGACACCGAGAGCCAGGGCCTGCTGCCCTCGCCGGAAACAGCTGCCCTAAGGAAGGTCCCAGGGGTGTAGTGGGAAGGACAGATGGCAACAGGAAGGGCAGAAGGGTGGAGGGTCCTGGAAAGCAAGGCATTGGCAGGATCTGGCCAAGTCCTTGTCATCCCTCTGCTGGTGATGAGTCATTTGTCCATGATAGCAAGATAACGTGGCTTCAAAAAAAGAGATCCGTGAAGAGTTTAGCAGACATGATAGAACCTAGTTCCTAAAACTGTGTGTGTGTGTGTGTGTGTGTGTGTGTGTGTGTGTGTGAAAGAGAGAGACAGAGGGAGAAAGAGAGATGGGGGAGAGGTCCTGATTCAAGATCCTAATTCAGAAAGACGGACCTCTTTTTTCTTAATGCTATTTAAAAAAAAATGTGTCCTAGTTCAAGATCCCTTGCTTGCCTATGGCTTCATTTCAAATTCTGAGCTAATGGCTTAACAGTCAGACATGTTCTTCAGGTGGGATAATTAAGTGTCTTACCTACCAGAACAATCCCTGAGAAGCCGAATTCAGAATCTCCTTGGTGGGTGGACAGTGCCACCCAGTGTTCGGATGAGGGGACTACAGACACGATCCTTGGCTTTAGCTCCTCCAGTCTCTTGTTGCTGGATGGATTCCCAGGTGCTGTGAGGGTTTCTGCAGCTACCAGTGTTTTCAGCTGGAGGATAGAGAGGAAGGGGGATGTCCTAGAGCCAGACAGGCAGGCACAGGGGGTGACCAGTGTGCTCAGGAAGCCATAGGAACGCCTCATGGTTTCCCCAGCACCTCAAGCATCTGGCTCTCTGTGACTGTCCAACCTGCTTCTTCTTCCCAGGGTGCATTCCCCACACTGTTCTTAGTGCCTGCACCTCTTGGGAGACCTGGCTGAAGCATCACCTTCTTGTGAAGCCCTGACTGGTAGCCACTCCCCAACCCCTGCCCTGGTAGAATCAAGCATCTCCTTCTGCTCCCATAGTACATAAGTGTGTGCCTCGATGTTCACATATTTGTCTCCTATGTACCCTATGGGTCCTGGAGTGTGGCCAAACTTGCCTCAGTATTCTGTGTATCCCTCAAGGTTCAGCAAGAGGATCTTGCAATTCATATTGATAGGAGTGTGCACGAATAAGTGAATGCAAAACCCAAGAATGGAAAAGTGTGCACAGTAACAATGGGAGCAGAAGATTACAAAGATTTTAGGAAATCTAAAATTTTAGGAAATCTAAAATGATAGAAGCCATGTCATTAGGAGAAAGGAAAGGGCAAGAGAGTGCCTTCATTTCACCATCAGAGAAAGAGCTATTTGTGTAATACTAAAATTAATATAATAAGGATCATCATGCTCATGACTTTAGAAGCACAGGAGAGTCACAGAATGGCTTAGACTGGGATTAAAGCACTGCAATTCAGGTCACTAAAGCCATTAGAGTGGGTTCCAACTATGCATTTCTCTGAAATGTAAGATTTCTTGCCTGGAAACTTCTCATTTAATGAACTTCTGGCTTCCCAAACTACAAGTGTCCAAAATGTCTTCCATTTTCCGCTTCCCCTAATTTCAACATCCAATTAATCATCAAAGTGGGGTTCTGTTATACAAGAACCAGCTCTTAAATCTAGCGGCTCTGACCCATGCACACTGTGGGGCATGGCCTGGACCCTCAGCCTGTGCTGCTTTTCTAAGTTCCCTACTCAGCTTGACCTTTTTCCAATCAGCCTATATCTACACTTCTGTCAGAATGACCTTCCTAAAACACAAATGTCATTGCAAAACTCTCCAGGGGACTATTCTCCATCATGCACAAGATGAAGCCCAAATTCCATGGTGTGGCATGAAGGGCTTCCATGATATTAGCTTCATCCCCCTCCATGTCGCAAAGCTGGACACCACCAATGTCCCCAGAACAAATCATGCCCTTTCCCACTCCAAGCACTTTCACTTCTCCACACCTTTGAACCTGCTTTTTCCTCTGCTGGCGATACCCCTGCACCTGGACCCCTTTTTAAAGAAGGCTGGGGTGCAGCGGGGGGCCTTACATTGAGACCCAGCTTTGGGAAGAACAGAGGTGGTCGTTGCTCCCCACCCCCACCCCATGCTCTCCCTGCACATGGCTGCACCCCCAGGGGTTTTTCAAGCCTCTGCTATAAAGGGGTTTTGCTGAGTGCCTTAGTCTGCCCCCACTGGCTGAAAGTGATCCAAGGGAGTGCCTAGCTTTGGTATCTGGGGTCTTCATTTCTAGCGTGGAAAGGACTATAGCAAATGTTCAGAACAAATTTATGAAATGAACAAATAAATAATTAAAAGTGAATGGAGGAACACTCGTGAAGAAAACACAGCTTTGTCAGACTCTGTAGCTCAGGTATCCATGGGTCACTTCCCCAACAGGACTCTCCACCTTTGCCCATTAGTTCCAACTAAGACAATGCTCATTCTTCAAGATCTAGCTCAAATGTCACATATCACTCCCCCACAAAGCATCTGTCCAAAATTAATTTACCTGCAGATTTTTTTTTGTTTGCCTTGTGACAATGTTCTGTGCCACCAGTTCCTCACTGCCTCTTATCAGAAGTCATTCATTAAAAAAAAAAAAAGGAAAGAAATTGCAGGACTCCTGTGGGCCAGGCACTGTGCTAGACACTGGACACACAAAGTTGAGTAAAGTAGAAAAGTTCTCTGTTTCTTTGATCCTTATACTTCAGTGGATGGAGACAGATACTAAGGATACAAACAAAAAGAGTTCACTGCTTAAAGGACAATAAAACTGGGCAAAGTGATTGCATAACTTTTTGCATGTGGTTTGTAGTGAGCAGAATTCAGTTTCACAAAAGGAGGATTCACAATGAGCAAAATAGTAATGCAAACGAAAATTGACCAGAAAGGCTACAGAAATAGGCTCCAGTCAAAGGTCCATGGGTGTTTCCCAGAGCCGCACGAAGAATTGCCTAATAAGTGATCCATTGCTCTTCATTCCAGAATCACATTGTCAACATGGTCTCATCAAAGTTGATTTCCCTTCATCCAACCTCAGAACAAGGGCTCACTGTCAAGAACACAGGAAGCTTCCCTCTAGCCTGATATTCACACAGAGCAACCCGAAATACTCAAGTTACTGGCCCCAAGAAAGGAGAAGGCAGTCACTGAACTCTGTTTAACTGTTAGGACTTTTAATTTCCGTTTTCTTATGCAAGTTCTCCTTTCCTACTGCCTTAAATAGCAAAAGATCCAGATGTGTTAAATGGAGTTTATGCTTTCAGTGACCTTACAGCGGGACTAAAGCTTTTGGTTCCAGTCCCTTAAGACAGGCCACTTACTAAAGGTCTAGAACTGTGACCAGGCCCAAGACACACATGTAGTTCACATGCTTGGGGCCCAAAATAAACCCCACAGAAAGCGTGGGATAGTCAAAAGGGTCCCTTCTGCTCCATAATAATTCCCTTTCTGTAAAGTTGAATTTTTTTGCCTGTGAAACTTGTAAATAGCTTATTGAATGATCACATTCTTGGTTGATTATAAGACAGAGTGAGTTTATTCTCGCCTGACAGTCTTCAAACAAATGCTGTGGGCTCCTCCTTTCCTGTCCTTTCCTTTCCTTCAGGAAGAGGGGGGTCTAGAGGACAGTGGGAAAGCATCTTAGCACTTAGTCGAGGGGTCTTCCCTGGGTACGGTGGACTTTCAAATCCAGAGCACATCTCAGTGCTTCCAGGAGCCCCCTGGGCCTCTGACACAGGAGAGCACTTTGGTTTGACCTCGGCCTGACCATCTCTCCCTCCTGCCCAGGAAATACTCTCCAGGGTACCCTGCTACTTATTACCACTCCTTGCCCTCACCTGTTGGCCACTTTCTTGCTGGGGAGAGCGAGGAGCCCTGGAAAGACCAGCTTGACGCTGGGTAACTGGTGGTTTCCACAGGGACCTTGAAAACTCACCCAAGAGTGAGGAGCGAGCTGCCCACCACCCACCTCTGTCCACCCCGCCAGCCCTCTGCTTCTTCCTCTTTCTCTTTCCAAACAGACACAGGGGACGATGGGCAGATGCTCGACTCCAGCAGAGGTACACCAGGCAGGATGGCTGTCCCGCGCCCTCCTGTAGGCACAGTCTCCACTAGAGGGTCTTTCAGAGCACCCCCCAGATTGATTTGAGTAGTGGGTGGGCACCACTGAGAGAGGAAGGGAAAAGGGGAAATGCAGTTTTTCTCCCTGAAAGGCAATGACTTGTATCTTTTTCTCACATTTTTTATTGGCACATTATATTTGCATATACCGATGGGATTTGTTGTTACCTATTTGTACCTGGAACCAATATAACAATATAATTTGGCCAATATCCCCACCCCCTAGCATTTCCTCCCTCCTTCCCTCTCCATCTTCCACCCTTGGTCCCTCTCCTCTACTGATCTCCCTCTGATTTTTAGGAGACCCACCCCCACCTTGGTTTTCCTTTTTCCTCTCTAGCTTCCCCATACGACAGGAAACATACCACCCTTAACCTTCTGAGTCGCCTGATTTTGTTTAACATGATGGTCTCTAGTTCCATCCATTTTCCCTGATGGCTGAATCAAACTCCACTGTGTATAGATACCAGGTTTCCTTTATCCATTCATCCCCTGATGGATACTTAGGATGGTTCCATAGTTTGGCTATTGTGAATTGTGCTGCTATAAACATGGTGTGCACGTCTCCCTGCAGTGAGGTGTCTTTCATTCTTCAGAATAAATACCAAGAAGCAGGACAGCTGGGCCAGAGGGTGGTTCCAGCCTAGTCCTTTGGGGACCATCCCTATTGATTTTCTTGGTGGTTGTACTAATTTACCACCCAACCAACAGGGCGAAAGTGTTCCTTTTCCTTTGCCTGCTTTCCAGTATTTATTCTTATTTGTACTCTTGATAACTGCCATGTGTGGGATGAAATCTCAGTGTAGGTCTGATTTGCATTTCCCTAATTGCTGAAGATGTTGAACATTTTTTTCAAGTATTTGATGGCCATTTGTATTTCTTCTTTTGAGAAGTGTCTGTTTAATTCATTTGCCCTTTCATTAATTGGACCATTTGATTTTGTGTGTGTGTGTGTGTGAAGTTTTTTGAGCTCTTTACAGGTTCTAGATATTAATCCTCTGTCAGAAGAGCAGCTAGCCCAGATGTCTCTCCCATTCTGTGGGTTCTCTCTTCACAGTCTTAGTTGTTCCCTTTCCTTGGCAGCTGTCTAATTGGATGCCACCCCATTTTAGACATTCTGTGTAGTTGGCCCAATTGTTTCTGAATTTCCAGTCTCTTCTTTATAGAGAGGAGACTGAAGACACTGGTCATGGGACTGGACCGCCTCATCCTGATGAGCTGAGGCAAGCGGCACCTTTACAATGGCGGCTCGGTGCTCCCAAGCTTGGCTTGAGGGCATCAGCGTGTGGCCTCTGCTGAAGTTCACCCCCTGTCCTGTTGTGCTGTGTAGACTCGGGTGCTCTAGCAAGGACAGTCATCAAGGTCGGAGATGTTAAAAATGGAAGACAAAGAAATGATCCATGAAAATCTTACAAACCAAGTAGAATAGGTTGAAAGATCTTCCTCTCTTTTCTCTCCCAGGAAAATAAAGGCATTTATTTCTGTCCCCTTGGCTTCACATGGTTCAGGATTCAGGTTTCAAGTCGCCCAAGCATTTGAAGCTACGTGGCTTCCTTAAGCACCAAGTCCTCATCCACAGGATGCTGGGTCACTATTACTCACTGTAGCCACTTTGTCCCAACCTTCTCTGGTGCAATGGCTGTTGGAATCTGTGAATATCCTTCTCCCTGGAGTGAATATTCTTCTTGCTGGAGAAGTAACAGCAAGAGACTCAGTGGCCGAGGGGCTGGGGATGTGGCTCAAGCGGTAGCCCGCTCGCCTGGCAAGCGTGCGGCCCGGGTTCGATCCTCAGCACCACATACAAACAAAGATGTTGTGTCCGCTGAAAACTGAAAAATAAATATTAAAATTCTCTCTCTCTCTTTAAAAAAAAAAAAAGAGAGACTCGGTGGCTGAAAAAAATGGCCACCATATACCTGAATCACCTCTTTCCTTTACAGCTTAGATTTTTTTTTCCCCTGTGGTTCTTTTCTGCCACTCTGACCCTCCAGACTGACACCTGCATAAGTATCTAATGGGATACAGAATAAGATGCCACCCACTGAGCTCTTTAGGGGGATAGGATGGGACTCCCAAGGGATGCTATATAAAATAGGCACTAATAGATGACTTCCCAATGGGATTCAAATATAGGGCAATGTTAATATGGCAGGGTTAATTCTTCCTAAACTCTGCCAACTTTCCTTTATTCTGTTTGTCCCACAAAAGCAAATTTCCAGAGGACATTTCGACTCTACTGCAATGGGGTAAACATGCGCTTCTTGTGCGATATCTAGATCACAACCATAGCCTACAGGCGTGGAGCTCCAGCCCTGGCTCTACATTAAACTACCGGGGAGTTTTTCCCAATTCCTGATGCCCGTACTGCACACACAACCAACTCACACTGAAGTTCTCCAGAGTAAAATCCAGGCAGCAGCTAATTCAAGCTTTCCAGAAGTTGCTGGAAGGCAGCCAAAACTGAGAAATGCCGTTGTAAATTAATCTGGAGCAGTATGATCCAGGAATAGTTCTTGTTCCTTTCCCACCCTTCTTCACCTTGGCCCACGGAGAGCTCCCACATGACAGTCCCTTCTTCTACCCTCCACTGGCCTTTGGGTGGTAGCAGGGCCCTGGCCCTCTTAGCCCTTTGCAGAATACAGCTCTGGTAAAGGAGGAAGCCAGGGTCACACAAGGGTGACACCTAGTGGTACAGAGTGAAAATGACAAAAGAAGTCAACAGGTAACCTGCAGTGTGTGCCTCCTAGGACTGTCCACTGAAGATGACAATACTCCAGGAAGATTGCAAGCTGACCTGAATTCCCACAGACTACGCTAACCTCACTCTTGGCTTTCACAGTGTTTACCCTGCTGTGCCAGCTGTTCCCAGTCCTTATGTCACTGACAGCTGTGGCCTGTTCACACCTGGCATCAAGTATGGTGGCCCACACCATGCATGCTCCACTCCCTGTTGCCACCGAGAAACACCAGTTGCTCACACCTACTCCTGGCCCAGCCCAGAGCTGCAGCCACATGGGCCTGTTCTTGGATGTTCTTACCTGTTCAGAGGGTCCCTTGGGCTCTGTGCTTCACACCACAGATAACTGCTGCTGTGCCCCCCAAATGTGGGAGGGCTGGTGTCCAAGGGCATTGAGTTTGTTGCTTTAACTTCCATGACATTCCTCTCCCTTCCTCCTCGGGTTGAAGATTTGGATGTGGTCATCTTAGGCAGCTTCCGTGGGGATAACCTGATCATCTTCCACCAGCCCCATTGCTCACCACGACCACTTCCTCAACACTGCCCCACTGCAGTCCAAGTGCCCAGAGCTGGACCCCTGGGGGACAAATTTCCCAAGTAATGCCTGGGGAAGATAGGGCTAAACCCCTCACGAGTCCAGAGAGGGCAAGAGAGTCCCTGGAGGAGGCACAGGGCAAGCAAGGGCTGGGGACTTGATACAGCTCGAATTGCTGGAGGGAACTGCAGTCAGTTCCGTGGTGACAGTGATGAAGTCAAGTTCAAAGCAGGCGGGGGATAGGGAGAGGGTTGAGCTGAAAGCAGATAAACTACACTTTGAAGTTAGAACTGTCACCTCTCGAGTCCGACCCCAGACCCTCGGAATCAGAAACTCTGGCAACTGTGCAATCTGAGCATACACAGTCCTCCGGGTAACTTCAGTGCACAGGGACACTGGAGAACAGCTGGACTTGGGCTACAACAGTGCACATCAGTGTCCCCAAACTAACATGGGGCAAAAAGTCAGGTATGCAACAGCACACTCGTCTGATACCATTACATATAGTGTTTGATACCATTACATATAGTGTTTAACTGTGCAGCATATATTATACTGCCCACAGACACTGGCACCTGAAGCAGAAAGATAAAGAGATCTATATAGGAGTTAAAATACCCAATTCAGAATAGCTCCTTCTGGAAGGGGAATGAGCAGGCCACATGCAACCTGCAGGGACAAACAGCAGACCAATGCATTGATGAGATGCTTCTCTTTGAGTACTTCATTGCATTATTCCTTAAAACTACATACACATTTTTTAAATAGTGATTAAAATACATAGGACAAAATTAAACATCTTTTATCATTTTAGTTCTACAATTCAGTAGCATTAAATATATTCACATTCTTGTGGTACAGAGCTCCAGAACTTGTTCATTTTGAAAAATCAAAACTTTCTGTCCTTGAAACATCAAATTTTTATTCCCACCCCAGCAGCTCTTGTTAACTGCCGATCTTACCTTCTGTTTCTGTGACTGACTACTCTCAACAGGTAACTGAAGTGGAATCACGCAGCATTTCTCTCTTCATGCCTAATTGCACTTAGCATAATGTCCTCAAGTTTCCTCCAAGTTGCAGCCTGTGACAGGGCTTTCCTCCTTTTCAAGGCTGATTAGTATTCCACTGTAGGCATAGGCCACATTTACCTGTTGATGGCCATTCAAGTGACTTCAACCTTTTGGTTATTGCAGTGATGCTACCATAAACCTGGGAGAGCAAATCTTTTCAAGATGCTGTTTTCCATTCTTGTGTCTGTATAATCAGAAGTGGGATTGTTAAATAATATGGTAGTTCTATTTTTAATTTTTAAAGGAAGCTCCATACTGTTTTCCATAGTGGTTACATCGTTTTTAAATTTCCCCAACACCTGTTATTTCCTGTTTTTTTAATAATAACCATTATAACAGATATGAGTTTCTATCTCATTGTGGTTTGGATTTCCATTTTCCTCATGACTTGTGATGTCGAGCATCTTTTCCTATGTTTTTGGCCATTTGTAAATCATCTTAGACAAATTTTATTCAAATCCTTTGCCTATTTTTAATCAGGTTATGGGGTTTGCCATTGTTGCAGAATGCTTTTAAATTCCAGGAGTTCTTCATATATCTTAATCTTATCCCCTTCTCAGATACATACTTTGAAAATATTTTCTCCTATTCTCCTCTCCTTTCTCCTCACTCCAGACTTTAAAAATGAAAGTCTTCAGTTTTTGTGACCAAAAACGTCTGCACTGTTTCAAATGTCCCCAGGAGAACCTGGTGTGTGGTGACTATTGGGAAGCTCTTCTCTAACAACACTGTCTCCTACCTTGTATGTATCACAGTGCTTACACGGTGTTGGAGATCTGACATCGATGTGTGAGTCGATGGACAAGAGCATATGCCAACGAGGTCTTTATTTGGAAAGGTATCCTGAGCCTTCCTGTCTTCTGGATTTAAGTCCAGGGCTGTTCCCTCGAGTCTCACTGGCAGCACTTTTTGAATTTTCTCTCGAGTAAGGAAGGCAGTGAGCCACTGTCAGGAATGACCCTCTGTTGTCCGTGGCTGGAGGCTGTCTTTCAAGCTGCCAGAACTCGGGTCCCCACCTGGTGCATGTGTATTGTCCAGCCTGCAGCCTGCCAACGGAGCAGGTAATGAGTCTGAAGCTTCAAGCAGCAGTTGGGGTCAGACTGTCCTCTGTCATAAGGGACAGCTTGTTCCTAGCAATCTCTCTTATAAAAGACCTGGAATCCTACTCCGTATATAGCCTTAATCTCAAGAAGAGGAAAAATGTTAAGGTTACTTTCTGATAAAAGCCCACTATAGCTTTTATGGCAATATTCTACAAAGGCTGGTAACTGCTGGGATCATACAGCTGATGGTGAATGTGATTCAATCGGGGACCCCGCTGCAGTGGGCTCTGGAGAGAACGGCTGGTCTGTTATTTAAGTCGGGCTTTTCACTGCTGTGACCAAAAGATCCAACCAGAACAACTGTAGAGGAGGAAAAGTTTATTTGAGGGCTCACGTTCAGAGGTCTCAGTCTATAGACAGCAGGTTCCATTGCTCAGGGTTCAAGGTGAGGCAGAGCATCATGGTGGAAGAGTGTGGCAGAGGGAAGCGGCTCACATCATGGTCAGGAAGCAGAGAGAGGGGTCTCCACTTGCCAAGTACAAAATATACCAAAGCCACACCCTCAATGCCCACCTCCTCCAGCCACACCCCAACCATCTTCAGTTACTGCTCAATTAATCCCATCAGGGGATTATTGCAGATTGGGTTAAGACTCTCACAACCAATCATTTCTCCTCTGAACCTTCTTGCATGTCTCACATGTGAGCTTTTGGGGGATACCTCACATCCAAACCCTAATACCTGTCTTGATGGAAGAGGACAAAGGAAGGCTATCTTTGGAGGTGTGAGGCCATGCACAACTCAGGCAGCAAGAAATCCAGCATATGCGGCCAGCTCGAGCCATTTTCTCAAAATGACCATCTCCCTAGGGAGAGACAATGTGCAAATATTGTGAGAAGCTCAGAGGTGAGCTCATAAAATTAAACCCAATGGCTCTATTATCAACTCGGCTTTTTGTTTTAACAGTTCTTTTAAATGTGCAAAAAAAAAAAATCAAGGAAGAAAAAATAACACCAAGTAAAAAGACTCAGAAAAGGGAGGGAAGTGGAGAGTCTGAATAAACAAAAAGCACAGAGAAAATACAGAAATGGATAAAAGAATGGCAGAGAAGGGTAAGCAGGTAGGTCCCGATGCCTCCATTCCATTTTTATTTGACCATAAGCTTTTTACTTTCCTGACCCATAAAAATTATCTGCAATCTGTCTTCTTTTTTTCCAGGCCTAAAACAGGTATTGAGGGATAATCTAGAAGGTCTTAAATGGCCTGAGCACAGCCTGTGGCTGTCCTTAGAGGACCTTGAGTTGGTGTGTTCAGGAGAGGATGCGGCCACAGGAGCAGAGCCCGTCTCTGGATCTTGAGCCTTTTCTCGGCCCATGCTGGCTGCCGCCTCCCCTCCCACCACCTCCTGGAAGGCGTTCAGCTGAATCCCTAGATGTGCAGCTGCATGCCACCCCTTGCTATTCGGGGGACAGATACTCAGCTATGCATAGTTGGAGCCAGGATGCCAGGCGTACATCATCCCTGTTCCCCTCACTCCCACAGGAAGAGCCCTGAGAAACTGGGAGGTCCTGGAGGATTCAAGGACCCCTGGGTTCCCACTCCCACCCTCACCCAGGGCACACGAATGGAGCAGAAGTCTAGGCATCCTCCGTCCAACCTTCAAGAAAAGTACTGACATTGTGTCATCAGCCTCCTGCTCTGTGTCACCCACCACCTTGCCGCGATTAAACAGGGAGAGTGAAGGGCATGAGGAATTAAATGAGAGGGTGTTCTCACAAGCAACTCGAGTTACAAATACTGTGCTGCCACCTGCGCCACTAGCGAGGGCGATTCTGAACATTCAAGGGAGGTGGCGACCATCTCTTCCCAGGTCCTCCCGTCCCGCTCCCATCAGGGTCCACAACCTGCCAAGTGAAGATCAGGACATAGTTTTGAAGTCGACGTCGAGCTTACTCTTTGTATTAAAAAGACAGAAATTATTTTTAAAAAGGATATAAATCTTCAATGTCGCTATTCTAGAATTAAAAAAAAAAAAAAAGATACCACCAAGCCGATGTCGATTTACCAAAGGAAGTCTGTGTTGCTTCCGTAATCGAGGGGAAAAAAGACTGGAAAAAATGTCACCCAGACATTAGATGGTGTCTCCTTACCTCTGAAAGATTGGGGCACAACGGGGTTAGGTCTCTCTCCACCTCAGGACCCGTGGGAGCCTGAAACCCTTTTCCTGTTTTTCTGCCAACTCTTGGGATCTTCCTCTCCACACCCTCCTCTACTTCCGGGATCCTGACTCTGGTCAGGCTGCCCCTTCCGGGGCAAGGCGTTGACCCGGATATGAAAGGCAACACTTCCGGCGGTCCCGTTCCTCCCCTTTCCCAGCTTAAACAGCCCCCTCAATCATTCATGAACATTAAGGCTTTACTAAAGATCTCAGAACAAAAGAGGAAATCCACATTGACACCAAGAACACCCCAGCCCTCGCCCTTCTTAAACACCTCTGGACTCCTGTCAACTAAAAATGTTCATTGGTCGCTCAGCTTGTTTCACCCAATTCTGATGACTCTTCTTCTTCTTCTTCTTCTTTTTTTTTTTTTTTTTGGTCACTTTTTCTCCTCTCTCTTTTCCTTTCCACCCCTTTCGAGAGCATTAAAATAAACTTTCTCCATTTCCACAAAAAGCTTGGTTCCTGCCAGCACATGGGATGGGTGGCAGGGGAAGGACTCACCAAGGAATCATTTCAAACATGAGCCTAAAAATACATCCAAGAAAAAAGAAAAAGGTGACCACAAGCATCTGGTGACCACACGGATGAAGCAGGCAGACTGTGGGGACCTTTCTGTGACCCCGGGCGCTTCACCTGCCAGCTGTCCACAGGCAACAGGGGCTTAACCAGCATGAGCCTGGAGTCTGCACTGTTGAGAAAGAGGAACCCTGGGAGTCAGGTGCAGTGGCACTCACTTGTAATTCCAGCCCCTCAGGAGGCTGAGGCAGGAGGATCGCAAGTTCAAAGCCAGCCTCTGCAACTTAGTGAGGCCCTAAGCAACTCAGTGAGACCCGGTCTCTAAATAAAATATAAAAAAAGGGCTGAGGATGTGGCTCAGTGGTTAAGCAGCCAGGGAAGAACATTTATTCTCTACTTTTCATGTTTTCATGTGCAGTGTGTCAAATGGTGTTCCTCTAAACGATATGTCAGAGCCCCCAAATGTGCAGATGTAAACTTTGAGGACAACAGGTTTTTGTGATGTTCTTGAATCGAGGATCTCTCTATGACATCATCCCAGATTATCAAGGTGGCCTTAAACCCAATAGTGATGGTTCCTGTAAGAGGAGACACAGAGAGAGGAGGAGATGGAGGCACAGACAGTAGTGGTGTCCCAGCCACCAGAAGCCAGGAGTAGAGCTTGCGAGGGGAGCGTGACTGCTCACACTTTGACTTGGGACTTTTGCCTCTAGATGTGTGATGGAACAAATGGCCATTGTTTCCAGCCACCTGGTTTATGATCGTTTGTTACAGCAGCCCCAGGAACCTAGTTGGCAAGAAGAGGAACCTGCATTCCTGGCCATGTCCCTGAGGAGGTCTCGGACTCTCCCTGCCTCCTGCATATGGGACCTGCCCACCTGTACCCCTTCCTCACCTGCTGTCTGCCAGTGTACAGGGTGTTGAGTGTGAACAAGGGGGAGAGGGGAGTGTGTCCCGGTGGCTGGTTCCCGCTCCCCCAGTTTCACTGTGGCCGTGATACCTGGACCTCCATGTGCCGGACTCTTTTGCACATGTTGTGTGTTCTATCTCAGATAGAAAAAGAGTATTTTATTTTTTTATTTTATTCCTAAAATCTTGAAATAAATGAAAGGAGCAAGGCAGAGCTGTGAGTAGAAAGTGAGCTAAGAATTTGATGGCAGGCAGAAATCCAGATAGGAGGGAACAGGAGGCCCAGGGTGGCTCTGCTGGCCCATTTCAGGGACTGAGCTGCGCGTTTGCCAGAGGTGTTCCTGCCCCCAAAATGCTTTACTTCCATCTTCTGGAAAATGGTCCTAATGTGTTGACTTGGTAGAACCAGACAGTTACCTGTCATCCGCCTGGAAATCCACAATTCTAGTGCAAACAGCCCCTCAGGATGCCCTCCAGGGAGTGAGGTCCTCTCTTTGTCCACAGGCAGTCAGCCATGCTGACTCCCCAATACAGTAGGGAAAGGCCAGGCTTCTCTCCCCCCACCCCCTTCATTCATATGGAAGTTGCACTCACTTAATTCAATCCTTTAAAGGCCACCAGCTGAGTTAGCCTTTCCCTGTCTGTGGTGCAGTTTGGAATCAAGGACCCACTGTTGTTACAGGTAGCTAAAAATGCCCACATTTCACACAGAACAGCCCCTGACATTGTCTCACTTTAGGCCTCTGGGAACAGACCCTTCTCAGAGCCATCAAGCACCTTGCTGTTGCTGAATGTAAGCCTCAGGTCGCGATGCAGTTCACAGACGCTGGCACAGCCCCGCACTCGCACTCGGTGCTCACCCCCACCAGGGAGCCTGCATTTCTCAACAGTCTAGTCTATGCCAGGGGAGGGAGAGGGGCATAATTCTGAAAGAGAATCCCAAATGCCATAACCCTGAATGTTGAAATCCCTAGAGTCTGAACTTCCTAAAGTCTAAACTCTGTGAAGTTTAAATTCCTGAAACATAATCTGGAAGAAGTAATTTTAAAAGTCTTTAAAGGGGAATTTATTTGAGAGACATATAACACAGCAGAGTGCTTCACAGGTCATGTGACACAATAAAAATAACTGATTTTTGCACACAGATACTCAGGTATACTCATGACAGTCTCACAGATATAGTAGTTATGAGCAGATGAACTGTACTCATAAAGAAAAAATATCAAAATCAAAATGTTTATAGCAGCTCAATTCACAAAGCTAGACTATGGAACCAACCGAGGTGTCCTTCAATAGATGAATGAGTAAAGACAATGTGGTCTATATACTCAGAGGAATATTACTCAGCTTTAAAAAATAGTGAAATTATGGCATTTGACAGTAAATGGTTGGAGTTGGAGAATATCATGCTAAGCAAAATAAGCCAATCCCAAAAAACCAAAGGCCGAATGTTTTCTCTTATATATAATTCACAATAAGGCAGGGGGCACTAGGGAAGAATAGCATTACCTTAGATTAGGCAGAGGGAAGTGATGGGAGGGGAGGGGAGAGGATTTGGGATAGGAAAGACAGTAGAATGAAACAGACATTATTACTGTATATATGTGACTGCATGACTAGTCTGATTCTGCAACATGTACACTCAGAAAAATGAGAAATTATATCCCATCTATGTATGATCTATCAAAGTACATAAATGCATTCTACTTTCAGGTATAACTATTTAAAACAAATTTAAAAATTCAAAATTTAAAAACTAATTTCACTATAGGTGATCATTGCGTGCACTCAGCTTTATAACGGAAACGTTAATAATCCAAAACATTGCAATGGACAACCTAAGTGTTATGAAGCAATTGATCAAAACCCAGGGTGGGCCTCCATTCTGCACGTCTAGTGGCCTCAAACGCTGAGATCTCAAAAAATTTTATCTTTCACAAAACCAGATATACATAGAAGAGCATCTCTTCGTGCACTGAGGAAGTTTCAACATTCTTATGTATGGGCTTCCACACAAAGTCAGCATCATGATCGTGCCCTTTCTCGGATCGCAATCTGCAGAAATTACAGAAAACAAATCAAAACTCTCTAAAAATCTTTGTACCATGTATACCTCCACTTTTAGAAGTGATGCACAGAGGGAACTCAAGGCATAGGCTATTATCTGACAGTTTTAAACAGTGTGTGTGGGAGATTTAGAAAAAGGGAAAAAACTAACAAGAAAATTTGACATATGGAAAAAATGGATTAAAGGAACAGGATCTGGGAGATGGCACAGAGGTAGTCCAGGAGGCCTGGCTGACTTTTTCACACATTAACTCTTTTGAAGTCTTTTGTTCGGATGAATAGCTTCTTCCTTTTAGGGCATGGCTCTCCTTGAAGATACAATGTTCATTTTCCACATGGTACTACACTTTTGAAATTCTCCTATGATCCGATACCCTCTGACATGAGCATTCCTTATTAGATTCCCTGTCTTCTAGGCCAAGCTTCCGTGTGGTTTGGGGTCTGGAGCGTGCTCCACGTCACTTGCAAACAGATCCCAGTGATGGTACATCAAGAGCGCTGCATAGATGTCTTCTTATTCCACTGGGCACATGACTCTTTTTTTATATTATTTTTTAGTTGTAGTTGGACACAATACCTTTATTTTTGTTTTTATTTATTTTTATGTGGTGCTCAGGACTGAACCCAGGGCCTCGCATGTGCTAGGCGAACTCTACAGCTCAGCCACAACCCCAGCCCCGGGGAACATGACTATTGTTAAACCAATCAGTAACTTCACCAGCTTCTTGGAACAAATGCAGCTCTAATTCATTAATTATTAATTACTATTAATTATTAATTATTCATTAATTTCATCAGCTGGAAGGAAAGCCAGCGCAGACAAGGATGCGTTTCTCTTTTAGCTAAGTTTTGGACATTGCCTAATCTTGTGGCCAATCTGCTCCTCAAATTTCCATTTTCTGTACCTCTTCTACAGCTTCTCCCCTCATGGAATTGCACTTTTCAGGATTTCAACATTCAGGGTCGTGGTGTTTGTAACTGTGCTTTGCAGAGTCATAAGGAAGGTGGGTGGTGGCTCAGGAAGTGGCTGAATGACTGCAGGAGTGAACAAATGCCCCGTGGGTACAACCAGACACTTCCTCCCTGGGTCAAATGTGCCTAAGATGTATTTGCTCATAGGTCACCTCTGTGACCTTTCCCATAGCCGCGTTCTGCCTGTACTATTGTCTTCTGGGTATTCCTTAAGTCCACGCACTTTTTTCCCTTAAATGTTCCCAGTAGAAAAACTAGTTTAAAGGGAAATTTTATAGCCTAAATAAGAATCAGTATCTTCCTACAGCAGCAAAACATTCAGTCCACGTACCACTTGTTGTGGTTTAGCTCTGCGGTGTCCCCAAAAGCCCACGGGTGAGACAAGGAGAGAGGATTTAGAGAGGAGCTGGTTGAGTGGAGAACAACAACAACCTGGCCCGCGCATTCGCCCCCTGATAGAGAAGAACTGGGTGGTGACTATAGGCAGGTAGGGTTGTGGCTGGAGGAGGTGGGTCCCTGGGGTGTGTGCCTCTGGGGTTTGTGTTTTTGTCATGGAGAGGAGACCTTTCTCTCTAAGCTTCCTGGTGCCGTGTCCTGAGCTGTTCTCCACCACACTCTTCAGCCGCACCCCAGGCCCCGAGGAATGGAGTCGGCCATCTATAGACCAAGGCCTCTCACACTGTAAGTGCCAAATAAACCTTTCCTCTTCTAAAATTATTCTGGTCAGGTCTTTTGCTTACAGCAGCAAAAATTCTGACCCAAACACCCCTGAAGACCATGCTGTGAAGTATTATTGGGCATATCTGGAAGCATCCTTCTAGGTCTGGGCCATGACCCGAACCGCAAGATCCAACAAGCTCCCGGTGGTAGGCAAATGATGCATGTGATGCTGACCTGAAGCTTTGCCAGAGGGTATCGGGAACCTGGCACCTGTCAGCAACAGGACAAGGGGAGCTGGGGTCCAGAAGAATCAGGAGACCTTGTCCACACTGTTGGCCCCTGCCCAGAGAAGACACAGCCAGGACAGCCGCCAGAGGAAATGAACTGGAAAAATTATTGAAAGCATTTGGTCTGGAGAAGAATGAAGAAGAGATTTTCTTCTTCTTCTTTTATTTATTTATTTATTTATTTATTTATTTTTAATTGACACATAACAATTGCGCGTATTCATGGGTAAGATGTGATGTTTCAATACATGTACACGTGGGGCGATGTTGCAAACAGGGTAAACTTATCTTTCTTCTCACCTGTTTATCATGTTTTGTGGCGACTATAGATAACAGTAATGTGTATTTTGGAAAAAGTCACAAGAAACATTCTTTATTGTAAGAAATGCGTAGGGAGCATGGATGTGCGGGTTGGACAGGCCCCTGCCAAGGCACCTGGCAGCCCACCCTGCACATGCAGCTCCCTCTGGCAGGGGCGGTGGACTGTCAAAGGGGCATTGAGAAGGCCTCGACTCGGCATCCTCATAGAATACACTGCTCTCCCACACCTGCTGACCTGCAGGGAACAGGTGTCCCTGGGTGGCACAGCTCTGGGCTGGACAGACACCAGCCAGGGGAGGCACCTGAGCAGGGCCTGCTTGGCAGAGCCCTGGGGCTGCCTTGGGCTGGGGTGCAGTGCCGAAGGAAGCTACGTCCCCTTAGTCCCCTTGGTCCTAATTCTGGGATACCTTGAAAGTAACTTAGTTGGCCAAAGATAAAGAAAAAGGGCAGAAAATGATCCAGGATTAGCCTCTGAAACGTGCCCACGACCTTATTAACAGACACTGTGTGTCCACCTCTTAGGAAATTGCAGAGTATTTTAAAATCATCACAGACACTCATCCTGATACGGCTTTCCAGGCATCCCCAAGAATCCCAGGCTGCTCTAGGTTCCCCAAACCTATCTGCTGCTTGACAGATCTCCCTCTGGCTCTGCTCTGAGCCTCAAAGCCATGTCTCCACACTGCTGCCAGTCCCTTGAGGCCCCTTTGCACTCTGCCATGTGGAGCCCTCTGCCACACAGAATCCCCTCAAGGCCCCAGTGCACACAAGGACAAGATCTTTGTGCTGGGTGTGTTTTTCCAAAGTGAGCGGGTACAGGGATCCAAGATGGCGGGCCAGAGGCTTGGGACCCAGGAAGTGAGAATACTGCTTCTCTGCGAGCGTTATTCCTGCCTCCACACAGGAATCACAGCCATCGTGCCGTGCAGGGCTCCAGGCCTCAGCGTCAGAGGAGGTCTCCCAACTACTTGCCCACACAGGACTGACGGGTGACCCACGTCTTTTGCTCCTCCTGCATGCACCCCAAGCTGCTAACCTCAGGCCATAATGTGGGACTCATTCATTTGCCAGACAAGAATCGAACCGTCTTTATAATGTCTTATCATTGCAATTCTAGCCCCCTTCTCATTCTCTGTGCCTCACAAGAGGAAGCAAAAATGTTTTTAAGGTAGTAACATTGGAGAGGCACCTATCCATAGCAAAGACAGACTCTACATTATTAAATAGGAGATTTGAACATTGGTCTTAAGGCAAACACCTTTTAAATGACATTATCTTTACCTCTGATGGCCACATTATTTATTTAACAAATCCTTGACATAACCCCTATTAAAATGCCAGCCACAACACCATTCTTCTTTATGGCTGAGTAATATTCCATTGTGTATACCTACTACTAAATCTCAACATTGCATATATTTATAAGACTGGGATCCTAATTAGAATAAGATCTATTCCATGCTTTTATAAATATATCAAAATAGTTCACACTGTCATGTATAACAAACAAGAACAAATAAAAAGATAAAATGCCAGCTGTCATACAAATAATAGCAGATTTAATCCTTGCAACGACCTTATGAGGTAATATTGACTTTTATCCCATTTGACATACAAGGACACTGAAGCACAGAGAGCTGGTGTAATTGGCTCAAAGTCACACAGCCTGCAGGTAGCAAAGTGAGATTTTAACCCAAGTCCTTTAACTATGTAGTTGGTGCTCTTAACCACTAGACCATGCTGCTTTCCTGAGATTCCCTCCTGCACAGAGAGAGAGCTGGTCAGTCCCAAGGCCAAGCCCAAGCTTATATGGGCTTAGGGATGAAATTTCAAATACAGGACATCCCCTCTCCCCATCATTGAGGGCTTGGTAATGCTGTGGTCGGGCATGGGACTCCTTCCCCAACTACAGCATATAAATCAGTCTCCAAAACAACCCTGCTAGTTGTCCTCACCATTGATCTCTCTACAAATGGGGAAACTGAGGCACGACAGGCAGTGGCGCTAATATTTGACTCAGAACCCATACGATTTTAAAAAAAAATATGCTCTTTCCACCATTCAGAACACTCCATCTATAGATGGATACTTTTAAGATACCTTTAGGCTTTACTTTAAATCTCTTCTCTGCAGTGCTAAGAATGGATGATTTTAGGATTAAAGCTGAATTTAAAGGAAAATCTTGCCAGAATCCATGCTCAGCTTTACGATGGGTGTGTTGGCGCCACGTCTGAAAGAACAGAACCCTTTGCCACAAACCTCTGGGCTGGCCACATTCCTCTGCAGCTTTCCAAACATGATTCCTGCCTCCAGATTCTCCTGCCTGCCAATCACCCATTTGCTTGGAGTCCGTGAGGACCTCTTTCAGATGCATTCTCCTCCAAAGATGATGGTGGTCGAATAGTAATTTTGACTTTTTTCTATTCTTCAATTCAACAAGTATTTATTTGACTGCTCCCTTGAGCATGGGCTCCCACATCTGGGTGCCTGGATCTGAATCCTGGCCTCACCACGGGGTGTCCATCGGCAAGTTAAGTCAGGTCAGGTGCCTCAGGTCTTCATTGCAGGGACAAGCTGGAATTATGTATGGGGACTATTCAGAGCAGCGCCTGACACACAGGCAAGAGCTCTGTACATATTAGTTATGGTTATTAGTTATTAGTTACTATTAGTTATTAGTTACACTGGCCAATCCCAACCACGGGTCGCAGCTACAGAGATAAAAGATGTGGCAGTGGTTGCAATTTAAATGAAATTATTATAACGCAAACAGCGGAAATGCATCCTTCACATGACCGCTGTGTTGTTAGGCGACGTGTTAGGGGAGTTAACCTTCACCTAGTATAATTAACCTATTTCTTGACAAGTGCATCAAGTCAGAGGGATGCTCTGGAAGCTGCCCTGAAGTTAACCCAGAAAAATCTCCTGTCGGCACTGGCTGTGTGGGAAGCTAAGCACCCGTGGATGCCGGGTGAGGCACGTTCTGAGGACACGGCAGACGGAGGTCACTGGCAGGACTTCCTTAAGTAAATACTGGTTAAAGTCAGAAAAAGTGCAATAGGTAGCCATGTCATGATATGCTTTCCCTGAACTAAGCCCTATCCTAAGTCTTTAGGTTAATCTCAAAGGGAATCAAAATAAATACCCCTACGCTGGAAACACATGGGAAACGAAGGCGAAGGCCCCAGGAGGGGATGTGGCCATGTCCTCAGCATGCTGGTCTCAGGGGCAGGTCTCTGCACTACCCACTGGGAAGACTGCCATCGACGGAGACTTGGTCTTGGGCATGGGGAGAGAAGGAGGGGGAATGTATTTAACAGGGTCTCGTGCACAAGACTGGAAACCTTGGGGTGCTCCTCCAAATGTGAAAAGGAGAAAGAAAAATAAAATTAAAAAAAAAAAAAACAGAAAAAAACTTCATTCTCCAAGCCCAGGGATGTTTGTGTCAAACTATGGGTGAGAAAATAAAATCTGGATCCAGATCCTGCTTCCCCGAGTTCTAATTCTGATTCTACAATTATTCTCCAACCTTGGATAAGATGCTGAATTTCTTTGTGCCTCAATACCTAACTATAGGAATAAAATTAAAAACATATCCTATAGGGTACTTGTAAGAATTTAAAGAAGCAATCCGTATAAAATTGAAATGAATTCGACATACAGAATATACTCAGTGTGTTAGCACGGATTGCTATTTTTATTAGCATTTAAATGGCACAGAAAAAGGAAGAAACACTTGCTATTTAACTTACTGGAGGAAAAGAGGGGCATCTATGTGAGGATGTGAAGACCCCACTTCATTCTACACTGATCTGCACCAACTAAGGAACTATCAAGACCTGACACCCGGCGTCTGGACCAATTCCTTCTCTCCTACCATCCAAGTCTCCTGGCTTCTCCTCTTACATTTTTTTTATCACTTTATATTTTGCTCTTCCAGCAACTGTTACTATTAATACTGAAATGACAACTCCCGCCATCACCAATGGGGCCACTGTGCCACCCTCACCACCAGAAGCAATTGAATAACGTGCCAACCTTGGGTCAGACACAAAAGAAGTATAATGTCTAGTCATGACAGTCCCAGGAGAACTGAGCTGATGTCCCCATTTCACAGAGGAAGAAACTGGTCACTGACTTGCTCGCCAGCCACAGGCCAGCAGGCGGAAGCGTGGGGATTCCAGCCTGGATGCCCCTGGTCCCCATGACTGTGCCTTGCTTCGCCAATCTGCCTCTTTACCTAAAACGGATCTGAACACAAGGGAAAAGACTCTTACAGGAGTCTTACAGCTGTTTCCCACACCCTGCCCAACAGATTGCTCCCGGGGGACAGAGCCTGAAGGTGGGCGCCAATTTGTCAAAACGCGGTGGCGGTTTAATGATTTAGAAGAGCACAGGCCGATCGCTTTCGCTGCACCCAGCAGATGCCTCTGATCCAAGAACTGTAACAGCATCAAAGGGACGCGCAGCCCTGCCCACGCATGCCAAGACCGTGGACGTCACATGGACACCAGGGGCAATGATGGGCTCCATCATGCTTATGCACTGGGACAAAGGGAAACAAGAGATGACCCAGATGAACTCACCACGGGCTGGGAATCTGGCCGAGGACTCCTGGAAGATCAGTTCAAGGGACAAGTCCATTTGGAAAGCCTGGACCCTTCAACTCTCTCTCTTTGGGTCCTCTGTGCTGGCTTGTGGCCTTCCCTACATGATGGCTTCACTGTAGTGTCACTGACAGAATGAGAAGCCATAAAGGGGAGAAGAAAGGCTTGCAGGTGGGAGCCACAGATAAATAGGGCCTATTCGCCAGGCAGAGAGGAAAACTGAGGGAGAAAGGGCAGCCGTTTTGTGAGGTGCTTGACTTACAGACTGTAAGTCTTTGAGAACTTGGCCATCACGCTTCACAGTGCTGGAAAAAGAGGAGAAGGCGGCTATGCACCCGGGGAAGCCACCTTGCCCTAAGCAGGAGCCTGTGCTCAGGCCCCTCACGTGGTGTTGCTGTGCACCATCAGCTGGGCCAGGCCCCTATGTGCCTATGTCCCAATATTCTCTTCCTCTAAGGAATATTGGGCTCGCCCTAACGACCTCATTGTATCTCAACTGTCTCTTTAATGACTCCATCTGCAAATACAGTTATATTCTGAGATACCAGGAGTTAGGATTTCAACAGACACATTCTTGAGGGTACCCAACTCAGGCCCTAACATAGACCACGGTAAAACCACAGCAGAAGGGAAAGCACAGGAGTACTTGGGCATCATGGTTCTTTGCCAAATAATACAGTGACGCAACAAGACCTCGGAGAAGAAATGGCTGTGGGTTGTGACCATGCAGGTGAGGGTGAGCTCACCTCACAAGGCTTTTCAAACCCAGAGCGACCAAGCCCTTTGCACCCAAGGCAGGTGAGACATAATGCAGACAGACAGGCTGAAATGCTAAAGGAGTGTGTCATTGGGAACAAGGAAAATGAAACAGGGACACATTACCCAAGATCAGACACGAGCAAGGACATTGCAAGGAAAATCCTTGTGTGTAGATGTGTGCAGCCGGAATCACCAAACCTTGATGGAGCCCTTCCTGCATGCCAGGTCTAGTTATAAATGCTTCAGCTTGAATTAAACTGTCTAATCATCTTATCAACCCTACAGAAGAGCTCTCACTGTCACCCTCTGCTGTAGGGTGGCTCTCACGGTCTCCCCCAGATGTTCGTGTGGTAGAGGCATGGTCCCCAGGGTTGCACTGTGCAAAGGAGGTAGAATCTTTAAGAGCTGGGCTAGTGGGAAGACTTCAGCTAATCGGGGCCATGCCCCAAGGGCAAGTGTGGGAGCCTGGTCTCTTCCTTGCTCTCTCTTGCTCCCTGGCCAGGAGGGGAGCAGCTTTGCCCCACCATGCTCTCCAACAATGATCTGCTGACGAAACTGAGCCCATTCATGGTAAACCGAGAATCGAACCCCTGTCTGCTGGAGCCCCTTCTAAGTTTAAAACGCAGGCTCTCATTTTTCATTCATTTAACATTAACCTTTTGAGAGTCATCCATGTGTCACTCTGAGGGAGATGGGACTAGGACCGTGAACTTCAGGGAGAAGGGGAAAAGACCCAGAATAAAAGCCAAGAAGACCCATAGGTAATAAGGAATGTCAGGTATCAACAAGTATGAGGAAGAGAAAGTGGGGTTACAGTCTAGAAGGACCGAGTGGCTATTTGGAGGAGGCGACATTTGCAGTCAGATCTGTACCACAGGAAGGAGCCGTCCATGTGCGTGCTTGAGGAAGAAGTCGTTTGGCAAAAGGAAGAGTTGGTTCCAAGGTCTCAAGTTTGGGGCAAACTGTGTACTTAGGAAATAAAGGGGCTTCTCATGCCATTTCAGTCAGATGCTGCCTGAGGCTGTAACCATCTAAACTGCACTGGTGCGAATGTCCAGGAAGGTCACTCTCACGGCTGGTGGCCGATGCTGGCTGTTAGCTAGGAGCCTCACTGAGGACACACTCAGCCTCTCCACATTACCTGTGGCCTCTCTGGGTGACATGGACTTCTCAGGAGTGGTGACTGGGTTCCAAGAAAAGAAGTTTAAGAGGACACTTTCTAAAAAGCAGAAGACAGAATTTGACATCAGCACGGACTCACTTCTTCAGGATCTACCAGTTGAAACCATCTCTTAAGGGCACAGGAGACTCCTCTCAGCCTCCCCTCCCCAGGCCTGGGACCAATGGGATCTGTCTCCTGCCCAGATCCAAATGGGTCGCACCAAGTTGAAGAGCATCCCACAAAATTCATGTCCCCCAAGAATTTCAGGATAGGACCTTATTTTCTAGTGTCTTTGCGGGTGTGACTCGTGAAGATGAAGGTATACTGGATTGGGGTGGCATTCGGATAAAAGGAGACGCACAGACAGGGAAGAAAGCTATGGGAAGACGGAGGCAGACATCAGGGAAGCAGCTGTCAGTCAAAGAAAGCCAAGGGCTGCCAGCACCCACAGGACCAGGAAGGAAGCCTGGGGCAGACCCTCCCTCGGGACGAACCCTGTGGACAACTTGGATGTGTCTGGTCACCAGAATGGCGAAGGGTACACTTCTGATGTCTGAAAGCCCATTTGTAGATTTGGTTATGACAACCCTAGAAAACAAGCCCAGAGGTGGGGAAATCGACCACACTTCCTGCCCAGAGTGTTCAGGTCGCATACAGAAGAGCAGGGAGTGATGCGTTATATGGCTGTGGCTGTGTTTGGAAAAGGCCATGTGCTACAACTGTTCGTATCCCAAAGCTGTGACATCCTTAGGAGGTGGCAGCTTGCTTTCCTCTCTCTTTAGTCATTCATACATGCTATTTCTATGTATGAACCAGCTTGTGTGTGTGTGTGTGTGTGTGTGTGTGTGTGTGTGTGTGTGATTCCTGCTGTGAGTCTCCCAATACCTTCCCTGGATAGCGCTGGGGTGTGAACAAAGCAACATTTTCCCCAGGGTTAGTCCTACCGCTTGTGCCTCCACATTTAAGTTTCATTGTTCTTTCTGCCAGACTCAACCTCAAACTTTCCCTGAGCAGGTTGCAAACACTGAGCTCAAGTGTTGACGGTTCCCGGGTTCCCACTGTGGCTGGGTCAAGGAACCGTAATTAATCACCAGTGTGTCGGCGGGTGTTGCTGATGCTCCTCCTCACAGAGCGCCAGGTCTGGTCCAACCCAAAGACAGGACACCGCAGAACTGAGCAGAGGTGACAGCTACTCGAGAGCCTGAAAAGATGCCTTTGGTCCCAGGCATGGGGAGGGGAGGCTGAGAGGAGTCTCCTGTGCCTCCTGAGATGTCCCAGGAAGCCATTCTCCAGCTGCTCACCTGCGATTTAACGCTTGAAGCTTCGAGACCATTGAATCGCTGACACCTTCAGTGGGACAGTGGATGAGGACAAGCTTGGAAAAATGCAACAACTGTCAGACAACAGAGGTCACTGTGGGCGGTTAGAGTTGAACAATAATAGTCTTCAAGTCCACGTTCAGCAGATCTTCCCAGCACGTCCCTGTGGAGCCTGCCTGACTTCTTCCTCATCAGGGAATCCACTAACATATGAACAGGTTTGGACTCGGCCATCAGCGGTTCAGGACTCCGCCATTGGTGAGTGGGGTGGGGGATGGGGGCTTCACTATGATCCAGATAATTTAGTGTCAGGGAGAGGAAATGGGGAGAAAGTTGTCCATAAGATATTAAGGTTCCCTACCTTTGTCATATGAATATAAGAATTAAATATACTATCAGCTTGATGAGGAGCCCAAGTTGAGAATTCAAAAATAAAATTATTCCAAGATGATTGGATCCCCAGGGTTGGAGAAACAAAAGCAACACCACCTTGAAGAAGTGTTTCATGATAGAGAGGTCATGGGTCTCTCTCCCCAAGACACACATAGGAAAAAGAAAGAAAGAAAAAAGGGAGGGAGGGAGAAAGGTGAATCCTGATAAATTTACTCAGAAAAAATTACAGAATACTCAAGGAAATGAATGAGACTGAGAAGGTGTTATAACAGGAGAGTTACCCTTCCCCCAAAATTAGGGCTGATAAAATACACCTAAAAGATCTGTAAATATATTTAAAATGAATAAAATAATAGTGAATAAAAGTGCTAATAAACAGGAAACAGCTGTTTAGAGTTTTAAAAACCAGCAGCAAATAGAACTTCAAGAAATAAAAATTAGCCATGAAGATTAAAAAAAAAAGAAAACCTCAGCAGTTAAGTTAAAATTAAATTGGATACAATTAGAGAAGAAGTGAAATGAGAAAGTCACCAAAAAGATAGTGGAGAGAAGGTGAAGTAGAAGTCAGACTGGAGGATAGAATCAGGTGATCCAAAATATGTCTTGATCCTGCCAGGGCTTAGCCCAAGAACTCAAATCATGTGGAGAAAAAAAACCAGACATAATTACAAAAAAAAAAATTGACAAATCCCTAATTATAGGGAGAAATTTGAAGATATCTCTCTTAGAAATGGATAGATCCAGCTCACCAAATATTAGTAGAATTTGCGACATTTAAACAGTCCAACAATTACACCTGTGCTAGTGGACAGAGACATTCACAGAGACCATGTTGTTTCTAATTCATATCAAGCCATTGCAAAAGTTGACCACTGAACAGCCCTTAAATAAAATCTTAGGAGACACCAAAAATACACACTTTTTGTACCATAAAATTGGGAAGAGATAACAAAAACACAATGTTCTAAAGCTACCCTCACTTGATAACTAAGAATATACTCTATAATTCATGGCCTGAAGAAGAAAATACAAGGGGGAAATCACGTTGTACCCCATAAATATATACCACAATTACCTGTCAATAAAAAATAGAAATTATTTTAGGAAAAAAAAAAAAAACACCAAGTAGACTCCCAGTCTACCTAGGGTCTAATGGTGGAGAGCGGTCCTCTTGACTCACTAAAGACTTCATGGTAGTTATGTGCCTGAGGCAGAGACAGATGACTCATTCGGCTCCCAGCACTTGTTAAAAATATCCCTTTTCCAAATTCAATTTATATGCACCTATCAATCTTCCAGTTTTAATGCCTTTCCCGGAGTAGATTTCCTAACCTGCCACAGAGCTGTGTTGGCTGGCTGAACACTCTTGGTCTCCAGGTAGATAAATTCCATGCTGTAAATGGGTATTCTGGCTCTCTCCTTTTCAGAACTATTTTCTATAATTTGGGTTGACATGGATACAATCTCAGAACTCCTGCGGGAATGAAAGAACTTAGTTTTGGTTTTTTTCCCCTCCTGTCCCTGTTCACATATATTTTCCCCCAGGAGGGTAATTCTTATTTCTGATGTTTTCCCCCCAGGGCCTGGATAGTGTTCAATAAACCTGCATTGAATTCAGCAATTAGCAAGGCTGGGAACTAGAGGGCTGTGTATTAGTGTGCGAGGGCTGCCATAACAAGCACCACAGCTGGGCAGTTTATCAATGGAAATGCATCGTCTGGCAGTTCTTGAGGCTGGAAGACTGAGGTCCCAGCAGAGCTGGTTCTTCCTGTGCCCTTGCCAGCTGCTGGTGCTCCCTGGCAATCTCTGGCATCTCCTCTCTCTGCTTTCATCTTTGTATGGCATTCTATGGGTGGGCATGGCTCGGTGCCCCTTTTTGTAAGGATACCAGTCAAATTGGATGAGGTGCTCCCCCTCTGTTATGGTTGGGACATGAGGTGTCCCCCCAAAAGCTCCTGTGTTAATACAGGAATGTCCAGAGATGAGATGGTGAGGTTGTGAGATCTGTAACCTAACTGGTTCATTCTAGTTTGAATGGAATAACTGGGCGGTAACTATAGGCAGGCAGGGCATGGCTGGGTCACTGGAGACATGCTCTGGAAGGGGACATCTGTCCTGAGGCCACTTAGCCCTTTTCCCTCTCTCTCTCTGCTTCCTGACCACCACGAGGTGAGTCTTGCTCATCCGCCGCCCACTTCCTTCGTGATGTTCTGTCTCACCTTGGGTCCAGAGCAATGGTCTTGGCCGACCACAGATTAAACCTCTGAAATCATGAAACTTTTTCTCCTCGAAGTTGTTCTTAACAGATATTTTGGTCACAGCAATGAAAAGCTGACTAACCCATCCTCCTCCAGGACGAACTCATCTGAACTTACCTGTTTACATCTGCATTGGTCTATTTCCAAGATTCCAGGGTGAGGACCTCAATATATGAATTTGGGGGCGTGGGCAGCACAATCCAACTCATAAAAGACAGAATTAACACCAACCATTAAAATGTCAAAAGAAGCTTTATCAAAATATGCCCTGTAAGTAAACTCTATTTAGGTATAATTCACATGAGAGTTCCATGGATTTTGACAAATGTATATATCTATTTGACTTCCACCACTACCAAGATATAAAACATTTTAATCACCTCAGAAAATCCCCTGATTCCTCTTTTAATCAATATTCTGTCTCCAACCACAGCTCTGGCAACCTGTTATTTGATTTCTGTCTCCAATGATTAGTTTTGCCAATTCTAGAACTTCATAAATTCACTGGAGACATGTACTATATAGTTTTTGGTGTTGGGCTTTTTTTTCTGAAACATAACACCCGGGAGACTTATCCAGGTTGTTTATGTCAGTCTGTCTGTTCCTTTTATTGCTGTGTGGTATCTCACTTCATGAATATGCCAAATTTCTTTTTTAATGCCTTTATTAGTGCATTATTATCATACATAATAGTGGGGATCATTGTGACTTATTCATAAATGCATATAACATAATTTCCTCCATCTCGTTCCCCTGTACTTCCCCTTTCCCTCCCCGGACCTCCTTGCTCTATTCTACTGGTCTTTCTTCTATTTATTAAACTTTTTTAGTTGGTGAATTATAATTATACAAGTAGAATTAATTGTGATATATTTATATATGCACGTAGCATCATTCCATTCACAGTCCTTCCCCTTTATCTCCCTCTTCTCCTTCCCCTTCAATTCCATTCCTCTACTTTACTGTTCTTCCTTCTGTTTTCACAAGATTCCCTTCCCCGTTTTTTTTTTTTTTTTTTTTTCCTATTTTTCTCTAGCTTCCACGGGAGGAAAAAAAAATGTTTTGACCCTTGATTTTCTGAGTCTGGCTTATTTCACTTAACATGATATCTCCAGTTCCATCCATTGACCAGAAAATACCATAATTTCATTTTTTTTATGGCTGAGTAGATGGCATTGTATATATAGACCCCACTTTCTTTATCCATTCATCCATCAGTGGGCACCTGGGCTGCTTTCATAACTTGGCTATTGCTAGTTGTGCTTCTATAAATGTCATAGAGGCTACATCACTATAGTAGGCTGATACCTGGGTGCTATGGTGATTCTATTCCTAGTCTTTTGAGGAATCTCCTTACTGCTCTCCAAGTGGTTGTACCACCCACAATGCGTAAGAGTTCTTTTCTCCCCACATCCTCACCAGCATTTATTATTATTTATATTCTTGGTGCTTGCCGTTCTAATGAGGCCGAGATGAAATCTCAGTGTGGTTTTGGTTTGCATTTCCACGGTTGCTAGGCATGTTGAACATTCTTTTATATATTTGTGGATCATTTGTATATCATCTTTTGAGAAATGTCTCCTTAGTTCATTTGCCCATATTGATTGGTGGGACTTGTAATTAAATCTTGGTCCCACACTCTGGGATTTGAGGGCCCAATCTTGACTTTTGGATTTGTTCTGCCCCTGATTACAAGTCCTGCTGAGAAGAGGTGCTGGCCCACTCTGTCACCGCTCATCCCATTCCATGTCCCAGCTTCCCTCTCCTCGTCTCCCACCCTTGCCTGTGCACCAAGAGTACACTTCCTAAACTAGTCAATGGCTAGCAGGCAGTTTGGCAGTGTCAGAAACAAAAGCAAAGAGACAATTTTGTTCCTATACTTGAAATTAATTGGTATTATTTACATTTTTTGTACAAATCTCATTTCTTAAAGCTCGTACCTTCTTGAAAGTTTTACGCATACCACAAAGCTATCATATAGTATTTTATCATTTGCATAATTAGTGTGATCATTTTCACTTATTAAATTTTATTTTTTAATGTTACTATGTTATGTCATATTATGATGCAAAATGTTCTTTTAAAAATGTACCACTGGCTCAAAGTCGTTTCTTTGCAATGCAAAAGTGATGAAAATGTTAATGGCATTATAAATATAAATTGTAGAAATGAAATAGAATGAAAAGTATATCTTCAGTCAAAAAAACTGAGAAGTATAAATAAAAAAAGATAACTAGCATCTGAAAATGTATTTTATTAAACTTGCAATCCATTTGTTTCTGCTGCCCAGGGAACTGTCAATCTTGAAACTTTAGCAACACTGGCAGAGCCCTAGAAATGTGCCTTTCAAATTAAATAGCAAACACCTCTTTGGAAATCCAGCCAAATCTCTCCCCCTACTCCTTACACCAAATAAAGCTTTTTAGTGTAATATGTGAATTTTACACCCCAGTGTAGAAAAGAGGCCAAAACTATTTAGGCATCATTCAAAACTTGTAAAAATCCCACTGTTACTGAGAGGGCATCAAAGAATTGATGAAAAGTTTGCAAAATTCTATAACCAAGTAACACATTGGGATATTATTTATTACCAATGATAAAATATGTGACAAGATTTACTAAGCATACATGCCTAGCATATACTTTGCTTTACATTTGGATCAAACCACCAATATGAAGAGTGTGAATCAACTCTTTTTCTATGTGTAGTATGTATATGACAGAGAAGGGTTCAACAACTTTTTATCACTGAAAGGAAGCCTGCACCGTAAGAAAAGTCTTTTTTAAAATTTAAATTATAACGATTTTGTGAGCCAAGAGGAAGACAAAACACAATGTACTGGGACCCAAACCAATGGTGCCCACAAATTTTTTTGTGTGTTCTATTCACAGAGAATAATCAGTAGCCAACAATATGCCTCAGAATCTTGATCCAAGTTTGAAAAGTACTGTGAAAAATTTTGCTATGATTAAATTACAGGCAGTATAAGTACATATTTTCAGTGATGTGTGTAAAAAACATGGTTTTTAAATACAAACTCTACTTATTTCATGCTAATACACCATGATTCCCACACCAAAATGTTCTCTCTCTTTGAAGTTAGGGATAAAAAAAAATTTCTTTGTGACTTGATTACTTCTGTTACTTAAAATGAATTGATACATTTTAAAATTATAGTCAGTATCTTGAATAAACTAAATCTTTCATTTCATCCCAAAGGATTATCATATATAATGTTCAGGACAAAACACTTAGGTTTATTAAAAAGATCAAACTGTGAGTAAATTATTTGATCGTTATGGCTGATCATTTTCTTTCACTGTCAGAGAAAGAAATTGATGATATATTATTGATGAAGTTTGAAAAATTACATTCAATGGCTGCTACAAATCATGTACAAATATTTTGCAGGGGCACATTCAACCAAAGAATGGACTAATATTCACTTTTCAAGTTGAAAGATAAAACTGTGCTTATGATGAATTTATATCTAATGAAATATGGAAAGTAATCTTTGCATACAAATTGATTTCTTCTCAATTAATGTTATATTTAAATACCCAGAATTATCTAAATAACCTCACAATCATGAGCTGTAATTTTCCAATTTAGAAGGTGTTATGATTTGTATATGAGTTTATCTCCTGAAAGCTCATGAGTGAGACAATGCAAGAACCTTCAGAGGTGAAAAGATGAGATTATGAGAGCTGTAACTTCATCAGTGGATTAATCCACTTGAATGGATCCACTGGATGATAACATAGGAAGGTAGGGTGTGGCTGGAGGAAGTAGATCCTTTGGGGTTTATGTTTTGTCCCTGGCATCTCTCTCTCTCTCTCTCTCTCTCTCTCTCTCTCTCTCTCTCTCTCTCTCTCTCCTTCCCGGCTGTCATGAACTGTGCAGCTTTCCTCTGTCATGCTCTTCCGCCATGATGTTGAGTAATGGAGTCAGTTGACCATAGACTGAAATCTCTGAACCCATGAGCCCGAATAAACTTTTCTTCCTCCTTTTGCTCACAGCGGACAAAAAGCTGACTAAAACATAAGGAATAAAGGGTAAGGTAATGGACTGACTGCAGAAGCTGGTCACGTATCTTAAGCTGTCATCTAGCTGGGTAATAATAATGTCATTGGTGCTTCACACTCAACCAGTGCCCATGAAGGGGTCTGAAAATTCTGAGAAAAAGAAAACAAACAGACAAACAAACATACAAAAAAACACTGTTGGAAATTCTGACTGCATTTTCCTATCTCGAGAAATTTCCCACCCTTGAACCAGGGAATTACCCTGAATCATAGACGATTGACTAAGTTAACAACAGTGCTCAGTCTTGCCATTTCTTTGTTCCAAACTTGAAATTTCATCATCAATTGTTTACTCTTGATTTAAGATTTTAATTTTTAGAGCAGTTTTCAATTGACGGCAAAATTGGGAGTTCAGGGATGTCCCATATACTGCCTGACCCTGACACACACAAGGCCTCTTCATTGTCAACATCCCCTATCAAAGTGTATGTTAATGAACAGCCATTAACATACCACAATGACCCCCAGGACATAGTTCACATTAGGGTGCACTTTAGGTGCATATTCTATGGTGTGTAGGTGCATATTCTATGGTGTGGAACTAATGCTTAACTTAGTTATTCATCATTCATCATTACAGTATCATATGGAGTATTTTTAATGCCATAAAATATTGAGTGTTCTACTATAGGGACACAGCCACATCAATGTTTATAGCAGCACAATTTACAATAGCTAAACTGTGGAGCCAATCTAGATGCCCTTCAATAGATGGATAAAAAAACATGGCATATATACACAATGGAATATTACTCAGCAATAAAAGAGAATAAAATCATGGCATTTGCAGGTAAATGGATGGAATTAGAGAAGATAATGCTAAGTGAAGTTAGCCAATCCCAAAAAACCAAATGCCAAATGTTTTCTCTGATATAAGGTGGCTGATTCATAGTGGGGTAAGGAGGGGGAACATGGGAGGAATAAACAAACTCTAGATAGGGCAGAGGGGTGGGAGGTGAAGGGAGGGGGCAGGGGGTTAGCAATGATGGTGGAATGTGATGGACATTATTATTCAAAGTACCTGTATGAAGACATGAATTAGTGTGAATATACTTTGTGTACAACTAGAGATATGAAAATTTGTGCTCTTTATGTGTAATAAGAATTGTAATCCATTCCACTATCATATGTAAATTTTTAAAAAATTTTAAAAAAAGACAACTCTAGGTTCCAGAGAGCTGACTACAAGCAGTAAAATTAAAATTGTGACAATGGGAATGAAGGACTACTTTCATTTTATATTTCATATTTTATATTTCTATAGAATTTAACTATTTAAACAATATATGTGTGTATATTTGCATTATTTTTCAGTTAAAAATCATTTTGGTTACAAATAAAACCACACAAAAATTTTTTTTCAAACAAATAAAAAAAAAAGTTCAGTGCTCTACCTATTTAGCCCCAACTCAACCTCTAGCAACCACCCATCTTTTAGCTGTCTCCATAGTTACCAGAATGTAATACACTTGGAATCATAGATCAGCCCTTCAGATTGGTTTCTTTCACTTAGTAATATACATTCAAGGGTTATGGCTTGATAGTACCTTTCTTTTCAGTGGTAAATAACATTCCATGTTTTTATGTACCACAATTTATTTTTCATTTACCTATGAAGGACATCTTGGTTGCTTCTAAGTTTGGGCAATCATGAATAAAATCACTTTAGATATCGGGCAACAGTTTTTGGTATGCATATAAGATTTCAACTCCTTTGCATAAGTACCAGAAGCACAATTGCTGGGTTGTACTGTAAGAGTATGTTCCGTTTCTAAGAAACCACCAAAGTAGCTTCCAAAGTGGCTGCACCATTTTGCATCCCCACCAGCCAACAAAGGAGCATTCTTGTTGCTCTACAGCCTCACCAGCATCTGGCATTGACAATGCTCCTGATTTGGGGACATTCTAACAGCTGTGGTATTTTATTATGGTTTAAAATGGCACCTCCTGGACTACGTTTGATATTGAACATCTTTTTCATTTATTTATTTGCCATCTAGATCTCTCCTTTGGCGAGGTGTCTGTTAAGGTCTTTGATCCACTTACTAATCAGGTGGTGTGTTTTCTTGTTCAGTTTTAAGAGCCCTTGTGTACTTAGCCTAGCAGTCCTTTATTAGACGCTCTCTTGGCAAATATTTTCCCACAGCCGGTGCATCATCTGCTCATTTTCTTGACAATGTTTTTACAATGCAAAAAGATTTAATTTTAATGAAGTCTAGCATATCAATTATTTCCCTGTGGATCATGTCTTTTGTGTTGTGTCTTAAAAGCCATCCCTACACTCACACACCTAGGTTTCTCTGTTGTGAAGAAGTGGTATATCTTCTTCCTTTAAGTATAGTCTATCTTTTACTTACTGCTTCTCAACACCTGAGACCTCGCCGCCCAACCTCACCCATCGTAGTGGATACCTTAGAACTCAATGCTTCCAGCGTTAGTGGTAATATAAACCACTGTGTTCCTTTGAGCGTGTACCACCCATGAGCTCTTTCTGTCACACCTTGTTAAGAAAGACATGCTTCTTCCTAGTGAAATACACCTAGCTTTAACTCTTTTCATGGATCTGATTTGTGATCTTTGAAGAAGAAATTGGACGTTCATAACCCAGTGCCTGTTTCCTGTTTCCTCTTGGGATTGTGCCCACATGGATCAGGGGTTGTTTTGCATGGGCAATCTGGGCCTGGTCCAGTGTTCCCTGTGACAGGTGAGCCAGTGATTCTAATTTTGGGGATGCTCTAGCCAGCAGATGTGTGACACTTACCCACATCAATTACTCTCGGTAATAAAGGTGGAGTTTTGGTTTTCCCTCCACCAATTCTTTTCATATCTAGCGCTCTCTTGTAAGTCAAGTGGGAAAAGGTAGCTCCATCTTCTCCACAGGCCATGAGAGTCCACTTCAAAGGACTTTTGGAAATCTAAATTCATCCTTATGGTCTGCGTAACTGGCAAAATTAGTAGAAAATAAAGCAAAGCAAGTTCGCTCTGATTTTTTTGTTTGTAAATGCTACTAGATGGATGGTACAGCTCAATCTTACTTATACTGTTTATAACCCCTGTGTCTGGCCTGCTCTGCATTCTCAATAAAGTGTTTTCATGCATGAATAAATTAATTAATCAAATAAACTTTTGCTAACTAATAATCATGTTTTTAAGTTATAAATATTTACAAACCATCTTTTAAATGATAATTCCTTTAATTTTTTTTCTTGCTCTAATTTCAAGCTCATTAGTATATATTTCCAGAATCCCTCCTTTTTATCTTGTTGGTAAAACAGATCAACATTTACCTCCCCCCAGTACGCCATCATTCCTTAATGAGTCGAGGTGTTGACTCCATCAACATTTATGCATTTTATTAATACATCTGCGCCCTGAGAGGTAATTATTCTGGTCCTGGGAATGTGGGTTCTTTTAAAGCAGATTAAATGCTCTCATATTATTATCTTTCATCTTTGGAAAAGTGTCCTCTGAAAGGTAGCTTTTCCATCATTTATAGATACAATTATTCCCCCGGGCAGTGGAGAAAAATAGAAATCAAGTCATTTACTTTCCTCTTCCGAGTGTTAACATTCTCATGTCTGCCCTAACAGGTACACTTCTCTCTGTTTGCTTTGTGGTATTATTTACAACTTGGACAGCATCTACTCTTCCTGGAAGGTTTCTTTGGGGTTCATATAATTTTTTGTTTTATTATCATTGTCAGTGATGATTCCCATCTGGATTCTGCATATATACTAACATTTAAAGAACGAAGCCTAAGCCCAGCGTGGTGGTGCACGCCTGTAATCTCAGCAGCTCGGGAGGTGGAGGTAGAGGGATCGTGAGTTCAAAGTCAGCCTCAGCAGTTTAGCGAAGCAAGCACTTAGCAACTCAGTGAGACTCTGCCTCCAATTAAAAAAAATTATATATATATATGTGTGTGTGTGTGTGTGTGTGTGTGTGTGTATGTGTGTGTGTATGTGTATATATATATATATATATATATATATATATATATATATATATATATATATATATATATGTCTGGGAATGTTGCTCAGTGGTTAAGCACCCCTGGGTTCAATCCTCAGTACCAAAAAAAGATCAGAGCCTAGGAGACCTTTTGAAGACCACTCCAGTTCTTAGACACGTGGAAAATCAGACTCCCTCCTACTAGTTCAGAGCTGAGACTGAGTTGGTGTTTCAGTCTGGGTCAGCCATTTGAATGAACTCATTATGAGCTCAAAGCCTGTGATATGGGACATAATAGGACTGTACACAATTAATTGGTGAGAGGAGAAAGGACACAGAAGTCCCTTGTGTCTACTGCAGACAGCAAACCCAGGAGACAAGCTCCTGATGGCTTCCCAGGTCCTAGCAAGTCCTGCAGGACGGCCCTTAGAAATTCTCTATTCCCCCTGCTCCCATTATGGGGAGAGAGCTAGGTCCTTGGTGTTTCGTTATCTTAAAGCATTATAGGGTATAAAGCAAAAGCTCTCTGAAGACAGCACAGAGAAGCAATATTGGGCCATGATTAAGAGCAAATATTCTTGAGCCAGGCCAGCTGTTTAGAAAAATCCTCAGGGTACTACTTCTTGGCTGGTGGGACCCTGGGCAAGTTACTTAAGCACTCTGTTCACTCAACTATAACATAGGGATAAGCTGACTACTTTCTAGGATTGTTGTGACAAATCAATTAAAAGTGTAAAGTTCTTAGAACAATTATCATAACATACAGGAACTAATACACACAAGTTATTTTTATTATCTCCTTTTTCTCCCAAACCCCAATGAAATGAAGAGGAGTTCCAGTTATTTCGGAGGGTGAGAAAAGAGGGAGGAGTCCTTCTGAGGACACACAGCTTGTCAGGAGGAAGCCGACCAGGTAAAGGGTAGAGATCAGAATGGCTGGGAAGAGCGCCAACTCCCAAATACTGTGGAGCAACACCTGAGGGTGCACTGAACAACCCCATGACCCTGAGAAACTGTCACCAATCTTTGCCAGAGGGTCCCAAGCCCAGGGGTGGCAGATATGAGGACATTGCTGGCTGTCTCCAAGTTTTCATACTCTCCTTCTTTTTTGGTAGGAGAACGTCACATTTCCAGTGGCCCCCATGGAAAGACTGCATTCCCCAGCCTCCTTTTTGCAAGGTTTGGTCATTGACTAAGCCCCAGCCAAGGAGAGTGTATTCAAATAAATGGAGGCCACCCAAGGGGGACTCACAGGGGCTACAGACTCAAAGCTTGCTAGAGGTCAGCCACCATTGCTTGCATTTACAGGGACTTAAAGACAGGCAGAGGAGTGGGAGAGCTCATGGTACTGACAGAAGTTTCGGGATGGTCTGTGCCTAGGTTGTTGGCCCCAGGATGCTGGAGTTAGGCCAAGTAGAAATGGGACATATCGTCATGCGTTTGGGTGGGGGAGCATGCTTGCTTCCTCTGCCTGATTCTGAATTGGCTGTGGGGGACATAAAGTCATTGACCCCTGCCCAATGGCAATTCTAGGACTGTTGCTGAGGGGGTGTGGTTCAGCTGCCTGGCCTGGTTGCTGCACAAGTTGTGGGTCTCAGTTTTAATATCAAATGAGGTCTGGCCATTGTCCATCCATCCATTCCAATTTCTCAGAGGTAAGCAAATGTGCTATCCATCGCTTTAGAGATGTCTCCTTTAGAGAGAAGATAATTATGACTATAAACTCCAGAGCCACAAGGACTCGGCTTAAATCCCAGCTCTTCCACGCACAAGCTGTGTGACCTTCAGCAGCCTTCCTAACTTCACTGAGCTTCTGAAGTAGGACAGATGAAGCTGGACACCCGAGGAATTTTCAGGAAGAGGTTTATTGGCTGCAGCCAGCCCGTCCAGAGTGTGGCTTGTGCCTGAGAGATTCTCTGGACCATGAGTCTAGAAATACTTTGAGCTTTATAACCAGGGGGAGGGGAGGGGAGGGGGGGCTTGGTGTTTTACATTTTTGCTGAAGTCTACATACAAGTAATTTCTTTCCTGCAAACTTGGCGTTTACAAACACAGAGGAAGCTATAAACCACAGTGCCCTCTGCAGAATATTTTGCTGATAGCTGATATCCTGTGTAAAAAGCTTTTGGACAACAAGAGGGACTTGTGGGTTACAAATATGGTGGGGGTCTCTGCTTGATTATGGTAAGGGTCTTCTGGGTGGAGGGGGATGTCTCTGGTCTGCTTCACTTCAGTTTCCAATTCAGAGTGGGATGATGTTGGGGAGGGGGATGGCAAAGGAGAGTCAGCACAGGTAATGCATGATTGGGTCAGGCAGGTAGGGCCGAGCCCTTGCCCCTCCTCCACCTGTGGTCAAGCTTACCTGCCTCCAAGGCATTGTTCCTCCCAGCAGAGAGGTAGTGAATGAGGTCCCCTGGGCCTCTCCCTTCAGCATACTCCTGTGCTCCTGGGCAGCCCTTGGATCCCTCCACTTTTTGTCACTAGTCACATAGTCACATGTCACTAGTCACATAGTCACATGTCACTAGTCACATAGGCAGGATGGGGGAGGACAGAACACGAGGACCAGGGAAATCTAAAATGTGTACAGGGGCTGGACATCCCCACTTTTTTGGACACCCAGCTCTGGGGTCCCCTCTCTGTGGAGAGCTCTGTCTCTGTTCTACCCTTTAAATAAAACTTGCTTTCGACCCTTGCCTGGGCGTTTCTCAGGTGTTCCATCTTGACATCAGGGAAACAGGACTGGGCTCTGCATCTCATCACCAGCGTCAATATCAGTGGCTGCCTTGCTGGGCCGTTTGGAGGCTGGTGAAATAAGACGTGTCCAGGACAGGCTTAGTCCACAGTTCTTGTTAGGTCTGCTAACACTCTTGTTTTCCCTCTATTTATGTTCACAGTTTGAGAACCTTGAACTATCTGGCACCTGGAGATGGCCTTCTAGGACTGGGAGGGGTGAGGAAAGCATGGTCAGGGGCAGTGACATAGAAAGATCTGGTGTCTAATGTCACACAGCCATTGTTCCAGCCTTGGATCATCTACCTCTAGATTTTTTTTTTTTCTGAGAGGCAAATAGACTTCTCTTTCAAGCCATGGCTCATCATCTTTGTATGCAAGCAAATTCCATCCTTCCTTATCCAGCAGGGCATGAGCAGAGCATCTAACTATGAAATGCAGAGAGGGATGGTGGGGAATGGAACCACAGCCGGTGGAAACTCTCTGGACGGCTGAGCAAGGTCTGAAGAGGCCTCCTCTGCTCTCCATGTCCCCCTTGGATGATGTGGGTGAGGATGTCCCCAAATAACCAAGATGTTATGTTCCCCCCCCCCCAGCCTGGCAAAATCCATGTGCACCCTGGATAGAAGGAGACAAAGCCATTGTACTATTTCTCTGTCTGTCTGAGATAAGGAACCACTCTGGAGACTTAGCTCCCTCTGGGTTTTGTGGTTTACCCGGGAATCCTTTTAATACATTCCTCTTCACTTGATTTGTTTGAGCTCATTCAAAGTGAATTTGGTATTTTTACCCCCAAAGAATCCTACTTCATGCACGGACACCACCTGTGCAGCCACATTACCTTATTGAGGCATCTCTTTCTTTGATCTCTGCCTGGGAATATTTTAAATTATATTGTCAGATGTAATTTTTAGGATCCTGATATTGCCCTTGAATTGGCTCTTTTGAAGAGCCAGTTAGTTCCCGGATCACTTCCATGCTTTGCTTTACGTTTGACATCTGCGTTATTGGAGCACAGAGCCTGGGGCTTCCTCCCTTTCCCCCTGCTGACTCCTGGCTGCGTTTCTTTCATTTCCCTGTCATTTGCAGACAACCATACAGTTGTTCTTTATTGATCTAAATCAAGTCCGGAATGGCAGTCCTCCCTGAAGAGATTCTTAAGGCATCTCCTGAGCACCCCCTGTGGGGAGTCTTTGTCATTTCAGCCATTCACAGACCAAACCCTTTCAAATGGGTTGACTGTTAAAACAAACAGAAGCCAAATGCTGGAAAGAAGCCTCTGGAAAAAACTCACAGAAAACAGGGGCACCAGGAGCTTGGAACTCAGAACCTGAGTGTGGCCAGTCGTCCACCCTGTGGACCTGGGCAAGCCACTCTAGCTTGCTGGACTTCACTCTTCCCTTCTGTAAAATGGCAATAATCTAATTTCTTCCTAAAACTGTCTTGTAAAGGGCTTGCAAATATAATTTTACTTCTGTTCAAATGTTCAGTATTGTCATGACCTCGATGGGCCCCAAATCCCAGCCCCCCCATTCTCACATCAATGATTCTTTGAGCCGCATATAAGGCAGACGGGGAGAGGAACAAACTTACAAACCTGTATTCTGCACGCTGCACCAAGTACCTAAGGATGTTACGCCTGCCCTTCCTTCAATCCACATTTTAGCCATGTAAGGAATTCTCTTTGAAGATGAGGCTCCGGGTTTCAGTGACTACCTGCCCAAAGCCTCACAGCTGGTAAGTTTTGGAGACAAAACCCACAGTCTGGGTTTACCCCCAAACTGGTTCATGTGTGCCCCTATGGAGGGGAGCTGGGGAGCTGGATTCCACGTCAACCTTAGAGGCCATTTTCTCCTTGCCCTGAGGAACCAAACAGCTCCTAGGAGATAGCTCCTCTCCCCACAGGACACAGGAGACTACTAACCAGACTTTACCAGCCTAGAACCAGAAAAGGCTTTAGAAATCACCTAAACCAACACTCCCACCGTAAGGAGGGGGGAGGGGAGGCTCAGAGAGGGCCATGAATCAGAACAGGCAGCTACACAGAGATGGGCATGGGAAGGGGATCCCAGAGAGTTTATTTGGGTGTTCATTGACCAAGTATCCAGTTAGCTCTTGCTGCACATTAGGGTCATGAGCTGCCTCGTAAAACAAACAACAAAACCAGTTCCACTTCTTACCCCACTCTGGAGCTTACAGCCTTAGTGGAGAGGTCCTCACTGAACAAGTCCTTCCGGAAGCAGGAAAGGAATTCATCATAACTGGAATCAGGAAGCAGAAGTCCCTGGTGCCCTGAGGCTGTGCCAAGCGCTCTCTTGAGAGAGAGATGCTAGAGGGCAGGGGTGGCTGGAGGTAGCTGGGTGGAAGGGCAGAGAGTATTTTAGGTGGTAGTGTGTGTGTGTGTGTGTGTGTGTGTGTGTGTGTGTGTGTGTATGTGTGAGAGAGAGAGAGAGAGGACCTTAGACTGGAGAGTCCAGAATCTGCAGCACACAGAGGCCTTGGCAAGAACTTTTATCTTTATCTTCCCCAAATGCAGACAGGTGGCTATGGTTTGAATACGGACATCCTCTAAAGCTCCCGTGTTAATGCAGAAATATTCAGAAGAGAAATGCTGAGATTATGAGAGCTATACCCCACCCAGCCCATCCCACTTTGGATGGACTCCCTGGGTGGTCACTGTGCCCCCCTGTAGGCAGGTGGGGCAGGGCTGGAGAAGGTGGGTCACTGGGGTTGATCCTTGGGAGGGTGCCCCTTCCCTGCTCTCTGCTTCCTGGCTGCCATGAGCTGAGTAACTTTCCTCCACCACACCCCTCTGCCATGATCTTCTGCCTCACTTTGGGCCCCGAGTGATGGAACTGGGTGACCACAGACTGAACCTCTGAAACCTGGAGTGTAAAATAAGCTTTTCCTCCTCTGAGTTGTTCTCATTGGGTATTGTGGTCACAGCAACGAAAAGCTGACTCATGGGTTTGTCTGATTCTTAGTCCACTTCCTTGCCTTTAATTGCACCAACAAATAACGTTAAGGACAAGGGACAGGGAGGGACAATTCAATTTCCATGTTTATCTATGAGACATCTAAAGGTAAAAACCAAACAAACAAAAATCTTGGGGGGGTGGAAACTTCAGTTCCTTGGCATATCACATTTTTCTAGAAAGTTTGTCAATCAGGTGCTTTGTGTATCTCCCCTGTAACCCTAAGGAGTGAAGGTGGTTTGTGATGCGCGGGACCCACATCCGCACCCTTCACATGCACTTCATCATCTTGGCAAATGATGTTTCACCATTCCTGATTCAGAAATAACAGAGCTTATTCTGATTAATCTCATCAAACTCCAATCAGTTATCCACTGGGGTCATTTGATCTGCAATCACTTGCTGTCAGGATGCTGAAAATGATGCCCACCCTGACTTCTCCCAGTGATGGCAATTTGATTGAGAGGTCTCTCTGGTGTTAGGCAGGGGCTTCCATTGAGAGCCACTCTCTGGTTTCAGAACATAGGGAAGACCCAGGAGCATCATTATCAGTCTCACTGGAAGATTCGAGAGGCAACCTGTTTGCCTCTTCCTACCAACCATGCTTCTGATGTTCTGGCCTGGGGCCTTGCTGACCCTGGAGAGAGGCCCCCTCCCCTTCCATATGCAAATCAATCAGTCCAAGGCTCCTCCTCCCCAGGGACCCCTTATCCACCCCTGACACTCTGGGCCATGATTCCCCATCTAATCATCCCAGGGCCAGGAATCAGACAACTGGAGATTGTCCATCCCAGGAGGCCCGAAGCCCTGTAAGGGGTGCTCCCTTCTCCCAGGAGCTGAGAGTGACAGATTCTCTGCTGACCGCAGCCATCTCCTGATCGACTGGCCTCCCCATACCTGAACAATAAAACCTGCTTTACAACACCTTTCTCAGACTCTCTTCTTCCAGTCTTTCCTGAGAAGCTCTCCAGTCTGACTGGCATGTGTCATGGAAAGACGGGGACCTGGCTGGCCTGGGCCGCGAGCCCCGCTCTGCCTCTCAGGAGCTATGAAAGCGCTGAGCTTCGAGCTGACCTTCTTGCCCTCCCTGCCCGTCTGTAGCCACGAGGATCCCAGGGCTGGCTGAGGACTCCAGGTGATAACGCAGGTCACGCACCCAGCACAGGACCTAGGACCTGGGGCTGCCTGACGGCTCTGGTTCCTTCCTCCCTTTGGGATCCAGGAGAGCCTTTACTGACTGTTGCTGCTGCCCGTTGCGTTGTTCAGCCATCCAGGAATCTCAAAGAAAATCTGTGGGTGATTTGCTGAAAGTTTTCCACCTCTGCTTCCTGGTTGGTCCACCTCCAGCCAACCAGGGCCTTTGATTTTCCCTTCACAGCCTCTCGCAGCCTCTGCCTGCTCTGAGGGTGCAGTTCTGATGAGCCCTTTGGACCTGACAGTCTCTTGAGCTGCTCCCTCCCTCTTGCCCGGGCTCTTAAGTACTCCCAAGAGCGCCCACTTCAGCTGACCTGGAGCTCTTGGGGAAGCCACGCTCCGCTTTAGGTCCCCATTTGTAATATCAGCATAAAAATGCACAGAAGGCCTGTATCTCTGCACAGTGTTCTGAAACAGATGGGCTGAGACTCATGGTAAGTGCAGCTTGAGTGTAAAGAGCTAGGACCTGGGAAGGAGCCTGGTTAGAAACAAGGGGCTGCTGGGACGGCCCTCTGTCTCTCCTCTCCTGCACGTCCTATACTCCCCTTCCCAGTTCCCGATTCTCTACATGCGACAGTCCCAGCTTCTCATTGCTTTGTGCTTCCTGTCTCGTTCTCCGCCCTATCCCAAGGGGGTCCTCAGAGCCCAGCCTGAAAGACTCTCCATCCTCTCTTCTCTCAAGGAGACATGAAGGAACCGGCAAGAAAACTATGGGAAAGAAAGAATCGAGTGTGTGTGTGTGTGTGTGTGTGTGTGTGTCTACACTTACTGTTATGTTAGAGATGAGGTATCCCCCAAAAGCTCATGTGTGAGGCACTGCAAGAACTTCAGAGTTGAAATAGACTACGAGAGTTATAACCTAATAGTGTTTTAATGCACAGATGTGGATTAACTAGGTAGGATGAGGCTGGAGGAGGTGGGTGTCACTGGGGACATGCCTTTGAGATTTATGTTGTGCCTGGTAAGGGGCTTTTATTGCCATGCCCTCTGCCATGATGCTTTGCCTCACTTTGGGCCTGAGCTGTGGAGTCGGCCATCTATGGACTGAACCTCTGAAACCATGAGCCCAAATCAGCTTTTTCTCCTCTAATTATTCTTGTCAGATATTTTGGTCACAGGAACCAAGAACCATGTCACATAAACCTCTTAGCCCTGGGAGGTAGGGACTCTTTATGTCACTGCTCCACCGATGAGGATCAGCGGTTCAATATCCAGCTGGAAAGTGGCCCATCCCAGATTTAGAACGAGGACTTCTTTTGACCCTGAGCTTTTAATTGATATGATATTTTGCTCTCCCCAGGAAATTAATACTTATTGAGCATCTACTGTGTGCCAGGTACACACGGGCTGGGGATGCCATTTCATTCTACAGTGTTTTCAGTGTCAGTGTCTACAAAATGAAATGTGGGTGCCCACTGAGTGTTGGTATTGCCAAAGGAGGAAGTAAGCCTGGGATTATCTAAGGGAAGAGCCATCCAGTATGTGGGCCATCTTGGAATTTCATCAGCTCTCATTGAGCATATGTATTCTGAGCCTCCCTTTGTGCAGGCATTGAACAAGATGTGGCCATTGCTCTAAGGAGTGCCCAGTTCAGCCTGGAGAGAGGAGGGTGAGGGAGGTTACTTGGTTGGTGAACTTGAGGTTCATCCCACGGTGTTGCCATCGATACTCTCACCATTTTCCATTGGTTTTAATTCTATCCTGATGGAAATTTTGCAATGATTAAACTTCCGGAGAACAATGAGAGTTGGGACTTTGAGGAGCGCTGGGGGATCTGTCCCAAATTCTCTCCTTTGTCTACACTTGTGACCCTGAGGATCATCTGCTGCCCTGTGAAAGCTGTCAGAACAAAATGGAGTCACTGTGTCACCAACCCTAAGGACATCATCAACAGAAAGCCAGGAGGTCATGAAGAAAGGGCTCTTACCCAGGACTGCCTGATGGCCACTGTCACAATAGACTGCACGGAGGCCACCTCAACCTTACCCAAGAAGTACTTCCACAAGGACATCTGCCCAGCAGCTCTCTGTCCAGCCTCCGAATGATGACCCCCTTGCTATTAATCATTGTAACCAAGGATTGTCATCCCAATTATCTGATGTAATCATCCTCATTTTTGTCTTTAAAACTTTCCCTCATCTCAAACCTTCGTGAACGTGCCCTCGGTCTGCCCTGGCATGTGTAGCCCATGGCCTTGCTCTGCTGCTCCCAAGTAGCTATCATTACTGTCCAAGGCACTCCCTCTCCGAGGTTGTTTTTAGATTGGCATACCTCTGGCCAAAGGCATCAGGTCATTTTTCTGCACCCCAAATTCGAATTCTGATTCAAAGTAGTTCTCAAGAAGGAGGGTGTGTGGAAATCTTGTTTCTTTTATAAAAAGAACAACAACAAAAAATGGATGATAAACAAAAAATTTTTTAAAAAAACCCAAACCCAACACCAACATGGCAGTTCACTCTAGAATTTCAGTGGGGCAAATCCGGTACCTGACTCCGGGTCGGGTGGCAGAGTGTGGAGAACAAGTCTTGGAATCAGAAGGCAACAATCGACGGCTCTGCTCATGAGCTTTGGGAGCTCACCCTCTCTGTAGCCTCAGTTTCCATCTCTGAAATGACAAGCCCCTCACCATGGTAGAGAGAAGCAAATCGCAGCCAGCAATGGCCGCCCCGCTGTGAGGTTTGTCCCCAGCTCCTGGGCGGATGCCCCAGAGGTGTCTCTGCTTTAGGAATGCTCATTACTGAGCGGTTGGTTCTCTTTTCCCCCAGAGAAGCACTAATGTGGAGCAGGAGGGGAAACGGATGAGCAGAGCCTTCTGTAGCAGGCAGTAGCTGATGGCTGCTTAAGGCTTGTGCAGTCCCGTAAGCTCTTGTGATGCCTCGAACCTCCGCACGATCCCCAAGAGACTGGCAGGATTTATTCCCTTTTTGCAGGTGAACAAACCCAGGGCCGTGACACTACCTGGCTTGGCCCCTCTGTTGTAAAGTGGAGACAGGTGCTGGGTGCATCCGACTTCAATATGGCGCTGTCCTGACCAGGCTGCGCTGCCTCTGGCTCGGGACTTCCTAAAACTACTTCTGAGCATCTTTCAAGAGCACTTCTTCCTCTGATTTCTTTTAAACCCATCCTGGTGAGGAGCCAAGAGAGTCACATTCTTTTCTGGCAAACTTCCTATGGTCAGTCACTGCCCAGTCTGGAGATGTGGGTGGACAGGGCTCCAGAGGCCCATTAGTGGCCCCAGACCATTGTTCTGAGCATGCCCGGCTCCTGCCATCTGCCTCCCCATGGACTGTCCCCTGTGAGAGAGGGCTGTTAGCTCATCCCATTGACGGTAAACCCCAGGGCGCCTCCTCAGGTGCTTAACTGACGCCCAGCCTGACTTCCCTGCTCGCCACACTCTGCGGTGTCCTGTGTCTGCGGGGAGCTGAACCCATCGTCCCACCCTCAGGGCAGTGGGAACACTCTGCAGAAACCACTTCTTTGATATCAGAGTTCTCTCTGAAGTCTCCCCGGTGGCAGGCAGCACTCTAAGAGGACCTCCAAGAGTCCAGGCCCTGGTGACTCATCCTGTGTAATCCCCTCTTCTGGTGGGTGAGTGGGACCTGGGGATGTAACTACGATGCAAGGGCTTAAAACAAAGAAGAATGAATAAACAGAAGGAAGTCCAGTAGAGGAGGGGTAGGGGAGCAGGGGAGGGGAAGAGGAGGCCCTGAGGATTGAGATAGAGAAGACTGTGCTACCTGCATTTATGACTACGTCAAAATGAGCCTCACTGTGATGTATACCTATAATGCACTAAAAAAATGTCCAATTCTAAGCCACCCATGGGAAAGTCGGCCCAGGTCAGGGTCAAGGAGAATAAGGCTTCATCACACGGAACGGGCCACTTAAATCCTCAATGTAAATAAATAAATAAACATCTCTTCTTACACTAGTGTCCCCCAAAGCCTCGTGTGTTGAAGACTTGGTCCCCAGTGCAGTGATGTTCAGAGGCTGGGCTTGTGAGAAGTCATTGCATCATGACGGCTCTGACCTCATTAAGAGATTAACCCCTCGATGGAGTCACAATTTGGCACTATTGGTAGGTCATGGGGACCAGGAGATAAGGCCCAACTGGAGGAAGTAGATCACTAAGGCTTGCCCTTGGGGACTGTATCTTGTCCCTGCCACCCTATCTCCATTTCCCAGCTGCCATGAAGTAAGCAGCTTTGTTCTACCACAGCGCTCGGCCTCACCTCAGGCCTAAAGCAATGGAGTTGGCTGATCATGGACAGAGGCCTCTGAAACCATGAACCAAAATAAAGGTTTCCTTTCCTCAGGTATTTTGTCATAGCAATGCAAAGCTGAATAATAAATTTCCTCTTCATTACTTCCCATCTGCTGACACCTTCACTGTGTTCATTAGCAGCAAATCCCCAGTTATTGGCTTCAGTTCCGAGTTGAGTCCCCTCCTCTAGTGCCCTGGTCTTGAATAAAGTCTTCCTTATGATTTTACCAAGTGTCAGAACAGTGTTTTCCTCATTAGGTGTCATTTGTGTTGGATGCCTTCTCTGACCCCCAGCTGGAGGTGACTCTCCTTTCTTCAGCTTCCATCTCATCCTGGGTTCGCTGTCCCTTTATCACCCATGTCACTATTCATGCACCCGTCCATCCTCTCCCAGCACTGGGGGAGGGTCCATGGTGGTAGAGACTATGTCTAATTAATTTAGGAATTGTCACCAGCTGGAACAGTTGCTGAATCCCGGTGACTATTAAAAAACAACAATAATCAATCACTTGCTTAAATGGGGGTTTTCCTCAGTATCTAGTGGTGAATGCTAGCCGAGGTGTCAGGATTCCGTAGATATTTGGAAGAAGGCTGATTACTAAACACAGGGACCATACTTTGTGCTCCATGGACCACAGCCTCTGCACCAGGGGTGGGTGTCAGAAATGCAGAATCCCAGGCTGCACCGATTGAATGACATCCTCACAACTGATTCTTATGCATATGCAATTTGAGAAGGGCCAGTGTAGACCAAAGAAATGACCAACTTCCCCATGAGTAGGCTTATTCTGACTAATAAGGTCCTTTCTAAAACAAAGATTCTATGAACTTGTGTTGAATCTGAATGCCTGGAAAACAGAGCATTGGAGCCACAAAGGACAAAGGTTAATTAATTTTCAGGCTTCTTACCTAAGCTCTCTGACCTTCTGTATCCTTATCTTTACCATGGAGACAATACCTGCCTCATTCTTTCTATGGCAGAGCAGACAGACAACGCCTATTTTTCAGCTCACGTTTGTTCCTCTCCTAGGCCTGCACTGATCTCTGCCTGTGTTAACCAGCAGAGCTCCTGTTGTCATGGAGCAGCGGTGTGGAAGGGCTGAGTCTCCAAGGGAGGGACCAGATGGTCTGGCTTAGTCTAGGATGGGTGAGGGAGGAGACCAGCAGACAGACTCCCGTCTGATTTTTCCTATGATCATTGTCTCCATTTTCCACACTCGGGTCACCCTTATCCGCCAAAGCTGCACACGATGGCGTTGGAGTAAGTAAAACAGCCTGATTCGTGGCTCCACGGATTACCCAGGTTCACTCAGTCTCTGTTTTCACATCTATTAAAATAATAATCCCTCCACTCCTGGGATTCCGGTGAGTGACAGAAGCCACAAATCAAGCACACCGGCCTGTAACAGGTGCTCTCCAGATGTAGGCAGCTCTGCGCAGTATCAGAGCGTCTGGAGCAGATCTGTGGTTGGAGAACAGGATTAAAGACGAACCCTCCCTCAGTTTCTTCCTGCTGGATTAGACATGGGTCATGTTCAGATAACTCACAGCTGATGAAACACTCAGGCTCAGAATTGGCTTTTGTGGACTTCAAGGTACACCAGGCAGGGGGACACATCCCTGATGTAGGCAGGCCCGGCATTGTGGAATTCCAGAGTGCTGGCTTAGCTTGGCATGGCCCTCGTGGACCACCGCGAAAACAGAGACAGAGCTTTTTGTCTTGAGGCCAGATTGACAAGCCAGTGACCGCAAAGAGGTCTCTTTGGTCTCCTACAGCAGGGCTGTTGGAATGAGGGGAGGGAGGCAATTTTTCTCTCCTAGGTAAAGATATTTGTGATCTGCTAACAGCTTAAATATTAAATGTTGATCTCAATAGTCATGAGAAATAAATCAAGTCATTCCCTTCTACCTACATATTAAATCATCTCTGGGGAAAGATGGGAGATTCAAAGCCCTGATGTTCATACACCAGGCCCTGTGAGTGAAGTCGGAGAGGTCAGGAAATCTCACAATGCTGCTTTGTCTTTTTTTCCTTGCAGATCTGAGAAATGGGGAAAAAAGACAAAGCTATGAAGGTCCACATCTATATCCACACAAAGTAATAAACCCCCATCTTTAACACAAAGAGCATTTCAATTAATGAACAGAACTTAAAAGCCACTATAAAATCTTTAAGTGGGTAGAAAAGGATCCCTTCCATTGTCTGCTGATAAGGTGAATTAGAGAGGTGCCTGGGCAGTGAGCTTTGCCTCAGGGTCCCAACGGCTTATCAGGCTGTCTCAGCAATGCTCGCACATCCAGGCGAACCTCCGGAACTGCTTAACACCATCCGCCATAGTACTTTGTCACATAACATAACTCAAGGAGTTTAGAGACAGTGAAAGTTTTATGCATTGCCCTGTGTACATAACTGTGAGCAACACTATTTTTTCATTCAAAACAATGAACTAATAAAACAACTGGACTTCCCCCTTCAAAAATACCTTTGCATGAAACATGACACAAGTAATTGTTCCTGATCAGAGACTAGACACAACTAAAGGTGATAGGTGATCTTGGATGGGATCCGGGCCCTGGAGCGTGTGGCTGGGTTGGGTGGAGGTTGCTGCCAGCAAGACACTCTCAGGACTGTTGGCAAAGTTGGTCGACTGAGCATGAGATGACAGTACTGTATCAATGTTAAAGTCCCCGAATTCAATGGTTCTGTTGTGGGTATATAAGAGAAGGCCGCGGCTTTAATAAATATGTGCCAAAGCCTGTAGACTTGAACGTGTCAAGCATCTACGATTCACTCTCAAGTGTTTCAGGGAAAATAATTTATACACAAAGAGCCATGAGATACATGTGGTAAAGTGTTAGCGATTGATCAGTCTAAATGGAAGATGTACAAATGCCATCTGTATTGTTCTTGCAATTCTTGTATGAGTTTGAAAATGCACAGAAGAGTTATATAAATAGATAAATGAAAATAAAACTAAACTAACATTTATGTGGATGTAATAAAGCGAAAACTGCCTTAGTGTTATGTTTGCTTTGCTACCATCTAGTCAGTTGTGCAACACATGAAAAGGACACTCTACCTAGTTCATCCTTGTATTCTTAGTGTGTGTCACTGAGTAGATGCTCAATAAACAATTTGGAGAATTTAGTGAGCAACGATAAAGAATAAAATGAAATTACTGATCTCCCTGCAGCCCTTATTTTCTTTCTTTGTCATCATGATAGATGGAGTCTTATCCAGGAAACGGGTGAAGAGTTGGCTCTGAGGGAGCCCTGCCAATCATGTCATGACATCACCCCAGCCTTGCTGGTCAGATGGCTTGGTACTACACCTTGAGAGACACTGTCCCACAGCTGACTGACATTCTTTCATCCCAGAAATCACTGTCTCTCAAGACTATTTGAATATGCCAGAAAAAAAGCAATTACCAAATCCATTATCTGTTCAAAATCAGAAACCCAACCTTTTTTGTGGGGTCCCCAATGCCTATTCTAAGATGTCACCAGCTGTTCCTTGAAATTTCAGGCCACTTTCTCAGAACAATGTTTTGTTTAATGAATGAAAATGAAGACTGTAGTAGGCCCAACTTCCGATTCTTGGAGTTTGAAATGAGGGGTGGGGTAATTGGTAAATAAATGACATTTCACAAATTTTAATGGCATTAAGCTGAAAAATAACCTGTAGTTGTTTTCTAAAGAGGATAATGCGCACACTCCATGAAAGTAGGACTGTCTAAGCCCAGTAGCTGAGTTCATTGCAGTATCATATGGGAAGGTAGGAGCATAAAGAAGTGGAGAGACATGAGATTTGAAGCCATTCAGAATTGGGTTATAATCCCAACACCACCATGAATAATCTGTGTGGCCTTGGGCAAGTCACATAATTTCTCTGATAGCCAGCTCTACTAGACAAATAAGAGGGAAAATCAAACCTTTCTTATAACATGGCCACGAGGATCCCACAGTGGTAGCCACCATACAAGTCTTGGCTGAATAAATGAGATCCTACTATGCATACCAAGAGTGCACACAGGCTGTGTGTGTCTGAGACGGGATTTTAATCACGTTCCTTCCACTGACACAGAGCTCCCTAAGGGCCTGGTGACCACAAATGAGGCCTCAACTCAAAGACAGTAGATCTTTGAAAGGAACAGGGTTAAGGTTGGGATTGTCCTTCCACAGTGCGGCACAAAGAAACTATTAGTCAACTGCACCGGATGAAGCCTAGAAATCCAGCCATCTGCCTCCGAGAGTTCAGACAGTCTAGTCTGCCCGTTTCCTATCTGCGTCCTTCTCACTGGGGAGGGAGGAGCATCGCAGGTTATGTGGCTTTGGCTTTCGAACAAGTAGGGATGGGTTTCGATTCTCGTCATCTAGTGGCTATGTGAGTTTGGGGAGGTCAGTTTCACAGAGCACACTCAAGTTTCCTCCTCGATAAACAATCATATCCACTTTGCATCTGCTCCCAGGGCCCGATGAGCTAAGGATACAAGATCGTGCACGTAATGGTTGATTCTGGACAGTGACCATGATAAGGGTTAAAGAGAGAGCCCTGTTCTTCCTCTCAGCAGAAAGCCAAGACAGGATTGTGATCCTGTTTGTTTTACCCCAGGGAACTGATACCAAGGAATAGCATCCTCTGCCCAAATGGTGGCTGTCCCCCACACATGAGCTGGAGCTGGCAGAGTGACTGCTCCCACTGCAAGTTCTGGGAATTCGTGTGGTTGGCTCCGCAGACCTCTGTCGGCCTCCACGTGAACCTACACACCAGCCAACGTCTGAACTCCAGTCACTGGGATTGGTTTATAGCATCAGGCACCTGTCTTTCTTTGGAGGAAATGAGATTTTCTCCTGTTGGTGGGGAGTGTCATTTTCTGCTTCTAGTACATTCTGTGTAAACGAGGCTTCCTCATCTCCCCATTTATACCCATCATCTCAAAGTAATTAGCACCTTCTTTCGTTCTTAGAAGTGACCCAGTTTGGAGGACAAATTTTATGGTCACTAGCTATGCCCATAAAAATGCAAGTGAAAGCAAGGTGGCCGAGCATGATTCAAGTGCCAGGACAAATTTTTTAAAAAAAAGCTTTAGGGAATTAAAAATTGATTTTTAACACCGAGGAACTGGCATGACCAACTGATTTTCAACTTGGCTCAAGTAGCTGGTAATGATTAATTCAAAGTATATCTGCTCACATGGGCCTCTCTAGGGAAGGAAGAGAAGTGTGTGTGTGTGTGTGCACGTACAGGAGAAGGCAAGAGGCAGTGGGTGCTGCTTATGAATATTTCTCCAGCAGTGCTTGGTGGGGGAGATCACCAAGAAGTGAAGTGGAGAGAGAAGCACACAGACATCCTTGTGGCCTTCAGGGGCTGGCCCCAGCACATCACCAAAGAACTTGGACTTGAATGTGTTTTGAATGCTTTTGGGTACTGTCTGACTCTTCACAGTGCGCATGGATTACTTCTGTAATCGTGAATGCTGTTTCTCGCTCTCTATCTGTATCTACACACAGATGTAGATTTATCCACAACTGTGTGAGAATTAGTCCTAACTGAAGTTTTCCCATTTCTGCTTGAAGGCTCAGGTTCACCTCCACCTGAGCAGGTAACACAGGCAGTGGTCTCAAAATCAGGGATGTGTGACTGGCAGGACCATGGGACCCATGAAGTTCGTTTTTCTAGTGATTCCCACGATTTGCACATGGGGTGCAATAAAACCCCAGACTTCTGTGGTGAGAACAGAAGCTAAATGGAGAGTTTGGAAATGGCTTGAGGGTTAGAGGGTAAAGTGAGACCTAACCTCAGGCAAGGAGAGAAAAGAAAGGCTGAAGTTCAAGCTGCCTTTCGAGCTCACCCTGTGGGGGTGTCTCTGCAGCTTCCTACAGGAGCGGAGGGAGCGGGGGAGAAACAGTCAGTACTTTCCTTTATTGAGTGCTGCTTTCCCTGGTCACATGGCAAGGCCATACAAACAGCCCAGCGCAGGGCAGGGCGTCCACTCGTGTGTTCTCATCAGTGTAAACACAACATTAATACTGAAGAGTAAAGAAAACGGGTAAAAAGTCCAGTGTCTCCTCGATCTGTGGAACGGTGAAGGTGCCTGCCCCCCTGGACAGGTCCCCAGGGGAGACTCAGGTCGCCACCTCTTCCCCTCCACAGGGAAGAGGGCAAGAACAGAGGAACCCCAGCTCCATCCTTTTCCCGGGGGCCTCCCCCAGGGTCACACGAGTCTTCAGAATCGGGCACCCGGGAATGCCTCGAGTTCTTCTGAAGGCCTGAAAGGGTTGTCCCTTCTGTGTGCATGGAAACGGTTCCTTCAAAGCCCTTTCCTCGTGACCCAGCCGCTGCCCAAAGAAACGTGACTGCACGCCAGGAGCTGTGTCTCTGCAGTCCCCGTTGCAGCCCTGGGTCCTGGAGAGGGAGGCCTCGGGTGAGGAGCGCCAGCTACCCAGGTCTGAATAGTTGCTGGAGATTCCTGTCCTCCTCATTGGGCCACTGCTGACAGGGGACGTTGGTTGAGGCAGTTGACTTTCCTTTAGAGCCTGAGAGGACCAGATTTTCTAGTTTGGATTCCGGGACCAAAAATAAACTTAATCCCCCAAACTAAAGCAAATCAAAAGAAAACAAGAGTGACTTTGAGGATAAAGAATCGACCAGCCCAACTCCAGGCCCCTCCGTATCTGGTGTCCCCATGGGGTTCTTCCCAATGGCTAGCTCCAATCCGTGGTTACCCCTCCCCTTGGGTGCCGAACTACGCTGCAGGGTAAGGAAGGTCTCCTCTGAAGGACGAGATGACGTGCTCTTATTTCCCGGGATGAGTAATCCCCAGCACTCTGACTCCCCACCTCCAGCTACGAGAGGACCCATGACTATTAAAAAGCCATAAGAATATCTGGAAGCCCTGACTTGGTTTGTGGCTTTGTGATAAGATAACCCCTTCCTCGCTCTCCCCTCTAGGTCCCTTCTTGAGGAGACTTGTGTTGCCAGGCCTGAGAATTCTACGCCCTGGGAATGCCAAACTCTCTGCAGCTGGCTGCGTCCCTGTCAAGATCTCTGCAGCGAGAGCAGCTCGGCAGGGCCAAAGGGACAAAGAAAAATGAAACCCCAAAAAGCTCAATTTTGACTTTGAAGGCTGGGCCCCAAACAGCCAGTGGCTCGTCCCCTGTGGCATGTCTCTCCCTAGCGGTGGCCTCTCGGTGCTAGCTGTTGTTCTCGGCCGTGAGATATTTCAGGGCGGCAAAGCCATAGCGGCGGGACATGTCCTGCTGAAACTCTTCCTTCAGGGTTTTGAGACAGATGCGGTATTGCTTGTTGGAACGGAACTTGGTGATGTCGAAGCTGGGGGCGTGGGGCATGTGGATCATGTAGGCGTTGGGCAGCACGATGAACTCATATTCCTGGAGAGAAAGAGAAGGGCAGAGGGTGACGCCGAGTTCATCAACCACCTGGGGGACAGGAGGCGGCACGGGGACAGCCTGACCCCCACAGGTACTTGGCCGATCTGAGCCTTGGGCTGCTCATCATCAAGGTGGAAGTAATAACATCTGCCTGGATGCACCACTGTAGGGACAGCGCTGAGCTGGCCCCCAGGACCCTCAAAGGCCCTGACAGACGTGAGCGCACACCCACGTCGTCGCTCTAGGATGAGGCAAAATGGGACGGTCTCTTGTCCCAACGACTGACATCCACAGCTCAGCTCAAAAGAGGGGACATAAAAAAAAAGAAGAAATAAAAACAAACACGGCACAGGACTGAAGCTTTTCAAGGACAAAGCTGTCCCTGACTCCTCCTTCCTACGAGCCCTGTCGTTACAGAGTGTCCTCGACCTGGCAGAACCCAGATAAAAACTCAGTCCAAAAATAAAAGGCCTGCCTCCAAAGAGCCAAAATTGGTGACACAAATTTAGGACACGTAACTCCCAGGGAACGCAGCACGCCCTCCCTCCGCCTCTTACTCCTGGTCCTGGTCATCTGTTTCCCCAGCTCAGAGCAGAGGAGGATAAACCCAGAGAGGTCAACTGGGGACAGGGGACGGCACCCATCCCAGGTGGAACACCGAGGCAGCAACACTGACAGCCGAACAAGGAAGGGGTGGAAGAAACCGCGAAGAGAAAACGCGAGAACTCGCCCAGCCCGGCTGTGTCTGGGGCACAGGGACGGAGCGCCCTGAGAGGACCGATAGCCCCCTGGGCGCAGCTCTGTGACCTGTCAGGTGTGCCCCCATTAAGTCACGGAAAGTGACTTAAAAATCATGTCTGATGTGTTCCTGGCAAAGGAAGGAGAATGTTTAACACTATTCTGCTAAGCTGCAGAAACAAAGTACCGCAAGATGAGCTTTCTTTGAACCGGTTCACCTCACGACCTGGCTGGACGCTAGACCACCATTCTTTCAAGCACCAGTTGAGGCTGACACCACGTTGCAGCCCGCGGGCAGCTCTGGGCTCCCATCAGGTGCTATGAAAACAGCTTTCTGTCGTGCGATACGGATGCTGTTCTAGCACTTTCTTCTGACATCAGCGGTTCTCAGGCCCAGTGGTTCTCAGTCACCTGGGACTGCTCTTAAACACAGTGGAACCATTGCGAAGTCCCCAGGGTGAAGCTCATGGAGGGCCAACACGGAGCATCCGATCTGTACTTTTCCCAAATCTGGGCTGGTCTTGCTAAGGAATAGTTACCCTGGGGAACTGCACAGAGAGCAAAGATGGGGGCTGGGACACTCAGGCATCCTCTCCTGACTCGACCAGAGCTCCTGGTTGTTGCTGGCTTTTCTCACATTTACAGGTTGTGCTAACGCAGCCTCGCCCCTTTGTCTAGAGACCATCTACAACTGAACTCCTGTGGCAGAGCTGAGCAGTAGCAAAGGGGACCAAGCCCCGAAATATTTACTCTCTGGTCCTGTGCAGAACCCTTGTTTCTTGTTTATTAAAATTTGCAAAAGACTTCTTTTGAAGCAGGTGCTCAGTGAGCATTAGCTGAATAAATGAAGGGTTTCAAAACTAGGGCTGGGGCTGGGGCTCAGTGGTAGACCGTTTGCCTGGCATGTATGGGACCCCGGGTTTGATCCTCAGCACACACAGAAATAAATTAATTGATTAATTAAAGGTATTGTGTCCAACTACAACTAAAGAATTTTTTTTTTTTGCTTTCCATTTTTTAAATATTTTTAAAATTTTAAAATGTTTTAATTAGTTATACATGTCAATAGAAGGCATGTATGCACTTTGATATATCATACATAGAAGGGATATAATTTCTCATTTTTCTGAGTGACGTGTTGCAGAATCACATTGGTCATGCAGTCACATATATGCATAGAGTAATGATGTCTGTTTCATTCTACTGTCCTTCCTATCCCCACATCCCCTCCCTTCATTTCTTTCTACCTAATCTAAAGTAACTAGTGCCATCCTCCTTAGTAAATCTAAAGTAATTAGTGCCTAATCTAAAGTAATTAGTGCCATCCTCCTTACTCTGAATTAGCATCCATATATTAGAGAAAATATTCAGCCTTTGGTTTTTGCGGATGGGCTTATTTTGCTTAGCATGATATTCTCCAGCGCCATCCATTTACCAGTGAATGCCATGATTTCATTCTTCTTTAAAACTGAGTAATATTCCATTGAATGTATGTACCACATTTTCTTTATCCATTCATCTATCGAAGGACACCTAGGGTGGTTACATAGTTTAGCTACTGTGAATTGAGCTGCTATATACACTGATGTGGCTGCCACTAAAAAAGTTTTAAAAAATATTTTTAAAAAGACTAAATGTTGCCTAAAAATCACCACTCTTTTAGTTAAAGGTGAGCCGTGCCTGTGGTGAGCTTAGTGCCAAATACATGGAACCCTTAGGATTCTCTGTGTCCCTTCTGCGACTCAGAGGCTGAGTGCTGAGCAGTATCAGGAACCTGACTCTCGTACAAGGGTGGAAGAAAGCAATGGCTTGAGAACCACAGCCTGAGGACCAGCACTGCCAGGCTCTCACTCTGGGTCCTGAACACATCTTGCTCCCTCTTCAGACCCTGTTTTCTCTCCCCAGGTCACCCTTCAGCTGTGAGATCCAAGCCTCTGTCCCCAGCCCCAGCACCTGCGGACGCTGTTCTCACCTGTGCATCCAGTTCCATGATGTGAGCCACTTTGTTCCAGCCGAAGCCCACAAACCTCCGGTCATACTCAGGGCAGTCCTGTCGCACCACCACGTACGGCTCGAAGTCAGCCTCCCACTCAACCCGGTAAGGCGTGGTGGCGGTCCGCCACTTGGCAAAGTTTGTGGGTGCGTGGCCTTTTGTCCAGACGTGGTACCTGGGCACACAGAGGAAAGCCCTGGGTGAAGGGAAGGAAGAGGCCTTTCCAGAGCTGGCTGATTTGAGGGAAGAAGAGATACTAATAGGTGGGCTGCTGCATCCCTGCCGAACCATGCTCACATCCTGACCCAGGGCTGGGAAATGTGACCTACTTGGAAACAGGTTCTCTGCAGATATAGTCAAGTCAGGATGAGGTCAAGATTAGGGCCCACCCTAATCCAATGGCTGGTGTCCTTATAAGAAGAGGAAAATCTGGACTCAGACACACTCTGCAACACACTCTGGAACTCTACTATGGGAAGATGGAGGTAGAGATTAGACTGAGGGACCTGTCTGCAGATGAAGGGGTGTCAAGGACTGCCCACAACCACCGGAAGGAAGCAGAGAGAAGCAAGGAAGGGGTCTTCCCTAGAGCCTTCGGGAAAAGCATGAACCTGTAGATACTTTGACTTTGGTCTTTTGGCTTCTAGAATTGTGAGAAAACAAATTTCTGTCATGTGAAGCCACCTAGTTTTAAGGATTTTGTCATAGCAGCCCCAGGAGACTGATACCATTGGTTGTCCACATCCTTCAATAATGAGATGTTCCCTGTGAAAAGGTTAGTGAGCTCCTGGGAGCTCTGTCATTTCTGTGGAACCAACTACAGGTTGATCTCGTTGACAACTGCAATTATTCCTACTGGTGACTCTCTGGGGCATAACCTTGGGGCATAACCTATGAGTAGGACACCACTCCTGTGATTATGTTATATTATACAGCAAAAGGGAGTTTTGTAGACATAGTTAAGGTTATTAATTGAGTGGCCCTGGATTAATTAAACAGGAGGTTATGGAGGTGGGTCTGACGAGATCACATGAACCTTCAGGTCTTGATGTAGAAGGAGGAGCCCTGCTGAGAGCAGAGGGTTCTATGGGGCCACAGGACAGAGGACTAGATTCCAGGAGCTGAGAGGGGTGACGGGCCAGCAGCTAGCAGAAGCACAGGGACCTCAGCCTGCACACAAGGGAAGGAATTGCACCAGCAGCCCCAGAGCTGGGAAGGGCAGCATGTGGGCTGGAGAACTGTGGCTTTGCCAACTCTCTGGGTCTGGACCACAGACTCCACAGACAGTGAGGCCACAAATCTGTACTGTTTTAAGCTGCTATATTTGTGGTGCTTTGTTCTACAGCATAGAAAATGAATATCACCATATAACAATGGCAAGAAGCTAGTATTTATTAACCCTATGTATTAGAACTATTTTTAAAAACATGCATGTAGCGTGTGTGTGTGTGTATGTGTGTGTGTGTGTATTTTTTTGTTTTTATTTTTGTTTTGTACCAGGAATCGAACCCAGAGGTGCTTAACCACTGAGACACATCCCTAGCACCCCTCCCTTTTTTTTTCATTTTTAAAATTGAGACAGGTTCTTGATAAGTGCTTAGAGCCTCACTAAGTTGCTGAGGCTGGCCTTGAACTTGTAATCCTCCTCTATAGCTCTGAGCCACTGGGATTACAGGCATGTATTGCTGCACCTGGCCCATACAGATTTTTAATTCTTACAACTTACCCAACATCAGGTTATAAATTGTACAGTGGTGGAGCTGGGATTCAAGCTCAAGACTAGCACTCTGACCCACTTTTGGAAAACAGTCTTTGTACGTCACCATTCCCTACGCTCTCTGGACAATGGAACAAGCACTCAATGGTTGCACTCAAATTGAATAATGGAGTGAACAAGTGAGGAACCTAAAACTCGTGGGGTACACAAGACAGGAGTGTGGAGTGGGATAGGAACACTCCACACATAGCTCTGGCGGTTGCAGGGGAGACAGAATGGAGGGTGGGAACCCGACAGAGGAGCTGCAGGAGAAAGGAACAGGAAGTGCTGGGTGTCATCTCCTTAGGGAAGGCTCTGTACAGGCTGAGGGTGGCAGGGCGTGCTCTAATGACAGAACGCGACTGCTCCCTTCATTTGCTCGTCCCTTACCGACAATGTACTGTCATCCAACCCTCAGTGTGGCTGAATGGGCACTGACCAATAGGTGGGTTTTCATAAGATGTGCTGCTGGATGAGACAGGCAGGCTGGGGAAGGCAGGACCTTGACCCCCAGCCCGATCACTGCAGCGTTGTCCACCAAAACCAGTCACTTAACTGGAAAAAGGCTGAGTAATGCTACTTTAGTAGAGTGTGAAAAAGAATATTGTGACAGCTGTCAATCACGAGCCTCAGCCAAAAGCTACGCCCACAAATAGCTGATTTTCTACTTGTCATTTTTTTGGAACAGCTACTCTTGACACTTAGTGCCTTGGACAGAATCTGCCCAGCATGGGTGACCGCCAGGAGCCTATAGGTTCCAAACACAGCACAGTCGAGTCTTTGGGCCAAGGTTCAAATCCCACCTCTACCACTCAGGAGCTGAGGATCTTGCATAACAAAATACTTTAACTAGGCTTTGGTTTCTTCTTGTGTCAGCTGGGGTAAACAACACCTATCTTGTTGAATTGAGATGATGGGAAGAACTTGGCAGAGAGCTGGCCAGAGACATTCAAAATATACTAGCTCCCTAAAGGCAGTTTAACAAAATGGTTTAGAATGCTGGTCGTGGGTGTGCATTCTGTCATTCAGCAGGTGTCCACAGGATAACTCCCCTGTACCTTTGTTGCCTTGTCTTGGTAAACAAGGAAATCATAATCCCTGATTAAGTGAATTAATTCACATAAAGAACAAAGGGCAGTGTCTGATGCGTGGTGATTCCTTGAAAACTGAGAACATTCTCATTATTTTTCCTCGTTCGCCTCCTGAATAGGATGTCAGTCCACAGTGGTCTCGCTGTCTGTGTTATCAGTGTACTGATGAACGTTTTGTTTGTTCTCCATCTTTCGAATCTAAATTCTGGGCTTATTACAATACACAAAAGAGAGAAGGGAAGGGCAGGGATGGGTCAGTTCCCTTCGTCTGGCTGAGCAGAGAGAAGCTGCTCAGTCTGGAATGCTGACAGCGTGCTGAAAGGCTGGGCCGAACAGGATGCAGGGACGTTACAATTAACCTGCCATTAAAGCAAGCCACAGCTTGAAAACTGCCCCCAGGAACCTGCTGTCAGTCCAACAGACACTGGACTTCAGGGCATGGCTGGGACGGAGACCAGCCACATCAGGTAGCCTCCAGAACAGGGCTCAGATGGCTGTTTCCTGGCTACACCTCACAGGACGCTGTTGAAAGCGATTTGGGACACTTTGAGCAGAGGTTCTGAAGCTCAGGTACACGTCAGAGACACGGGGAAGGTCAGTTCCAGTTCCAGGGTTTCTGATTCTGGACTTCTGGCTGGAGCTTGAGACTCTGCATTTCTAACAAGGACCCAGGCGATGAGATGCTACTTTCCCAGGGTCCTTGCTCCGAGAGCCACACCCCAAGAGGACGTGGAGGGGTGTCCAGGTGTGGCCGGGAGTTGCTTTCAGCTGCTCAGAGGCTTAAGTGTTCATTACTTGGAGAGCAGGTGACAAAAGTAATCTCTCGGAGGGAAGGTCTGTAATTTAGCACTTGGCATGGTGGCTTGCAAGCTGTTAGCGGGAGCAGTAATCACGGACACAGCAGGCCGGACCCCAGCTCTCACGCCCACGGACATGGCTTTGAAATGATTTCTCAAAGCACCTGGGGTTGGAGATGGAAGGAAGAACATCTTGGAAACTTGCCAGGTGTTCAGCCACCAGGTTATGGCAACTGCAGGGGCCTCAGATGAAGGCTTGGTCTCGAATTTCCAGGAGTAGGTTTTTACTCTGCAGCTTCAAACGTGGCTTCGTGTGAGCAGTCAGGACTCAGCAGCCCGGTGCTGGGTCAGTGAAGAGCACAGGTTCAGTGGTCCCTCAGGCCGGGCTGAATCCTGGCTCTGACATTTCCTGGCTGCTTTTCAATGGGCAAATTATTTGACCTCTCAGAATCTCAGGGTCTATTTATTTCTTTCCGGTATCTACCTCGGGTTTGTTCTGAGGATTAAATGGGCTGATCACAGAGCCCGGTTCATGCAAAGCACTCGACAAATGGCAGTTGGTATAATTTCTGGAAAGCAGTGGTTTGGGGGGAATTAGCCCTTCTAGGTTGTTTTCTAGAATTCTGGATGGAGGACAAAGGATGGGGTGCGGTCCTGGTACCTCCAGGGCCTCTCCATTCCATAAAACGTACAAAACCGGTAATTTCTAGACTGCTGAATGGACATCCTACTTGATGGAGTTATTTTCACAAAATAGTTGGAGGAAACCTTTAGAAACTTCTAGAAGCTGTATGAGATGAAAACCTAAGTTGCTATGACTACAGTCTTTGCACGACAATTCAGACTGCCTAGAGCTGTATGCTTTTGAACTCCAAGGAAGTGCTGACCATTCCTACATTGTTTCGAGGATTCACTTTAACAGAAAGCAGGCTGAAGCACAGCTCTCCTCTGACTGCTCAATCAAGAGACCCAGCGGGACTCCTACTCCCCTGTCCCCCACTGTCACACATCATGCTGCCCAGGCCTGTGCTCCAGAGCCAGAACCCATTTGCACCTGTGCAGTTGCCGAGTCTCCTGGGGCCTTCTGGATGTGAAGCAGGGTAGCTCCCTGCCAGGTCCCTGCAGGACATAGGTCCTAGGAAATGAGGGTTTTGTTTGCAGCTGTCACTTGGGCAGCAGGAAAGTCAGCTCCTGAAGGGGGTCTGTGCAACTCTGGTGCTCATCGCAGTCCCAAAGGGCTTAGAAAACAGACCACTCACACCAAAAAGAAAAAGGGAACACCCAGGCTGCTCACAGAATGAAACCGTTTACCCAGAGAGGGAATGCCCCAAGGAGAATTCAGGTCAAGAGATGGAGAAGGGGTCTGAGATCAGTTTAGAAAAACATGAAAAGAAGCATGACCAGCCTTCTGACCTAAACATGCCCGTCCACCTAGACACACACCTGTCGTCCATGTACAATGCAAACTATGTGCATTGGCCGGGGTGGGGGGTTGCAAGGACACTGGCTTTATTTTTGCCTTCCAATGGACCAATGCATATTACCCCCACCAACTTCTGGGTTAACAGCTTTGGTGTCTGGGTTTCCCAGGAGAGAAGTCCTTTAGGCACCCCAGAGGATAGCAGTGAGGGCCACTTACCTGAATGTGAAGAGGGTCCCCATGTCCAGCATTGACAGCAACTCTGCTTTGGACTTGGGGAAAGACAGCCGGTAGCGCAGTGTCTCAAAGGCGGGGACAATCATCGCTTTCTTGGTATTGGCGAGGTCAAGCTGGATGACAGACTTCCTGGAAAGAGGGGGTGGGCAGAGAAAGAGCGGGTGTCTGTGATTCCAGGCCAAAGTCCTTCCCTTGTGAGGGTTGGTGGTGAATGGTCCCGAGAGGCTGGGCAGCTTCCCAAATGCTGCACAGGGAACCCAAGAGGAAGGCCTGGGGCAGCCTCCTGCACACTTGCGGGGTGCTCCTTCCAGAGTCAGGAGCAGCAGAAGGGCTCACAGGACTTTCTACCCCTCCTCCCACTGGCCACCAAAGAGCAGGTGGCCACAAACCTGGCAAGAGATTTACCAGCCTGTGACTTCTCAACCAGAAGAACAGTCTGGACCCTGAGTCTTGAAAGGAGCCAGACTGACCCTGACTGTCCCTAAACAGCCAGCACCCAGCCAGGCATGTCAGAGCTCTGGTCCGCCATGTGCCAGGGAAGAGTTCTGCAATCTCTCATTAGCTCCTGTCTCACACCCAGCCTTCGGCTCTGCTCCCTGGAAATGCTCCTGACCTCTGGATTTGTCTGCTCTTCTCCAGCTCTGTGGCCATCCTTGGAAAGGGAACCGCAGCTCAGGGAGGGCCACCCGGCATGATGCTTTGAGTGAGCACAGACTGGATTTGAATCCTGGTAATGCCACTTAATGAGTCTTGCCATCCTGGCCAAGTCATTTAGCTTTTCCCTACCTTGGGTTCCTCCAGAATGGTGGCAATAGTGTCTGCCCCCTGGAGGTCCTGTGAGCAAGGTGACGACACTGCTTGGCACACCAGGTGCAGGGCAGGCATGGAGACTGTCATTACTCCCTACCTTGATCTTTATGATCTCTGTTGGCTACGAATGTGGTACGTCATTCCACTTTCCTGCTCAGACCACTGACTTCTGAGTCTCAATGCCATTATCACTGTGTTAATCACCAGAAGAGAGCAAGCAGCCTCCCTTGGGGAAATAATAAGTACTCGAAGACATTTTGAAAAATACCGGAAGAAGCACCCTCCCTCCCCGTAGCCTATAAGAGCTTATTGCTGTATTACTAAGGTCACGCCACTGAACAAAACTTTGAGCCTTTGTATGAACAGGGACTAAGGCTGATCTGCAAAGACTAGTCCTACTATCAGTAATTACGCTGCCCCAGTTCAGTGTGGCACAGAACAGAAACACAGACCAAGAAGGACATTGGCCAGGCTTGGTGTCAAGGAACAATGAGGGGGAATGTGGACCAGGTCAGAATGTCTTCTGAAGCCACTCTGGGTTAAGGTTCTTACCAGCTCCCTTTGGAGAAGAGGCAGCTGGAGAGATGAACTGGAGGCTCATTTGGAACCCTTGGAATGTCATTTCTAGTTCATTTTTTATTCTTATGCTGAAGTCAACTCTACACCAGGTGATGTAGAGTCCTCGTGTTACTATTTCAGAGGAGATCTGTAAGGATGGCAGTGAGAGAGAATGGGGGTGAGCTATACTTAGCCAGTGCGAGGGCCAGAGTTGTGAGTCAGCCTGTCCTGGCTTGCTTTGTCTGTCTGAACAATGATGTCAGTTTTCAAACACTCACGATTCCCTCCTCCACGATGGGGCATCTAGGGTCAAGGCAGCATCTCTTTTATATCCAACTTATACTACATATGGCAGAGCTGTGGCCCTTTACCTGTTCCCTAGGAAATGCGGACCTTACCTACTGAGTCCAGGTGGTAAGGATGGGACATGAGTCAAAAAAAATTATATTCTTGGGTCAAGATGGCAAAGCCCCTGGGACCTAAGGGCATGGAAGAAAGTGTCCCTATATTGGTGGATGGTTGCTACTCATTTAGCAAATACTGAGCACCTACTATGTGCTTGGTCCTTAGAGATACAGGGTAACAAACAGCTGTCCTCAGCTGGGGTGGTGTTTGCATCTTGTTTAAATGACTTAATATGTTAAAAGCCTGAGGATAAGTATCTCTAAATTGGGGCACAAGATTGCATCTGCAGCTGGTGATTTTAAGATATGATGCAACGGAAATTGAGTTGGAGACTGAGAGGGCTGAATTATAAAGGGGTTCATTAGGGAAAAATATATGCACACATGCATACCATAGGTACAGAGATCTCTAAATACCAGGTCTTCTACCCATGTAAGCCTCAAATAATTAATATTACAAACACAGTTATTCCAGCAGCCATTTTTGGGAGTGTCCTGATTAAAAAAAATAATTGACCCTTTTATTGTGGCCAGTACACTTAGGAACAACTCACAGAGCTCTGCCTGGATCCCTGCACCCCTGGCCAGGGCAGGCTGTTTAGGGGTAGACACATGACACAAGCTGAATGAGTCTAGTTCTCACCCTTGGAAATATACACAGAAATAGAAACTGGGAAACTTTACAGCCGACTTGCGCTCTGTCAGGGCACCGAGGGCTTTGGAACTTCTTCTGCAGAGGCCTAGAACTGCCCTGGTTAATTTCATGCTTCTGTATTGTTTTTCCAAATCCTACTTTGATTCCATAAGATGTACCACCCAATTTTTTGTTTCTTTTCCTTTAACTTCTTTTTATTTTAATTAAACTACCTTGCATTGGTTTCTGTTCCTTGCAATGAAACAACCCTAATCGATATTCTGCAATATCCAGAGTAAATAGACCTGGAGAGCAGCAGGCCTTACAGATGGAGCCCTCGCCAGCCTTATTTCCCTCTGCATGGACAGCATCAGATTCTGGAGGACTTTCTGCAAATTCCCTTTAATCTCCCTGAAATGCAAACTGCCACAAAGATGGATTTGTCACCAGATAGGTCCATTTCAGGCTCCATTCAAGGAGGTTTCGATATTGACGCCCTGAAAGTATCTCATTATGAGGCTGTCTCAGCAATAAAGTGGCTGCAGGGCCCAGACTCTGAGCACATCTGTTTATTGAGGAGGTAACGACAGCTGGGGTCCCTCTGCAGCATGCACAGTTGGAACATCCTGCCTCGGCTGGGACCTGCTGGCCTGGGGTGAACAATGTGCTGCCAGCCTTAGTCTGCAGGGACTGTGAACTTTCTGGAAGCCAGGGGGCGCTATGGTGTGCAAGAAGGCGGGCTTGGGAGCCAGGAGACCTGCGTTCCAGGTCCAGTCCTGATAAGCTGAGTGACACTTCTATCTTCTATTGCTGAATCTAAATTCTTCACACTGAAGCTTTTGGAAGGCAGTCTTGTGGAGTGGTAATCAGAAAATCCTGGAAGCCAGGTTTGACTCTATCAGAGATGGCCTCCTGGGCAAGTCACTGTAACCAATCTGGGTCCCAGAGTTTGTGCACGTGTAGAGCATGTTGATGAGGAATAGCAGAGTGTATGTGGCAGTGCCTGGGGCCAAGCCCAGCCCGAACAGAGCACAGAACTCACAACTGCTGCTTACGATGGTTCGTTTTATATGTCCACTGGACTAGGGCACTGTGTCTGGTGTTAGCCAAACATTAGCCTAGATGTCACAGGGAAGATACTTTGTAGGTGCAAAGAACATCTACAACTACTTTAAGGAAAGATTACCCTTGATAAGGCTGTCAGTTAGCTAAAGGGATAAGACAAATACTGAGCTTTCATGGAAAAAAGTATAATGTTATATCATCTGCACACACATGTATGAAACAACGAAGCCCACCATTATTCATAATTATAATGCATTGATTAAAATATGGAAAAATATAAAATAAATACAGAATAAAAATACAGAGAGACAGAGAGAAGGAACTCAGCCTCAGGAGTTTAACACAGAAATTCTTCCTGCATTTCTCACCTGCTGATCTGCTCTATGGATTCCAGACCTGCCAACATTCACAAGTATGTGAACCAATTCCTTAGACCCTCTGTATCTTTTTCAATCCATCCATCCATCCATATCTCTAGATCTCTCTGTGTCTCTATCTCTCCCATTGGTTCTATTTCTCTGGAGGACCCTGGCTGATACACTGCCTTGCTTCTTGTTCAAGATCCTTGCCAAATGTGGAGAGAGAAGGGGCGGAGTAGTCAAGAGGAAAGAAATCTCTATGGATTAATAATTTTTAACTCTTGATAAATATATGTAAATTTTCTTCATCCCAAAATATAAATCACTTTACACTAATAGTAGTAACATAGAGTGTCTGCCTTAAGGAATTCTTGCTAATATTTAAAAAAAAAATCCCTGCAAAATCATTCATAAACCTATGGCCAAGTTTTGGGCTGAGGAACTCAGGCTCATCTACCCGAGCACCGGGGGACCCTGCTGAGAAGACGGGGAACACCCACACATAAGTGTCTGGGAGCCCAGCTGCCCCTCTTTCTTCTGACCTTGGGCACACTGAACAGCCTTCTAGTCACAGGTGCCTCACCCACAAGTGAAGATGGGGACGCTAGCTCTGGCGGGCAGGGTTCTAGAGCCTCATGCGGAGCCTGACTTAGATTAGCAATGCGTCCCCTTCCCCTTTTGCAGCTCAGTGGGCTGGTGGGCTCAGGGCGAGAGAATGGGCGCAGGCAGGGGACAGTCAGAAAGGTAACACACTCCTTGCAACAGGACAGTTTTTGGCTTGCTGGCTGCTCATCTATGAAAACAGAGGATTGGACCTTCATCTCCCGCCAGCCTTCTGAATCTTTCTTCATGTCCAAAACAACCCAGGTTTTCATCACAGTAGATTTTCCTCTTCCAGTGCGGGGTGGCTGCCGGCAGGGAAACCATGTGCTGGGAGAGCTCATCTGCCGAGCCCTGAAGCTCCTCTGGGGTGTCTCACATTCCCTCGGCCCCTTTCTCCCAACTCACTTGAGTGTGCCAGGGGTTCCTGCCCCTCTCCCGTAGAGCTGATGGGCAGAGGGCACCACGAGTGAGTCCAGAGGCTTCCTAAGCCCAGTGAATGAGTGGAGGCTGTGAGGTCGCAGCCTCCCGCGGGGCTCACTATAAGCCCGGGAAATGGCAGGGAAGGGCAGACTGCCCGCTGGACGGGCTTCCCCAGCGCTCGGGTACCAGACCCCAGACAGACCCTGGCAATTGGCCTCACACACTCTCCTCCCTCTGTCTGTCTTTTTAACTTTGTCCTCTGCCTGCAGGCAGGGTCTGTAACCAGGGAAACAGCCCAGGGCCCTGGCATGAAGAGGAGACAGGCAACAGCCACAGTGCGCTTCCTGGGACCTCGCCTGTCAGGGTTTGGATGTGAGGTGTCCCCCAGGAGCTCACGTGCGAGACAGTGCAAGACGGTTCAGAGGAGAAGTGACTGGGTTGTGAGAGCCTTAACCCAATCAGTGGTTACCCCCCTGATGGGACTCGCTGAGTGCTCACTGGAGGTGGGCAGGTGAGCTGGAGGAGGGGGAATGGGGCGTGCCTGGGGGGTATATATTTGTATCTGGCAAGTGGAGACTCTCTCTCTCTGTTTCCTGATCACCCTGATGTGAGCTGTGCCCCTCCACCACACTCTCCTGCCATGAGGTCCTGCCTCACCTCCAGGCCTGAGGATGGGGCCTGCTGTCTAGGGACTGAGACCTCTGAAACCGCGAGCCCTCAAAGAAACCTTTCCTCCTCTACAGTTGCTCTGGTCGGGTCGTTTAGTCACAGCGGCAAAAACTCTGACTGAAACATCGCCTCTCTGAGTCACAGTGAGGAAGAGACCGTGGGCCCTGGAGCGTGATGGGCACCTGGCTACCAACGTGCCCTCTTGGTTCCGTGGTCTCTGGTTCCGGGAGACCGGGCGGTGATCACAGTGTTAGTCCTCGAGGGCGTCTGTGGGGAGACGGATTCTTAGTGGAAAGGGCCTTAACAGAGCCTGGCAGATGATAATACACAGCACACACCAGGCTTTGTTATACTTGCTTCTCCTCCTCTCACACCGGCGGCCCAGGGTTACAATGGTGACACCAATCCTGGCCTTGCCCCCTGCCTAAGAGGTCCCGCCAAGAGCCGATTCTGCCACTTTGTTCTTGTTCAGTTACTTGCTCTTTCCACAGTGCCCAGGGCTGTCTGTGTACCTGTTCCTGCCCTCGTAGTGTGTGAGGGGAGACACATAGGAAGCCAGCACAGTGGGTGAGTATTGTAGTACGTTGGAAAGTGACAGTGTGTGTGTGAGGGGGAGAACGGAGCTGTGGAAGGGGCTTAGGAGTGCCTGAGGTGGGGAGTGGGCGACGAGTGGTCAGGGCTGGCCTCACGAAGGAGAGATGTGAGCTCCTCTGCGGAGCAGGTGGGGAGCAGGTCATGTGTTGTCTGGGGTCAGAGTTTTCCAGGAGCAGCAGACCTCACTGTGAAGCTGGAGTGTGCTCAAGGGACAGCACGGAGGCTACAGTGGCAAGCTCAGAACGAGGAGTAGGGAGGGTACTGGACATGGGGGCAGAGAGGAAGGGGGGAGCGCCGCAGGCTTTTCCCCGAAGGTAGGCAGAACACCCCTTCCTCCAAAGATGCCTAAGGTCTAACCCCAGAAATCTGCCTCCTTGCCTCCTGGAGACCACGCACACTCCATGGCTCATGGCCACTCACACATCAAGAGGGAAAAGAAAAGATGTGTATCCATGAGGCATCGGCAGCAGTGAGGTGCTGCCGAGAGGTCAAGTACAACGAGAGGTGGTGACTGACGTTGACTTGGGCAGTGTGGAGTCATCTGTGGCTTTGCTTTTGATTAGTGGCACCCGGAGGAGCACTGGGAACACCCACCAAGACCTGGAAAGGGTGGGTGTGATGGCGATGCTGTCCAGACTGGCATCCCTCTAGCTCTGCAGAAATGCAGCAAGTCACACAAGGGCAGGATTGGAGAGCTACTTAGGAACAGAACCCGGACCCTAAGCCATCGTCTCATCCCCCATCCTGAATGCACACTGGTGGCGAGATGTAGGCCTGGCTACCATGGCAGAAGTAGGACTTGGGGACTCATCTATGGCAAAATCATGCAGCTAAGTTGTAACAAGTATCTCTTTTGTTAAAAAAAAAAAAAAAAATAGTTTCGTTTTAAGTGACCCAGGGTGGAGGAAATTAGCTTTTGTGGTTCCTAGAGGAGAAAATAAGTAACACCCCATGACCAATGCCTAGCCCTTTCATAAAGCTAGAAGGACGCATGCCTGCCTATTAGACCCCTCCAGGAGTCTCAAGAATGAGCACAACTTACCTGCAAATAGGATTTGAGTCACTCGCCAGTTCCTACCAAAGGACGAACAACCCAATTCCCACCTCTCTGCTCTCACACATTCTACTCTGCTCCCTGTTCCTGGAAACAGATTCTTCCTCTGATGTGGGCTTAAGTGTCACAAACTCAACTGGATGCCATCTCCAGGAAAATGCAGTTAGAAAAGGAGCCTGCTACTCAGGTCCAGAGAAAGGAGAAAGCACAGTCATGTTTCAACAGGAACAAAAGGGTTGGAAAGGACCTCCTGCCTGGCTCTGTCTATATCAGGGACCATCTCAAGCAGCTGGGGGCGGGGCCAGTACTGTGAGTGAGTGGGGGCGCTGGCAGGCGAGGAGCAGGCAGGATGGCCAAGACCCTGCCCCGCACCAAGGCGGCTGCTCTTCAACTGCAGCTCCATGGCTGCCACATGGAAGTGTGACCATAGAGTCCACTGTTTCACGAGAAGCCGACTGACATGATTTTCAACACACCAGGGCTGAATGTCTCCCCAGGGGAGGCCGGTTTGAAGGGGGGCTGAACCATGAGACCCAGAGTGTGATGCTTTAAATCAGGTGATGTAGATTCTATCTCGACTTCACCACTTGGGTAATTGCATAATCAGGGGCAATTTTCTTAACTCTCTGGGCTTTTGTTTCCTTATCTTGATAATAATACTTTATGGACTTGGCTATTAAGAGAACTAAGTAAGATAATATATTCCTTAACTAATGAATATTAAAGAAGAGACATTAGGTACAGAGACATTAGGTACCGAGGGGAAAGAATAGATATAACCTCAGAATGGAGCTCTAAGTGTGGTGAGAGAGGGAGCCGGAGACCTAGGGCACCCAGAGCTGTGCTCTGACCAGAAGCAGGGCTTAGGCAGTCAGGAGAAAGTGTTCCAGTATTTGCAGAACTCTGGCAATATGGAAGCATATGACATTCAGCAGAACTGAATCTCCAAAAGCAGGCCTGGTATAATGTAAGTGATTGATAAACGGTAATAACTGCTAAAGAATATTGTAGCTGATCAGTAAACAAAAATAAGTGCTTCAGTGTATTTGGACGAAGCACTAAGCTCAGCACAGCATTTGCATCACTGATTAAACATCAGGGCAACCTATGACACTGGTACTAGTGTTCTCAGTTGACTGATGAAGATGCAAAGCTCAGAGGGCTGAGTACATTGGTAACCACTGAGCAGTGGGCAGGTACCACCATCACATGACAATAACAATGACAGTAATAAGGACAGCACCAGTTTAGAATGAACTGGGAAAGACTGACAATCACACATCTACTCGGCCAAGGTTGTCAAATGTGGGGACTCCTGTCTGTTTTTCCAACCCTGCAACAGAAGCAGTCAATGTCTTGAACTTCAAGATCAAGGGAGCTGGTGGGAGAGTGGTTAGCAAAGAATGCAGGGAGCAGGCAATAGCCACGGCCTGCTTGCTCAGGTAGGTTTCTTAAAGGACAATGCCACCACATGGCAGATCCCGTCTCCTAGGACTGACTAGGGCTGAGGCCAGGAAACAAGCAGTGCTTTAACAGGGTGGGGTGGTGGGGACAGGACACAGGGGCACTGGCCCCTTGTTTCCTTTCTTCACCACCATGAGCTTCTCAAACCATTATCATCTGTCTTTGACTCCATGATCTGGCTAAGGTCAGCAATGTCCTCTCCCCGTCAAATCTAACTTTGACTTTTCCTGATTCTGCCCTTGGCTCCAGAGACCACTGTCCTTGGTTGGGGAGAATTCTGCAGAGCATCTTGCTTTGACCAAGGTGACTGCTTGGAGCATCTGTCCTCTTGATACTGCAACCACTTGGGACCCTCCCGTTGCCCCCGCTCCATCTCTGCCCCCGTGAAGGTCCACTTCCATGGCAGGATGGGCTGTGCTGCTTCTCTGTGTAGCGGTAATGAATGACGGAGGCTGACACAAGTGACAAACTGTTGAGAGCCACGGGGCTGGAGGCTGGGCTGCCACAGAAGGCCAGGAGAGAACCTGGCTTGTCAGTGTTAGGAGCCCCCCACTTCAACAGCCCAGTTCCCTGCTGTGACATGCCTGAGAGCCCGCGAGAGCCCGCTGTGTGATCAAGCCCGAGCTGGAAAGGAGCCAAGTGGTTCTTGCACAAGTTCCCAGGGACTCCTACACGAGTGATATTAAAAGAGGACAGGAGGGAGGAGAAATTCAAGCTGGAGCGTGCTTCTGCTCTCCCCCAAGACAGCCTCCCTCTGTCTCAAGTTTTGCAAAGCCAGCGGGACGAGCTGGTCCCCCTACACATGCCCCCTCACCTCTGCTGGCTTTGCTGACTCCCCACATGTCCCCCTTAATGACAAGTCTGCATCTTCCTGGGACTCGCTCAGCTAGGACCACTGTGTCCCTGATGATGGCCACCTACTCATTATCTATCAGCCCTGCTGGGCTTGCAGCTGGGGACCAGCCTCGGCCATGGTAATTTTTTAGCTCTTGCACGGTGCCAGGCACACATGAAGGACTCAGTCAGAGTACAGGGGATGAAGGCACTGAACGCAACCGCCACACACTGCGCGGGGGGCGGGGGACGGCACTGTGGAGAGGGCTCTTTGGGAATGACAGAGACCTGAGTTGAGAGTGTATTCTGCCACTTGAATCCAAATGACCTTGGGGAAAGGATCTATGTTTTAATCTTCTCACTTGTATAACGAGAATAAAAGCATGCGTCTTCGACTAGGTTGTCACATAGAGGTAGCACTGGTCCAGAGCCTCACACAGAGGCTGCTCCACGGGGGCACTTGGAAACATTTGCTTCTTCCTTCCTGGGTCCTCTCTAGATGGCTGTGGCTTCATGTCCTCCATGATTTTCATGGGGCATAGAGGGACAGGGTTGGGTCATCCTTGTTTGAGGAGAAACCTGAGACCTGGGGCTGAGATGCAGCTACAGTATTTTGATTTCAGGTCCCTCTTGGCACAAGGCCTGTGTGTGGTGCAAACCGAGCCAGGGAGCAGGTGGCCCATGAAGGGCGTGTGCAGTGTGTGTGTGTGTGTGTGTGTGTGAGAGAGAGAGAGAGAGAGAAAGAGAGACAGAGAGAGAGAGATGGATGCTGGGAGGCCCCTTGTCTCTAGCTGTCCCCTGTAGCTGGCGCTCTGCCCAGCTTCAGTGGTGCTTGATCTAAGCACGGCTCCCCCCAGTATGGTGGGAACCTTCTGCACCACACCTTTGAGGCCCCAGCAACCCACCTCAGGGCGGGAATCCAGAGGCAGAGGAAGGAAGGCGCAGAGCGGGGTTGTGCCTATTGTCTGTGCAGGGGACTGTGGAGGCAGGACTCGGCACAGCCTCCTCATCCTCCTTCACACCCTCAAACGTGGAGGCCAGGTAAGAGTTTGCTCAGCTACTGGGAGAGTTGCCTAGGAGATGAGCTGGCAGCCAGGACTCGGGAGGTACTTGGGGACAACAGGTAAGACTCATAAGTGAGGGAGGCTTCCCACAGAGGGGGTAACTGCAAAATAGGCACGCAGCAGATGAGGGCAGACAGGGGCACAGTCCCCTGTGAGCAGGAGGGGCTTCCTGGCCCCTGTAAGATCTGGTTTCTAAACAGATGGCATGAACTTAGCCAGAGGCAGAACCTGTGAGTCAGAGAGGGGAAGGCGAGAAGGAGGAACTAAGAATAAGCTTTTGGGGGCAAATTTCAGAAATAACAGTACGAGTTGCAATTTGTTGAGCACTTGCCCGAGTTTCCAGCTCTGCGCTGTAGACTCTGTCTCCTCACCTCACGCAATGCTCAACACCCTACTAAATGCCCCCACTGTCCAGTGTTTACACGAGGAACTAGTACATCCCAGGAAGCACCCTAAGCACCAGCAATGTTCAACGCAGCCTGTAGGTCACGGGAGGTGACAGGAGGGTAGCTCGGGGACAGATTGCCTGGATTCCTATCCCATCTGGACACCTACCAGCTTGAACCCTTGAGCAAGTTACAACTTTGAGCCACAGTTTTCTCCTCTGAGTCGGGGTAAACATCAGTGTCTGCGTGCTGTGGATTTTCATAAGGATAACATGGAACCTCTCGTATAAAGGTTAAGAGAGTTCCCAGATGCCCAGGCTATCCCTGGTAAAGGCAAGCTGTGATGACGATGATGGCCACCAGGGTGAAGTGGGACATGGGCCCACCAGGAGGCTAGGCACAGACACCTCTGGATGAGCCCAGAGCAAGCCAGGTGCCTACTTAGTGGTGCTGCGCCCTTGAACGTGAGGCCTAGCATGAACATCCTCTTGTGTAAAATGAACCGTGGTAATGTTAAATGATAAAATACACACAAAAGTGCTTATCACAGTGCTTGGCACATAGTAAGTGCTCAATAAACGTTAAATGCCACAGATATAGCAGAATTAAAATAACAAAGTAACCCAAGGAAAGGCCACCTGGTAACGTCTCTTGGAAGGCAGCCAGTAAATCTCACTTGGCGCCACTTCCACCTGGCCTTGTTCACATTTTTGCACTCACTTAAGAATTGACGAAGCAGCCATCGTGTGCCTGGGAAAATGTGAATGGGGGTTGGCCAGATGCCCTCCTGCCTAGCACAGAATAAAACTGACTCGTTGTTCTTACAGAAACACTGTGCAACACCATCCCTGCCAGTGTGGCACGTGTGTCCCCTAAAAAACAGAATCAGCGTGGATAGCAGAGACTCTTGAAGCTTTAAAGCACTGATCAGAGATGAGGATTCTGCAGGTGGAAGAGGCTAGAAATGTGCTCCAGTCCATGGTTGAGGTTACTCTTGGCTGAGATGTCCCATTCCTGATATCCCTGTCATTCTGGAACTTCAACCACACCAGTGGCTTCAGTGACCCTCAAATGTGTCTCATGACATTTGAACCAGTGATCTTCAAGCTCGATCTCAACTAGCAGCTCTTCCTGAGACCTGTCCCACCTGGCTGCATTGGGCCATCTGCTGTTAGACTGGGGTCCTGTATCTTTTATCTCTGCATCTCTAATGGTGATGAGAACAATAGCATTATTGTTGCCCTTCTGTCCACTGTTCTGTCCACTGTTCCATGGCCCAGAACAGTGCGTGGCCATCGCAGGGAGGCAATGGCTGCTCATGGAAAGAAGAATGTTCTGGGCACTGCTAGGTGCTTTCCAAGTCTCTATTAGGGAAGAAACAGTATTATCCCCATCTCACAGAGGGATGTCAAGTGAGGGATGTCAAGTACCATTCCCAAGGCCAAGTCAATGCTGAGTAAGGAGCATTTACGATGGCGTTACGACCTGACAGACCCCAATATGAGTTGAAATGTGGAAAGTGGAAAATACATTCTCTACACCTAGCGTCCTGGATGTCATAGCGTAGCCACACAGCACACTGAGGAGACTGGTGGTTCCCCTTATAACTGGGGGCTGCAGCTCGTGGTCCCCCCAGAATCAGGAGAGAGAAGCAGACTGTGCATCACTCCTCCTGGAAAAGACTGAAATTCAAAACGTGCAGCAAGGTTTCTACTGACTGCATACTGTTTTTGCAACCTTGTAGAGTTAAAAAAAAATGTACACTGAGCTGTCATAGGTCAGGGGCCATTTGTATATAGTTCTCATTCCAGGGAGTGAAAATGTCAAGTGGTTCCATGCAGTTACCTCGGCTGTTTGGAAGGTGGCGGGCAGTTTACAAGGGTAGGTACTGGGGCCTGGAAAAGGAGTCCAATACTAAGTGCTGTGAAGAAGCCGTGTGGCAGAAAACTAGCTGTTGAGCACTGACCCTGCAAGAGGCTATTACCAGCTCCTGGATTAATTGAGAAAGGGCGGGTCAGAAGTGCCCCACATCACATTCTTGGAAAGTATCGAGGATCTGGGTTCAAATGCAGGTCTGTGTGATTTGGCCACACCCGCTGAACTCCAGTGGACATTTCTATAAACAGAAGTGCGAGCCGCACGTCTACAAGCTCATTCGTTAGCAGAAACGGGAGAAGGCGTGGAAGAGAGATTTTAGTGAAAGTCTGCAGCTCTGTCCCTGAATAGAGCTGATTTCATTATTTTCCGATTGAACTGTTTGTTTTTGCTGAAATATTAGCTGGTTGCCAGGCAACCGCTCAGAGAGCTACGATACTGAACTTTTTTTGGAAACCAGGGAGGACCTCAAGAAGGGTGACATGAGCAAGTGTCTGGGGGTGCAGCCAGAGGGCTGCTGGTTAGCCTGCTCTGTATTGTGGGGTTTGAGAGTGATCTGGCTCCTTCTGCACAGGCTGGGTAGACAGAAGTCCACAGTTTCCTCTCACAATAAGACTAAGCTTTCTGGGGCCTTGGTTTGGTGACCACTGCATAGAGAAGTATCAGAGTACAGGCGATGGAAACCAAGCTTCCGGCACTTGGTCAAAGCTCAATTCATTGTAACCATCATTTTTGTTAGTCATATCTTCACAAAATCTGGGTCTAGCGTTTTGTCAGATATCAGTGCTGAAGAAGTCAGTCAATTAGGGGATCTGCTGGCCCCCCTGAGCACCATAGCTAACAGCATCCCTAACCTCATCCCCAACCAGTGATATAATTCTGCTGTTGTCGGGATATATCTACTGATAATATATGGATCAGAAATAAATCCTTCCCAAATACTAGAAAAAATTCTTCCCAAGCCAATTACCAGTCAATATAGTGGCCTTCAAAGGAAATGGACAGTAGATGCTTATTTAGGGCTTCTGATAGAATCATGTCCCTTACTGTTTCCTTAAATTCAGTGCCTAGGGAATGTCCAGGTCAGAGGTCACAGACTGGTGGCCTGGAGGAGCGGGGGGGGGGGGGGGGGGCAGGTTCACTTCAGCCTGGGGACATGTATGGTCTGGCTTAGCAGCATTAAAAACTTATTTTTAGTAAGTTGCTGATATTAAAAGTCTTATGTGGAAATGCAGATTCCCAGGTCCTCTGCAGGACTGCCTAACTTCAGTCCTGGTCCCCTGGAGCAGGAATTCCATATGGCAGTGGAGAGTCTATGGTCTCCCTACTAGGTTGTGCTCAGTATTCTTGGGAGGTCTGCTTAGACAATAATTGAATCTAGGAGCAATTTGCAGTATTTCAAACCCCCTGAGGGGAACCACAGGCACCTGGGATAAGGTGGCCGAACTGCAACCTCCAGCGATTCTGCATTAAGCAAAAATGTTAATTAAAAGGCAATATTAATTACCTCAAATTGAATAAGATGTTGATCATCAGTTAGGGTCTCGGATCAGTAAAGCCCAAGGGGCAAACATACATGTCTGCTCTTGTATACTTGTTTTTAAACATGATGCCCATGAGGCAAAGTCATAAAACAGCCCTTGGAGAGTCAAGACCACAGTGTTGATGGAATGGGGCCTGTTCCCTTTCAACTCATCCGAGTGAAGGCTTCCAGGTGCTTCTTAAGAAGAGCCTAGAAAGTGGTGATGGGCAGGGTCCAGTCCTAAAAGCCTCTCTTTGATAGGTCCAGGTCAGGGGTGGGGGGTGTTGGTGGTATTGGGCCACACTCTTCTCCCACGTATCTGTTCCTTCCATCTCTGGAATCTGGAGGTTTCAGAAGCTGCAGCAACAGAGGTGACCACATGGGGGCACCCTCAACCCACACACTGGGATTCAGAGCCCCAGCAGGAGCCTGAGCTGGGGAAAAACTCCATTTCTTAAGAGCCTGGTACAGTCAGGGGTCCTGGTTCACAGAGCTCTGTGCTCCACCTGCCTGCCTCCAAGATGTCCCGGTGCTGCCCACTCTGCTATTATCAAAGAGCCCGAGAGGGGCTCCTCCCTGCTCACAAGAGGGGCTGATGCTATGAAACCCCAACATGACCCTGGAAATAAACCCAGTCCAGTGGCTGGACACAGGCTGCCTTCCTTGCTCTGGAGACAGCAGGGCAGGGAGGCTGCTGATGTGAAACCCGTGCTTCGGCTGAAGCACAAAAGGTTTAAAGAATGTTGGAGATCTTTTAAGAGAGAGGCACAGAGACAGGAAGGGGTTGGGAGGGACAGGGAAAGAGAGACAGAGATGGATGGAAGGAGGGCAGGCCAGAGAAAAAGAGAGAAAGAAATCACATCCTGCCAAATCACATTGTTTTGGACAGTCAGAAACCCCAGAGCAGCAACACGGCCTTCAAACCTGGAATCCGTCAGACCCTGGTTCAAATCCTGACACAACCCTTGGACTTGAGCAGGGGATTTGGCCTCTCTGAGCCTCACTGCTACCCCTAGAAAATGGGGGAGGTATGCATGCTTTTGGATCCAACAGGATAAGAGATGCAAACCACCTCATGGTACCTAGGAGCCAGGCAAGCACGGCCCTGGTAGTGGAGGTAACTTACGCACACTGAAGAATGACAGTAGGGAGAGGCGGATTCTTTAAAACTGTGGTTGGTGCATCTGTACCTAGAGAATGGAACCTTGGGCTATATGAATTGTAGTGTCTTTCAGTTCATGCTGTTTGTTATTATGTAATAAATGCCACTTGTCACCACAGCCAAGCAGCTCTCCGTCACGGCTTTCTCCAGTGGCTGGACGTTTGTCCTTCTAGGTGGGGACAGTTAGAAAAGGACATTGGAGATCCAGAGACGGCCTCGAGATGATTAGGCACATGGGTCCAGTCAGGGTCTAGGTTCTGAGCCCAGCTGCCCCTTCGCTCCTGTGTCACCTTGGGCCAGTGGCTTAGTCTTGTTCTACCTGAGGCAGGGTTTGAGGCAGGGTGGGGGGTGGGGGGTGAGATCCGACTTGTCAGGCACTCAGAACAGCTTCTGGCACCCGGCAAGCACTTCAATTGATGTTAGGCATCATTATCACTTAGATTTGTTTTAAAGAATAGGCAGTGATCTTTTTAGAACGGTTACGTGAAGGCTGTCTGATCCAAAATTGGAAGAGGGACAGTGTGTTTTTCAGAGATGCTATAGAAAGAGCATTAGATGGGAGACAGGATGCTTCCTAGACCCAACTGACACTTCATCATGCAAACTCGGGCTCCAGGCTGTTCCCTGGGACAACCGCCTCCTGGATCTCCCACACCTGGCAGGCAGGAGTTCTACCTCTGGGTGACCAGGCAGGCCGTACCCCGTTCTTGACCTCAGCTGCCCCATCTGTGAAAGCACTTGACTAGAGCAGGATCCTAAGGGGCTTCTGTTCCGGCCCCGCACGACCCTACAAGCCTTCCAGCTCCAGGAGCAGAGTGGGCAGTGCCGGCCCAGCAGGTCCTTACCTGAGGTACTCATAGAGCCCGTACATGGGCAGGAAGTCGATGTCCGACAGGAACGTGTAGGGGGTGCTGATGTGCTTCATGGCCACGTTGCGCAGGAGGTTCACAGGGTAGAACTGGCCCTCCTTGTACACAATGTGGTAGCCCACGTTGTGGCGGCTCATGAGCACCTCGGAGCCCTGGGCGTAGCGGAGGAACTGCTGGGCCTCAGCATCCGACAGGTAGAGGGCCAGACTGATGGGTCCCTCCCAGTGCTTGCAGATGGCCTCCAGCATCTGGAGCCTGGAAGAGAAAGGGAGGCGGGTGTGAGGACCTGGCCCATCCCTGAATCATCTGCAGGCCTCCTGTGGGCCTCCACCTCCATCCACCCACAGGCGGACCATCAGCTGCAAATCTGAACTGGTCTCGGAATATTACCCACTCAGTTCTCTTACCCATAAATAGACATAAAACATCTGCCACGCTGGTTCTCGTCTTCTGCCTCCCGCTGAACACAGGATAGCAAAAGTCACCTTGCACACAAGCCCCAGGCTCCTCTTTTCAATGGTGCCATGGTTTTGGAAGTGCTTGCCCCCAAACCTTCATGCCCTGGAAGCTGGGTTTCCAATGTGGTAGTGTTCAGGTGTGGAATCTTCCAGAGGCGGGGGCCTAGTGGGAGGTGGCTAGGTCATGGGGGTGGGCCCTGGGAATGAATTAATGTACTTTTCATGGCTCCTTGGCAAGTTCCCATGAAAGTGTTTTAGAAGAACAGTTATCCTGAGCCCTGGATCCTCTGTCTTTAGTCTCACCATGGGAATGCTCACTCTTCTGCACAGAGCCATTTCCTTCCTGCTTCTTGGCCATCTTGTGATATTGTCAAAGGAACTGTCACCAGAGGCTGACAAGATGAGGCCTCCTCATCTTGGATTTGACATGTAGCCTCTAAAACTCTGAGTTAAGTAATCCTCTTCTTTAGAACTACCCAGCCTCAGCTATTTTATTATAGCAACAGAAAACAGACTAATGCCAAGGGGTGGGCTGTGACTATAGTAAACTATCCAAAGATCCTCATCCAGCCCAAACTCTCATACCTCTCCTCTCTCAGTCAAGATGGAAAACGGCTCCACTGATCTAAAGCAGTGAACGGCCACAGAAGATTTAGACTAACGGAGGGCACGGCCTGACAAGGAGCACCAAGACCAACATGAGAGGGAGAACATGAGAAACAGCTAGAGTTATGGATGCGTCCCTACACGCCAGGCGCCTTCCAGAATTCTCCCAGCACAGCTCTTCTCCCCAGTTTCCTAATAATGGACCTAAGGCTCCAGCTCAGATTCCTGGACCTATCCACCAGAGATGTGTAGACAGGGACCTTGATGGGGCTTGAAGTGACTGAGAAGTAATAACCCTGGGTGTTTGGCAAAGGGAACAGAAGGACGTGTGAATGTTGGGAACCCAAGGGCACCTGGGGTAATGTCTTCACTGTTCAGGGTGCTTACTGCCTGGAGGCCAAGTTCACAAGGTTACCAGAAGGCTCTGGGCCAAGGGAAGTGGGGAGAACAGAGGCCAGAGGAAGAAACAAAAGGAGCTTCTCACAGGAGTGTTCTGGGGACAGGTTTGAAAAGAAACCTATGAGGATTTTTCTTCTGCTTTCTTTTTCTTTTTTCTTTATCCCCTCAAAGGCATCAGAAATGCCTGGTACACAGAATCTATGGTTTAAAGAGACAGCAAAGGCCTATTTTAATTTTTCCCTCTTTCCAGAAAGAGGTTACAAGACCAGAAGTCTTCTGGTCGGATGTCTGTCCACTTTATTCAGACGATTACCAAGAAAGAGATTCCATGCATTTCCACGCTTCCAAACCACAGAAAATGGGCACACCTATCTCCTGTCGATGGCTTTCTCTCTGGACTTCCAGAGTTTTCTCTCAGTAACTCTGGTATCGCCTAGATTTGCCCCCTTTTCCAGTACGGAAGACTGAGACACTCACCAGAGTAAAATGCCCTCCATTTCTCACCCTTGATCACGTCCACTAACCAAACCAACCGAGTCACCTTGTGAAGGTAGCATTCTGCAGGATGCCTCAGCTCGCTGACCCTGGCCTTGAGCCTCCACTGTCGGGCCCTGTTCTCTCCTGGGCTTGAGGGTCTGGGATTTTGAATGATCCCCCCGTGCCTCAGCTTCATCTGTGTACAATGGTGGACTCCGTACTTCCAGGGAGATCTATTTGCACAAATCTTTTGTGAGCAGGAGAGTAAAAGGGCAAGAACCGTTTCTCGCATGCAGACTGTTGGTGTGTGTCAGGGGAAGGAGGTCACTGGACTGAGCAGGGGAGAGGGCGGCTTTGCTGTGGATTCTTCTACTCACTGGGGTTTTGACTCTGTTTTCTAAGCAGGCAGCAAGCCTACCCGGCACAGCCCATCTGCCAAGCTCTGCTGAGAGCACAGGAGAATGCAGGAAGCTACTGAAGGTTCTCAGGAGAACGGTGCCATTCATGAAAGATTAAGTTGAGCTTTATGGGAAATGGTGTCAGGTGCGTCCCGTGGAACCTCAGCCAGGAGTGTGTGTGCACATGACACAACCCACATGTCTTCCAAGCCGCCAGCCCTCTCCAACATTTTCTAAGAATCAAACTTGCCAGGATGGGGACAACAGAGACAACCTCAGGTTCCCAACAAGGACAACATGGAAACTGTGACAACCACAGATCAATCCGTCCCCCTTACTTCCTACTTGCCAGGTGCCACCCACATTGTGGCTCTTATCATATCTGATGGCCATAGGAACTCTACAGAATTGAGACTCTGATCCCTGTTTTGCAGGCGAGGAAGTAAATCAATTCTTTCAAGTCATGCAGCTGTCAGGTGCAGGAGATGGGTGGAGGTCTTCCTGACCTCAAAGCCCAGGTCATCAGCTGGTAAGAATGGGTGTTAGGTTAAGGACAATGCCCCCCAAATCTCTTCCCTTCATTGCCTGTTTCCCCTCAGAAGAGGGCCCTCCTCCCTTGATGTCAACTTCTATCCATTCCTTCCTCCTCCCCAGTCCCTCTTGGGGGCGGCCTCCAAGACCCACCACTGGCTGCTCCTCGTGGGCTGTTTCTCTCCACATCTGTTCTGGGAGGGGCACCCCTGCAGCTCTTGCTGTGTGGAGCTCGGTGCCCATCTTTCTCCGGTCCCCTCGACAGGAAGACAGAGTGCTCGGCACAGCGAGGGCTGAGCCAGTGCAGATTTCAGGAGACAGAGATCAATTCTAAAACCACAGAACTGTCCATTTGGAAAGGAGCTTTGAGATTTTTTTCTTTTTTTTGCCTGGGCCATTTTCATGATGAAAGAGGAAAGAGGTAAGTTTCACAGAGGGGGTGTGACTTGCTCAAGAGAACAGGAGGAGCCGATGGATTAGCCAAGTCTAGAATCCAGAGGGGCGGACTCACCCAGCTCCTTTCCACTTCCCACAGAGCCTGCCGCTGCTTCCTGCTGGGGAGGAGAAGGCAAAGTCTCCGGTGTCTGGTGGGTCTACTCTGGGGAGCCCCACTAAGATGGAAAGCTGAACATACACAGTCTTTAGCTTACTAAGGAGCAGGCAGGGAGAAACCTAATGGCCAGGGTTGGCTGGGACTCCAGAGCATCTGTGGGCCTCCCTGGCTTCTGTTGCAATGGGACACGCTCACCCTACCAGCTGGCCCACGCCCCTCAGGTACACTGCAGCAAGAGATGCTGCCTGGGACACGATCATAGCTTGCAACTCTGGGTTCTGGGGTCAGACAGTCCTGGATTTGACCCCTGTGCTGGGTCAGTACACATGGGCAAGAGCTCTGAGCTTGGAGCTTCAGTTTCTACCAATGTTCATGGGACAGACTAGCTTACAAAATAGCTATAAATCATTCTTCTCTATTCACATCCTTTGGGAAGACTCTCCCACACTGACCCTGGCCTGGCCCCACCTCGCTTGCTTCAGTCTGAGGGACATTAGCAAACATTACATTAACAGAGGTTTTAAATGTGCGGGTACAGCAGGGCTTGGTCCTTTGGAAACCTTGTGACTACCACTATGCGAACAAGCCCCCATCACCTTGCTAGATGACATCCAGGTATCCTCAGGGACCTGGCTAATAGCCAGACAACCTGCAGAAGAGTTACCCAGGTTGACAGCAGATGCCTGGATGGGTCCAGCTAAGCACGGGCCAAGCTGCCCAGCCACGGAATCCTGAGTTCACTAGGGTGGTCATCTTAAGCTCCTAGGGCAGGATAGCTTGTTAAGCAGCAATGGGTAACTGATACCATATCTAAGTGGAGTTGACCCCTAAATGAGATGCAGCTAGACATATAGCAGGTGCTCAGCATAAGACAGCCATAATTTCCCTTGGGGTTCCATCTTTGCCTTTCAAACAGGCATTCACCCGACAAATATTTATCATCTCCAATGTGTCTGGATGCTAGACAGACAAGGTTCCTGGACGTCTGGGTCTTGTGTTCCAGGGAGGAGACAATAAGCAAACCAAACTCAGTTCAATCCAGATGGAACTGAGAGAGTAGAGAGACAACAGGACAGACAGTGGCTGTGTGGGCTGGCCTAGGAAGGCCCTCTCCAGGTGACATTTGAGATCTAGAGCTCTGTGTGTCTACTGGTGTCTAACTCAAACTTCTACTAGGTAGGAATCCTAACCCCACGGTGATGGCATTAGGAGGTGGGACCTTTGGGAAGGCTAGGTTCCTAATGCCCTCATACAGAGGCCCCACAGGGCACCCTTCCCCTTACACCACTTGAGAATAGAGTTGGAGACTCAGCCATCCATCAGCCAGAACATGGGCTCTCCCCAGACTCTGGGTCTGCCAGCACCTTGTCCTTGGACTTGCCAGCCTCCAGAGCTGTGAGAAATGTGCTTCTGGAATTTTTTTTTTTTTTTTTTTTTTTTTTATAGTAGGCAGGATGGCCCAAGACACCTACATAAAGAGCAGGAGCCAGATTGTGAATGTCCGGGGTGAGCTGCCCAGAACAACTTGCAGCAAAAGTGAGTCCAGCTCAGTCAAGCAAGAAGCTGGGCCAGTGGGACGGACTGTGTGTGGGAGAGGAGCAGGTGTCTGGCTGGGCCTTGAAGGCCACGTGGGCAGTGGGCTCCCTGTTCTAAATGCAGTGGGGATCACCGGGGACTTCAGGGCTGGGACCAGATTTAAATGCTTCAAAGAGCACGCTGACCATCACAGGGAGAAGTACTTTTCACTCTCAGAAAAGGGCTGGGGCTTCCCAACACTGGTCTGATTAGTGGTTCATTTAAAAAGACCTCCCCCCACACACTGGAGGTTCTGGTTCAGGAGGTCTGGGCCGAACCCAAGAACTTGTATTTCTGGTCTCTCTTTTTTGCAAAAAGCAGAGAGGACATCCATCAGTCAGACGATACCTTCAATGGTGGTTAGTTCTTCAAGAACTTTGACAACGGGACACCAGAGAACGAGTGTCTCCCCCTGGCCAGGTGTCAGAGGACAGAAGCCCTCCCCACGGAGTGACTGACAGAGATGCCGGCACCATGGCGTGGCCAGTGACACTCATTCTCTCTGAGTGGAAATCTGCAGGGAGACGGCATGGGGGCGGCCTGTTGACTCCCCTAATTTATTGTGGCATTCACGTAGGGCTACTTCTGACTCAAAGGTTTACAAACACACCCGAAGTGTTTCCCAAATTAAAAATCAATCCAACAGGCACCAGTCAGCATGCTGTATCATAATTGGATGTGCAGCACAGAAGGCTGGGGAATTTCTCCCACTGCACCGCCGTGTGCTCTTAGAATTTCTGAGCATGTCCTGCTCAGTGTCTGTCAGAGGGACCTACAATTCCTTGGGTTCTCTGAGGTATTGCCTGGATGGCAGTACTTGTTACCGTGCATTGGGGGTAGCAGGCATCTGCTATGCTTGGCATGTGTGTGCTTTGGGAAGGGAAGCCCTGTGACCAGCGCTTGCTGCAGACAGACAGGGGACCAGGGATTTCTTTGAATGAATGCAAGAAAGGTCCTGCCAGGATCACCACTGGCCCAGGCTGGGGTGGGGGGTGCTTCCCTTTGCACTGGGAGGAGAGGCTTGGTTTCCTGATATTCATCTACTGATAGTAAGTGTGTAAAAAGAATGAGTCTGGGTTGTTAACTGAACACATTTTCCTTCTGCTGATGTGTGAATCCCAAACAGCAAAGTGTATAGCCAACAATGAGGTAAAGACACAGGATGAAATGTCAACTACTTACTGGACATTTTACATCCTCTTATTTTAGAGCATCTAGATAACATTCCCTGAGCTCGACAGTATCACCATCACTTTGCAGATAAAGTGAGATTCAAAAAGGCAAGTACCTGGCGCAAGCACACACAATTAGGAAGGGGCACAGCTGGACTCTAAGTCCAGGTCTTTTTTGTTTACTTTCCCTCCCTCTCCTACCTGCTTCCACAGGAGGCTCACGTGCATGCCATCTCTACCTGATGCTAAATACGCACCAAGGGCTGTCAGACTCTCTCATTTAATCCTAACCAGGACACCGGGGGTGAGTATTTTCAACCCTGTCTTATAGGAGAAGACAGAGACCCAAAGATACTAAGTCAGGATCGTCAGCTGAGGACAGAAGGAGCAGGTGGAGTGTGAACCAGAGCTCCTCGTCCCAAGGTCTAGTGCCTTTCTACCCAGCACTGAGTTTGGTCACAAGTTCTGTTGTCACTGCGGAATGTACGCTGGGGCTAAGTGCTGGGTTTGCGTTCTCATTTGATCTTCACAAGGACCTTAGAGATGATGACAATGAAGATATTATTACCATTCCCAGATTACCGAGGAGGAAACTGAGGCTTAGATGAAGTGACTGTCCAAAGGTCAAACTCAAAAGGTGGCAGAGGCGTGAAAGAACCCTCAGTGTCTGATGCTAAGGGATCACATGATTGATTGCATGAATTTCTTCATGGCAATGCCACTGTTTACTCAGATTAGAAAGCATGTCCAATTTCTTTGGTGGCCACAGGCCATTAATCTTGACTTCGAATGTTTTGCTCTTAATCCAAATGCATTATGGGGAGGTGCGGGTGGGGCAGGGGAGAACCCCCAGTGCTGGGAGAGATGGGAACCTGGGCTTAGGCAGGGATCACTGGATTGTGCAGGCTGAGGTATCTGAGCCTCAGGTACTGGGGACCTGGAGGCTATCGACCGTCACTGGACACTCACATGAGGAGGTCAAATCTTACACTCATTGTGAGAGACATGGAGGAGGGGGAGGAGGCACATGGGGGAAGACAGGGCTGGTGTGGCCAGGTGACTTACTGAGGGGCGGAGGGTGGGGGAGCTTAGACAGCCGCACTGAAAGGTGGGTAGAAGGCAAAGGGACACGGGAAGTCGGGGTGTGACTCCAGGACACTGGTCTAAGTCAGGTGCCTGTGGGGCATCGCGGGTGCCTGACAGACTTGAGCCACGAGGCCTGGCTACCTGCTCTGGTTTCCCCACTGCCCACCTGGCTGAGCTCCTCCCCCTTCCTCCCTCCTCTTCCCTGAGCCCCAACCACACAGTGCTGCGTGTGCCTCCTTGGAGAACCTTCCTTCCTTCCTTCCTTTCATGTGCCCTACCCCAGCCCTACTTCCTTTCAGTCCACCCACCCCAGCTCGGCTCAGGTGACACCTTCCCTCTGACACACGCCCGGGGTCTTCCTTTCTCCATCCCTGGGGGGCGGGGATCCTCCTGTAGGTTTCATGGCACTTGCCAGTGCCTCCCCTGCCTCCTGCCGGGCACTCAGAACTCAGGGAGCTCTGTCACAGGACCTATTTATCTGCCACAGCCACAGCCGGCAGGACTCTAAGAGGGCCTCTGAGATTTCCACCTCCTGGTGTACACACCCTGTTGAATCCCTTCCCCTTGGGTGTGGGCAGGACCTGGGAATATGAGGGACAGATTCTCAGCTGTGAGAGGGCCACGTGGCTAGGACCTGACAGAAGCTTCCAGATCTAAGAAGGACCTCAGTCAATAGCCAGCAAGGAAACAGGAACCTCAGTCCTAGAACCGGACTCTAACAAAGTGTGAAGGAGCTTCCAACTGGCTGACTCCTCCCAGATGACCTCACAGCCCCAGCCAACATCTTGACTTCAAGACCCTGAGCAGAGGACCCTGCGGAAGTGCCTCCAGGCTCCTGACCCACAGAAACTGTACGGTAATAAACGTGTGTTTTCTTGAGTTTCTACGTGGGTGGTAATTTCTTACATGACAATAAGAAACAAATACCCTGCCTGAGTCCTAAGTGGCAGGGACGGGGTCTTCATACAGATATTCCCAGCCCCAGAGCCCTGGCACATGAGTATGAAGACACTTATATGGGCTGTGTGATCACATGGACTTGGAGATGAGAACATTGAGGACGGGGGAAGCACTGGCCCTGCTTAGAGCTGTGTGGGGCTGAATGACCGACCGTGACGCTTCACGTCCACCCACCTCCTGGCATCCAAAGAGATGGCTTAAAAAATATGAATTAGATCACATGACTGATTGCATGAATTTCTTCAATAACTTCTTACTGTACTTTGAATAAAATCCAAATATTTTACGAACACCCAGTGTTCCATATCTTATCCCATGACACCTTCCTCCCAATCTCCTGAAACTTCCCTTGATCTCTGCCAGGTTTTTGAATATGCAGAATCCCTTCCTTCCACGGGGGCTTTGCACTTGTTTGGTTGTCTGCCTGGAAGGCTCTTCTCTCAGCAATGCATGTGCTGAGTCTCTCCAGGTCTCTATAGCAATGTCCTCTCCTCAGAGATGATGCCCCCTAACCATATTGCCTAAAGAAGGTCCCCCAACATGCCATTGGTGTTATCTGTCCTGTTCCTGCAAAGCACTTATTAAAATTATAATTTTATTTAATTGTTATTGCTACTTATGCCTCTTGCCTTGGCTGTAATCCACAAGATTAAAGCAAACAACGCCAAGGACTCCACCTCCACAAAGATTCTTAAGTAATGGGTCTGCCATGGCCCCTGGATGTGAATTTGCTATAAAAGCTCCCACGTGGTTCAGTTTGTCCAAGGCCAAGATTGAGAAATGTCGCATCAGACTGCACATTATATAAGGGCCAGGCTCAGTACTGTTGGCAACGCTGGACGAAGGTTTGTTGCATCCATTCACATACATGGAAAAGGAATAGCAAATACCTCCCTGGGGCTCCAGTCTGCACATCCCCTCCCCAACTTTTTCCATTTTTTAAAATTTTAATTTGTTATATATGACAGCAGAATGCATTTCAATTCATAGTACACATATAGAACACAATTTTTACGTCTCTGGTTGTATACAAAGTAGAGTCACACCATTCCTGTCTTCATGCATGTACTTAGGGTAATGATGTCCATCTCATTCCACTGTCTTTCCAACCCCATGCCCCTCCCCTCCCCCCTTCCCTCTTTCCCTCTGCCCTATCTAGAGTTTATCTAATCCTCCCATGCCCACCCCTCCCCCCATTATGAATCAGCAGCCTTAAATCAGAGTAAACATTTGGCATTTGGTTTTTTGGGATTGGCAAACTTCACTCAGCATTATCTTCTCCAACTCCATCCATTTACCTGCAAATGCCATGATTTAATTCTCTTTTAATGCTGAATAATATTCCATTGTGTATACACCACATTTTTTTTATCCATTCATCTACTGAAAGGCATCTAGGTTGGTTCCACAGTTTAGCTATTGTGAATTGTGCTGCTATAAACATTGATGTGACTGTGTCCCTGAGGTATGCTGATTTTAAGTCCTTTGGGTATAGACCAAGGAGTGGGATAGCTGGGTCAAATGGTGGTTCCATTCCCAGCTTTCCAAGGGTTCTCCATACTGCTTCCCATATTGGCTACACCAATTTGCAGTCCCACCAGCAATGAATTTGAGTAGGGCTTTACTTAGAAAGAATCAGCCCTCCCTATGATGCACAGCCAACAGCAGCAGTGGGGGAGGGGCTGAGATACCAGCCTGGCCCTATCTTATCCTAAGCTTGTGAGGCCATCTCCGGCTTGGCCATACCTGTCCATGGAGAGCTGGGCAACCAGGGTGACGTCGGTGCCGTCTGCAGCTGGCTCATACTCGTAGTGCAGGAAGTACAGGTGGGTGCGGTGCACGGTGAAGCGCTCTCGCCGGAACTCATAGCACAGGTCGTCCTCATCGAGCTCCGACAGCTGCTTCTGGAGCTGCAAGGCAGGAGGGCACAGGGCTTGGGGACGAGAATAAATGCTCCAAGGGGCCCGCGTGCTGCCAGCACGCTCTGCCCTCTCAGAGTTTATCACACATTGGGGCCTTGTTGGTGGTTTGGCAGATGCAGGAAGAATCTCCATCTTCTTTTCCCCAGAGATTGAATCTAATTTCAAAAAGGTGATCACGAGGACAAAAGCCTCACCATCTGAGGGCTGAGCCCCACTTAGCTAGGAGCAATGGTCATGCTCACTGACAAAGGTATAACCTGCCACTATTCCCTGTAAACTAGGTGACCCAGAAGAACAACCAAAAACGATAACAGGGAGAAAGTTCAAAGAGGAGAAAAACCCACACAGGAGGGACCTCCATGTGACCTGATGCTTTTCTTCCCCTAGGGCTACAGATTTCAATCTTTGGACCAAATATTGTAAAACAAACCAAACAAATATATAAACAAAACTCTTATTTTTGTTTAATTTTACCTATGTTTAATCAACATCAAAACAACCACTTTTTTTTTCTCTTCTCTCTTTTTTCCCTAACTCTAAGAAATTCTCACTTCATTAATCTGTTTGCAGAAGTCTTCAGCTCTACTTCCTCCTACCTGGACTGGTGGAGACAGCAGGCTGGCCCCGCTACCCAGGAGCCTGGATGCTCATGAGATATGCAAACACTGATATGCAGATGCGGCTGCCCAGGCCATACCCTCTCACTACACCCCACAGCAACCAATAACCACAGGATGAGGGCACCTGGGTTACAGATGAACAACTGGAATTAAAAACAAAAACAAAAACAAAAACACAACAAAACTGGGTTCAAAGCTCATCCTCAATGATAGAAACGGGATCTGCAGATGTGGAGTGTGGAGAGAAGGCCTGGGAAGAGCAAGGGAGCTTTAAGGCTGATGGAAATGACCCACATCCCAACTGGCATGATGGTAACCTGGTTGCACACATTTGGGGATGCTTGCCTAGTGGCAGACTAAGAACAGTGGGGCCTGTTGCATGCAGTTTGTATTTCAGTATAGTTGACTTCTATAAAACAATAATTTGCCAACGTTCACACAATTGGTTCCTATGTTTCTTCTATTACATCCGCCTTCTCCATCACTTGATACATACAGTTGAATATAGACTAAAGTTTATATGTCTAGAGTTACCAATCTGGCTGAAAGGAGTAGAAGGAATAATGTTTTTCCAAGGAGATGCTTTTATTTTTTTAAATTTCAAACCCACCATACATTAACTTGCTTCTGTATGGCTTTCTATCAGTTAAGGCCACAGCCTTGTTAAATCATGCTATGACGTCATTTCTTAAGAGTCGTGCTGGGGTGGATGATTCTATTAATTGCTCTAATTCTTCATTCCTTTCCCCACAGTATCCTACCCTTTGCAGTGGGGCTTATGACAGAGACTGGGTCTATCTCCCCATCCATTGAATGTGAACTGGACCTGTGATGGGCTTTTGCTAAAAGAATGCAAGGGATCAATGTCATTCCCATTCTGAGGTGAGCCTTCAAGAGAAAATGCATGCAATTCTTGCACTTCTACCACAGTCAAGAGAAAAGGTCTAGACTAGCCTGCCCCAAGAGGACCGACAGCTGGGGCAGGGTACATTCTCCTCAATTGCCCCAGTCATGTGATGGGTCCTGTCAAGATCAACAATTCTGCTCCAACAAACATGTCTTGGGTCATTGAGGTTTTATGGGGTTTGAGGAACAGAAACCTAATAATGTAAATTAGCATTGTGTGGGGGGCCCTTTTACATTGCAGGGTCTGCACCACCTATCTAAGGATAGTTGCTCTCCTGAGTCTTTCAAGGGTAAATGCTCATAGCCTCTACAGATGGCTCTGTAAACCCAAATGTAGTCCCATATTTCCAGATGCTCCTTGGGGAATCTGTTGAGATCTAGTGTCTATGGGATGTTATAGGCTACCTTTAAAATTTTTACCAATGAAAAGACTGCAATCAGGGATATCATCCAACTTTTCAAGTCAACTTGATGGCCTTGCCATTTGAAGATTCCCCTATGCCAACTTTTTTTTTTTTTCTTTTTTGGTTCGAGGGATTGAACCCAGGGGCACTGAACAACTGAGCCCTTTTAAAACTACTTTATTTAGAGACAGGGTCTCACTGAGTGGATGGGGACCTCACTAAGTTGCTGGGACTGGCTTTCCTAATCTTCCTGTCTCAGCCTCCTGAGCCACTGGGATTACAGGCGTGTGACACCATGCCCAGCTATAAGACCAGGAGCTGGAAGTCTCAGTGCAGCTAAGATCCTATGAGCCAGCTGACCCCTTATCAAAGTCCTACATATTAATGTAGGACTAAATCCCGATTTCCTTGGGGACACTCACACACAGCTTTCTCTGCCTGTCACCCCCACATATTCAGTACTCCCATCAAGGATCTTCCCTGTGATTCCAAACCTGTTTCCCTCCACATCTCTGACTTTCTTCCATGTCATGTTCTTTCCCCGCTGCTGGCCCTCCTTCACCCCACCCTACTCTTCTACACCTAGGGACCTTCTATTTACCTTTCAAAATTCAGCACAGACAATGTAATATACCGTCTCTCTGAGACCTTTGCTGGCTGTGCCCGGTTCCATGATCCTTCTTTTCTGTGCTCCAAGAACAACTGCACCATGGCTCCATGAAAGCATTTGTCAACTTGAACTGCAATTATTTGAGGGCAACTACCTTGGTGACACAGTGACACTTCACTCTTGGAAGTGCTCCATACCCATGTGTTGCATGCATGAAAAGTATCTGCAGACAAGAAGACTGGGATCATGGGGAAGACCCATCCCTCCAGTTTCCTCCCATGTCCTCTAATTATGTGCACAGAAGGTGACAAATAAGTCCGTTCCTAAATCCACTCTTTGCCTGCTATTTGCAGTTCAAGGGTCTGTGATGGCTGAAAAGATTTTGGAGAGCAGACAAACAGGCACCAAGCTCTGCTAGGGGAATCTGAGAGTGTGTACCTACTCATTCCCTTTGGTGCCCACCAGTGACACACCAAAGATGCCTTGATGGTGGGGAAGGCCGTTTCAGATTCCCAAGGTCACTCGGGGAGGTCAAAGCTGGTCTTCGCCCCTCCACCACCTGGCTCCTTTCCAGGAAAGATGCTCCCCAGGCCTCGGATGGAGATGCCTCTCCTGCCTGACCACTGCAGGCAGGTGGGTGGGTTATTAACCTTACCCAGCTTTGATTTCCTTAACTGTAAAAGGGGGATGGCGATGGTACCACGGGATGCTGAGAGATGCTGTGTGCAAAAAGCCCAGTGTTTGGGTAAAAGGAGTGACTCATCAGACATCACCTGCTATCACAGTTATTAGGACACTAGTAGGAGGGGAGACACCTGGGCCTGAGGACACCTGAAGTAGACTGTATGTCAAGGGCCTGGGGGATGCAGGGCTGGCTGAGTCGGTGACACTCTGATTCATGAAGAGCAGGCAGTGTAGCCAAGCCTGTCTCCTTGAGGAACTCAACTGTGACTAGAAACCATTATGTCACCTCCCAGGAGGAAACTTAACCCACTGATGTCCTCTCCCTCACCCAAGCTGCAAAAGAGAAAAGACCACCATTCCCATTCAGAAAACAGACATCTGCGAAACTCTTTTTGCAAGAGAGGGGCTCATTGTCTTCTTCCCTTGGTTTTGTTTTGTATTTTGAATGTGTTCACAAAGGTATACACATGGCTTCCAGATCTATGAACAGAAGAGAGGGAAAGTGTGGGGCCATGTGCCTGGAAGGGCAGGCAGGCAGGTGTCTGTGGAAAGAGGGGCTCTCCCTGACCTGGGGATTATCCTGTGAGGGAAAGAACACTAATGACCAGGGGATGAAAAATGCATGTGTCTACGGGGCTTTACACACACACACACACACACACGCGCGCGCACACACACACATGTGCACACATTCCTTCCATCAGGGGAAAAGACACCCCAAGGTCAGTGGGTTGCAGAGCCATTTTCTAGAGAGCAGTTGTGCAGTGGTGGGCTCAGGTAAGGGCTGAACCTGACTCATCTCTGAATCCCCTGAGCCTGGAACCTCTGGAGCACCAGGTGAGGTCAGCAAGCCTCTGTGGGTGTGCTCAGCCCCTCCCTGCATGGTAAGACAGGGAGCAGTGGTCAAGGAAAGAACTTCCAGAACTACCACAGCCAGCTTGCCATGGCAGGAAGTGTCACCAGCGTCCTGCGGGATAAGTGGCCTCTGTCTGTGAACTCTGCAGCACCACTAATGTGATTCACTAGAATCTACCTCCCAAGCTCACCTGGTGCTTAACAGGTGGGGTCTAGGAACCACGCCAGGTACTGTGAGAAGCTGCCAGACACACCTGTCTGCAAGACTGTAGGTCCAGCAGATGTCATCCTGGGCTTTGGTATATTATTTATCACTACTGTGACTGTCACCTATATTCAGCTGTTATGGACAGAACACCTACTATGTGCTAGGTACAGTGCCAAAATCCTCTGCTGCATTGCTTCATTAGTTTAACCCTTCAGCACACATTTCTTACACAAAAGAGAAAACGGAGACTCAGTCTTTGGATTTCAAACCATGGACACTTCACAGCACAATTACTTCTTCCCTGGACAGACGTGAAGGTCAGAGAGGCTGAAGGTACAGTGTTCTGTAAAGAAGGCAGGCCATAAAAATGTGTATGCATTACGGTCCCCAAACAGACAAATGCAAACTAGCAAAAAATGCTAGAAAATAGATCAAAGGGAACATTATAAGGTTAACAAAGATTTTTCTCTGAGTGATGGGTTCAAAGATAAATTTTATTGCTCCTTTATACTTTTCTGTAGTTAACTGATTCCCTGCAATTTGCTCAAATGAGTTAATGCATGTGAAAGTGCTTTGTAAACTGTAAAGTGCTATGCAAACCTGAGCAATGTGCTCTATGATTACATTATGTGCCTTTTCAGATTCTAATACAGGCTTTTTTATTGCTGATGTTATCTCAAGAGGAAGACTCTAGCAGCTTAAAATCAGCCTCTCTTTCACCCAGGGATGGAGTAGTGTCTCTGGAGAGACAGAGTGGCAGGGACAGCTTTCCTTCAGAGGGTCTGAATGCTACCCTACTCTGCTCTTCAGCCACAGGAGGAACTCGGGGCTCCTGGCAAGCAAGTCACAGAAACTAAAGACAGATTTCTCCTGAGATCAAATGCATTTACTAAATTGCTTCTCTGGGCAGCCAGCTGAGGCACAGGGAGATTTAGACTCAAGGGAAATCGGCCCTTTAAGCGGTTTGCATTTATTTTTTTCCATCCCTAAGGACAGTGGCCTAGATTGACCTTTGAGCTGCTGGAAATGATGGATAGACATGCCAGAGGGTGTAGAGGGGTGGAAGTCCGTCCCAGTTCCTGGCCTAACGAACTTCTGTTCACAGCTGGGCAAAGCAAAAGACTTAGATTATGGGCATAAAACTGGAAACTGAGACCCGATCTCACTGACACTCATTTTCTCTGAGACCTTGAGAAAGTGCAAACAAAGAGTTTGGGATTCAAAAATAACTCTGAAAGACCAGGGAATGTGCACCCAGCCTGGCAGGGACTCTCATTTCATCCAACCAGCTCCCCAGGTTAGGGTCCCTATCAGTCGTGACAGGAAGACACCCATCCTCTGACAGGCTGGGCCACTTGTTCCGGGTTTCATGATGAGTGAGCAGAGCAGCTGAGATTCAAACCTGGGTGAATCTGTTCCGAGTTCTTGCAGTCACCAAACCACTACAAGGACTCCTCAAGCAGGGCTGAAGAGGACTCAGTACCTGCACTCCTCAAGGTAGCAGAGGCATGCTGCTCACCAATATCCGCCTTCTCTCTTCCTGGGCACCCAGCTGGGCTGCACTTCCAAGTTCCTTCCAGTCTAGGGTAACCCTGTGGCTGATGTCCATGGAACTTGGGCTGGCCTGGGTTAGCATGGGCACCACTTCTGAGCCTCACTGAGGTACAGTGCTCACTTTTTTTTCTGGGCTGACAGCCAGAGAAAGAGAATCCAGAAGAAGTATCTAGGACTTCATGGAGGGCACAGCCACGAGGTGGAAGGAGTCTGAGTCTGAGCCTGGAGAAGAGTCCCTTGTTGAACAGGAGCACCCATTTGGACTTGCTGCGAGCACGACTTCTAGCAAGCTAAGTCCTCTGACAGCTGCTTGTGGACTTTGACAGGCACTGCACTCTCATCGGGAAGCAATGGCCTCAGAGTACAAGGGACCAAATGAAGTCTAGGAGGTCACTTGTTTGGTTTCTTCTCGAGACTTCTTTTCCCTCTGGGTCTTAGAGAAATCGATAGAAACACTGGGGAATCAATTGACACTCAAGAGAGTTCCTCTACCTTCAATGATACTTTCACCTTTTGGTGGCCTTCATCTCCACTGTTTGATTTGTCCCTCCCCACACCTGTTTGAGACAGGCAGGGCTGGCCTCACTCTCCATGGCAGAAAGATGAGGAAACAGGGCACAGGAATCCCCTCCTCGGTTCCTGAAACCTGACCAGGCATTCCCTGTGGTCTCCACAAAGCAGTTCAGTTTTATTGAATCACACCAATGGGGAGGGAGGGAAGGACCCTGGTCATCTGCTTTGTGTGTTAATCAACAAGTTCCAGGAACCCAAAGGATTTTTTTTTAATCAAGAAAACACCATGAACCCCCTTCATTCTTTCATGGGACAGGGAGGCTGCACCCAGAGCTCTTCAGTGAAGGCTCAGACAGGATCGGCCGAGGCATGATGTCCTCTGTCCCAGGTATTCATATATCACACACAATTAATCGGCTCTGGCTTCACGCTATGCCTCTGCTAGGAATGGGAAACGAGCCCCGTATCTGTACCTCCATTGATCCTATGGTTTAGAAGGAGAGGCAGAGGGGTCAGTAATGGTGACAGTGTCATCTTAACATGAACACAGCTTGGTTTGGGGAGGGGCCATGTGCTATGTGCCACGTTGTCCTAAGCTCCTGTCTTTCCTGATTTAGTCCTCTTAAGTCAACCAGGCGGGAATCACTGCCACTTGCATTTGCAGATGAGCACAGGGAGTTTACGTGGATGGCCTCCAGTCCCCCAGCTGGCACTCCTGAGATATTGTGTGTGGCAATCTTATGCCGAGATGCCTCTGACCTAACGCATAAATAAAAGGGGAAGGGGGTGTCACTCAGGGGAGGGGGAGTCTGACAAAAGGAAAAAGGGAGTGTGAGCAACTCTGTTGAGCACCTGGCCAGTGTGCAGAGATGGCCACAAGGGACGGGCAAGAGGGCCAGGGGCAGGCTGGAGCTGGGCAGGAGCCAGGCAGTGGGCCACTGGGGAAAGCCTGTGGTTTCAGTTTCTGCCCGGGGAGGTTCTTGGCCCTGGGGCTCCTCTTCCCTTCCCTCCCTGGGCTCGGAGGCCACACTATCATCCTTCAGGCTCTGGAGCTTCTGAGGGTCACTGGCGAGCAGCCCTGGGCAGCCTGTCGCAGGGCTCTGGGCACTGTCCAGCCTGGGCCCTGCTGCCCACCGCTGATTGAGGAGCCAGTGACATACGGCTGCACGTGAGAGCAGGAATGCATTCCGGTTTTCCTCCAGGGCTCCTCGGGGACACAGCTGTTTCCACACAGCCATCTGTTCCTGGCGGTGCGGCGCTGGATGACGACATGGAGTGTTTATAGAATCTGTTCTTATGTGTCTTATTTTTAACTTCTAATTGAGCCTTGGTGATACTGTTGTCTTTCCCCTTAGTGGGCTCAGGATGGGGGACACGGTGCATAGGGGGCCAGCCCGCCACCTTCTCAGCAGGACCTCAGAGTGGTGGTCAGGGAGGTCCCCCAAACTTTCCTCCAACTCCCCTGACAATGACCACCTAGGTCTCGGAGCACACTGGCCACCCTGATCCCTTCAGCTCTCTTAAAACAGCCTGGGAGGGCTTACTTACTGGCTATTTTACAGGTGAGAAAATTGAGATGTACAAAATGCTAGAATATGCCCCAAATTAGAGATCTCGCACAGGGCTGGATTTCCTGATTCCAAACATGGGGATCATCCTGGCATACCACAAAGGCTTCAAGACAATACCTTGTTACAGTTTATTCATTCAACAAATTTTTATTTTTTTGATCAGGAACCAGGTGCCAGGAGATCTTCAATAGGCACAAAGATAAACTGATGGATAATCAACAAAATTAATGTCATGAATATTTTGATTGGTGGTAAGGGCTATAAAGAAAACAGAAGGAAGGAGCCCTGAGGGATAGGGCATGCTGTAGGGGTGGTTACTGCGATAATATGGACACAATAACAAATGCCTGCAGGATTACCTAAAGAGGAAGAAAAACTAAGTAAAACTATTGGGCGAACCAGGAATCACCAGCCATTATTATTATGCGACTTCCAAATATGCAGCTACCTGTACCTGTGAAGCACAGTCCTGGTCTTGTGGCTTTAGATTAGGCAGAACTGGTCTCATATGCTGGCCCCATCCTTTAGGGGTTGTGTGACTTTGAGCAAGTAACTCATCTCCTCCTGGGGCTCTGTGCAGTGTGACCCACGAAGCCTCCCTCCCACTGTGGTGAAGATGCTGATTGTATGTCCCTTCCTCTTCCTCTGCAGGAAATCTCCCATTCCCAAAGGCTAGAAGATAGCAGGAAAAGGTCTTGGAACAGCCCAGAGCTGTCGTAGCACCAGGGAGACTCGAGTGACTAATACCCAGCACAGGGATGCCCATCGGGCTTCTGTACTGAGACAGGGTGAGGCGATGAGCACGGATGACCTGGAGTGCGGCTTTTGGGGTGCTTCAGCCTGGGCCAGGGCCACAGAGTGCAGTCCTCAACTAGTGATGTCTGCTGTGGCTGAGGAGTAGAACGCTGTTATCTGCACATGCCAACTTGACTACAATTCTATGCAAATTCCGAATGTTCCAAACTGGTACCCAGTCTTTTGGTTTCTGCACTTGTTGGATGTCAGATATGTTTCATAATTTAACTTTTAACATATCACGGATCATTCCTTTACCATTAGTCTTTCTGAATTAAAACCCTCTGTGGGTTTGATCCTTTTTGTGGATGCCATGGGGAGAATGAACAAGGAAGTGAGCCCGCAGAGGGCTGTTCCTGGAGACGATAAACTGAAAGTGACAGCTGTCAGAAAGGAATCTGCAGAACAAGCAGCAAGTGGTCCCTGGCCATTTCCTGCCAGCATAAATGGCAGCCTCCCTCCTCTGGCCAACCGTTGGCTCCTCTGGCTTTACCCACTGTAACCCTGGTCATCAAAAATGACCACCTAAGCTTCATGTCATTACTCAAGGAAGGGCCCAGACTTGAACACGACTCCCACCCAGATGTGTTAAAACCTGTCCATCTTAATGGGTGTGCGCTTAGCAAGGTCAGCTTCCCTCATCTGGAAACTTCCTTGGGTGGTGCAAGGGCTCCTTGGTGATACAGCATCACCCTGCAAATAGAGGCTTAGGGGATCTGCGTGTTTCAGAATCGCAAGCCTACAGAACTCTGTCCACCAGTGCCAGGATGGGCCATCAGGGACAAGAGTGGGTGTCCCTATTTGTTACTGCTCCAGAAGACAGGCCTCAGGTTAACGAGTCTCTTAGACTCAGGGGAAGACTTCAAGTCAACACCAGGTAGGGTGGTTTAGTGTCCGGTCTCGTGAGCTGCAGGCAGAGTTTGCTCGGGAGGAGGGTGCTCCCCGTGTGCAGGAGGATTCCAGCAGAGCCCAGGTACGAGCTGGGTAGGATGCTATGGATGGAATATTGAATGGGGAAGGGATGCAGAAGATCCACGGCTACCCAGCTGTGCTCTGTGGAGTCCCAGGGTTTCTTGGATTGCTTGAAGGATGGGACTGCTGAGGGTCAGGGAGAGAAATGCCAAGGCATGGAATCCCACCTCCCTCCCCTCTTCAGTCAACTCACAGTCACGGATGCACCCCGAGTGCCTACCACCTTACATAAACCAACTCACCGGTTCCAGGGAGAGACACCCAGACCAGCGATGGACAGGAGTGGTGGTGTCCCACCAGCCACTCCTGGTCATTCTCCACCACTGGTGGAGGCAGTGTGCTTCCAAGCCACACTGTCTTGTTCTAGAAGACACCGCCCAATCAGAGGCTCCGTGATGGGCTCTGCTCCTCACATCTCAGCTTCTCACTGAGGAGGTAGTCCCTGGACTACGTCCTCCTTAGTGGATGATTTCGCAGAGATAACCATGAGACACCATGACAAAGACATCACTGTGCCCATTTGTCAGGTGGTAAACCTGAGGCTCAGAGCATATGTGTGAGTTCTCTGAGGTCATCTGTCTATGGCACAGGGGAGCACGTCACCAGAACACTCACGCCTGACCCAGGTCCCCATCACCTCCCCACCGAAGGAACAACAATGATCTCGTGACGCCCTTCACGGTCCTCACATCATCTTCATTGGGATCTGAGCCCCTTGAGTGTCCTTAAACGTGCCACGCTTACGTTCACCTCTGGTCTCCGCTGCACATGCTGCCCCTCCTCCCACAGCCCACCCTCCAGAGGCCTCATGCCACACACTCATCCTCCAAATCTGGCCTCCTCCAGGAAGAGGAGGAGGTGCACCCTGGTGCACCTCTCTCTCCTGTCAGTGAAATGCCTTCTCACGCACTCTCAGAGCACAGCCACCATGCTGGCCCTTGTCCCCTCGCGTGGCCACCCCTTGCCTGTGTGTACTGCTCAGCTGGACTTCAGTCTGCAAGGCTTCCCGCCCGAGGCTGGGGCCGGTTTGAATGAGCATCTGCGGAGCAGATGAATGAATCCAGAGACCTGGACACTCTGCCATGGGGTCCTGCTTCCATCTGGAACCCGAAGTCGGGTGAAGAGCTCCCTGCCTTTGTCTCTTCCAGCCTCACCACCATCTGCGCTCTAATGCCCTCTTCCCAGAGTCGGGCGCATCCGGCTTTGAGCCCCATCCAAGATCGACCTCCTTCCCTCTGTGTTTGCAGACAGCGATCAACATGCTGTGGAGCACCAGGTGGTGGAGCCCCGACTGGCCTGGGGCTCCAGGAGCGCAGTGTCTGCAGACCTCTCCTTGCCCAGAGCCGATTTAGCCAGTGGAGACATCTGCCTGCACCTGGGCGCAGGGGCCCCGCTGTCTTTGATTTATGAGCACCTGCTCCCCGGGCTTAGAACCCATCTGCTGCCTCCGCTCGCCTCTGCCGCCCAAGGGCAGACCCCGCTGTCATCTCAATCCCTGGGCTGGGGCGAAGGCCTCAGTCTTGTTCCTTTCATTCTGTTCTCTGCACTGATGTTTCCCCAGTGTAGAGAAACCTGGTCACCGACCTCACCGCCGACAGGACAGCCACACTGAGCCCCCCTGCTCCCCGACAGGCCTGCGCTCCTGGACACAGCTGACGTGTTCTTTCTCTGGTTCTTTACTCCTTTGTCTGCTCTTTCCTTCACCCAGTACTTCTTTTTAAAATTTCCTCACTATGTTCATTCAATAAATATTTATTATACACTTAGTTCTACCCTAGGGGAGGAGACCTGAAAGGAGAACAGTAGAGTTCCCCATCTAGGAGGCTGGTATATTGGTTTTATTTAGGGGGAAAAAATGCAGGAAACAAATACATGAACCAGAACACTACCGAGAGAAGTGTGTGCTCTGATGGAAAGAAAATAAGGTAGGTGACACAAAGTGACTGACAGGGTGACTTTAGGAGGGTCAGAGGAAGTTTCTGCAGATGTACACTGGGATACGAGAGCAACCAGGGGCAGTGGGACTGGCAGTACGTGGCCCAGCCTGAGCCTGGCTGCAGACAGCTGGCCGTCACTCATGTGTGGGAGTCAAGGGGGACAGGCTAGGATGACATCCATGGTGAGCGCTTAGGGAAGGCTGCACTGCTGTCCAAGGCCCTCCTCAGGCCTGGACAGACTCTCCTCTCCGCCCCTGTGTGTAAGGTGCCATTTAAGGTGTTAAATGGCACCTTACACACAGGGGCGGGTCCGTTTCCAAGGTCAAGCCCAGTGCCCTGCATGGTGCTGGGAGGGTGACCGGCATCCACGCAGGCTTATGGCCAAATAAAGGCAGTCACAGATTCCAGGAAAAACCAGGGATGCCTTCACCCTGGTGATCCACCCAGGGGAAGGAGACGGCAGGAAAAGCTGGTGAGTCACTTGCAGAGGGGGCTTCTGCTTCCGAGGACGCAGCAGCTCGCTCCAGGAAGCCACCGACATGGGTGATGGACGAGGGCTTCCTTCTGCAAGGCTTTTACCATGGAGGGGGGAAACGGTAAGAGATGTGTTTTCATTCAGCGTTCAGAGAAAAGTGTCAAGAGGACACTCAAATATTGATGACGATGACCGAGACCAATGTGAGCAGAGAACTGGCAGAAAACCCAAGGAACCCAGCGTGGGTCACAGCTCCGAGTGCTTCTCTGAACCTCTAAGTGCTTAAGCACTTAATGGCTTTCCCTCCGCCATCAGGAGGAGGCTTCTAGGGTGAAGGGAAGAAGGGCCGGGGCTGGCTGTGACCTCACTGTGACTTGGAGGCCAAGGGCAAGGGCAGCACTGTGACCAGTGCTGATAAAAAGCCAGGTGAGACAGGCCTCTACACCTTCTAGTCACCCTCCCCCACCCCTGGAAGCTAAAAGAACTCTCAGAGCATCCAAAATAACCATAGAAACAATGACAATCATGGTGAAAAATCAGAATTCTCCTTCTTTACTCTAGTTTACAAATCCTTCCAGCATGGCCCTGCCGCCTGATCCTCTTCTTCCCCACGAGTCCCCGGCACACTGGCCATCCTTCTACTCCTCATGCTTGCCCTGCCTCAGGGCCTTTGCATCACTACTTCTTCCACCTGCAGAGCACTTCCTTTGCTCTGCCATGGCTAGCTCTTTCTTGTCATTCAGATTTCAGATGAAACATCACCTCCTCATAGAAACCTTCCCTGGACCCCCAACCAACCAACACAGCTGCCCCCAGCTCCTCACTAGCCTATAGCTAGGTAGCACCCACCACTAGCCGTCAGTTTTTCCTGATGGTTTGTTATTAATCTTCTCTTCCACTAGTATTTGAGTAACACGGGAGCAGGGACCACTGTCCCTCTGCTCTCCACCTGTGGACACTCAGTGCTTAGATCAACCATGACTGTGGACTGAGTAAACCAATCACTTCTGGGTCTGATGCTAAGATCAAGAAGAGCTGGAAGCAGGTATTTACTGAGCATCTAACATGGCAGATACTGAGCTAGCTGTTTACAAGCAGTTTCTTGATGTTTTTTTGCACTGGGAATTGAACTCAGGGGCCCTCAACCACTGAGCCACATCCCCAGCCCTTTTTGTATTTTATTTAGTGACAGGGTCTCACTGAGTTGCTTAGCGCCTCACTAAGCTGCAGGCTGACTTCGAAGTGCTGATCCTTCTGCCTCAGCCTCCCAAGCTGCTGGGATTTCTGACAGTTGGAGAAACTGAGGCACAGAGAGGTCACACAGGTACTAATTGGAAGGGGCCAGAAATAAATCAAGGTCTGCTAAATGCTGCTTCCCCATATCCTTAGAGCTGAGGGTCAGCCTCAACTTTGCTCCTAATTTGCTGTGTGCCTGTGGACAATCTGCTCAGCCTCTCTGTATCACTATTGCTTCAAATGTAAAACACGGTTTCTACGAGCACCCAATGAGATAGAGCATATGATAAAATTATAAACAGCAAAGAGACAGGAGAAGGAGACAGATGTCAGCTGTGCCTCTGACCACTCACCTAACTCTGTCCTTACCTGATGAAGTCACACCTGTGGAAATCTCCTTCTGTGCCCACCCCCCACGCACTGCCCCGACCTGGATTCTGGATCTCCCAGGTAGATGCCACGTCCACAAAGACAAAGGGGGCTTCCTGGCCACGAGAGACAATTCACCTGCCGTTTCACAGGTGGTCTTCTGACCCACCCATCTGGGATGACTGTCCCCTCTGGGACCCGCAAGGAACAGCATGAAAGGGATCCACTGACGTGTCCTTGCACCCGAGAGTGGACTCCCAGGGCAGGGGAGGCGTCAGGTCCAAGGCAGACCTGGAGCCCGGCACCTGTACCTGGAGGAGCAGGGCCGCCCCCGTCCCTGCGCAGGCACAGCCACTTACGTTCTTGCTGTTGACGTCGGCCTCGCTGGGGCAGCCGAACAGCTCCCGCCGCAGCAGGTTGCCGTCGTACTCCAGGAAGGTCAGGTAGAGGTTTCGGAAGAACTCCACGTGCTTGTTCTTCACCCGCAGCTTCTTGGGGGAGTTCCAGTGGATGACCTGGCAGGCGACAAGGGGGCAGTCAGGAGGCGAGGGACCTTGCACCCGCCGGGGGCCCGGAGCTGGCCCTCGCAGGACTCCCGGGACTGCCATTCATCCATTCATCCAGCATCGACAGATCAGTGGCTAAGGGCAGGGCGCCTGGCTCAAATCCTGGACAGTCCAGGTGTCACTTGCATAGATGACTGAATTGCCCCGTATCTCGGTTTCCTCATCTGTGAAACGGGAATCCTCCTGGGTCCAGCCTGGACCAGTTCTTACATTACCCTCTCTGGGCTCCATGCCTGCTTTGTGCTGCAGAGGTCGGGGTTCTGCAAACCCTAAATCTGTGTGGCGCTGCCCACAGGGCCACAGAGGGAGACGGAGGCCGGGGGAGGGGAGCACTGCTCCTCCCCTGGCTTCCTGTTCCCGGGTGCCTCCCCTGGTGCCCTGTCTTCTCCCTGGCAGCAACACGCCCTCCCTCAAACAGCAGGGAAATCCACCTGGCAGCTTCTGTGACACTCAGGACATGCCTGGTCGTCTCCCTTCTCTGCCCAGAGCCTCCAGCCTGGCTGGGGACCCCACCCTGGAGGCACAGGCATTAATAATCCCACCTGTTCCCTCCGCTCCTTCAGCTCTAGGGGTGGTAACTTCCCTGAAATGTTCGATTTTTGTTTTATTGAGGTCTCAAGTGAACACTTCACGTTTAGCTGCCATGTTAATGATGAAAGCAGGTGGTCTCTGCCTTCAGTTCGGGCTCTGAGTGAGTTAATAGATATTAAGCCCAGCACAGGGTAGGTGCTCAATGGACACTGGCTCTGACCATTTTTGCACCCACAGTGTGCTGGACTTGGAGGTGTCCAGAGGACCCTGGGGGCTGCCTATGACACGCTCATGGTCTGCTGGGGAGAGGTGTCCACACAGGGAGGGAAGAGCAAAAGTCCTGGCAGCTCTGGAGTGGGCATGTGGTTTCTGGGGAGGCCTGTGAGGAGGCCACATGTTGGGGGAGTCCACATGCTGAAGCTGGAGCACCCGGGCAGGGGCAGGGGTGAGCGAGGTGGCCGAGCACTGGGCCAGGCTGATGCCCTGCACCCAGGAGTCCCACGTTCCCATCCAGGCTGTAGCCAGTAGAGACTGTGAAGGGGAAACTGCTAACTTTGGGTTTTGGGAAGAGCCCTCGGATTGTAAGGGAGAAGACCAGTGTGGAGTGTGTGTGAGAGGGGGTGAATTCAGGCTGCTCATGAATCAGTTGTAATTTCCAGCTGAGAAACGAGGCCTTGGTGACACATTTTCTGATTTCATTGGAAAGACAAGATATGTACACACACAAAAAAAGTTGGGAAAAGGCAAGTGCAAATTTATAGAGTATTTACTATGTATTAAAATTGCACCGAGCCCTTTAATTATTAATACATAGCAGAATTCATTACTAGGATTAATAATTATCATTACTTATAGGAACTATGAGCAATGGAGAATTGGTCTTAACTGTTTTGATGTAAGCCCACGGGGGCAGCACAGTGGTCGGTGCCACCCTACAGATGGGGAAAGGGAGGCACAGGACAATTCTGCCCTTTGCCCATGGTCATACAGAATTAGGCGCAGCACCCCAACAGCCCAACTCCACCGGCTTCACCACTGCACTCTGCTGGCTCTGAGATGGACATGCAGGGCCCTGTGCAGGCAGGACATGTAGAAAGACTATTGCGGCAGACCTGAAGGATGGGGTGGGGTAGGGGGTGCATGCACGGGGAGGGTGGGTTCAGGTGAGGGAGGTCACACAGAGGAACAGAAGAGCCAGGGAGGGACCTCAAGGGGTTACCCTGTGATGGTGGCCCTGGTCACAAGTGGTTGTTTCCTCTTTCACTCACTCCTTTTCCCTCTCACACTCACTTTCTTGCCCTTCTGCCTTCTGCCATGGGATGAGGTAGCACAAAGGCCTTTGCCAGAGGCAGGCCCCTTGACTGGTGGACTTCCCAGCCTCCAGAACTATAAGAAATCAACCTCTGTGCTTTGTCCATTACCTAGCCTGACATGTATTGTTATAGCAACACAAAACAGGCTGAGACAATTGGAGTCCTCCTCATAATCATCCTAAGAAGGCAAGCAATTTTAAAGATAAGGAAAAATTCCTTGCCCAAGGCATCTAGCTGGTAAATGTGGGAGCCAGGCTTCACATATGAAACTTTCTGACCCCAAAGCCCAAGTGTTTCCTCTGCACTGTGGTGAGCACGAGAAGCCAGGTTTTGACCACTTCCGTTTTCATGCCATGACTGACTACACAGAAAGCAGAATAAGCTCTCATTTCCCCCTACGTAGCCGTGGTCTCACTGCCTCACCTTGGGGGCTGGACCAGCATACCTAACGTGATGAACTGAATGTGTGTAAGCCCCCCACCCCTGAATTCAGTTCACATAATTTACAAAGCAGTGGTATTAGGGGACAGGTCCCTGGGAGGTGACTGGCTCATGAGAGAAGAGCCCTCACACAAGATTATATAGAAGGGGTTAGAGTCTGAAGCCATCCACTCTGCAGCCACCCAAGGACACACCCAAAGAGGCCACCTATGAACAGGGAAGTGGCCCTTGACAGATCCCAGATCCTCCACACCTTGACCTTGGACTTCCGAGCATCCAGAACTGTGAGAAACAAACATCTGCGGGTTCTAGGCCACCCAGTTATGCTGTTTTGTCACAGTGTCCCAAAGACGCTGAGGAAAGGAACTGGGCATGTCCAGCTCAGTCACCTCCTGGTTCCCCGCTCTAGCCATATCCTGTCTGCAGCGTCTGCAGCAAGGACACCTCTCTCTGCCCTCCCTTTGGAGGAGGCATCCTGGCCATTCCCTTCGAAGCTCGTTACCCTTCTTGGAGCCTCAGTTTCCTCAAGGTGAGAATCAGTAGCGTCAAGGCTGAACAGATGCCTTCAACAGGGCCTGCAAGTTAGGGTGGCTCCATAAATGTGGTTCCCAGCAGGACGACCTGCAGCCACAGGGAGACAGCACCTGCAGCTCAAGGGGGTGCAGGGAGGGCTGGAGGCCTGCAGGAGGCCCGCTGTGGAGGCTGGTATTACAGGGAAGGCTGAGGAGGAAACATGCAGTTTTCTTCCTGTGACTTTTGAAGGGGTCAGAAGAAGATTTTCCTGAGAAGACACCCACTCGGGGCTTGAGAAGACCCTGGGCCACAGGTTGAAACAATTGCATGTGGGCCGGTGTCACCTATGCCCAGTGGGGCCACGTCTTCATTTCAAATGACTTTGGTGCTCTCCAGCTGCTGTCTTGTCACAGTGTCCCAGGAGGAGAGATGCTGGGTACCACCTGACTTGGGAAACCTGGGCTTCCTCAATGGGGAGACACCTGACCTAAGTGGGAACAGAGCCCTCAGACCCCCAGACACGTCTCCATGCATCGTGCACAAACCTCCCTGGTGCTTTGGAGGCAATGCTCGCTAAAGACTCCAAACAGGTCGCCTGCCCTTATTGTTCGTGTCCCCGAGGTTGTGTGTGACCTGTCCACATCTCACAGCTGGTAAGGGGCAGGGCTGAGCCTGAAGCCCACTTGAAACCCCGAATCAAGGGTTCTTGACCGCTGTCCTGTCTAGTTCTCAGCACTTTCCAGAAGGGGACAGTGAGGTCAGAGAGGAGAGGTGCCTATTCAGGATCCCGTGGTGGGTTTGTGCCAGGCCAGGGTTGGGACAAAGACCCAGGCTCCCCACCCACATCAGCCCTCTCTGCCCATCGTGCCAGCCTCTGTTTGTCTAGTGGCCTGGCAGGTGACCGTGTGGCTGGATTAGGAGCAAGGGTAAAGGAAAAGTGGGCGGAGAGGACAGTGGGCTCAACGGCAAGGGAGAGGCTGCAGAAGACCTTTTGCAAGGCAGCTGCCCTGGGTGGGTGGGCCCCCTGCAGCCTGGGAAGGTATGGGCTGATTTGCATTTGGCCTTCAGTTTTCCATCACCAGGACACAGAGCACTACCTTGAGCTGGGCTCCAGAGAAATGAATAATAGCTCCCATTTTTCTAATGCCCATTGCATGCTGGACATTAGGTCCCAGGTTTCTAGATGTGTGGGCATAAATACATACATGTAGACACACACACGGATATACGTCACAAACACACACACCATGACATTTATTTCTCAAAACCACCTGGTGGGTGTTTTTCCTACAATGATTTCATTTTACAGATGATGAGTCTAAGGGTCATAGAGCACAGTATCATGAAGCTAGTTGCTGGGCAGGTCTAAAGCAAAACCGGTCTGACTTGCTCTCAAGTCTTTTTTCTTTCACTGCATTCCTTCATTCAGTAAATATCCAAGTGAGCACCGATGGTGAGTGAGGCACTGGCCAGGGGTGTGAATGCAGCAATGAACAAATGTGTTCTCTTTCTGGAACTCACAACTTAGAGCAGCAGGTAGACATCGAGTCACCAGCCATTCTGAGCACGATATGTGCTTCCACAGAGTTGACAGTGATTTTTTTTTTTTTTTGGGGGGGGGGGGCTGGTACGGGGCACGTTAAGTGCAAAGAAACTGAGGCCCAGAGTTGTGCCCAGAGTCACACGGCAGAGGTGCAGGCAGAGGCCACTTCCGTCTCCTTCCCCTAAACCACACTCCCAACTCTGATTGCTGACTCAGGACTCCTGCTGCCGCTGCTGGTTTAAATCAGGGCTGTCTGACTAGTGAGAAATGTCACTTCCCGATTCCTTGGGGGACCAATCACCCATCATGGCTGGCTTGGGGGCAGCAAGCTGGCAGTGTAGAAGGCAGACACTGACAAGCTGTCACACCTGAGATTGACGACACCAGAGAACGCGCCCAAAATAGACTGGATTGAGGCTGGTGAGTGCAGCTGGATCTGCAGGGCGGAAATGAGGGCCCATTACCGCTCATTCTGCACATGAACACCACAAGAATACAGCAGCTCACATACATTAGATACCTACTGTGCGCCAAACACCGCTCTGAGCACGCAGCTCGTCCCAGCTCACTTTACACACCCCAGTGGGGCAAGTGGATAAGCTCATGATGCCACTTTTCAGGCGAGGAAGGTTTAGCAAACTGCTCTAAGCCACACAGCCAGAAAACAGACGGGCACCATTTGAACCCAGGCAGAGAGGGACATTAGGGATCTTATTTTTCCTGTATCTGTAATCATGAAACAACTGTTTGCAGATATGAATACCATATTTATAGAAGAGGTCAGCATCAGAAATGAAACCTCTCCGTATCCCTGGGACAGTGAGGCTGGGAGGCAATTTGGGACTTCCCAGAAGTCTGAGCTGAGCCCGTGGCCCAGCAGGAAACAGGGAGGGACGGTGGGGGTGGGTGACCAGGTGAGCTGCAGGAGCTGCCAAGCCTCAGGGGCCCTGGGGGTGGCACCCAGTTGGATGTGAAATGTCTGTGAGGGCCGAGTCTCTCTGCAGACTTGGAGTCGGCCTTTAGTGAGCCGGAGAAAACTGACAGAAATTGATTACTGTCCAGGAAACCCAAACGTCATCTGGGAAGACAGCAGAAGTCAACGTGATTAAAGCGGAGACCAGAAATGCCATCATCCATCAAGGGCACAGAGGAAAGCAGTTCAAAGGTAGACACAAGACCTGGGCACGAGGACGAGGCCATGGAAGGAGTCTGGCCCAAACCCTGGCTTCTGAAATACCCATACCCCGTGGGGTCATAAATAAAGCAAAGGCTGAGAAACCAGAGCCCACGGGCAAACACCAGGTGAATCAGAACAGGGGTCTCATCTCCTCCAGGTTAGGACAGGAGGACTGGATGACAGGACTCTCCAGGGTCCACAGAGCAACACCTTCTCCTCAGCGTGGCACATCAGCCTAACCATCCCAGCATGATCTCTAGGTAGGAGGCATCCTGGTGTTTCTTGACCTGTCTTCTACGACTCTGCCTTTGCAAACGTTTGTCCCTCCCTGGCATATCCTCCCTTCTTCTCTACTTACTGTGACTCTTTGTGTGACCTTCAAGGATGCACTCAAATGCACCCTTTCTGGAAAGCCCTCCTTGAACATTGTGGCAGAAGGTCACCTCCTGGGTCACCTCTCTCTTCCCCACTCCATTCTTCATTCCTAACAAAACACCAGTTTTGTTGGTAGATGCAATGTCCCCAACTCCTGTGAATGGGTCACGATCCATTCAAGGTTGACGTTAACCATGAAGATCCTAGGTTTTGATTTTCCAGCCTCCCTTGCAGCTAGGGTTCCCAAAAAGTTTCATAGAAAAGCATTTGATTCTTAATACAAAGGTTCAGCTGTAGCCACTGACATCCTCCTCCCCCATCACCCACCTTTCTGTCATGAGGAGAGATGTAATGACTGGAACCATCACAGCCATCCTGTGCCCATGAGGCAAAGGGCAACATGTTTCTGACTCATGAACCAATGTCTGCAACTGCTTATTCCAGAATTTTTAGGTGAGAAATTCTAAAAGTTGGGGTTTCTGATGCTTATTGTAAGCATTTCTAACATAATCTGAGGGAGATACTGTTTCCTTCTTCAGTACTCCCTAGACTCTTGCAGTTAACTCTTTGGGAGAACACACCACATGCCCTTGTAATTATTTATTTACATGCCTGCACCTGGAAGCATTGGAAAGAGAATTTCTAGGCTGGCAGAGAGCTTGACTTATTATTCTTTTTGAGTGCCACGGTGCCTGGCGGATAGTTAGTATTCAATAGCTGCCCTTTGGTTCAAGAATAGAAATCACGATGACGACATTCTCAATAATCCTCACATTCAGTCTGTCGACAGTAAATCAGTTATAAAAGCCCCATCAAAGTGGCTGCAGAATAGAGAAACAGAGCCACCTTTCCTTTGTTGAAGGGCCAACCAGCTTGTCACTTTTTTCTAGAAGGAGTTTCAACACCCTGTTACTCACATGTTTGGCCCTGGAAAGAGAAGGACAGCGCTCTCACAAGTCCTCCCCCTTGCCACTGTGGGGATTCGGATTCCAGGTAGGAAAGAGCGAGCAGACAGACCTCCCAGCCGGACTCACCATGGCTCCTGTCGGCCCTGTGACCTGCGCCAGGTTGCCCAGGACCTTGGACCTCGCCTGGGGAGGGGGTGCGGCAGCAGCTGCCCTGCAGAGTGTGGTCAAGACAGGACTGATGCGAGCATGGATACGGTGAGGCTGATTTTAGGTGTCAGCTTGATTGGATTAGGGCAGAGAGAGGGTCGCGGAGGAGATGGGCATGTGGGGGTGGACAGAGTGCGGAAGGTGCACTCTGGATGTAGGCACCACTCTATCAGCTGGGCCCCGACAGAACATCAAGGCCACTTCCTCTCTCTCCAGGAGCTAGGATTCCCTCCTCTCCTCTTGCCTTGGTCACAAGAACTCTAGACCCCCGACCTTGGGACTCCAGGACTTACGTCAGCGGCCCCCAGTATTCTTAGACCCCATGGGGCAGGGGCTGAGAGTGACACCTCCCGCTCCCCTGGTCTGAAGCCTTCTATGGTGCACTGCGCCCCGCCGGGGGCGCCCCCAGGGCTCCAGCTTGCAGACAGTGTGCTGTCGTAGGACTTCTCAGCCTGCATAATGGTGCGAGCCAACTCCCCTAATGCATCCCTCTCATCTATCTATATATATCTGATTTGTTCTGTCTCTCCGGAGGACCCTGACAAATAGAGACATGAAGACATATCACGTGTGTTCAATTACCAAAGAAATCTGGTTTAGACCTCATGAAACCGTCGCCTTACCAACCAGGAAGACTGGATGAGAACTGAATCTCTACGGGGAGAAGGAAGAATAAGAGACAAGATTTTAAATAAGGGACTGCAGACAGTCCCAGAGCCCGAGGGACCAGGCTGGGGAGCATACGGACAATATCCCAGAGATACCCAGCCAGGGCCAGGGCTCCCCCTGGCCAGATCTCAAGGAGACCTGCAGGGGGCTGTTCAGGAAGAAAACACTTCCGAGTGGGATTGACACTGGGCAGAGCCTGGAGAGTGCTACCAGGCAGGCAGCAAGGCCTTGTTCAGAAGCACGGGGTTCCAATCCTACCCCTGGCTGTCCCCAACTCTGTCGTCCAAACAAATTAATGTATTGGAACCTCCGTTTCCCAATAATTCCCTCTAATGTTAAGAGGAAATAATACTCAGAGCTGAGGATCGATGGGACAAAGGAAGTGACGATGCTGACAGTGAATTTCATGTGTCCACTTAACTGGATCATGGAGTGTCCAGCTATCTGACTCTGGTGTTTCCAGATGAGACTGGCTTCTGATTCAGTGGACCCTGGACAGCAGGTAGCCTTCACCTGAGGGCCCGGATAAAACAAAAGGCTGAGCAAGGAGAATTTGCTCCCCCACCTTTTTTATTCCTGTCCATTTGAGGTAGGACACAGTCTACCTGGGTCTCCAGCTTGTGGGAGACCCACAAGTCTCCTAGGTGGGACTTCTCAGCCTTCCCAGTCACAAATTCAGATTTTTTTTAAAAATAATAAACCTCTTCAGATAAAGAAAGAATAGTTGTATCTCTTATTGGTTCTTTTCTTCTGGAGAACCTAATATGGCAGTGCCCCCCTTGTCTGTGGAGGAAAACATTTCAAGACCCCAAGGGAAGTCTAAAACTACAGCACTGATTCCTATGTGCACTATGATTTTTCCTGTGTGCCCTGCAGCTTTGCCACATGGAACTAAAGTTAATCTGTCTTTCCCTGTTTTATCTCCTTTGTATCACTGCTGTGAACTGTGGGGCCATATTAAGTGAAATAACACCTGAACACACTGATCCACTGCAGTGCCGTGGATCTGATGACGGAGATGGCTAGTAAATGAGTAATGGGTAGGTAGTGTATAAGGTGTGGATACGCTGGACAAAGGAATGATTTACTTCCTGGGTGGGACCAAGTGGGATGGCGTGAGATTTTGATGTGCAATTTCAAATTGATGGATTATATACTTTTGGAATTTTCCACTTAGCATGTTTGGATCACAGGTAGTTGAAGCCATGGAAAGAAAAACAGTGGTGTGCCCACCATAGAGCCCCAAACAGATCTGTGCTCCATACGTGGAATCAACTGAAATACGTACTCCATGGGGAGTTTCTCCCTGAGGAAGGCTCTGCACAAGCTCAAAAGGTGCTGTCTGAAGGCCTGCACCTTTGAGAAAGTGAGGCCTGAGAATGTGGGGCCTGACTTGTATGTGAGGTGAGGCCTGGCCAAGGTGGATCTGCTACCAGTGAATCTCCTCTAGCTTTTCTATTCTCCCCATTAACTTCTGCAGCTTCTCTTCCAAACTTCTTTTTCTTTTCTCAATCCTGACAACTACCAGGTATTATATAAAAATGATGCTCTTGATACCAAGACTTTTATTAGAGGCTTTGCTCTGCTGTGGTGCATTCGGGGTCCTGGCACTCACGATGCTTTGCCTCCTGTTACTCAGGTTTCTGTTTGTTGCCTCTTGGTTTTTACAAGTCTCAGTAAAAATGAAGAAAAGAAAATTCTTCCCAGACAAAATGCATCATTACCCAGGAAAGGAGAAGAAAGCAGACCAAACTCAACTCGTTTTCCAGATGAAGAAACTAAAGGAGTGGTCCTCAGAGCAGCTTCTCTGCAGACGACCAATAGAGATCTGCAAATGACGACCAGCCTGTCCTCGTCCCCTCTCTGTAGAATTCATTACTAAAACTAAAATCATTTGCAGAATCCCCAGGGTGTCCTCTGGGGGGCGTGTGCTGAGCTGGGGAGGATGTAGGGAGGTGGATCTCACCTTGGAGACAGGTTTGGAGTCTCAGGTGAGAATCTCAGCAAGGCTGCTGAGACCCCCTGGGTTCCTAGTGCACGGGCTGCAGCCAGCTGGCTGAGTGTCAGGGCTGCCACATGAGTCACTGCTTGGGAGCCCAGCGAGGGCACCTTCTGCAGGGGTACCTGAGGTGCTTTTTTCTGTCTTCGTCCCTTTCCCTGCAGAGCTGGGTGCTTCCTTCTCCCTGTGATCCAGCGGCCCTGCCCAACCTGCTGGAAGCACATGCCACTCAGGCTGACCAAGGAGTCACTCCTGACCATTCCTACAAACACAGGCACGGGTTCAGCATGGGCACGCATCTCAAGAAGGTCAACGGGGTCCTTCTGTGGAGCCATCAAGAGAGAGGGACAGGAACTACATAAACTACAGAGTTCTAAAAGACAATACAGTTACGGTGCCCTAAGAAGAGAAAATGAGGTAGGAAGACGAAATAAGTATGAAATATTCAAAAAGTGAACAGAGGGAACTGGAGGATGTTATGCTAAGGAAAACAAGCCTGTCTCCAAAAGTCAAGGTTGAGTGCATCTCTCAGATGAGGGAGAGAGAGAGAGTTGGAGGAGAGAGAGGGAGAGAGGGAGGGAGGGAGGGAGGAAACTCATGAAAATGCACAGGAGACCTACAAGAGTAGATGGGATGAAGGAGGAGGAGGAGGGGAGGGCGTGGGGAAGGACGGGGGAATGAACTCTACCAGGTTATGCAATGTCCACGTATGAAAATCCCACACTGAATCCTGCATATATATTACAACGCACTTATTAAAATAACAATGGCATTAATAAAAGGAAGAAGAGTAGAGAAGCAGACCTGGGGAAGTGGGAAGGAACCAGGGGCAGGAAAGGGAAGGTATTAGGGAGTGAGACTGATCAAATTACATTAGGTGCACCTGTGAATATGGCAAAATGAATCCCACTATTATATATAATTACAATGGAGAGAGAGAGAGAGAGAGAGAGAGAGAGAGAGAGAGAGAGAGAGAGAGAGAGAGAGAGAACTCTTCAACCTGGCATCATAGATGCCAACCATTCTCACCTTACCCTGTTTGGCTTTCTTCATGGCTCATTTTACTTCCTGCAGTGGCCAGTCAGAGCACTCATTTTCCTGTGTGACATCTGTATTCTGCAGTAGAACATAAACTCCTGGAAAGGTCTGCATTGCCTCATGCACTGCTAACAACCCATGCTCATAGCAAGTGTGCACTAAAGACCTGTTGAACAGCTGAGCCCTGTACACTGGCCGGGTCCCCTAGAAGTCACTCTGGGCCCACAGGGCAAGCAAAGGCAGAGAGCCAGGAGATTGGCTGTGTCATTTGAGCACATGTTCCTGACTGTGTCAATGCAGAGGGGTGTGACACGGTCCTCGTACATACTGGGGTGTACTGGACTCTAAATGCATCTGTCAAACTATTATTTGTTTGTAGAAGACAATGAAATTATTCAATAACAGCAGTATAAATTGTAAAATAACCCTCACAAAATGAAACTGAATTACTTAAAGAGTCTTGCATTATAATCCAAAGTACAAAATAAATATACATGAGTCCATATGGATATAAATAAATGATTTAAAGATAATTATAAGTGGAGGAAAAGAGAAAAATGCTCTTAATGGAGAAATTCTGGAAATCAGGTGGCTCTGCAGGGGACATCCACTGAACCTCCATGATATTCTTTCCCCAAACCCTTAGCCTCAACCTCCTCATGAGAAACAAGACAAGTCAAGTTTAAGAGATATTTTATAAGCTACCCACCAGCACTCCATAAAACTACCAAGGTCAGTGATGGAAAACCAGGACATAGGAGACTAAGGGCATGTGACAGTAATGGAAAAACAGGTGAACTGCAACGGAAGCCCAAGGTTAGTTAATGGTAATACACCACCACTGGTTTGCTGGTTTTCCCAAATGTGCCAGTACCAGCTGAGACGTTCACACCAGGGGACACTGGAATTGGATGAGTGGTGCATAGGAATCCTCTCCAGTACTTCCACAACTTTCCATGAGTCTCAAATTCCTCCAAATAAAGATTTATATTTAAAAAGAAAAAATAGATTCTGCAAAAAAATGACAGACCAACAGTAAGGTGAGCTCTTGGGAATGGCCAAACAGCTGAGCTGACACCTCTGTTCCCTGCACAAGCTCATTCTTTGGTCCTTCACAAAGTGCAGAAATAAGCATCAATGAGATGGGACAAGAAACTGGCAAAAACGTAAAATTCTCAAGAGTGTTTGAAATATGGATTTACAACCACCACGGTTAGTAAAGAGCTTCCCTCTATGTGTGTTCTGGGACTTGGGATCTTTCTTCATGTTGGTTCAAAGATGCATGACCAGCAAGACATTTCAAACTGAGCCTTCCAGAATGGCGAAGGCAAGTCTCTGTCATGTTATTTTGTTGTGGTGGTTATTTAAAGTCCTGTGACAGTCAGTCTAGAAACTTCATAATGTTTCACTTCACTGGATGAAAAGGGTTTAGAAGTCTCTTTGGAGATTTCTCTCGTAAAAATGAAAGCTAGTAAAGTCCAGTAGGAGAAACACTTGCTTTTCTTGTCGTGGCAAAAATGGATAGGAAAAAAAAAATGTGTAAAAGAGAACACAGCCATGAAATGAAGTAAATTCCTTTGTCAACAGATATTACAGGAATGAAAAGTGATAGGGAATAACGCCGAAGGCTTGAAGAAACTCATTTTAGACCAGATTTCATAGGAGCTTTGCCGTGGAGTTTAGCCGAAGAACAGAGGATTCTGAGGAGTTTGCTAACCTCTGAATGGGTTTGCTTTAGCTGGAGTAACAGGAATTCGGGGTACCCGTAGAGAGCGGGTTCCCCAGGTCGCATCACTGATAGGCAAGTCTGCAACAAAGTACTGAAAGCCAGGTGCACAAATATTATTTGATGCTATTGATTTGGCTAATTTTATAAAATTCCAGTTGAAAATCTCATAAAAGTTTTACAACACTCTCCACCAACATGAGCAGCGACAAAAAAAAAAAAAAAATTCTGTATCATGCAAAGCTTCTCTGGATCACTCCTAAGGGGATGGTGTGCACACAGGTGATTCACACTTCCCTATTTTTATGAAAAAATGATTATTAGTAGTTTGGCATCTCAAACTTTAAAAAAAATGCACATTTTTAGTCTGAGTCTTTGATATAGCTGTAATGAATGAAAAAATAAGTACTTTTAGAAAGAGATTTCTGATATAGATACAGCTTTTAGAAAAATCAATGTTTGAAACTGTTTCCATGGTTGTGGGATTATAATGCCAGAAATGATGTTATCTATCAAAACCCTCATTTCTACACACTTCCAAAACTTCAAAACAAGTGATTTTTAACTTCCAAGATTAATTTCCAAATAAATAATTACAACAGGTTTTTGAGCAGGTTGTCAAAAATAAAGATATTAAAAATCAATAAATTAGCAAAACCAAATGATTGTCATCAAGAAAGACTTAAATTTGAATGCTACCAAAACATGCATGTGATTTTTGGATTAAATTGGAAAAAAAAATGACTATAAAATTTAAGCAGCTTAGTCAACAATGTACTTTCTCCCTGTTTTGATCTGCATATTATAGGGAGATATTTCTTTTGCAATAGTAATCATTAAAAACAAGTACTTTTATATAACAGGCCTTAAAAAATTCGACTATGAATTACTGTGGCACAAAGAACTATACTGACATTTTGAAAATAATGAAGGGCATTCAATAATGTCTTTCATAGATTAAAATATTAATACTAAGAATGTTTTCCCTAAAAGTAAAAGGGCTTATTATTAATAAATTAACTTAAAATTACTCAAACATGTAATAAAATAGATGTTCTATGGTCTATGATATATTCAGGTACAGTGATAGAACAGATGTATATTGAAACAGGTCAGCTCAGCAGTATTTCAGTGCTATGATCCATAAGTCAAAATCAAGCTGTTTAACAGAGCCCAGAGCCTGGACCCTATGCCCCACATTTCACACCCACCCACTTGTCATTTCTGGGGACCCTGGGATCTTTTAGCCCTCTAGGTTCATTGATGTTCCCTTTCTCTAGCACGCTCATGTCTTACCAGGATACTGCATGCTACTGTCTGTAGTGTGTGGAAATTATCTGCTGAAACTTCTGCCCCTTGGTTTGACTGTGGGCCTCTTTGAGGGCAGGAATCATGGTGATGACCTTGCCTGTCTACCCTCAGCAGGACTCCACATCCTCAAATTCTTGCACTCACACGTGGACACTCAGTCCTGGGTAGCCTGCCCGACAGAAACTTGCTCAGCAGGCCTTCCCTCCAAAGTGGTCCTGGTCTTCAGATGCTGGCCTGGATGTCCACCTGCCTGCTCCTCTTCAAGATAACTGAAGAACTAGATCAGGGACTCCTGCTGGCCTCAGATACTCTCCTCTGCTCACTGCCTGGCTGTGGACCCCTGAGCCTCTAGACTGACGGTCTTCTCCAGAATCTGGGCCAGGCCCACTGGCTTTTGAGGCCCAGTGCTAATGCTATGGACCCATACCTTCCCCAGAGGAGACTCTTGGTCAGTGGTCCCATGTCCACAGGCACCAAGCATTGTGCTTCCCTCTCTCACAACCTTGTCTTATTCAGAGACTTTGAATTTAGGTGGGGATTATTTCTTTCAGTGGGCTTCTGAGGACCCTGTCCCATAAGGTATTCTACAATTACAAAGGGTCTGTTCTGTGTTTCAACAAAGTATGCCTCTGAGAGGAGCCAAGGGATCAACAAAACCAACTGGATCTCCTACTCGGGTCTTCAGAACACAGTACTTCATACACAGTACTAGAACTCAGCTCCCCCCCATCTGAAGAAATCCTATTAGCAACTCTTAGCAGTGTTTTGATATATTCTCTGGGAAATGCTGTAGTAGGGTAATTTTCCAGGGGCCTTTCTTCTAGGAATCCTGCTGATATTTCTAGGAATAGCAACATCCGAGGCACATTGGCTACATGTAACAGCAGAGGATGGATAACTTACATCAGTTATCCAAAGCCCTGTGAGAGCAGGGCCCTGACTCCCAGGGCAGGCGCCCATTCCAGCTGTACCACAGCCAGGGCTTAACCTCAGGCAGGCCACTTCCTCCCTTTGGGTCCCTGTTTCCTCATCAGTGAAGTGGAGTGTTGGGACAGATGAATGAGAAGAGCCCGTGTTGGCTGGTGTGTTTCTGCCCACCAGCTGAACGAAATTCCCAGAGAGCTCAGGAGCGACGCCGATTTCTTATTTTAATCATACCAGACTTACGCAGGTCTCACGGGGCTGTCCTAGCTGCTTGGCACATCATCCCTTTGAAATTTCACATCTCTGTAAAGTCGCGGTCACTTGCCTATCTGGGACAGGCTGAAGAACTATGCAGCAGCCCTACAGTGGCCTAGGGCGAGTGCATTGAAGCTGTACAAGCAATTCCAAGGCACAGCCGCCGTGTGCCAGTGCCCAAACAGGGGGACAGACGGCTCCTGTTTGGACTCCTTCAGGGTACTGGTAGCAAGAGTAAGCCCAGAGATAGTGAAACACCAGGGCTCTGTGCTAAGGTCATGCCATGAAATCTAACAGGCATTGGCCTCAAGTGAAGAGATCTGCCTGGAAGGTGGACCTTTTAGATTTTAGATCTTCTCCCCCCAAACCACTGCTGCTTCTTCCTCCAACCATCCTGATCTTCCCATTCCTCCTCCTTCTCACTCTCTCTCTGGTTTCTCCCTTCACGGTCCACTGCAGTCTGCTTTGCTGAATGACCTCCAGTATGCTGATGCCCAGGGGTGCCTCATCTTCCTCAAAAGACGTGGAAACCCACACATCTCTAGGAACTGTCAAGTGTTTTAAAACTTGAGTTATGTGCTATTCTTTTATACAAATGCTACCAATGCCCTCTAGGAAAGTAGATCTTCCCCCTCACCCCCGCCAGGCACAGATGGCCTGGTTCTCTTGGGTGTTCCTTTGAGGTGTATTTGATTCCCAGTTTATGAATGGGTTGGGGTCTAAAGTTCAACCTCTGAATCTGTTGGTTAAAATCCAAACATTCTTTCAAGGAGACAATGTTGCATTCATGATTTTTGTTCTGGAGCAAGCTTGTGAAATCCACTAAATTCAAAAATGGCTCACACAGAACAGCCCTGGGAACTCCATACATCACGTATTGTGTTTCTTTGGAAAATATGCTCAGGTAGAAACTCACCCCCTGCCCCACAGAAGGCTCTGCACCCAGAGTCAGAGGTGTGGGTTGGAGTCTCAGCTCTGCCATATTTAGCTGTATGACTCTGGGCAAATCATCTGTACAGAGTTAATCTGTAGGGTCCTTGGTCTCCTGACTTACAAAACAGACTGAGATTCACCTTGTTTAAGCTTCTGTGACAATTCGGTGGAGCCATGTCTGGAACACTATTCCCACCCAATAGATCTGGAAAATGCCTTTGTATCTTTTGAGGGCGAGGATGAAACTCGTAGGGCTGACTTCCTCTGAAATGTGCTCCCTGTTGATCCCATACACATTCTTGCAGTGATGGCGCAGGTCCCATGGCTTGCCCACCCACATCTTTGTCACTGCTCCTAACTTACACATAGCCCTGGACTTGCTCCTAGCTCCAGGGCATAGCAGGGGAGGAGCGGTGGTTAGGCAGGACTGGGAGAGGGGCAGCACAGATGCTGTAGGCTGAGGAGAGGGCGGGGCCAGGAGATGAGGAAGGAGCAGTGTTCAGGCATCTGGGAGTTTGGATGTGAAGATTCAGCTCAGGTTTCTACAGAAAGCCTGGGGGATACAGAGCTGCATCACACCCCAGTGGGACAGGGCCCTCCTCTTGTTCCACAGCCACCTTCACTTCCTTATGTCACAGTGCTCAGCAGGCTGTTCTGGAATTTTCCACTTACCTGGTGATTCTCCTGAGGGCAGGAACCATGGCTTACTCGGCTCTAGGGTCCCAGTAACAGCTACAGACCAGGATGGATGCTCTGCTTGCTGTTTCCTGGCCAGTCCCAACTGTGTCTGGCCAGCACTTCATTCTCTAATGGCCCATGGAAGCCTGAGGACTAGGGCAAAGTCTTACAGACCCCATCCCTGTCTCCCTTCTCTAAACCAGCACAGGGACCCTCCACAAAGATACTCCTTGGGTCCCTCCCTATCTCTTTCAAGTTAAGACTCAGCCAGGGAAGGCTGAGTCATTAAGGCTTAGAACTGCAGAGATAAAATTGAAGGTCTTTGAAACACAAAAGACAGTGGTAAAGTCGAGTGCTCTTTCTAGGAGCCCTCAAGAGGCCTGGCTGAGATTGGGGCCAAGAATAATGGTCTCCATTACTGGAAGATCTTAAGTGATTTATTCAAGTCCCTCAGCTGGTACGAAGTAGAACTGTCATTAGAATTTACAGAATTGCTTGGCTCCAATAGACTATGCACTTCTTCCGCCTCTTCAACGAAAACGCGTTTCCTTAACTGACCTCAGTACAAAGTTCTCGAATGGCACCCAGGTAGGCGAGATGCTCACGGCTAGGAAGCTTGTCCCTAGCAGGATCTGAAAGGATCTTGTCCCTAGCAGGATCTGAAAGGATCTGCTGCAGTATGCTGAGCTCTATGCGTATTAGGAGTGAGGTGTGTTGGCTACTAAAGGTGTTTTTATTCCTGTGTTTCTCATGTAATTGGAAATCCAATTAAACACTATTTGAATTAGTGATGTGTAAGTGCAAAAACAGTTTGTGTTTTCATGAGAGGCAAGCTAAGTGCTTTGCAATGACTCAAGGAATATAAATCCCTAAAAACATTTCCCTTCCATTAGGTGTGGGTGATCCAAAAGAATGGGAGGGAAAAAAAATAACTCAAGGGTGCCCTCTAATTGCTTTGCAAGGTCTTATAGTTCTTGCTCCACTTTAAAGAAAAGGACTCCGATAACCCTACAAAATGCATAATGGGGGTGTTTAATGCCAGATAACGCACTCAATCAGCAGACCCAGAAATATGACTTATAGATGAAAGGAGAGTTAATAAAGATTAATTTGTTCTGATTTTTGTTTTAACTGACAATTAAAGCCCAGCACGGAATGGTGGTGTCCTGGTGTCTTGTTAAATAACTTCTTTCCTATTCTGAGGTCTTAGGACTATCCTCCAGACCCCCTTTAAGATAACAGTTCAATTTGGTTTAAAGTCTATAATCCATGGATATTTTGTGCATGGTGTGAGACAGGGATCCATTTTAATTTTTTCTTCCATATGGAGAATCTGGTGTCTAAACATCATTTATGAAAAATGTAATCCTTTCTCCAAGGATCAGCAATGCCATCTCTTCCCATGTCAAGTTTCCATAAGTGTGTAGGTGTTCCTGGACTCTCTTCTCTGTTCTATTAATCATCTGGCATACCCCAGAGCAAATGCTCAGGAGAAATAGATTTTTAGTGGTTACTATTTATGAGTTTTTAACATGAATGAGTGTTTAATTTCATCAAATAAATTTTCTACATCTATTTTGATATTTGTATGGAGTTTCTCTTTAATCTATTAACATGCTCAATGATATTTGTAAATTTTTTTAAATGTTAGATCACCCTTGTCTTTCCCGGAATAAACCCAAATTGGCCATGATATATTATCTATTTTCTACATGACTGCATGTGGTTTGCTAATATTTGGCCTAAGAACTTGTACATCTGTATTTATGAGCAAAACTAGACTCTAGTTTTCCTTTTTTGTAACTCTCCTTGTGTAATTTCAGTATTGAGAACATTCCGGTTTCACTGAACAGGTTAAAATGTATCTCTCTATTCCTACTCTCTGGAAGAGTTTAAGGTTGGAAATATCTTTTGATTAAAAAAAAAAGATAGGAATTATTTCTTTGTAGACCTAAAGGGACTGTTTTCTTGGTGAGGTTTAGTGTGGTAATATAACATTATAACATATACACACCCATACACACACATATATATATTTAAATCAGTTTTGGTAAATTCTACACTTCTAGGAATTTGTCTCTTTCATGTAAGTTTTCAAGTATATTGACATAATGTTGCTCACATTATTTGATAGTCTCTGTTATTCTGCTTTATGTATTGAGTTGAAAGCTCCACAAACCGACAGAGCATTTAATCTTTGCTGTATTCCTAGAACTCAGAAGAATTGCTGGCTCAGGCACAGTTAGAGACAGCGTCGATGAATCTGGATTCATGCCACCCCATTCATTTCCTGGTAAGTTCTTTCTTTCTTGATAAGTCCTGCCATAGCTTTGTCTATATTATTGGTCCCTGTCAAAGAACCAACTTTTGACTTTATTGAATAATTGGTTAATCAATTTCTGCTCTTACCTTCTTTATGTCCTGCTTCTAGTTTCCTTTGAATATGCTCCAACGTTCTTTGTATATCATCCTCTGTGGTAAACCAGGCATATTATTTTTTCATTTTTTTCTTCTCTTAATACAAACATTCAAGGTTTTCTATTTCCCTACATGTTTACTCATTCCACTAATTTTGACACATATTATTTCATCTTCATTTAGTCTCTAAGAAGTTTTCAGTTTCAATTATGATTTCCATTTAGAACCATGTGGAATTTAGAAATGGGTTCTCAATTTTAATAAAATACATATTTTTTATCTTATTGTTATAGCCTTCTAATTTAATTATATTCTGTTCAGAGAACTATGATATAGTATAATTCTGTAAAATGTACTAGGATTTTGCTTTATAGTCCTATACATGGTAACATTTTTGCAAATGTTCTATATGAGTTTGAGAAGGATGTACATTGTCTGACTTTTAAATACAAGGTTCTTCACTTGCCCAAGTGAAGTGGTTAACTGTATACTTCACCTTTGCTATATTTTTATCAACTTTTTGCTTGATCTTTCAGGACTTGGAAAGGACACATTAAAATATTTTACTACAATAATAGATATGTCCACTTCTTTCTAGTGATCTGCATGTATGTGGGTACAATTATGTTAAAATATATGAAAATTCATAAGTATATATATTTACATGCCTCTACACACATATATTTAAAGACACATGTGTTACAGCATGAAGTGCATCCAAATTTGAATTTTTGTCTTTTCCTTCTTATTAACTTTTTATTTTTAAGTGTGACCACCTCTCTCCCTACTGATGGTTTCTCTGACACCAACACAACTAGCCTGTTTCCTTTTAGACACTTCCCCTGATAATATTGTCCCATAATTTTACTGTTAGCCTTTTCAGATTACAATGAGAAGGGTATGTGGCTGGTAAACAGTGTATCCCAGATAACATTTTCTCTTCAATCTGAAGATCGGTCTTCTCATTACCACAATTAGTTTACATTTATTTGGTTATTGATATATTTGGACTTACTTCTATCATCTCAATTTCTAACCTTTTCTGTGCCCAATTTTTCCTATGCTTTTATTTTCACCTTCTTTTCTTGCATTCCTGTTTGTGTCTGATTTTATAAAATGACTGCTCCAGGAACCAGGGACAAAGGCCGACTTCAGGTTTATGCCACACTACCTTTAATTCCATATTCCCAGCCACCAGGGGGCAGCATATCACCCCAGAGGCAAATGCTTTAGGCAGCGGCTCCTTGCTTAAATCTTACCCTTTTGAACTCGCAGTCTACCATGGTTTCTGGTCTCTGTTTTCCTTACTTCATAGACAGATCTATGCTTTCAAAACAGTGTAAAAAACCAGTTTTAACCCAGCATTTTCAGGTGTCCTTTATGGGGATGGTTTTATTTTCCTCCCCTCCAAACTTCTTAGTCCACAGTATTCATCAAAATATTCCTGTTTCATCTGTTTTCCGGAAGTCTAACAAGAACACAGGGTATACAAGGAACTGCGTATGTGTTGAAAGAATGAATGATGTGGATATTTCTGTTTTAAATACTTTCTAATTTTTTGCAATAAACGTGAAATATAGTAAAAAACAAAAGTTCTTTCTTTTGGCTCTGTGACTCCTCTCATGGGAAGGAAGACACACAGAAGGAAAGAGAAGGAAGCTGTTCATAACAACACAATTTGTATTTGTGAACACGTGAGAACAAGTAAGGGTTAGGGAGGTGGCTGAGTCATGGGTTATTATGGAACTAGTGGGCATACGTGTTAGTACTGTGCAGCTGACCCAGAAAGTGCTTATGATACAAAACAAGTAAGGGCAGAAAGAGAATTCAACACACATTATGACCACAGATACGACATGGCACGCACAAGGACCAGGAGCCAACTGGAAACCTGACTGTTAACAAAGAGACTTTTTCTTTTTAAAAACTTAAACGGTAGTTCTTACAGTGTGCATGGGCAATGAATGTGAATTTTAAAGGAAGCAAACTCTTTAGGGATGTATGTTATCTACTCCTTCTCTGGTACTACTAGAGAGGCAAATCAGAATTAGTCAGGACTGTGTTCAGTTCCTGGTTCTGGAACTGAAGTTGACCATGGATAGTTGGTTAAGCCAGGGAAGATCAGAACCATCCAAAGCGAAGAATCATCAACTAAATAAATGGTGGTCCATTTGAGCCACGATTAGAATGGCTCGTTATGCAGCATTATCTATAGTGCTAGATAACTGAGGCACCTTGTCTTTTTCTCTACAGACAGATCCTACCACGGTGCTCGGTACCAAGAGAGCCATGATGAAGATTCTTGTGTCACGGTCCCTTCTCAAGGAAGGGGAATGAGATGTATGCTTCATCCCATGTCTGATCCTCCCACACCTACCACAAGCACCACAGTAGCTGTCTTTTTTTTTTTTTTTACATCTATGTCCTTAACACATTTCTCACTCCCTCTATGCCATAAGGGACTTGGAAAAGGGAAGTTATTCACATCAGCATCTACAGCGCCTGGCACAGAGTGGGACTTTGTCACTTATTTTTCACTTGACTTAAATGAATGGATTTGGGGAGGTGACTTGAACCAAAACAGCTGGCAGCAGATGGCAAGAAAAATAATCATACAAGCTGGTTCTTACTCCAGAGGTCTTTATGCTTTCCAGAAAGCCCAAACACACACACAAACACACACATGCACGCACGCACGCACGCACACACACACACACACACACACGCACACACTTTGGAGCCCCCCTCTCTTTCACCAAGCTGCACACCAACCTCACAGCCAACTGTGCCCCCTCAACCCCCAAAGCAGCTTCCCTCTGCTCCCCAGGGCACCTCACCCTTCCCCTGGGGGTGGGGCCCACGCCCCGCGAGGCCTGTCTTGACCTTACCTTTAGATCAGAAACGTCTCTGTAGCACTGCTCGGAGCGGGTGTGGTCTGACAGCTGCACATTCCAGAAGCAGGGCAGCTGATACACCAGGAAGGGGTTCTGCTTGATGACGGCATTGAAAATATCCTGGGGAATAAGAGCCAAAGCGGGGTCAAGGCAGGCAGCGGGTTCGGCCTACGGTTCTGGCTCCCGAGGCAGCACGTCCCCTGTGGGAGGGCGCCCTGGGCATCCTGCCTGGGCACAGGACAGTTTGCACCCAGGACGCTTCTCTTGCCTGTTATCTCCAGAAACCAAGCGATGATGTTTGGATGGAGATAGGGATGCCGCAGGCCGACTGGCCGCCTGAGCATCAGGCAGGGAGCTCACGTGGGGGTGGACAAGGGAGCATCTTTCCTAGCTCCCTGGCATATAATAAATGAAGTCTCTTTTCCTCCCCCCCTACTGTCCTATCCAGGAGCCCAGAGTTATCCATTTGAGCCTCCCAGGGAGGAAACTATGTGGTGACAAGTTGCCCAACTCACCCAGGGGCTGAGACAAATTATAGATCCTCCCTTCCAGCAGCTTTTTCCTGGGGCATTGGGTGGGCTTGTGATGGATGCTGCTTACTCCTACAGGCCACAAGGCCAGAGTAGGCAGCCCCCCTTTCAAGGCCAAGTCTCCCTGGTCTCTGGACCAATCCCCTGTTTTGGGCTCCTCTCCAAGCTCTCTCAGGGACCACACTTATTAACCAGCATGGATGGTGGCACCAGGAGGTGAGTTATGGGCCTTTGCTACAGGACTTGGCTGACCTGACTATCCTCACTGGACACAGTCACACAATTGCTAGCTCTGGGGGACACACTCAGTCTTGGTGACCTGACTTACAACATGAGGATAATGGATGATGTCCTCTCAGGCTTAAGAGAGCACCCAAGTATTTTTTTTTTTCTTTAACTCATTCATTATACTGTATCTCATTGTTGAAAAAAGGAAATCAGTTTCTGGCTATCTGAGAAATCCCAAATAGCAATGCTTAAAAAATAGAAAAGTTACCCTGCACAGTATCTGGTTTCCTCTGTATTAGAAAACTGCGTAGTTACGTGAGGATTCAGGCAACTGAACTTTGAACAGAAGCACGGAGATGAGCGCCATGGATTTGGGGAGGTGACATGACAAAATGCAGAGGGATCATCTCTGCATTCCCAAGACGGCCACCAACACTCCAGCAAGGTCAAAATCTATAGTGACCAAGGTCAAAGACTGGAGGCTCCTGTCTTTCTTGGTCAAAATGAGAAATGGTTTTGTTATGAATATCTGTTGATATGGACGGAGTTCAAGGATCTTTTCAGGTTGCCTGGATAAAAGGGAGGTTTCTAGAGCCAGGAAGTTTGTTCTTCCCACTTAAATGTACTTCCCTCAAGTTCAGGGTCACCAGGACAGGATCTCAGCCTGACAGGTTAGACTTATTTGCCATGGAGGCATGAAAACTTGACTAGGAAACACGTGGTGGTGCACTGGGGCCAGGGGGAGCAGGGGCCTGTCATGGCTCTGATGAAGACAGTGACCTCCTCTAGGCACAGTGGACTGACAGCGAGTTATGATCCTGCCTCAAAAAACCATGAGCTCCCTGAGACCAAGGGCTGCATCCTCATTCATCTGTCCTCCCTCTCCTGAGCATGGCCCTGGTATCTACTGTGCTCAGGGTACTATGCTAAATGAACAAACAAATGAACCAAAAGAAGAACTAGTGAGGGGAGCAGGGCCAAGGCAGCTCTTTCCCTCGGAGTCACATAACAGGTGGCAAAATAACCCAGAGCCAGCTGCTTTAAGGTCTCCATGAGCAAAAGCACGTGGGCTGCAGCAAGTTTGCATCTGGACTGTGTTAAAAGGCCTGGTTGAGCCCAAGTCTCCCAGAACTCCATTGGAGGTGGTGGAACTTTTGAGGGGTGGGGCCAAGTGGGGAGGTCTTTAGGCCCCTGAGGATGTGCCCTTGAAGGAAACTGTGGGACCTGGGTCTCTTCCTCTTCTCTTTTTTATCTTGGTCAGGAGGTGAGTGACTTTCTCTGTTCCTCCTCGTGCTCCTGCTGTGACATGCTGCCATGCAACAGGCCCTAGGCAACGTGGCCAAGAGACCAAGGACTGACACCTCAGAAACTCTGAGCCAAGACAAACCTTTCCTGTTTATAAGCTGATCGTTGCAGGTATTTGTTATGGTGACAACACGCTGTATGCTGACCTACCCAAAGGCACTCAGAATAACAGCCCTTCTAACCTGGCCACTCACCTGGTCAGCCAAGGATGTAGACAGCATGCCCATGAGCTCCCTCTCTGCCGTCAGTCTCCACATCTGCTCCCATTTCATCTTCCGCAGCTTGTCCAGAAGCAGCAGAATCACCCCTGGGCAATGGCATAGGATAGGAGAGTAAGGTAACAGTAAGACAGAGAGACAGACATACCTGCTTGGCACAGCCACAGTCTCTCGGGGACAGTGTGTGGCATAGAGAAGAGGCCTAACTACTGCTACGGATAAGTGAGCTTTTTCCCTCCAAAAGCTCACCCAGTGAGGCTTCACCATCCGGGGTACATTTTGGGGGACAAACATACCAGTGTTCAACCCGGGCTCTGCCAGGTGCTTGCTCTGAGAATAAATCATCCCTCTGAGGCATTCTCATTGCACGAGGAAGCACCAAGACCCCCAGGGCTGCAGCGAGAACCAGTGGGGTGGGTGACTGTGCCTAGCCCCTTCTAGAGCTGGACTGTGGTGATGGCCGCAGCACAATAGGCCGTGGACTTCACGTCACTGAACTGCACCATAAATGCAGTTAAAATGGCAAACTTATGCACGCTTTATCCCAACAGTGACAGTGACGATCCCAGCTTGCTCTTGACAAGCAGTACCTTTATACAAGTGCTCGATTCCCCCTGCCTTTTTCCCTGGAGGTAGGACACTCTTAGTCAGTATGGCCGATACCTGTGGCCTAGGTACGACTTATCTTTACAGACAGAAACAGCTCCTCTGTGACTTTATTTGTCTTTGCAAATCTGCTTAACAATTATTGACAAGTGTGGGTCTGGCCTCAGTGTTTCCAATGGCCAGAGGGTCTTCTCCGGCTCATGCAGAGCCAGCATGTGTTTCAACTTCAGGTGAAGGCCATGCTGATGTTGGGTCTTTAAGATGAGCTCTAAAGTCTTTGGCCTCACAAGAAACTAATAATAGGAGCTGGATTCTTCCTCCTTCCCACCTTCTTAGGGTTTTTGTGGGGAGGGATCTGGGTGAATTGGGAATGGTACAGGGAGGGAAATTTCCACTGTTTATCCTTTGGTATTTTAAAGAATGCTTGCACAACTAAATATACTGCTCAGGCCAATTAATTAATTCTACAATTAATTAAAATCTAATTGGGAAGCACATCTTGGCTTAGGCAAGTGGCTTAGAAACAGCTGTCTACCAACAGGTTCAGTCCAAATGTGCAGAGAACGCCCAGAGCTGAGAACACGAACAGCCAAGAGAATGTCCCTGCAGGCCACTGCAGTCGGTGTGGCGGATGGAATGGTTACACCCAGGGGCTCCCCAATCAATCCTCTTCAGGATGCTTAGCTCAGCAGAACAGCCACTGGAGCAAACTCCAGGCGGTTGAAAAATGAACTCAGTCGATACCTGGTACATACATTTCTAAGGCTGTAGGAAGACTGATTTCCCCAAGTCAGACATAAATGGTGACTCTAAGACTTTTTACTTAATCAAGTGGCACATATTTGGAGAAAAAGTATATTCACCATTGAGTGAAGGGTGTTTGGTTGACAGAGTTGTACTAAAACACATGTATGGTGATGGGAAGAATTCGCAAGTCAGAAGGCCAATTTTATCTATCTCCTTTGGGCTTCATTAGGGCTTCTGCATATACTACTTCCTTAAAACCCCCAAGCTCTTTACAAGGTATTATCATCATCCTTAGTTTATCAGTGGGGAGGCTGAGGGGCTGACTCAGACACTTGTCCAACTCACAGTTTGAAAGTCACTAGATCAGACTCATTCAGATCTGCCTGACTTTAAGGCCAGTGCAGCGCCTACCAGTCTACACCCTGTAGAGCCAAGGAAGGCTGATTCTCAGTTCCTACATGTGCCAAATGAGGAGAGTGCTGCTTGCCCTACACTACTCAGAGAACTGGCATGCCCTTTGTGATAGGCTGGTAGCCTTTACCCAACAACTCTACTGGAGAAAACCAAAACCTCCTCATTAGAAGCGCATGCCAATTTCCATTGTGTAAATACCCCCAGTTAGGGTCATTTCAAGAGAGTTGTGTGATGTCATTGAACACGGAGCTGGGAAGGAATGCAAGACAACTGGCCCTCCTGAGCCATATGAGCAAGATCTAGCACACCGCTGAAACTGTTCCCCAAATATGGACATATTTTTAGAAACAGTAAAATTTGCCACAGATGTATTATTTGATTGCTTCTTCGGGGAAAAAGGAAAGACCTTTACAAGTTAAAGAGAACATTGTGATGTAAGTCACTGGTGATTGATGCAAAAAATAGACTCTAGTCAAATGTGTGAAAGAGAATTTCATTATATCTTGTTGCAAAAATTAATTCTAATTAGGTTGGATCAAGACTCCAACATATAGAAAAAATGGGGGAGGGGATTTTAGAAGATCTAGATGAACATTTTAAAGACTCCAGAGTGATCCACGGTAGATCTGCCTGTCTCTGGGGGCTGAGTTGAGAACTGATATTTTTAAATGGTGCTAAGACTTGTTGAGCCTAAGTGCCAGATGTGACCCAGCACTGTTTGCTAGACTATTGGAAAAGGGGTGGGGTCAAGAACAGAGGACATCTCAGGCCACAAAATCAGGCTGAAGCTGGAGCTGGGGGCTGCGGTTGCCTTTGATAAATAATGTCCAGAGGACTAAATGGAGAAACACAAGTCTGTTATCCCGGTGACCGAGACTTTAATTATGTGGTTTTAACTTACTTTTAAAATGATAAGTTATTTCAAACTAAGAGAAACTGATGTAAAAAACGCACAGAAACTAATGTAAAAAATACCCACCACTCAGAGATCTTCCAACTTATCCTACCTTCTCTCCTCCACGGAGGCAACCAGATTCCCGTGGTTGTTGTGCTTCATGTCAATGCCTGGTTTTATATTTTTATTCTCTATGTATATGACTACAACCAATATACGTTGGTTTTGGTGTTCTGCATCACCTATTTCCCATTTTGACTTGACTTTCCACCCATTGTTATCTCTTTAAGATTTAATCATGTTGGGTTGTGTATCACTGTGTGTATATATTTTTTTAAGAGAGAAGACAGAGCAATATTTTTTTAAAGAGAGAGAGAGAGAGAGAGAATTTTTAATATTTATTTATTTATTTATTTTAGTTTTCGGCCGACACAACATTTTTATTTGTATGTGGTGCTGAGGATTGAACCCAGGCTGCACGCATGCCAGGCGAGCACGCTACCACTTGAGCCACATCCCCAGCCCCAGTATCACTGTATATTTACCTGTGTTAACTATAGGGAAAAAAATAAAGGAAAAACTTACTGGTATTAAAAAAAAAAGAGATTTAACCATGTCAATATTTCAAATATGCAATTACTTCATTCATTTTATAAACATACCACAATTTTTTTTTTAGTATTCCCCTCCTGAACTATATTTGGTTATGGCCTATGTTTTTGCTGTTATAAACAATGCTGCAGCGGGGCGTGGTGGTACACGCCTGTAATCCCAGCAGCTTGGTAGGCTGAATCAGGAGGATCGCGAGTTCAAAGCCAGCCTCAGCAATGATGAGACACTAGGCAAGTCAATGAGACCCTGTCTCTAAATAAAATGCAAAATAGGGCTGGGGATGTGTCTCAGTGGTCGAGTGCCCCTGAGTTTAATCCTCAGTACCCCCCAAAAAACCCCAAACCACCCCCATCAAAAAATGCTGCTGCAATGAACATCCTGATCCCAATTCATGTCTCCTTGGGCAAAGGCATGAGGATTTAGCCAGGAAATGCCTCCAAAGTTGTACGAGAACTGTAGTGTTGATGGTACGACTTGTTCTGAAATGTCTCCAACTACTCCATCTTCCTTCTCTCTACTAGTCATGTCTTCACTGAGACTCACGGATTCCACACTTAAAATGGGTTTTACCTTTCTTCTTTCATTCATTCAAGTTATTTATTGAGCGTCTACTCTGTGCCGACCAATGGAGGCTGACTTGCACTTGGTTTTCTTCCTGTTGTTGCCCAGTCTCATGGGGTACATTTAAGATCTTAGTCAACATACATTTACCGGAGGGGCAACATTTGCCAGGCCTTTTCTGACTCCCACTCCACTAGGATTCCACGTGATCACTGCAGTCACTGAGGATGAGTGCTGCTTATTAATGGGACTTGGGGTGGGGGCGCTCACTGGGCCTGGCTGGGATCTGGTCAGGAATCTGGGGAAGGAGGTGGGGAGTCTGGGGAAGCAATGTGGACCAAGGAATGGAGGGAGGAGACAGGGTGGCAAGACTGGATTATGCATGACCCAGAGAGTGCGCTGGTTAATATGGGATGCTATGGGGCAACTGCTAGAAGGTGAGCAGGGAATGGGTTGGAAAGTCTTCCATTTATGCATAGGTGCTTTCCAACCATCTCCATGCAATTTCCGAGATTAAAATGATGTTCTAATAACCCATGGGTGGCTTATGGACAGAAGGGCTGATCCAGGGGCTCCAGCTGCCCTGGCCCCAATCAAGTGCCCCAAAGCTCAGGGAATGTCACCCGTGTACGGCACACTGATTGGGAAATTCTGCTGAGGATACCTGGGAGCTAGAGAAGGGTTTTGAGCAAGGGAATGGCTGAGACTAAATTTGTTTTAGAAAAGCCAACCTGAATGCTTTATCAAGTCATTCCATAAAATCAAAGCCTCTGGTATCTCAGACTGGTTTAAAGAAGCCCTGACCCTTGGCTAGGGCAGCCCCATCTGAGTTTTGCCACGAGTTAATTCTTTTCCTTTCCATCAGATCACTCCTTCCAGCAGAACTGGCACAATGGCACATGGGAATAGCAGCTTCCAGGCCTGCTAGTGCGCTGTCCTTGACCTTACAAGCCCACCACTGGGGCCCTGTCTGGCCTTTAATACAAGCCTTGAATTCAGAACTTATTTTTTCTGTAGTTCATTCAAGGAATTTTTTCACTGAGTTAACTGGGAACTGAGTGGAACACAATCCTTGTTTTTAGGGAGCAAAGCCTAACAGGGAAGAGGATGGTAACTAACAAGAGGCAAGATGCACCTTCCTGACCAATGGCAGGTGGTGGAACTGCTGTGGTCGTGGGGGGACAAGGAGCAAGGTTGCAGTCAAGGGGAAGCATCAAGGAAAAGCTTCCTGAAATAAAGGATGCCTAAACCATCACCTTCAGGATGCAGAGGATTATCTAGGCGAGAGACAACAAGAGTGAAGGTCAAGCCAGCCAGGCTTCTCCCTGCAGGGCAGGGGATTCACTGGAATGGGCTTCTGAATGATGATCAGATAGCAGATTTCCCCACCACACTCGAGCAGCAGAACTAAAAAGGTAATGGTCCATTTCCACCTCTTCTCCCAAAAAAAGATGATTAAAAAGAGGATACCTAAAGTTGTGTAGCACAGGGAAAAACATTTGTGTTTGCGCATGAATCTATAATTAGATACAGGTTAGTCATAAAATAAATATCCTCATGTCCTCACACTAATGCAACAGAAAGAATCTTGGGGACATGGGTGCTGTTGGAGCCACCCTGGAAAGGGAGGCTGAATGCAGAGAAATAACCACAGTGAATAGGAAAAATGAGTCCTGATGTTACTCCCTGCAGAAGTGACTCCTGGAAAGGCCACTACGATTCTGAGCCTTGGTCCCTTATTTGTAATATGGGACAATCCCACATTTTTGGAGGATTGATTGTATCTTCAAAAGTTCAGGGGATATAGCTCAGTTGGTATACAGTGCTTGCCTTGCATGCACAAGGCCCTGGGTTCAATCCCCAGCACCACAAAGAAGTATACAGTAGGAACAGGATCCATTAATGCTGAATTGAGAACCAGTAATTGATCATTAATATCCTGACCTAGTAATTCATGAAGGAGCCTGAATTTACAGATCATTCGAAAAACCTTCAATGTCCCGTTGTGTGTGTGCGCAATGTACTGGACACTTGAAATACCAACAACATTTTTACATATTTCCGGGCCCCTCAGTCCTCTGATTATAGTCTGTTTATGGTGTCACCACCAGTATTATTAGGACATCCCCTGGGGTTCCTGCAAATGGCAGCTAAGAGACACAACCACAGGGAAGGAAAAAAAATAATAACAAAGGCAAGAAAATCCACCACATGGAAAATTATGTGCATAAATTATGTTCTTAAGCAGCTTAGGAGTTTGCTTAGAATGTAAAATCTAATCACACTGATAGAAGCTTAGGAGAGAATCTGCCCGTTTCTTCAAAGGTTAGGAGTATGCACATAGGTGGTAAAAAGGCCAGAAAAACAATCCTTTCAAGAGAAAAAGAACTCTAAATAACCAAAAAGAGCTGAAAAACAATATTTCTAAGATGAACACAACCCCAGCTATTTATTGACCTCACTCGTAGGGTGCTGGGGAGATATCGTAACTAATGACTAGAAAGGGCTTTTGAAATATAAAGTGGTACATAAAAGCTTAATAAACAACAGTTACAGAAACTATGCATTTCCTCATTAAGGTGCCTAATTCTCACTCACTGGAACTTGCATAATTCCCACTTGAATTAATGTAAATTATGTGCATGCAGGCAAAGCGGGGACAAGCTTTTTAAGTGCACACTGGTTAAAATAATGAAAATGGTTGCACCTTCAATTGGACCTTTTCAGGCTGAAACGACACAGATCTGGTTTTGAAATGCATGCCCTAAGTCGGATGTTGACACTGCTTTTCTGCTCTCAGGAATAACGCCCGTGGTGGCAAAATGCTTGATTTTGGCCTTTGTCTGGCATTTGCTGCTGTGTAGTCTGCCCATTTCCATGTTTGCCTTTGGGTCTAGGAGTAGGGAGCCGGCCCTTTGCCCTGGAGCGCTCTGCACAGAGACACAGTGCCTTAGATTTGACAGGGCCTCTCAGAGGAGCAGGTCAGGGGGTGCCGGGGCCTCAGGGCTTCACCTACAGCTGCTGTGCAGGAGCATAGACCCAACACGAAATGAATGAATGAAAAAATAAATTCAAAATCAAAGGCTTCTCCCTTGAACAGCTGGTCCATTGGTACACTGTTTCATCTGGGCATTGGAGGGCAATTTTCCCCCCTAAACTGATAGCTCTATAGCAGACAACACAAGGAGGTATCTGCAGAGAGACAAGAGACAAGCGTGCTTTTAAAAATTTCTTTGTATGAGGCAGACATTGATTTTTACCAGTGCAATTGCAAAAAGGAGGCGAAAAGTGGTGACAATGATGATGATACCTATCATCCTTCAAGCAACTGCTGTCTACTGGAGCAAGTAGTTTGCTTACAAGACCTCTGATTCTTGCAACAAATTTGCAAGGGAGGCTGGGCACACAGATGCATGCCTATAATCCCAGTGGCTCTGGAGGCTGAAGCAGAAGGATTATAAGTTCAAAGCCAGCCTCAGCAATTTAGCTGAGACCCTGTCTCAAAATTTAAAAAAAAAAAAAAGAAATAACTGGGGATGTGGCTCAGAGATTAAGTGCCCCTGGGTACCAAAAAAAGAAAAAAAAAGAAAGAAAAGAAAAATAAATGCAAGGGTGATGGAATTATCCCCATTTCACAAATGAAGAAATTAAGAATGGGGTCCTAATTAGAATAACATATATCTATGCTTGTATACTTTTATGAAAATGAAAAAGAAATTAAGCCTCCTATCTCATAAGTGCCAAAGTAAATCTCATTTTCTAACTGTGGTCTTTCAGTGATGCTGTGTGTGTGTTTGTATGTGTGTGTGTGCATGTAAGTGTGTCTGTGAATGTGCTCACACTAAGTGTGATCAGACACAGTTAATCAAAGCAGCAGTTCCTAGAGGACCTGAAAGTATATGTCAGAGATCACAGATCACAGCCAGCTTGCCCCTAGAAACCTGGGAGGAGGCCACACATTGCATCAAGAAGGTCAGGGCAGGAAGGGCTTCCCTGAGGACAGTCCCCCAGCACAGGGCTGCATCTCCCCTAAGTGACTGGGTAACTGGTTGGAGCCCAGGACTGTTTCATCAGGACAGGTTTCAGAGCTGACTCAGGCCACCCTTCCCTCCTGCGTGTTGGGGGATTCTGTCTTTCTGTACCTGAGCCCACTTGGGCAGACTCCTCCTGCAGGCAAGGGGAAGCCTTCAAACTTAGCCAGCAAGGGGAAGACCCTGGTTAAGAGATCTGCGGCTACTTCCTCTTCATCCCTCCCTCCCTTTCTTTATTTGCAGCCCGCTTTCAGGCTTTAGCCAAGCTGAAGAATAAGGCGAGGCCTGGCTCAGCCAATTCAGGCCACGTGCTTCCTTCATCCTGGTGGAGAAGCTGAGGTCCAAAGTGGCCATGTGACTCCTGCAGCCTGGGTGCCCAGCAGGCTTCCAATTCCACCTTTTATTACTCAACTCAGCGTTTCCCACAGTGACATTGCACAGGATGCTAGCAGATGTTGAGGAAGAATGGCTAAAGAAGGGAAATAAGTCTAGGAGTCCATTACAAGAAGTAGAGTTAAAGAGAATTCCATAAAACATGGTGCAGAGAGAATTTCGAAGGTGGTTTTTCACCAGCTCTGGCCGCTGCAGGAATCTCATAAATGCTGGCCCCCTTCACTTTGGGTCCCACTGGCTTCTGTCTGCATTGTCTCAGCTCCACCTGTATTGCACCGGCTGCCAGCCAAACAGAAGATTTGTTCCTTGGTCCCCCAGCGGTTCTTATGGCTTCTCTCACTGGTCTGGAGCAGAGAAACCTTAAGTGGGGACTGAGCAACGGCTCTATAGGAAGCTCCTGGGAGCAGGAGGCTCTTATCCCAGAGATGTTTATGAAAACAACCCTCGAAATCACCACTTGCTCCCTCTGCTTTGAAGCCCTGGAGTTCTCTTTTCATGCATGACCCAATAAGAAGGCAAGTTTATTAAAAATGACTTAATTTAAAATCCCCTGCTGATTTTACCTGGGACTCACTTTTGATCAAATAAATTAAAAGGTTCTGTGGTCTACAATTGCTTTTTAACTTTTTCCTTCCTAAAAGCTCTTTTACCAGAGTAAGAGAGAGAGAAAATGGGATCCTTCCACCAGAAACATTCTGCTGACGTTGCTGGGTTTTATCAAAGTGTGGATGAGACACAGTAGAAAGGCTATAGAAGGTTAGTAGTCATTCATTTATTCACTCATTGGATAAATATTTATTGAGCAGTTTGTACATGCCAGGTACTTGGGATAGAGAGAGAATACAATGGCCCCCTGCTCCTGAGAGCTTAAAAGTACTATGGATACTCAAATACAAAGAAGTATATTTTAGGCAGAGGAAGTGGTTGGAACTCAGGTCACGGGCAAAGTCCTTTAAGAGAACAACATTTCACACTTTATCTCATTGACAACGCTTGGCCAAGACTGTAACAGGGCTGAGAACTTGGGGTTTGGTGGCTGGCTAATACCTTTTAACCAATATTTGCAGAATATTTCTTCTTCTTTTTTCTTTTTTGCTTTTATCAGCAAACATTATAATGATGAACACAATACATTTAGAAAAGTACAGAAATCATAGTATACAGTGTGATGAATTGTCACTGAGTGAACTCACTACGTAACTAAAACCTAGACCAGAATCAAAATATCTCTGGCAGCACAGAATCTCCTTGCGCTATCTTTTCCCCACAGCGAAGACGGTAGTTCAGATCTATTCATTTCTGAACTTCCTATCAATCGAGTCATACAATACACACCCTTTTTGTGACTGGCATTTTGATCCAATATGATGTTTATGAAATCTGCCCGTAACACAGCCTGCAGTTACAGTTTGTTCATGTTAATGCTGCCTAATAATGTATAATGTCATGATATCTTATTCCATTGATCCTGCTTGTGGGCATTTAGGTTCCTTGCAGTTTTGGAAGCTGTTATAAAACATTCTGAATGCATCTTTTGTTGTCATAGTGATAGGTGGCAGGTAGACATGAGTGGTGGGGACACAGAAATTAAGAGGTTAATTCGACAGACGGAGCCTACAAGCCAACTCTCAAAATGATTTTAAAGAAACAACTTACATAAATTCATCCTAGACCTATTCTGACTTAAGGTACTTATTCACAGGGCTGAGGAGTGTTTGCCCAAGACTGCTCCTTTTGATAAGGAAAAAAAAATAAAAGACTGCCCTGACAGAGACTGGAGAGCTCAGTGGGCTCAGGGTCCACAAAATCAAGTTCAGGTAAAATTGGCCAGCACGAGTCAGGATGACCAAAGTTCTCTTTAGGTCTTGACATGTTATTTAAACTTACTATAATTACGAATTTTGGCCTATGTGGGTTTTCCTTGGACACTCATGAGTTAGTCTTACACAATAGGGATTTAGAAACCTGATACCATCCAATTGTCAATCAAGAGTTAGGAGGTGATGCTTAGGTGAGATCCTCTAAAAACTACCCCTTAAACCCAATAAAAACCCAGCTCACAAAGAAGTGAGTTGTTGCACTCCAATCTGAGGATCCAATCTCTCCTTTGAGTGTGCCATTTCCCTACCTCCTTCTTTGTCTTCTAATAAATGTTGCTGTACTTTCACTCTGTCTCATGTCTTGCTTAAAATCATCTCTTGCAAAGACACAAGAGTGAACACAAAGCAACCACTAGTAACCATAGGTATACTGGATGTGCACCTAGGAGTGCACTTTTTGGGTCAGTGGGTTTGCACATGTTTAGCTTAAGTAGACATCACAAAGTAGTTCTTGCTATTTCTACTCCTATCAGTTGTGTACGCAAGGTAATATGGTTCTCTGTTCCCACTGATAACTGGCATTCTCTGGCTTTTTGCATTTTAGACCTTCTGGCAAAGGTTTAAACTTGGCACAGTGGTGTGGTATTGCATTATGGATTTTAGTTTGCATTTTTAATGATGAATAAAACTCAGCATCTTTTCACATGCAAATTGCCCATTTGGGTATCCTCTTTTGGGAAATGCCTGTTCAAGTCTTTTGCTCATTTTTCTATTGGGTTGTTTGCCTTTTTCTTAATGGTTCGTAGGAGTTCTTCATTTGTTTCTCTCTTTTTTTTTAAATTTTTATTTTTTTTTTTTAATCTAGGTGGTTTTTAAAGCTGATTGGAGACAAGTGGTCTCTGGCTGACTATATGTCTAATGATGCACCAGTAGAGACCCATTTCTCAAAGCTGGCTGGACTCCCCTGCATAGGAGGTGATTGCTGCCCACTTTATCAGTCTTTTGGAAACCATGGAGAATTAAGCTAAACTGCTCATCAAAGAAGGCTATCAGCTCAATGATCCTATCCCATCCCCATTTCCCTGAGTAAAATGAAGCTCAGAAAGGTGATTGGCTCAAAGTAAAACAATTTAACACAAAATAAAGAAGGCCAAAGACTTATTTCCCAGAGGCCCTCTACCCTTCTTTCTGTGATATCTCTCCTTCTTCTACGAGTCTCCATGTCCCTCTATCAACACATAACATGTGGCAACAGATTTGGTCAACTCTTCAGACCTGAGAAGATTCTACCAAAAAAAAAAAAAAAAAAAAACCCTCTTAACTAGAGAGTGGTTTTAAAAAAAAGTCATGAAAAAAGCACTTTCATGGGTTGAACTGTGGCCATCAAAACAATATGTTCAAGTCCTAACCCCAGCACCTGTAAAAGTGATCTTAAGTTGGAAATGGGGTCTTTGCAGATGTAATCAATGTAGGATGAGGTTGTACTGCATTAAGCTGAACCCTAACCCAATGGCTGATGTCCTTATGAGAAGAGAGACTGACACAGAGGGAAGACGGCCACAGGAACCCAGAGGAAGACGTAGGAGTTGATACTGCAAGTCAGGATCCAGCCTGGGTCCCAGAGCTGGAAGAAGAAAAGGGGCTGTGACTAGAGGCTTCAGAGAAAGCATGGCCTGGCTAACACCTGACTTGCACTTTTAGCCTGCGTAATCAGAAAGATTTAAGTTTCTATTTTTTTTTTTTTTAAAGCTACCTAGTTTGTGGCACATATCTACTATTCCTTCTGAAATGCTTGTGACCATAAGTGTTTTAGATTTTGGAATTTTTTTTTATCTTTTGGAATATTTGCACATAGATAATGAGATGATTCAGGGATAAGACCTCAGTCTAACATAGTCTTTCCCTGTATTTCTCACATGTCTTCTGTGCACAGCCCAAGGAAGTGCACCTGTGTTTTTATTGCATTCTGTCTGCTGAGGGTAGGTGTGGAATCTTCCACTGGGGCATCATGCTGATGCTCAAAAAGTTTCAGATTTTGAAGCATTTACAACTTCAGACCTTGGATGAGGGATGCCCAACCTGTACCTTGGTATGGCAGTTCCAGGGAATTAACTTAAGCATCAGCACCCAAAAACCTTTTGCCTTGCTCCAGAGAAACATACAAGAATAACTTAATTCTTAAGGACGCTAAGTTGTGGACTTTGGTCATCTTCTTACTGTCATCTTTCAGATTTGAACAGATTTTTGGGTGATCGTTAATTCTTAGAAGCTGAGTAATTATGCCCATTTTAGATGACCAAAACCCAGGGCATAAATCACACTCACTACTCCATGGGTCTTGTTTTCCTCCACCAATCTTCCTCCAGAAGATTCACCAGGAGATCAAGTTTCTTACAGGACCCAATCTGAGACAAGATGGTTCTCCAGCCAGAAGTAGGAGATACAGACATTGAAGAAAGACATCCTGAATGTGCTCAGGCCACTAAGGGCAAGGTAGTTATTAGGACTTGCTTGTCTGCCTCTTTCAGGAAGGTGTTTCTGGAGCTATAGGGAACCATATATAGAGTACCAAGATATTGATCTTATCATCTCTCTTGAATAAAATGGAGTACAAAATGATGCTCAGAAAAGCTGGAGGCAGATACAAAAGCCCAGGATGGCACAGCAGAGCCCAGAGGCACGGCATAGTGAATGTCTGACGCTCCCCAAGCCTTACACCAGCTATTGAAAAATGACTACAACTCTCTGAATGGAAGTCAGATCTGCTGACCTGCTTGTTGGCATGGAGATTTTATTTTTTTTTTACACATAATGAGCCTGCCTCTCCCTACCAGTCTGGTAGATGCTTCACTGCACAAGATAATGTCTCATTTGCCTACCAACAGGGGTGAGGGAGCTTGGGTGGCTGAACAGTTCTGACCAGTTGAACATGTGCTGGCGTCTGATGCAGCGACGGATGAATGAATGGGCTGCCCAAAGGGCACAGAGCTCTCTGCCGTTCCAAACTCGAGCAAAGTGAGCAGGACTGGAAGGGCACCATTGTGCATGCTTTTATTATGCACTTGTTCCCAGGCTCAAAGAAAACCAGCTTGATGTTCTCGCTGCAAGAACATCAAGTGAGGTATGTGAAGCTCACAGCCCACTTCTTTACTTGGCATCGATGCTCATGAGGGAGAAGGAACACACACTTCTTGCATGCCTCCTACGTGCCAGGGACTCCTAAGTAGTATACTGTAGATTCTCCATGAATCCACTGGCGGGTCCGTCCTGCTGCTCCCTGTGCCCTGCAGACTCACCCCCATGCAGTGAATCATCTGGGATCCCCGCGGCTCCTGCTTGTTGGAAGCACTGGCAACAGGCTTGGAGGTGGGCAGGAAAGAGAGGGCACTTCCCTTCACAGGACTGTTTCCAAGAGCACAGTGTCTCCCCCGCTGCAGCCTCTGCAGGGTGGCCTTCCTCCAGGACATGTCCCCACTGGGTTCTGGCAGCGTTGCCTCTTCCTCCTGCTTCTTGGAGACTGAATGGTGTCCCCTCGAATTCTTACGTGGAATTCCTTACCCCCACCACCTCAGAACGTGACTGTATGTGGAGACAGGATCTTTAAAGGGTGATTAAGTCAAAATGGGGTGTGATTTATTTATTTTAGGGTAGGCTGTGATCCAATCCGACTGGCAAGAGGAGATCAGGACACAGAGACAAGGAAGGAGACCACGGGGGGGCACATGGAGAGATGGCTGCCTACAAGCCAAGGAGGAATCCCCTGCCACTCCTCCCTCTTGGGCTTCCAGAAGTATGAGAATGCACATTCTGTTGTTTAAAGTACCTACTCTGTGGTAGTTGGCTATGTCCTTCATAAGAAAGTAACCCAGATTTCTTAGCCAGACCTGGTTACAGTTCTCTGCTTCTTCCATGGAGACCTATAATCCTGCCCCTCCACCCCTACAACAGTCCTCTTCACAGGATCCTGTTGCCCGTATGTGATTTCTGTTAATCCTATGAGGTTTTTACATCACAAAATCGGGATGTTTTAGTTTACTTAATAAGGAAAATGAAGCTCCAAGATGGCATGTAGCTGTGAGTGGCACAGTTGGGTCTTCCTGACCCCAGTGACACTCTGTGCTGACTTTGGTAGACCTGTAGTGTGCTGAATGAAGAGCCACACCACAGAGCCAGAGGCCCATGGAGTGGGGAGGATGCTGGAATCACCAGGGCAAGCTCTGCATCTTCTAGAGGAGCAAAGGGAGACTCAGAGGTGTGCGGTCGGTCACTGCCCAAGGTCAGGAATCCAACATGGTGGCAGAATTAGAATATGGATGCGAGGTCTTCAACCTGCCCTCGGTCCCTTTTGTTGTGCCCCTGATGATTAGTCTCAATTTAACAGGGAGCTGTGGTTATTACCTGGGGTAGGTTTTTAAACCCAAACTAGGTTCTTTCTGTGGGCATGGAATTCACCACTTACCACCCACTCAGAAGCTGGATGATAACACTTACTGATGATGCTGATAACTAACAACAAAGGCAGCAACACACCAGGTCTCAGGCATGGCACCTGGCATGCCCATGAACTGCTCCCTACACAAAACGTCCCCAAAAGGCTGAATAAGTAACTAATGAGCTAAGAAGTGAGGACCCGGATTCAAACCCAGTTTCCTCTGCTCCAAGGCCCATGCATTTCCCAATACTGGTGTCCATGAAGGAAGCAGGACATAACTAGGACAGGACTGCGGCTGCAAAAAAACCAATGTAACCCAGTCTGTCTTTTTCAGAGCTGTAGCTATTGTAGATGCCTTGTATCACCAAAGAATGAGCTCCAGTGTGTCTCATTGTACCCACAGCTTCCAACACAGCATATGGCACACAGTAGGTCTTCCTGATACCAGTGTTAATGACCTGCATTGCTGCTGAACAGGAGTGAATCTCAAAAAAACTGAGACCAGCTTTTATTTTTTTTCTGGATCTCCACAATCTCAGTCCTACATCAGAGGAGGGGCTGGAAAACACGCCTTCATTAAGGCAAATCCTGTCATCCTGTGTGTTAATAAGCGGACTTCGAGGGAACACTTGAATGGAAGCAGCAGGCAGGAGCATCTCCTCATGTCTTGATTCAACCATGGGTCTACAGAAGGCTTTGTATTTGGTCCAGTGCTGGCACATGGTGTTGTAAAAACTCAGAGGCCTGAGACCCAGATTAAGTCTAGATCCAGTATCTCTTTTCCACACTGGGACACATAAGCTAATTTCTGCAAACTTTTCTTTCCTAGTTTGCAAAATAGGTATGAGGATATCATGTTTTATTGTTCTCCTTCACTAGTGTCTTTCGAGAGTTTCCTATGTACTGGAACTACTAGAAAATAGAGATCCTCACCCAGGTGGGGCTTGTAAGCTACCAGAAGAGGAAAGTAAGCTAAACATATAGCATAAAGGATAATAAAAATACAGCAGGGCAGAGAGGAAAGGATAGCCAGGGTGTGTTGAGAGCTAAGTGGGTGGTCAGCACAGGCTTCTCTGAAGTGGGGATATCTGAGCCAAGACCTGCAGGATGCGAGGTAGTGCGCCATGCTGATGCTCAGGGGCAAAGGCCCTGAGCCAGCTGATAACACTGGAGAAGACAAGGAGCGTCTGCCCCCATGGCTGCTGTGAGGTTAATCATGATGATAATTCAGCTGAGAAACCACATTCCCAACAAGTGTTCAACAAATGCTAGAGCTGGGACTGTTAGTACCGGCTCCTACCCACTGGGAGGGAACTCTGGTAGCCACAGGGCCTTGGCAGCACTTTGAGGTCTGACCCGTGCTAATGAATGGGCCTATCTGCTCTTTGCCAGCCTGCCGAGGGAAAACCCACGGGCCTATGGAAGAGGATTTTCTAGAAATTAGATTAGTGGGACATGCATTTAGTGTTGGACACAAAGAAGGGAGAATCTGAACTAGCTTTGTTGTGTTGTCAATCCCTTAAAAAGAGTGTGCAGAATTACCCTGGCTCCAGCTTTCAAAGTGGCAAATGCCCTTCTTCTGATGATAACTTTTCCAAAGTAAGGAAAGTGGTGGGGCCAAACTGCATTGTCCTCTTACGGACCTGTTTAATGCAGGGGAATCTTCTTTTCCAGAAAGGAATTTCTGCTTCTGTTACATGGGGGACTGAGAAGTGAGGGGAAGCCATACTGCAGCATGATCTGGGGACCGCTTAGTCTCTTTGGCCAGCACAGATGCTCCCCCATGGATGGGCTCCTTGCTGGGTAGGGGGTAAGAGAATGAAGGACTTCTCCTCTCTCACATCAGCTGCCAAGGGCAGGTGGTCATCGTAAGCAGTGCTTCCTTTACCTTTTTCTCTCTTGCCCCTGGATCCCTTCAGAACCCATTATGAATCTCTTTAAAGCCAGAGTCCTGAGTTCCAACGGGGCTCAGTGTAGTTGCACGCTCTTCCAGGACTTGCGGTGCTCTTTCTCCCCATCCTCCACTCAGTATCCACTCGCTCTGCTCCTCGTTCCTCCCAGCCTTCTCTTCTGAAGCCCCCAGGACCACAGCCCACCACCCACCCGCCTCCTAGCTTCACTAAGATGCTGTTGCAATATTCATCTCACTGCTGGACGGTCTTCCATCGTGTCCCCGTGAGATGTGGAGTTGCCCAGGGCACAGATGGTGGCATTGCTGCACACCAGTGTCCATCAGGGACATGGCAGGCCCAGCAGAGAATGTTTATGAATGAATGGACAAACGAAGGCATGAGATCTGAAATGGGCCAGAGGCCTGCCCAGCAGTATTTCAGAGCCCTCATTATCATCTGCAGAGTGACTAACTGTGGAAAGTGCTGGGATACACACAAATGAGACTGTCACAACCAAAGGTCCTCTCCCGTGCCAGCTGCCAAGGGCAGGTGGTCATCATAAGCAGTGCTTCCTCTACTGGGATAAAGTCCTCTCAGGACTCTGGAGGAAGTAGGTAGCTGGTTCTGGATAAATGGGGGTGAGGTAGGGGTCTCTCTAGCCTTCTGCCAGGACAAATGAGGCCATGCAGTCAAAATCTGATCTTCTGTTAAATGAGGACCCATCTTCCACCCAGGGTGAAGGATGTCACAGATGCTGCCTAGTAGGAAGCTCTCTCTGGCTGACCTCCTCGGCCCATTATCTGCCTTTTGGTCCAAGTAGAGAGCACTAGAAAGAGCTTGGATTAGAGCCACACAGATCTGGATCTGGATCTGGTCTCTGAATCTGGATCTGAATCTGTGCATTGCAGGGGAATAACACAGTCTTTATCTCCAAAGGCACGCTTCTTGCAGGGAATATTACACTCTGGGCAGAATATTAGTCCATTTTATTTCAAAAAAAAAACTTTCTCTAATCATACAAAGATTTTTGAGCACGTCTGTTGGTGAAAATCCCAAGAGGAGGAAATAGGAGGAGAGGGAGTGAGGAGAGGCCTCAGGTGGTGCTGGATGGCCCATTTTTCCCCAGGCTCCACATCATCTGCACCATCACCTAAGAGTCCGAAGAAGCTGCAAGGGGCCAGGAAGAAGCATAGGGGAAGATGCCACCATTTCTCTGAGAATGCTCAACAGTTGAAACACAGAATTAGGAACATGTAGCTCGGAGTCTACAATCATATGAACACTTGGAGAGATGACCAGGAATGTTGGGGAGGGGCAAGGACTGTTAGTGTGCAAATCAATACCACCTTGTCGATATGCAAGGAAAGGCCTTGTGAAGTCACTGCTGAATAAGGTCTCATAAATAAAATTTCACAGTATCTATTATTACTAGTTGATCAAGTACGAAGGAGTGTTGATATCTCAGCCAGGTGCTATCCTTACCACTGTGTCACAGAACAAGATTCAGACTCTGTATCATCCTATCATGGCCCAGAAAGCCCTTGGTCTTTTAATGGTCTTTGATATAATAGGCAAACATAACCACAGATTCGTAAAAGCTCCTGGTCTCATCTGGATTGTTTCCTTCCCCTGCCAATTCCAGAACAAGCTAGTGCCACATCTGGCCTGCTGTGTTCTTATCTTCTGGGTCTGTGCACAGCTGGCTTGAGGTCACTCTTCAGGTCTAGACCAAAATGCCACCTCCTCAGAGAGTTCTGTCCCTGTTACTGTCCATCATAGAATCCTGGGAGCAACAGCAACCTAAAGCCATTCCTTTCTCTATCCTTCCGCCCTTGCTGCCTTCACAGGTAGGGAGTGAAGATATCAGCAGATCATATACATAAGGCACAACAGGCTGGAGTGACAGAAAGATCAATGTTCCAATCTTGGCTTTGCTACTAAGAGTGAGCTAATGAATACAGTGTGCAGTCCTCCTGGCCAAGGACGTGGTGGGGATGATGCGAGGACAGCATGGAAAGCCCCAGCATTGGACTTGGTGCAGAGTGAATTAAAGCTCTGGAAGCTGCTGGGGCCATTACACAGTACTGTGCTCTTAATGTATGAGAATCTATCCCTCATCCCCTGCAAAGATGCATGGTCCCTGTTTACTAATCTGTGGTTATGTTCACCTATTATATCAAAGACCATTAAAAATCAGTGTCAGCAATCAGTGTAAGGAATCATGTTGGCCCCCCACTTACAAAGATTAATCTTCACAACGGGGATGAACTGCCATTACACTTAGGTATTTCCTCTGCCTCATCAACCAATCACTATAAAATAAATCCAAAGAATTGTGAAACCAGAAACAAGCTTGGAAACCAGGCTGAAGAAGTATGTGCTCAAGAGAAAGAGGTGTGGGGTGCATTAGGAGGGACCTGGTGATTCATTTGCAACAGGTCTCCAGGCCTAAAGCAAGTGACTGGTGGCTCCTCATTCACTGTCAAGCTCACCCAGGCTGGCTTCATGACCACAGCTCTTCCCCACCGCACACTTGTCCAGCCGCTCCACATGGCTGGCTTATCCTCTGTCCACTCCCCTCCCTCTTTTGAACAGTTCACATGTTCCTTTTCCTATGTGCCCATTCCATAAAGCTGCCCCTTAAATGCTGACGCTTGCTGCTAGACCAGATTTACATCTTGGAATTTTTCTTCTCTTTCTCTCCACCTCCAGACCATGCCAGGATCCCTGCTCTCAAATCGTCAAGACAGCTCCCAAAGAAGTCTGCATTCCAAAATATCAGTGTTCTGACTCGGATGTTCAAGCTGTCACTCAGTTTTTATGCCTTTCCCCTCTTTGGGGTTGCACATGTCTCTGGCATGCATTAAGTTTCATTCAGTCTTGACATCAATCCTAGGCAATATTTTTCTGAATACTTGAATCTTTAGGTGACATGGGGACAGAAATTGGTAAGCTTGAGGTGATGTGAAGAGGCACAGAGGAGCAGAACCTGGGGTCTCATTTTGATTGACTCTGCAGGCCAGGTATTTGGGAACCTTACCAATTATTCGAGAATGTGAGAACACATCTATAATTCAATGATATTAAATTTATTAAGTTTATTAAACCCCTTTCACACGCCAGGGCTGACCCCGACCTCCTGCAAAGCGTGGAGTAGGAGAGAGCGAACTCTAATTAGATAAACATAATATCTCCATTCCCTCTCTCCTCAGCTTCGGTGCCATCTCTGCAGCTGTGAGCATGACGAGGGCTCCTATAAGCCTGTCCTTCTTTCAGTTCCTGGACAGGAGACTGTGTGTGTATAATTCAGGTGGGCGAAGGTAACGGAGGTTTGCTGAGTGTCAATCCCAGTTCTAGGCCATTGGGTTTTATGTTACATTTCCAACAGCTCTGTTGTTCCTCAGAGCAGCCTACCAGCACTGGGTTCTTATTCCCATTCATCAGCTGTGGAAAGAAGAGTGGTGCAGACAGGATTCTAACCCCAGTCTGCGGTAGCCTTCTCTAGACCCACTGTTTCTGCCTGCTGTAAACCATGGTGGACAAGTTCTTTCTTAAAGGGCCAGAAAGTATATATTTTTAACTTTGGAAACCATCAGGTCTCTGTAGTAGCAACTTCTCAACTTCTGACATTGCAACCCTCAGGTAGCCACAGACAAATGAAAATAAATGGCGTGACAGTGAGCCCACGGGGCTTTATTAATGGACACTGAAATTTGAATTTCATGTAACTTTCATGTGCCACAAAATAGATTTGCTTTAAAATTTTTTTTTTCTCAACTATCTAAAAGTGTAAAAACCATTCTTAGCTTCAGGACTTAAAAAACAGGAAACAGCCAGATTTGGCACATGTTGGATTCAGCTGTAAACAGTTAAATATTCATTAGGAAGATATTAAATAGACTTAGAAAAGATTAATAAAACATAATAAATGTGTCTTCACTTTTATTGCCTGGCCACTCCCACTTGATGCTGGGCGTCTGGAAGACAAGGCCAGGTTCTCTATGTCTTTTGCCTTTGTCACTGAGCCTGGCTACAGACGAACCTGCTTCCCTGGGCTGGCCGTGACGTCTGTGTTTAATGCATGCGGGCCTGGTAAGCAAAGCCTGCCTGGTGCAACAGCGATCAGGCTGAGAGATGGGCTATTTCTCTTGGATAATTACCTTAGCCGAGATTCCCCTTCACTGGGAGCAGTCCCACGGGGCTCTGCTAACCAATTCAGAAGCCTCGGCGCCATTCCGATTCAAATCCATCGGACCTGCTGCGGTGAAATGTCAAATATGTTCTAAAACGAGATGCAGCAATTGAGGGCTCAGGGGGACAAGGAGGGCTGTTTAAGCATAATGGTGGATGACAGGGAGCAGCTCACAACGAGACTGAAAGAGTAGGAGGCTGGTCTCCCCGTCTGTGATCCCTGGTGTTTTAAGCTGAGTTTTGTCAGCCATAAGGGAAAGTAAGAGATTATGGGCTGGGATCCAGGCAGCGGCAGGAATGGAGATAGGTTCCTGGTGCTGCCTCCTGCTAGTCCCCTCTTCTCTGGGCCCACAGGCTTTCTGCATCATGTGCACTATACTGGTTTGTAAAATGTCAGTAGGTCTTTCCTGAGAGCAGTCTGTGTGGCTTCTTTTTGCCACCCAAGTATCCCCAGAACCTAGTGGTGGGGTGTGACACGATGCACAGCTGATACCCCACTCATCTTTGCTGAAGGAATGTAACCAAATGCAAGCAGCTAAGGAGCCCAAGAGTCCAGTGACAGTTAACAAAACAGGGTGCAGGTAAAGAGTGGTGAAGGGAGACCCAGGTGCAGTGGTGCACGCCTGTAATCCTAACGGCTTGGGAGGCTGAGGCAGGAGGATAGAGAGTTCAAAGCCAGTCACTGAGGTACTAAGAAACTCAGTGAAACCCTGTCTCTAGATAAAATGCAAAAATAGGGCTGAGAATGTGGCTCAGTGGTTGGGTTTCCCTGAGTTCAATCCCCGGTATCCACCCCGCCAAAAGAAGGAGTGAAGGTAGAAATAATACAATCTCAGGAATGACATGAGGATTGATAGGAACCACCAGCTTGGCATTTGGGGGTCTCAGCCCAGAGGTTCTGATTTGGTGTGAGGTGAGTCTTGGATGCCAGGACTTTATAAAAATCTTTCCAGGTGATTCTAATATATAGCCATGAACGCCCAGTGCCATTTTGAGTGTCCTGGAAGTCATAATGTTAGTAGGAATGTCCACAGCCATCTAACTTTGCTTACTGGGGAGGGGGCTGGACATATCCCCAGAACTAAGAAACTTTCCCAAGCCCCATGGCCCAGGAGCCTGGAAGGCAGGCTTAAGCACTGGACTCTGTGGTTCCTGGCTCTGCTAGCTTGGGAAATTGATTAACCTTACTGAGCCTCCATCAGCTACTCTGTAAAATGGGGATTACGTGAGCTAATGCACATGAAAGCACATGTCAAATCAAGGAGATTACTACAGTGAGCTTGAGAAGCCCCAAAGAAATTAGATGTTTCTTCCCATCCTAAATATATCTTCAAGAAAAATCATGCACAAAATGAAGGCTGGATGACCCTTGATGGAGGAGAGGTTCAGGATCATGAGCTTCCTTCCAGTCTTTCACTGCACACTGAGCCACACAGGGCTCTGGGTCATAGCTTCTGTAAGCTCTTGGGAGCTAATGACCTGAGTAAGTGACAGAGAAGCCCCAACCTTCCCAGGGCCAGCACAGCAAAGCAAAAGAATTTGCATGGGAGGCCACTCCTTGTGTTATGCTGGGTTAGGTCAACTCAGCCCAGTGAGTGCTCAAAAACAGAGCCAGGTAGAGCAATCCATGGTGAGATAAAGGCTCTGCTCCACAAGGCTGCTGGTCCATGATTTATGGCTTCAAAGCCTGGGCCTTTTAGCCAGAGACCATCTGCTTCAACTAAAAAAGCTGAAGCTAGCTCTCTAGTAAGTAGATGCTCTGCAAAATACTAATTCTTTTGCAATACAGAGGCTACATGCCCAGCACAGAAACAAATAGGGGTGCACATGCACTTTAATTTTAAAATGGTTTACTTCAAAATATGACCTATTTTTGACTATATGATACTTTTGGCATTTTTGATCTATCAAAATTTAAAATCTCCATAACATTCGATATAGCGGAGCCATTCCTTAGAATCTATTGTATATTAATACTTGAGTAAGCAAACAAAAAGAAATAATAAGGATGTCTACGTATGGGTATTGTTTATAACTGGGAGAAAACTTAGGAACAACTAAAATACCATGCAGTAGGAAATGAAAAGAATAAATTATGGTGTACCCATGAAGTGGGAAAACTGTGCAGTTCTGAAAGAGAAAGAAAAAATACCTTTATACGCTAATTTAGAAAGACATGCAATATTTCATTTTTAAGTAAACAAGGCATATAACAATGCATAAGAAGATGCAGATTTAGAGGAGCAGAAGATAATTACACATGCAGAAAGCACAAAGAATAAACAGCAAACTGTTAATAGCACTTCCTGTCAGGGAATAAGGGGCACGTGTCTTTATACATTGCTATATGTCAGTGCCATGGTGGCTGGTCAGTGAGTGCCCACTGTCTTTCCAGAAAGAAACACAGTCTTTGATTTGTAGTGTTTGCCTTTGAGAGACTAGGTCATAGAGGCAAGACACTCATGAGTAAGAACAGTGCTCCTGTGAGAGGGGCCCCAGAGAGCTGGCTCATCCCTTCCCACCACGCGAGGACATGGGTACAAGGGTATTGTCCATGAACCAGAAAGCGGGCCCTCACCAGAAAATGCATCTGCCTGGATCCTGGACTTCCCCATCTCCAGAATTCTGGCTTCAAATAAATTTTTGCTGCTTATAAGCTATCCAGCTGAGGGATAGAGCCCAAATGGTCTGAGCCAGTATTATCAATCTCAATTCACAGGAGAGGACAAAGGGGCTTGAAGAAGTGGCCTGACTACCTTAAGGTCACGCTGCACAAGCAATAAGTGACAAGCCCAGCACCCTGCACTCCAGGCCTGCAGATGCAGCGTTCCAGCTCACCTGGGGCAACTGCAGGTGGAGCCCGGCTCAGCTGGGCAAGTTTTGCTTTTTTTTTTTTTTTTCCCTTCTTTCCATTCAGCACTCAGCAGCCTGTGATTTACTTAGCAAAAGAGAGGAAAAACATGAGCCTGGGCCTGGGGCTGGGGCTCAGTGGTAGAGTGCTCACCCACTATGCATGAGGCCTGGGGTTCGGTCCTCAGCACCACATGAAAATAAAGATCAGTGTCCAACTAAAAAATACATATTAAAAAAACAACAGACAACCAAACCATGAGCCTTTATGGCCAGACCCACCAAGGAAACAGGATGATTGTACAAGGAAAATAGTTCAGGAGAAAGGGCCTCTCTGAGAGAGGGTGGGGGGCAGACCTCTTGCACTTAAGTGAGATTCTGGAAGCCTGGAATTAAACACAGATCTCTGAGGCCCATGCCTCAGGAAGGGAGGAAGCAATGGGGAGTGATTCTTCTGGAACAGTGGCTTTGGCTCAGGGGGGAGGGCAAGGGGATCTCTTGCCATATTTTCAGGATGCAGCTGGGAAAACTCTTCAGTGCTCAGTTTAATTAGAGGCCCCCGTCAGGTCTGACGAGGGGGCTCTCGCTTGGCTGCCTTGCTGGGGTGCCTCAGAGAACCCAGCGGGGCTACAGGGACGGGGTGGGCTGGGTGCCCTGGGCTGTGGGTGGGTGCTTTTGAATCAATTTGCACATGCTACAGCCACAGCCTGGAGAGATGAAAACTTGGCTCTGGGACAAGACATAAATACAGACAATAAAAAGAGAAGAGGATGTTGGGTGCAGGTGGCTTCTCTCTAGGGCCAGGCGGGAAACTATTGTTTCAAACCCCCAGCCTGCTGGATAAGGCCGTCCTGCCTCTTTAGCATTCAGGCCTAAGCCCGACCCAGCCACAGATGAGCCTCCTGCTCATCTCCAATGGCGCGTGAGCTTCTCATCCTGCACTCCACACAGCTGCGTCGGGAGTCTTGGCTGCCATTTATTGTTATTGCTTGCCAGGTGATATAGTTGGATGTCAAATGTGCCCCAAGCTCAAGTGTTGAAGGCTTGGTCCCCAGCTAGCGGTGCTGTGGGAGGTGGTGCAAACTTTGGGATGTGGGGCCTCGTTGAGAGAAGGAGGTCATTGGAGGTCTTTGAAGGGCTGATTTTGCCTCTGGCCCCCTCTCTCTAGCTCTCTCTCTGCTTCTGGCTATCAGGAGGTGAGCCACTTGGCTCTGCTGCCCCCTTCCGCCATGACATTCTGCCTCACCACAGGCCTGGAATCAATAAGTCTCTGAAACTGTGAGCCCAGAGAAATCTTTCACCTTAAAGACTATTTTCTAAGATACTTTGTCACCGTGATGAATGCACCAGGCATTTTCTATTCACATCATTCTTCCTGGAGTCCCACGAGTCTGTACTAATACTCCGTCCTTACAGGTGAGGAGTCAGCTCCCCTCCAAAAAAAAAAAAAAAAAAAAAAAGAGAGGATTTCCTAAGGCCTTCCAAAGAATCATAAGTGGCTGGGGTTCATGAGTGAACTCTTCCCTGCTCCCTTTGTGCCCGGCATATCCTCTAGAACATGCATCTTTGGTTGTACTAAAAAAGCAAATCGCGTGCTCTTCCCTCACCAAGTCAAGTATTTGCTCAGCTCCCCACCTGAGCGGGCGGGTCCGCCCACCTCCCTACCTGTGATCCTCCAGGCTCCACAGCCTTTCCCACCCCACCCCCGCAGCAGGTGCAGGCCATGTTGCATTTAATTGTTCTTCACCTCGTACTTTTTAAAAAACCAGGTGAACCACCCGGATTTTTGAGGGGTGGGGATAATGGTGATTCAAATAAATACTACATCTTATTTTTAAAATCTGTGTTCCTAGCACAGAAGGTAATGCCAGGCACCCCGTGCCTGCTGAGCACCTGCCTAATGTGGGCATGCTGAGAATGTGGAATGGCTCTCACCAGCTTCTCAGGCCCTCCCGTCTTCCTGACCATCAGCCTGATGGTCCCCTCTGGGGAGAAAGGCAGGGGGAGGGTGACTGGAATTCCTTTATTCTTTCAACTGATATTCATTGAGAGATTTCCATGTCCCAGACAGGGACACAGGAGTAGAACAAGATCCTTGTCCTCACAGGCTTTCACTCTTGTGGGGAGAGATAAGGATTCAGATTCCTATTGTTGTCACAACAAATTCCTTGAGCAGTTTAAAATGAATCCATTTATTATCTAACAGCTATATGGGTCTGGAATATTCGGGGCTTAGGTAGGTCATCTACTTGGTGCCCATGAGGTCAGAATCACCGTGATGGCCATCTTGTGTGCTTCACTGGAGGCTCTAGGGGAGAATCCACCTGTAAGCTCCTTCATATTGATTGCAGAATTCAGAGCCACAGGTGCACATCTCCTGTCCAGCTCAGTTGGGAGCCTCTCAGAGGCAATCTAGATCCCTTGCCCAGTGCTCTCTCCATGTTCACACCAGCAAGGGCAGGCGGAGCCTTTCTCCTCGTCTGGTTCCTGTGACTTGCCCTTCTCTCCTGGTCCAGGTGCAGAAGGGCCTCTGCTTTTATGGACTCGGGTGATTAGACTGAACCCACTGGATCATCCAGCATAAGCTTTCTATTTTAAGGCCTATAATTACAGCTTCAAAGCCTCTTTGGCCATGTGACAACATCTTCACAGGTTCCAGGGCTTAGGTCAGGGACTTTGTGTGTGGGTGGAGGGGGCATTCTGCCTACCACAACAGGCAGAGTCGGACCATCAAAAACTTGTTCTTTCTGACACTGGAGGAAAGTGAGCTGGCGAGTGCTGCTTTGGCTTGATGGTTAGGGACATCTGCTGTGAGATGAGCCTCAGCAGAGACTGGGGGAGTCCTGGGAGGTGCCCGAGGGCAGTTGCTGGAGGAGCAGTCCAGGTGGAGAGCTCTGGTTCTGGGGTGTGGAATGGGCCTGGGGAACGGCCAGTCAGCAGGCCAGAACAGCTCAGTGGGAGAGCAAGCAGGGGAGAGAGTGGGCTGTGGACCTGGAGTTGGTCAGGCCAGCTTGGGTGGATCCTTTCCTTGGAGGCTGCATTCTGCCACTGTCACCTTGGGGTGAAGTCAGGATGACAAGACCATGTGTCTGGTCCTAGATTGTGTCTGATGGGCCAAAGAACCCAAAGGGCACAAAGGCAAGAAAAAGATGGCACTCTGACCCTGAGTGCTTGGGGACTCGCACTCAAGTGCTACTAGACATAGGTGCAGGGGCAGGGTTTGCAGGAGCAGGAATGGCCCACATATGGCAAGGACTGTCTGCAGTTTGGGGAGGCTTGCAGGACACCCCACCTGCGACCTTTGTGCCCGACGTTCTCTGCGTGGACTGCTCTCACTGCAGCTCTGAGCATGGCTGCCACCTTCCTCTTCTTCACATCTTTAGTTCAGATGCCACGTTCTCAGAGACCCTTCTCTTAATCTTCCCTTTCTAGATGAACATAATCCCCTCAGTATATTTTATGCCTGACTTTCTTGTCCAAGGTACTACTGACATTTTAGGCAGGACAAATCTTTGTGTTTGGAAACTCTCTTATGCACTGTAGGGTGTTTAGCGGTTTCCCTGGATCCCACCGTGAAATGCCGGGACAATCTACCTGGTTGTGACCAGCAAAAATGTCTCCAGAGATTAATAATGTTCCTGGAGTAGCAACGTTTCCCAACGATTCCCTTGAGCACTGCTATGGCACTGTATTTCCAAAATTATTTGTTTCCCTCAACAATAAATACTTACTGCCTAACGTATGCCAGGCATGATTGTAGGTAAGGGAGATGGAGCAGTGAAATTAGTTGAAAAAATTACTACCCTCGAGGAGGTTACATCTGCATGGAAAGAGACAGAAGGAAAGAGCAAAAATGAGCAAAAGCATAGTAGGTCAGACGGAGACAAGGCCGTGGAAAAGAACAAGACAGACAAACGGGGAATGATAGGTAAGACATGGAGGCGAAGAGGCTTGCAGATTTAAAAAGGTGTGTTCCAGAAACAGCAAGGAAGCGGGTGACTGGAGCTGAGTAAGTTGGGGACACTAGGGGGGACAACACCAGACAGGGGGAAGACAGTTCCTCCCCCACGGTAACATGGAGGCTCTGCACACAGGGCTCCCATGTGTCTTATTCACGAGGCACCCCCGGGGCCCAGAGAGGTGCCCGCACATTGCACACATGAGATGCGTGACGAATACCTGATCAACAAACCAGAGGACATAGGAAGGGCAGCCCTGGGAGGAGCACTCAGTCCCAGATGGCTTCAGTGACAGAGGTGGCTACTAGGAAGAGATGCCAAGGAGCTGCAGGGATCCTGCCCCTCTTGTGGGCCTCAAGCATAAAGGGAAAGAGCTAGTATTGATGTCCGACCTGGACTCTGTCCCAGGCACACTAAGGAGGCGGTCACCTGCTCTCAAGAAAGCAACCCAGGGGGGTGGGAGCTCTCAGGATCCTGACACGACGCGGGAAGAACAGGTTGTTCACTGGCCAGGAACATGGCCCTGAGAGCAGGTGGAGTCCAGACTTGGACCAACTCTGGAACACAAGCAATACTGTCTTTCAAAAGGAAAAAGAAATGTGAACCCCAGGGGCCCAGGAGTAATGTCACCAATACTGCATGAGGCCGGAACTCCTGCAGTCCCTGTGTCCACTTCATAGGAAACAGCAGTCAAGTGACTTACTCCTCCTAAACATACTTATTACCTCATGCGCTTCTCATGGCTGTCCTTGGGGAGGCAGGTCCTGAAGCCAGCCCCATCTCACACAGGAGCAAACCGGGCCTCAGAGACCAGGTGACGTGCAGGAGTCATTGAGGGAACCAGGAGGTGGAAGGCCCCAGGAGAGAGAGGTGGGTGTAGCACTGGCTTCTCTCACTTAGACATCTAAAGCACTGCCAGGGAGAAGGAGGAATCAATTTGTTCTGTGTGAACCTGCACAAAACGGTTCTGAGGCCAAAGAAGGTTTTGGTTCAGCCCGGTGAACATTATAATTGTACATAATTGTTATAACTGAGCCTGAAGCTGTTATGACTTATGGAAAAAACTTTAAAAGTGTTACTATTATTATTTTGGCATGACCTTAACAGACATTAAACATGGGAAGATAGAACTTGGCACTCGCTGTTATCTCATAACTCACCAACAGTTGTTCACTACTTTGGCTTTTATTTATGTATATTTTTTTAACTGGGTATTGAACCCAGGGCACTTAACTACTGAGCCACATTCAGAGTCCTTTTTATTTTTTATTTTGAGACAGGGTCTTTCTAAGTTTCCGAGGGCCTCTGTTATGGTTTGGGTGTGAGGTGTCCCCCAAAAGCTCTCATGTGAGACAATGCAAGAAGGTTCAGAGGAGAAATGATGGGGTTGTGAGAGTCTTAACCCAATCAGTGAGTTAATCCCCTGATAGGGATCAATTGAGTGGTAACTGGAGGGTGGTGGGGTATGGCTGGAGGCGGCGGGCATTGGGGCATGGCTATGGGGTATTTGTTTGTATCTGGTGAGTGGAGACCCCTTTCTCTGCTTCCTGATCATCTGTGAGCTGCTTCCCTCTGCCACACTCTTCCACCATGATGTCCTGCCTCACCTTAAGTACCGAGGAATGGAGCCTGTTGTCTGTGGATGGAGACCTATGACATCGTGAGCCCTTAATTAAACCTTTCCTCTTCTATAGTTGTTCTGGGTGAGTTGTTTTAGTTGTAGAGAAAAAGCTTACTAAAACAGCCTCCCAAGTTGCCTGTGCCACCGTGTCCAGCTTGTTCACAATGTTGGAAGAACTGCTCACAGATGGCAAAGCCACTCCTGGAATCTGATGGCCAGTACCACATCAGTGCCATTTTGCATTTGTCCCCATTACAAGGAAGATGGTTCTATCCTGAAAACAGGCACAGCAGCAGCTGACCATGCTTCGTGTCATCTGACTCAGCCAAGCCAGAGTCACCAAACTCATTCCCAGTTGAAGTAAATAGTATTTTATAATAAATTAATTTCCCTTTATTACTTCATTGTATTATAGCCAGGCCACTATATTGATTTTGTAAAAAAAAAATTATATTTGGAGGTTGTATAATACATTTGAATTTGATTTTAGGATGGTACAAGAGGCATTCAAAAGATGTTGTAAGATGGGGGCGAGGCTGAATGAACACAAGGCATTTTCACAAATTTGTGGATGAGAACAAAAATCAAGCCTAATGAAATGATGTAAAGATTGACCCAAATCAGATAAAGCTCACCAGCGATAAATATAACATCTGTACTTTAGGCTCAGTGAATCTACTGCGGAAGCACAGAACAGAAAGCGTCTGCTGAGCAGTCGTTCATGCAGCTTTTTAGTTGGACTTGAGTTCAGCTGGAGCTTGAGGTGCTAAGCAGTAGTAAAGGGATTCAGAAAGAGCCTGGACGAGGAAGCTCTGGAATCACAGGCCCAGCCCCACCCCGGGAGACAGATCCACCCTCCCTGGGTGAGGGCTGGACATCCCAGGTGCACAGGTGTTCTCAGTGACTCAGGACAGTGGGCTGAATTATCCAAGTCAAATGTGGCCCTCCAACAGTTGGGTCATAGCTGGTGCACATCAATCAGGTCCAGTTTCACTTTCAAAGAGCGAAATCATAGGTATCTACAGGTGGTCAAACACTCATTAAAAAAAAAAAGGAAAGAAAGAATCTTTCTACCTCAACTTTGCCAGAATAATAGTTATTTAATAGTAAATACAGAATGAATGAATGAACTACATTTAAGTCTCATTTGTCTGGGTGCAATTATTACAGAGATCATCCAAGTGCAATATTTTTCAATCATTAAGGGACTTGACCAAAGAGACAATTAAAGCTCAAAGAAATGAAGGGGTGTGCTCAGGATCCCAGAGGCCAATGCCACAGGCCAAGAGGTGTCAGGTTACCTACCCCTGACTTTTGCATACCCCACTCCAGCCATGTGGTTCTCAGTTCCAGTTCAAATTGTCAACTGCTTTCTTTTTTTGAACCCCTGTCACAGAATGCACCATAGTGTCTGACTTTATCACCGATCGCGTTCCACTTCCTCACGGCCCAGTGTTTGCTTCAGTCCCAGAGGTGAGTCAGTCCTTGAATGTCCCAATTTTGTTGCTGTACAGATAAGGATTTCCAGAGAAAATTTCCCTCCCTCTCTAGAGAGCCAGTTCTCCATCTCCCTGTCTCTGGCCTAATTTGGGGACAGAAAGGAATGTGATATATTTTATTCTTAAGTTGTGTCTGAAAGCCCTCTGGCTAACATGATGCCCTTCATCTTGGGAGGACACACCTGCTCCTGCAGTTACCGCTGGGATCCTGTGCCAACCGGCTTAGCTGTGAACTTGCCACCTTGTTCCCCGACCTGCCTCCCTCATCTCGCCCTGCCTTCCCTGCTCCCTTCAGCCATCCTCTCCTTTGCTGATGTTCGCTTTTTAAGATATTCACCCGTCAGCTTATGAACTGAAATGAGTTGAATCTTGATAAGACTGTTAAAATCCTGTTTTTTTTTTTAAAGTCCTGCTGACAGCTGCATGCTCTGTGAATGACAGCTTCTTGCTCCTAGGAGGTGACTGACACATGGGCACAGTGGGGACGGACCTTCTCTGTGCAAGGATGTGAGAGGTGCCCTTAAGTCCACCTGAACTGTTATGGGCAAGAGCTGGTGCTGGGATCTGCCTGGTCATCCACAGCTGCTATGGCTTAGTAGCCTCCTTCATATAGAAATAAGTGAAAAACATCTTCCTTAAGATGAAAGGGGAGAGGAAGAGTGCATCTCCCTAAACTTTTGGGGTCCTTTGAGACAGGGAAAAACAAAAATAGAGGAAGTGGGAACCAAGTTGGATCATTTCAGGAGAAATGCTATTTTACCAGATAATTCTAGGGTTTAAGGAAGATCATGCATAGCGATGCCTGGCTGAATCTGAATATTTGCAAACGGTTACTCAGGATAGGGTCAGGAAGAGAAATAAAAACTACAAGTTCCTGAAGTGCTCTCATTACTGGCACTTGCGGCTGCTCTGCCACCACGGAGCCACAGGGCCTGCTCCCAGGCAGGATTCTCAGCTGGCTAGCAGATGAGGAGGTCCGAGCTTGCTGAGCTTGGGGAAGCTCTCCAAAAGGCAGAGAGTCTAAAAGTGACCAAGTCAGGTCTTGAAGGCAGATCATCCAATTGAAACCGCTCAAGCATTCTCTGGAAATTTGCTACATAAAATGGTCAGGAAGCTGATCAATGAACTAAAATAGGCATTTTCTTCTTAAAATAATATGAAAAGCTAATCTTTTCCAGAGAGTGAAGAGATGAGAGAGAAATGTCAAAAGTGGCTGCTTTATTTTTGAGCAAAACAGAAAAACTTACTGGCTGCTTTTGACCTGAGGGCTTGGGAGACCTTAGCAAAGTGCACTTAGCTACGTAGCCATCCCATCGTTTTCAGAGAGGGTGGATCTCATGCCCTGACTGAATAAGTGGTAGAAAACGTAACGGAACAAAGACTAATACTTATTACCTGCCAAACACAAGGTTAGGCTCCTTCGATGATTGACTTCCTAACTTGGCGATCTTCATACGCTCAGTGTTATCATCCTGCTTTACAATGAAGGAAAAAGGTTCAAACAGATGGAGCAAGTGACCTTGCTCATGCAGGGACTAAGTGGCCCTGACATGGTCCTAACCCAGGTGTTCTATCGCCCCCTAACATCATGCTGAAAGCACCACAGTGCCTTTGCTGGAGAGACCCTGTTTGCATGGCTGAGCTGGCTGGGATTCAGGGTGGCAGGTTCCCTCTGGCAGAGTCCTCAATTTCCATGAGAACCTAAATGTCTGGATGACTCATCTGCTTATGTGTGCCACAATTCTTGGTCTTAAAATAACAAATCTCCATCAGGAGAGCCAGTGCATCTCAGTGTTGCATAAATCCTTTTACAAGGATCACTTGGTGTCACTGGTATGATTTAAATGGACACATGGCTCCTAGCAGGGCTTTCCTCCATCTGCTTTGCCCTTTTAGTCCTAGCAAGGAGGGCAGCGACTCACCGCCTGGGCATGTCAAGTAAGAGCTGGGGGTGGCTCAGGTGCCTCCCATCTCCACACTCTGCAGCAAATAAAGGAGATGCCATGTTTCTCATAATAAATTCTCCAGGGCGCTACATTTTTCTTTCCCCTGAAAGCCCAGATAGATGACCACAGGCTTTTGTTTTCAACAGACAACCAAGACCCCATCCTGCCTCCCCGAGGCCCTGCAGTGAACCTCCCTGGGCCATTTCCTATTATTATGTGTTTTGAGGCCCAGAAGCTAAACGGACACACCAGGGTTTATCTGAGATGTCCCTTCTCCCACCCAAACAAGCTTGGGTGCCAATGTCCTTCCCAGTGGAGAGCACGCGAAGCCCTCTCATTATTCCCCAGTTAGCTTCTCAAGAGTCTAGCCTTAAACACACAGAAAGACAGCTGCTGGCTGAGCTTGCTGGGAGGGCAAACTGTGTCCTATCCTGTCAGAGCAGGCCCTTGGTCACTCTGCTCCAGAAACAGCCTCCAGGCCGCCTGCAGGGCAGGATCCTGGGCTCCTCCAACAGACCCAACCAGGCTCTTCAAGGGCAGAGTCTGGGATTCTCCATTTTCAGAAAGTGTTTGATGCTGAAGCCCTTAAAGTTCAAGCTAGGAAGGTCAGTAGTGAACACCAGGCTCCTTAAACTCGAAGCTTCGGTTTCCTCTAGGATAAAACAGAGATAAGCAGAGAGCCTGCCTCACGGGTGAGGGTGAGGATCAAATGAGATTATCACCCATGCAGCACCTGGCAGAGAGCCTGGCTCTCACTCAGGTGGTAGAGGCCCTAGAGGCACAGGCTCCCCTGCTACTGAAAAGCTGAAGCACTTCCCTACCACCGCTGATTCTTTTCAGTCCCCTTCCCCATCCAGGCCCCTCTCAGGGACCCTCAAAGTTCCCAGCTATACAGCAACTAAAGGGTTAATGCCCAACACAGCAGGGGAGCCTCCCGACAAGGGTGGGTGGTTACAATTCTTCCAAGGTGACCTCCGTATGCCCAAAAAGTGACACTGAGGTGATCATGCCAGGAGGAATGCTGCCCGGCCTCCACACAGGGCTCCCTGGGTGCGCATCTAACTGCTCAGGACATCTCCTGGCCTCTCCTTGTCCTCCTCTAGCTCTGACCCATTCTGACTATATTACTGGACTGTCAACTCGATCTCTGTCTCGCTTCCTTTTCCCCCATGTTTTTTATTCAACTTTTCTGGAGTCGCACATCAGAGTTCAGAGTTGACTTTCTGGCTTTTCTCACTACAGATTGGCTTTAGCTTCCAGAACAGGCTTTGTGTAGCATCTTCAAGTGCCCTGTGCCTGTCCCCAGACACCTGTCCCTAACCCGCATACTTGCTGGACTCAGATATTGAGTCCCTCCTATCTTGGCCTGACTTATCCCATTGCTCCCTGAGCTCCAAGTTCTAATTATGAAAAAGATGGGCATGCTTGATGGACAGGAAGCCACGGCAGGGAAATGGGAGGGAGAGGCAGAGGACCCAGAGGCACTCCACAGCCAGACACTGGCAGGCACTGAGCCTGGTGGGGCAGGTTGGTGGATTTCCATTGCTCACTCACTCCATGAGGTCACACACTGTGTCTAACGCCAGCCTGGGGCCTAGGACCCTAGCAAGCAGTCACATAGATAAAGCACAGAGGAAAGAGAGAATGATTTGGAAATGGAACAGTGGAATGAATGAACCGAAAGGGAAACGGGAGAAGCAAGTTTGGGGTGGTAGCAGGTGGAATAAAGGATCTGACGTTAGATAACATATTGTGTGCTCAGAAGTACTGATTTCCAAAGGTCTGCCTTTTCTCTGGCCAGGTGCACGGTAGGTGGTACCTGCCCTCCCCTTTACAGGATGGAATGGCCACATGACATGCTTTAGCCAACGCAATATTAAGAAAATTTAAGAGATAACATGACCTCTGCTACTTCCTCATCCCATAGGTGAACACAAGCAATGAGACAAATCCTGAATACCTACAGCACAGATCCTCATGGACCTTGAGTGCACATATAATGTGCTCAAGAAAAACAAATGTATCGAGTTAAGAAACACTGAAACACTGGGGCCACATGTTACTGCAGAATGGTTGCTAGTCTACATTAACAGCCAAGGAAACTACCATCAAACTGATACAGAATCCAGTAGGATCCAGGACTGAGGGTCAGTGTAGGGGCTTTCTGGTAAGAGTGCCACACTGCTATGGCCCCTGTAGCTACAGCACTGAGAAAGATCTGGAAGGTCACGCACCTCAGTTCTGCCCACTGCTGATCTCAGGCAACCAGGTGGCCTTCTCCATGCTGCTGGCCATGTCCTCTCCCTGAGGAAGGAGCATGGGGCCCTTGTGTCACCCTCTGGAACCCCTGCCCACACCACCCTGGAGACTCACCTGTGTTGTAGCCCCTCCCAAGGGCTGGCCACGGGCGGTGATTTTTCCACAGGTTTCCAAGGTACCAGTCACTCTGGTTCTCTACCAAGCCCAGGACCTGCTGACCTGTAGACAGAGAATACAAAGGCTTAGGAGGACCACAGCATCAGGACCAGTGAGGACTGATTGCAGGGATCAATGGTGGTAGGTCATCATTACCATAGCTTCCGTTCACGGGGCGGTCTCCTAAGTGACACATCCTGACCTACCTGGTCAGTCTGAGTTAACACATGTCATCCTTGCCACCAGGCACCTGATTTATTATCCCCATTTCATGGAGGAGAGACTGCAGCCCAGAGCAGTCCAGGACTCTGTGCAAGGTTACCCAGGTTATCTGTGACCTAGCCCGAATCCACAGCTATTCATTCACTCACATAAGGAAGCGCGTGTTCATTCCAGAAATCATGGAACACATCTACTCTTCAATCATTCCAAGTCCAATATTTCCCACTGTGCATTAATTGATCTGTTTTCTAAGCATGGACCAAGGTGGTTTTCTCCTATCAGAGAGGAGGGAATGATCCTTGGTTGGAGAGATGAGACCAAGGAAAAGAGGCACCTTGTGATCAGCTGCTTACGATGGTTTTGTGCTCAAACTCGTTGCTTCCTCCAAAATAGATTTATTGTGGCTGCCTAGCAGAGTTCCTGCTCAGCATGCACAGGCCCTGGGAGTGATCCCCAGCACCATCAAAAATAAACAAACAAACAAAACACAAATAAATAAATCCATGTCACCTGTCAACAAGCATCACATCCATATAGGAGTGTAGTCTAGAGGGATGATTGCACCTGGGTGCCCAGAGCTGGGCTGTGACATTGGTCTTGTCTCTGTGGCACCTCAGCTTCTCAGGTGGGTGGGGCTTGCAGTGCATCTCTTAGGATGCTGATGCCTGGGGTGTGGGTGGGAGCGAGTTGCTGGGCCTTCCACATAGGCCTCCTTTAGATGAGTCTGGCCTGCCACTTGCAGATGGCATTCTCTAAGAATTGTCATCAGCATCATGTGACCGACTGGGAGAGTGGATTTCACAATTCCTGCAGGAGCTTGGATATAATTACACATTACCCGACTGCAGGTCTTCTTGACTGAGTGCATTATTGCTTATCTCTGGAACAAAAGTTTGAGGCAGGCATCACACATTGATATTTTATAGAAAGGGAAACTGAAACATAAAGAGTTTAAGGAACTTGTTAAAAGTTGCACATTGAATCATCATTGTCTTCCACAACTGGCTGAGGTCTTCCGAAGGGCAATTTCTTAGGATGCTGGCCAATCCGAGAAATAACAAAGAACTCTCCGACCCAAGGAAAGCCTGCCGTATGTTCAGAAAACACAGGGGTCCTTGTGGAATACGATGCTGGGTGATATAGGGCCTCCTTGGTAGGATGACAGCTCCCTGAGATGATGGTGTGTGGGTTTGGTGTAATTTATTTGATCAATTTATTGGGCTCCTATCTAAATCATCACCTTAGCACAAATACATAAACTAGAGGCATGGGAAAAATACTACCGCCCACTTTGTCATTGTGCCTGATCATATCCAAAACTTGTAGAATCCCTCAGAAAAATGCATCCCCAATTCAGGGAGGGCAAGCACCAATCAATTCCACATGAACTAACTAGGTTTGGGATGTGTGTGCAAAACGGTTAGATAGACCTAGAAGGGAAGCCTGGCGTCCTTAGCTCAGGGGCAGTGTCTGATATGACCAGCTGCAGACTTCACTTAGTAACTGTGGATCACAAAGGGGTGCTTGGGAGAGACGACTCTCGATGGCTAAGGAGCCCAGGTTGGTATCACAATGGTTCTAGGGGCCCCGGTTGGTATCACATGTTCTTCTGGCATGATAAAATGTGTCATACATGAAGAACTGATGAAAGGTAATGAGCTTTCACTGAATTAAGGGTGGCCAACTGAATCCCAGCTAAGGATATCTTCAGATATCAGAATCCAAATTCCATATTATGGCACCCCCCACATTGATGGGGTCTCAATCTTCTTCCTCAAATCCTCCATCAGCCACACTTCATTCCTGCCGAACAGAAATATGTTTTTCTAGCCTGTGTGGTCACCTCTCTCTTGCTTATTTAGCTGGCCGTGGGAAGGAACTGCCCTTGCCCCTGCCAAACCCTGCCCACAGTTCTTCTGTGGCTTGTCTCTAGCTTGGATGCCCCACGAATAACCAAGTTCCTTTATCTTCGTGACCACATGAGGTGACAGACATCTCTACCCAGTACTTCCTGCTGGTATTTTTATCTTCAGGTGACTTAGGCCCTTTAAAGGACCAAGTGGGCAGTATTGAGGCCCAGTGACACCCTATTTGTTAAATATCCATCTCCTGCACTGGTCCACAGGCAAGGACTGCAGAGTATCTGACACAGTAGGTGTTTAGCCTCTGTCTGCTACTAAGACATTAGTAGTCTCACTAAGTAGTTACTCTTTCGGGTGGGAAAATCCCTGTCAACCAGGATGAGGCTAATGTTGGGGGGTGTTGCCTTCAGCAGTTCAGCTTCCCCGCGCCCCCAACCTCAACACATTGTCCACTCTGTGAGCTCAAGCCTCTGCCTCCCCCGTGTTGAAAACTGCAAAGACAAGGCAGCAGTGTGAAGCACGGCACTTCCATCGGCTGCTTGGCTGAGGCTTGAATTCCAGGTCTCACCCTCCAGAGAAGGAAGAATCTGCAGGGACACCCTGAATTCCCGGCATCGCCAAGACGAAGATTCAAATCTCTCGATCTGTACCTGGGCTGCCTTGATGACAGCCCATAATTTTCTCACATTAAAAGAAATCCTTATTTAGTAACACAATGGTTATAATTTTAATATCCATCGGTTGAGGAGAAACAAAACAATCAACTGCCACTAAGATTTCGTTTTGCTCTTTTAAATGGATTCATTTGCCGCTATATCAATTATTAAAACAGAAATGAGGAGAAGCAATTTCCCTTAGTCTCAACAGTGCGGAGTTCTGTGTGTGGGTTAATGGATTCCCTGAATGATCCGCTCAGTGCCTCCCCCAGGCAGAGGTATCTGTGGACAGAGGACCCGAGAAGCAGCCCGGCTGGGGGCAAGGGGTGCAGAGTCTGGGGTCAGACTTTGTTTCCCATTCTCGCTCTGACATTTTGCTTGCTGTGCAGCCTCAAGGAAACCCCCTGACCTCTCTCTGCCTGCTGTATAACTTATGTCTGTTCCAATGTGTTGAGTGCTTACAGTACTGGGTGGAACACATTAAGCAGACATAACTGGTCGCTATTTATAAATATCATCGTCCAAGCTAACCGGCCAGCTTCTGAAAGCCAGTGAGCCCCTAGCCATGCAGCTTTCTTTGGCGGTCACCCAGCCCAATTAGGCCATGGCAAAGCTTTGTTTCTCCAAGTGTGGTTTGGAGGCCACGTGCTTCAGAAAGAATGGAGGCTCTGTTCAGAACCAGTCAGGGCCACAACCTAGAGGTTAGTGGTTATCAGGAGGTTGCTTCCTTGGCTTCTCTAGCTTCTGGAGGGGGGATTTCCTGGCCTCTGCTGCTGAACCCTTCTCTCCCCATTGGTGTGGATGGGGCTGCCTGACTGGTGAACTTCAGAGAAGTTACACAGCTTTGCTTCCTCTTCCATCCCTTCTTTTGGGAGCTGGAGAGCTGCAGAGAGCTTGCCATCAATCTGCTCTTCCATCATGTGGGTTTATAGGGCAGGTTTCCTCCTGTGAGGACCTCAGCATGCTCGGCATGTCCCAGGAGGGGTTGGGGGAAGTGCAAATCTGGGCTCTGGGTTTAGGAGGATCCACTGTGGATGTATGGCCCAGTCCTCCAATTTCACCCGTGTCAATAAATATGGTGACATTTTGCTCTTGCTCCTCTAAGTTGGGCGGTATCTGTATACGTGAGCATGGGGTTAGCGCCCTATATTAATTCCTATAGACCCCAACACTTTTGAACATGAATTCTGATCCTGAGACTAGTAATTGGCACTAAAAACCCAAGCCCACAGGTAATTTAGATGAGCATCAAAGTTTGGGAATAATTGATGGAGAGGTCTGGAAGCTCTGTCCGCCTTCCTCAAAGGTCAGATTCACCTGTGCGTCACTGGCACAAGATAAACTCAAGTGGTGTCTAAATCCAGCCTATAAATCAGCAATATTCAGGAGGGGGGTGATCTCCAGTGCTATACTTCTTGAGTACAAGAAAATAGTGAAGAAAATGAATGTCATGTTCAGACTACCAGGTTTGAATCCTGGCTCCTCCACTTACTAGCTGCGTGTCTCTGGGTATGCTACTTAACCTGTCTGTGCCTGTTTCTTCATTCATTTGTAAAGTGGAGTTGATAAGGGTACATGTGGCCAGAATTAGTTGCTGTTGTTTCTTCTCCAGGCACAAGTTAATTTGTGAAAATGAAGCTGTGTTCTTCGCTCTTTCAAACCACTACGAATGAATGCCTGGAAGCTGGAGTCGTGTTCACTTGCACTTACCATGACCCTCAGAATTCCTCAGTCCTCCGCTCTGTTCCATGTGTGACCCCTCACCCTCCCGTGCATTCCTCCAAGCTCTCAACTTCCCCACAGCTTTTCTGGTAAGGGTGCCGTGCAGCAGACATCCAGGAACGAGGTCCCCTCTGCTCCCTTGTCACAGTACAGATGAGACAGCCATCCAAGCTCATGGGCCCGGTGGCATCCAAATCCTGATCTCCAGAGACCAAAGGCTTTGAGTCCAAAGGCTCAACCTTGATCTTGCGCACACATCCTCAGCCTGCCATCCCGTTAGGAAGGAAACCTCCGGGGATTCCTGGGAAGATGCCCTGGGTGCCACCTTGCGAGGACCGGCTCGGCATTGTGCACCTCCCACTCCTTAGGAGTCATTACAATAAAACACCGTGACTAACAGAAAAGGCTTTGTCATTGTTTCCCGCGCTGGCCCTGTGGTTATGATTGAGTGTGCTGCTCTCTGTCTCCCTTACTCTCGGCACAAGTTAACTTATGAAAATGAAGCCGTCTCCGCTGCTTATTCATACATCACCACTAACAGCCAGACAGGAGAACAAGCCCAGTATTCTGCGGGGCCCTGGTGTCCGTGTCACCAGCCGGCAGACGGATGGCTGCAGGCCGGGAACTCCCCTCTCTCCTTCCTTCTGCAGGTTTTGGCCCAAGGCAGGGCTCCTGCTGTTCAGGAGGCAGAGGATGCTGCTCTCACCTGGAGCAACTGGTGTGGGAAGGTCAGGCGGAGCTGGTTCACTGGGTGGGAGAAGGCGGAACTGAAGGACGGGGTTTTAAACTCAGGCAGGACAGGCTGTAGCCCCAGGTCTGTGACTAGGAGACAACCATTCTAACTCTGAGTTTCTTTACAAAAGGCTAAGAATCAAACCTCTCCTCACCTCCGAAATGAATATGCAGATCAAATAGGATAACACATGCAGAGCGCCCGGCTCATGGTAGATGCTCAACTCAAGACCTTCTTTTCCTCTTTGGATTGTCACTGTTCACACTGTCTACGTTTTCCTATTCAGGAGCTAAGGTTAGCCATGTAAACTGGACTATGCAAACTTCAGCCTCACTGTCCCCTTCCCTGCCCTGCTGTCCCCTGTCCATACTCCACTTTGCCTTTCTGAGTCTTTAGCTTCTGTGATGCCAATGTCCCTGGGAACATTCCTGCCGGCCTCCTTCATGGGGCTCCTCTCTCTACGTCCCCTTCCTCCCGGTGAACACGGACTCCAGAGCTTGGTTCCCTTCCTTCTTGCTCTACATTTCATCCATGGACGGCAGAATCTGCTCCAGTGGCTTCATTCAGACAGCATCAACTGGAAGGTAATCGCCAATCTGCACCCCCGGCCCAGGCTTCGTTTCCTACCCTCTTGTTCTTACAGGCTTCTGTGGGCTCACTGTTTCCTTTTGGCCATTTCACAGTGATTTTCAATTCGACCTAAACAGGACCAAATCCAGAATCATGTCCTCTTCAGCTCTCTGAGCCCTGCCTGGCCTGCTGAATGGCGCACCGAGGTCTGACTTCCCTGTGGAGCCCAAAGCCCTTTGAATCCATCTTGACACCTCCCGCTCCCCATTCTTGACACCCACCTACAACCAGATCCTCGGATTTTACCTCTGAGTATTTCTGGAATTCATCCCCTCCCCTGCTCAGCCATGCCCTTTTCCTCTCCCTTTCTGGGGTCCCTTAGCGGATGTCCCCAGTCACCTTCCCCTCTGGGTAGCTCTTCACCATTCCATTCTCCTCACTGAGTCACAGAAATATTTTGAAAGTATACACTGGATGGTTTGCTTCCTTGATTAAAATGCTTAAATATGCCTGTAATCCCAGCGGCTCAGGGGGCTAAGGCAGGAGGATCATGAGTTCAAAGCCAGCCTCAGCAAAAATGAGGCTCTAAGCAACTCAGTGAGACTCTGTCTCTAAATAAAATAAAAAACAGGTTTGGGGATGTGGCTCAGTGGTAAAGTGCCCCCGAGTTCAATCTCCAGTGCCCCTGCCCGCCCGCACCAAAAAATGTTTAAATGCTCCTGGAGTCCAGTATAGCGTGGATGAATGAAGGAAGGAAAGGTGAATCTTTTGCCCAACCCACCGCCCAGTCCATCAGTAACTAGTGGACTCTATCTCAGTGGAAGGGAAGTGGTGGCAGGTCAGCTGCCCTCTCCAGTTCTACCCCAGATAGGCAGCTCCTGCCTCATCTGTAGGACACCTTAAGAGCTGTCTCCTTTGATCCACCTCCAGGAAAGTTCCTGGGTATAGAGAAAGCTGCCAGTCGCTGCTGCCGATCAAAACAACTGTGCTCATACCACCAAGCGAATATAAAATATTAAAACCAGGAGCTGTCCTGAGTCTCACAGAAACCCACCAATGCCCTCCCAACCTCATATTTATTCTAATAAGCTATTTTCAACTAGAAAAGCCTTTAAACACACCATTCAGTGCGTGTCTGAGTGCGGGATGTCTATAATAAGAAAAACATAGAGTATCATATTGCCATTTACTAAACATCCTGAAAGAACTGCTACACAGCCCCAGGTGCCCTGGCTAGTCGGTGCAGAATAATAAAACATCTCCTGAGAAGATGCACACAAAAGGGCATTTAAACAACCCTGAATAGATTGAAAGGGACCATTTCTGAACTCGCCTGTCTCACAGCTCCTACTTTGGCAATTCAGCTGCAGCTCAATGCACTCTGGGGTAACAGACACCTAGAGGAGTTGCGAAGGTTTTAGTCATGACTCTGGAAACTTCTCTTCCATAGATGCAGCTGATGAGGGCAGGGAGGGGTTTAGGGACCCGGGGTCCATGGAACTACGAGGACTCTGACTCTGACTTTGAGCTCAGGCTTCCTTTCTTCTCTGCTTCTCAAATGTGGCAGCTGTTTCTTTCTTTGAATATTAGCACTAATTCTTGCCTGGTTCAAAGTCCAGCGGTCATGCACGGCACAGGTATTTCTGAGCCAGCTGGAGTTCTCTATTTCCCTCATGTGTGAAAGGCTGATGGTTACTGTGTCACAGGCTGCAGTGGGACTCTCAACCAGGTGCATGTACCCTGGTTTATAAAGCATGTGCCCGGGATGGAGCCTGGATTTCCATTGGTAAGGAAGCAACCCCACCCCACCTTAGACCTCAGCCAGCCTTGATTTCCCATGGAGAAAAAAACATCCCCCCTTGCTGATGTCGGTGAATGAGACCTAATCCCTCTGAGAGGAATTAGATTCCGTGTCCCTCCAAGAGGCTGAGTGAGTGAAGATGAAAAGAAGATTAGATTTTGCTTACTATGAGCAGGCCAGACGGAGCCTGGAGAGGTCACCAGAACACACAGGAGCTGCCTTTCTGGGGAGAAGCTTCCAAACACTGGATGATTCTAGAAAAGGCTGCAGGATTCTGCCCTCATCCAGCAGGACATGCTGAGTCCCTTCTCTGTGCCAACCACCAGGGACACAGTAGTGATGAAGACAGGCCCAGCCTCTGTCCTTCTGGACCGATTCTCCAGAGAGCTTCTCCCAGGGCCTGGCTGCTATCTTCCAGGTCTCACCTCAAATCTCACTGAAGCAGAGACTATCTGAGTAGCAGTTTCATTTTAAACAATAGCTCTGTGGAGTCTGATGCACTCAGGCTTGGGGACCTTTCTGGGTAGGTATCACCTGCCAGGTACTACAAAAGGAGGCAGGGGTGGTCCACAGAGCAGACAGGAACATGGTGACCTCAATGCTCCCTTCCAACCTCACTGTGAGTTTTCTTAATCCTATGCCCATGATGAGTTTCTCAGTGTCCCCTCCTGCTGGACAATCTCACAGGTGTTCTTGTATGTGTGGACCATGCTTCCCAGGGCAGCTGGCTCTCTGTGAGCCCCTGGCCCAGGCTTTGGAATAGGCGCTGTCCATGAACCATCTCAGAAATGCCTCGAGGGCCCCCAGGAGGCAGGCACTGCACTGATTTCTAACCTCCAGAAAAGAAGCTGAGGTCTAAAGAAGTAAAATCTCTGGTCAAGGCCAAGGGGCTAGAAGGCCTGGTCTTGCAGTCCCAGCTCTGTGCTGTTGAAGACTTCATATCTACTCTCAGGGTTAGAAATAATCTGAAATGGAAATGTTTCTCTCTCCTGGGAAAGGGCTACAGTGGCACCAACATGGGAAGGGTCCAGAGATCTAGGCACGATGAGGAGAAGGGTACATGTGACCACCCCACCTGTTCCGCCCTTTGATCCCACTTGGGGTTGCAGAAAAGACCCTCTGGAAAGTTCTAGGTACACACTGGGGAGCAGAGAGCTTAATTTCCTGAAGCAGTAATCCCTGGGCACTGAGAGGAGAGCACATCCTGCCCCAGGGCACCTCAGGAGAACAGCAAAGAAAGCCCTGAGACTCAGAGACGAGTCTGCAATCCAACATAGGTCCAGATAATGAGCATCTGCCAAGATCCAAGAACAAGGCTCCTACCCCACCCTCAAGACTTCCCTGGGTGGACCTGAAACTTAATTTGGGGCTTAATAACGCCTGCTCAATCTCAAATAATGATTTTTCTCTTCTTTTTCCTGTGATCGTTGGTCTTTGGAAATGGGAAAAACTAAAAAAGGAACGCAGAGCTGCTGGGCTTCCTTCCAAGGCTGCTTTTATCACACTGAGTCCCAGAGCGCGTGGCTGCCTTCACCTCAGAGTGCGGCCTCCGTCAGGAAAGCGAAGCTGGCCTCTGTCTAGTACACCTCTATCTGTGCTTTTTGGATCTGTCTCTCTTTTTAAAAACATAATGTGTTGGCATCTTCCAGAACTCTACTCGCAGACACTCCTCTGCCTTACCAGCAATGGCCAAGGGGAACAAACTTCTCATTTTTCCTATTGGGGTTGCAGAGAAGGTCCTCATTTGCAGGATTATGAGGCCAGTATTTTAAATTCTGGCTTTTCCAATTATTGACTGCAACCTGCACCCAACTGCTTGATGTTTAAACTTAGTTTTTTATTTCTTTATAATGATTAATAATAAGATTCACCCTATGTCTAATATTTTGAGAGCAAAATGAGATGTAAATTGTCGAATATTGTTGAATTCTGATGGAGTAATATTATTAGCCAGCATTTCTGGGTCTTTAAGTAGTAGATATTTAATCGCTTTTACTGCACATGTATTAATCCCATTCAAGAGGTTAGCCAAGGCGTGGAGAAAAGCTGAGCCTCACTGTTCATGGAAAGCTCCAGTACTAGGCTCTAGGAGAGACCCTGGGAGACATGCCTACAGGCTTTCCCTCTCCCCAGGTACAGCTTGCTTCCCAAGGGCCACGGTACACACCACTACACAGGTGGGTTGAATGGTGTGTTCTAACACAGGTGTGCTAACAAGGCTGACTGAGGACACTATGTACAGAGGGTCTTTATATGGTTAAAATATCACACCTGGAAAAAGAATCCGTAATTTCTAGAAATGAAGAGCTAGAATGGGTGTGTATCTAGACCTAGCTTCCTTCAGGTGCTGCCATAAGACTTCTTGTACCCCAAAGGTCCACAGGCAAACACTCCAATACACTAACCACCGAGGCTAAGAGCTGGGTTCTGCTGCAAGGCCCGTCCAGAGGGAGCCCGCTGACCAACTCTCTACAAGCCTGCTCTCTGCTGTCCTCCTTGGAGAGAAATCTCCCTTTGTAAACCAATGGCAACACACCTGTGGCAGCAAAGAGTCCTCCCCTGGTGTGGCATTAGGTCACCCACAGTGCAAGTGGCATCAAACCAACAATAACAATGCACAACACCTGGCCTTTTAATAGTTTGATGTCCTTTCTGATGGAGACTAAATGGGGAGTCCAAGTTTAGGGTAGAAAACAATTCTGCCCGGCAAAGTCGCAGAGATGGGGGTGGGCAGCAGTGAGGAGGAGCGGAAACGGGAACACAATGGCTTATGGGAACCACTAAGCAAAGACTGACCGCTCAGCTGCAGAAATATCCTTAACAAAGAGCCAGAGCTGGAGCTCCAACAGAAATCCATCCATTCATTTGTTCATCACTTGTTACCCATCCACCCATCCGTCCACACGCCCCTTCATGCATGCGCCCGTCCATGCACGTGCCCATCCATCCACACACCTGTCCATCCAGCAGGTATTTGTTGAGTGTTTACTAGATGCCAAGCACTGTTCTGGGCTCTGAGTTGTAAAAAAAAAAAAAAAAGACAAAAAACACTCAAAAAACTAAGTGTCTGTCTCATGGGCACTTTCATTCTAGTGGAGAGCGAGATCACAAACAGATACAGGGGCAGAGAGCACGAGGTGAGCGGCCAGTGGTCCCCACACAAGCAGGGCTTCGGGAAGCAAACCTGAGGTGGCACTTCAAGAGAAAGGGCACGTACCTCTTGCTCCGAGGAGGGCCAGCTGAGAAGAGAATGGCAGATGAACAGAGGGGCCCAGTGCTGAGGCCTGCAGGAAAGGACGAGGGCAGCCCTGGTGCACCTGTCCAGGTGAGATGGCCACACACAAGTGCTGTTGCCACAGACCCGATCTGGAAATGGTCACCAGTCTAGCAGTGAGTGGTAGAGGATGTCAGCCTGGGATGACGGCTCTTCCTGATTCAGGGCTCAAGGCCACTTGAGAGTGAAGAGGTAGCCAGTGGGGACACGAGGTGGAAAATGACAGAATAGCATTTCAGAGTCTTCAAAAGGAGGAGAGATGCCCATCTCCAGGACAGAAACAGAAACAAGTAATAAGAAACCTGTACTCTGGGCCAGGCCCAGTTGTTTGGAGTCCTGAATCTGCACTTTAAGGAAACAAGACATTCCTATGAAATGATTCCAAAAGCACTTTTGAATTCTGACTCTAGGATCCCACAGTCAATTATTTCATAGCTGCTTAAGACCTCAACATGATCACCAGTCCCCTGGGTACCCCAAGTTTCCCACAGATACAGGACTCTGTCCTACCTTATTTGCTGAATCAATACTGCCTATTTGGGGTGCACTGAATTTTTCGTAGAGACAGGCTGACTTCGGACATAACATCATCTTAATAGTTTTGAAACAAAGTTTTTGGTATGCCTGTGGCTTCCACATCCATGCCTCGTCAAAGTGTGGAACAATCCTAAGCATCTTATAAAGCCCTTTTCGCTTTTTGCCTTTGTGCTTGATCTTTTCCATTTCAATTAACTTTCTCTTGAAGTGTCACTGGATGAAAGACATCACAGAAATGGCAGAACCTGTTAGAAATGCAACCTTTTAGCTCCCAAGAGAGTCTAATTCCATTTCACTTATGCAAGTTTTGACTGATGGTGACCCAGTATCTTAGGTGTAAGTCTCCTCATGATGAATCGTTTTAAAGAGCTTGTTCGTGGAGGCAACCGCAGCTCTGAGCTAATAGAACTCAACATGCCACTCGGTCACCTTCTGCAGCTTTGGAAGAATGTGCCAGGTGTGAATAAAGATGTTCAGTAGGGGGCACAGACAAAGACCTGGACTGGGAACAGGAGATCTGTTCAAGGAGAATAAGATTCTGCAGCTCACAAAACCAGGCTGTGCAGTAGCTCTCTGACCTGGACACTTGCAATTTGACAACTTCTATAGCTGTCACCAGAGCTAGGCACTAGGGCCAATGTGTGTCAACTTTTTCCTCCACTAATGGAAGGCAGGCACTTGTATGGCATTGCTAAAGATTTAAGGACAAACGTATTTAAAAATAAACCTAATAACAACCTTTCTGCATGTAATTGTTATTAACTCAAAAAATACTTAATCGATATCTATTAAGCATAATGGATGATTCCTGCTAAATAAAAAGTAAGTAAGACATAATGACCTCGAATACACTGCAGAGAAGCAAGCACAGGAGACACTTATGAATCATCTTGCAAAAGATAATTTTGGCAACTGATGGGGCCAGAGGAAGACCTCAAAAAGGTGGTGTTTGTCTTGGCTCTTCAAGGACAGGTAAGAATGTAGAGGTAAGGTAGGAGGTGGCAGGCCATTTAAGCTGAGGCAAGATCAGGCCAGGCTGAGAAGCAATTGTGGGAAAGAAGTGCATGGTGCAGAAAGGCAGCCGCTTACCCCAAACAGCATGATCCTAGTTCGGTGTCTCATCTTGGCCATGGCCACAGTAATAATCTTGTAGAATACTTTGCCTTCTGAGTTTTGGGCTGCTCTGTTTCAAAAGGGGCTGATAAAACTGACTTGCAGTTTGTTGTAAGGAGTATGGGTCACATTGGTAAAGGGTCGGACTTAGTGCCTGAATCTACAAGCTTGTCCAAAAAGTGAGCTTCGAGTTATCACTATCATTAAAAGAAACTGAATTCAAAAAGGAAGACAAAGCTCAACCTGTGGCTATAGAAGTCTAATCTTGACTTGAATGTAGATACGGAGGGGACCTCAAGTTTGCTAAAGGCAAGAAAACCAAACCAAAACATCACAATAACCCTGGCCCTATACCTATTCACTCCTTGGGGTTTTAAAGCACCACATAGCAAAGATAATAAACAGAAGTGTCTACTAGACACCAAGTGTAGTGAACAGGGCATTTAAGACACATTGTTTCACTTTCATCTTCTAACTAAACTTGAGAAGATAGAAAATATAACCTTCCACTTAATAGAAAAGGAAAACATCTGCAGAGAACTTGAAGTCCCCTGCTTGTGGAGAAGCTGCTGAGATGTCGTAAAGCTCGGATCAAACCAGGTCCACATGACTCCAGATGTCACAGCTCATCTCCTTTCAATGAGGCTCATGGATGTCATCCTCAGTGAAAGTCCTTTACGAGCAAGTAAAGAGTGAAGTCAAATAAAGTTCTTTTCACATCACAGGGTTCGATATAGTTCAGGGTCATGCAAGAATGGGATGTGACTTCTCACAGTTGTCTCTGTCATAGAACCTTCCTGGCTAGATTCCCCTGATATCTTAGGAGGCACGTGCCAACCACATAGCCCATGTCCATACCCCACAATAGCATCAGAGAACAATGCAGGTGGGTTCTCACTCTTGAAGCTGGTCCATGATGCATGTGAGCCCAAGTGATGGGCAGATGCGTAGATGGGCATCGGCAATGCTGGGAGCCCCATACTGCAAAGCAGGCCCATGCTACCCACACAGTGAAGAGATGGCCATTCTGGCCGCTCCCAGGGGCCTTCAAACATGGGGTGTGATGCTGAAGTGGAGGTGCGTACACAACATAAAGTTAACTATAGCAGCCAGAGGATGAGAGGGAATGTCTAAAAAGAGTAAAATGCAATTTCCTCTTCTATCCAGCCTTCCCCGCCTGCATGGGCTGAATTAAACTCTCCTGCTGAGTTTCCACTGCTTCTGGACCATGTCTTCATTATAATAATTAGCTCTCAGCAGTAGTGGGCATTGGGATCCTCTAGGAGGCTTTAAAAAAAATACATATACCTGGCCCCCATCTCAGGAGATGCTAATATGCAAATTTCCTAACTCTGAGTTGGACCAGGGAATTATTTTTAAAGAGTTTCCTAAGTACCTCTGTGTCTGGCACTATAGAAGATAATAAAACTTGAAAACCAGAACCTTGTCATGAAAAACAAAACAAAACAAAACAAACAAACAAACTTAAAACTGTATATTTTTTTAAAAAGTATACATGTATACATGTTAAAGGAACAGGTGAGTGTATAGAACATGAGGTTAAGTCTCAGAATCAAAGAAGAAATGGAAGACAGTACAAATTCTGAGAGGTAGACAGATTGAAGGTAGTGCCTAGGTGGGAGCCTGCCTATTATCTCAAGAAGTATGAAGCATTGGTTTTAACGGGAAAAGGAGACAGGACCAGGACTGTGCAAGAACACCTTGGCGAACAAAGATAAAGTCAGAATCCCCAAAGTCACGGCCTTGGTGGAGAAGAGGGAGTCCTGCAGAAGAGCACAGGAAGCTCTGTACCTTGGCCTTGCATCTGCTGGAATGCACAGGCAGGCACTGGAACTGCCTGGCTCAAGGCCCATCCTCCTGTAGTCCGGGGGCCAGAATTTATCGTGGATTGTCAATGTGAAAACCACTGTGAACCCTAGCACTTGGCAGAAGCACGTATAAATCCATTCTGGAGCACTGTTTTTTAAAACCTGAATGTACAGAATTCCTACAAATAAATTTCCAGGGAGGGTGAGTTCACAGCAGCAGCAGAAAACCGACTAGGAAACAGCACTGCAGAAATAGCATGAAGAATTAAGACTCTCGAAGAGGATTAATTGGAACATAAGGAAAATGTGTTCAATATGTTTAAAGAAATAAGAGGACACAGAATGTGGCCCTAAAATATGTCTCCAAATTCCTTTGCTCCTTCCACTTTAAAAGGTAGAGTCCCCTTCCCATTGATTGAATTGTTTCAGTCACTCATTTCTAATAAATTGAATGGGAAAGGAATGATGTTAAGTGACTGACCTCTGCCTGGTGCATTCTCTCTCTTTCTCCTGCCCTCCCTCCCCCTCCATTTGCTCACTTTGGGAGAAGCCAGTCTCCATCCTGTGAGGATACCTGGAGACACACTGTGCAGGGCAGACTGAAAGCCCTTCACCTACAGCGACCACCCAGTTGCAGTGGTGTGAGTGCACCCTCCATAAAACCAATCATGCAGCCCCAGCTGACATACGACTACAGCTGCAGGACAGACCACAAATTAGAAATGCCTAGCAGAGTCCCTCCTGAATTTCTGTGGAACAGAAACCCTGAGACATAATAAATGACTTGTTTTAAGCCATTAAGTTTTATTGTAATTTATTATGCATGAATAGATAACTATAGAGAATATAAAAAAGTGCAATAAAAGAAAGAACACTGTAAAAAAATGACCAGGTATATTTGAAAAGGCATCAAGAAGAAAGTTGCAGAAATGAAAAATGACTGTCAGCTGATTTCTCCACAGAAACAATGTAAGCCTTAAGAGAGTGGAATTACACCCAGGAAGAGAGAAAATAACTGTCAATCTAGAATTACAGAGCCAAGGAAAGCATGCATCAGGATGGCAAAATAAAGACATTTTTCAGAGAACCAAAACCAGATCTTATTAGCAACAGACACTTACTAAGGGACATTTTAAAAGATATACTTCAGGAAGAGGAAAATTTCCCAGAAGTAATGCCCAAAAGGTGAGAAAGAACAGTGAGACTAGAAAACAGCAAATGCATAGGTAACAATTTTAAAAGGCACCGACTAAAAATCAACAATGCTACCTAATTAATAAAACCAGAAGAAAAACAAAATAGAAAAAAAATCCATTGAATAATAAGTATATTATTTTGGTGGAGATGCTTACTATAGTAAGAGAGTGAAGATACTAATTTCAGATTTTAAGTAAAAAGTGCATCTTCCATCCTTAACCCACTTGAATCAAATTGTGAAATATGATATATCAAGAACTATGTAATGTTTTGAACAGCCAACAATAAAAAAAAAATAATAAAAAAAAAAAAAAAAAAAAAGTGCATGTTAAGATTCCTATTACATAACTTTCAATCTAGTATAGGCTAAAATTGGAATAAGAAATACAAGCAGCAGAATAACAACAGACCCTAGTATTGCTGTATGTATAAACGTGGCTGTATAACCAATGTGATCCTGCAATCTGTACACGTGAAAAAATGAGAATTCATACCCCATTTGAATCAAATGTATGATATGTCAAGATTATTGCATTGTTTTGAGCAACTAATAAAAAAAAGAAATAAAAATCTATATTCAATCCAAACATGGCAAGAAAGAAGAAATAAAGAGATCAGGAAAGGACACATAGAAAGTACGGTATCAATGGACACCAACCCCATAATAACTGTCATTAGTAAACAGAAGCTGCTTCTAATTTTCATATGAAAAATTTTAAAAATTCATCTACATGTCTTTTAATAATTTTAAAATAAAAGATAGTAAAGACATAAAAGGCAAATATAAATCAAAGGAAATTTGGTGTGTCTGCATTAATAACAAGTAAAAGAAACTTCAAAGTAATACACGTCATAAGAGGTAGTCTTCTTTTGTTGGCACTGCAGATTGAACCCAGGGGTGCTCTAACACTGAGCTCCATCCCTTTTTATTTTTTAGTTTGAGACAGGGTCTCGGTAAGTGCTGAGGATGGCCTCGAACTTGAGATCCTCCTGCCTCAGCCCCTGAGTCTCTGGGATTATGATATGCACCAGGGTGCCCAGCTTACAAGAGGTAGTTTGCATGATAAGACAGAGAAGCCTACTTAGACATTATTAGAATTACATTGAGAGTTTAGATGGTTGCTGGAAACAACATCAATATACAAAAACGAATCCTCTGCATGTACCATCAATTGGTTAAAAAATACACAATAATACATTTTCAATGGCAAAAATATATTAGAGATCCAGGGATACATATAGAAGATATGCAATATTTTATGAAAATTATTGTAAGCTATTATTGGATGATATTAATAAAGAACAAATAAAACAATAACAAATCACGCTTATATATAAGAAGCTTCATTTTTATAAATATCAAAATTCTCATCAAATTGGTTTATAGATAGTCAAAGATAAAATAAAATCAAGATAGATAAAATCAAGATTATAATATGTATGTGTATACACACATTCATGGAACTTGACTGAAAAAACTTATTTTAAATTGTTAATAAGAACCACAATTGTGACAATTCATTGAGCTTATATTTCTTTTTTTTTTGAGTTTTTATTGTATTTCTTTTCTAGCTCAATTTTTAAGTGTAAAGAAGGGAGAGAACAAGTGATGGAAATAGCATTCCCAGCTACCAACACTTATTATAAAGTCAGCAATAATGTGGTATTGAAACAGGAATATACAAACTGACCCATGGCATATATTCACATCTGGGAACTTGATTTGTGACAGATATGTGAAAGACAGGTAATTTGAAAATTACCATGGTAATTACCATACAAAGATAAATACATGTTATCAAGACTTTATATATGAATCAATTTCCTATGAATGAAGGAGTTAAATATAAAAGGCAAAGTTTTCAAAAATGTAGGATAACATATGGAGAGCATTTTTATGACTCCAGGTTGTAGGTTATTTTCCTAAACACAACTGCTTGTAAACCATAAAGAAAATAAAGGATAAATTCAACTACATGACAATTTACAACTTCAGTGTACTGAAAAAACATGCAGTAAACTGAGAGATAATATTTACAACATATAAAATTAGCAAAGGCTTTTCTTCCTGCTCTTCCTCCCTGCTTTGTTCTTAGTTGCTCTCATTATATCAAAGAAGACATTTGGTATTGAACAACCAATAAAAAAAAAAATTAGCAAAGGCTTAGTGTCCAGAGTAATACAAAGAGTGGCTGTGAATCAACACAAAGATGGGCAACTCAATAGAAAAATGAGAAAAAGTTATAAATGAGTGTTTCTTAGAACAGAAAATCCAACTAGGCAATAAACACATTAAAAGATGTAATCTCACTAGTAATGGAAAAATGCAAATTATTTTTCCAGTTAGGCATCAGTTATCACCTACTGTAAAGTGATGATTTTAAAAAGTAAAACAATCATGAGTAAATGGGGCTAAAGATGGGTGGCAATGAGAAATCTTTATCATCAGGTGGGGTAAAAATTAGAATAACCATTTTGGAAAACTATTGGTAATCACCAATGAAGGGAAGGGGGGAGAGAGAGGGAGAGAGAGGGAGAGAGAGGGAGAGAGAGGGAGAGAGAGGGGGGGAGAGAGAGAGAGAGAGAGAGAGAGAGAGAGAGAGAGAGAGGGAGAGAGGGAGAGAGATGTGTATACATTTATAATGTATATATATATATATATATATATATATATATACACACATATTTAATGTATATATATTATATATGTATGTATAGATGTATGTATATATGTATGTATGCACATGTGTGTGTATTCTTGTCCTTTTGCCTCTCACACTTGAACATAAGCTCTTGGGGAAGCCTAGACTTGTTGACTATTTCTAGGACCCAGCAATATCTGGTTTATAATAAGTGCTCAGTAAATATTTGTTGAACGGATACCTATACACAAAAGGAAGGTTATTCTTTAAATGCACTATATTTTACCTGTGATCTCAGATGTTTCTCTTTGTCCTTGTGATCTCCTTATGCAAATCAAATGCTCACCTTCCCATGCAATGAATACTTTCTTGCAGAAAGGGTAGCAGAATGGCCAGCCCTGGCTTTACTCTCCCCTGGTTTCTCTCTGTTCTCCTCATTCTGCATACCCATAGCTTAAGAGTTGGTTCTTTCATTTTGATGCTGTTTTTCAACATTTCTAAAGAAGTAACACTGTTGTTTCAATGGTCCATTATCTAAGGGGCAGGCATTAACTCCATGGAAAAAATTGGGGACTCCCTTTCTTCTCCAGGCCCCATTCTTTGGTCATGAACTCTGTGGCTGTCTCTGAATCTGCAAAAACTGTGACCTTCAGCTCAGTGAGCTTGGTGTTGAGGTATTCCTCAAAGGAAAAGGACTATCCAAAGGAAAGGCTGTTGCCAAAAGGGACCCAGTGATCATCAGCAAAAGTCCTCTAATCTCATGCACCATTTTCCCGTCAACTAGTTCCTTTTTCCTTAACCTGTTACAAATTTCATTTTTTAAAAATGACAGCTCATTCACAAAGAGCCAGAATCCAAAGAGAAGGCCTCTCAAATTTTGTTCAAAAGATTCAAGTTTAAAAGCAAACAGGTGAAGGATTAACAGAAGGTTCAAGTTTCATTAAGTAGATGTGTTGATGTTACGGGAAAGTAAAGTGCAGAGGGCCAAGGCTCTCCGTCCTCTGGAACACAGCGCTAACCATAATGAATTCCGTACGGCATCGCTTTCAACCCTGTGATATTTCATTCATTGATTTTATTGTCAAATGAAAAGGCGCTGGTTCCAAGTGGCATTTAGTGAGACAGATGGGGAGTGACCCAGACTTCATTACTAGGCGTTTTTTTTTTTTTTATTTTTTTTTTTTCCTGGATAATTTTAATGCTATCTGGGTGGGAAGCAACAGAAGCACAAGGAGCTCTGGGTCTAACATCGGGAACTGCTTTGGTTAAGAATCAAGGAACCAAAAGCCTCAGTCTTCAATTCCGCCTTCCTGCACACATTGGCACAGCTGAGCCTACTCTGGATACCAGAGACGTGTCTGATCTCAGTTTCTCTCTTGTCATCATGGGGCTTTGAGGGGTACCCTGCAGATGAGAAATTGGAGAGTTGCCCAGATCTTGAAGGAACACCTAGAAGTGTCCCACTGGGTGGCATTAAACACACTGTTTGCTAAAATGTGGTGACCAATTAGTACGTTGAACACAGAGAACCCAGCCTCTGCTCCATCTTGTTACTTCTTGAGCAGAGTATTCACTTCTTTGTTGGGGACTGTCTGAAGCCATGTTCCCTGTGCCGCTCACTCCCATCAAACCCTGCCTGAGTTACAGTCCGATATCCCTAACCCTGTACCAGACATTTCAAACAGGTTGTCACTCAGAGTCGACATGTCAAAAGCCCACACACCTGATTTCTTCTTAGATTCACCATTTTTAGGAAGCACATTCTACAGTCTTGAATTCCATCAATTACACATGTGATTAAGAATTCTTTTGGGGGAGGGAATGAAGGACAAAAATTTTTGGAACATTTCCTGGGAACAGCTGCTCTGCATATATGACCTATGCAATTTTTGCCTCTAGATCTCTAAGGGCACAGACTTTAGTCCACATTTGTACAGATGAGGAAACGAGTTGAGAAAGTTATTGCCCCGGGGCACACAGCTGCAAATGGCTACAGCAGGATTCAAACCCAGGCTCCTCTGACCACAAGTCAGAGTCCTTCCATCCCCAACACCTCGGCATTGTCCCCTCCTCCTCTCTAGCTGGTGTGGTTCCAGTCTCCCCATCCTTGCCTCTGACACACATCTTTTCTCCCTCTTGTACCAAGGCCAAGTCAATCTTCCTGTAAAGCCATGTCCCAGGAACTGCAAGTTTCATTAATTAGAAGTCACACTATTATTAATGAACTCAAAAAAGGATGCCAGACCCCCTCCTGGTGATGGCTTCCAGCCCGAACTCCTTGGCATGGCTTCAACAGGCCCGTAGGGCCTGTGAGTGGACATTTATCAGAGACCATTTTTCAGGCCTCTGTTCAAGTCCCTTCTCTGCCAAACACACATTGCAGAAAGTACCTGGGTGCTGATGAGGCCGACTTATTATTGAAGCCCCTGCAGCCCGTGTGGGGGCCCGTGCTCTGGATCACTTCTCAGGAAGGGCCCCATAAGCCTCTCTGTAAATCCTTTCCTGTTTCTAGGGCTGGGGTGTGTCCTGCTTCTTCTATGGGCCTCTCCACAGTAAGCACTCGTTCCCCGAGGGCCATCCCCTATTCTGGCCCTGCGAACACAATCAAAGGCTGCACTCAGATTCAGTTCTGGAAACTCCCTCTGAGTAAAAGGCGATGGACATAATCACATTAGGAGTCCTTCTTCCAACAATGCGAAATCGATTCTGAGGAGGCCCTCACTCAACTCAGCAAAGTATAAAAGCAGAAGTAATAACATTGCTTATGACTATTATGCATCTGATCAAGTTCTCACTGTGTTTTAAAAATTAATTTCTTACTGGTCTCTCCAGTCACTAGTTTCTGTCTTATTCGGTTCTTGTTTCCCATCACCGTGCCTCATCCAAATTCCTGCCGATGGGTATGACTAGGCAAAGCCAAATTTGAGGTGTCCCAGGGAACTCTTCCACTCGGGGAGGTGTGGGTCTTACCTCTTTCCCCCTCTTCTGTTGCCAGAGCAGAGTGCAAAGAAGAGTTTGGAAGCACTGGGCTGACCTTATGATCGATAGAAGATAAGAAGCAGAATCTCATTTAAGAGCCAGGGTAGGAACACCCAATCAATCCAGCCACATTTGGAGCTGAGCAGATAATCCTAATTTACTGCCATGGGTCATTTTTGAGCTGATCCTGTTGATTGGTTCTGTATTTTCTACCACTCTTTTAAGCTCTCTGCAGATAAAGATGGCAGACTTTCCCAAGGGCTTTGCAGGATGTTGCACACGGAGAGGATTTCAGCAATTTCTACTTGATCAAGGAGGGAAAGGAGGGAGAGGGCAAATGAAGAAGGAAAACAGAGAGAGAAGAAGAATGCAGCCGTCCTTCACCTCTTCTTAAATACTTACTGCTCAAACATCGAGTAAAGTGGTTTCCCATGAGGGCAGCACTGACTTCTAGGAAAGAGTTTGGAAATCTTTGCAGGTGTTTTTTTTTTTTTTTTTTTTATCATGATTGGAGAACATCACTGGTTAAATTTGGAAGGTAAGGTCAAGAGATGATCAATATTTTGTTGTGTACCAGGCAATTTCACCCCACAAAGAATTGTCCCTTGCTTCCCATCGCTTTCAAATGTCTCCCCATATATTCATCGAAGTGCAAAGATGTTAATAAGCATCTGTGTATAAAATCTAAATCATATTTTATATTTAAACTTCAAGTGTTTCTGCACATTTTAATATATGCTGAGTTTTCTAGCAAAGCAAGTACCATATAAATCGAGGGAAGATTGTACTCTGTTTTGCTTGGAATTTTACCAAGAGTGGTTCATCATTTTGTAAAATAATGATGCCAATAGCTACTTGGAGGATGTGAGTCACCAATCCAACGTGCCTGTGTCTTTCTGCATCGCTGGCTGTCACATGCACGGGAATTCTATCATGCAAGGACATCATTATTTCATCACATCTTCTAGAGCAACCACTTCTGGGCATTCAGGGTGAGCAACTGTCTTGTATTCCCAGGAATGAGCAGGTTCCTGGACGCGAGGTTTTAATGATAAAATCAGGAAATTTGCAGGCAAACTGAGATGAGTTAGTCTCCCTACTAAGCATTAGCACATTGAAATACATTGTACTTATCATACCACCTATTTTTTTATATATGCACACATGTTGTCAGCTACATGGAAAGTGTTGAAAAAATATTTACCAAATGAATGGAAGAAGAGAGAGAGCAAGAGCGAGAGCATGTGCGCACTCATGGGGGGGGGGGGGGGGGCGGGGCGCAGGCCATTTTCTGAGAGTTACAAATGATTCCATATTCATGCTCCTTACTAGAAATGCATGGCTGGCTGATACCCCATCATCCCATGACTTGAAGAGATCTCTAATTATTGTTTTCTGCAATACTTCTCCAACACAACTTTTGAGTAGAGAGTAGGTTGGCCTAGCATCTGATAAGGAATCTTAATATCACAGATTTCAATGGAAATGCAAGGCCACTGAATCTGAATAATCTTTACCTAAAGGGCCTCAGAATGCTCTGTTAGCTGTTGTATTTAGTCTGTCTTTTGAAAGGCAAGAGAGCTAGACAGGTGTCACATTTAGTGACAATGAAAGAGACATAGTACCTGCTACCCAATACCTAGGAAGCTTTGCATACTGATGTCACCTGCCCTCCATTACATAAATATAATTCTGAAAGTCTTCTCCAGCAGGACATGAATGCCTTCTGTATTTTGGATAAGTGATCCTGAGCATCACCTTGAACATCTGCTTTGAGATAATAAGGAATAACTGGAAAACAGTTCTCTTTCTGATTCGTTTATGGTCACAAGAGGAAACCAACCAAAGCTTACAGGAAAATAAGGAGCGCAGAAAACAGCAGGGTGCTTTGGGTTCGCTGATGTCCCCAGAGAAAATTCAGCTGTCAGCAAGATGGTAAAACTCCTGTACCCAAAACACAGCTGCTCATCTGCAATCTTGGAGCAATTTTGTTCAAGGGAGAACTGGTTGAAAAAGAAGATAGTGGAATGGAAGCGAGAAGCCAGGCGCATCTGCTTCTGAAAGTAACATCAGGACTTACTGAGGCCCCATGGTCTCTTGTCAAATAGCAGCTCTTTTTATCCCAACTCATTTTGGGGACACATAATGGAGCAGCCAGGTGGGTGGGGGAAAGAGATGAACTTGGGGACAGGGAATGGTACATTGCATTTGCTGGAACAGAGTTTAGGGGTTAGAATAGGGAGCTTAGAAGCTTTTGCAAGCCTCTTGCCAAATCCAACACTGAAGGTGGGTTTTGAGGTGTACTAATGGGCATAGGGCCAAGATGTGCATCTCTGATTCTGTCACCTCATTTATTAGGGAAGGCTGATAATAATAGGATTTACATGGTAGAGACCGTTAGGAAGACAAATTGAGGGAGCTCCGTGCAGAGCAAATGTGTCATCCAGATCCTGGTCCTCAATATCAGTCGTCATTAATTTTTTCATAGCTTCACCGAGATATAATGAACATATTATACAGTTAGGCAATCCTTTTTTAATCACACACACTTCTGTTGCTATAGACCATCCAGAGCCTAGAGTTTGAACAGGTGTGATTAGAATATGCTGTCATTTAGGTAAAGGAACATTTCATTTGAATTCTATTCCCTCCTGCCACCCCAGGGAAAGACTGGGGCTTAATTAAGCAGAGCCCCATGGAGGTCTGCATTCTTGTAAGGTCATGACTGAGGAGGGCAGAAATCAGAGAGGCCCATACTGCAGGCACCATGTCAAGGCAGATAACCGGCATCAGCAGAGGGTGCGTGCCGGGTTTTCTTCATCAATGTGACATCGAGTTTCAGTGACAGGACTCACATGTATGGAGATGTGCTCTCCAGCTAGACCCTGGAATTGAAGGCACTGAGGAGGTTCAGGGCTTCCCAGTGCACACAGAAATGATTTCTTATAGGGGTTGCTTTAGGAGACTGTCGCAAGTTCTTTTTTAACTCGGGTCATGTTGAAATAACTTTCTTGGGAAAAGTTTTCAAAGAGATGGAAAAGAAGAGCCAAGAACTGCATGGCCACTTAACAGTCTACAAAGCACCGCTGGTGACAAGTAGATTCTGTAAGGAAATGTTCTCAGAAAAGCCCCTCCTGGGGCTGGAGAGAGCCTGATGCTGGCATGAAAAGATTTTTCCTTCGGAGGTGAGTCAAGAGAACATCAACCAACTGCAATTATGACCCTTTAGCAAAAGTAAGGCGAGGCCAATAGGTCCCCTCCAGAGAGGCTTGCTTTCCATGGTAAGGAGAGGGGGATTTTGCAATCTCGAAAGGGCTCTTTGTTGAAAGTTTCTATTTGATAATTATGCCCTTGAAAGATTCTTTGTGAAAAGTCCCTCTTTGTTTAGAATCATGCTTGCTGGTTCTTTTAGATTCAACAAAAGATCAGGGGAAAATTCGTCTATCAGTGTCCCCACTAAGATAAACAAAAGATGTTTGTCCTCACAGGACCTTAATTTCATGTCCAAGAAAAATAGTAAGTGGGTTCAAAAGACCCCTCAGAAGCTTGCACACATGCCATCCCCAGAACTTTAGTGAGCTTCTCTAGTCCTAGGCTCAGCTGAATTCCACCTTCAAGGAATGGGCAAGAAGCAGTGTGGCTACAACTTAGGAGCGGTGAGCAATGCAGATAATTGGTAATAAAAGGAGAATTAAGACCGTTGAAACCCATCAGTCTTTTGATATCCTAAAAAGTCCATATCATTGCTGTAAAAATAGTACGACTGCTTAAAAAAATCCATGTATTAGCCCATTTCTATTACTATAATGACATGCCTGAGGCTGGGTTACTTTATATAGAAAACAGGTGGATGTGACATCATCTCACTAACCCACTAGACCTACACTCTTTCAGAATGGGAATAGGGTCTTGTCTATTAGTATCTTCCAGGGCCTAGCACAGAGCCTCAGTAAGTTCACAGTTCTGGAAGCTCCAGCAGCTATATCTGGGGATGGCCTTCTTGCTGTCATAGACCCAAGGTGGTACAGGGCATCACATGACAAGAGATAGGGAGTACATGAGTGTCCGTCTCCCCTTTCTTATAAAGCCACCAGGACTCAATCATGGGGGCTGCATTCAGATGACCTTATCTAATCCTAATCACTTCCCAAAGGCCCGACCTCTGGACACCATAGTTAGGTTCAGTTTCAGTTTCATCCTCTTAGTATCTGACGGTGATGGTTACATTTCAAAACATGAACACTTGGGGTACAAACTTGAACCCTACCCTGACCATCACAAATGTACAACCCTCACCCTCTGCCTCAACCAAATCTCTTCTTATGTTTTTCAAACATGCAGCGAGTCCACTCATACCTGAGCCACAGGTCCAACTCCTTTCTCCTGAATGCCCTCCTCTAAATCTATGGCTCTCACCTTCTTCAGGGTCAAGGTTGGGCTCCATTTCACTCACCCATATAACACTGGTGGGTGCTCTGTTAATAAGTTTGGTCATCACTGGGGAGATGGAAAATAAAACACCATCTCTGCTCACTGTCCAGAAGCAGCAACAATGTGAACCCCATTGTGCCCTTCTTGGGGGAGCAGCAGGTTAAATAGCCATACGACCCCACCTGGGGTTCAAGGGACACTAGTGCCATGCGACACGAGACACTGTGTGCTTGTCTAGGCCTGCTGCAGTTTCCTCCTCCCACCTTACACCAGCTCACTCCAGCAACTCCACGGTGCATTTTACCATGGAGGATCCTTTGGCTAGAACAGGTACTAACATCCTGTATTCTGCACAATCGACTGGGAAATAGTGTTGCATTAGAGAGCGGGATGAAAGAATCCCCAGGGGAGAACTTCAAATGCAGTGCCAAAGGGTGAACCTCTTCCGTGCTGTTTTCCTAATTGCAGAAGGAAGGGGAGGTCAAAGAATTCTGTTTGGCAACTCCGTTTTGCAGTTGGCTACCCGTGACCTTGGCCTAGTCAATTAACCTCTTGGAACCACAATTTCTTCATCTGTGAAAACATAATGAACTGTCAGAGATTTTTCTGTGAAAATTAAATGAGATAGCACATGGAAGCATCCAGCACAAGGCCTGGGAGAAACCTAACAGGTGCTCAATCAGTTTCTTTCTTGCCCTTCTTTTTTCATGGTGCTCCAGCAGCTAGGACAGTCCATGTTTCTGGTTTTTGATCTGGCACCTTAAGAAGTATCTCCAGAACAGTCTTCTCCTCGGAACATGGATGCAGGGTGTCGTGGGACCTACATCTTCTGTTTATACCCCAGGATAAAGCCGGTGGTCATATATGTAGTTACATTAAGGTGTCCACCACACAGCAGCCATGTCACCAGTATGTTCCTGTAAGCAAGGTGGCTTAGTGCTTTGGACTTCTATATGCCTGAATTTGGAGACCAACTTTCCTCCCAGCAAGCAGGTAAGCTGCAGAAACAGGAGGTAGATAATTATGGGCTCTGCCCTCTTCAAGAAAGATATAATCTATAGCTGGGCTGAGTTCCAAGGCACCCTATTAGTGCTGCCCTGGGAGTATGCCTGACATAACTAGACAGTAAATGTGACATCATCTCACCCACTAGACCCTACACCCTTTCAGAATGGGAACAGGGTCTTGTCTATTAGTATCTTCTAGTTCCTAGCACAGAGCCTGCTGCTTGGTGTAAATACTCGATAAATGATAGGTAGATGGATGGATGGGTGGGTGGGTGGGTGGATGGATGGAAGGATGGATGGATCAACAGAAGAAAGAAGAGAAGGAAAGAAGGAACTGATCCCAATTCCAATGGCATATAAACTCTTTAGAAACAGTGCCTCTGTCCTTTGTCCATCGCTTTTATAGCCAACTGGACTAAAACAGTGTATAAACTGTAATAGAAACTAAAACTACATTTGTTGAATGAACAGACAGATGATGGAATCAATTAACTTGAAAATTGGCTGAAAATTATTCCTATTCACTGGCAAATCAAATGCTCTGAGATGACTTCCTGTTCCCAACAATGTTTAGCATGTTTAAATAGTTATACAAATTAAAGTGAATGGTGAAGGATACCAATAAAAATGGATGTCCCCTACCGGATAAGCAAAGGACAAAGTTTGACAGTGTCCCTGGCCTCCAGGAGCCAAAATAACCTGGAATGGCACCCACAGGAGGGTAACGAGGACAAGGTGGAGAAGGAGCTGGTACCCTCTGTGGGTTCATACAAGCCACGGAGCAGGGCCACGCCACCCTAGCCAGAGTGTGCCTGCTGGAAGCACACAGTGACACTATCAATTAATCCCTTCATGATCCTAATGTCAGAAATGTAAGCCTTTTATGATGCAGTAAAACAATTTTTATGGGATTTTCCATCCGTCTCATGTCTTGATGTATTTTTTAATCAAAAAGGATAAGAACAAGAAGTCAAGCGGGTATAAATCTCCGGCTCATTTCTCTGGTTCTCTGCCCAGGGAGGAGAGGCGAGCAGGGAGGTGCTCCCAAGCCCAAGAGCTGCTGCTCCTTTCCTCCCAGGGAGCAGCCTGGGAGCGCAGCCTTTGCCTGTGATGGAGGCCCGGCTGTGAGCAGCACACCCCCCCCCAGAGGCTGCGTGGCTACAGGTTCTGGAAGTCAAATCTCATGTTCTCAATAGCTTTGGATGTACTTTATCTTTATTTCTGACGACAAAAAAAAAAACAACAAAAAAAACACATTCCTTTCATAAAATGTGCAAACCATAAAAAAAAAAAACCACAAAGAAGGTGGAGGTGATCGATTGTAAACTTAGACTCTTATTCCATGTTTTCGAGATATTCTGATATATGTTGACAACAACAGAATAATGGTAAGGCATTGCAAACCCTTTGCTTACTTGTAGCTGATCTGTAAATATATCACCAGCATTTTCTATGTCGACCTTCTCCATTTTATGCATGCATTCCATATTATTCTATTGTACAGATATACCAAAATTTAACAAGTCCCTGTTTTGGGAAGTTGGACCTGTCTTCAAAGTCTTCTCATGATACATAATAGTAAAGCTTCCTTGTTCTCATCTAATTTCCTACAAATGAAACTGCTGCCAAATATAAAAAATATCTTTCATGTTTAGATACATTTTCTCAGACGTTCTATAAAAATGCTCATGGGACTTACACTCCAGCGAGAAGTGTTGACATTTTTTTCTTACCTTTATTATCTCTGCCAGTGTTTAACTCCTGCTCCAGTTTTCACTTTGTGTGTGTGTGTGTGCGAAGTAAAAAATTCTTTTCATGTGAAAAATGACTTACCAGGGGTTTATGTCTTCAGGGAAGACTATCAAAGTCCTTTGCTCACTGCTTTCTTTACTTTTTTATTGATTTATAGGAACATTTTACATATTGAAATACTGATCCAGGATATGTGTTATCCCTAGAGTAGTTTCTTGCAAAGTAAGTAAGTAAGTAAGTAAGTAAATAAATAAATAAATAAATAAATAAAGAGGGTGCTCTTTCCACTCCTCCTCTACCCTCCCAAGTTTTTATTTGCAGTTTCCTGTCTCCTTACATGTCAAGCAGTAACTGTCACAGCAAGACATGAGAAAGGTCACTGTGTGAGAATTGCTCCTGAATGCTGCTCAACCTTGAACCCCCAGGAGCTGGCATGGGCACCACAGAAGGATGCTCAATGAATATTTGAGAAACACAAGAAGAGGGAAAAGAAGGAAGGGTGGGGAGAAAATCAAGAATAACAGCTTGGATTTGTCCAACACCATGGGTATCAGCCAACCCTTAGCAGGAGGAGCGGCGGCTCGGAGGTTTCTCTAAGCTGTAACCCTGCCTGCTGCTCAGTGTAGGCCCAAGAAACAAGCACCCCCATTTGCTGTAGGGATGTCACCAGTTTGCCTGTTGGATGAGCAAAGGGGTTTTCTTCAAGGCACATATCCCCTGGTAAACCTTGCCCCTAGAACAAGTGCCAGCCCAGGTTGAAACTAGCAGTTAGTACAGAAATTGATTCTTAGCTACAGCCAGGCCACTCAGTTGGGACATAAACTCTTCACTGACATGGGGGTCAGAGACAGGGTCAGAAATCTGGATTCAGAAAGCCTACCTTCGGTTCTGCCTATCAGCCAGCCAGGTCAACTTTAATTTCCGGTTTCTCACCACCTGCATGGGGGAGCTCCTTCACCCAGCAGAAAGTACTTCCCAAACCGTTAAGTGTTCCCACAGCGACTGGGACATTTTATTGCTAATTTGGATTAGGAATGAGGTGGGTTTATTTGGCCTGCAGTCTTGGAGGCTGAGCAGCAGGAAGAGTTATAACTTACAGAAACTTTTGAGAGACCACCCCCTTTGCAAACAGTAGGTCTGCCCTGGTGGTGGGTGACCACACACTGTTGTAGCCTTTTTCTTCATTATTCTTGCTTTTTTCTCCATTCTTCCTCTTGCCCTCTTCTCTTATTGGTGTCTCACACATTCACTGAGTGTCATTCTGTGGTGCTCTATGCTGAGCCCTGTGTCAACTCCTGGGGGTTTGAGGTTGGACAAAATTCAGTGATGGCCCTCAGTCTCTGGATCTGTAAGAACATCTCCTTCCTGTGGGAGGCAGGTCTTACTGGGAGGATTCTGTAGAGCGATTGTTCACTTCCCCTAAAGAAATCTTCTTCCTTTAGAGGATAAACCAGGGTTAAGAGAAGGGAAGGGGAAAGGAAATGGAACATTTGCTCCTGGCAAAGCCTACGCCAAGGTCTGGGTGCTGCAGCTGCTCTGGGGTACTGGGAAATCAGGCCACCTGAGGGACAAGACCAACGCAGGAGGCCTTCAAGTAAACCAGGCAATGCAGACCAGAAACTGCCTCTGTGTAGCTCCTTTCAGCCAGCCTCAGGCCCTCTGTGTTCTATTTACCAATATGGTTTTCTCCATCCTCCTTTCTGATTGTAAACTTTCAATCTTTTTAGAAATCTTGGCTGGTCTGCTTTCTATGTGGTTCACACAGGAGCCAGACGGTATCATCCCAAGGGTTACCCAGCAGGCTGCAGCAGAATGGAAAGGCCCACAGGCAAAGGTCACATGCAGTGGGCCAGAGGTATGCTCTTTCATCTAACTCTTTTTCTTAGAGAAGGCATTTTTATTTCCAGAGCCACCCTGGAGACCTAAGGTCTTATTACCATAATGGAAATGCTTTCGTCATAACCAACCATCCAGCAAAGCGTGGGGATACGATGGATAGGAGTGGGGAGCTTTGAATGGCAAACCTGGCCACGGAGTTCCCAGGTCCAGGGGTGCAAAAAGCTATGAGCCGATGGGGACAGAAAAGAGGTAAACAAATGAGGGTAGAGAAGGGGCAGATCAGGAACTGTGTAGTCAGCAGCTCGAGGCACTTAAAGAAAGATGGGGACAGGTGAGAGTGACCAGAAAAGTAGCCCAGGGGAACTGAAGAGGAGGGGCCGGGCAAGGATTATGGATGCTGATAATGATCACTGGCGCTCTTAATTATAACCGTGAGGCACTCAAGATCCTGCCTCGTTAAAGGACGATTAAATTATCCTCACTCTGTTAAACTGATGGGGGCAGGACAGTGGGCCACTGGCTTTTAGAATCTTTTATTTTTTTAGGAAGAGGGATGACACATGAAAACTTTGCAGATCTGGAAGGGGTCAGAGGCGGCCACCGGTGCTCCTCAGTCCTCCACTGCTCAGCACAGTGGGGCAGGGGACATCACGGTGGGAGGCTCAGAGGTGAACACCAGAGCCAATGGGGATGGAGGTTGAGATTTTCTGGTAATCTCTGAGCACATGGGGGTGCACGCTGCAGAAAGCAGTGACCTGGGCCCACGCCCTTTGCCCTGTTCCTGCACATACGTTCATCTACCTGAGTTGCTGCTGTGACATCTTTCAAAGGGGCTCCTTGCCACACCCACCAAGAAATAGCCAAAACCTTAGGGGCAACTTCTGATGTCTGTGTTTAAAATATTAGTTATAGTTCTGATATTCTCCTCACTTTATCACATCATCTTTCCTAATAAAACAATAAATATTTATGGGGCCAGATACTATGGGTGATGCAAAGACAAATGAGCCCTGGTCCCTCACCTTGAGGAGTTTCAACTTAATGATTATATAAGAATCTTTCTTTTTACCAAAACCAATGTCATCATGATTTAAATGCAGGCCCAGGACTTGTTCCATAAATCTTACTGTGAATCATACTTGGGAAGAGGGTAATGTTTCTGGAAAACAAATGTTACAGGGTGATAAATTTCCTCTTTCCCATCTTCTCAGAGGTTCTGCGTCTTAAGGGGGCAGGCCAGGCTCAAGGGTCCAAGCAGAGTGGGCACGGCCCACTCTCCTCGATTTAAATTAAGACTCAGCTAACTGTTGCTTTTACTCTCTCTCCTCCAAATTCCTTTAGTTCCATCTGTCAATAGATGTGGCATCAGGACCAAAGCATCACCATCTGCTTCTTGTTTCATTTTGCTCCTGCCCCACACCCCCCACATCTCCTGCTCAACCGCCATGGCTTCCTGTCACTTCGCCACACTGAGAACCCCTCACCCTAAGTCACTGACGTGACTTTGATTTTCGCACAAAAATAATGTATATTCCTCGCAGGAAATCAAGGAAGTAAAAATCCACAAGCTAAAAGTAATTGTAAACCCATCAACTAGACATTGGCAGGGTTAAGATTTTAGTGGATATTTGATGACTTTTTGTGGTTGGATCGTTCAGTTTGTTTTTAAAATCTTATCCTGATTTCTACTCAATTTAGACTGTGGGTTTTAAGTCAGAGCACCACCCAAATTTCAGCCATCGGCACAAACACCACATTATGGGTGAGGCTTCTCTATTCCACCTTCTAATTTAGCACAGCACCTGCTATCCCCTGGGACCCACCCTTCTGTCCTCTGCCTTGTTTCCTACCAAGGCCTGTGTGGCCATCTAGCGAACACACACATTGTGTTTCCCCAGGGAGAACAGGAGTCCCATGAGCACGGGGCCTCTGTCTGCTGCTGTCCCGAGTGTCCAAGGACCAAGGACCGCTGGAGAAGTGCTGGTTATCCCAGGACGCACAAAACCTTCTCTTTTCTTGACAATAGAAAACACTAGAGGTTAAGTATTTCTGATTTAAAAGTGTGGACTTTGAGAAACTCCCAAATCTGAAACACTTCCCCAACATTTCAGAAAAGGGAAGCTCACAGCTGAGGACAATGGCCTTGCTGATCTGCCACTTGGCCCTGCTGCCAGCAGGGGTGTGGGCAGGAAGGAGAACATGAGACCGGGCTGCTGGCACAGGCTCTGTTGTAAACTGTTGATCCTGGGCAAGAGGCTCATCCACTCTGACCCTCAGTTTCCTTCTTTATGGAAATGACAGGGATGGGTGAAGGTAATGCCCAAGGGCGCTTCCATTTTCTTGTTCTATGACATCATTCAGACTATAGAGAAAATAACTTGAAGTTTGGGGGGTTCTATAAAGCCAAAGACAGAGGATCTGATCACTTGCCCTCTATTCCCTTCCATAAGCAGGGCATTTGACAGTTTACAAAGTGCTTTCTCTTATATTATCTCACTAATTTTCTCTATTGACTACTCAGCCTGAGAATCAAAATGAAGCAGAGTGCACCTACAATCGAGGCCCCGGTAGAGCCAGCAGGGCTAACAGAGGGGACACCAGAGAGAGGCCGGGAATCCATCAGTGAGATTAAACGCAACTTCAGAGACAGGGAGTGCAAGAACACCAAGAGGCAGGAGTTTATTTCTCCATAATCCATCTAATCTTATTTAAATACTCCTCCAGCAACTGTCACAGACCACCAACCCAAAGGGGGCTGCACACACAGGTGTCAATCTAGCCGTCCTAATTTACTCCCGTGCTTCCTCCTCGCGGCTCCGATGTAAACAGAACCAAACCAAGATAGGTGTTTCCAGCTCTCACCCCCCAGACCTGGCTGGGGTTAGGGGGTAGGGTTGCAGAATACTCAGAAAGCTGATCCTGAAACTTCTGTTACATATTTAGGAGACGATATCAAGATTCCTCTGTTATCTTTTGGGTTATGTAACTGCTCTTATTGTAATTCTGTGACTTTTATCAAAAGGCTAGATCTGAATTGCAGAAACAAATATTCCTTCTACTTTCTCTCCAGATGAGTGACCACAGCCTGAGTTTGTTCTCTAATCCTTCAAGCCTGCAGGAGAAAACCATCTTTTTATTTATTTATTTATTTGTTTATTTATATTTTTTAGCAAGAGTGGTTCAGGGCAACAGTAAACTTAGGCTCATCAAATTATTCATTCATTCACCTGTTCAACCATCTGATGGATAATTACTGAGCATGTACCATCAACAAGACACTGACGGATGGAAGGAAAGAATCTCATTCAAACTGGAGAGAAAGATGCGATTTCCTCAGACCCCAAGTGAGAGAGCTGCCTCCCACCCCTGTCGGTGGTCTGCTGGATTCCCCAGTCCCCACTGCACATTGGTGATGGAGACCACTAATTGCTCTCGCCAAGCTTTGCGTCTGCCCAATAGGCTTCTGTACTGTAGCCTGGGGTCCTTCTCCCTATACACAGCCCTTGAGCTGCTGTGCTGCCTCATGAGTCACTCAGTTCAGGACCTTGGAGAGTGCTTTGGTTTTAAAGGGCTTTTCCTTCAGCTGCCAAGCTGGGTAATCAGAGAAAAGTGTCTATCCATCCCAAAGGGTCAGCGTGCTTCTGGAATATCAGCGGGTAGGAAAACAGGCCAAGGACATGGTGTGGTGCTGCTGCTATCAAGAGATGACTTCATTTAAGGGTATAGAACTCACTGAAATCTAGAAAACAAGTGTGCTTCTTGGCCAGCTGTTCTGGGAAGCAGACACATCTGGGTAAGAATCTCTGTTCTGCTATGCCTGGGCTGCAGGACCATCGAGGACACTTGATTTAAAATACTGAGTGTCAGTTTCTCTATCTGCATAATGGAGATATGGATATCTGCCCCTGGGCCTTCCATGAGGGTTACAGAAAAGACACCACCTATTAAGCTTTTGCTATGAGCCAGGCAGTGTGTGAAGCACGTGAACAGAACACAGAATCTTGTTTAATTCGGTTGTGCTACTCATGTTAGCCTCAGGGTAAAGGTGCTGGTGAAGGTTGATGCCTTGTCTGTTTCCCAGGAAGAGGGTTTTCTGAGTGACTGAAAAGCTCAGGGCTCACACCTTTCCTTGGTGCACAGAAGACTTCAGAGAGGACTAATCTAAAATGTTTAGGGTCACACTGTCTAATATGGTAGTTACTGGCCCCTGCTGCCATTTAAATGTATATAAATCAAAATTAGACAAAATTAAAATTTCATTTCCTTAGTCATAGCAGCCAACTCCCAAGCACTCAATGACCCCATGGGGCTAGTGGCTACCATATCAAACAATGCAGATACAAAATACTTCCATCTGTGCAGAGAGTCCTGTAGACGGAGCCTGGGAGCAGGAAATAGGACATGAGAGAAAAGTCAACGGAAAGGCATGAGGCTTTATCCCATGAACAATCATAAAATTTCAACACATTTTTCAGGGCTAATAGGTTCAGGCTGTTCTCACTTTGGGGCTATGCTGATAAAGTACTTTCTAGGGTATATGGGTGGTTTTATAGAACAGCTTTAGTAGCTATGGTTACTAACAGCTCAATACCATTAAAGGGTATTAAATTTTCACATCTTTTACTAATTGGCAAAGATAAAGACATGAAAAAAATAGTCATATAGAATCTACTCCTACAAGTCAAATAGTCCCCTACATTTTGCCCTGACTAGGTTAATTCTGATAACCAGCACTAAAGGAATACTTTACCCCAAATAAACTGTGTTCTAGTTATCACGATCTGGGGAAACACTTTCTGATATTCTGGGATGCAAGCAGTCATTAGTCTAGGTCTCACCTGTCTTTCTCCAACTTGTTCCCAACTCCCCTTGGGCCATGCCCTGAGATCCATTTGCAAATGCCATCACAACACTCAGCTTCCCACCTTCACAAACACCCACTGGCTCTCAGCCCTTAGCTGGGGCAGGATCCCTTCACCACACTAACTGCCCTGACCACCCAGTCCCCATGCATCAATTTCCCTCCTTCCTTCACTCAAAAAATCCTTCTGGACTATCGTTAGGAGTCCAGTGCCACACTAGGGGATGGGACACAGCAAGGAAGACAACAGAGAACAAGGTCCAATCCATCCCCTCCTGGAGCTTACACTGTATTGGCAGAAGATAGACAACAGATAAATCAATATTCAAGGCACACAGAATGTCAAATGATGATGAGCCACACAGACCAAAATTTGAGCAGAAATTAGGGTCTGGTAGGCTTTTCTTATTTCTAGACACTATATTAATTATCTTTGCAAATTCTTTGAACTTGCCCTTCAATTTGATACATTTTTATTGAACATTTACTAGATACAGTGTTCTGAGCACTGGGGCAAAAGCAATGAGCAAAACAAAATAGAAAGTCCCAGCATGAGACAGACAGCTTATATTCTAGTGGCAGAGAGAGACAATAAACCAGCCAGGCACTGTAGGAGCTCAGAGGGAGGAGAGGGCTGAAGCTGGCAATGGAGGGGGCGGCGCAGGAATACCTGGCTGGGCCGGGCTGTGGTTCCCACCCAGCTGCAGATAGTGGCTCACTGTTGGAAGTCATGATTCATACCTCCTCCTACTTCTTCCCCTCCCCCTCTGAGCTCTGACTAAATTGGTACCCTCTTATGGAGCACTTGCTGATCCTCCCAGGTGAAATTACTTGCTTCCATACCTGGGTCCTCTCGGTGCATGGCAAATACCTAGTGGATCCAGTTCCCTTCAAGAGGGCACCGTATTTATGCACGTGGGTATGTGATTTGCATTAGGTCCACATTGGATAAGGCTGCACCTTATCCACCTTCATTTATTCACTTGACGCTTCACAGACCACCACCACAAGCCCTGCCCAGCTTCCATACCTGGAGAGTAAAAGAAGTGTCCCTGCCATTTTGTCCTTATTCCAAAAAGATGTGCTTTTCTCTTTTCCATTTATCTATTTATTTAGGTGCTGGGAGTGGAACCCAAGATCTCACGCATGGTAGGCAAGAGCATCTACCAGGTAGATGCACCCCCAGCCTGAAGATGTGTTTTTTTTCTACATCTTGTTCTTTTATCCCAAAGGACTGATGTATCATTTAAATAAAAATGATACAAAGCAAGGGTTTAGAATAGCACCAAAACCATAAAGGCTGCTCAGTCCGTGGTCATTGTGGCTATACCCACCTCTAATCTAAATCAGTTTATTTTTATCTTGACTTATCATACATTTGAATCAGGTGGGATGTAATTTCTCATTTTTCTGAGTATACAGGTTGCAGAATCACATTGGTCATGCAGTCACGTATATACCCACAGCAATAATAATGTCTATTTTATTCTGCTGCCCTTCCATTCCCCCCTTCCCCTCTCCTCCCCTCCCATCACTTCTCTCTACCCAATCTAATGTGACCCACTTCTTTTTTTTTTCTCCTCACTTCGTCATACATGTATTTTGTATAACGATGAGGGTCTCCTTCCATCTTCCATGCAATTCCCCTTCTCCCTCCCTTTCCGTCCCACCTCTCTACCCTATCTAGAGGTGATCTTCTTCTCATGCTTTTCCTCCCTACCCCATATTGAGTCAGCCCCCTTATATCAGAGAAGATATTCGGCATTTGTTTTTTAGGGACTGGCTAACTTCACTTAGCATAATCTGCTCTAATGCCATCCATTTCCCTGCAAATGCCATGATCTTGTTACTAAATTAGATTTTAATGTCTGCTTTCTAATGACATTGTCATCCAGTGCATTACTGAAATGCTTCTGATTTCAGCCGCTTGAGTGAGAAGAACCCCTACCTGACTTCCAGTGGAGTCCAGGTGGGTTCTGAGATACCTGAACCCTGGGCAGCCTCCCTGATGCTGGAGGATGGCTCGCATCCGAAGGCACTACTGGATTTAGATGAGGTCACCGGTCCTTTTCACTGTCTCAACACTTTCAAAATATCAAATATGGGGGACACACTCTTTTTTTTTTGGAGCCCACAGCACTGACATTTTGTTGGCTCTCTATTCCCAAAATGAGTCCCTGGCCCCTCGAAGGCCTCCTGAGCTGCAGAACCACTCCACATCATGAGATTTCTCTGCCGGTCACCTCTGCGGCACAGGCTGCCTCCCTAGGCACGTTTCCGGCTTTGAGTCTCTCCTTTCCCTTTTGCACTCTTGTAAGTTGCCTGCATATTTCCTATAACGGGACAGAACCTCAGCGGCCCAGCCAGACAACCCTGAGCCAGCAACCCAAAGCCCCAGACCAGCGGCTGTGAGACCTCCTTGGGCAAAACATCTTTGAAACTCAGGATCTTGTCTTGTAGAATAGGGACGGCTTTGCCTGCTTCCAAGGCAGAGCAGGGGACTTGGTATACACAACTGCTATTAGTGCTGGTGTTCTCTGCCTGTGCACATGTTCAGGGGCATTGTGGGAGGTGGAGCCCCCTAGGACATGCTGCTTTCTGAGCAGTTGGCCAGTTTCTACAGACGGGTAGATGCAGCTTAAGAACTCTTACTCAGGAACCAGCAGGATGCTGTAGTTTACAGGATAAGAAGGGGTTGGGGTCATTATACCCACATCGGTGCAGGGCCAGACAGAATCTTTGATAAAGGCAGTTAAAAAGACAAATGCATATTCTCAACTGACTCTCCCTGCCAGCCAGGACTCAATAATTTAAAAGACAATGCTGGATGCTCATTTCAAGGTGAGAGAATATTCTGAAGATGAAAGAATCTTCTAGAAATTTTCTTTTAATTAAAGTGTGAGCTGGCTGCATTTCTCCCGAGGCTGAGCTCTTTGTCTTGAGGGGGGAATCACAGGGGCTCTGTGTATACAATAAGCCACTTAATTTGAAACTGAAACTCGATCATAAATTTTACAGTGCCACTTTCGTGCCCAGCACAGGGTAGGTGCTAAAATCGCCAAGCTGCCACAGAAAAGACAGGAATTCGAGATGTGGCTAAATTACTCTGAAATGTAGTCAAGGTCTGGGGCAAAAGAAACCCATTCCAGAGTCTGCTGTAAGGCAAAATTTCTGCTGAGAGGGAGGCTGAATCAGGCAGAGAGGGGAAAACCACGGAATACTTCAAACTCCGAGGTTGCAAAAGTGCTCGTGGCAGTGAGCTGCAAATAGGCCATGGCTGAGAAGGGCTGATGACAGAGAAGAAGCAGGTGGGTACACAGGTGACAGCAAGACCGATGAGGTCCGGTCACCACTGGCAGATGACAGATGAGCCCATGCATCACTCAGGGAGACCCCAGGGAAAGGCATCAGCAGGCTCCAGTTTCTGAGATAAAGTCCCTAGAGCACAGAGACACAGGGTCAGGGGCTGGATCTGTGAGGACCAAGGCCCAAGGGACAGAGCTGGCCCACCTTGACTAATGTCAAGCGATGCTAGAAGAGGGTGAGGAATTATATCGGGCGCAAACACCTTCCCGATGTACTCTTTTTCCTTTATACACAGCCTCATTTTGATCATCCCCTAAACCCCTTTCAGTGGAAAAAGCTGTCTTGATTTTCAGCAGGAGGAATCTGACTGAACCTCTAAGTAACACTTTCCGGTTACACAGCAAATAGCTTCAAAGCAGAGGGGTGTTTGGAGCAATCTTTCTGAAGACCCAGCTTGTACACTCAAGAGAGCTCTGCAAATTCTTCCACCAACACAGCGCCTAGGAGTTTCAAGGAGAGAATACACAGACCACATCAGCCTGTCACTTAGGGACCGATTTCTTTGAAGTCTTAATTTTTATTTTAATCATTTGTGCACATTTTCAATTTTACTGTGCTATACAATTGTGTTTTAACTGAAAAAAAAATATTCGTAGTTACCATATGGAAGGACATCCCACCCTGAGGGTTTAGAACAGTTCCTGATGTGATAAGGAGAGGAGGGCAGGGCAGGGCCGGCATGTACCCATTGTGAAGGGTGACACTTCCCACCATGCGGCCGCCTCTCTGACAATCCATTTTCAGGGCAAGATGGAAATTATCAGAGTATCCCATTAAAGCCGAAATTGTGCTTAATGGCTGGCTGAGTTGGGGGAGGATCAGCATCATGGTACATAACTTGAATGCACTCAAATAAAGAGCAGGCTACCCATGTGACTTTCCTGCTAAAATCCTTCTCTGTCCAAATGGGTATCTCTTCGAGCAGGGGAGCAGGGTGTTTTTAATATGCTCATGTCTGCCATTTATGGAGGTGACAAGATGACTCAGCCCAGGGGTGATGAGAGCTAGGTTGCTTGCTGGGCCTGGTACTGGTCAGGGTACTTTATTCACAAGAGTCACCCCCATAACTCCTCTCCACAACTACACGAGGTAGGTGGTACTAGTGCACTTATTTTGCAGATGAAGAAATTGAAGACACAAGAGCTGGGGGCATTTGTGCAAGGTGACGCAGCAGGGACTTCTTGGGCCTATCCTGAAGTTGGACTCAAGAGTCTTTATTTTAAATAATGATCCCAGGAAGCCTGGCTCCCTGGTCCCCATGGCACAGTAGAAAGCTAACTGATGTGCCTACTCCCCTGAAATAATCAAGGCTCCCTCCCACCCACTTGCTGTCTGGGGCCTACTGTCTTCTGATGGGGGAGGGGTTGTGAGACATGATCATGTGCAAAGTGTAGGGCAGTTACTCGGTCCCTGATCAAGACTGTCACCTAGGACATGCTGCTCCTTTCCTGAGACAGGTACAAGAATAAACGTCCAAGTACAATTTGCTTTTTAAGCTTTTTTGGCCCAGAACCCAAGTTTGTAAATTAATTTATAGGTTCCGTAAAGCTTGCGAATAGCTGTGTTACACTTGGCTGAGAGAAAGCATTGCTGTATGTGGTCATGTGACAAGGTCCAACCCCAAAAGGCTTGGGTGTGACCTGGAATTTCCTCCACTTACAGGTTTCTGGTTCTGAGCACTGAATCGACCTGCCAGGCCTCAGCTCCCCACCTGTAAACTGTAGACGCAATATCTGCCTGTTGGAGCTCACGGCGAAGATTAAGTTTCCCCAGGCTTAACGCTACTTGACGGCTCGAGTCAATAAATAAAGTGACTGAACTGCTACTAAAATATGACACAGATTTAAGCATGTTAAGTGCCTGACGTGGTGTTCCAGAGATGATGGTGATAATTCCATTAAATTATTAGACATTGTGTTGCTGTATTTTAATTCATTAGATCAATAACATCTGGACTTTATAAATGTGTATCTTCTAATCAGTTTCAAACTGCTTTCCTACCAACTTTTCAAGGAGTTTCCTGACTCTCCTGCCAGGGAAGCAACTCAACTTGTCATCCTCATTTTGCAGGTGAGAAAACAGAAGTTCAGCGAGGGGAAAGAACTCCTTAACCCCTAGGTCAGTTGGTATCTGTTGCACGCTGACGAGAAATCTACTTCTCCTCCCCTCTGCAGGGCTGCTCCCACAATACCTGCAGATTCTGCAAAATCACAGTGAAGAAAGATAACCCACTTCTCCAGGATCACACAGAAAGTCCGTGGGAGGGAGGGGTAGTGGCTGTCCTTCGGTCTCTAACCCCTCGCCGCGCTGACTCTGTGCAGACACCTGCACCACGGGTTCAGAGGAGCCAATTGCCCACCCTCAGAAATGCTACCCAAGCCTAGTCTAGAAAGGCTCTCACTTCCTCCTTTCTCCCTGTTCTCCACGTGTGCGGTGCCTTAGCAAGGCCTGCCTGAGCCAGCCCTGACCGCACCCAGCTTCACCCCCACCTGCTGCTCATCAGGGACACTGGCCTTCTCTCTTTTCCAACCTAGCGACCTCTCTCCTTTATCTTTGTGTTTTCTCCCCTTCCCTCTGCCTCTCCTCTGGGCCCACCCTCCTCGTCCTTGGTAACTCTCCAACGCAGCACCCCTCCCACCCCACTGGTCTTTATCAGGTTGGCCCTTCTCACATCCTTCATAGCACTGGATTCTTGGAGTTATTTTGCTTTTCTATGGTCTATCAAGCCCCTTGGTGGCCTTGGTCACCTTATGCAGTTCATGGTACAGGTCCATACTCTAAAAATCTGAAATCCAGAATACTTAAAAAAAAAAAATCTGAAATCTGAAATGCTCTAAAATCTGAGATGTTCTGAGTGCTGATCCAGGAGAGGAACACTTCACACCTGCTGATACTGGTCTTGAAAATCAGGATCAGGTCCCTGTCAATACTGCCGTGTCCATAATGCCAAGGCAAGAGCAGAAAGCAAATTTTATTTAAAGGAGAGAACAGAAACGGCCTTCTCCAGTGGGGAAATGGGGACCCAGAGCTGGTATCTAAGGGAGTGGGGGTATCTTGCCCCTTTATAGATTTTAGGTTTCCTTTCTTCTCATGCCTGTGTGACCAAAAGGCAGGAAGAGAGTGGTCTGGAAGTGACTGCTTGTGTTGGAAAGTAAGATTCTTAACCCTGGAGGCTGTAAGCAACAGGCTGATGGAGGAAGTGCCATCTGCCCATTTCCTTTCCTTTGATAATCAGCTCCCTGACCTTTGCCCCAGTATCAGTGATGTCATGTGACTGGCTGCAGTCAAAACCTCGGTGTACTAAAGATATGGTACAAAATAAGCTTCAAGTTCTGTGCCTGAGGTGTATGTAAAACAAATGAATTGTGTGTTTAGACTTAAGTCTCATCTGCAGGGTGTCTATCTCATTATGCATATGCAAATATTCCAAAACCTGGGAAAAAAAAAAAAAAAAAAAACAACCCAAATCCAAGACACTTCTGGTCCCCAGGATTTTGGAGAAGCAACCTGTGTAGAGTGTAAAAACCAAGCTTCCCACTCCCGGGAGCACTCATTGGAGAGGTCAAAACTGAAGGACAGATTTGGGCATAACCAGATTTCCATAGCCCAAGCCATTCAAGGGCCATGATCACCATAGACTCTAACTTTGCCTGCAGTGGTCTGAATGTTTGGGTCCCCAGAAGTCCTATGTTGAAACCTAATCCCCAGAGTGATGGCATTAGGAGGCAGGGCCCTGGGAGGTGATTAGGCTGTGGGAGTAGGACCCTCATGAGTGGGATCAAGAGTGTCCTTATGAAAGAAACCCCAGAGAGCTACCTGGATTCTTGCACCACATGAGGACTCAGCAAGAAGGCACCATCTGGGAACCTGAACATGGGCCCTCACCAGACAAAACTCTGCCAGTGCCTTGATTCTGCCTTCTCCAGACTCCAGACCTGAGAGAAATAACGGTCTGTGGTTTGCAGACCACCCTTCACACGCTCAAAAGCCTGGACAGACTGAGACAGGCCTGAAGAGCACTCTTTCTTGCCTCTTGGCCAATTTGCCGAGCTAGTCGTTTTTCCTCAATTTGTACAAACCTATGAAGTCCTTCTGTCCTGCCCAGAAAATGGTCTTCGAACTCTGTCTCCCACTCCACCTCCCTGTTTTGCACTTAAAATCTCCTTCCTTTCCTCTCTGGGTTGTATTCAGTAAATCCCTCCATTGGCATGTGCTGCCTCACTTGGTAAGGAAGAGATAATCAATTCAACTTTGTTTTCTCTCTCTCTCTATTTTTTGACCTGTCCTTGTCAATAAAACCAGGCTCTTTCTGAGTACTCTGCACTACCCAAAACACAAGCAGGGACCCAAAACCCAGACACAGGAGCAGGCTGACAAGTTCAGAAACAAGTCCTACTATGTTTTTAGATAAATGAAGGAACCACTCTGTTCAGTAAAACTAAGAACAAAAACAGTAGTGCCTGCCTCCGGTTGGCTGAGTCAGAGTCAGGCCAATGCAGTGGCGGCTCTCTTAGCTACTCTGCATACCGTCTAAAAGAGGCTGGTGCCTCGGAGTGAATTCATATAAGATCTCTGCCAGGGCTTAGGGCTGCATTTTGTCAGTTTTTCAATGTGACCAAACGTACAAGATGTCCACGACATGTTCAATAAGTAAGAGCAGCTCTTCTACAGCAAGGCATGAATATCAATGAGACGTGTTAATAGCGACCTCCAACACCCTCCTAATGCTCTGTTAAATAACTGAAGTTAATATATACGCCATCATCTGCTATTTGCACCTTAGTGGTTTAGAAGAGCTTTTGTAGACTTGATCTCAGTTTGTCTATACTGCACAAAGAAAGATTTACAGTGCACACATTTTACAGATGGAAAAGCTGAGGGTCAGAAATGGGATTATGGCACTTTGCTGGCCTAATGGTGCAGGGATCTGAATTTAATCTTTTCACTAATTACATTTCCTTCACCCTTCAATAAGAGTAACAGTACTCTTAAAAGGTTGTTCTCTTAAAATAATCTCCTTTGAATGACTTGGTAGGAAAAAGCAAACTGTGATTGGGCCACCTTCTTCAGAACAGTCAGAGGGAGGTGGATTTAAATTATCGATTTCTATTAACAATGTAACTAACAGATTTATATTAATGATGTTGCTGTTAGAATTACTGCTGTGGCGGTCATTGGAATTGCCCTCACCTCCCAAAACATGTTCATCCGAACACCTAAGGGCCATCAGATCTTTCTCTTTGAGAATTAATTTGATTTTGAGAAAAAGCCAAGAATCCTATGCACTTTTAAATCTTGTAAATAAAATGGTAGTAAAGGAAGGTAATAGGGTTCATTCTTGTAAAAAAAAAAATTGACTATAAAACAGCAGCTTGTACTTCGTTTTCTTTTTGGTACTAGGGATTGAACTTCAGGGGCACTTGACCACTGAGCCACATCCCTAGCCCTATTTAGTATTTTATTTAGAGACAGGGTTTCCCTGAGTTGCTTAGCGCTTCACTTTTGCTGAGGCTGGCTTTGAACTTGCGATCTTCCTGCTTCAGGAAGCCACTGGGATTACGTGTGTGCACCACTGCACCTGGCGACTTGGTTTTAAAGTCAATTCTGTACATGACTTTTGGGATGAGAGGCATCCAGAGAAGCTGCTCAGATAGCACATTTTGCCTGTCTTGTGTTCTACAGGATGATACCAGTGCTTTGTAACAGGATGGACTCTGGGATCTAAGTGGACCCCAAGCCCAGGGCTTTCTACCTTGAATGTGATTAGGTATGGAAAGGAGGTGCTTGCAGCAGACTAGTGCTTGTGGTTTCCTCATCTCTACTCCTCTCTACTATATGGTGTCAGTTTTAGGTGGAATAGACCTCACCCGTGCTCGGAAGTGTAGACCCTGTCTGATGAAGACCATTGGCTAACCCTAACCCTAACCCTAACCCTAACCCTAACCCTTAATTAGCAGTAACAACTGGACAAGCAGTGGGCAAATGAGCCCAAATGGCACAGCCGCCAGGTGGAACAGAGTAAAGGAGTCTTTCTCCCCCAGAGCTGAATGAGGACCCACAATCGAAGAGGAGCATGGAAATCACCTGCTACCCGAGGGGAGCCACCCTGAGGACAAAGATGAGAGAATCCTGCAGGGTAGAGCCCCCTGATGCCCACTCTGCTTCTCCAGAAATCCATCCTTTTATTATTTAACACAGTTGGGTAAGAATTTTATTCACTTACACACATGAGGAGCCCTAAACTCCTCTCTGTACCCCAACACCTGTGCGACACATGTTATAACATGTTAGGTAAGGGCATGATCATAATTTAAATGCATATACACTGAAGTACATATGTAAACACACAGTGATACAGGAGTCCACTCATGTGTTTCTGTCTCCTACACATAAGTTTCTCAAGGAGAGGTGGGTCTCATCACCCTGAGTCCCCAGGTGCTAAGTGCTGTGCTCCTTTCAAAAGACCATCACAATGGAGCTTTAGAACAGCTTTAGGCAGCAACAGAACTGGCAAAGCACCTACTTTATCTCAATCTTCCAAAATCTGCACTGTCATCTATCAATCACAGACAGACACTTTTTAAGGACCATGTTGACAACTGAGGCAAGGGCAAGCCATGATCACGTGCATGGTCTCCTGGGGGAGACTATTTAATATAAAAACTCCAGTGTGCTAATGAAGGGCACCCCGCTCACTGCCTGGTTCTAAGTGCAGGCCCCTCCTCGCTGACCACATGGCTTTGGGCAAGCTCCTCACCGCTCCGGGGCTTTAGCACAGGTGTGGGGGCACCTTTGCTTACCTGACTGTTGGGAGATTCAGTGACGCAATACACACAAAGCTACTGGTCTAATGAGTGGCACTGTCAACAAATGGGCTGTATCGTCATCATTATTATCATCACTTTGCCGCTGGCTAACACAGCAGTCAACCCAAGAGCGTGGCTTAAAGGAAATTCACAGCTAAACTACAAGAAGAACTGCCCTCCCCAGAAGGAATGGAGGTGGGTCCTCTGCTCCCTGCACAGGTATGAGTTCAGGGAAGAGAGACACATCATGATGGCTAGATCTGGGAGAAGACTTCTGGAAGCTTCAGGAGAGCTCGTGGATGACTTCCTGGCTCGGCACAGGACCCTCCAATGATGGGCCTAGAATACAGAGATGAGACAAGAGCCAGGGGAGGGAGGGGGTGAAGCTGGTGACACTTCAAAGCAGCTTCAGGGCTGTATCTGAGAGGTACAGGATTGGAAATGATACATTAAAGAGCGGGACTCAGAAGGCGAGTGGATTAGAGCCACTCTCTGAGTCAGGGATGAAGCTAATGAGCCTTTTCTTGTCACCATCTGTAAAAGTTTATTACTATACTTCAAAGGCAGTGAGCAGCAGAGGGGCTGGGGAGAGGCACTGTGCCTCACCAAAGCAGAAGCAGGAACAGAAGATGCTGAGGGGGAGCAGCTGGGAGGTTGCCCCTGTCTGCTGCCAAAGGAGTCCCAGGGGGCCAGTGCTCTGGAGGCCACACCTGTGATGATCAGTAGCTGCCAGTGGTCACAGGGTGGAGGAGGATGAATGGGAGGGCAGATTGATTAACTTCAATACAGAGTAGAAGATGGGATGCCTTCCCTGAAATCCCTGCTGGAAGCCCTCAGTTCGGATCTGATATGCTCTGGGTTTCTTTCCTGGAACTGGCAGGAGGTAGCCCAAATCCTCCTCCATGTCAACCTGCTTAACACCTGGTCGTCCATCAGTATATATTAGCATCGATCACCCAGCTTGGGGGCCCAGACAGGGCAATCAGCGGCTTGTTCCGTGACTCTTCCTTCCCCAGCCATGATGTGGGTGATGCTCTTCCTCTAGCCCCAAGCAAGCATTCCAATGGCTTACGGCAGAGTGGGGGACATGGGCACTAATGACAGAATCATGCACATCAACTCAATAAAAAACGACAGCTGCAGGAAGTACTGTGGAGGGGAAACCCAGTCCTTGTGGGGGTTAGAAAACAGGAGGACTCTACCTGGACAGTGACTTTCCTGAGGCAGCCAGGACAGAGGTGAGGTTGAAAGAACATGCAGGAGTCAGCCAGGCAAAGGTTGGGCTGGCATGGCCTGTGGCTCACAGGGAAGAAGGTTCCAGCTGGAGGCAAGAGCAGGAGTAAAGGCCCTGAGGGAGGGAGATGTCCAGAAGCACAGGGCACCAGCGTTTCTCGAGAGAGGGAGCCAGGCAGGGGCTGTGAAGGTGGACAGTCAAGTACACCGAGCACCATCTCTCTCCATCCTCGGTATGTAAGCTTTGTGTGTATCCCCTCCCTTCAGCTCCTACTATGTGCTTTTACAGTACACAGTAGGAAGTTCAAGTCTAAGTGCTGAGTAAATGCGAGAACCTACTGTGCTCTGGGCTTCGTGCCAGGCTTTAACACATAGCATTGCACTAAATCCTTGTAACAATTCTTTCTGCTGATAGAGAAAGAAGAGTTGATAAATCCAAGGTGGGTCACAGAGGTGCAAAGTCCCCAAGCTGAGATTCCAACCAGGCATGCTTTGGAAACTGTAAGGCCCAGTTGCTTGGTGCAACTCTACCAAGTAAGTTGCTCAATGAGAACAGTGTGGGGGGGAGGGCTCCCCCACAACACTCAAGAGAGGAGTCCTTGATTCCAAGCAATCAGTCAAGAACGGTTGGTTGAAACGATGCAGCGGCTTTCAAAAATTGGCAGTTCCTCAAAATGCAAAATACGAAGTTACCCCATCACCCAGCCATTCCACCCTCAGTGATATCCCAGGAGAAATGAAAACATGTATCCATGCAAAGAGTTGTGCATGAAAGTTCACACCAGCCAGGTTCACAATAGCTGAAAATGGAACTTCAGTGCTCACTAAGCGATGAGCGAATGAACAGAGGTGGGACAGCTACAAATCTGGATGCTATTCTGCCAAGACAGCCATGTCACATCAGCACATGCAAGAATATGAGTGAAACTTGGAAGCATCAGGCCAAGTTGGAGAAGCCAGACAGAAGAGGCCATGTGTTGTATGATTCCACTTATGTGAAGGGTTGAGGCAACTTGACAGAGGCGGACTGTTAGAGCATTAGATTAGTGGTTGCCTGGGGCTGGGGTAATTGGAGGGCAGTGACAGCTCCCGGGCACAGGGTTCCTTCTGGGGGTACTGAAAATTCTAAACCTGGCCTGTGGTGAAGGTCACATAATTCTGTGAATCTGCTCAAACCAATGAATATTGTAAGTGAGTGAATTATACACCATTAAATCATATACCAAGAGGAAAAGTAATCTTCAAAAAAGAAAATAGCAACTAAAAATTCCAATACAGACCAACAGTCTAGCCTCTGGACTCCAGCTCCACTGACTGCTAAGCCGCGTGACCCAGCACACGGTGACACACACACCTCGGGGCTCGTGCACAGCATGGGAGGCACACCACCAACTCAGGGGGATGCTGCCACTACCCATATTTCACCTGAAGTGTTGGCATTACCTTTGCAGAGATACTCACATCTAAAAAAAGAAATAGCAGTCAATACAATGTCACACTGTAAGTAGCTGCAGTGATTTCTGAAGAGCAAACTGCATTTAAAAGCACAATGTGCTACATTTGCAAGTGAGGTTACGAGTTCCTCATCTTTTCTACATGTCCCAGTTGGGAGGCAAAGACGGAGCAAAGGTGGTGGCCCTGAGGCAGAAGGGAACCCGTGGCTGAAGCTGTTAGGTAGGAGGAGGCAACTCTACCTTTAATGCCTCCATATTGAAAGTAAAGAATGCTCAAGATGCCACGATTCCTATACAGCCCTGTTCATAGGACTGAGCAGGTATGCAGATTCACAGTCTGTCCGCTTCCTCTCCTGTTCTCTGCCTTCAGGGTACAGATGGATCCTAGCTCAGGACAGGGCCAAGATCAGTGGAATAAAATGGCCTACCTGCAGTTAGTAGCTGCTTCCTGTGGCCCATCTGGGTGCTGGGCTGAGCGGAGGCCCTGGACTGGTAGGTTTGCAGAGGCATGCAGGCGGCTAGCTGGAGTGGTGGCTAATGCCATTAATGTGGCAGAAATGACAGGATCCAACAGGTGAGCTCTACTCATCCCCTGTGCAGCACAAGGGTCATCCCCACCTTTTGAGGGGCTGCAAGAACTGGGGCTGGTTTCCCAGGAAGAAGAAAAGGCTAGCCTTACTCATTAGGAAGGCCACAGACATGAGAGAGGGAACTCTGGGAAGAGGGACTTATTGTGCATGGTGAGGGGTCAAAGTCGGAACAAAAGAGAAAGACAAGGGGAGAGGTGGGTTGGATACAAAGGACTGTTCAAAGGACAGAGCTCTCTGGAGGCATAGCCAGCTGTCATGATAGGTGGTGAGTTCCCTGTCACGGTGTGTGGGGGAGGGTTCTATGCACAGGCTCCCTGAGGGTGTGGTAAGGTAAGTGGCCATCCCTGGCTTTCAGGATTCTTTGTCATGGTGTTCTTTTGTCCTTTCAGGAATCAGTTCTTGGTTCCTGTCATTTGGAATCAATTCCATTTCTTTTTATTCACCTACCAATGCTTAGTTAGTGATGGATTTGACAGCAACCTGGCTCCCGGGGGCCTCCCCTCCTCTACAAAGCACTGGCTGGTCTGTACTGGATGCGATTACACATGGAGCACCCCTAATCTGAAAATTCCAAATCCAGAACTTTTTGAATAGCATCGCCAGGCAGAAAATTTTACATAATGCATTTTTTATTTCATGCACAAAATTATTAAAAATACAGTTTCAAATCACCGTCTGTGTGAATAAGATATACATGAAACAGACATGAATTCTGTGTTTAGACCTAGGTCCCATTTTTGAAGTATTTCCCATTATGTATATGCAAATATTCCAAAATGCAAAATAAAAATAAATAAAATTTAAAACCCCAGTTCTGGACACAAGCATCAGTTTGGATAAGGAACCTTTACCCTGTATCATGCCATCTTTCTTAACAGGAACCTGTTCAGTCGTCCCAGACACCCCTGAAGCCCAGAAGGTGTGAGATGTGCAAATCACAGGGCAGTGTCCCTGCTTTCCAATCACCACCTGACCATGGGACTCACAGCAGGCCGTCTCTTTGGCCCATACCTGGCTTCCCTTCAAGATGAGCTCTTCCCTGGAAGGAAGAATGGGGTCTCATTAAAATCTCTCCCTTAATGAAGGATGCTTCATAAGTAGTACATGCTTTTTTTTTCTTATTCTTTCTTTTCTTTTTGCTTTTTTATTCTGATCTGAGGATGCAGCTGCTGCTTGTAGGCCCAGCAATAAAGGACAACCCTGCACAAGGCACAGAGACCAGGCATTTCCTGGTGCCAGAGATGGAGCAGCATCAGGTCTGTACACCTGCTCTGTTCTGGGGGAACTTCCTCTTTGCCTAGGCTGAACCTGACTTGCAACATTCCCCTTGCGGAGTAGCCGAGAAAGTGCAGGGGCTAGATGAAGAATTCGAGTGGTCACAAACATATTTCCTTCTTTAGTTAAGATTCCAGTAGAATTCTGGCTCATCTGGCCTGTTCAGCAAGCTCTGAAACCCCAGGAGACTTGTTAGGGCAGCGAAGACTGCACTGGCTCCTGAGGCCAAATGTTCGAAGGAGCAAGGTATGGCTTTCTCTCAAGGTTCTCAAGCCTGAAGGGATTGAAATGGGGAATCACAAATGGATGAAAATCAGGTGTCACTAGAGAATCGCATGATCTAGGCACACACACTCCCCTAGCCATGATGATAGTCAAGGGAATGAGCTGCAATCCAGCAGGCTGATAAGATGGCACCCACTGCACACGTATCAGCTTTTGCAAAGGCAGAGACCTGAGGGCAGGCGGATTGTTTGGCTTAGCAAGTTACAAATGAAGCAGAGATGCCTGTGTGGGTCTCTGGTGCTGAAAGTGAATCCTAGAGGAGACTTTTGAGATTGTGGCGAACGATGCTGACAGTCCTTATGGATATGCCCAGGGAAAGAGATTCTGATGCTTGCTACAGTACGGATCAAACGTGAAGACATTACGCTAAGCGAGATAAACCAGATACAGAAGTGCACACATTGTGGGATTCCATTTCTAAGGGCTCCGCAGAATAGCCAAATGTATAGAGGCTGAAGCAGAATGGAGGTTTCCAGGGACTGTGAGCAGGGTGGGGCAGGCTGGGGGGATTATTAGCTAAGGGATGTGGTGTTTCAATTTGGGAAGATGAGAACATTCTGGAAATGGATGGTCGGGATGGTTGCATAACAGAGTTAATGTCATTAATGTCACTGAGCAATGCATTTAAAAATAGGCAAAGTGGTAAATTTTTTCATGTGTATTTTACCATGATATATATGTGAGGTGTGTGTGTGTGTGTGTGTGTGTGTGTGTGTGTTTTCCTTAAAGAAGGCAGAATCCACCAGACAGTGTGTGCTCTGCTAGAGCCATGCTCAGGATCCTGGAGAGGGCTGAGGGGTGGCGCCATGGTCTGTACTGTGTGAACCTGAGTCCCCTGCCCATGGGGACGGCTGCCAACTCGATCTTCAGTTTAGCAGTTTTCACTAGCTGTCAACTCCTGAAAGAGGTGAACCTTTAAATCCCACAGTGTCTACCTCTCCTTACAAAGTTTCTGACAAATGTCCCTAACTTTTTTGCCTCTGGGTTGAGGGAGGAGAGGAGACAGAAGTGAAGCAGCCGCGCTTCCCTTTGATACCTCCCTCCCTCTCCTAATTAACAAGACCCCACAAAACCAAACAGCTGCCAGCTTCAAACACTGCCACGGCGATCAGCTTTGATCACGGCAGAGCACAGTGTCTAGACAGAACGCAAGGACGCCACGCAGCCCACACCAGGCGGGGTTCCACCCACCTTCACTCATCTCAGTCCAGCACTCTGAAGATCAGGGGCAGGTGTCACCCTGGGCAAGGCATGGTGCCACCACAGGGAACTGGGAGGACTGAGATCCAATCCCTGCCAACCTGCAGGCGCCTGTGGGTCCCAAAGTCACTTTTCCCTTCTTCCAACACACACCGTATTCACAGGGGACCAGGTGGGAGAAGAGGGATGATTCTCTGTTCAGGAATTTACTGGAAGAGTTCTCTCTTTGGTAACTTGACACCAAAGTTTGCACATTTAATTTTCTCTCTCCCTCAAGAATCTCTTTGTGTGGCTTCTCTTCTTTTTCTCTGGTTCCAGTCTCACTAAATGCAGGGAGAACTGTCTTTGGTTGGTCTCATCCAGCCATCTCTGTCATGCCTACACATCACATCCAGGGAAAGGCACACTGTAGGTCTTGACGTGCTATAGCAACTGTAAAGGTGCATCTAAGAGACAATCCACAACCTTCCCATAAGCTCCAACCGGAGCAGCTCATCCTGGCCAGTGCTGAAAATACTATTGCACATTATTACTTCCTGCGGTTGCCGTCTCAGGAGAAGCATCCACCCAACTGTTATGGTGTTTTCATGTAAAAGAAAGATATGGCAGGAAAAATGTCGAAAAAACCCAGAGTGAATTCAAATGGTGGGGATGTCTTTGAACCACAACTGCTTTCCGTCTCTAGAGTCATTAGTGCTAATTACTAACAACTACCCTGGTGACAAGCGCTGGCAGTTACTTAGCTGCTAATTGGCTTCAATTTACCGCTCTGATTGTGTGGTCACAGGTATATATTTGCTTGGGGAGTGGGGAAAGGAACAGGTATACCAGGCTTTAGCCTATCCTTACAAAAGACAAACCCTGGCTGCAATGCTCAGCCTAACGAAGAGGTTCTCCAACTTTCCCTCCAGGGGTTGGTAAAGAGCACAGAGGAGCAGCAACCCTGATCCCGTTATTGGCTTAGTAGGTCCAGGTGGACCCAAGACTTTGACCAGCTCGCAAGTTCCCAAATGATGCTCATGTTGTTAGCCCTAGGGCCAACTCCTGGGAACCACTGTCCTCATCAATACTGTCCCTATAACTTTCAGTTGAGGCAGGATTCTTCGCCCTATCTCAGCAGTCTCATCGGCAAAATGGAGACAGTGCAACATAAGTTCATCCTGGATCTCAAGTTCATCCTGAGTATCAAGTTCACCTTGAGTATCAAGTTCACCCTGGGTCTCATGCACACACCACTCAATGCAAGGGTGAAATGGTGCTATGTTTAACAGAGAGACATTACACAAAGATGGGGACTTTAGAAATGAATGATTTGTTAGTGTTTTCCCCAAGACTAAGTGAGTGCTTTGGAATTGCTCTATTCTCCATTTCATTGGGGCAGCAATGAATCCTAGAAAGATTAAAGGAACAGCCACTGAGGCATATGTACCTGGGCTTCATCTATCTATGAAAATTTGGCAGTCAGAACAAAGCCCTGTGCTCATCTCTTAACTTGCACTTCATCTCTATTTAAGACCCAAATAGAGAATGTGTGAATGCAGTAATAAACAGTTCTCTAAAAGGTTAGAGAATTGTGTCAGTCAACTTTTCATAGTTGTGCCCACAATATCCAACAACAACTTAGAGGAGTTTATTTTGGTTCATGGTTTCAGTCCATGGTCAGCCAGTTCCACCCCTCTGGGTCTGACGTAAGGCAGAGCATCATGGTGGAAGGGTGTGGCAGAGGGAAGCAGCTCAGTTCATGGCAGTGGGAAGCAGAGAGAACGATCGAGGAACCAGGGGCAACATATATAATCCCCAAGGCATGCCCCCAGTGGCCCACTGCCTCCAGCCATGCTCCATCTGTCTGTAGTTACCACTTGGTAATCCCTTCAAATTACTAATCCACCAAATGGATTAATCCACTGATTAGCTTACTGCTCTTAAGCATTTCACTGCCTGCATTAACACAGAAGCTTTGGGGGACACCTCATAGCCAAAACAAAACAAGCACGAACATGAGGAATGACCTCATGCAGCAAACACCATAACCAGGCAGTGAGTGGGGAGTGAAAGACATTAAACAATAAGAGTCATGACCATTTATTGGGCTCAAACCACACACTAGAAAGTGTGCAGCTGTTAATCCCATTCCCGGCTGCCGCCTTGCAAGGGGTGGTGAAGGGGATAGCAAACAGGGAGACGGTGCTGAGCAGGTCCCAAGTCTCCTCTAAGCATTTTATATGTATTTACTTATTTAATCACCATGAGAATGCTATCAGCTAGGAACTTTACAGATGTGGACACTGAGCCAAGGCGAGATTGAATAACTTGGCTGATGTCGTTCTGCTAATAGAAGGTGTAGGTAAAATTTGCCCACAGGCCACCCAGCTCTGGCAGATGTGCTGCTGCTGCTGCTGTAGCTGATACCTCCACTGGTTAGTGGCATCACTCACGTTTTGCAGAGAAGAAAACCAAAGCCCTCAGACGTTAGTAATCAACTCTGCTTTTGATTCTGAAGCCTATGCTACACACCCCAGGCTCCCAGTGATTGGCACATGATCCTTGACCATGGGATGGGGAAGATGCATGAACCACAAGCATAATTCAAGGTGATGAGTGTCCAATGCCATCCCGCCAGGCTATCCATCACACACAGCGGCTTTCTTCCTCTTCTCCTGATGGGCTATTAAGTGATTAAGAGACCAATCTGGGGCAGCCAGATTTTGCTCCCATTTGGACAGATGTTCCCACATGTGGCAGTTATACTCAGGCACCTCCACACGCAGCTTTTATTGCTGCTGCTTCTTTATGTTGCCGATTCCACCCCCACGAGCAGTACCTGTGCCTGTGCTGCCTTATGCCTTGATGTGGAGTGATCTGGAAGCTGCTCAGCCCGTGTGCTAATATTTATCGAACACCTTTTATACTGCTAAGCAGGCTAGAAGTCTCTGACACAGAAGCACGGGCAGGGTTTAAGAGGTTTTCTACATGTTATCCATGTTGCTACTGCAGAGAGCAAGGCAGGATTCAGCTTTGCATCCTAAACCCCAGAGCACTTCCAGCTCTGTTATCATAGTTCCCAATGTTCTAAGGATTTAGGTGACCTAAGTGGTTCCACTGCTGGGATTAATCCCATAAAGACAGGACGAATCTCCTCTAGAGAATGGAACCCCCGAAAAGCTACAGTAGGGAGGAAATGCTCCACCCTGGAGAAGGACTCAGGAGAAGGAATGTACTTGGTGTGGGGAGGGCATGTCCCAGCTGGGCAAGGCCCCAGACCCTTCTTACCTCCGACGGCCTCAACAGCCCCCTGCATCTCTTGTGAGCAGTTTCAGCTCACTGCATCCTGGAAAGGCCAATCTGAGTGATGTCCACGTTTCCTGGTTTCCATGAAACAGAAGGTTGTTTTTCCATTTAGTGGCCAGCCCTTCCTCCTTCAGTCCCACAAGAAAAGAAGATGCTTGTCCAACTGTCCATCTGTAATAACGATCCCACAGATGCAGATGGAATGGGAGAAAATTATCCCAGCTGATCCTTTTCTTTTACAGATAGGAAAACTGAGGCCCAGGACAGGAACTGTTTACTTGTGAGTTGGCCATATAACTATTTCTTCAAAGGCACTTATTTATTTTTAAATCAAAAAGTACTGTAAAAAGTTAAAGTCATGGGCAGAACTTCATTATGAGCTAAAACATTATATTTACCTCTGCCAGAGCTCTTTCTCACATCTTTGGTTGCACTAAAAATGTGGTACATCCCTCTTAGGGAAAAACTGACAGTATAGATTAAGAACCCTCAGAAAATTCAAATCCTTTGACCCAGAAATCATACTATGCTAATTTATACAAAAAATGAATCTGAAATAGGGAAGAGTGTATGCCAAAGAAATTTAACAAGGCCTTAATTAAATCTTCAAAAAATCAGAAACATCTTCACTGGCCAAAAATAGGAGAATGTCTTCAAAAGATGATTTATCACTACATGAAAATTTACCCAGCCAGGAAAAATGATAGTTATGAAGATCAATACTATTTTTTACTTATGTTTTTTCATGGCGCTGAGGACTGAACCCATAGTCGCGTGCGTGCTAGGCAGGTGTTCTACCCCAAGCTACACCCACTTCCCCAAAGATCAATCATCCTAAGTGTAAATAAAAGACCAGCCATCAGAACTGTGCAGAGAAGGAAAACATTGCTTGAAAAATGTACAGCAAAGTAGATTGGAAGTAACTAATCAAATGGTGGTGGTCTCTAGGGAACAGAAAATGTATGATTTCTGTCTTCTCTCCCCTAATTTTTTCTAGTCCCCAGCTTACCCCACGATGTACTTTATAGAGAGCAAATATATTCAATGTTGCGTTTTTATGTTATTTTAAAATGCCTGAGCCAATTGCTGTCATGTCACCCTGACCAAGGCTTCTGCAAAAGGAGGCGCTGCCTCATGCCCCAGGATTGCAGAGGACACAAACCTGGCATCCAGATGGCTTTGCTGGTGAGACACAGGTGGAAGCTGGCCGCCAGCAGGGGCTCTGGTGTGACCATCCACTAAAGGGTCAAATAGAAGTAAGGAATGGAAAAGAAAAACCCTGATGGAGGAGCCTGTTGCTGGAAAGAAACCCGGTGCTGGCCAGGAAGGAAGATTTGTAACAAATGCAGCCAGTTAGTAAGATTAATGAAAGGGGAAACCACTTTGCATAGTGGTCAATCTTCAATAATTTAAGGGTAATCGAGACTAATTTCAAGGTAATAAGAAAACCTACCCATGTCTAAATTTTGGCTGAGACTCCTCTGTGTGCTAAATGGGCTGAGCCTCGTGAAACCAGTGCTTTACTGAGCACAGAGCAACTCAAACCCTTTTGTTCTATGGCCCGGCTTCTGAATCCCACAAATGGCATCCACAAGGATGGAGACTGAGCAAAAAAAACTCTTCCATCCAAGAAAATCAGTGACAAAGAGGTGGGTAGGTGATCCTGGAGGGAGGCAGATACAATTCTCCTGAATAAACAGGAATAACACAAAGACTTTCAAAGGAGGAAATTAAGTAAGATCTCCCTGGATTACAACAAGACTGACAGAAGTCTGGCATTGGAAGGGACATGAATTCATTTTTCCAAGCCTAGAACACACCCACATATGTGAAAAAGCAGCACATCTCAGGGGCTGGAGTGCTGGTGGAGAGATTGCAAAGACAGATACAGAAAGTTCTAGAGAACTAAGAGCTTATGTTCCTATTTCAAGTATGTGTGTGTGTGTGTGTGTGTGTGTGTGTGAATGGTGTTGCATATGTATTTACATGCATGCACATATGTACATGTATAACACATGTATCATACATAACACACACATGTAAATATACGTTGCCTTATTTCACTTGGCCAGCGTACATGGGGGAGACAATTGGCTGCGCTCCAACACTACTTAAATTGAATTGGAACCACAGACCCATCTAGAGCTGGAAGAGGCATTTCATTTTACAGAAGGATAGCCAGGACCCCCAAAAAGTGGCTTGCCCAAGTTCACTGAGACCGTCCATAACGAGGACATGTACCCAGCACTGTGTGGGTAGTGTGAACCAGCGCCATCCTAACAGCTTCCCGGGCAGTGTGTCCTCAGAGGCAGGTGGTGTTCCCATCCCTGTTCTACAGATGGAAACAAAACCAAAAACAAACTGATAATGGAGAAGTTCTTCACTCAAGGTCTTAGCAAACAGCAGAGCTGAGATGGGCCCCTGGGTGCTGTGGCTTTAGACCACAGGCTCTTGCCCCCACAGCCTCCTGTGTTGAGGCTGCGGCCTGGAAGGTAACCCAGGTCTCTAGGCCTAAGGTCCACGTGCTCCTTCTTTTGCATCATTTCAAGTGACTTTTCCATGCCAACTGAAACAGAGACCTGGACAGATGGCCAAACCATCCACGCAGGTTGTTCACCACAGACACTTATGAAAGGGCGAGATCTGGGAGCGAGGGCAGAGGGCTGCTATGCCCCCAGGCCTAGAAGAGTTCTCATACATGAGGGGAACTTCATACATATTTGTTGAATGAATGAATGAATTTTGGCAGGGAGCAGAACAACCGAAAGCCAGGATTTCCTTTTCCTCGATGTTGGACAAGACAAGGGCTCAGGGCTCATCCAGGCCACATTCATTAGAAAACTATGAGAAAAGTTACCCAGGTGAGGAACATCCTCACTTTGTGGATGAAGAAGCTAGCAAAGGGTGGTGAAAATCCTCCAGGTGATCTGCCCAGAAGGGTGTGCTGAGACCAGGATGGGGTGTAGCCTCCTGGTAACAGGCTGCACGTTTGTCCCAATTCCAGGGTGTCCCAGGGGTATTCTAATAGATGAATGGTGCCCCATGCAGCAGAGGTTCCCGTAGCCTTATGAGTTGGTGAAACTCTATGCAGATGTGCACAGAAAGGGCTCCGAAGAATCCTGAACTCGAGCAACCTGTTGACCTTTTTACAAAACCCAGCTCCCTCCAGTGCATTTGAGCTCAGGACCCTCCTTCTCAACAGCTGTGAGCACACTCCTGAAGGAGTGCATCTGAGCATAATCTTCAAGGCCCTGCATGATTTCAGCCTCTTGCACCAAGGTCTCTTCTCAGTGTTTCTGTGGTCAGGCTCTGGGTCTTACACACGGATATAGAATGGCAAAAGCTGCCCGTAAGAAATCACTCTGCCAGGAAGAGTCCTGAGCCCACCTCCCTGCTTTCCTTGGTCTCCCACCCTGTGCCTGGCCTTCTCAACAAAGGGCACTTCAGCCTGTGTCCCCACAAAGGCTGGCGTTGTGCAAGCCTGTGTCCAGGATGATGCCAGTGAGTACATGCCATGGAGTCCCCTCCCTCCAAGAGCTTACACATCACCAGTGAGAATGACAGCAAGCGACAAATCAATGCATAGTGAAAGATGAGGGGGGGGGGAAGAGCGAGAGGGAGGGAGGGAGAAGCTTTGAAAGGACTTTGGGGGGAGGTCCTCTGCTAAGGTGACAGCTGAGCAGAATCCTGAAGGAAAGGCGGCAGTGGGTGGTAGGGTCACCTGGGGACACAGACTTCTAGGCAGTAGAACAGGAAGTCGTGCCGCAGACATGTGCTGGCATCACTGGGGTGCAGGGAGACCCGTGGGCTGAAGTCGTATGAGGATGGGGGAGGATCCCACACCCTGGCATCTCTGCCAGGTCTGCCTCAGGATCATGGGACCAACAGGGCCCCCACCCTGAGAAAGACTGCTGGTTTAATAATCTGCTCTTGACATTTTGAAATTTGTGACAATTCTTTAAAAAAGAACTGTGCACAGGGCCCCCCATAAGACAGCTAGTCCTGCTTTGAGCTTCAGAGCAAGGAGGAGGCCTCCCCCACTTCCTGTTTAAGTACCTCTGTCCCCTGTTTAACTAGAGAGCACTGACAAGAATGTCACAGAGGTGTCTCTGGCCTCACCATCATTTTCTTTCTAAATGTTTGCTGGAATCTTGAAAAGAAAACAAACACTCTTATAATTTGGCCTGAGCCTCCAAAATGCCACCAACTCCTAATTATCAACATTAATAAAGGGAATGAGGAATGAGGAGTGTGAATAAGAGCCACTGAGCATGCCCAGCTCTGGAAGGCAGCACATGGCTGCTTTTCTGCAGATTCTCCTTAATTGTGAATAAGTATTAACTGATAATCCTGAGGCCATAAATCCCGAGCCACTGGAAAGGTAACTCTAGGTTACTTAGGAAAGCTCGTGTAGGTGGAAACATTGGGTAATGGCTACAAGCTTATGTCCCCCACCCTGTCATCATCACCCGTCAAGCACTGGACACATTTAGATCTCTAGCAGAGTTACCTCCAGGGAAACATGAACTATGCTGAGAAGATCTGCAAAAAGAAAAAAAAAATCTGAAAACCACACACACACACACACACAATGCACAAAAACTTTGTAAACAACTCCTGAGAGGAGCTGAGAACCCCTGAAATCAACCTATAGGCCCAGGTAAGAGCCCCTGACTTAGAAAGGAGGGTGCATGGGAAGGAAGTGATTCAGACCCCAAAGTACACATTCAACAGATAGAGCACACCAGAAGGAACAAAGACTGGTCACAGCAGATTCATCTGGACACACTTAGCCCTGTCCTCAACACACAGCATATGTTGATTCCTCTGAGTCATAGAAATGCCATCAGTCAGGCACCGTTACTTTATACATGAGAAACTGGGGCCCAAATACATTTCATCACCTGTTCAAGGTTAGCTGCCCAAGGGCACCTGCAAGTGGCAGACTTAGGACTGAGCACAGCAAGACCAGCTCTGGAGTCTTGGTCCTCTCCATTACTGATGACTGTTTCAGTGTTCAGTCTCCCCAGAGGGTCCCTCCTTGGCCACCAAGACAAGAGGAATTCAAATGGATAGGCGGCAAAGCAGGAGAATTCTACACACATTGTATGGGCCATTTGCCAGAATTTGCAACATCTGGGAAAGCTGGGGGGCTGGGGGAGAGAGAGGGGTGCAGTAGTGATGTTGGGCAGTTTCTCTTCTAATCACATTCTGGTGTACCTGGGAAGAAACACATCCTAACCATAACTCCAGATTGAAAAGAGAGAGAATTTCATCAAGTTTGATCTTGTTTTAGACAAAAGGAAAATAAAAGTTTCACAGAGTCTTGATATCATGCCACAGAACACTGGCTCACTCCAGCTTTTAAAAAAGAAAAAAAAAATATCTCAAGCATGTGCTTAAGGTGGGCATTAAGATTCAGTCAAGACCAAGAGATCCTAATTCAGTATGTGATGTCTCAACACCTGCGGGCCCCTGGGCTGTCCACATGTGTGCAGGTCACAATCACCCCGGAGAGGGCTCACTTCAAAGGAGACCTGGCTTCTGCTTCACAGAAAAAGGACAACTCCACTCTATGGGGGGTTTTGCAAGTTATGCTTCAAAATCCTCAAATCTTTATTCTCTTCAGCCAGAAGGGGGCACTGTTCCCTCTAAAACGCATCTAGGGATACAGGAATCAGATTACCTGAGCTGATAGAATGAGTGCCAGACCCTTCCCTGGCTGCGCACAGACAGATATCTGGGTTCCCCCCAGACCCCAAACTCCACCATCTCCCAGCCCTAAGGATTTCACTTCCCAATTCAAAAATACAAAAACAAAACTTGATTCTCTCTTGGTTCTCACTACTTGTACATCCTCCCTGGCTCTACTCAATAACTGTTCTTTACCCAAAGGAAAACATTTCATATTTTAACAGTGAAGAACAAGAAAACCAAACCAAACCAAAAGCAATTCATTCTTTCAGGAGCCTGATCTGAATGGCTACATTGCCAGCCCGCACTGTTTACCATTCTGGCTAGAAAAGAGACCATTCCTAAGTCATGTTCTGAGGAAGGCAGGATTTCTAAATCCGACATTGGCTTCCTCCCTTAGAGGGGCTAAGAGACTGTTTGTCCATCTATTTCATGAACATGTTTGCAGTTCCTGGATGCCATAGTCCTGATGGGGTGGACCCAGAGCTTCTGTGCTCCTCACCAGCCAAGAGGATAATCACAACTTTAAGCTACAGCACAGCAATAATACTTAACTCTCTCTGCAGAGATAATAGGTGCTCTCTGCAGAAACGGCAGCTAAGCAGGGCTACATCTAACTTACACCCCGCCCCCAGCCCCACATGCCCATGGACCCACCTTGATGTTCAGCTGGACAGAAGTTATCTCCCAGGCTGCTTATGCAATCTACACCTGAACTTGAACCCCAGGCTAGTCAGGCTGATTTGTCCGATTCCCAAAGTTTCCTGTCTTTCTGACCTGGTTTCAGTCATGCTCTGTGGGATCTAGCTGACTGCAAAACACAGGTGTTGATTCTGTGGCCTGCTCCCAGCGGCCCTCCTTTCCCCATCAATCACAGGAAGGAGTTGTGTCAGTGATGTCCGATGGCCCACAAGCACACATTTAGCCAAGAAGAGCCTGGATGAGAGTTTGCTGGTCCTGTCCTCCTCATTGGCAAACGAGGCACTCTGCAGGTCTGAACTCTGCGTTGTCACAGGAGCCACCATGGGATGGTGAAAAGAGAAGATGCTGGTGGCATGTGGTTCTTAGAAGCCCAGGCCCAGAAGAACCCACACTGGTATCAGTCTGTGCCGCTGTGTGAGAAGCCACCCAAAATGCAGTGGCTGAAAGTGCAGGTGATAAGTTGGCCTGGCTCAGCTGAGCTGTTCTGGGGTGGGCTGGTGTGGGTAGGGCCTGCTCCTGCCTCTGAAGTCAGTGGTGGGTCAGCAGCGCTGGCTAGTGTGGTCTGGTTTTGACGGGCATTAGAGGACAGGCCAGATGATGAGGCCTTTCTCCGTGTGGCCTCCTATCCTCCACCAGGCTAGCCTGGGCTTGTTCCCATCCTGGCACAAGGATTCCCAGTGGAGCAGGAGAAGTACCAAGGCTCAAGCAATGTTAGGGTCTCTGCCTCCCTGGCATCTGAGACCATCCCATTGACAAAATAAAGGACAAGTCCACCCCAGCCTCTTTCTCTTGATAGGAGGGACTGTAATGTCCTGGACGTCATCAGGGAAAGAACTTTTGGCCATTTTTACAAACACACACATGTGCACCTTTTTCCTATTCCCATTTCACTATGTGAGTATAGCCAGAGGGTCCCTAATGTGAAAATCCAACATTATGATGAAAAAGTTTTGGACTTGGGAGAAAATTTGATTTGGGGATGAAGAATGCTCCATAGGTCAACTTTATGCTAATGTTCCAAAATCTGAGTTCTTTATATACCCTAGAGATAGTGCTCTATCTGATGTGTGAGGGGTAAAAATTTGCTCCCAGGATATAGGCTCTCTGTCCACCTCACCTTGTTTCTATTGCCAAAGAGAAACTTTTTAGTTTGATTCCATCCCATTTATTGATTATTGGTTTTAATTCTTGCACTACAGGAGTCTTATCAAGGGAGTTGGGGCCTAATCCCACATGATGAAGATTAGGGCCTACTTTTTCTTCTATTAGACACAGAGTCTCTGGTTTAATTCCTAGGTCCTTAATCCACTTTGAGTTTTGTGCATGGTGAGAGATAGGGGTTTAATTTCATTTTGTTGCATATGGATTTCCAGTTTTCCCAGCACCATTTGTTGAAGAGGCTATCTTTTCTCCAATGCATGTTTTTGGCACCTTTGTCTAGAATAAGAAAATTGTAATTTTGTGGGCTAGTCTCTGTGTCCTCTATTCTGTACCATTGGTCTACCAGTCTGTTTTGGTGCCAACAGCATGCTGTTTTTGTTACTATTGCTCTGTAGTATAGTTTAAGGTCTCGTATAATGATGCCACCTGCTTCACTCTTCCTGCTAAGAATTGCTTTAGCTATTCTGGGTCTCTTATTTTTCCAGATGAATTTCATGATTGCTTTTTCTATTTCTATGAAAAATGCCATTGGGATTTTGATTGGAATTGCATTCAATCTGTATAGTGCTTTTGGTAGTATGGTCATTTTGATAATATTAATTCTGCCTATCCAAGAGCAAGGTAGATCTTTCCATCTTCTAAGGTCTTCTTTGATTTCTTTCTTTAGGGTTCTGTAGTTTTCATTGTATAGATCTTTCACCTCTTTCATTAAGTTGATTCCCAAGTATTTTATTTTTGGAACATTTTTGGTCTTATCCATTGTGGATAAGAGATCCTCCATCTACACTAGCAATAAATCTACAAGGAGAGCTCCCAGCTAACTCTGGCTCTGACTGGATTACTGTGGACATGGAAACAGATCATGGTGATCAGTCAGCCGTCTCTGTCACAGGCATTTTGTCAATATGTTGAGCTGCAGTCCACAGGGGTACACCTATTTGCATTCCCAGCAGCCAAGAATGAGATAGCCTCTTTCCAAAGCATCCCCAATAGAACATGTTCCCCAATTTATCAGGTTTTTAATTAAATCCCAGAATTAAGAAGTGGTCTCCTAGCACTGATTTTCTTTGCAATCCCCTTTCTCTCTCTTTTTTGTTATCCTTTTTAATTTTTGCTAGGGAGCAGTTGGGTCTCTTTCGTGTTCCTCCTCTGTCAACAATGTGTTGTTATTCTTTGCCTGTGATTATTGATCTTTTAAAGTATTTAATTCTTCAAATTCTTTGTATAAAATCTTGAGCTCACTGAATGCATGGCAAATATCTTCCTCTTAGGAAATCCTTTGAAGGCCATGGCATTAGATACAATGGGAATGTCCCCCTGTTTTAAATGCCACCATTTGCAGAAGCCCAGTGCAGGACACACGTGTTTAGATTCCATGCTGTTCTTTGCATTGGTCATCATCTCATTTCTTTTTTCTATTTGTATTACTATTTCCTTCCCCTACCTTAGGCTTTTTAAAAAAATCATGTTGCTTTATAGATGCACAGGAAGTCACAAAAACAGAGCAAAGAGGTTCCAGGTACCTTCAATCAGTTTTCCCAGTGTTGACAACTTAGATAATTATAGTACAATGTCCAAACCAGCAAACTGACATTGGGACAACATGTGTGTAGTTCTAAGCCATTTTCCTACATTCACAGAATCATGTGACTACTGAGGCGGTCAAGATACACAGCTGCTCCATCATGGCAAAGATCTCCCTGACTCCACCCACTAAAGTCACATAGACCCCAGCCACCCACCCTCCCTAACTTCTAGTCACCAATACTAACTCCCTTCTAATCTGTGTATTCCTTTCTTTACTCTCTTGTCATTCTTATGAAATCTTCTCTAATGTCGTAAGGGTAGAGTTGGATGCAACATTTGTTTACTTGAGCAGGAGAAACTTCAGCCCAGCCATGGGACATCTTCCCCATCACACTCCCCATCTTCTGCTCCTCGCCAACAGTTCCACTTCCTGCCAACGGTGGTCTTCCATCCCACAGGGCTTGCAGGCAGTCTCTCCTTTCCCATCCTGATCTGGGTGTGAGGAAGTGCAGCAAACCTGCAAATCTCCCCATGGGTCTGAGAAAGCTGCTTGCCTCGTTTTGATTGGCTGGAGACCCTGGCAACCAGGACTTGCTAGGCACAGCTCAAACAAGCAAGCAAACAAACAAACAAAAACGTATGGCAAACAGAAGCCATAAACAAAATCCAGCCCACAGGGAGGAGGCACACACAAAGGACTTGTTCTCTACCCTGATCATCTACAGAATTTACCTCTGATGGGCAGAAAGTTTGTTGTAGAAAAGAAACCAGGCAAGAGGGACTCCAGGAAATTCTTCATGAACAACTGCAGAGGTGTTTGCATTTCTTAATTCCGGGCCCAGATCTTCTGGTTTACAGAGGTTTCAGTGTGGATCTTTTGTTTAGAACCTTTCCATTAGGCAATGTGTTGACATCATGAAGGTGGATTCCATCTCAGGTAAGATATTTGATTATTAGTTAGGGAAGGGAAGTGGGAGAAGGAAAGTTCAATCCCACCCACATCATGCAGTTCTGCCACCAAGAGCAGAGGAGTCAGGAACACAGTCGACACCATCTTTCCAGATGGAGATGTCCCCAAAATATACCTTCAACAAAATTGCTTCCTATGCTATTTCCACTGCCACCCCAGGGACGTGGCTTCAGCATGATTTGCAGCGTGGAAAGTGTGAGCTCCAATAAGAAGTTGTGGGTATCAGGAATCCTGTGGCCACTGGGCAAGGTAGGAAAAGAGATGGGAGCAAGATGAAAGTGGTATGAAGTAGCCTCTCAAATCCTCCTGCTGCATGCCACAGGGAAGTCAGAAGCAGATGCAAGTAACTTGATCTGTGATTGACACAAAGGCCCTGGACATGAAAATGAGTCTATTAAAGATCTTCCTGGCTGTGCTTCATGGCTAAACAACTTCATCTGTTCCTACGTGACCCTAAGCCTGGAATCCTCTGTGTTTTTCTCCAGCACACTGGATACATTATTTCTGAATTAGCGCTCAGAGTGGTTACAGGGAGGGGAAGATTCTACAGTTCTTTGCTTCCCATTCCTCACCTGTGATTCACCTGTCCAGGTAGCTGGCATTAAAGGAAGACACAAGGTATTGGTATTCTCAGCACGGGAAGCACAGAGTCTAAGATATAGGCTTGTCGTCGTTTGGAAAAGAGTCTGGAAATTCCTCAAAATATTAAACATGGAGTCACCACAGGACCTGGTAGTTGTACTCCTAGAGATTTTATAATGTATGCCCACACGAAAACAATATCTGTAAATATTCATAGCAAAATTATTCACAGCAGTCAAGAAGTGGAAACAACCCAAATGTCTGTTAGCTGGTAAAATCATTAAAATATGTACTGCATTCATAAAGTGGAATATCAGTTGTCCATAAAAAAAATGAAGTACAGATACATGCTATAACATAAATGAACACTAAAAATAATATGCTAGGTGAAATAAGCAAGTCACAAAAGATTACATACTATATAATTCTATTTATATAAAATATCCAGGGCAGAAAAATCCTAGAGACAGAGCATAAACTAGTAAGTTGCCATAAGCTCAGGGTGGGAGCGGGGGTGGGAGTGAGACTGCTGAGGTGTAGGGGCATCTATCTTGGGGTGATTAAAAACACTTTAAAATTTAATAGTGTTGCTGGCTGCACAACCCTCTGAATATCTGAATATACTAAAACCCACTGAATTGCACACTTTAAAAGGGTGAATTTTATGGTATGTGGATTACATTTCAGTAAAGTTGCTATAAAAATAAATAAAAAGAAAAAGATATGGCGTAAAATACTTGATGAAAGACTGAGTAAATGAGCGAATGCCTGCTGAAAAATTAGTTCTGGGGGCAGGGGTAGAAATCAAAGCAAAGTTAACTAATTAATACCTTTACCATTTTGGAGGATGAGCTAAAATAATTGTCCTCAGTGCCATTTATTAAAAGTGATAAAAGACCCTTTGCCCTACCTCTTAGCATCTTCTCTATTCACAGCACGATCAACTGTTTAATCACTGAATTTCTGACATCCAAGATTAGATGCAGGGAGAATAAATCAGATAGTTCCTAGGAGGCAGAGCTGGCAACAGAATCTGGTTGCTCCATTAATAAATTCATTCCAGAAAGTTTTCTTACTATGTCTACTATGTGCACAACACTTGGAATTCTTTTTCTTCGAGGGTTTCTTGTGTAATGAGGGAGTTTTACATGTGAACAAGTAATTTGCAGTGCAGGCCCCATGAAAAGGAGTATTTTAGTAATGGATGATAATAGATGGAGGGAGAGATGTACCCTTCTTGGCTTCAGGGAGAAAGGAGAATGAAGTTCAGAGAGGAAGCCATGCTCATGGTAGACCTGGGGCCTGGGGAGGAGTGTATCTGATGGTACACCTAGGAAGGCCAGCTGTTCCCATATCGCTTGGGTTTCCCACCTAAGGGTTTGGCTGGAGGTTACAATCACACAGTGTACAGCAGAGAGCAGATGCTCTTGACTGACTTGGAGGCCCTGGCCCTGGATGGGGCCCTAGAACACCCAGCAGAAGTCCTTAAATTGCAAAGGCCATTCTGATCTCTCAGGGCAACTTGTATTTTTTCTATTTTTCTTCACTCTAGGAAACTAGAACTTTCTATTTCCTGGACTTTCTTCTGTTCTCTTTGTACATGAATTAATCTTGTATTCAATTAATCCACATTTTGATTAAAAATAATATACTAGGGGAGGTGTTGAGTATGCAAAGAGAAAGTTGCAGACACGCTTCCGGAGCAACTCATAGCTGAAGGCCATGTTTCTAAAAGGTTGGCCCAAAGATGGCATCCCTGTCACCAAGGAAGTAGCTTAAAGATACAGATTTTAAGGATAAAATGCTCATAGTTTTGCAGAGCAAGATAACTAAATTTGCTTTCCCATGGTGTTCCAGATGATTCTGAGGCAGGTGGTCCTCACAACCCACCTTGAGAAAGACAGGCTATACGTGGGAAGTACCCATAGGAAGACAGTGGCAGCAGCTTACTCCCAGGCTCTGGAGGGTCCCTTATGCAATGCAGAGAAAGCACTGGGACATTCGGGCTTACTGCCACAGGAGAGGCAAATTCTGATATGATTCCTTCTCCAGTGGGTGGTACTAGGATGAGGACCAGATCAAAAACCTCTCAATGACGAGGGCCAGGTAGAACCCCTCTTGTCTTTCTGCATCCAGATGATGGACAGGCCCAGTATCAGGTGTGATACCGCTGCACCTAGAATCTGAGGCTCCCTGGCTCCTTTTGCCTTCCTTAAGGAAGATCTCATCTTCTTCCCAGATGCGGACCCATTAAAGGAAGGTGAGAACACAGAGAAAGTGCCAAACTGAAATAACAAATAGAAGGGGATTCTCAGCGGCTCAGGAGGCTGAGACAGGAGGATCACAAGTTCAAAGTCAGCCTCAGCAATGGCGAGGCGCTAAGCAATGTAGTGAGACCCTGTCTCTAAATAAAATACAAAATAGGGCTAGGGATGTGGCTCAGTGGCTGAGTGTCCCTGAGTTCAATCCCTGGTACCGCCTCCCCCCCCCCAAAAAAAAAAAATAGGAGGTGATGAGGGACAGGGAAGGCCCTGGAGGTAGTGAAGAGTTGTTTTTCCATGGCAACCACCCAGTTCCTGGGGCAGGCCTCAGCCAGGCACAGGAAGAGGTGGGTCTCCTGTAGAGAACAGCAGGACAACCTCAGTGTCAATGTGTTTCTGGCTTTAAATGAATAGCTTAATCTTTCTGGATCCTCTGAATTCTCTACTCTGTAAAATCAGACTATTCATATTGATCTCTCAGGCTGTTACCAAGATTCAAGGACAAATAACAATATGAATAACACCTTCTAGCAACAGACCCTGCCACAAAGTGCACAACCCCGGCTTCCTTCTCCTTTAGAAACTATGAGTTCAGGAGGGTCAGGTCTCACAAAGACGCTACAATGTCTATGACAACAGTGGGTGGCAGTGACTGGTGTCTAGGACGTGCCAGGCACTGTTCTGAGTGTGTATAGGGTTCGCTGAGCCTTCGGCATGCTCCTGAGGCAGGTGCTGTTGTGCCCCCATCTTTAAGGGTGGAGAAACTCAACCTGCCACTTACCTGGGATGAAACTGTTCCACTTCCCTATCCCACTCCCTAAACAGGCCTCATCCCAAAGGAACTTTCTGAAAGAGTTGGGAGAGGTATTGCAGAGGTGGTCTTGCTTGTGTGGGAGAGAAAACGTGGCCTCTCTCCAGACCCTCGGTCAATGCCATGGAGGACCCCGATGACCTCCCAGCTTGGCAGCTCAGCACCTCTGCCCTCCACCTTTCCCGTGGTCCTTGGGTTAGACCAGGGGTGTGGCCACAACTCCAGTACTGAGGTGCATCAAAAGGCAACAGCTAAAATCACCTTCTTAATTTACTGTGGGCACCCGATTACCTCCTGAGAATCCACGCAAGAAATACCAGTCGGGAAGCTGCTGCCAATAAAGATGGTGGACAATGAAACACAGAAGTCAAAAGGCAGCCCCTGTGATAGCAGCTGGCAGGGCAGAAGGCACTGAGTGCCAAGAAAGGTGACAGATTCACAGCTCGCCAGGCAGCAGAGAGAGCTTAGGTGGATTGTCTTCAGGACGCTGGCCATGGTTTTCCCATCTGTGAAAGGAGGGCTGTGGGTGGGATCTTCTCTAAGGTTTCCAGAGCAGAATATCTCTGGTTGATTGGAAGGCGCTGCGTTCTCAGATGCAGGGTGGAAAAAATAGGAGAAACACAGGCTTCAAAGGTAAACCTAAACTGGACCCCTGGCTCCTGGCTGTGTGTCTCTGGAGAATCACTTATCCTCTCTGAGCTTCAAGGGAGATACTGACCACACCTATACAAATGCCTTCCCCTGCTTAAGCAGGTGAGTCTCTCCCTATCCCCAAAGGATGTCTTGAAATCTATGAGTCATTCACGGTAATAGTACTGAAAGGATCTAGGGTACAGGGCTCAGTTTTAAACTAATTTCTAAACCTTGACATATAAAGGAAAGTCTGCTCTGGAGTTTCCTATCCTGAGTAAGAATGCAGGACCATCTGAGAAGAAAGAATTCAGCTTTTCTTCTCCCTTCCTACTTGGAAAGGAAGTGAAAACATGATGTCTGGGGCTATGGCAATCGTCTTGCAACCATGAGATGAGAAGCATGACTGAAGAATTCAACGGAGCAAGTCATGTGCATGTAGGAATATGTGTAAAATTGTAATGCAGCAATAGAAACATCAAAAACAAGACAAAACAAACAAAAAAAGCCTATGTCGAGAATGGAGAAAAGGAGAAGAACAACTTGGGACCTTGGAGTCATTGTTGAGTTGCTGTTCAAACACTGGACTCCTTTACTCTTTATTGCTTAAAAAATTTACTTTCAGCTAAAAGAAAACCAAAATGATATAAATAGCAGCATAGCAGCTACCACAGAAATTAGAAAACTAAAGTTGTGTATTGAGCTGAGCACAGTGTCACATGCTTGTAATGTAAGCTACTCAGGTGGCTGAGGCAGGAGGACGGCAAGCTTGAGAGGAGCCTCAGCAACTTAGCAAGACCCCGTCTCAAAACAAAATAAAAAGGGCTGAGGATGTAGCTCAGTGGCAGAGCACTTGTCTAGCATGTGTGAGCCCCTGGGTTCCATACCCACCACACACACACACACACACACACACACACACACACACCAACCCTATGCCGACTGAATGGAAACACCACAGCCCATTGGGAAAGACATTTTTGCTAAGGTCTTTAAGCCACCACATAAGCATCCTAATCATAGTTTTTATATTTTCTTGTTAACTTCAAATGAAAATAAGAATCCAATCCCCACCCGAGAACCTGCAGAATCTGAATCCCTAAGGCTGAGGTATAGGATCTAAAATGTTCCTGTGGGTTAGTTTTTGATGCACATTACAACTATGGGGATTTTTCAGGGCATAGAATTCTGATGCAATTACTTGCTTTTCTGGTCATTTTCTCTGCTATTGAAAGGACAGTACCTTAGAGACAGCCATTGATATTCTACAGTCACACAGCAGGGGCTCAGGCATTGCAGAGACTGACCTTCCATTCGGATTTTAGTGAGGACAGAGCCCTGGTACCTGATCTCAGCGCCTCATCTTCTCACAGAGGTGACCCCCGGGAGACCACTTGCCTGATTGAACTTCACCTCCTAATCCATAACCTGAGACCTGGCACTGTCCCTGCAGACAACTGGGGTAACACACTCTGCATACAGCTCTCTTGAGTTAATCCTCAAGTTACCACTAGATGGGTACACAGCTAGAAAATGGCACAGAGGAACAGAAATCTGCTCTTCCTGTGCTGCTGTGACTGTGTGGCTCCCTCTAGGCAGGGATCCCGGTGAACACGGAATCCTTTAGCTGGAGAAACGCGGACTGGTCTGGAGGAGAGAAGCCTTCCTTGTGGCGGTGACAGTGGCCTCCAATGACCTGAAGGACTGTCACAGGAGAACCAATCAGCCAAGGCTGGAGTGTGTTAAGGACAAACTCAAACCAGGAAGAGGAAGTTAGAGAGAGACTGGTTTAGGCTTAACCGAGGTTTGCTCCAGCTGCCGGAGGCAGAGCACACTCATCCAGGAGAGCTCCCTTCCATGGGTGCAAGTTACAGAAGTCACTTCCCACAAGGAGGGGACTTTTGTGGAGGGGCTGGGAGCCGTTTTAGTGTAATTTTGCAAAGAATTTCAATGCAGCAATCATGCTGAACTCTGATGTGTCTGGCAGGTAGGAGGCAACTAATTAATATTTGCTGAATTAATAGAGGAACATCAGAGGGAACAGGAGGACCAGACACATCCCTGATTTTACCCCACCATTTGCCAAGTGCGTTCATTTCTGTAAGACTTTGTGTTCTGTACGTTGTTAATCTCCCATCCCTTCCCCACCCACACCGCCTGCTCTACTCACCCTTGAGGAACTTCAGGAGGCCCTAAAGCACCAGACCCTAGGCTGCGAAGGGGAAATGATGCTGATCTATACTTGCTTCTCTCCCCACAGGCCCTTGGGTGGGTCTGTGCATATATCAGGAGATTGTAGAGACATGCAAGCCCCGGAAAAGGGGAGCTAGGGACCAGCCATTCACAAAACCTCAACTCCATGTCAGGCACCATCTAACTATTTAATAAATATCTTGAATGACCCAGGCACCAACACTCTAAGGCACTGATTTTCATCCCCATTTTGCTGATATAAAAACCAGGGCTAAGAAAGTTTGACTGCCATGGTGTGGGTGTTAGCCAGCTAGAGGCTGGCACAGGTTCCATATGAAAAATATTCTCATCATCATTGCTGCGGTCTAAATGTCTCCACCCAAACTCATGCTGAAATTTGAGCAGCACTGTGAGTTCTTATTAAGAAGGTATGAACTGAACCCAACAATGGAATTTAGAGGCGGGAACTTTGCAAGGCATATAAGGACAGAGGAGGCCGTGAGGGTGGGATCCTAATCCAACAGGATCATGGCTGTGTAAGAGGAGGAGATGCCCAAGCTGGGACGCTGGCCTTGCCAAGTGGTGTTGCCTTGGGACTGTACCGAGTATCGAAGAAGGCTCTGACCAGATGTGACACCTCGACCTTGGACCATGAGCTAAACAAATCTCTTTTCTTTATAAACTCCCAATTCAGGTATTTTGTTATAGCAAGAGAAAATGGACCAAGATAATCATCAGTAGCAGCTGCTTAGGTTCTAGGCTCCTCCACGCCTCCTAACATTTTTTCTTTTCATTTCCATTTTTATTTACTTATTTATTTACGTATTTCTGTATGTGTGTATATATTATTTAGCAGCACTGGAGGGAATGCAGGGGCACCTACCACTGAGCTATATCCCCAGTCTTTTTATTTTTTGAGACAAGGTCTTGCTAAGTTGCTGAGGCTGACTTTGAACTTGAGACCTACCTGCTTCAGCCTCCTATGTCACTGGGATACCAGGCATGTGCCACCATGCCCGCTCTACCTGACATTTCTCAGACATAAAATTTGGACTACCCTGATTTGACATCATGACAGAAAGAATTCAGACCTGAGATCCTTTAGTCTCAGACATGTGCCAAGGACGGGTTCACTGCCCTGTGAGTGCCAAGCATGGCGTCAGGCACAATGGGATTGGAAGCTGCTGCTACATAATGTCCAGTTCCAAATGGCCACTGAGAGCATGAAGCAGTGCCCCAAGTGGCCAACAGGAAGCAAGACATGCAATAGATGAGAGTTCAAGAGCTGCTTGTTGTGCCAAACATTGATTTCAAGGCCTGTTAGTGAGAGAAACAGAAAAGGGGAGAACAACCCCACACATGTACATTTGCTGTCGGGACCACTTTAGAGGAGGGGGCAAAGCCCACCAGGCTTCCTCAGCATCCTCCCATGAGTGATGGAACAAGGGCCAGCCAGCCATTAACGACGGGTTCCCATCTTTCAGGAGCTAACAGATGTTCATTTTATGAGCAAAGACAAGAGCTGTTCGGGCTTTTTAGGAACCTATAAAAATTTGGATAATTCTAAGTTATTCTAATAGCTGCCTGACAATTTTATTAATGCTGTCAGCTGCCGGGTGGCCCTGTTCATGCCTGAAAGAATGAGTCCCCTCCTGGGACTATTCATATCAGCCCTGCCTTACGTGGAACACCTTGCTTTTTTTAATTAGCTAGATGAGGAAGAGTCTGTCTCCCTGTACAGCCCCTCGGAAGCTTCTCGGGTGGCTGCCTCGGTTGGTGTCTGGTTCCCTTTCTCAGAGGCTGTGGGGCTGACGGGAGCTGGGAAATCAGGCAGTGTGCTCTGTGCCCTGGAGTCTCACCATGAGTATAAAATGCCCGGATTTCATGTCTGACTTCAGTTTATTCTCATGAGCCTTGAGCCATCTGCAGGAAACCTAGATGGTGAACCACCCAATTTTGGCTTCTAACTTTTGAACATTAGGTGAAAATGTCAAATCTCACATTTTTTTCATTTCCTAAGGCTCCACCTTATTTTTTGAAGATTCTTATTTTTTTTTTAACCTTATAATGTAAGTGTCTTCTTGTGTTTTAGGACCGTATTAGCTTTTTCATCTCTGTGAGCTCCTTAATTTTAGCTTTTTTGAAGTTTCTGGCTCTTCTCCGCCTTGCCTCTTTCTTAGTCACTCCATTTTTCAACTTGTCAAAACTGACCTCTGATTTTTACATTAGAGTTCTTCCTCCAGGGCCCACAGACTCCCCACGCTACTGTGAGAGTGAGATGCTAAAAGTGGGCAAGCGGCTTTGACGGGTCTACAGAACCGTCAAAAGCAACAGCTTTCACTGGAGGGTGATGGGGTAAGTCCTGGCCTCTCACTGGGTCCATCCATCAGGGCTCAGCCAAGGACCGGGAAGAGAGCTGCCCCCAGGCAGGGGGAGCAAAGGTCCTCCACACAAGCAGCTGCAAGTGCCAACTTCCATTCCAGGGCCAGGTGACAAATGGAAGGAGTCAGGGTGATAAGAACACAGAGGTTCAGACCTCTGAGAGGGCGCCCACGCCATTCTGGGCTTGAGCACAGGGGGCACTGCCACCAAAGCCACCAAAGCCAACCAGACAACCAGGTGAGGAAGCTCTGCTGGATGATTCTAAGGAAAGCAGGAAGCAGGCAAGTGGGAGCGAGTCCCTTTGCCCCTTCAGCTGCAGTGTCCCCCCCAGGGCACCCTCGACAGAAACTCACAAGAGCTGCTGTGAATGCTAAAATGTTGAGATGCAGCCCCAGGAGAGACGGGCACAGTGGGTACCCACAAACGTCAGCGTCAGAACCTCGGCGTGGCTGTTTGCCTAGAGAGGAATCATAAGATTTCTATTCTGGAAAATAGAGAACTAGCTGGGACCCTCTGGCCTCTGAGCAGAGGAAGACGCTGTTTAGGGGTTTCCCTTCCCATTGGGGTGCAGATGTTCTGTCAGTCTTCCTATTTCACTCCGGTGTCCTGCTGTGGCCCTATCTTAGTCTGTGTTCCAAGCCACCCCTATGCAGTGAGACCAAGAGAAGACCCCCAGTGGTGGGCTGGGCTGGGAGAGGAGCCTCTGCTTGGCTGCAGGGCTGGGGGTAGGTTAAGGATCCTGTCGGTTCTCAACAATCAACTGAGCTTCTCTGAGGGCTGTGCTTCTATCTCACATGGCATTTGGGGACACCTGGAGCCTCCTGCTGCTGAGTCTGACTACATTCAGTAAAGCCAAGTGGCCCCCATCCTGCCTTGTTGACCAGTGGGGTCCCTGCTCTATGATGCCAGCCTCACCCCAACCCCCTCTGATTTCTAGCTCTCAAATCTGCTGCCATCCCTCGTCTGCTGCACTCACCCTTCTCCTTATCTCCGTCCTTGTGAACTTCTGTCTTGTTTTATTCCTTTTTGGCCACTTTAGTGTATTGGGGATCACCCTATGTGTTCAAGCTGCTAGGTTTTATAATTCACTTTAGGCAAAAAAGGGTGCTGGGCTACTTAGAATTAACCTGTAAGCCAAATATGTCCTGTGGGCCACCTGCCTGCAACATCTGCAAGGCAGTATGACATGGCCCTCCGAACAGGGGAAAGCCATAATAGTTTCGGTCTTTTTGCTCAGAAAGGGAAGGCAGAAGAACAGATTAATGGTAGAGAAGGGATGATGTGAGGACAGTTTGCAGCTGTTCTCTTGCTCCGAGACCAGAAATGAAGGGTGTGAGCAGGAAAGGGCACTTGAGGGGTTTTAACCAGATAGGAAAAGTCATCTCACCAGGACGACTGCAGAGACAGGAGTCTCCCTACCTGATCTCTCCCTCCTGCAAACAGCCCTCTGTGCTACTTAGGACTCAGACTCTCCACATGTACCAGAGCAAGCATTTATTGTTTATCAATTAATTCTAGAAGGCTTAACATGCTGGATAGTGTGCATGGACTGGGGAGAGAGAACCAGCCAGACAAGAACTGGTCTTAATAAAACCTAAATCTAATCCATGACCACATCTCTGCTCTGCTTGATCTGCCTCCATAACTAATTTGGGCTTCTTAAACAAGCCAGGTGCCAGCAAGGCCCTCATTTTGAGGAACACATGGAATCGTCACTGAGTGGAGGTTTCCCTCTAAGGTTGCTTGCTGCATCAGGCAAACTTATTCTCACCTATCCTCATTTTTTTTGGGGGGGCAGGGATGAATTAAACTGGGGATTAAACTCAGGGGCACTTGACCACTGATATATATATATTTTTTTTTTTTTTTTGTATTTTATTTAGAGACACAGTCTACACTGAGTTGTTAGTGCCTCGCTTTTTGCTGAGGTTGGCTTTGAACTCACAATCCTCCTGTCTCAGCCTCCCGAGCCACTGGGATTACAGGCATGTGCCACCATGACTGGCCCCTACCCTCAATTTTATCCGAGGAGATGGAAGCTTCAAGAGGTTAGGTAAATTCCCAAGGCCATTTAAAGGAGTGTGTTCGTTTCTTGTGCTATTGTCACAAGTTACCACGAACTCGGAGGCTTGGAAACACACAAGGTTACTGGCTTACAGTTCTGGAGGTCTAAAGGGTGACATCAGTCTCACAGGGCTAAAGTCAGGGTGGCCGTGGGGCGGGTTCTTTCTGCAGCATCTGAGGGGAGAATCTGCTTCCTCGCCTCTTCCAGGTTCTGTGGGCCACCTGCATTCCCGCTGGACTCTGGTCTTTAGCTCCATCTCCAAAGTGGCTCCAGCTGCTGCTTCTCATGACACCATTGCTTCTCTGTGCATGAAAGTTCCCTCCACCTCCCTCTTCTAAGGACATTTGTTATATTTAGGGCTTACCTATAGAGAACAGGGTCCCCTCCCCACCTCAGGATCCTCAACTTAATCACATGTGCAAGGTCCTCTTCCCATGCAGGGTAGCTTTTACAGAATCTGGGGACATGGATTAGAATGAGGGTATCTTTGGAGGCATGGCTCAGCCAAGCACAGGCAGAGAGCAGGATCAGGGATTCAGGTCTCTGTCCTATGCCTTTAAGGCTATTTTAACCCCACCCTCTGCACCTTTCTTCTGTGAACTCTGGGTTTAGTCATGCTCAGAGGTCACTGTGCCTCAACTAGATCCTGCAGGATCATTCTCCCATGCTTTTCCAATGTGCTCTTTTTGCCTAGAATTCCCTGCTATTTGGACCCTGATGAACTCCTACTTAGACTCTGAAGCCCAGCTTGAGTGCTTCCCCCCCCCCCGAAAAGCCCTGGTTCTCTGTCTTCTGCACCTCCACGCTGCAAACTCTCTGACAGGCAAAGATCCCATCACTCTTCATTCATTTCTGCTCTTTCTCCCCCTTCTCCATTCATCTCTAAAAGCTGCAATCCCTTCCATTTCTTGTGCATTATTTAGCGTCTCCCATGTCCAACATTGCTGGGATCACAGTAGGTATTAAATACATTTCCTGAATTGAATTGAAGCCAGTTTAAATAGCACCATAAAGGTAGATTGTGTAGCCTTCCCTGGAGGTGAATAGAACAAGAGATTTGAGCCACATTTTTTCCTGTTTCTCCCCCATCAATTTACTGAGCCCACGTTGAGCACGGTACTAGTTGCTAGGAGTACAGAGCTGAAGGGCACATGGCACCTGCCTGGGAAGTGAGAAAATGCAGCACATGGCACCCCTACTATGTGCCACACAATAGCTCATTCAAGTGAAGGCAACAGAGCAGAGAGAATCAGCTGAGATGAGATCCCAGGCCCCTGCCAGCCTGCAGATTCTGGTAAATCTGTTTATGACCTCCTCTTTGATTGTGAGCGGCCTTGCTGAAACTTTAGGAAGCTTACTGCAGAGTTTAAAAGCACCTTAAGAGACTTTCCATGCAGTGTTTTAGACATGAGGGTTTGCAACACATTTGGGTTTTGAAAATAATTTGGTGGGTCTCAGTGAGCATTTTAAAAATTAAAATACATCCAATAAAGTAGAAAAGAAATATGACATGGTACACAGTAAGGTTAACTATCGTTTTACAAAAATATTGTTTTAGTTGCCCATCTGCATACCTGTGTGTGTGTGTGTGTGTGTGTGTGTGTACATATGGAGAGAGGGAGGGAAAGAGGGAGAGAGATGCCTATATACTCATAGGTCTTTAGATTGTGATGCAAAATGTATTTCTTACTGTAGGATACTGTCTAAAAATTGTAAAAAGTGCAGAGAGCCCTATATCTATGCTTTGCAAATTGAAGACGGCAGCACCTGGTGATGGAATCCTGCCAAGCCCTTTAACAAAAGGCCTGGTAGATAAACTCCCAAGCTCATGAACCCTGCACATCTTACTTGTTCCAGGGCCGGTCATAAGGACTGGCATGTTTTTTTTTGTTAAAGGAGCCAATGGGTTCTGTGTGGTCTCCACGGGGGAAATGACCTGCATAACTATTACTTAGGCTGTCCTGACAAACCTATGTGGAAAGTTCCTTTTAATGGCCAACAGTGGGATTTCCTCTGGATTCTCACCATCAAGATCAGATTTTCCAGAAATGATCTGATTAACTTCCCCAAATTCTTCAGATGTGTAATTCTGTTACCTGGGATAGAATTCTTGGCCCCGCCGCTTGTAGACCTTGTGCCCTCTGAAGCCTGGCAGGGCTCAGGCCTCATATCCACCGTGGGCAGCAGGCCTGGTGCCAGCGGTCCCCACAAAATAGGAGCTCAGGAAACATGAACCTCCTGCCTTCTACTCCCCTTTTCTTTCTGTGAATGTCTGCAGAGAAGTTAAGAAGTAACCACATGCCAACTACACTAATGAGTCAGAGAGGAGGGCAGCGGAGAACACGGCAAAAGTGGCAGAGCCATGAGAACCTGCGGTTCATGACTGGGGTGCCAAGCGCCCGGCCTTGCCAAGCTCCCCCCTGTGCTATTTGCCAGTTAAGAGTTTGGAGTCGACTAACTGCCAACCCTGGCCTGGCTCTGTGTGCTCGATCCCATGACCAGCCCAGGCCTGACCTTTTCTGGTATTTATGATGTCGGATTGGATTTTGATCACTGTTTGAGCTCTTGACACAAAATAAACAGGTTGGCACTTTTCCCCAGGAGGCATGATGCCAGGATTTCAATCCTGTCTCCAAACACCTCTCCCTAATCCCACCCTGCCCCGCCAGCTCCATGGCAAAACACCCAAGGAACAATGTCTCTTTTCTTAAAGTGACCAGCAGACCCCAGTCAATAAGCTTAAGAAAGTGAGTCTTAATATTGGTTGCACTTTAGCATTATGTTTACAGTGTTTAAAAATTTGGAGGGACACTGTCCATACCAGAGGCCAAGACCTGGTTAGTATGGTATTGGCCTGGGAATCCTCACTCAGGAGCTTTCTAGATAATTCTAACTTGAAGCCAATATTAAGGACGACTGTGCACTTGGGAGAAAGGAAGGAGACACAGAGGTGGGTGATCTCCTTTAACCACACACTAGCCCCTGACCTCGTAGGGCAGGTGCCTGGTTTCCTACAAAGAAAACATGGCAGGAGAGCTTTGGGTTACCAAAGACCACATGGCCAGGCTGGGCTGTGGATAGAGGGCTGTGTGATGTCTGGTAGTCATGATGTTATATTGCACTGTTGAGCTCACAGTACCCACAGATGCCTGTATGTGAGACACAGCCTGATGGAGCTCCAAAGAAAGGGCATTTCACTATTCTTTAGAATACCCCAGACAGGTGGAAACAGCCCAAGAATTCAAAACAGAAGGCCTGAACAGGCACATTCTAACACAGCTGTATCATGGACTCCAGGAAGCATAGACCATGACCTGGTGAATAACAAGGTCAAAAGTAATGCACAGTTAGGAGGAAAAAATAGCCAAACAGCATTATGATATGATCATGATTAAAAAAACCTTGAGGTCTCCTATGTACAGAAAAATCTCTGAAATATTAGAACACCTAACTAGGTAGTTAAAATGTAAGAGAATTTCTTTTACAAAGCTGATATGAACACTCTTGATTTTATTCATGATGTACAGTGATCCATCTGGTGAACCTCAATGGTAAGAGAAATCTATTCTTGAAAGCATCTGGTTTTGCCTCTGGACATGAAGTTCCTTCACTATTAGAGTAATGCCTTGCGGGAATCTCTATTTACTACCCCAATCCTGTCTGGAGATCTCCTCTTACTATTCTACAAAGAAAACATATTTTCTTCCCAAAAATTAAAAAAAGTTGACCTGATGTCATGGAATAACAGGTTTGTTTTTCCTATATTAAGGGAACAAACACTTTTGGTTGAGTACCTAATGTTATGCTGCTCTGAAAAGCACCTTCTGCTGGCACAACTTCAAGTCTGTCTCTGAAGATACAGACGAGGATCTGGAAAGCTTTGGAAGCCAAATGTTATCTGAGATTCTCACTGGTCACTGTTATTCTTAGGAGATCTGAAAGTCTCGTGAAACCCTGTTTTGGAGTTGACCTCATCTCTGTCCTTTACTCTGTATCTCTGTTCTTTACTTTGCATCTCTGTTCTGCCTTGGATAATGTTTCATGCCTAGATTTGATACCAGTGATTCAAGTCTCCTTGGTGGTTCCAGGAAACCTATGATTTGCTATTTTATAAGAAAAGAATAGGAAAAAAAATGGTTGTAGAATCAAAGATTCATAGTGGTTGAAGGACTAATTGTATTTATTCATTAACTAATGTTTTAGCATCTACCAGGTTTGCATTGCGATAAACCTTGAAGATAGAGCTAGCAGGATGTACTTGAAGACAAATGCAGGTGGGAGGGCAAGACTAGTCTGTGTATGTGGCTTGGGCTTTGCCCCTGATGGCGCAAAGCTGCATAAGATCTGCACAACTGAAAGGGACCCCCAAGGTCACCTACAAATTTTACACATCATTCACTCCTTCAACAGCCATCCAGTAAATGCTTATTGAACAGATAGCCTGGGATCAACAAGAGAGATTTGCAGAAGGCTGTTAAAGATAAAGCACAGACCTGCATCCCAGTGAAGTTGTTTTGCAACCGCATCACACGAGTCGAAGACCTTCTGGACCTTGCTTCACCTTTACAACAAAAAGCACTGAACTAACTCATGATCCCTAAGATGCCTCCCAGTTCTTATTTTCCACTTGTGTGCATGTCACTAAAGCCATTATAAAGTACCCTTTGGTCCCCACTAATTCCAGACAAGTCTGAAAGAAAATTTATCTTTTGGAGTGTCTCCTCCACTTTGACAGACATGGATTCATTTTTAATTGATCTCCCAATAAGGCATTCACCTAATTTGCTTGAATGATTAATTAGGCCAACAAGGAAGAAAGCTCAGGACAGAGAGACAAACTAGAGGGCGTGTTCCCCAATAGTAGGGTTCAAATTCTCCGAGAAGGATGACTTGTAAAAGGGAGGATACAGGACATAATCAATGGGGTCAACATTTTAAATTCATTCACATTATTGGATAAAAAGGCTATAGACCATTTCCATCAAAACAGAACAATCCTCTAAAGTGATAAAGAAAACTGACTCAGGCATCAAAACGTTCTAAATGTCTAGGAGAGGGCAGGCACTGCCAATGAGTCCTGCTCTGTTTAGGAAGTGAAGCAGGGATAGTGATGAGTGGAAATGACATCAAGAGAACATTCTGTCAGGGAGAATGGGTTCTCCTAGCCAGCAAGCTTCTTAAGGTCATGAGGACAGAAACTTGAACTGATTTAGGAAGTTAAGAAAAAAAGGAAAATCTTGCTTCAGGCAGGCCTAGAACTGGTGGCCACAACACAATAGAATCTGGAAGGTATCTTTTCCAAGCTCTCCCACCCACCTGAACTCTCAGACCAAGCGGCTGTGTAGGAAAGAGGGTACATAGCTGCCCTGAGACCACAGTCCTAGAAAGGCCTGCTTGTGAGGTTGGCCTCGGCCCGCATCGGGGCACTTGGGTTTCTGAAGGAGAGTTGTCATTCCCTGATGATGGCTCACCATGTCTAATGAGGTTTTGCAAACCACGGTTTATGCTGGACACCTGCTTTCCTTCTGAGCATCTGGAGATTTGGTCTGTGCTAGGGAGAGGGCCTGTGTGACCAGTCGCCTATAAAAACCTTGGGTGCTGAGTCTCTGCTGAGCTCCCCTGGTGGACAGGGCCTCACATGTGATAGCAGGACTCCTGGCTGGAGAATGCAGAGTGTTTGGGTGACTCTGCAGGGAGGGGCTCTGGAAGCTGGAGCTCAGTCTCCCCTGCCTTCCCACATGTGCCTTTGCCTTTTGTGGATTTTGTTTTATATCTGCTTCCTGTCATAAATCACATCCACGAGGGTGACAGAATGCTGAGCCCTAGGGGTACTCTAAGCAAACCATGGGGCCTAAGCTGATCTTGGGGATCCTGAGTGTCCATATGACTGCAGGCAGTTCTAGCTCAGTGTCCTCAGAGTTCAGCGTCCTCAGAGGAAAGAATACTTTTGCTGGTAGTTCTTGAAAGTCCTTGACTTGATGCTCATTACTTCTGGTGGCCTCACCTTGGGTCACATTGCAACCATGGCCAGGAAGATGTCTGAGGAGTTGTGGCTAGCCTGGATGAGCCATAGCCTTATTCCTGCCACCAGAAAGCATCAGTGTCCCTTTACAGGGAAGAGTCTGCTATCCAGAAACACCAATGACCACAAACAAACAGGAGCCATAGAGACAGAAGAGACAAAGGTATTATCTCACCCTATACCTGGACGTCCTTTTTTATTCTCCACCTGATCACTAGTCTGGGAAATTATGGTCACCCATACCCCTTTTCCTTTTTGTACCTTCTCTTACCTGGATACTGATGTCTAATATTAAGAGCACTGGATTCTGTACCCAGCCTCCTGGACGGAGTCCAGGCAATGATCATTTCTTACTTGATTACTGCCAGGGGATTCTCACCATCTTCCAGGGAAACCCATACTCCACGATCTGGCTTCTCCTCAGTCTTTCATCACTGGCCCAACTACCCCCACCCCTCCCTGGTTCTGAGTACTAGATATTCTGCCCACAGAGAACCTCCTGAAGTCAGGAAAACCAGGCCATTTCGTGTTTTTGTGCCTTTGGTCCACTCTGTCGCTCCCAAGGTTAATTCCTCTCTCCATAGTGGCCCCCTGAGCTTAGATTATGACCCCTTATCTCTTCACAGTCTTTCATTACCATTTGCTCTCCTGACTTCTCAGACACCCTGGTATCCCCATGACGGCAGGTGGACCATCTCCTCCATCTTCACAGACTGAGCACTCACTGAGAGACTGACCCGGAGGACTGTTCACACACCTGAGCAGAGACTTGATGAAGTCTTGACCTTGGCTCTGCCCCTTACTAGATGGGTGAATGCAGCGTGTCATTCAACCTCTTCATTCTTTGGCTTCTCTCCTTTGTAAAGTGAGGACTAAACCATTCACGTGTTGGGATGTGTGTGAGAAGAAAGGAGCCTGATAGGGTTTGGCTCTGAGCATCCCCCATACTCTCATGGGGTAAAGGCTTAGTCACTAGCCCACGGTGCTATTGGGAGATGGTGGGATTTGGGGAGACAAGGCCTAGTGCAGGAACTCAGGTTACTGGGGATGTGCCCTTGGAGGGGATAGAGGGGCATGGGCCCATTCCTCTCTTTCTTTGCTTCTCGGCCACCCTGAGGTGAGCAGCCTTCTCTGCCATGCATTGTCACCCCTATGGTATGCAATGCCACCACAGGCACAAAGCAAAGGGATCATGTGGGTATGGACTGAAAACCCTGAAGCCATGAGCCAAAATAAATCCATTTTTCTTTAAAGCTGTTTTGTCTCAGGTATTCTGCTGCAGTGACGGCAAGCTGACCAAGACAGGAGCTAAGGAATAAGGGCCATCTAGACCACACCAGAAGCTTAGGAGGTGAGTTTCCTTGAAAAAATGCACCAGATTAATACAGGATATTAATTAAAGAAAACTGAGTGCAGGGTGTATTGGAACTCTCTATTCTATACTAATTTTAAGCCTAAGTCTTTTATTAATTTTTTTTAAAAAAATTTATTGTAGATGGACATAATATCTTTATTTTATTTATTTTTATGTGGTGCTGAGGATTGAATCCAGTGGCTCACACATGCTAGGCAAGTGCTCTACTACTGAGTTACAACTGCAGACACTAAATTCATTTTTTTTTTTTTGCTAAACTAAAACTGCTTCAAAATAAAGTTTATTAAAAAAATCACATTGGGGGCTTGGGTTGTGGCTCAGTGGTAGAGCCCTTGCTAGCACATGTGAGGCACTGAGTTCGATCCTCAGCACCATATTAAAAATAAATAAATGAATAAATAAAGGTATTGTGTCCATCGACAACTAAAAATATTTTTTAAAAATCAATTTGTATCACTTACTATCAATCTCTCCTCTCCTCCACCATGTAAAGCATGTGCTTTGAGGGCTACATCTTTATTTAATACCCAAGAGAACCTCATCTCTAAAAATGAGGATTATTGGCTGGATCTGAGGAATTTTCTCTTTTATCTCATAAGAATTTTTGTCATCTTGGGAGATGACTCTGGTCTTTTTGTCAGCTAAGCATTAAAGAAGTGAAGCCTAAAATCTCTAAACCACCTTGGTCCCTAAGGCCCAACAAAAGGCAAATAAGAAAACAAAACCAAAACACCCCAGTGTTTCCTGTTCTGCTGGAGGTGGTTGTTAGAGGAGGGAAACAGGGATATGAAATGACGTCTAAAGCAGATTCAGTAGAAGCTTTAGCTTAGAGCTAATTCAGAGACTCCCATTCAAAGGGATGTGGACAGTCTAACATACATATATATGTGTAGGTGTATGTGTGGGTGTGCATATGCGTGTGTGTGTGCATTGCGTGTGTGTGTGCATGTGCGTATGTGTGTGTGCGCGTATACACACACATATACAATGAATCTGAAGCCTCCCCCATAGTCTGATATATCTCCACACCTCTATCTGGTCCAGGGAAGCAATGTGACCTACTTTGGGTGACCAAGCTCCCATGGAAGGCCCCTCCATCCATCTCAATAAGGGCTTTGCACACACCACCAGCTCAGCCTTCTGCCTTCCTCCAGGTGGACAACCCAGAGCACTGTGAGGAAAAGACACCCAGCATTCATCTTCCTGACAGGCCATCTCCATCCTGTCAAATATGCAATGCTGCTGAAAACCTATCCCTATGCATTTAAGAGGGCAGAGGAAAGCTGTGTCCCTCTGACAGTCATGGAACAGCAGGTACTGATGTTCTCTTTTCACAAATATGCAGATGAGGAGCAAACTGGTGGCTCTTGTAATTTTAAGGGGAGATCAGAAATTCTCGTGAGTCCTAATCAAATCTGTGGCCTTTCACGGGCCCGGAGGCTTTGGGGTCTGGTTCATGCCATCATAACTTCCCTTGGTGGTGTGTACCTTCAGGGAGAGGGCGCTGGATGCGTTCATTTATCTTCTGAAAGAGGATCTTTGCTACAGGTGGTTCAGTTCTGTAGTTCTCCAAGAGAAAATTCACCGTTCAAGCCTCTTTTGTGGCTGGTGTGGAGTATCAACAGGAAAGGAAAGAAAGTCTAAAGCAACAGGAGTTTAAGCATGGAACCCAATCAGAATGTCACTCAAAGGCATGTGGATAAGAGGCTCCCAGTGAGCAGCTGATAATCAAGCTGGAGGCGGGGAGGATGCTCTTGGCATCTGGCGGGTGGAAGACAGCGATGCCGCTCAACATCGTACAGCATGTGTGGCAGCACCCCTCCTTCCACAACAAGGAGTCACGGAGCCCAAAATGTCAACAGCACCAAGGAGGGAAACCTGATTCTCCATCAGCGGTGGTGTGCAGGCCCCGCGGGGCATGAGAGGGGGCGCTGACCTGTGTAATTTGAAGACTCTGCAGCTTGCTGTAATACAGAAGTCCCCCTCCACCCTGCACCTCAGAACGCGTGCCCAAAGGACAAAGCTGTAAATGATCATTAGGCCCTGGGCGGCTTTCATGTGCCTACTAATCCAATTTGGTGAGTTGCTAACGTAGAGCAGGAGTAGAATGTAAGTACGGTCCCTTGGGTCAAGACCATTGCAGAGCAACAAGAAAAATAAATCGGCCTCTTTCCTTGGACACATGATTGTAAAGTTAGACAGCTTGGTCTTTGTCACCCTAAATTCATCCAACAAGCATGCTTCTTGTCTCCCTGTATTCTTTTCTTTATTCTTTCTTGGTGCTTTTCTTGTGTCCCACCTGCTCCCTCACCCTGCTTTTCCCCAGAATGATCTATGTAGCCTGATCCCCTCTAGCACCCACACGGCTATACTCAACGTCTCCCAAACCCAAGGCAGCAGATATCAGCTAATGCTGGTCAAGTCTCTAGCCCAGTGTTTCACGTGATGGTACATAACCCTACAGTGTTCCCAGAACTATCAGATTTATTCAAAGGAGGAGTTACTGACATGAATTTTTAATGGACAGAGCATCATGGGTGTGTCTCATTCCAAGGAGATAGTCAAGAAATATTGTGTGAATATCCAAATGAGCAAGAAGAGACTTCCTAGCCGCACTGCTTCCTGATATTTACCAAAAAACACTGATGGTTTAGATGTTCCAGAATCCTGTCAAACAATACAAGGTAACCAGGGAGTGGCCTGCCTGTGGCCCTACCCCCTCCCTGGCTGCTCTCTTTCTTTCCAGTCCTGAGCTCTACCCTCCCTCTTTCTCTCTTCTACCTCTCAAAGATAAAAGCAAAAGCTAGAAAAATAATACTAATAAAAATAATAACACCCATCTTTTTTTTTTTTTTTTTCCTGGATTCTAAGAGGCCACTGATTGCAGGATCTATCGAAACATTTTCCAGGAGAAAAGACCATCTGTCAAGTTGCTTTTGCAAGTTACATCTCAATTTCAGAAATGGCAAAATATGAAAAACTCTGCATTGTGTAACTGAGAGAATAGAAAATACCTGCAAAGTACTAGGTGAATTCCATATTTTGCTCCTGAAATACTGTTCCCCTGGAGGAGGAGAAGCTGAGGCATGAAGTGCAGGGAAGGGCGAGGCCACTCACCGGCTCTCGGGCAGTCTCACTCCACAGCCTGCTTTCTCCCTGCTGAGATGCGTGGCCACTTCTTTCCAATTAGAACAAGACCCCCGATACCTCTGTCCCCCCTTCCCCAGGCCTCCTTCACCCATCGTGATCCAGGCCACTTGGTACCCCTCTTCTTTATGGATATCAACCACCTCTGCCATCTTGAACCTTTTAGGTATGTAGAGGCTGCCCACTGTGATGACCACAAGGTGACTCCAGTACTAAGGACAGTAGCAGCCAACATGGAAGGGGGCCTACACTGTGTCCCCTGCTTCACTACGACCTTCATATGGCCACCTCATGTTACACCTCCTACATTCTGGAAGTGGTTTAAGTGTACACCAAGGGTCCACCATGATTCAAGCTTTGGTGTGCTGCAAGGTGCTACTGAGAGGTGACTGACACTTAAAGAGGTAGGGCTGGGAGGCAGGTTTTCAGGGTCCAGGGGACATGCTCATCAGTGCTAGTTCTGATGTGATCCCTTGAATTGCTCCAGGAGGATGGTTATAAAGGACTGAGCCTGGCCCCCACCCCAGTACTCTCTGCTCCTGGTTTAAGATGATGTAAACACTTGGTCCCCCACCTTCTCTTACCATTGCTACCTGTGCCATGATGAGCCAGGGAGTGATGCAGCCAAGGGGTGGCCTTTGCCATAGAACACTATGCCCTGTGAACTCTAAGTCTCCAAAACTGTGAGCTAAGTAGACCTCTTTTCTTCATAAGTTGCTTGTCTCTGGTATTTCATTAGAGTGACAAAAAGCTAACTTTTCATACTAATACCCTATGAGTCTTGTGATCCCCATTTTGTCCATATGAAATAGAGGTTCAGAGATCTCAGTAATGCACCAAAATTATAAAGATGGCAAGAAGATGCTGAACAACCCAAAATAATGGCCTCAGCTTCTTTCCTACCATTCTGCAAGCAGACACAGAAGTAGAGGCAGAAAGAAAGTGAGGAAAGAAAGATAAGCCCATATCCAGAAGCTAGTCTCCTTTATGATAAGGCAAAAGCTGTCCTCCCTGATAGCCTGGCCCTTGTACATTTAAGAAAGTCAAGAAATTGTCAGAGGCCCATCAGGTCAGTGAATCCTAGTGACAGGTCAATATGGCTCCATCCATACTGACGGATGCCCAGGGCATGCTGGCGTTACAATGCAGGGGCAGGAACCAGCATAACTTGATGGCCTGGCCTGCACCAGCAGCAGCGCCAGACACAATTGGAATGTGCCCAGGGGCAGGGGTTCTTGCTGACTCTGCTAGGCATCCAACAGCTCCTCCTCTTCCACTCGAATCTCAGTTCATCAATCCCACCTTGCCCAGCCTTTGTCCTTGTTGACTCCCTTCTGTCCCCACCCACTTAGCTCTCTATTAGAGACAGCAAATCCAGCCTTGTTCCCTGCAGGACCTGGTGCCATCCCCAGGATTGGAACCCTGGAGGGGGCTCTACTATGGAGCACAATTGCGAGTCCATAAAAGCAAACTGGAATTATCTTGTAAGAGCATCAATTTCCATACCAACATTTAAGAGGAAATACCTGAAGATGACCTCATTCCAGAGGTCTCTGGAGGATCCAGATCTGCAAGTCCAAACAGGACTTGCCACTAGTGCCCTCCACTCTCCTCCTCATGGCCTTTGCTCTACCCCCTTCAGTCACTGCTGTACCTTGCTGAGACTGGAGCAGTAGCTCCCATGTGCTGCCAAATCTCTCTTTCACAGTCCAGCGGTCCCCCCTTACCTGTGGTTTCACTTTTGGTAGTTTAAGTTACCTGCGCTCAACCATGGTCTGAAAATATTAAATGGAGAGTCCCCAAAATAAACAAAAGTTTAAAATCCACGCCATCCTGAGTAGCATAATCAAATATTGCTCGATCTGGTTCAGGATGTACATCATTGTTGAGGTTCAGCACTTCCGTGGTATATCCTACCCTCCCGTTAGTCACTTGGTAGCTATTGTAGTCATTGTATGTGTTACCTGTGGTTACAGTCAAGCAACCTTTATTTTTCTTCATAACAGTCCCAAAATATAAGAATGGTGATGATAGCCATTGGATTATCCCAAAGAGGAGATGTTAAGGGCATTCTTTAGGTTAAAGGTAAAAGCACAGTAAGATATTTGGAGAGAGAAAGAGACCTCATTCACATCACTTTTATTACAGTCTATTGTTAAAGTTGTTCTATTTTATTATTGTTAATCTCTTACTGCATCTAGTTTATAGATTAAATTTTGGCATAGGCATGTCTGTATTAAAAAAAAAAAGTACGTATAAGGTTCTGGATTACCAGTAGTTTCAGGCTCAACTGTAGGGCTTGGACAATCTCCCCACAGATAAGGAGAGGATTGCTGTACTGATTTCCTACCTCACCTTTCAGATGATGCCCCACTCAACCAAAAGGAACTTCTGAAAATCTTAGCATAAACATTTGCCTCTGAAGCTCTGAACCATGTACCAATGACCAGTGGATAAACCCAAGCCAAGACCTATAGGAGCCTTGGTACTTCCCTGGCCTCGTTCTCCACCACTCACTCCACCCAGAATCACTGGCTTTATCTGTTCATTATTCAACAAACACTTATTGAGCATCTACTGTATGCTCAGCACAATTCCAGGTGCTGAGACACCAGAAACATGACGACAATGGTCCCTGCCCTCCTGATACTTATCTACCAATAGGTAGGACACAGAATGATTAGCACAGCAGTCTGCACCCTGGGTGCCTGGGCCTGTTCTGTGCCACCTCCTGGGTGGGGCAGAGCCACGCACATGATAAGTAATGACTCAGTGGGTCAGACAGCCAAGACTGCTACTGAAGAAAAAAAAATTAAAGAGCAGGGTGACAGGGATGGGAGGCATCTCAAGGTGCAGATGAAATGGGACCATCTGGGAAAGTCTCTCTGGAAGCTGCAATTGGAGCAGAGACTTGAAGGGATTCATGGCCGCGAGACTGGGGAGGTCTGGAGGACAAGCGTTCCAGGAAGGGAGGACATCAGAGCTGAGGAACAAAGGCAGCAGCGGCCCTCTGTCTGAGGAGCCCGTTTAATGTTTCCTTCAGTCCCGTCTGTACCTTCTCTGTACGGCTGTCTACCTGGGCCTCAGGCCTAGGCCTCTTCCATTCATTGCTAGTGCGGAACAGAAGGCCGCCACCTCCCCATCTTTGCTTCAGAGGCCCTCCAAGCCACCCCCAATGTCGCCTTCCCCCTGTGTGGTCCTCCCTCACCTGCATCTTCTCTTTCTTTCTTTTTGTGGAGGGTTAAGGGGGATTGAACCAGAGCACTTATCCACTAAGCCCCAGCCCCAGTCCTTTTTATTATTTTGAGGCAGGGTCTCAACTAAGTTGTTTAGTGCCTCATTAAGTGGCTGAGGCTGACCTTGTGATCCTCCTGCTTCTGCCCGCAGATACACTGGGATCACGGGTGAGCTGCCACCACAGCCGGCGGACATCTTCCCTTTCAAAGCACGTCCCACACTTTGATGCGTTCACAGGGATCTGGAATCTCATGTTAGGAGTGTGGGCGCTGGAGGTCAGCCCGGCTTTGAGCCCGGTCCTGTCACTACCTCCTTGTTATAGTGACTTCAGGTGAGCTACTCGGAGATGACCATGAGAGATGAAGGAGATGGTCCAGAACCTGACACCTAAACAGAAACAGGGGTCAGGGCAGGGGGCTTGTCTACTGTTTCATCTCCAGGATCAGAGCTGGCCCAGGGGCTGAGCAGGTTAGGAAGGAAAGAAAGAAGGAAGGACTGAGTGAATGTGGGAGGCGGGAATGGAGAGAGGGAAGAAAGGAGAGAAAAAGAAAAGGCAGCAGAGAAAGAGAAGGGAGGGGAAGAAGGGAGGGAGGGGGAGGAGGGGGAGAGGGAGGGAGAGGGAGGGAGGGAGGGAAGGAGAGGGAGGGAGGAGGAGGGGAGGGAGGGAAGGAGAGGAGCACATTGCTTGTTCTCTTAAATCTCAGGTATTTCAGGTTTAAGAACAAGAAAAAATAGGTAGAAGAAAAGGAAGCCAACTGTCATTTATTATGTAACATGCAATACACAACCATTGTCTGATCTCACCACCAAGATAAAGCCTATGGGGCAGCTCTGAATGGGTTCTTCCCTCACTCTTACCACCACCACCAAAGAGGCCCGGAGAAATTAAATGGTCTTCTAATGTTATAAGAAAATGCAGATTTACATCCAAGCTGATGGGAAAATAATGAAACCCTTTCATTCCTGTGTCCAGGAGTGCCAGCCTTGATGTCGCCCCCGGTGATTCATGCCTCTGCTGAGCCCACAGAAGGACCAGGAGCATCTCACAAGAAACGTGCAGGTTTCTGATTCTGGACCGAAGGCAGCAGGGATGGAAAAGAGATGAGAAGAGAGCAGGAAGGTAGGACTTACAGAGAGGAGAAGAGGTTTGCAAGAAGCCACTGAAATTCTCCAAGTGGAAAATCAGCTAGGAGTTTCAAGGCAAAAACTGAAGCCACACAGTACAATTTAGTGACAGGGAGGGAGACCCATCAATACTAGAAGAGCAAGAGATAATTTTTAAAACATGGTACAGATTTTTTAAAAAAAAATATTTAATTATTCTAATTGGTTATACATGACAGCAGAATGCATTTCAATTCATAGTACACAAATAGAGCACAAATCTTCAGGTCTCTGGTTGTACACAAAGTAGAGACACATCATTCATGTCTTTATACTTGCACTTGGAGTAATGATGTCCACCTCATCCCACCGTCTTCCCTACCCCCATGCCCCTCCCTTCCCTTTGCCCTATCTAGAGTTCCTCCATTCCTCTCATACTGCCCCCACCCATCCCCATTATGGATCAGCATCCACATATCAGAGAGAACATTTGGCGTTTGTTTTTTGGGATTGGCTTAGTTTACTTGGCATGATATTCTCCAACTCCATCCATTTACCTGCAAATGCCATGATTTTATTTTCTTATTGCTGAGTAACATTCAATTGTTAAAAAAACAAACAAACAAACAAAAAAAAACAAAACAGTGCCCCAGCCTTTTAGCTAAATTGCGTGACTGATGACAAAGAACGCAGGCCCAGGCTCACTCTCGCCCCAAGGAGCTCCAGGCTGCTGTACTCACCACATGTCACCCGAATGGACGCCAGCCGTTGATGGCATTTTAAAGCACTTTATTTGAGAATTTTTATCTTTTAAAAATGTCTGTTTTTCTTCCCTGCAGCCAAACTCTCAAGTTAGGAACCGTCAGGAGAGAATGCGAGACAAGTACGTAAAAACTGGGAGAGACCTCGTCGCACTGGCAGAGAAGCTACGGCTTTAATCAGGGAAACCTGGCCCACACAAGGGGCTGGGGTTGTCCTGAAAGGTCCACTTTGATTCCTTCCACACTGGCTAAGTAGGGAACAGAGAGCCTGATATGGAGGTGGGTGGAGGAAGAGAGAAGGAGGGTTTAAAGTCAAAGGAAAAGGGACCAATAATAGTGACCTGGGATGTGGGGGAGAAGAGGAAGGAAAGAGAAAAGGTACCACGTGGTGTGAGAGTCTCCCGGGTACTAGCAGGGCCGAGTGCCCTCCCATACCACACCTGACCGCTGTGCAGAGACCTCAGTATTTTCATACAGGGGAGGAGGCGGCAATAATGACCTCCCAACTCACCTGCTGATAAGTAGGCCAGCAGGGATTTGAACTCCCTCTCTTTCTTTGCTAAGCTCGCGCCACTTCACCAATCCCATCGGGGGAGATGGGCAAGGCCAGAAAAAAGAGACCTGAAGAACTTGAAAGAGTTTTTAAAAACTTCTTCAAGGCAACTAAGTATAAGCATAAAAGTTCTACAGATGTCTTTGCAGAAATAACACCTCTGACGTTTTTCATGTTCCGTTTTCCTATGATATTTTACATTTATAGCCACCCTCAGCCCTGATGGACAGATCTGAGAGGTAATGGGGCAGACACACAGAAACAATGTCTACTGTGACCCCACATGTGCTGGCAGGAGTCCCCAGAGAAAACGGAACACTGCAAGAAGAACGGACATGATGTGTGGGTCTCACACTGACCCTATTAGCACCATTCTCAGTTCATCTGGGCCCTGAGAAGCCAGTAACCTGCTGTCTTAGTCTGACTGAGCGGCTCTAACAAAATACCTTAGAACTGGTGATGTATAAACAACAGAAATTAATTTCTCATAGTTCTGGTGGCTAGAAAGTCACAGGATCAAAGCAACAATAGATTTGGTGTCTGGTGAGGGATCACGCTCTGCTGCATGGATGGTTCCTTCTAACTCTGTTCTCACACAGCAGAAGGGCAGAAAACCTCCCTGAGGCCATTTTTATAAAGGCATTAACCATATTAAGGGAGCTCTAATGACCTAATCACTTCCTAAAGGACCGGCCTCTTCATATTATGGCATTGGGGATTAGCTTTGGAGTAATGAATTTGGGGGACACAAACATGCAGAATATAGTGCCTATGCAAGAGTTACCAGTGAGCTCCAGTTGGCTTAATCTACCACCCACGTTGAGGCCCGGATAGAGCTCTTGGGGCCCATAGTGATTTCACACGCAGAATTCTGGGAAGTCACACGGAGGGCAGGATGCAGGAGCCTGTACATTTCTGTGCCTCTGATTCTGCCTCCGTCTTCTGAATGCCTGCATCACCTTGGGCCTGACCTCTACAAACTGGTTACACAATCACCCAGGGCTCCCCCTTTTGTCTCTCCAAAGACACTCTTGGCCACAGCCATATGATGCTTCTCCTTACTCTCTTCTCAGGAGAGTGGGGCACTGGGTGAAGAGAACTGGATTTGGGTTATTTACTCCTTGAGACCTTTGAGGCTCTAGAGAAGCTGAAGCATCTGTTCCCAAAATTTTCAAGAGGGAACGTGAACAATGCCGGCTCCACGCTGGGCTGCGCGGGTTATTTGAGTTTACTCACAAGGTGCTTAACCAAGCGGCTGGTGTGGAGGAAGAGCTCAGCCCAGGAGCTGTGATTAGCCATGGTTCGCCTGGCAGGCCCTTGAAAGATGCCCGCTGGCACTCCTGTGGCACATGAAGGTAAGCTGAGTAGTGACTCAACCTGCTTCAAGGCCAGAACTTGCCGTGGCAAGATGCCTTCTTCAAGTCAGGCGTGTGCCCTTAGGGATGACAACACCATCTTTAATGCCCAGCAAGGCTCTCCTCCAACAGCTTCTCATCACAGCCTCCACAACTTCCTCCCTGGACTGCTACAATCACACATGGCTTCTGATTCTGTGTGCAGTTAACTAAGGCACTCCAGGGTTTTGGTGGCTCAGGATCACCAGTCACACCTGATCTATGTGCAGACCCTGCCTCCCAGGGTGGTGGGCATCCCCTTCTCCACCCCAGCAGGGATCCAGGAGAGGCGACACAAGGCAGTGGACACAGCATGGACTCTGGAGTCAAAGGGCTTGCGGTCAGCTTTGCTTTGATGTGTGAAAGCTCTTTGAGCAGGGACAGCAATTTAATCTCCCTCAGGCTCAGTTTATTTAACTTTCAAATGTACAAAGCTTCTAGTCAGTGCCGGAACAGAAGAAGCACTTGATAAAGAATAGTTACCTTCCCTTTGCTTTGCAAATATAACTTACGGGCCTGCCTCCCTCCCTCTCTATGCAGATATCCAATGCAGGACCTCAAACTTAACAAGCCTCACAAGCTCCGGAGCTTGCCATGACCTCCCCTTGAAGTCCTCTCTGGCTCACCAGTGCCGCTGCACCCACCCAGCCACCCTAGGGGTCATCCTCCATCCTCCTCTCCCCTGGTGACTTGGCCTTCAACATCTACCCTAATGAGATGACTTCTACCTCCTCTACTGCTCCACCTAGGCCTGAGCCCAGGGCATCTCCCACCTGGAGTACTGGAATTATCTCCTGAATGGTGTCCTCATGTCCTTCTGTCCTAACAAGGCAGCCAGGACCACCCATTATAAACACAGTTGATTGTCTTGCCTTTGCTGGGCCCCCTAGGTGCCTGACAGGAGAGTCAGCATCCCCTCTGGATCCAGGTTCTTGTGATGTGACTTTGTCAACCCCAGCTATCTCCTGGGCTCCTTCTGCTATGTTTGGACATCTGCCCCATCCCTCTAACACACTAACTCACAGCAAAGTTGATGTTCCTGTCCTAAGGCCTCAGACACTCCTCCCAGTCCCCTGGCACAGCAGGGTTACTGCTTCTCTAAACTTCATTGCTTAAATGTCACCCTTCTTTTGGGATCTTGCATTAATACCTTATTTGAATATTTAAACAATATAAACCACACACACACACACACACACACACACACACACACACAGGCATCCATTCATTTATTACCATCTAAGATTTATGCATATTATTTATTTTCTGTCTTCCTCCACCCAAATTTAAATTCTCAGCAGTAGGGCTTGGGTTTTTGTTTTTGGTTTTTTTGGTTTGTTTGTTTGTTTTTTTGCAACATTCCCAACTCAACTTTCAGAAAACTAACCAACCACTAGAGGAGCTCGGAAAATACAACTGAGTGGGTGACTCTGGATTCTAGCCACTAGTGATATTTCTGGTTCTGTTACTTTGGGTATGAAGAACCCCCAGTGGCTGCACAGGCTGGCGAGGGGTACAGACCACTGGTGTGGAAGGTAGGCATTTGCCACTGAGGTGAACTCAGGCCCATGGTGCACATGGATGCCTCCAAGAGCCACTGGGGAGCTCCCTGCAGCAGGTGGTGAGGACGAGTCTGTGTCCTTAATAACAGGCTTCTTAGTAGAAGCTGACGTGGTGCAGCTAGGTTTTGGGGTTTCCACAGCACTAGGGAGGGACCAAGCCTGTGTATGACCTGTACACAAGTGCCACGACAGCCCCAGACAATGTACCAGAGACAAATGACCAATGGCAAATGGCACCACTGTCAATCAAAATGTTCACAATAAAAGATGTCAAGTAGTAGTGCCTTCATGAGAGCGGCATTCTCTCTCTTGGGCCAGAACATTTATGCGTCTGTCCTAAAAGGCTTCTCCCTGTTCTATGACCTGGCTTCTAATAGATATCATTAAGGAAAAATAAGTCCACTAAAAAGAAAATACCGAAGTCCTGACACGTGGAGCAGGGGGAAGGGCTTTCCTATTTTCTCTTTACCTCTGCATTTTCTTACGATCACTAGGATGGGCACGGGAGGACCACAGTAGACGTTCTCTACTCCTCGGCAGGTGTTTATGATGTAACACTATCTGCCCCATCTGGGAGTTCCCTGAAGGCTGGTGCCACATTTACACAGTTCGAGGGCCTGATAAATGTTAGAAATGGACAAACCAAAGAATGAACAGATAGAAGACAGTCCAATAACTCAGCTCTGGTATTCAAAGTTCCCCTGGTCCTGTCCTGACCTTGGTCCACGTACTCTGTTGAGCCCCAGGAACCGCCTGGAACCTCAGAGTCCTCCAAATCTGCAGCCCCAGGGGCAGCAAGAGTCCGAATGGTTTCCTTCCCTTCTGCAGGTGATGCCGAGTGATTAGAACCATGATTATTCTTGCTGTTGCTGTTGCCCACACAATCCTGCTAGCACGACAGCCAGTTCTGGCTGCAACAGAATAAAAGAGATTTCCCGGCCAGAGCACTGCAACTTCTGACCACTTGTCCTACTGATTTTGCTGAGTTGCACTTATCCAAGGGATACTCGGTGCTGTAGATGTTGGTTATGGGCTGAGTTTCCAGGGAAGCAGATTGAGACAGAAATCAGCACATGAACATTTAATCAGGGAGAACTCTAGGGAACAGCAGGTCTGAATGAGCAGGACTGGACTGAGGAGACTTCAGACTGTGAGGCAGTCTCCAGGGATACAGCAACTGATCAGGTAGGATCCTGTGGCTCCTGAGTCAATGCATGACATGGTGCATCCCGGCAGGGGGCATGGTTCCAGGCATAGTCACTCTCTTCATCAGAGCCCATCCCCAAAGAGGGCTGATGCCAGAGAGAAATCCCAGGTGCTGGAGAAGTGAGTCCTCTCTTTTCAAAGGGGAACTTAGGCATTTATTGCTCTTTCCCAACAAAACAGTGCACAATTACCACACCCTGTGGTGTGTCCCATCCGACTGCTCTGCCCCTCTCCAGGAGAGGTGACAACTCTCACTGTCCCTTCATCACTCCTCATTTCATGATTTAGGTACACGGCCTGACACCCAGCAGGACTGCAATAAACGTTGTTGAATATATGCATCACTGAACACTGAACATCAGCATAAAAACATGGATAAAATACAGTGCAATTAAAGAAAAACTGTCCCCAATGAGTTCTGTGTGATCAGAAAGAGAAACAGCAGAAGCGACAGAGAGAAGGCAAGGCACACATATTTCTGATCTCAATTCTGGGCAAAACCCTGTGTCCCTCCAAACTTCAGGGGCTTGACTTAGGAAATAAAAGGGTAGGTCCCACCCAGCATTCTGTGCAGAAGAGATTAGACAGGGGAGACTCACTGGCTTCCCAGTTTTGTTAAAGGATGTCTCCCTAATGCCATTATTGACCCAGATAAGAAATGTTAATTTTGATCCTGATAAGGGATAGAGTGTGGGGGGGGGGGGCATCTCAACCCTGTGATTTGCTGAACACTTTCCTCAATTAGCCCAGAGCCATGATCCTCCCAGAAGGAAGCGGACAGTGACCACTAGGCAAGGAATTTACCCTGCCCATGAATGGAAACAGAAACCAACAGGGTTTATGGAAATGATTTGTTGAAAATCAGTAAGGAGGATTTCACCCTCTTAGAATAAAGAAGTAAGAGAAGACACAGAGAGATTTTAGGCAGAGGGTAGTGTGCAATTTGACAAAGAAAAAGATAAGAAATATATAATGATCTCACTAACAAACTGCTCTCTCATTGCATTTGCCCAATATAGAGAGGAACCTCAAAAACACAACACGGAGGAGAGGGGTATTAAAACAGCCCTAAACTCATGCTAACCTGTCACTTCTCTCATAGGCCCCACCAGAGTCAAATATAACTACTGAGTTTAAAATTGTCCATCAGAAGGGGTCCTATACCTTGAGATAGTGACAAAGGCAACAATAAGAGCTAAGAAGAAATTATTGGACGAGAAGAGAGGACTTCGAAAACCAAACAAATGTACCTCAAAATAATAAGCCATGATGCTAAGGAAAGCAAAAGCCAGAAGAACATTTCAAACACTCTATAATCAATACCTGTTTCTACTACCTCAAAAGCTTTCTTGGCAATCAAAGAATTATTTGATAAAAAGAGAAAACTAATAAATGCATGTTTCTGCACAAGTATGTCCACACTCAATTACTGCATACAAAATATACACATTTGATATTTAATGGTTACAAAGTATCCCAAATTGGTTTCTTCCTATGAACACAGATCTTGTTGCTCAGTGGGTAGAGCACTTGCCTAACATGTAAGGCACTGGGTTCAATTCTCTGCACCACAAGTAATTAAATAAAATAAAGAAAGAAATGGAAATTCCAGTTTTACTCTAGCATGTATCAAATTGAAGTAGAATTGTAACATAACTGTATTTGTAATTTCTTATTGACTTGAATAGCACAACCTTACCGGAGTTAAACTCATCTCCTTAAAAAAATATAATCACCATGGTTGACATGTCCACACCTACAAGGATACCAAAAAGAAATGAGCCACAAATACTAGAAAGAAATGAGCCACAATTACCTTTGAACTTGTGGAACACAGCCCAGAGCTCTGCGATGTCAGTTGCAAAGGTGATATCTGTGTCGAGGACAATGACTCTCTCCAGGTTGGCAGGAAGAGTTTTGGTCAGGACGAGCTTCATCAGGCCATAAATCCCAGAGTAATGTTTGTTGGGGATCCAAGAAACTTCAGACTGGACAGGATAAGGCACAAAGGGAGTTGGAGAAGGGGAAAAAAGTCACTATATTAATTCTTTGCTTAAAACATTACAAATGGTGCCTGAGACACATAAAGCACTGAGTTTAGCTCCCCTCTCCTAGAGGACCCGTGCTCCCTTGAGGGGGCTCTCCTTTGTTTCTCTTCTAATCAACTTTGCTACCACTTTACTATGCTAAGAGAACAATGCAACCAGTGCTAACAAAATCTTTGATTATAAGAACATGATAAAAGAAAGGAACTTGACTTATTTTCCCCCCAGTACTGAGGATGGAACCCAGGGGTGCTCTACCATTGAGCCACATCCTTAGCCCTTTTTAATTTTTATTTTGAGACAGAATCTCTTTAAACTGCCTAGGCTGGTCTTAAAGTTATCCTTCTGCCAGCCTCCAGAACAGCTGGGATTCGAGGTATGTGACACCAGGCCAGAAGTGGGGTTGGGGGGTATTCAATGCAAATTTGTTGAAAAAGTGCATGAATATCTACTTAGAGTTCTGTTCATGTAATTTACATTCGGCACCAGTTTCAGGAAAGAAATCTGAATCTAGTGAGAGGAAAAGCAATAGTTATGAAATAATTATTACATAAAAATCCCATGCTGAAGTTTTTTAAAATATAATTTTGGCTATTCGAGAAATTATATAGGCTCATTGGAGAAAAGAAAGACAGGCAAAAAGAAAACAAAAAGGAACAAAAACCGAATCATACTTCTGCAACCAGTACCAAATTGTTCCAAGGCAGGTGTGTGTGTGTGTGTGTGTTTGTTTTAAGTCATATTTCAAACCTGCATTATAAACATCACTACTTACTGGCATTTTAAAGCTTATGCTTAACTATATTTTTTAAGCTGTAATTGAATAGGTTAGTACTGGTGCCTTCTTGATGTTCTCAAATAAATGCCCACGGAGGGCTGGGGCATCATCTATGGACAGTCCTCACCTAACAGCAACAAAGCTTCCATACACAGGGACAGCAATGAACAGCCCAGGGGGTGCGATACTGCAGCCTTCATAGGACACGGGAACCATCCGTGCCCCACAGGTGAACAGAGTCATCAGCCAGGCACACACACCTCTTGGTGCCACTTGGTATTCAAAGCTACACTTTGTGACTACAGCTTTCCTATGTGCAGGGTCAGTTGTGAAGGTCATTATGGACAGGGGTGCCATCCCAGCTGTGAAGGGGAGTTTCCACTGGAGTTAGTTAGAGAGCACTCTCAAGAGGTAACTTGTGATAAAACCCCTTTATTGGGAAATGGGATCATCTTTAGTATCCTACAAAATACTCTTTTGTCCTTTAACTCCATTTAGAGGACACTGTTCTTTAAGAAAAAAGAATAAAAAATCAAATTTTAAAATGAAAAACCAAAATTCTATTCTCAAAGATGTTTGTTACCATGCTATAAAGTAAAGAAATAGCAACCATCCAAATGTCCCCAAATTGAGCAGTTAACTAAAACATGATACACTTTTGATTGATAGCATACTATCCAGCGGCTTGAAACAATGTAGATTAAGATGTAACGAAATGAAATTGGCTTTGATGGTTAAGAACAAACAAAAAAAAAGCAAGCTTTAAAACAACTTTTGCTTAAAACCCACTATGAGTTCTCAAATGGCATGGAAATACATCCTCTGAAATTTATGCAGAGAAAGAAGAAATGGAAACAAGACATCAAATTCTTCAGAGGGATCATTTGGGGGCATTTTTCTGTGTCTATATACCTACATGCCTACATTATATGCTTGATGAAAAACAAAAGGGGGTGAAGAGATTTAAGCTCCTGGCATGGGAAAGACTCTCAGCAAGCCTAGGCTCCCCCAGTGCTGACTGGGCCCCTCATTCAAGTACAATGACATCTCTTGAATGGCTGCCTATTGAAGGTGGTGCCTGGTGTGAAGAACACTTGGGTTCTAGAGCCAGGTGCACCTGGACTTGGACTCCAGTACCAACAATCACCATGTGTCCTTGGACAAGTCTGCTTAGTCTCGGCTGCCATTGGTAAAAGGCAGATCCTGTAAGAGTGTACTTCTTCACATCTGTGAGGGTGTAAATAGATAGCACACCCAAACTGGGAAGTCTAAGGACAATTTAATAATAGACGGAATCTGGGGCTGGGATTGTGGCTCAGTTGTAGAGCGCCCACCTACCATGTGTGAAGCACTGGGTTCGATCCTCAGCACCATAGAAAAATAAATAAATAAAATAAAAGCACTGTGTCCATCTACAACTAAATAATAATAATAATAATAATAATAATAAAGGACTCTTTACTGCAGTGCATACAGAATTAGAGACAGAACCGATACTTGGGAAGAGAGGTGCCACCCCAGCAAACAAGGCCAAGACAGCAGTTGGTGGAATCCAGAAAGGGCAGCCCATGAGCAAGGCCACCTGCAGGTGCAGCAGCCTTCACTAGAGGCCTCTCTGTGGCAGCCCACAGGACAAGAACTGGGACACCTGTCTCACCCTCACTCTCCCCAGGTCCCCCATCTCCTAGTAGGAGCCTCTCTGCCAATCCAGATGGGGACTAGAAGGGAAGGGGTGCCGCCCTTCTGTGTCAGTCTCAGTGGGCCCAAAGAGGGCAGCGGAGGCCTAGGGAGGACCTGGATGGACAAACCTGTCATAACCAGCAGTCCTGCTGCTAATGCAGGTACAGAAACTAAACAGCAAGGTCAAGAACGAAGCACAGGGAGGGCCTTACATACTAACAGGCACAAAATCCACACCTGAAATCAATCAATGGCATAGGAGGCTGAGCCATGTGTCCACCTCCCGCAGCAGGCGAGCCACAAGCTATAGTTAGTATCTGCCAGGAGGTGGTTGTGCTCTTTCCCCAAAACCACATTACCCTTCTTTGGGAGTTGGCTTCCTGACTAGCCATCACCTTAAGATCTGAGAACTTGGTGAGCAATTCCCTCCAGTGTGCTTTATAAAACTCTTCCTCATGAAAGCCCTGGCCTGTGGAACTCAGCTCGTTTCCTTCCCTCCTCTGGGAATCTGCCTGAACTGAAGCCTGGCAATCAGTGGTCTATGCTGCAGAGCTGTGCTATTTAATCAGACCTTTGATTAACTTATTCATCTATTTTGGTTGCCATCAAAGCAGGAGAGCTGGGTGCACACTGAACACCACCGTGCTGGGTTAAGCCATCTAATTAGATGGCCCTGACTCTCAGCTTTATTTTTAACACACATGTGAGACACTCAGATGCATCACCAAACAGTAAGACTACAGGAATAAATTAATCTCAACATGAGCCCAGGCCCGAATGTCGCCCCAAGTCCCCAACTTAATACATAATCAATTAAGTCCAAGTGTTCAATTAGAGGTAAAGGAAGCATTTGAATGAGTTTGTACTCAGAAAGAAAGCCCCAGGAAAGGCAAGAAAAGTAAAGAATCTTTGGGGTGAGGGAAAACTTCTGATAGAAAGCAGCACATCAATAATAGATTACTCATCCTCTTAAGTAGCACGGCTTCTACCATGCTCCTCCCCCACCTCCTCCACATGCTGCTCTTCCTTCAAGTCTCAATGCGGCAGCCACCATCTTCCAGTCACCAAGTCCCTGCTGTCTCAGGCTGCACTGACCTCTCCCTCCCCTGCACACAGCCTGCTCTCACGCTGGGTTTAATTTCCCATGTCTCTCTCTTGCATTTGACTGGAACTCCTTGAGAATTTCATTCATGACCCTGGCAAATATCCAACACAATAATTACCCAAGAACAGTTTGATGAATATGCATAATCACAGGGTCCACCAGGCCTGGGTTCAAATCCTACCTTTGGCACTATCCTCAACTAGGAGCGGAAGTGTCCACACATGCAGAAGTCCAGGTTCAGTACACACAGCGGAACAGCTTATTTGTTGAGCCCCAAAGCCTGGCCTTTGGAAGTGGTTCTACTTCTAATAAGTTGTGTGACCTCAGGAAAGCCACATGACCTCTAAGAGCCTTACATTTTCTCATGGCAAAATGGGGACTTTTGATATTGACTTTCCAACACAGCTGGGGGACTGCAAAGCATCCAGTTTATGCGGGCACTCAGCCTCCACAAAGCCACTTCTATTCCCCAGTGTGTGGCTGTCGGTGCAATTAGGGCTCAGTGATCCAGGTTATGAGCTTGATAAAAGCAAAAAAACTACACTATGGAAGACAGGAAAGGGGAAACAGCACAGAGACGGTCTGTCAGGGGGAGTACCTGGCTCATCACCCTTTCCTATGTTTCTATATAAAACGTTAACAAAGTCACAAACCGAAATCTGCTGGAAAATACAAAACCCCTCAAGTGGATCTTCAAGTCAGACAGCACATCCTTGGTTTCAGGAGGAAAGTGGGTGGGAATGGTCACCCAAGTAACCTTTCTGGGCAGTAGTACCTTGGTGCAATCACATTGTGTTCGATTTTCCTCCTACCTGGTGACAAGTTCTAATTCAACCAGAGGTCGGTGGAAAGAAGAGCATCCTGATCAGAGGAAAGGTGGGAAACCTGGCGAGCCCCATGCTAGTCCACCCAAGAGCATCCCTTGGGGATGGTGGAACAGCCTCCTGTCACGTTCTCCATCATTATAAATATGCCCAAGGGTTTGTGTAATTAAAAAGATAAAAAAATGAAAGTTAGGGTCATTTTAATGGATAGACTATTATCTTTGCAATGGCTCTTAATAATTCTAAGCAGCATGCTTGAAGCTTTAATTAGGAAAAATGCAGTTGTGCTCAAGATCCCCGCCTACTCCACCTACGTGAAGGTACTCATCCAGGGTGTGAACGTCATGAGCAGCCCAGGTTGGTAGACTTTTGTGTAAAGTGGGGGTCAGGGGGCTCTCAATGGGAAACTCCCCTTCCTGAATGAAGCTAACGGTCATTCCGAGTGCCTCAGGTAGAGTTCCTACGAAGCACTGCAAGTGATTTCAGGGTAGATATGAGGCTAGGTGATCCCCAGAAAAGTGACTTAGAAGACCTGACCAGAGAAGGGACATAGCATGGGGGCAAAGGGTTGGGCGGAAGATACACCTCCAAAGCTTCCTTACAAAGGAGGGGATAGCGCTGAGGTTGTGATAGAGCACCTGCCTAGCATGTGTGAGGCCCTGGGTTCAATTCTCAGCACCATCACATATAAATAAAGAAAATAAAGGTACAATGACTATCTATAACTAAGAAAATTAAAAAAACAAACATAGGGGATGAAGGACAGTAATGGCCCAAAGGTGATGCCAAGCTTTTGATACCAAGGGAAAGAGAGGCAAAGGGGCTGGTGGGCTCAGGGAACGATGCCTGACTCTCCTTGAAGACTCAGGTTTTCAAGAGGCACTGGGCTGCCTCGGTAATATAATAGAAAATAAGACTCCCAGTTTTTTGGGATTTTTTTGGTACCAGGGGTTGAACTCAGGGGCATTCAATCACTGAGTCACATCCCCATCTGCCCGCCGCCTTTTTGCATTTTATTTAGAAACAGGGTCTCACAGAGTTGCTTAGGGCCCTGATAAGTTGCTGAGGCTGGCTTTGAACCTGCAATCCTCCTGCCTCAACCTCCCGAGCTGCTGGGATTACAGGCATGTGCCAATGTGCCCGGCAAAACTCCAGCATTGCAGTAAGAGCTTTATATATGATGTCTTGTTGAAAGCCTCAGAGCCCTACTGATACCCAGGTACCCAAAGTACCCGAGTCACTTCCCATACTGTAATCTCAGTCCCCAGCCTCAGACATACTACTTAAGTGAATGGTTTTCTCTTCCCCTCCTTTCAGGTGCCCTAACCGACTCAAGTGGGCTTTTCACTCCTCTGTTCCTGCAAGGGCAGAAGTGAGTCTCTTAAAAAAAAAAAAAAAAAAGTCCTGATTCACCAAGCAGCAGTTTTTTGAGGCAGTTAGGTACTAGCACCTTAGAGTTGGACATTCCCAGCTTTTAACCTCTCAGGGCCTGAATTTTCTCATCTGTAAAATAGGAATAATATCCTGTTTCTCTCTAGGGAGTTCCTGTGTTTGTCATGGAAGCTTTCTCCTATCTTACTAGAAATATTTATGGCTCAAAATAGATTCCTTACCTATATCAACATTTTCTGTGAATTACAAATCACCTTGACACATTTTCAAAAATGTAAAAATGCAGTCACAGTGGCTGCAAAATGCTTGAGAAGTCATTTGCCTTTTGTGTTGTGGGTGGTCGTCTTGACAACCAAGCAAGCTTAGAACAGCAATGAGGAGGACCTGAGGGCCGGGTGTCCTATGGTGGTGGGGCAGGGGCTTCAGGAGGATCATGACATAAAACCAGCCAGCTGGACTCCAAGGCCACCTCTACCACCACAGACAGACATTCAGGTTCGTCTGTTTCAGACTCAGTCTCCTCACTCTTAAAACAGAGAAAACAAAAACTATGTTGTGTGTGAGCTTCAGAGAAGCATGCAATGATGTAGGAGCACAGAGTCCCCGGGAAGCTTTGTGACACGATTAAGGCTCAGCATTAGCTTTCAGGATGGTCACCCAACACACACACTACACTCTGCCTGGGCTTCAATCCTGGCTCCATCATTGGGATGCTGGATACGTTGGGCAAGCAGCTAAAGCTCTATGCACCTCAGTCTTTTCATCTGTCAAATGAGACCAGCACACACCCTATAGGATTAGGGGCATGCCTGGGCTATGTGTGAGCACTGGCAACTGGTAATTATGGACACTGCCACTAACAGAAGGTACAACAGCAGAAAAGACAAGATTCGTAACTACTAGGTAAAGCCACCTGCATTTGTGACCAGCAAAAGAAACATGTTCAGTCAATTGAGAGCATTTAGATAAGCGCTTATGGGAGATTTAATGTGGGCCAGGAGGGTCAAGGGGCCAGGCCCCATGATGGAGAAGACATGCTCGGTGCTCTCAAGGGGTAGCGGCCCACTGCATGTTCACTTCTCATCACTGCATAAAGAGTCATCTCAAAATGCAGCCACTTCAAACAGCAGCAGTATTTATTTTGCATAATTTCTGCATGTCTGAAATTTGGGGGCACTTGGGGGCGCATGAGTTGGGTGGATTTCTCAAGAGCTGCAGGCATCTGAATACGAACTCTGAGCTGGTGGATCTGCCCCCTCAACATGGCGGGCGGTTGATGCTGCCTGTCAACAGGAAGCCTCAGGTCCTCACCACCTGGTCTACCCCAGAGGGCCATGGGAGTGTGCAGCCCATGAACTGCCTTCCCTATAGTGAGCGGCCCAGGACAGAACCAGGTGGAAGTTGGCATGTCTAATATGCCCTGGCCTCAGAAAGGACACATGTCATTTCTGTACTCTTTTTTGGTCACACAGGTCAGCCCATGGACTATGGGAAGGGACTCAACCAGGGTGCGAATATTAGGAAATGCAGATGGCTGGGGACCATCTCAGAAACCAGTCATCACACCTGTAATTACAGAACAGAATGAATGGGATTGTGACGAATTCCAAGTCCGTGTAGCCGCAGTCTAGCAGGAGGATAATTAAAGAGGAGTGGCGGGAACAGAGAAAGGATGAAGCAGGTGGAGATTTCTGGGAGACAGGAGCCTTAAATTTTGTCTTGAAGAATGAGATAAAAGTGCAATTTCTCAAATATTGGAAGGGAAGGATGACTGGTGAAGTACTAGCATTAAGAAAGGCACAGAGGGAAGTACAACCAACCAGGTGTGTGCCTGCACTCGTGAGCACAAACCAACTAACTATGCTCAGTTGCCCTCGAGGGGATGTGGAGCTGGATGTGATGGAGAAAGATACAGAAAGGCAGGGAAGAGCTGAATTTTGGAGAGTCCTGCACACCACGCTAAAGAGCACTAGATAATATCCTAGAAAAGTAGAAAAAACAAAAAAAGGTTTTCACTAGTAGACATATGACCTCATCTTGTTGTTGGAATAGACTCCAGTGACTTTTGGAGAAAAAAGTAACCGCTGAGAGCTTCAGGACCTTGAGGCGAATGGCAAAGGTAGATTTCTGGGGTTAGACTCACAGAAGATGATTCAGCAAGTCTGGGGTAGGGCCCAGACATCTATATTTTTAAACAGCGCCCATTGACTAAATTAAAGTGATTCTAAAGTCCTAGATGATCCTCTATAAGATGTTAAGTGAGAAGACAGAGAACAGTATTTCTCAAGGTCTTCTGGGCTGAACAGGTGACACTGGATTAACAATCAATGCACCACTCAGACCAAGTCATAAGACAGCCCCCAGTCCATGTGTCTCACCTGAAATTGCCACTTTCTTGGATGAACAGGGAGAGAAGACCTTTCTCAAAGATTAAGGAAAGACAATGTTGATATAAGATCAGGAATTCCTTAGGCATCTCTGTGCCTTGCAGAAAATTTATGACTATGGAGCCAAAAACGTTCCCTGGCTGTAATTCTTTTTAAATCTAGATATCCTGTTTCAATAGAAATAGCTCTCCATCAGCGGACAAGAACACTCCTAGCAACCCTAGGAGAGCTGAAGTACATAGTTCATATCTTCCTACATCAGCCATTGGAGGAAAACTGCCTGAGAGCCTCAAAGCTGGTCATTGAAGGTGACAGCAATCTCCTGCAGGTGTCAGTGAATATGTGTTTATTCAACATGCCCTCCCCTGACATGATTTGCTGGCTTTCCCCTGACATGCCCATTGTTCAGAAATCCACCCAGAAACCATCTTCTACAGACAGAAGTAATCCTGGAGGGATGAAGACACAGTGAGTCACAGGGAAGGTGATCATGGCTCCATATCTCCTCCCACTGGTGGTGTCAAACCCCTCCCTTTCTCATCACCTGGCAAGCAACACCCTCTATTTAGCCTTGTGGAGCTGGAGGGGATTGGCCACTGGAGCGTTTACGGATTGCCTGAACATCCCTCAGTGCTCTATGTTATGAAATGGAGCATTTCAAAGCACTGGGAGTTCTGATTTGTGAACTGGACTGTTACAGTGGTTTAATTTCCTGAAATATAGCTGCCTTCGCAACTAATAGATTTTTCAATGCACTGAGGAGAAAATTGCATTAGCTCCTGCGTAGCCTGGACTTAATATTTTTAGAAGCTGCAATTCTTCTTATTACAGTGCACAGTGTGTATTTATGTATGTGTACTTAGCACAGTGTCAGACACACCAAAGGTACTCAGTGAGGAGTTTTGAAAAAGTAAAACAATACAGTTACACAAACAATGTTCACTGAAAACCTTTCCTCCTGATTGCTACACACTGGCGAACCCAACTGGTTCATTCATTTATTCATCATTCATCTATTCATTCAGTAAACACCTAAGTGACTTCTAACTTTGAGGCTCTGAGCCTCTGACTGCTTTGAGAAAGTAATGACACGGTTTGGAGGGATATAATAATATAATATGATAATTATATATATTGAAGACATGGTTTTTCTTGATGGGGGTTTGGAAGGGGAGCTGGGGATAAGATGGTGATATTCAGGTGGCTTGGGTGACACTCATCTATTTCCAAGTTAGAGGGCACCAGTTCTGATCATCGTATCTCCAATTTTCATGTGTGTGTGTGTGCCTGTGGATTAAAGTATCAGCCATGATCTGGGGACACGAGTGTGGTCTAGAGGAGATAAGCTATTCAAGTCAGGGATCCCCTAATTCTAAGTCAGTCTCGTGTGTGTGTGTGTGTGTGTGTGTGTGTGTCTGTATATGTGCATGTGCATATATAAGCATACATATTTTTACAGTTACACTCACCTGCTGCTCAAAGTGCTGAGAATGGAGATAATAAACATCAGGAAAAAAATAAATAAGCCTTGTTTCCCCACTGTCGAGAATTTACTCTATTGCATGCACTCTTAACAGGGGCAAAATCTGGTTCTCATGAGAAAAAAAAAATATCATAGCTATTCCAGTGGTTTGGTTATTAAAATTTCAGGACAGGAGCAACTGGGGCTAAATTAGGGAGTCAAATTTCCAAAGGTTTTTTTTGGATAGGGATGATGTTTTTTAAGAAGAATCTGAGAAACAGCTATATAAGCTGATATAACACCAAAGTAGCCATAAAACAGAGAAGTGTGCAAACACACACACATACACACACACACATTGAAACCTGATTCCAGGGGGTAGCAGTACCATCTGCTGAGTCTCCTAGTTCTTCCTCCCTTCCTGAATTTATTTAGAAGGCAGCTTAAGCAGAAAGCACATTTCTCTGTCCTCTGGCTCATCATCAGAGAGCAGGGGGCTCTGTCTCTCACTCTCGCCCCCACCCCGTTCTTCTTCCTTCTTTTCCACTCTTACCACCTGCTTCACAGGGATCCATCTAAAGGGCAGCCACACAGGCTGCAATTAGACAGGCATCTGGCCGCTGTGCATAATGAGGCGCTTTGCTTTTTATCTGCAGAGGGCTCTGGAGCACTTTGTGGGTGAAGCCCTTGCTTGTGACCACCTCTGTTCTCAGCTTCAGAAATCCACCTTGTAGGTAAATTTAACTTTAAACACATGGGAAGGGCGATTCCCAAGTGGGTAAGGAGGTTTAGGGAGGATGAATAAGAGGTATCAATTAATTTCTGGTTGGTTAAAAAGATAAATAAATAAAACTGCGGAACTCTCTTTAGGATTAGTGAAAGGATTCAGGAGAAACCTTGTTCATAGTAGTCTGAATTTCTTCCAGCTAACAGCCCAAATGACCCTTTTCACTGTTCAACCCTGAAAAGATGATGCCTTCATTCAGCTCTTGTAAAACATCTAACAAACATTAACCAAAGGTCTGATTGTAATTTCAAATATTTTAACCTTGACCTTGAAGCCTTGTTTGAGGCTGCATAGACTGTGGTGAGGTTGACATTCTCCCTCCACAACAGACCCTTGCCATTTTTATGATGGTTGTCAAGGAAACCAGATTGAAGATAGCCGTCTAACCTGTCTAGATGCAGAATTTACCATACATGAAAATGCAGAAGGGAAGAGAATGTCACCTTTGGAAAGTACTATAAGATAATGGCACATGGATCAGGATAATTCCATTACATCTTTGCTTCCACTTGGAGACCTGGCTGCCCATCAACTAATTCTAAAAGTCACTATTTATCTATTTATGGTGTATGCCAAATTCTGTACTAGATATAGAAAACTGGAAGATGTTTATTTCTTTGGAGATCATAGGTAAAGAGCACAGAATATTATTTTACTGATGGTAAATTTATACTTGTTCAATACTCATTATGTAACAGTGACTACCCTAGAGCAATGTACAAATACCATCTTTTAATCCACACAATAATGCTAACAAGTAGATGCCAAGAAAATCCCAGAAATAAAAAGAATTATAGGAGTTGGGATTGGAAATCAAGTCTCTCTCATTCCAAAAATATCCCTCCTCTCAGAAATTGATTCTTCAAGTAAGATATTCTGACAATGATTAAGTAGTAAAAATAATGCACAAAATTCTTACTAAAATTCTTAGGATGGATACGGGAAGTAAAATAAAAAAAGACAACGATGACCACTTTATGGAGCCTACACTTTAGCATAAGTGGATCCTCCAACATAGTTATGTTCAATACAGATAATTCCTTCTCATTATAGATGTCTCCCCCAATCTCCATAGGACCTCATCTGACCAGTAACAATGTATTAGGAAAACTCTTAAAATCAAAACAAAAAGCAGACAAGGAAGCTTTAAAAAACATGTTCAGATCCTAAAAGGTTGTTGCAGTGGATTAAAAAACTTCTGTTGTTCACCACCTAACCACCATGTGGGGGGAATTGTAGTCTCAGATTCTTTGCTTTATACAAACAATGGTTAGTGTCTGAACAATGCCACTGCTGGCCTGCAGCAGTCCACTGAAGGTCTGCATTCTCTTCTCCAGCACACTGATGGAGACCTGCTGCAGCCCCAGCCCAGCAATGACCACACACTCATATGGGCCCACTACTGGGCCTGCCCTAGAAAAACCAACCATCTAAGGGGCGGGGGGTGGGGCTGGCATTGTGGCTTATTTGCATATGAGAAAGACCACCAAATTCCACATTGATGCTAATGTGAAATTGAGGGTAGCCTCAGCATCTTTTGGGGGGTGTTATTGTACTACTAACACCTACCAGGTGATTCTTCTGTGCAATCAAGCCTGAGGTCCATAACAGTTGGAGAAATAAAGATAAATTAAACTAGGGAGAAGTCCAGATCCAAATTGATGGTATAGCTCTGTAACTTCAGTTCTTATTTTGTTGTCTGCACAAACATTGAAAAGATCTCACACAGTATATTTTTAAAAATCCCTGGCAAATATTCACGCCGCATGGATCTGGAATCAACATATAGTAATGAAACGAGCAATGTCCTGAGAATTTGAAAACACAAGTCAGGTGCAGTCAACTCCCTTCTCTGATTCTCAGCTTCAACATCTGAAAAACAGAGACAAAGCCACCTGCTTGCTCTGCACGCCCGAAACTGGCATGCTGTGCAGGGAAGTACGCAGCACAGTGCCCACCTGAATCGGCCATCACATGTTCCTAGTTAATCCTGAGTCTAGAGGGAAGGAATATTTCATTATGTGGCAGTGATGGAGCTCAAATCGCTGGTCCCTGACCACGTCTGTCGACACAGTGATCTCCTCTGGTTCTTCACAATGGCTGGTTTGGGAGGGTAGGGCTCACACATTATGTATATATAATGTAAAGGCAAGAAGCACACTGTGGGACACGGTGTATGTTAAGCAATAACACCCTATTAATAATACCAGGGGATGAGAAGGGGGAGTTGTAACGGAGCGATTATGCCTGTGAATAAGATGTTGATCACCACTTGCTATTTTCTCTTCCAAAGTATTATTTAGGCAGTAGCAAGCGGATTTAAAACCCACCAGGGTTCTTGAATTCAGCCAGGCTGAGTGGTTAAATCCAATGAAAATATCCTAGTTAGATGATTTTTTTAGCCAAGGGAGTTGGGTATATAAAAAGAAATTTAACAGGTCAGTTTATGAAGATGTCCATCTTTGACAATAGGGATGATGATGATCACATTAATAATAATAAAAGTACAGGATGGCCTCACTTGCAATGCAATTTCCTGTCTGGCATTTCATTTGGTTCTTGACATAATTCTATAAATTGGACAAGTAACGGATTCATTTTTCCTTTTAACATGTAGGAAAGTAAGGCTTTAAAAAGTTGTCATTGTCCAAAATGGCACAACCAGTAATTGGCAGAGTTAAAACTCACTCCCCATCTGACCTTCAGGAAAGCCACGGTCACAAGTCTAAAGTCATGCTTCATCATGAGAAACAAGTAAACAACAGGCTTTGAGGGGGCCTTCCCCACATTTTGATACATAAACACATCTTTGTCCCAAACCAAGTTGATGACATGGCATAACCAGGGATGAAAGCCTGGAATGTTTCCAAGATTCTTATTCAAAGTCATCTTGGAAATTACTCTGGCCTGCTTTCCACATCGTGTTGATTAGAGAACCAAGAGAATTAGATCCTGCAGTGTCCCAAATGGGGTAAGAGAGTCACGAATGTATAGCAACAAAAGGACAAACAGGGGCTGGCCAGGGGATGTATCCAGTGAAGGCAACACCATGTCTCACAAGGTTGGGACTAAAAAGACACAAATCCATTCAACTGTTCTCTGACTTCAGCGGCTTGAGTTTTATATCTTATCACCTTCATCATTATATCACCATTAACCTCAACAATGACATCACCCCCAGTTTTGTGAGATTCTAATACGAGGCTGATTTTGCCCCAAGAGACATTTGTCAATTCTTGGAGACTATTATAGTTTAGATATGAGGTGTCCCCCCAAAACTCATTTACAACAAAATGCCATAATGTTCAAAAGAGAAATGATTAGATTATTAAGAGGTATAACCTGATCAATGGATTAATCCACCAATATGGATTAACTGGGTGGTAACTGTAGGCAGTTAGAATATGACTGGAAGAAGTAGATCACTCCCCAGTGCCTTTGGGGTTTATGTTTTGTCCCTGGTGAATAGAACTCCCTCTCTGCTTCCCAGTCCTGGGCCACCTTTCCCCCACCATGCCCTTCTACCATGAGGTCCTACCTCACCTTGGTCCCAGAGCTATGGAGTTGGCCAACCAAGAACTGAACCTCTGAAACTGTAGGCCAAAAATAAAATTTTACTCCTTTTAGTTGTTTTTGTCATGTCTTTTGGTCACAGTGACAAAAAAGACAAGTAAGAGACATTTTAAGTTGTCATAACTTGGGGTGGGGTATTACTGAATTTTAGTGGGTAGCGGCAGGAATGCTACTCAACACTCTTAGCTCTCAAGATCATTAGGCCCAAAAAATCAATGGTGCTAAGGTGAAGGCACCTTGCTCAAAAGTCCTATGAAAACTTAGAAAAGTGCAGGTGGATGAACAAGCACAGTCTTGTCATTACCTAGTGTGACACTAAAAGTCTGGCTTCTGTTTTGACCTGACGGAAAATATTGCTTTGGGTAAGAAAATACCTTGAAGGAGGAAGGAGGCAAGGATCTGAAGTCCTTAGCTTCCTTCCTTAAAGGAACACAGTGACAACTTTATAATTCTTACAAATAATAAGATGATTAAATGAAACTTGCCCATGAAGGAATACAAATTTTGGAAAAGCAAGATTGTCCAGTGAAGCATTCTGGGAGGTCTCTTTGCTTGAAGTCAGTGAGCTAGTCCTTGGCTGCCCCTCTCTGAGCAAGCAGAGTACACCTGTCCAGCAGACCTAGGCGTCTTGTTCAACCAGCAGATAAGTCTCACCCTAAACAACTTCACCTAAACCAAGGTCTCCAACCTTCGGGTGCTGGACTGCTGAGGTTGTTTAACATTCCCCTATATACTTCAGCCTATGTTTAGACTCTCCAAGATCTGAACCCCACAAATTAAATCTCAAGGTCAAGAGCAGTCTCCTGTGTGCCCAACACAAAAAGAAGGGGACAGCGGATTCCTTCTGCTGGTGCACAGCTCCAGGATGTACCTGGCTGTGACCCTGCTTGGGCACACCTATCCCCAGCTGCCTAGAGAGTGAGGCGTGGGCCCAGAGGATCCTGCATATGCACTTGGGGGAAAGGAAAAGAAAGCACAGCTCCCTGTGAGGCAGCTGCGGTCCTCACTCTCATCTTCAGGACTACACCAACACTTGCTCTTCCTGCTAAGCCTGCTCCTTCCTTTAATCTCCCCAATTGTTCACAACCACGTACCCACCAGCTGGTTCCAGAATTCTAGAAACCAGCCTTGATCCCTCTCTCCCACATCCAGGTCTACATCCCCACCAGACCCAACATGCTCCACACCCTGTCACCTCAGCTTTCAAGCCATCTGCCCCCACGATGTGCTAGCTGCATGGATATCTGTGCAGGGAGCTCTTCTCCAAGATACTTCTAAACCTACTCTTTGGGAACTGTCTCTGGAAGATGAACTGATTTCATTCTATCTTGATTTTCTCTCTCTCCACCGAGACATCTGCCCTTTGCAATCCATGCTGTCACTTGGTCACTAAGCCTGAGAACTTTACGATGGAGGTCTTAGAATTATGTGTATTCTTAACAACAAGCCACAGGGTATACAACTGGTATTCTGTTGCAAACTATCCAACAAAAGAGAAAATCAAAACTCAGGAAGCAACTGAACCATACGCCTGTCTCATCCAGTATCCCCCTCTTCTGCCCTCACATTCGCTGAACAGGTTGGGGTGTGGATTTCATAAAGAAATGAGGCCAGTTAGCATCACGCTTGTCAGCCACTAAGTGTGCTCCCCTCGCCTGATTTAATCCTTGGGTGGCTCCCGGGATATGCATCTCTCTCCTCCTATGAGCATCGTTTGTGGGAGAGATATACCACTTTCAGTGGGGGGGGGGTGCCCTAGTGTTTTCTAAGATGCTCTGCACAGAGTACACCCTCTTATTGTGACTTGTCTGTTCTTAACTAAAATGTGGACACACTAGCTGGACGTGGTGGCGCACACCTGTAAACCCAGCTAATTTGGAGGCTGAGGTAGGAGGATTCACAAGTCTGGCCAACTTGGCAATATTATTTCTTAAAAAAAAAAAAAAAAAGGAAAGAAAAGAAGAGTTTAAAGGGGGATGGGATATAGGTGAGTGAGTGGTGAAGCACCCCTAGGTTCACCCCCAGTGCCAAACCTATACACACACAAATGCAGACATGATGACTATGCACACATAAACATGGAAGATAAGAGTCAATCCTTGTTTCCTTGGACACCCTGAACAGTCTTTTGGTGATAATTTTAGTGATCTCCTTTATTTGTTTTCTCAACTATCAAAAAGGTGTACCCTTCATAAATGAAAAAAAAAAAAGTGCCAAAGAGATAAAAAAAAAAATGGCATTTCATTTCTGATAGAAAAACTGCAGTCATAAGGATAGTAATTTGATAGCTCACCCTGGCAGATAATGAGCCCTGATTGGGGAGCAGAAGCCTGCCATCAGTCCACAGAGCCAGCTAACTGTCTTATGCCTTCCCCCCCACCTCCTGCTCAAATCTAGTGTGCCCAGCGAGGATGTGCTTCACTAACAAGGGGACTGCAAGCCACGCTAGTCCCCCAAACCCAGCTCCAGGCCTTGCTTCTTCTTGTAAGTAACCCCCCAACTACCAGCTGGTAACTGATTGGTATCATGCTGTTCCCTATTTCATTAGTTTCACTAATTCTTAGAGAAGGCATTAGCCTCCCTGCATCTGGATTCTCCAGGCAGAGTGTGCGCTCAGCAGACTGCGCATTCCCTATCTACTCATCGATTTGCAGCACAGTACAGAACTGAGCTGCTTCCTCCCAATCAGCTGGGGACTCAGCTACCTATTAATTAGAGCAAGCATCAGGTTTCCCAAGCCAGCCTGTTTCCCTGCGCCACTGAGAAAATGGAAACTGCAGGTAGTCTGCCCACCTTGATCTTGGAGGGGCTGCCACCTTCCCCATGCACACAGAGAATCCTGACAGAGTTACCCAACCCAGACTTCAACCTGAGTACTGAAAAGTCAGATTCCAAAGAAGCGAGAGGAGGGTGAAACTTGCATTTATTGATCATCTCTGCTTCCTAAGTAGGCATTCTGTTCTCACAACAAACCTACAAAGCAAACGTGAGACTCTTGGTTGCTTTCCCAGACCTACACTTCCAATTCTCTCCTGAAATCACACACACACACACACACAGTTACTTTCTGAGTCTTCACAGACAAAGCATGAGGATAAGACCATTCCCACACACCTGAGGAGAAGTCACCTGAGAGGCAGAGGAGATAATTCCCTTACAGAGAAGGGGGGGGTGGGGAAGGGGGGAGAGAGAGAGAGAATATGAGAATAAGTCTCTCTTCTTCCTTGCTGTGCTCTAAGTTGCTGAGCTGACTGCTGATTTGCTGTGGCCATCTGTGATCACGAGGAGACCAAAAGATTTCTCAGGACAGCACCCACCCTTCTTGGCACTGACAATCTCAGGGCTTCTGCTAAATGAGAAAATGAAGAAATTGCTCAAGTCATTTTTACTTTGGTTATTTATTTATTTTTTCCAGAAAGGGGCCATGGTAACTGTTGAGAAGGCTGTGAAATGACTCCCCAGTGCCCTCTCCCATGATGAGCCTTAATGTGTCCCATTAAGAAACCTCAAATATGATGTAACTAAAGAAGTGGCTCTCTAGTGCACAGAGTGAAGAAGTTCAAGGGCACAGTTCCAGCCACATCTTTACTGGATGAGCCCCTCCTACAGAAATGGTGGCAGTCTTGACAGCTAAGGGGTGACCCCAGAGCCTCCTGAACACACGGGGCTGCGCCCATGAAGAGAGAACAGTGAGGCTTCTCCTCCAGTTACCTGTCTCTTCTTATTCCTTTCCTCCCTCTGTTTTTTTCAAAGTCTAAAGAAAAATACATTTAAAAAAATATACTACTGAAAAACAAACAAACAAATCAATCCCAAAACAACAACAACCTCATAAACTATAATCAAAGAAAAACAAAAACACTGAAATTCCTCTACTTAGGGTACCTTATCAAATACTGCCAGACTCTTAAATGATTGGAAAACTATACAGACACCTTCAAATTTTGAAGTAAGATGGTTTTGTGATTTTTTAAAAAAAACTTAATATTACGTTCCAGGTATTTTTATTTTCCCATTTATTCAAACAAAATTCTACTTTATTATTAAATCAATAAAAGTCTTATTAAAAATAATTCTGCAAAGCTTCTAATATCCCCTTGTGAGGATGCACCATACTCTATCCACCCTGTAATTAGAGTTAAGGTTCACTGCAAATGAACAACTCCTTGACTCCATCTTTAATCCCTTGGGGCCAAAATTTTCTACATCACACAAAGTGAATATTTTATAAGAATTTTGACAGATGTTGCTAGACAACTAAAAGAAAGGTTATTCTGATGTTCACTTACAACAAACACTTTCATGAATATTAATCCTGGTGCCTACTTAGTTGCTAATAATAGATAATAAAAATTTTTAGTCTTTCCTATTTAGATACAAAAATTTTACTTTTTATTTCTATGAATATTTATTACACTGTTATATTACTATACATATGTTTTTACTAATTGCATTTACTTTGTGAATTGCTTTGTACCTTTCCTTTACCCATTTTTCCATTGGTCAATTTTTTCTCTTTATTTGTAATAGCTCTTTGTATATTATATGCTACATCTGTTTCAAACCTATTAGTTTTCCTTTAGAATTTTTTTCATTTATCTTGAGCATATACACAAAAATCCATTGCCCTTCAAGAAACCTTTTCATATTTTTTCCAGATTTTTTTAAAGATCATAATGTTAATAAGTCTTCAATTAATACAAATTGTATTTATTTTTCTCTTTGTAGTGCTATGGATTGAACCCAGGGCCTTGTACATGCTAGGCAAATGCTCTACCATTAAGCCACTTCCCTAGCCAAAAATATATTTTTATGTTTGGTAATATCTTATCCCATCTGTTCCCAAATGCTCCACCTTTACAAAATGCCTCTTCTGAGTAATTCATTCATTATCTAAAGGTTGGAATTTTTTCCCTGAGCAAGGGATGATTGACAGCCAGAACATAATTTTTCCCTTTTCATATTCACCACAGATAAAAGTAACAGGGACTCTCTCCTGCTGAGTCAAGAAAAGTCTCTGAATCCCTCCCAAAGCTTCTTCCTTTGACTGTTTCCTTCGAGTTCATTCTGAGCAAGCACAGGCTAGGAACAGAATGCAGAGGTAAGAAGGGCAGCAGGGTCCCTCCAGTGGACTTCACCTTATAGTAGGCAAATCAGGCACATAAGCAATATTCACATACCAGAGGTCATTCAAGTCAGTACCTGATGACAGCATCTACAGAGGAAAGCCCAGGGGGCACGATAACCCACAGCAGGGGGACCCACTGCTTATGAAATGGTGGGTCAAAACAGTCTCCTCAAGATTTAAACCAAGCTCTAAACAGGAGACCAGGTGGGAAGGAGGAAGGGAAGACCTCTATTTTAGGTGACTTAATTAACTAGATAAGCAGAAAAATCCTCTCAGTGAAAAATTTTATAAAAGTTAAAAAAAAACATAAATGTATATGTGTGTATATGTGTATGTGTTGCACACTTTGCACTGTGTGTATGCATTTCCATGTGTATGACTTGATTCAGCCTGAAAGCAAAATTGCAAATTTAAAAGGAGGTCCAAGAAGGATAATTTGATTGTGTTTCCTGATACCAAGTACAGCCCCGAGGCAGGCCTCTCTTGAACTTCTGCTGTAGTGATATGGGGTTGCAGCCCAGAGCGGTACGGCCCATGGCCTGGCTAAGTAATAAGGTGGCAAAGAGAGGACACTGAATAATACTGTGCCCCCAAATCCTGCACTCCAGGTAGAGAAGTGATCTAGAAGCAAATCCCAATACGCAGCAGGAAAGACCCCAGTCCTTCCCTTTAGGGCAACAAGGGCGGCAGCTAGGGGAGCCTCCCTAGGAACTCAAACTCTCATGTGTACCACAGCACAGTGTCACCAGCTGTCCCAAGTGGAGAATTTAATTCTAAGCAATTAGGACTGTTACTTCCTCAGGCAACTGGCAGCAATAAATGCAAATATTCTTCCAGGTAAACACAACATTACAACTCACAGCTTATGTAAGTCAGCATGGAGCTTTACATAGCATTGCAGGAAGGGGTAAAGCCCCGGCTGAAGGGCTCCGGTGCAATTTCCTCCACTTCCTAGCTAAGAAAGAAGTCTTGGCCAAGCTGTCTTTATTCCCAAGTTCCTCATCTGCAAAACAGAATCCTAACAGCACCCTCTCAAAGATACGCCACATTAATTGTTTACATATACGAGCAAAATAAGTGCTGATTATTATTGTTATTTTATTACAATTCTTCTATGCGTATTCTTATGTGTCACCTGATTTACTGTTTTGCATATTAATATTCTTTATTACTATATTTATCAGATTTATCATTTTCTTATAAATGGAACTAGCTTTCAGAGTTAATATTTTTAGTTTCCTGGTTTTTATTTTCTTATTTCCTGGTCTCTGCTATTAACTCCATTTCCCTTCTGCATTACTTAGGATCACGTGATTGTTCCTATTTCAATTACAGAATGAAATGTAGATTTTTTTTCATCATCTTTGTTTTTGAATAATAAAAGGATTGAAGGCTGTTAAAATATCTCCAGTGACAGCTTTGGGCACATTCCATAAACTTTAGTGTGAAATATTCCCCCCTTGCTGGTTGCAAAATAAGCTGCAATTTTAGTTTTTATTTCCTTTTGGATTAAATAAACATTTCAGCAAAATGCTTTGTCTTCATCTAATTTCCAAGTATTTTGAACCTACCATTTGAAAGCTGCTTTCTGATAGGAAGATTCACTGTGCTGTGGTCAAGAGTGGGGCCTATGACATGTCTCTGGTGTAGAATTTAATGATGTTTTGTTGTGGCCTAGCATGCAATTTTTTGAGAGCGTTCAGAAATCAATTTTTATTCCATTTGATGGATGTAAAGTTTGATACCTATTGATACTAATTATATTATGACACTTGTTTTTGTTTGCACAGTACACTATATCCTTCTCAGGGACTGAGATTTTTCCTAACAAAGTCTGTATGTCTTTCACTTATGCTTTTGTATATTTGGAAGCTCTCCTCTTGACAGAAAGGTATGTGGAATAAATCAATGTTTATAGCTGCACAATTCACAATAGCTAAACTGTGGAGCCAACCTAGATGCCCTTTAGTAGATGAATGGATTTTTAAAATGTGGCATATATACACAATGGAATATTACTCAACAATAAAAGAATAAAATCTAGCATTTGCAGAAAAAATGGATGCAGTTGGAGAAGATAATGGGATGGTGGAATGTGATGGACATCATTATCCAAAGTATATGTATGAAGACACGAATTGGTGTCAACATACTTTATATACAGAGATATGAAAAATTGTGCTGTATATGTGCAATAAGAATTGTGATGCATTCTGCTGTCATGTATTTAAAAAATAAAAGCAATTTTTAAAATAAATAAAAAATAAAAGAGGAAATTAAAAAAAAGTGAGAGTCAAGGCTTATTTATTTCCTTCATATGAATACCTAATGTTCCAGAGTCACTGTTTCTTCCCTACTTTCTTTGTTTCCTATCTATTTTGCATAGACTTCATTTCATTTGCCACCATCTTTCCAATAACTTGCTCTGGTTGTATTCATAATTACTTCAGTCGTTACATTTGAGCTTTGCAAACACACTTTTTTATCCCTAGGATAATCAAGGCAAAGGGTTAAAGGATTCCCCTGAGTTACCCCACAAAATGTAATAAATGTAGATGTTTCTAAACCCGAGGTGGACTCCCCAGGGTGTTGTAAAATGACTGTGACCAGCTGGTTATGTGTATATGTTTTCAAAACAAATATGTGCCATTTGTGTTTGGCTTTGCACTTGACCTAAAACAATTATCTATAGATCATTCCACGTGTAACTCCTCTGAGCACCCACTGCCTGCCCCTTGAGAACAAGGCCTTTTCATTCTTGGGTATTCATTCAATTACTTTCTCTGCATTGCTAGCAAATGATCTAGGATAGTTTCTTCAAACAGTATACGATGGCAATCTCAGTGACTCAGGAGGCTGAGGCAGGAGGATTGCAATTTTGAGGCCAGCCTGAGCAACTTAGGGAGACCCTGTCTAAAATTGAAAAATAAAAACAAAGGGCTGGGGAGGCAGCTCAGTGGCAGGGTGCTCCCTGGGTTTAAACCCAGGTAAGCAAACAGACAAAAAAAGAAAAAAAAAAAACACTTGTGTGTATTTTTGGAGCTCCTACATAGCATATTGGTTTCTATTGCCTTACACAACAGCACTTGGTTAGTATTCTTGGATCTCTGCCTGTTTTGCACAAAACTCTGCAAACATTTTCTCTGGACAAATTATCACCATAGAAGAGCTGAAGCAGGGCCTTTATTCTTTCAAGCTAATGTTTCTCTTCCCCCTTTATGCTTGCATCACAGTGTGGTGTTAGAAGTCAAGTACTGTACCTTGTACATAGCCATCGACCCTATGTGGCTTATAAGCACCAGGAATGCGGCATGTCCAAAATAGTGCTAGAGCTGTGCGTGTGCTAGGCAAGTGCTCTGCTGAGCTATATTCCCCACCCTAGAACCATTACTTTTAAAGGAAGGGTTTTGTTTCAATACTTTCAATTCAAATGTTTTTTTTCAGGGTGTAAATAATGAGGGCAGCTTGTCACTGATTTACCTGTGCTGCAGAGGCCCCTCTTGACTGACATGCATACAAATCTTTTCAGCTCTTGACAAGATTTCTTGAATGCCATGATCCCAAGGGTAAACCATCCAGTACTCTGGCCCTGGCAGTACCAAGAGCCCCTGATTTTCACTGTTTTTACACCATACTGTCTTAGCTACTCCATCCCAGGCTAACAGGCCCCAAACAATACAAGGAGGAGCTCACGTAAGATTCTAAAGCTTTAACATTTCACTCCCCCAAATTAGATGTTTAACATTTCTATCATGTGGACCAAGACTGTTCCGATTGCAAAAATTTCCTCCCGCCCTCCCTTGCTTCCCATTTTTGTTTGATCCAGCTTAATTATAAATTCCATTGTAACAACCACACTCTTGAAGAAGTTGTTTTTAACCCAATTTCTGATTGGCAAGATTATGGTACAAGAGAACAGCAAGCAGAGGAGGTCAGAAGAATTAGACGCTACCATCAGTTCCACCTCTGGTCAGTAGCATTCTGATCATCCATTTGGCAAATTCCTTACTAATAAAATAAACATGTGCCCCATGTATCACATGGAGTTCTTGATGGGACCTGATGACATCAGGTATGCAGAAGCACCGCCTTCTTCAAGGTCAATGAGCTATAGAAGGAAAACCACAGCAAATCAGCAAAACGAGAAAAAATTATGCACACAATAGGAACAGGGCTAGTCCAGGGCACTTAATTGTTTTCAGTAAGTTTGATAAGTCTTTGAGCTCAGACCAATTAGAGGTCCAGTTGGGAAATATCATGTAAGTGAATCTTGAAAAAAAAAATGCAGTGATTTTAAAAGCTCAGAAAATGATAAAGATATGAGGTAGAGATAAAATGGAAGATGTCCATGCAAGACAGCCACCTGGAGACCATTTACCAACATGCAGGGCAGAAGACACCCAAGTGTCATCAAGGCTCTGAGCACTGTCACTTGAGACATGCCTGTAGAAATGAAGTGGCCATTAAGGAGGAGAGAGGACTCAGTGGATACTCCAGGTCTTCGAGCCACCAACTGACCCAACTCTGCCCAGCCCCAGTGCACAGAACCCACGCATTTGTTTGGGGGCCACCATTGGCCAGGTTTTGTACTAAGAGCTGGGCCCAGAGATGAAAGTTATATCCCTTGCCCTCCAGGTTCTCACAGCCTAGTAGGGAAGGCAGACAGGCTACGCTGGCTGATGAAGGGCATACATGATTGCCCTTGGTTTTTATTAATGCTCAGGACCAATGGGAAAGTTCAAAAAGATGAAGGTTTCAGTACAGCCCAAGGTAAATATTTCTACTAGAATTTCTAAATATGGAGCAAGGTACTGTGGGAAGTAATGACCACTTATCTCTGGACGTGTTCAAAAACAGAAGACTGTTTGTATAGAAAGTTATTAAAAACAAGTAGAAGGTTATGCCAGATGACCACCAAATATTCCTTCCTAAGGAAGATTCTACTGTTCTCAAAAAGTGACAAGGACCAGTCAAGAGAACTCTCACTTATGGAAAGAAAAAATTTGCTGGCATCTCAAGTGAATTTAACAGACATAAAAAGGTTTTTCTTAAACGCAGATTAACATTTCAGATGGTTGCCTAAATTTTTTAATAAAAATTTTAAAAAATATTTTTTTGTTGTAGATGGACATAAAACCTTTGTTTTTTAATTTTACATGGTTCCAGGGATCGAACCCAGTGCCTCACCCATGCTAGGCAAGTACCGTACCACTGAGCCACTACCCCGGCCAGTTGTCTACATTTTTAAGGTTCCAAATTTAATAGCCAAAGACCAGTCTTCTAAATATATAAAAGTGTGTATTCAAACAAGTTACACTTACCCATCCATGTCCTTTCTGTGACCTTGCCCTCACTATCTGAGAGATCAGCTTCTGCAAAGGGCCAGAGGTGCCCTGTGGGTTTCAGAGAACCAGCTCCATACTCGCAAACCACATGGATACCCCGGGAACCGAAAAGCAATAAAGAAAATGGATGCGTGGAAATTTTTGCACACCTGCATACACTCATCCTCTGCCAGATCTTCTTTGTACCATGAGACCAAGAAGAACAGGAGGAACAACAGCATAAACCCATCCACTATTATAAAAGCAAAGCCACAATGTATGGCCTCGTGAGAGGCCAGCAGTCACTGTGGGAGAAGGGGAGGTGATGACATGTGGGACTGGACAAAAGAAGGTGTAAGACAATAATTACTCTATGGAGCCAGCCTAGGTGTCTGTCACCAGACAGATGGATTAAGAAAAAGTGTCACATATACACACAGGAGTTTTGTTCAGCCATAAAGAACAAAATTAAATCATCTGTAGGAAAATGGATGGATCTGGAGAACATCATGTTAAATGAAACCAGCCAGATTCAGAAAGACAAATGTCATATGGTTTCTCTCATATGTAGAAGTTGAAGGGAAAATGTAAAAGAGACATCATGAAAATAGAAGAGAGACCACTGGGAGGCAGGAGAGAAGTGGGAGGGCAGAGAGGAGGCGAGGGAAAATTCTGGGGAGGAAAACCGACCAAATTATGTGATATGCATGCAGGGAGATGCCACATGGTATCTACTGTTCTGTGATATGGTAATTATTATTTAAAAAATGAAAGAGGAACCAGGTATAGTGGTGCATGCCTGTAATCCCAGTGGCTTGGGAGAAAGTGTGCAGGAGGATCATGAGTTCAAAACCAGCCTCAGCAAGGCCCTAAGCAACTCAGTGAGACCCTGTCTCAAAATAAAAATAAATAAATTAAAAAAAAATAAAGGGCTGGGGATGTGGTTTAGGGGTTAAGCACCCCTGGGTTCAATCTCTGGTACAAAAAAAAAAAAAACCCAAAAACCAAAAATGTAAATTCCAGCTATCTTCAAATACAGGTGCTTACAATGGGACTATATTCCAATAAACCTATTTTGAGTTGCAATCATTACAATTCAAAAATGCACTTAATGCACCTAACCTCCCGAAAATCATAGCTGAGCACCACAGAACGCTGTAGAGTACTGATTATTTACTCTTTGATTGCAGGGCTGGCTGGGGCTACAGCTCCTTGCTGCTGCTGCTGCTACTGCCCAGCATAACAAGAGTGGATGCACCTACCATGTACCTATAGCCAGGAAAGACTCAAATTCAAAATCCACAGAACAGGTTCCACTGAATGCATAGCACATTGTTACCACTGTAAAACTGAGAAATTGTGAAGTCGAACCACCATGAGTTGGGGACTTTCTATACAAAAGGCAGACAACTGAGGGAAGGGGAAGGAAACAGAATTCACTGAGTGCATGATAAGGCTTTAACTGCTCCTAATCATCACCAATAAAAGGGGATCCGAGCTTCTGAGTTCACAGGCTACTAAGCTCCGGACGTCATTCTGGGTGTCCATCTGATCAGAAGGCCTCACACCCACTGCACTACCATTCCTGGGCAGGGCATCCTAGAGCAGCAGATCAGGACATCCCTGAGATGTGCCCAGGTCTCCCTGGAAATGCTCCAGCCCCATGGGGATATCTGGTCACAGCACTTGAAGCCCAACCATCACCGAATGTGGAACCTTTGAACTGTATTCCAAGGCCTGGCATCATCAAACACAGACCCGGCTCTGGGAAAAGGTCTATGCCAGGAAGAATCATTTAAGAGATCTCAGGCAGCTCATCTTCCCCTCGAGGACCCATTTGTTCAAAAAAAGCTATGGGTACTGGGCTCCCTTCCTACTCAGAGACACCGTGGTTGTGTTCTCTTCATGGCCTCCCAGCTGAAAATGCCCAATTTCAGGAAGTATGCCTTCCCAGGACCTAGACAGGCGAGGGGCAGTTGACCACCCCTCCAGGGAGAAGAACAATGGAAGCTGCCTCCCAGAAGACTGCAGGGGGCTGAGCGATCACAGCCACCTGAACAGCCTCCACACTCCACAAAGGCAATTAAGGAGGAGTAGGAAGCCAATTTTCAGAGTCAACCATCAATATTTTCTGTAACCACAGTCCTGAATCCCACTTCATGAGCTTTCTGATGTGGGTAACGAGCAGGCATCAGGTCTAAGAGAAAAGGAGATAAATTAGGGCTCCCCGCTGGACAGGCGGATCATGAAACAGCCACTGGCTCAGCTGCTTCCCTTCATGAGCTCAGGATCATCTGCCCCTGGGCGGGGGCAAGAGGGTGACTTTCTGGGCCAAATGGGGCAAGATGAAAGGCTGGGAGACCTGCAGGGCCTTGTCTGAAAACTGGCAAGGGATGTTTTGCTGATTTAAAGCAAACCCTCTAGAATGATGGCCGCCTAGTTTAGAACCTGATCCCAGGATGGCAGAGACAGAGCCATCCCAAACCACCTTGGAATGGGTCCCTTTTATCCACAGCAGGAAGCACCATTCTTAGCGGGTTTCTAAATCCAGGGTTCACGCTTTATTCATTTGTTCTTCAGGAACAGCCAGAAAAGGAGAGAGCTTAGAGGACCCTTGTCTAGCTAGAATTAAAGTTGATATTTCAGCTTAGGCAAGCCACAGAGAGGGAGATGTAACACAGGAGAAAGATTGGCAGCTGTGGACTGAGTTCTGGATTTTAATCCCGGATCTGGCACAACAGCCACATGCTCTGGAGTTATTTAGCCTCCCTAAGCCTGGGCTGCCTTACCTGTAGAATGGGGACAATTGAACCTATTCCATAGAGTTGGGTGAAGAGTTCCAGGAGAGAAGCACGAAAAATACAGAAATGAAGTAAATGGTCCATCAGTACGGGAGGTTAGACACAGTCCGTGTAGCCATGGACACACGACAGAAGGAATCCTGAGCCCAAGTTCACGTAGCTCTATCCTTTCCTTCCTGTCCAGTGGATTACATAATCCTGTATGTGATACCATTTCGTTTTCAAAGGGAAAACTCAAATATCAGCCTTGGCGTTTCTTAGCTGCCTGATTTTAGGCAACTATTTTTCAACTCTGTATTCCAGTTTACGAATTATCTGTGAATGGAGGTAAACAAACTTTTCTCTCCACTGCACAGAACTTCCCCGAGTGTCAGCATGCCACCATCTACAAAGCTCTACACCAAAGGAGTCCTCCTCTTCTTCCTCCTCTGCGGATGTTCAGAGCTACATGCTTTGAGCAGAGATCAGAGAACAGAAATGTGGCCAGTCCTGGTAGCCTGTTGATATGGGGACTTGGAGGCTGAAAATAAATGGGCCATGTAAATATCAGGAAGACCAATGAGCATTCCACACACCACAGAGATGGGCAGGCTGAGCGATCGCTATTTGCAAATCCACACTAATTGGTCATTATGGAGACGCGTACCGGTCCATCGCGAATTTCCCACAGTTCATTTTTAATCATGCACCGATCCTTCATAAAGATCCTATTCCCTATTACTCAATCTCCAGCACAAGCAGATATAATAAGGGGCCCACAGGAGCATTTCTTAGAAACGCCATTTCCAACAGCTACACGAAGTGATTTCTTGGAGCTGTATCAAGGGAGGCCATCCTCTGTGCCCGCAAGGTGCCGTCTGACACGCTTATCTAACACAACTGCGGAACACAGCCTGAGCCTGCTTCTCTCCTGTTCCAACTCATTCTCTGATGTCATCTACAGGATGTTTCCACATGTGCCCTTCCTTGTAACTGTCATGGGAAAGCACTCACTCAGCTGTCACAGGGCTGCTCTGGGGACTTGGGCTGGTACAGATGGAGCTGCCTGATTTATGCCACTGTGTGGTCACAGGTAGGCAAACACCTAGCTGCCCACCTAAGCCCAAGGCACAAGAGGCCTCAAGAATGAAGACCTGTGGTGGGGACAAAGGAATCTGTGGCTTTGTCATTCTCAAGGACCCAGCTTTGAACTCACTGTGTATCACTCACACAGTTATCACACAAGGCATGAGGCATACGAGGGTGGTAAAAACCAGACAGGACCTGGTCATTCTGCAGTCTGTGGTCTAGGGGAGACAGAGACATTTACCAGCTCATCACACAACAGCACGAAAAAAATCCACTCTAATGAGTGTCCAGGAGAAATGTATGTGATCCTACAAGAACATGTAACAAAAGAACCTCTGTGAGAGGAGGAAGGCAGGGTAGGTTTTCCTCTGTGAACATTGCTTCAGCCAAAGAACCTGGATTAACTACCAGTGGGGTGGAGAAAGGAGGCTGGGGAACAGCTGAACTGCCAGTAGAAACAGTCCGCTCGAAAGTGGTTGCTGTCTTACGAGGACTGGGAAGCCATGGTGGTTTTACCAGAGGAAAGGGGTAGGTCAGGTGGCCTTGCTTTATGGAAAGCTGACTCTTGCCCATGAATAGCAATTTGGGAGGGAAAAGGTGAGTGGAAGAGAAGGGTGGAGACAAGCCTGTATTAAAAAAAAAAAAAAAGTTGCCATTGTGCTGGGGAAGATCACATGAGTTGGGAAGAGAAGGAGGAGGATTACAGGAATAGCAGGATCAAGCTAGCACATGTGATGGTTGGAGGCAGGGCAAGAGAAAGAGAGGAATTCCCAGATCTGGATGAGCAGCTGTGTAGATGACAGTGTCATGGGATGAGGGGGCTGGGCAGGGGGAATGGGCAGATGATGGCTGTGGCTGTGTTGAGCTGGATTCTGTGTAAATTATTACTACCGTTGTCATTATTATGGTGGAAAAAGTAAGTTCTCTAAAAATCTTTCATTCTCAGTGTCCTACTGGGTTCTGACAAGTCTCATGGGGCTCAGGAATGCAACAGAGGGGTGACCAATTGGTAGAGAACTATGCAGGTGTTAGGACTCTTCTCTTGGGTTGTCAGTGGTAGAGGCTGGGGGGAGAACAAGACTCTGGAGACTGTCCTTTTGAACCCTTCATATTGTTAAGATTATTATTTTTTAAGCCAGGGGAGCTTCAATTCCCAATGGATAAGAATTATATATGTAAAACAGTGGACAACTGGTCTACCTGTATGGACATGGGCACAGGAGTTAGAGCATCTGAGACCTCTGAGAAGCCCTGGGCTCCCAGGAGAAGAGCTCAGCCCAGGCTGCCTCACACTTCTGCCTCCCAACTACCAAAGGACTTCATAAAAGGCCACATGAGCACAAGAAAGCACTTTAAGTAGCATATAGCCATGAAGCAGAGGATTTTTTTTTTTTTTTTTAAGCAAGCATCACCTTGCTAAGTGGCCCAGGCTTCCTCAAACTCCTGGGCTCAAGCGATCCTCCTGCCTCCGCCTCCCAAGTAGCTAGGACTACTACAGGTGCACACTACCCTGACTGAGGAGTTAGCATTGAGAACTGCCTGGTTGTGGGCACTGGTGGCCCTTCACCTGGGCCATTGAGGCTGTCCCTACTCACTCAACAGCGAGAGAACCAACCATCAGAACCACTTAGATGGTTCTTCAGTGGGAAACTGGGATTTGAACTGGGGCTTTCTTTCAATCTGCTGTGTTTTCTTGATAAGCACAGAGTACAGGTTTGCAAGGGCCACAGCACAGAGAAGGGTGAACAGGGAGCAGGAGGCAGAGGCCTCCACCCGCGACAGCTGCTGCTCCTCCTCTCCCGTTGCTTCTCCCCATGGTGTTGGCGCTAAGACCCTGGGAGACAGAGTGGCTTGCTTTCACCTTAATTAGTGCGGCAATTTGCTAAATTTTGTTTTTCCCCTTTTAAGAGTGTTAATCAATTTTAGCTCAGAATAGATTGGAATGGCACACAAATTACCGCGACAATCCCCAAATGCTAAATTCTGAACATCTCGATCAACCTCAGAGCCTGAAACACGTGAAAAATCAGAAACTCCGGCTGGCATCTCTGTGATCTATTTAAAATGTTATGGCTCTAAAATGAAAAGATAATGGCTTTATAAGGTTTGAAACAAGCAATTTACCAGAATCAGCCTCTTGCCTAGGTGTTGAGTCCTTCCCAAGGTGACTGGAGACAAAGCATCAATGCGTTTCTGCAACGTTCTGTGTTCCTCTAATAATAACAATTTGCTAAATCCGCAAGCATTACAGGGCGCCTATTTTGCACCAGAAATACTGAAAAGAATAAGGTGTGCTTCTTTTCCCCATACCCCATTAAGAATGTTGCAGTAGATAAACGAGAATAGAAAATGCCTTCCTATTCCCTGGGGAGGTTGGGGACGGTGCCAAGAGGAGGTGGTAATGCAACTGGGTCCTAATAGTGGATAGGAATTGTGACAAGGTAGGTGGGAAGGGCACATGGGACAGAAGGATAAGTATAAACAAAGACTCAAACACAGAAAAGACAGCAAAGAGAACTGGAGGACTCCTCTATTAATCAGAGCTGGGAATGGGGGAAATTCTGCAAAAATTACAAGAGATGGTGCTATTAGAAGAGGCAAGAGGCAGAAAGACAGGGCTTCGAATCAGAATGTGATCTCAGTCTCCATGCAAGCCAGGTGGCACTACGGAAGGACTTTAAGCAAGGATCTCATTTGGTTGAATCCCTCCGGTCTGACACATAATTATTCAGCATAGTGTTTTTAAAACATCTGCACATATATTTGCTCATTTGAGCCTCTTAGTTACACAGTGAGTTGAAATTTTAACCACCTTCCTACCATTGAGAAAACAGGGCCAGAGGAAGGTGACTCACCTTGCATCTTAAGACCAGTCAATGACAATACACAAATTCCAACCCAGGTCACTCAGACTGAGTTCAGGATTTACCTCACTGGGGAACAAAATCCTCTCCAATCCTACCATGGAACACTTTCAGATATGGCCTCCCGCACTGAGGGACTGGCATGGATTCTGTGTTAATGGATTGGTTGCCTTAGTGCTCTCAGTAATAATGCCAACCTCTGTCATATCCTGGACATTATCCAGAGGAGCCCTGACGTCTGGCACTGTGAGTCAATTTAAAGGGGCAGAGAAAAGCTCCCCATGGGGACAGGCCAGGGAGGCCTCGGGCTTCCTCCCTCCCGTACCTTGAGCTCATCTGCATTGTAGAAGTCCACGCGCACAGCGGGCACCATCCAGGTCTGGAAGAGCGTGGCCAGGATCTGCTCGGCGATGGAGTCAGCGATGAGGTGGAAGTGCAGAGGGTTCCGTCTGCAGGGGACAGGAGAAGGCCAGGGAGAGTTAGGCCCGGGAGTTCCAGCATCAGGCACATCCCTCCCGAGCTCCCACTTGCCAACAGCACTTGGAAAGTAATTACGGCTGGTAACCCAAGGGTGCTTTGTGGTGAGGACACAGCAGTGAAAGGAAGGAGGTCATTTCTCCGAACCTTGGTGTTTCAGAGAGGTGACTGGCACACACCACAGAAGGTATCAACGGGCCACCCAAGACAATCCTCTGTTACCAGAGGATGTGTGTTTGTAGAAGTCTCAGGGAGGGTGTAGGTAAGGATGTGGCCAAACATTATGTCTACCAGCTGGACATACGGGCATTAGTGCGGACACACACTGACAGAGGGGCCACGTCGTCAGGTCAGCTGTGGACAGCTGGCCAGACACCTCTCCCCAGGCACAGGGTAAGTTGAGTTTCCTGCTTGTTCTTCTCCAAAAGAAAATAGGCTTTCATGATGGAGTCATCTAGAGCCTTGTCCTCATGGAAGAGAGGTATTTGGGTCATGGGGTGCTCCCTCTCAAATAGATTAATACTGTTATTGTGGGAGTGGTTTCCTTATTAAAGGCTGAATTAGACCCTTGCTCTTTCTTGCCCTTCTGCCTTTTCCCATGTGATGACACAGCAAGAAGAACTTTGCCAAATGCTGGCATCTTGATATGGGACCTCTCAGCCTCCAAATTCTTCACTCAATAAATTTTTGTCCTTTAAACATTATTCTCTGGCATTATGTTATAGTAGCACAAAATACAGACACAAAGTCTAAAGAAGAGCAACAGGAAGTTGAATCTAGAGGAATTTTAGGAGAAAAGATCTTACAAATGGGACAAAAATGGAACAGAAGAAGCCAAAGGCAAGAGAGCAGTTCCTGGGTTGGTGACTGAGCACAAGTTTAAGAAGGGGTTGGCAAGGCCAGTTGCTGCTCCTGTATAGATGAATCTATGTCTGAAAATGATTACTAACCAAGAACAAACTGCCACACCTGTATAAACTGCCTAAGAGTGACAAACTGAGTAGATGAATTAAAGAGACAAGTGGCTCAGCAAACTGCCCCAAGGGAACCACTGCAGAATCCTGCAAATTCTCCCATTAAACCCTCTAAGGGAAGGGGAGCCCCATGAGAAGCTCCCCTTTCGGAAGCTGCCTTAGTGGTGATTGTGGCCCAAGAGAACATGAGTTTGCTCAGTGGCCAGTGAGCTACCCGAAGGCCAAGGCAAAGGCAGGTAGACAAAGCCACAGCCATGAGGGATGGTCCATTTATCCCTCAATGTTGGCACAACCACCTCCCAGTGTCGTACTAGCCACAGCAGTGTCTCACTCACGGAGAGTGAATACCTGTAAGCCCACACGATTGTCAGCTAATTGAGCCATGAGGTGGCAATACTAAATGGGCCAAGCTACGTCCAGCTGCTCCACCGTCAATGCTCTCTGCTCATCTGCTGGTGTTCTTTCCTCTGCAGAGGAGACCCTCTCCCTACTTGATGACCCCTGCCCATCCTTCAAAATTCTCCTTGTAAGAACTCTCCTCTGGGCCACCTTCTTGAAACCCTTCCTTATATCTTTCTCCTGCAAACTTGTTTGAAGAGTCAATCGCCCATCTGCATGGGGCCTTGGGATACCTACTCCCAGTCTACCACAAGGCTCCTGAAGACAGGGCCATCTTTTCATTCCCATCCACAGTGACCAGGAAAGAGCCTGGCAAATTATTAGTCCGCAATAAACATGTTCAACAGGAGGAAACAACAGTGACCCTCCTGTGGCAGCGAAAACACCATGCTAAAAATTAAAACCAGTACACGATACCCTCCACACGACAGTTCAGAGTCTATGCCTGAAAATGATTACTAACTAAGAACAAACTGCAACCTGATCCAGAATTCCAGGGTTGGAACACTGGCTTCAGCACTGTCAAGTTACTTCACCTCTCTAGACCTCTCTATCTCCTCTTCAAAACAGAAATGATATTGGTGAGTAATATCACAGTGGGTAATTGTGAGGATAAAGTGAGATAATATGTATATAAAGTGCTCAGTAAAGTACCTGGTACATAATAAGATTCTAATAAATGCTGACTATCACCAATATTACTTTACAAGATATTACTTTACAATATTACTTTACTACTTTTGCATCACCATTTCTAGTGCTGATTGATCCATTTTTAATAAAATATTTTCAATTAGTTCACCTATACATAGACAAAAAAAAATGGTGTGTGTGTATGTGGTGGGATGTGTGAATAAATGCTCAACAAATCACTATGAAGCCTTAACCACACACAAGGTACGTTTGGGATACAGCTGGAACGAGCTAAGAGCTCTCTCTCTCTTCGGGAGCTAACAATCTGGTAGAGGGAACTACAAGATCTTTAGAACATGTGCCATTCGGCTGGGCTGTCTCACGGAGCCACATAGCTTGTGAACAGAATGCCTACATCCTCATAGGCCAACTTGGACAATAATGGGAAGGCGCTCCTACAGTGGTGATCCACAACTTGAGCTATACAGACCTCTGCAGGAAGCAGAGGACAAGAGACCACTTCTCGGTGGTGGAGAATGTCGAAAGCTTTCATGGACGATATGGCAATTAAACAGGGGCTCTGGGAGGGTGCAGGAGAAGGCTGGAGGGGGCATCCTGCAGTAGACAACAGAACAAGGGAAAGAGCAGGTGGGAAGGACAGAGCCTGCAGAGGAAAGGGGACAGTCCCGCCTGGCTGGATCAGACAGCATACCCTAGATAGCTCCTGTATGCCAGGAACAAGGAGGACAAAAGACGAAAGAGAGACAAAGACTTAAGGGTCGACAGGGCCTGAGGATGTGAATTCCCAAGAACTACAAACTTCAGATTATCCAACAGCAAAAGAACCAGAGGCTCAGCAGGCAGCTGATCAAAGCCGCGGTCCTGGGAGGTGATGAGCTGGTTGCAGAGCCAAGGAGAAGGGAGCAGGCTCTCAAGGAGGACGCTGCCAACCATCCACAGGGCTTCCCGTCTGTGTTCCTCTGCACTGTGTAAAGTCTCTCTCAGGAGCAAGAGTAAATGGGAAAAGAAACGCTCCTCGCCTATAGGCCAGGCCTAGGTGTCTGTACCATGAAAGGGGCTTGTGTTCTTGTCCAGCCTCCCTCAGTAGAAGGATAAGAAAGTGCTTATTTGGAGGACATATGGCCCCCACCCAGTGACACTAGCCCTGTCAGCTTCCTGGCATCAAAGGCTGGCCAACCAGCAGCAGCTGTGTGTCATGCCCGTCAAGAGGAATACTCAGAGGGGTCTACTCATGTTCCACTTTGGGGGACATCAAGAGAACTGTAACCCATCTCCAAATGAGACTGTGGTCCCTGTAAACAGCACTTCACGGTGGCCTTTCTAAGGTGCACCATGCCGCACGCAGTGAAAGTATCTGAAAACATTGTCTAGACTATATTTCGCAGAGCCCCTGGGTAAGCCAGAATGTCTCCCCTGAGCATGAACTTGCAAATCCTACTGCCAGCCAGATGGCCCCACAGACCCGTGGGATCCTTGGAATCAAGAAGGCCCCAATTACAATGCTGCAAACACACCAAGCTTCTGATTATTTGTGGAGTGTTTGTGTATAACTTGCCTCTGCTCTAGAATTCAAACTCCAGGGGACAGAGACGTGGTATGTCACTCATACTGTACCATAGCAGTCCCCAGAACCAGCTGGCATATTGAGTGGGGACTCGAGTGTATTCTGAATGACTGCATCAATGAACAGCTCAGTTGATTCCCCAAACAGAAATCCCTTTGCCCTTCCTTGGTCCCTTACAATTTCTTCCTCCAGCATTTCCTGCCAATCCAAAGTGCTTGATTCCCTCAGCCTCACCAGATCAGTCAGATTGGCTGAATATCTGAGGTGCTTAGGACAGAGACCGGCAGGTGGTAAGGACTTGGTAAACGTCATCATCCTTCTCCCATCTCCCATCTGGCGCCACCTCATGAACACAGTCACTCTTATTCTCCCTTCATCCCATCTTCCATCTCATCAGTACAGTCTCCAAAATGATCACAGAACCTTTGGCCATCATTCAAGGCATAGGGTCTGGCCTCCTGCAAGGAGCTGACCTTCGAGGATCTCACCCTCTCTGCCTCTCAAAGTTCATGTCTTCCCTCTTCTTCCTCCAAGCCCACACTCCAGCCACGTGTGTATCCAGTTCTGCATGTGACCAGCTCCTGCTCCTCCTGCAGAACAAACCCCAAGGGCACCTCCTCGGGGAGGCTTTCCAGAGCTACCCCACCCAAGGTACCGCATCCCTCACCACTATCCTTGCCAAGGCCCTGTTTGGTTTCTTCCTAGCACTTGCCAATGCTGTGGACCTCCAAACTCAGCTTAGGTCTACCTCCTCCCCTCCTCTAGACTGTGAGCTGCCAGCGTGGAGCTTCTCCGTTTGATGCAGTATTTATTCTCTTGATCACTCTCTCTCCCCAGTGCTTACAAAGTGCCTGACCATGGTGCAGTTCCAGGCTGAGCCATGTTTTCCTGCAGTAAGTGAGGTGGCCAGGTGGGAGGCCCAGGAGGAGTCCAGGCTGGTCCCTTCGCTGGGAAGTATGGGAGGCTAAGTCCAATTCACAGGGACATGCGAGACAGATGATTCACATATGACAGAGCAGCTCATAACTTCTGACTGACAGCAGTCAAGATTACTTCATTCTCCGTTTGTGTGATTTCTGAGTCTTATTTCATGTTCATTTCATAATTCAGGAGGGTTGATTCCCCAACCCTGTGATGGCAGAGGCCTGCACGTTCCAACATCAGCTACAGGCTGTGAACCTAGAGCCTATTCTCTCCTTCAAAGAATGATTAGCACCAGTTAGACAAGTATTAAGGACATATTTACTCCAAAGTGAATTTTACCAACTGAAGTTAATAGAAGCTCCTTCCAAAGGAATGATTTTCTCAATAAATGATTCAAGGCTATGGAGCTTTATACCTGTGAAACACCTAAATAGTCCCTTACGCCAGTCACTAATTGTACATGCATTTGGGGGAGCACTGCTTTAGACCCATAACAAGAGGTGTCTGGGGACAGGTGGCCCCACCTTGCTGGCCTGGCTTACAGCATCCCAGAGGCGGCTACAGACATCAGCCGTTCTCCTCCAACAGTCCTCGAGGTGCAGAGGGAAGTAAGCACAGTGCCTTCAGGGGGGCCTGCAACTTCTCTCCTAATGAGCAGTGCTCCTGCTTCCTCTGTTTCCTAAGAGGCTCCCCTGTTCCAGGTCTGGATGCAACAGACACAGGGTGACAAAGGAGCCAAAGTGACGTTTTTCTCCTGCTTTCCCTTTCTTATGCTGTGGGGAATGAACTGCAGCCCCCGCCAGGCCATCTGGGGTCTGTTGATATTAACATACACAAGAAGGCCTTAGGAGCTGAGATCATCTCTAATTATTAAGTTACGATGCGATGGCAATTTTAGGAGAAGAAAGAGCCTGTGACAGCACTGCGAATGCTCAGTGAATCTGTGACACTTAGGAGATTTAATAGAACTCATTTCAGAAAATCACCGCAGCTGGGGTGAGGGTTTTCAGCGTGAGTCCTTGGTCTGAGGCAGGTCAAGTGGCCTTGATGATAAGGGAAGATTCAAGGACAAGTCAGTAATGCTCTCCACGGGAGAAGAACAGAGGAGCTTTCTAGAAAAATCAAAAGGCCCAGTGATGCAGCAACAGCATGGAGGTGGGACTTAGCACAGCTACGGGGGGATCTTTGGATCAGCACCTGGGAGGGAACAAGCATCTTCCCATCTCAAGCCCTTGGTTTCCCACCCATTTGCTGGACTAGCAGCATCTACTGTATCAGGCTGAGAAGTTCAAATGCAATAGCCCACGTGGAGCTCGGCAGCTCACCTGTCAGGTGAGTTCTCTTTGGACTCACATTTGCAGCATGGCCAAAGAGCACAGAGCTCCTCTTTGGTCACAGATGCTCCTCACTCATGCTATCGTCTTCAGTCTGTCCAGATGCCAGAAGCCCAGCCTTTAAAAGCTCTATGCATCTACACTCAGCACCTCAAAAACACAAGTCTGAGAAGGAGAAAGATAATTATGAAGATCACAATAATGAGCAGGATGTCTGTACTACCACCCAAATTGATGACTAAAACTAGAAACAAAAATAAAGATACTAAAGATAGTATCTTTGCTCTGGTAAAGAGCTCAGACTCGGAAGCTAGATTGAGGGGGCTCTAAGCTGGCCTGGACCACCCTCTTGGAGTCACCTTAGGTCATGACCTCACATTCTTGGTCCTGAGTTTCACTGTCTGGAAAATGACGTAATGAAGGAGGCATAGGGGATTCAGCACTTAGAACAGAACCTGATGCAGAGGGAGCTCTCTGGCAGGTGGGGAATGAGCCAAAGCGCAGTGACTTGCCTAGGTCACCAGCTCCTGCCAGGAGGAAAGTAGCACCTCGGTGGGCTTCCTGTTCACAGTCAAGTCTCAAGCCCTCCTTGACAACCTGAAAGATGCTTCTGCAGGAGTGTCCTGGAATCAGCAATGAGACAACCACAGGCACACGCTGGCCACAGACACGCTTTTACCCTCCCCGATCTCCAGGGGCATCAGGGAAGTTTTTAAAAACAGTAAGAAGAAAAACTGCTTGATATGCAAAGTAAGGGTAATAACTATTTTCTCCCTGCCAACAGGAATGCAGACTGAGCGAGCCAGTAGATCATCATGGCAAAAAAACATTAAAATTTTACAAGCCATCCACCCTCTTGCCCAGGAGGTAAACGCTTAGTTACTAAATAAATATTTATTTTCTCTGCCTGCTAAGTGCTGGGTTTTCTTCAAGAGCAGCAATATTTCCCAGTTGATTTACCATCGGGATTGGTGTTCCTGGCATTCTCCAAACTTTTCACTGAATATTCTTCTGCGGAGGTGACATGGGTGTGTATTATGCTATTTTCTACTAATACTAAAACATCATCACATACACCTTGTATCTTTTTTTCTCATCCACCTTTTTTTTTTTATCAACATAGAGGCTGCATAATGATGGGACCCAAAAATATATGAAACGGAGAAAATATAAACAAAGTTCACCCAAACACAATTTGCAAAAGTGACATTTTCATATATTTTCTGCTATTTTCTCATCCCTGTATTTTGACCCTGTACGTGCGTGCATGCCTGTCTGGACACTGGAGTTCAGGTGACGCATTCCATTTTGAATTTTACTTTTGCTCATTTTAGATCATCTGCATTGCTCTGTGTGATGACGTATTTTCTAAAGCTGAGTGCACGGTTTATTATAAGAAGATATTCAATTATTCTTATTGTTTTAAAATAGATTCAATATTTTTGAAAAGGTTTATCTCTAGCTTGGGTCATCCTACAAGGACAAGGACAAGGCCTTTGGCATATATAATGAAATTTGTTTCCAAAACTTTACAGCAACAAATTTTCTCCACGAGTATTGGTGGACAAGAGTGCTCACAAAACTCTCTTACCACCTTTTAAAATGTAGAATGCCCACTGTCACCACTGCAGAAGGAAAACTGACATAACGAAGCCACACTTAAGTGAAAATTTGCTGAAAATCCTGCACGGAAAATAAATATAATGACTGTAATTAACAGTGAAAGCCAAAAGAAGCACTGTGTGTCACTATTATTATATTATTAACATTAGGAAGGCTCTTCATTTGTCAACATATTTCATAATCATGTCTTAGTAAATCTCCATACATGTTTGGGAGGCAATGAAGCTATTTATAGCTGGACTTTCTGAGCTGAAAGTCTGTTCAATGTCCTTTTGTCTTGATGTCCCAACTCATTATCACCAGCACTTCAGTTCACACAATCCTTCTTATTCCTAGGATTTCAGAGACTGGGGTGGGCTTCAGTGGTATTTGGTCCAGGAAGATCAAGCAGCCATTCACAGAGTGGCAGAATATTCATTACAAACATTAAACTGCCTTTATTCCCCAAGCCCTGGGCCCGCATGGAAGGGAGTCCTGCCAGCAGCTGCTGACAATAAAACTGCTATTTTTAATTTTAACCTCTTTGTGCTGCATGGTGACTGTAGGAGTGAAAATTTATACTCAACAGGGTTTTCACAATTTCAACAACTACTGGATGATGTGATCTGTAGCAAAAGCAACAGGAATAAAATTTATACTCGACAATAACCTAGGAAGATCCTGTGACCTTAAAATTAGTCATAATTGAGAAATAGCATAATTGAATATCTATAATCATGCAAATACCTTTTTTCAGAACAGTGGGCTCTTTCTATCAGGGAGACAGGCAACAAACACAAGCAGAGACTCACTCATCTCATCTGACTCAGGGCTCAGCTAACACGGCCCCTGGTTTCAAGCAGCCGGCGAAGGCTGCAGAACCACAGGAGGCTCAAACACAGCACAGCAGCCTGGGCCGTGTGGGACGCACATCCCCCCTGGAACCGGAAGACCACGGGGTTGAGCCCCATTGGCCATTCCTTCCCTGATAGTCCTCTTTCTTCCTCCAGTGGGCAACTGAAATCATAGTCCCAAGTGGACAGAGGAGGAAGAAGAGGTGGGAGACCCCTTCTCTAACTGACACTATTATGTAGGTTTCCTGCTCCCTTCTTCCACCAGGTCCCCACTGCAATAGGACAGCCAAGTTGATGTTTGGCTAACCTGCAGCTAAATACAGCCACCTGTGTGTGTGGCGGGGGGCGGTGCAAAAGAAACACCAAGGTGAGCGTAGGAAGAGGTACATGATGTAAACCAAGAAAGCTAAAGTGAACGGCTTCAGAGCAAAAGCTAAGTGATATAGGAACTAAAGAGTTTAAGTGACCCGCTGAAAGTCACTCAGCTGTGCGGTGGCAATTCTGAATAAAATTGGAAACTGAACTAAGTCTAGGCTGGGCCTGTCAGCTGGTTGATTGAATGAATGTATCTCCAGGTTCTTCACTACCCGAGGGCCCAGAGTCACATTCACCAAGCATCAAGATATTCGCTAAGACAGATATTTGCTAAGATAACGGAGGATACAGAAAAATAAGGTATAGTGAAGCCTACATTCTGCCACAGAAAACATACTTTGGATGGATACATAGAGAACAACGTAGGAAATACAACAGAAAGATGCACAGGGTACTGCCATCTGGTGGAAGAGTGGCCAACACCCCAGGTGAGGGGCACAGAAGGGCTCTCCGTTAAAGGGATACCTGTGAAGTCTTCCATGGTAAGAGGTTATTATGATTTGTATCTGGAATGTCACCAAAGGCTCATGTGTTGAAAGCTTGGTCACCAATGCAGCCATGTGCAGAGGCGGGGCTGTGAGGAAGTGATTGAATCATAAGGGCTCTCATCTTCTCAGTGGATTAATCCATTGATGCATTAGTAATTTGATGCCTTTAATGGAAGGTGGAAGAAACTGTAGGAGGTGGGGTCCAGTTGGGGGAAGAAGACCCCTGGGGATGTCCCCTAAATGGTACATCCTGGGGCTGGGGTTGTGGCTCAGCAGGAGAGCTCTTGCCTTGCAATTTGAGGTACTGGGTTTGATCATCAGCACTACATAAAAATAAATAAACAAAATAAAGGTGTCGTGTCCATCTACAACTAAAACATAAAAAATAATAAGAAGAGAAGGGTATATCCTACCCCTTCCTCTCTCTCAGTCGGTCCCCTCTGTCTCTGTCACTTTCTTTCTTGGCCCCAGATGCCGGGAACAATGTCGCTTCACCATGCCCTTCCACCATGATGCTCTGCCTCACCAAAAGCCCCCCCAAAATGAAGCCAGCCAACAATGGACCGAAACCTCTGAAACTGTGAGCCAAAATCAGTCTCTCTTTCTCTAAGTCATTGATCTCAGGTATTTTGTCACAGCAACACAAAACCAACAGTGGGGGGAGCTGCCACTGTGGGTGTGGCAGAAGAAGAATAGGGATGAAGTGTTGAGATGGCCTGCCAGGAAGATCAGCCAGTGGAACCCCAGGAGAGGCCAGGGAGCTACGAGCAGCTCAGAGCTGCAGGGCATGAAGCCAAAGCAAGGAGAGGAGGGACAGGGATATGGAGAATGATCTCAGAGCCCCCCACTGTCATCGTGTCACGGCAAAGAGGTTCAATTCTTTCCCCTTGATAAGGAAAAGCCATTGAAAGATTGTAAGAGATCACAGCCACCTGTCTGAAATACAATGCTGGTGTCAGAAGAGGTGGGTCTGAAGGGCAGGAAGACATCTGAGAGTCAGAGAACAGGTATACCTAGGCTGTGACAGCCACAGTGGGATGCAGAGGAAGGGGTGGACCTGAGGGACATCTACGGAGAATCGCAAGGCATGATGACAGACAGCCTGGTGGGGGGACTGAGGGAGAAGGTGGAACCCCAGGGTCTCGCAGGGTTGGCATGTCTTGGTGTCACCCATCCCTAGTTGGGCCACATGTTGGGCCACATGTTGGGATTCAGGTGTAAAGCTTTACCCTGAACTCTGAGAGCTTCTCAAGACTCTGCTTCTGACGAGAACCTTCTGGAGCCGGCCTTGATCATCTGATATACCCTGCACTATTTATTGTGGATGAGCTTCCTCTGAACTCTTGGTAAGAAGTTAGCACAGAGCCGAGGACACCAGCTGGAAATGCAGACATGATTCTGGACGTGAGTATGTCTAGATGTCAACCAAAATGGTGAGAGGACAGAAGAAACGTCCCATGAGAGAGCAAGTAAATGGTGAAAGTTTAACTTCGGGAAGACTCTCGAGAGGCACCTCTGCTTCCAGGTGGATGAGAAACCAATTCTTAAACTGGTTCCATAACTGAATCCACCAGGGGCAACAAATATCAGCTATGGGCACGTGTAGATTTCAGTTTAATATAAAGCAGGACTTCTCAACAGTCACAAATGCCCACAGATGGGCCAGAGAAAGTAATGTGTATTAGTTTAGGAGGGCTGCCATAACAAAATGCCCCAAATAGCTGGCTGAAATGACAGAAGGTTATTTTTCTGCAGTTTTGCAGGTTAGAAATCGGAGATCTCTTCAGGCCACCCCTCCTGGTGTGTAGAGGGCTGTCTTCTGTGTGTTCACATGGTCTCCCTCTCTAAGGGTCTATGTCTTGATCTCCTTTTTCCTAAAAGACCTGTCATATTATATTAGGGCCCACCCAAATAGATCTATTTAATTTATACACTTCTTTTAAGTTCTTATCAGCAAACAGTGGAATTTTGAGGTACCAGGTTTAGGGCTTTGAGATATGAATTTTGGGGAGACACAAGACATAACCTTCCAAGGGGGGTATATAAAAAGAGAGATCTGGTGAATGGCAGCAGGGGAAGCTGCCTACAGCTTAGGTACAACTGAAGCACCTAATCTGGGGTGACTTGGAAGGTCCCTCGACATCTGAGAGCTACAACTCTCACCATGGCAAGGTAGCACCTAACTGTTGCCAGGAAACATTATGACCACAATAACCTTCCCAGGATTGGGGAGAAAAATTGTGTTTTCATGGCAGCAAGAAAGAAGGGTGAAATGTCACTCTTATTTAACCCTCCCCCAGGCAGCCAGGGAGATACCCCAGCCCACAGAATGTAAAGGATGCTCCTACCTGTGAAAGAGGACGGACTTGACCAAGGTGACGACGTCCCGGCTGGCATTGTATCCGGCACAGACGATGGCGACGTGGATTGTCTGGGAGGAGGAGAAGAACACAGGATGAACACTGAGACAGGAGGGGGATGGCCTTTCCAGAGTTGCAGCCCCGCAAGGAAGCAAAAGCCCTTCTTTTAAAGTTGGGATCATTAGACAACAAAGGGCACCATCTGCCTCTGCGAGAGGATCACAAGACAGTTTTATTAAAGCCTTTTTAATCGGTTTATGGAGCTATCATCATTTGGAAGCCATTAAGACTCTTTTCAATTACATTTTGGGGACGAGAGAAATGGTGATTGGTTCAAATAGGCAAACACTGTGTCCCCTGCCCCCAAGCACAAAGACAAAGATGACTGGTAAAACAGAGGAGGAAGAAATACACCCTGAAAGGATGAATCAACCATCTGGGTCCAGAGGAGAGGCCATGGCTCACACAGTTTGTGAGTCTCTGAATCTCTCTTAGGTTAGAGTCAACGAAACAGTGACATCAGAGACAAAGGGGCCAAAATCTCCAGGTCCCCACTGGATGATCATTCAAAGAAAATCAAGACTGGAGGAATTGAAGAAAAACCTACAGTTCAGCAACTCTAAAATGATAGGAGCACAGGCTTCGGATGTACCATCCGCCCTGTCCTCGGACCCAGGGAAGCCACCAGAGTCAGCTGACTGACCGCAAGGAAGGGGCATAACCCAGGTCTTACAGGCGACTGCTTGGAGTGAGGGAAGAACAGGTGTCAAGAGCAGAACACCTTGCTCAGCACACTGAGCTCCAATCATACCAAAAATGCCTTCTTGAGTGCCCAGGTGGGGCACCTGGGTGTCCGGGAGTGCTGTGATTGGATTATTAAGGCAAAGACTCTGCAGACGCTCAAAGCTTCCTGGCTGGACTGGGGACTTCCAGCCAGCTAGCCCTGCTGCCAGCAGCATTCCTGTTCACCTCCTGCTTCTGATAATCATCCTTTTTGATGTGTGGCTTGGCTTGACAAAGCCCTGCTCTACGGCAAGCTGCACAGGATGTCATCTGGCCTCCTGAAGAACAGACAGTGCATGCCTAGATTCTGTCCTGCTGGGAAGCAGCCTTCCCTGTGGAAATCTGTCCAGACTGCCACCCCAGTCATGCCCCCTCCTGCAGGACTGCAGAAGGACATTCCTTAGGCTCTCAGGAAATAGGCTGAGAGAATTGGAACTTGAACTCTGGAATGGAATCCCTAACCCTGCTGATACATCAGAAATAATATAAAAGATTTTAAAATATATCCTGTGTCTTTAGTGCTACTTAATCCAACCACCTGAGAGTCTGGATGTTCACATGGTGGACAGGAAGGCAGTGCCTCTCGGCAGGAGGCTGTCTCCTCCCTGGTCCTAGGTCTTGACATTCCAGGATGCCTTGAGACCTTCTAGGGTGTCAACAAGTGCTGGAGAAGGGCGTGGTCTCAGCCTCCCAAGCCTCTGGGATTACAGGCCTGCACCACCATGTCCAACTAGAATTTATTGGGTAGAGACCTCAGATGCGACTAAACATTCTTCAGTGCACAAAAATGCCCCCCAACAAAGATTTTTCCTCCCCAAAACGTCAAGTTACCCCTTTTTTAGGAAGAAAGGGGGAGGAAAACAAGGGGTGGGGAGGAGTTCAGATCCTTCTGGATTCTACTGCTGCCTTTGCTCAGTCTAATCATGCACATCTGAATTTCCCCACCTGTACAATGAAGGCGTCATTACTTATCTCAGGATAATATCTCCAATAGACTCAGGATGAAGGATTATAATGCAGATGCAACTGCCCCCATGTAAATCATGAAGGAAATGAATAGGAAGAAGCCTGCACCCCGGAGACAGACCCAGGAAGGGGTTGAGGATCAGGAAAACATGCAGAATCAGGCTCTTCTGAATCACAAATATTTAAACACATTGCCTCCCAGATATCAAACTTTGTCTTGGCTTCAGGGTTCAGGGACTATTTCAAATGGGCCCATTAAATGTAAGCGCTAGTGTGCACATTCTCAAACATTTTACATAATTTTCCAATCTCTTTAGTTTCATCCAGTACACCTGCCACTATGAATAAATTCATCATCTGGAGCTCTAGCAGCAGGGCCCTGCTACCTAGGAAAGGAGAAAATTACAGCATCATCAAATATACTCTTGGAAGGATTTGGGGTGGCCTAAAATGTTGCAGGTGCCCAGGTGAACAATGAGAGAGGGTCAGGGTAGGGGCTGGAATGGACAGAACAGGGAACAGGGATGAAGCTTCCTGTAGGCAGAATCATCATCATGTTAACATCAGGTTTTGCAGCTGTGAAGTCTAGGTTGTAAGTTTCTTGGTACAGTGGATGACAGATGATCCTAAAGACCAAGACCTTCCATTCTTCCTCTAGAAGGGTGGGGTCTAAATGTCACATTCTGTGATGGGGTCTCCTCTGGCTCAGCCTTCCTCTCGGGCCTTGTGATGGTAGGTCTCAGGCTCACCACACTCATCTTTACTTCCCACAAAGTGTGGATGGAGGATGGGATGATGTTTTCATTTCCTCTCCTTCCTCTACCTCCCAGCTTATCCTGAACCCTCGGAGCCCAGCCTTAATAGGCTAAACTAACCAGGCTTCTTTTTGCTCTGTTTCTGGTTGAGTTTGATCAATGAGAGGCACCCAGGGAGCCTGAAAAGTCAGATCTTCCCCAGTTCCCCTCAGGGTCCTTGGGAATTCCCAGTGCCATTACCCCTCCCACTTCTCCTTCAGCCCCTGGGGGTGTAGCAACACCTTCCAGAAAGCATAACCTCCCTGGCAGGTTGCCCTTAATTTACCCACACTTTTATCTTGCCCCTGAACCCTTTCGCCCCTGAGTGTGCAATCTGTGTCCTGCCAGTCCTGACCAATAGCAGGACCTCGCCAGCACAGTATCTACCCTTGAGGCTGGAAGGAAAGCAGAGGACTTTAAGGTGTTCAGGGATATTTGCTGATCTCTAAAGGGCGGGGCACTAGCGTAAAGCCGAGACTTATAAATTTTGTTCATAACTTTAAGGAGTTTCACGAAGTTCTCAGACTAACACACACAAAGCCTCTTTCCAAGGAAACCCTGAAGGTTTCCGCTCACTTCCTTTAGTTCACCACATGCTGCTCAGCACACCTTGAACCTCTGCAAGCTGCACCTGAAGACACAGGTGAGGTGCGGGCAGAGCTGTGAACCAGGTTTCATTGCTGACACCTGGAGTCAAGTGAAGACCTTCATTTTAGAATCTGCAGGAAGGATTCAGGGCATGAATGTTTTCGGGGTCTCTGATGTGCCAGCACAGTGCTGGGCTCAGAGCATATAAAGGTAAACTCGTCCCCATCCTCTGGAAATTCAGACCAACGCCAGCATTAGCAGCACCCCAGGGCTCTGGCTCCCCTCCAGGCACTGGGCCCAGAGGCACACTTCCCCTAAGCATCTCCGATCAGGGAGGCTACAGCAAAGCCAGGAAGCCAGGGAAACCTTCGTGAATGTGGCATCAGAGGGGCTATGGAAGGAGACTCTCTGCAGATGGTGAACCACAGCTGGCGACTCCTAGGGGATGATGAAGGAGGTAACCCACAGGGGCATTTAGCTCCCTAGGCTTGGATAAGAGATAATGGCTAGGATCATGTTCTTTGAATTATTTGAGTAGACTAGTCTAGGCACTGGTCCCGTAAACCATGAGCGCTCACTCTGACATGACCCCCCACGTGCTCCCGTACTCATCTGCAAGATGAAGACAAAGAGCCGCCCCCAGCTATGGTGAGGACTAGGTGGGGGAATGGAAGAAGGCTGCCCAGAGAAAGCAGGCTCTCTGCCCTTGACTGAAAGAATAAACCCAACAAGAAGCACACAGCATCCTCCTGTTTAACTTCCTCATCTGAAAACCGGGGGGGGGGCATGATACTTGAGGTGGAGGGGTGAGGGGACCCAGGGACATGATTTGAATCTGGAATGTCCTGCAAAGGCTCATGAGTTGAAGGCTTGGTCTCCAATGCAGCAGTTTCCAGAGGTGGGGGCTTTGGAAAGTGACTGGATCCCGAGGGCTCCAACCTCACCTGTGGATTCAAAACTTAATGAGCAACGGGCGGTGGTGGAACCTCAGGGGGTGTGTTAGGACTGGAGGATGGAGGCACTAGGTCACTGGGGATGTGCCCTTGGAGGGTATATTTTATCCCTGGCCAGTTCCCCTCTCTTTTATTTTGCTTTCTAGCCTCCATGAGATGAGCAGCTGTGCTCTGCCACACACTCTCACCATGATGTTCTGCCTCAGCACAGGCCCAAAGCAGTGGGGCCAGTGACCATGGACTGCAACTTCTACAACCATGAGCCAACATGAAACTTTGTTCCCTAGAAGTTGATTATCTCAGGCATTTTGTTACAGTGACAGAAAGCGGACTAATTTACCCAATAAATGGCTCTCACATCCCCCGTGCACAAGAGGGCTTGTCAAGAGAGCAGCTGGTCCCTTTCCCACTTCTGATTCAGGAGGATTGGGTGGAGGCTGAGAACAATTCTGTACCCACAGGCCACTGCTACTGCTGGCCCAGTGACCATACCTGGGAAGTCAATGCTCCATCTGAAGCCCTCTGAAGAGCATCTGCAGTAAAAACACCAGAGGCCACTGGGATTATTTTGACAGTGTGAGGAGTGGTCAAGGGATCCAAGAGATCGATTCCCAATTCCTTTCAACTAGGAAGAACCATTTCCCTTGACTCCTATCAGCCAAGGAAAGGCAGTTCATTCAGCCACCACCCTGTGCCCCTAGGCCTTTGGACACCGGGGAACAGTTTTCCAGAACCCCCAAGATGCTCTGAAATTCAAGATGCATAAAGTGCAGGGAACAGGTGAGTAATAAGACTGAGGTGACATGGCTCAACTAGTCAGTGGCAGAGACAGGGGCCGAACTCACAAACTGCAGTGAATCACAGCACCCTGCCATAATGAAACACACACAGTGATTATCAAGACAGAAAACCCCTACTGCTAACGTGCCATCTAAAATCCCCCACAAGCCTCTTGGCCACCTCTACTCTCTGGGAAACCACTGATCTGTTTATTTTTCTAAATACTAAACCACAGATTCGAAAGCAAGATCATTTCAAGCCTGAGAAAGCAGAAGTAGACGTCTTCTGACTTTGGAAGCCAAGTTTTCAGGGGCTTGGCGAGAGGGACAAGTGGAGTCACTGGTTTATAGGGCACAGTGGACAACAGGAAGTCCCAAGGCCCGGTGAATGGGGGAGGGGAGGAAGAAGGAGGCATCCACCTTCCACATAGTCTGCTTTATTCCTGTCCTCGCCACAGCCCTGGGCTGCCTTAGGACTGATGTTCCTGGTATAAGGAAAAGAGCAACCCCAGAAATCAGAAACCCAATGAGTGACAAGAGGTGGCTCAACAGGAGCCCGTGCAGGGCAGGCGGGTTGTCTGAACAGCCTGACACTGATCCATCCTGGTGAGTGTGGCTTCTAAATGACAGGACTGATCCCAAATGTCCACACACATTATCCAGACCCTCATCCACTCAACAAATGCTGAGTGCCTACTATGTGCCAGACTCAATTGTGGGGCTGAGGATACCGCCATGAGCACGGCCAATGCAAGCCCACAGTAGGCACAGCTTAAATAATGAGACAAGCAAATGTGCACGCAGGCCGCCACCTCCTGCATCCTCACTCCACAACCCGACTCTGTGTCTGGACTGAACAGGGAGATGTTTTTTCCTTATCATTATTCCCTAAGGAAGACAATATAACCAGTGTGGTAAGTACTGTATGTGACCTTGACAATGTCTAAAGTGTCGAGACGATGTGTGCAGGCCATGCACAAGAACTGCACCTTCACACACAGGACTAGAGCGGCTGCAGATGTGGGCACCTGAGGGGGTCAGTTCCTGGTGGATGCGGAGGGAGGCCTCTATATGGCTAAATATGAACCACTAGATACTGTCCAGGAAGACAATTAGGCAGGGAAACTGCTGTGAGGGGGTAGGTTAGTGTGTTAATACCAGATAGTCTGGTAAACTGTCTTCTAAGAGGTGACCCTGGAGCACACACCTAAAAGCCTCTTGGCCACACACCCACACGCCTCTTGGCCACCTCTGAACCTCTGAAGTCCAGACAAGAGCATTCTAGAGAGAGGAGAGAAGCCTCGGGATCGGGGAGCTGGAGGAAGAGGGAGGTTGTCTGGAAAAGAGGCATCTAGCCAACAGCTGGGAGAGAGGCCAGCAGGGGACCTAGGGCAGGCCCTCTGGGGGTCCTGGGCATCTGTAAAGAAATGGCTTTTCCTGGGAGACATGGCCAGGTGATTACTGGTTCAAAGTCCTTAGTGAGCCATTCGCACAGTAAGCTCCTCCCAATGAGGAAGCAGAATGTGGCCTGGACCGCGGAGAGGACGCACTGCTGGTCCAGCTGCCATGGAAAGCCCGACAGTGACTCCTTAAAAAATTAAAAACGGAACCACCACGTGAAGGAACAATTGCAAAAGAGAGGAGCATGGACCATCACAACAGGGGCACACCTGTGTTCACAGTCGCGTGATTCATTATGGGAACAGGGCATGCGTCCGCCCAGGGACGGATGGCTAAACAAAATGTGGCATATGCACACAATGGGACGTTACTCAGCCTCAAAAAGGAAGAAAATCCTAAGAGTGAGACACGCAGATGAGCCTTGAGGACACCACAAAGTGTAATGAGCCACTCAGGGAAGACAAATGCTTCCATCAGCCATCAAAAGTAGTCAGATACATCAGGACAGAAAGCAGAATGCTGGTGGCTAGGGGCTGGGGGAGTGGGAAATGAGTGTCCCCGTCCCATCATTTGATGAGTACAGAATCACAATTTTGCAAGATATAAAAGTTCTGGAGATCCAGGACATTGCCACGTGAATATACTAAACACTACCAAATGTGTACTTAAAAATGGGTAAGATGGCAAATTTCATGCCATGTGGGTTTCTGTAAACCACAACTGAACATTACCATAAACAGAGTTAAAGCCTGTAGCTGTTTTATTTTTGTAGTACTGGGAGTTGAACCCAGGGCCGACCATGGGCATGGTAGGCACATGTCTACTAGGGAGCCATGTCCCCAGCCCTAAGACTCAGCCTTGTTATCAGCGCTTTCTAGCTACATGGCCTGGCTGAGCCTGAGCTTCCCTGTCTGTAAAAATAGGCTCATGTATGTCAGTGTAAAGCCCACACTGTGGGGGCAGACGTGACCGGCATATACGGTCAGCAGCCCTGACCCTGCTTTCAAGTGGCCCTCTAATGATCACAATGGCTGAGGCCCAAGCCTTCTGTGTCCCTGATGTGCCCTTGATCTGGAACACCTGAGGCTTCCCCTCACTGACCCAACTCTGCCTCGTGTTTCAAGACATAACTCTACTCCTGGGCCTCAGTCTCCCGTTGTGTATTAAGCGGATAATGAAGGTGTCACTCATATTCAGATTGTCTAAAATGATTCAAAAGAGCTTAGAGCTTGGCATTTGGTAACTACTGTATACACATCAGCAATCGCCATTATTAATAACCATATTGATTGTCACCATGAAGAGAGCTGACCATACGCACCATGGCTTGTCAAGGTTGGCCCTTCAATGTCCTCACAGGAAAGTATCACATTTAACTCCCCACTCCACCCCAGGGTCAGGCTAGGATGGTATTCCTCACATCCTGAAGGGAGAGTTTTCAGAGGGAGATTTCTCATTTCCTCTGCTTTGTAAACTGCTGATGTCCCAGTTCTTCTCTTCCCATATCAGAGGGAAAATGGACACAGGAATGAGGAGATGAGACACTACAATCCTCATATGGGCTGAGGCAGCAACTTTGTAACCTGAGGCAGGACCCTTCACTTTTCTATGCTTCAGTTTCATCATCTTTAAAATGAGAGGGTTGTATCTTTATTTGTTGCTATTGTTCTGAATGACATATTTAAAAAAAAAAAAACAATTAAAACAGAGCACAATCAATAGGCAGATCAAGGCACGGGTCCTGGGGATTAAGTCTAGATAGAAGGCTGCCAGAAATATGGCACTAAGACCAACCCCAAAGAGCTTCTCCACATGGTGTTCACGCCGCTCCTGCAGTGAGTGCCTCAGCATTAGGCTGTGTGACCAAGGAAGTTCAGCAGAGGAATGGTGGGCACCTCCAGGGCTGGGTTATAAAAGTCATCATGCTGTTTTGCACATCTGTTTACATCACTTACCCTGGGGCAAGTCAGCTTCTAGGTCAGGAGAACTCACTCTCTAGCAGTCCTAGGAAGGGAGGCCGCTAGCAATGCCACTGAGCTAGCTCAGATCACAGCCCCTGGGGACATCTCATCTGCAATCTCATTAAGATGCAGAGTCTCAGTGGCTACCAAGCTGCTTTCAGAAAATGTAGGAGGTAACAGGTGCTCAATGTTTGAAGGTCTAAGGTTTCAGGTTTCTTGCTATGGTACAATAGGTCACTAATACACACAGGGAGTGCCATAGGACACCACCATGGTTTCCAGACTCCCTGGAAATCACAGTCCCAGACAACCCACTAGTCTTATGGACACAACATCCCCTAATTCCAGGGCCTGGCATTTAGCGAGGATATTTCCACAGATTTATGTCCTTATAGAGGCCCCAAAGAAGACACATGGAGCTAATAAAACTTGAGTCCAAACACCATAATGATAACTTCCAACAGCAACATGGGACGGGGAAGAGGGCTGGCAGGCCCCTCCATGGTGAGTTAGTGTGCTCTATATGTGTAATAAGAATTGTCATGCATTCCACTCTGGTGTATTTTAAAAAAAAATAAAATCAATTAAAAAAAAAAGAAAAGAATCAGATAAGTGTTATCTCAGTAATTCCTACAATAAGTGTTCAAAGATAAGGATTTGTTAAATAAACATAAATATATTAATGTACTGTAATAACTTGTGGTCATTAAAAAGAATATTGAAGATCTACAAAATGTTGTGCATAGTACAATCCAGTTTTGTAAATATGTGATGCTTGTTTATAGATAATTATGTGTAACATTTTATACAAAACTTCATTATATTTAAAGTCTGAAAGAATATATATGCCAAATGTTAACAGCAGCAATTTACAGTATATGATTTAAGAATAAAATGTTTTTTTTCCTTTAAAATAAATAAATAAATAAATAAATAAATAAAATCCTTAAAGATGAAGTTAAAAAACAAATTAAAATAGATCAAAATACTGGGGGGCCAGAAGATGTGAGAGATGTCAGGTTTCATAAAAAGCAATGACTTCAACAAAATGCCAAACCCTCAGGAGCTAACAAATATAGCTCAATCTGGAGGAAATTGAGAATAATCCAAGTCCTTTTAAAAGAACAGTCAGTCAGTCCTTGGTTAGGAACCCTGACTCACCTCCTGGGGCTGAAGAGACCCCAAAGTGGAAGGTGACTTCCAAATCATGACTGGTCACCCTGAAGCCTTCTGAGGCAGGCCCCTGTCAGTGCACCCTAAAGCCTGGGGCTCAGCAGCTTGAAGTGTGGGTTCCTAAAGCCCGAGGTCATAGAGGTTCTGCACAGTGGCCAGCAACACAGATTCTGGAAGCAAAGGCCAGGTTCAAAATCCAAGCTCCCTGGAAATCACCAGCCCAGACAACCCACCACCATCTTCCAGCCATTGCATCCCCTCATTCCAGGGCCCGGCACTTAGGGAGGTTCAAATCCAAGCTTCTCCTCTTCCTGGGATCTTGGACTAATTGTGTAATCTTTACTTACAGTAGTTAACTGATCTACAGATGAAGAAAGTATGTTGTGTGGGATAAAGGAGATATTTTGTATATGTTTTCAGCATGATGTCTTGTCCACTTCAAGGGAGAGGTCAAGGTCAGCTTTTATTACTATCATATTACTATGGAGGAATGAAGCTCAGTACAACAGGCAGAGGGGAGGACAGATAACTCCTCAGGGGGATGCCTGACACCACTGTGAGTACACAGAGTGTCCATTAAAAACTCTACCCAGTTTCAAAGAGTTATTCATAAATTCTTCGACCTTCCTCCCACTGGGAGATGGGTTGAGTTCTACTCACCATTCAAAGCAAGTGGGCTTCTGTGATCATTTCAACGAACAGTAAGAGCCACTGGAAAAAGATACACGATGTGTTTTGCTCACTAGGACACTTGTACGTAAAACCTTCGGGTGTCAGTTAAGCACCTACTGCCTAGAGCCGCCATATTGTGAGGAAGCCCAAAGTGGCCTGGGCAGAAACACCACATGAAGAGGCCCCAAATCCACGAGATTCTGGGCCAGTGTCCACTGCTCCAGCCCTGCCTAGTTCTAGTTTCTAGCCATAGAATAACACCAATAATACAAGGAAAACCAAACCAGAACCACTCAGCCAGTCTCTCCTCAAATCCCTGACCCACAGAAGCCCTGAGAGCAAATACAAGGAGTGGTGCCCTTTTATGTCATTAAGTGTTAGGTGACTTGTTGCACAGCATAAGGGAAAAATAATGTCCATAACGGGTGCAGAAGTCCCTCAGAGTTAGGTTCCCACCAACTCCCTCATTTCATCCTAATAATTGCACTGGGAAGAAAATGCTATTATTCTCACTTGATAATGCTGCAGACCCCCAGGGGGTAAGTGGATTGCCAAAGGTCACATGACAAGTGAGTGAAATTGGCAAGTCTCCTGTTTGGGAATTGTGACTCCAGTTGCAGTGACTTTTTCTGTTGTACCACTGTCAACTCTCAGAGTAGAACAGACCACAAAGACAAAAAAAAAAAATACACACATGGAAACGCATATAGGCTGGAGTGAAGGTCAAGAGGGCAGCATTATGCTCCAGGCTCCCAGGCAGAGAGACACCAGGCCTTCCCCACAGCAGCACTGGCGGGCAACGGAATATGCAAGAATAAAATGGGCAGTGTTTGAAGGCCACATAATTAGGAAATGACGAGAGGGCACAGGTCTGGCGAGGCCCATGGTTTCCATCACCAGACATCTCAGCTGACAGCTTGGATGTCATTACAGTAGAGTTTTCAGAAATACTTGTCAGAGCCAGGAGAAGTTTCAGCTCAGTCACAGATGACTGTGACGTCCTCGGCTCGTGGCCCTGCACTCTGATGAGACGTCAAGAACAGCAGCAACACTCGTAGTGGGAAAGTGCCAGGAGGAAGAGAAGCTTCTGCTTCGAGCACAATGACTGACATTTCTCGTTTGCCTCTTTGGCTTTTTCACGAAAATGTTCCGTCGAGTGACAGGGACAGGGGTGTACTGGTAATGGGTATGAAGCCAGTGCCTCTGTGTAAATGCACATGGCTGAAAGCTGCTTTGCCTCTAGAGAGTTTTCAAACGCATGCACCGAAGCTCTGAATAGGACCAGGCTCCATATGCAAGAATTCTACCAGAGAAGGATGGTTTTAGGGTATAAGCAGAAACTTGATCAAGAAATACTGAGAAAGAAAAGAAAAATGAGCAAATACAAGCTAACCCTCAGGTGCAAATCAAAAGTCCAGAGAGTAAGTGAAGGTAAGAGCTAAGAATTTCAAAGTCTAAATTCCTACATTGCTACTCTATCTTCAAAGAGCATAGAAATAGAGAACTACATCTTTCGTTTTTCTTGTTCCTTGAAGCAGTGGGTTCCAAATATTTTTCACTATCTCAGAATCACCTGGTTAGACTTGTTTTTTTAATACTAATTTTGCTGGGCCCTACTCCCACAGCTTGTCAGTCTGTAGGTATGCACTGGGCCCCAGGTATCAGCATATCTAATCCGTAGCAATTTTAATGCACACCCAGTTTGGGAGTCACCCACATGAGTGACCGAGAATGTTCCTTGTGACCATAGTTGTGGAACTCTCAAATGGTAGTGAAAAGTATGGCTTCCCCGAATAAAATCTCTTTTCCAGCCTTGTATCTAGGTGGCAGTTAAGGGCAGCCTTCTGCTTTGCTCACAGGGTCTGAAAGGAACACAGGTGTAAAATCGGTAGGGTATATTCTTAAAGGAGGCACAAGTCCCATCTTAACACCTCTCTCCTGCCCTCTGGAATATGGACACCATACTGAAGCTCTGATACTCATTACTCACCATGAGATAAACCATGGCAATGCCCAGTCAGCAACATGGGGTAAAATATCAAATAATTCAGAATATGGATATTTACATCCCCACATCACTCTCCTCCAGTCATCTTAACCACAAAGAGAAATAAGGCGCAAATCTTGCTTAAGCCGTTGTTAGATGGAATTTTTTGGTTATTTGCAGGGAAATGTATTGCTAACACAACTAGCTATCTTAAAGTCCCTCTCCAATCCTAATATCCATAGTCACCACTAAAATAACGTGAGGCAGGAACTTGATATAAATCCACAATTTGCAAATGAGGAAAATGAGATGCAGGAAAGAGATATTCCATGCTCAAAGCAATAAAGCTAGTTAGCAAGGAAGGAGACCAGGATTTAGACTCGTGACCCTACCTTCAAAGCCAGTGCTGTTTTGCCTACACTATTTTGCAGGGGACTCAGGACAGAGACCCACTTCCAAAATAGTTCTCACAAGCTGAGCTGGGGAGGGACACCCTGGCTAGGCAGACACAGCAGGAAGAGAATGCTCCCAGCAAGCTACACTCATGTGGCCTTCTGTTACACTGTGTCCCCTCCCATGCCCCAGACTTTTCCTTTTCTATTTTCTTATCTCCTTGATTCTTAGTTCTCTGGCAGGACTGAATCATAAAAACGTTAACGGTTCACATTCTAGGCCAAACCAACCTTGTCAGCAGGTTTCCATCTAAACTCATCCACTCAAAACTAACACCATGGCTGTGACTGATAGCAGAGAACCTGTGAAAAATCACTTGAGTCTTCACTCTTCCAAGGTTAGAGGTTCCCAAAGAAGTTAGGGTCCTGCCAAAGTTAAGAGCCCCCTAGGTCAAGGGGATGTGTTACCACTGTTCTGTCCCCCATTTGCAGAGGTGTAAAATGTAGACATTAAGCTACAGAAGAGACTAGCAATGCTTTTCCAGGATGGAAGGAATGGGCCTGCAGGGTGGTTGGGGCTGAAAAATGTACCACATGCATCACTTGCTGACATTGATACTTCTTTATTTGTTTATCATCTGCTTCCTGCCACTTCCTGCCGCCTCCCAGTGCAGAATATAAGAAGCAGAAGAAAGGGAGTTTCATCTTCTTTATTCACTGCTATTCGCAGCACAAGAGATGGTGTGAGATCCCCAAGCGGGTGCCCTAGAGGTGCTGAATGGAGGACTGAATGTTGACGGATCCCCTCCCAGGTCTCTGGGCTTGGCTGCATGAGCAGTGCCAGGTCCTGAATTCCTCATCTTTCCTACTCCGTGACAGTCCTCCTCACACATCTTCTACCACCTTTCTCCACCTCTCTGCCAATCTACAGTTAAACCAGGCTGCAACTATCCTCAGAGACTCTCGTGGTCTGCTTCAGTCGAGAGCTTCTTCCCTCACAGCTGAATTTCCTTAAAACTCACTCTTCATCACTGAAAAAAAACCTGCATTCCCTACAACATACTGAACAGGACCACAGATATTGCTAATGACCCATTCTGATGGTCAGAGGCTGTGGCTCAATGTGCTACCTCTTCAGGGAGGTCAGAGTCTAACATTCTTGAGTCCAGAAAACAGAATAAAGTAACAGCAGGTGATATCTGCATTTAACTGAAACTAATACAAATTACGCACATTTGAAAATGTACTACATAGCAGGCAGTGTTCATGGCTTTTAAATGGCTATTCCATTTTATTCTCACACAGATGCCATGAAGCAAGATTTTTCTCTGAAGAGTACTGACAACATGTCTCAGGTTCAGAGAGGCTGGGTAACTTGCTCAAGGGCTCATAGCAAAAACCATCAAAGCTCTGCTCTGAACTCACTCTTGTCCATCTTGTCTGTGTCTCAAAAGGCCTTGAGATTGACAGGCAAGAAGCAATAGGAAGTGTGTGAATGACTGTGTGTGTGTGTGTGTGTGTGTGTGTATGTATCTTCATTGTAGAAATCAGCACGGATGCAGGAGTTCCAGGGTGGCAGGGGCAGTCTGCACTTATGGGAAAGTCTTCCAAGTTTCCAATGTGTTATTAGGAAAGAAGGTGTACTCTAAAAGGGAGGAAAAGATATGAAACTAGAAAATCTCAAATGACCGCTGTAGCTGAGCAACAAGTCTGATTCTGAACAGCAGAGGCCTCATGCCCTCAATGGAGAATGAGGCTAAGAGAACTAATAGGCTCCAAACTCCACCATTCACACTATAGTCTAAGTGACAGCGGACCCCCAAGATGATAACTAGGTATAGAATTCCTGAGCATGTGCAAAGGAACCAGGTGGCAGCGCCCATCAGATAGCGCCCCTTAAATCTCTGTGGACTAGGTCTTTGTATTCCCATTTTCCCAGCAGGAAACTGAGTCTCAGTGAGCTTCAATGACTTGCCAGACCTATCACCCAAGCCAGGGTTCAAGTCACTTCGCATCCAGGTCTGAGTCAAGAATGCCAACTCTTTCCAGGACCTGGATGTGCTTCCAGCTGGCATCTGTAAGAAATGGGGCACCTGGGGCTGTATGTGCCACCCCCATCCCGGGGCCCTAGGTGCTCTTTACCTCACACTTCTCCACCACCGGCTGCTGCCCACATTCGGAGCTGTTGCCTGCCACGATGCCAGCCCGCAGGTTCTCGCTGTCCCCAGTGCCCTCCTCCATGGAGTAGGTCCTGGAGTGGTTGCCTCGACGGTGCGTGGGGCCGCGGCCCTGGGCCAGGCTGAGCTGCCTGCGCAGCGCGCGGTTCTCGGCCTCGACCTCGCGCATGCGCACCTCCAGGCTCTCGCGCTCACGCTGGCTGGAGGCTGCATAGCGGGGACTGTGAGCCTGGGACTCCAGCGGTGACAGGGACACGGGCTTCCCATCTGCAGAGACACCAGGGAAAGTTTGAATCAGAAGTAACCGCAGCTCCCCTGACACCCACTGCTATCTATATAGGCTCCTTCCCCATTGCATTTCTTTTTGGAGATATTTATTAAGATAAAGGAAAATTTAAAATAAACTTTTAAGTTTTTAATAGTGTTAGATTTACAAAATGCTGTGAAGAAGATAGGGTTCTTATATATTCTATGCCTGGATCCTACTGTTATATTATACATTACATGCATTAATTGTTATCTAATATATAGCCATATATAATCTTACATATCTTACAGCACTACATTTCAGCCAATGAAGCAATATTGATACATTACTATTAACTAAAGTCCATGCTTTATTCAGACTCCTTAGTTTTTTTAATTTTTTTAAATTTTTTTTAATTAGTTATACATGACAGTAGAATACATTTATGCACTTTGATATATCGTGCATAGATGGGATATAATTTCTCAGTTTTGGGAAAAGCAAATGCAACAAAAATTATGTATAAATACATCCAGAGTAAAGTAAGAACAGAGTTGAGAGCAGAATGACTTATTATGGTAATAAAAACTTAACATGCTGTTTAAAGATCACAATCATAATGCAATCATTAGGACCTCCTCTATGTACATGTTTCCAGGTAGACAATCTTAACCCCAAAGCATGGTGAATATGGAGAGAGGGAAGGAAGAGACTGGAAGGGAATAGTATGAGGAAGTGGAAAAGAGCAAAAGAGGAAAAGAAGGAAGAAAAAGAAAATAATAATAGGACTAAGTGTATTGAGGTATTCTTATGTGAACTCCTATTCATCCTTCAAAACCTGGTTTTAAAACCATCACCTCTCAGGGATAACATTCAATGCAGGCAAAATGTCCTTCAGTATATTCCAGCAGCAATTTGTACACAGCACAAGCAATTTGTACATAGCATTATGAAAACATGTATCTGTCATGCTGGAAGGGAAGATGCATGTATCAATGCCAAGAGCAAAATAATTAAGAGCAACAAAGAAGAAGAAAGTAGGAACATGACTGATCTCCCAGTTTTCTCAGAAAAAAAAAATTACCACCAGCACAGCAACACTGCATGTGACAATCATCCAACCCTCCAACAGAAACCTAGGACACACAGATAAGTAGGTCCCTCAGAGTCTCACAACCAGAGGGTGGTTTCAAAACTCAAACCCAGGTCTCTCTTATGTCTGAGCCCATGCACTAACCATTTAAGTGAATTTTTGTCAAAGACCATTCAGATAGTCAAAGATTTTTTTTTTATTTGAACAATATAAACCACCATTTCCCCAAGCTACTTAGCATATCACCTGGTATATACTAGTTGCTTAAAGCATGCTGTTGAGGAGTCGCAATGTCCGAAGACATACCCAAAGCCATCACTTCTTTCTATTCCCACTCTTAAGCAATCCCAGTATCCAGCCACACTGGTGGCTGCCTCGGAGGCTGCCCAGCAAAAGAGTCACATCTCTACAAAATGACCCTCATTCACTTGCCTGCTAAAAAGCACTCCTCATTTTCCATACTTTGTGATTTTTCCTTTTCCTGTCCAGAACCCACTGAGCTTCCAAACTGTCCCAGAGAGTCTCTTTGACTCACAAAACTTGAAGATCAAAGACTGTGATGAATGACACCCGGCATGTCTCACCTGCACAGCCTGTGCTGTGCCTGCCTCTGCCCAGGACTGTTTGATGTTTCTTTGGGCCTTAACAAATAGGGCTCCTTTCCTCCCCCCTCCTAATCACCTCAGGGTTAAACACCTAAGCTCCTGATTCTCTCCTGTCAATGGAACGAATATGACTCACTGAATTCCACTGCCTGGAACCACAAATCAAAGGTGGGGGAAGAATCCGTGGGGGCTGTGAAATCACAGGTTGACTAGGCTGCATTGTTAGAGAGCTGGCCGATTACAAGCTCCTACCCAAGCTTTTGAAACCTGTCTCCCTGTTGGGTTAAAGCCAAATTAGTTCCATCAAGAGAATGAAAAAGAATAGGCTGCTAATAGCAGTTGTATTTTCCCAACTCACATGGACCTATCAGGTAGGGTGGGGAAAGAAGAGCATCTTTTTCCAAGGGAAGGCAGACAGTGAGGCTCTGTGTAGTGCCTGCTAAGATCTGCAGGGGGCATTCATGTTGTCAGAAGTTGTCACAACACAGGTAGGAGTAGTCCCCATTACAGACGAGGAAACTGAGACTCTAAAAGTTTAAACTGTGTGCTGATCATGCTGCAGCGCCCTTGGGAAGCAAGCTCTCTATCACTTTGCAACAGGCCAGTCTTCTGCATTATTGTGCTTAATTAAAGGCACAGAGGCTCTGGGGCCTGAGAGGAGCTTCCTTCGCATGGGCATTGAGTCAGAAACCCAGGATGTTCTGCAAACTCAGTGTCCTGGAGACCCTAGAAAATTGCCAACAAAGGTAATCTAGATGGCTTGTTCTTTGGAAGGACAACCTCAATGCTCTGAGCTGCAGTTTTCCCTTTTGTGATATCAGAACATAAACACGAGTCTCACAAGAGTTATAGGAGGCTTAAAAAGAGAGGCCAAAATACAAGAAGCCCTGTCAAAAAGGACTCCTTCAATGAATGAGCACCTCCAAGCTCCTCCCAATGAGGGTGGGGGGCATGGAAGATATGGGTAAGATGAGTTGAGGTTGTAACTTAAGGTTGAAAGCTGCGTGTTCTCGGAACATAGGGCCATTGAAGAAGCCGTGTCTAGGAACAGGGGGCCCCGAGCCTTGGCTTCCTTGGATAGATCCTTGGATATGGGGCAGCCCTGTCTCCTGCTGTCAGCCTGCGCCACATCAGTGTCCACTCACAATCACCATGGAGGAGAAGCAGGCTCCACCAAGGGCCTGCTCGCACCCCAGGGCCCCTCCCACAAGGGCCACATTTTACAATTTTACGTAAATGGTGATTCTTTGACTATGTGCTCCTGGGAATTGATTTTAACCTCCTGGGTCCACTTCCTTCCTATCCCTCTTTAGATCCCAAATGGCTTTAGCCAGACTCAGTGCCCAAAGACTGGCAGGTGTTTTCCACTTTTAGAACTCCATGCTTTGCCAGCCCTGAAGACACTCCAAGTAATAACTCACAGGACTCAACTCGAGGGACCAGTGTTGCCACAGGCAGCCCTTACTCTGTGCCCAGGAGCCACCATGGAGGCAGTGCCCCGTGAACAGCACAATCACAATTCTAGCTTGTTTCCTTTGCTTCCCTGCAGGATAGATCATCCTGCCCCGGCCCCTGCCTCTTGCTCGGCCCATATCTCCTTCTGAGGGAAGCGGAAGTAGACCAGGGGCCCCTCTCAGCTCTAACTTTCTGTGGCCTCCTGGTCCAGGTGGACCTGCCTGTCTAACGCAGCTGTGGCATCCCAACATCATGAGCGGACCCTGCTGCCTGTCACATTCCTAGCTCGTTCTAGCTTTATTTATTCAGACTCTTGCTTTTGCTCCTGGGTCACTCACTTCTAGCTTCTGAGTCCTTTTCTTGTGGCATCTCCTGGCTCTTGGGGTGTGGGAACGGGGAGAGTTAAGTCAGTGAAAGGCGGGTCCCCCGAGATGTGGTCTCCACTTCTCTGTCAGGCCGGTGGGCTTGGTCACTCCCAGGCACCTTCCTATGGTTTCTGTGTGAACCACATTTGAAAACTCATCACACTGGGCAGGACTGTGTCCACATCAACGTTTTTCAAACTATTAGTGGTGTAAAATCCATTTCCTCTCCCAATCTATACTGGGCAAAGGTTGGCCTTAACGCATGTGGTTAGTATAGAGCTTGCCCCACGTAGAAATCACCTCTTGAACTCAACAAACTGGCATACAGTTGTCCATCAGGAACAATCTACTTATCACATCCTTGATAATACCAAAAAATCCAGTTGCTCTAGAAGTTTCTAAATGCCTACTATCAAGCTCCATATGTATCTTGTTGCAAACCAGGAACAGTTTGGGGATGGTGATGGTTAATTTTATGTGCCAATTGACAGGGCTGTGGGGTGCCCAGATCTTTGGGTGCTTCAGTGAAGGTATTTTTGGATGAAATAAAAATTTATCTGAGTAGACTGAGAAACCCTTCTCCCATGTGGCTGGGCCTCACCCAATCAGCTGAAGGCCTCACTAGAACAAAAAGGCTGATCGTGCCCAAGGAGAACAGTCCTCCTGCCTGGCTGAAACAGTCCTTCTTCCTAGGTCTCCAGCTTCCCGGAATGTGGACTGGACTCACACCATTGCTCTCCTCCTTCTGAGGCCTTCAGGCTCAGAACACACAGGGGTCAGCCTGCATGGCCATGGAAACTCATTGCTTTTAACAAGCATTTGTGTAAACATGCGCGCGCGCACATGCACACACACACACACACACACACACACACCTATTGGTCCTGCTTCTCTGGAGAACCTGATTCAGAGACACAACTGTCTGTGGTGCAGACCTTGCACCGTGGCAATGCCTGATACCCAGTCACTTTATCCCAGGGCCTGGTGCCATTCCTGTACTTAATGTCTGAAGAAGGGAATCATGGGAAGAACTGAAACCTAGACCTTAAAAATGGCATGAAAAGTATGACACGTTTTTTACCTCTCAGTTATTTAAAGGGACATCTCGGTGCAATATTAAGAGCCAGGGGAGAGGAAGAGACAATCAGGAAAGCAGGCAAGTCCCCGACAGCATTCAGAACAAGAAAGGCTAGTCTCAGTTGTGGTTCTTCCATCTACTCAGGAAGAACCTTGGCCTAAGCTTTCACTTTCCAGGGACTCGGTGTCTCCATAGGTAACATGAGGTACCTGGGGTGTGACTTTAGGTATGGTCACATTACCCAGCATCAGGCTCAAGTTTCTTTCTCTACCCTTTCTCCAGCCTCACCCACATAACCCCGGGAGCAGATGAGTGCAGGCAACAGTAGGGCAGGTCCCTTGGCCTTGGCTTCCCTGTCCCCTCTTCCCCAGGCTTCTATTTGGTAGATATACACACGCATACACGTGGCACATCTTGCGATCCAATAACATGTATCATGTGTTGTTCCGCAGTCCAGCCCACTTTGAGTTGAAAATGTCAAACAAGACATTATTCAAAACCTCAGTTGACAACATCTTTCTCCTCCTTCTAGAACTTCCTGACAAACACGAGTTTATGGCAGAATTTCAATCTCTGAGGCCACTTGAGATGAATGCTCTGAATTAAGAATCAAAACAGCTAAGATTCGGGGCAGAGAAGGTAAATTGAAAATCAACAGCCATGCACTACCATGACAGAGATTAGGGAGTTGACATCCGAAATGTCCTAAGTAATTATCTCAATCAATTTGTGTGTGTTGACCCCCTCTGAATCTCTCTAGAGGGCTAGTTAGTGTTCAGCACTGTGTGGGATCCACCATTTGCAAGTGGATAGTATTATGGGGTTCATTCAAGGAGGCATCGGCTAGACTTGGATAGACTTAATACCCAGGGGTCTTGGGTCCTTTGTGCTGAGCCAACCAGACCTCTCTAGTGGAGGAAGCCAGAATCCCACACTCACGGGCAAACTCCAAGAGAGCTGTCCTCCTGCATCATTCTGTGGGTGATAAAGACACTACATCCCTAACCTTTATATGGCAAAATCTCCCTACGTACAATCTGTCAGTGAGTCCTGCCAATTCTCCCTTCCTGATGCTCAAAGCATTTGCTCTTCTCATTTTATTTCAAACATTTCATTCCCATGCCAAGCCTCACACAGGGGTTGTCAAACTTTTTCCTGTAAATACCCAGTGAAAAAGTATGTTTTACTTCTTGTGCTGCAGGCTACATCATCCTTCTCACAAGAACTCCACCACGGTGGGCTGAAAGCAACCACAGAAATACCTAAAAAACAGGCTTGGCTGTTTTGCAATAAAACTTTATTTATAAAAACAAGTAGTGGGCCAGATTTGGACAGAGTGTGTGGTCCCAGTTGGTGGGACCTAAAGTTTCACATTTGTCTTAGAACATGACTCTGGTCTCCTTGATTAGCCATCCCTGCTCCAATCTCCCCTGTCCCAATCAGCCTCACTCACAGGTGAGATAATGTTCTGCAATCCTGGTTTTACCACATTTGCAGCTTGAGAATACACAGAAGCGACCCCATTTACTTCAAGTCAACAGACACTTGGTCTGTTCCTATTGAGTACATGCCCAGTCCTCATTTTAATTCATGCAGCACTATAACAAGGTGGTTGTTTTAAGTACTCCTATTGGTCTAATGAAAAACAGAGAGAGAGAAGGGGTGTGGGGGAGACAGAGACAGAGAAATGGAAACACAATTTAACTTGGTTATGTCATCCCAGTAGCAAACAGCAGCCAGAAAGTCTCGGACCCAGGCTCCTTGGCTCCACATCAATGGCTCTTTCCGTATCAAACTAGAAAATCTATTCATCACCCCTCTCCAAAAGAGTCCAGTTGAATTTATGGTGGTGGTCCTTCGTGCCTTGTTTGCAAGGACTCGACCCAGCCCCAGTAGCCTGAAAGCAACCACAAAAATACCTAACAGATGGACATGGCTAATTCCTTCAGCCAGGGATTCTCAATCCTGACTACCTTGCAATTGCATGGGAAACTTAAAAAATACTGACATGCACAGGTCCCACCCCAGATAAGTGATCCCAAAATCTCGGAGGAGGGGGTCTAATTATCAACATTTTTTAAAGCAGCTACTGCCATAAGATTCTCCTGTGTGATCGAGCCTGAAAAACTCAAGTGTGGCAAATCTGCAGAGTTTCCAGCTTAGATGCAAAGGAGGTCTGAACACTGACATACCAAACTACTGTGCTGCGCTCACCCTGGGTCCCAGTTCCTTTGCCACCCCTTCTTAGAGCAGTTACCTTCTGAGAGCAGCTACCAGCTAGCTGTGTGGCCCAGGACCTTCCGGATTTCCCAGTATCCTAGTTCCTCCAGGCTTAGGGACTTTTTGCTCCGACTCCAGCACCTCCCAATCTTCCTCTTTCCTGGATGAGCATCTCTTTCAAAAGAAAGGCTCTACTCCTCCAGGTGTCTGACCATCCAGTGGCCCCTGGTCCCAAGCTCCCTCCCTTGACCAGCCATTGGTCACTACATTCCACTGTATTTTCCAATTTCCAATTGCCCCTGAAGCTGTGTTCATGAACTATTTTGTATTTTCAGTGCAATACCCTCCTTTAATTAACATAAAAATTTCGCACCCTTTGCCAATGCCATTAGACACTTCAAAATCTATTAAGTATCACAGCCTAAGTCATTTTAAAGAAGTTTAGAAAACTCACTTTGATCTTAAAAAGTTTCACATTTAATGTCTTTCTTTCTTTCTTTTTTTTTTTTTAATGTGATCAATGGCTGTCCACAGGAATGTTCCGGCATGTCACCAGCTATTACGTTCTCAACAGTTTATAAGTCAGAACAAGACACAGGTCTAGACTGAGCCATTCTCTCAAGTTCCAGTCATGTGGCCTCAGAGTTGCTGTGGGAGGGAAATGTCAAGGATGAAGACAGACACTGTTGTGGGGTGAACAGGGAATGTTTCACCCAAAGATTCCCTGAAGCCATTTTCTGGAAGTTATCTTTGGCAACCAAAGTGAACTTCAGTTCCAGCAAGGGCCTTGGAGACCTTTTGGCAAGGACAGAATGGCTCTAAAAAAAAAAAAAAAGAGTTCCTCTCAAGGTTCCAAAAAGAATTTGCAATCCAGACTGAAGCCTGGATTCATTTCACTGTGATGGCTGGGATTTTTTTTTTCCTCTGTGAAATTATTTTCAAGAACCTTTTCTCTTATAAAGAGCTTCATTAAGTGGGGAAAATGAAGACATTTTTAGCACAAATTTGCTGTGTTCATAGCTGGGTTTCAGTTACAAATGCTTAAAGTGTTTCCTAATGAGCAATGATGTCAGTTTTGCCCCTGAAACTTCTGGTTCAAAGAGTCCAAAGCTTTAAATATTTTTTATCCAATACGCTAAGTTCTGGAAGTCCGAGACAGTTGTTCTTTGAACTTCTTCTCACAGTGAGGCAAGCAGAAGTCTTTCAGTTTCTGAACCTGTTTTTAAATCTAAATGATCTTTCTTATGGATGTCTAAGGAGTGTGAAGTAACGGACTTTCTGTTAGTTATATTAGTACTCAGATCACTGCCAAACAAGGCCAAGATGGGGGAATGCAGCGCTCTGGTTCTCCTGGGACAGCTGTGTCAGGACTTCCTTAGGCAGCAGGTGGTTTGGGAAACAGTTATTGGGAGGTAGTGAGAAGGGGGCAGGCAGCCTGGAAGCAGGAAGCAGCCATTCATCCCCAATCCCAAAGACCGACTAGGGAGTAGACCATAAATTCACATCCCCATCATCTCTGGTTGCCCTCCGCCTCCAATGAGCCCATTTATGTCCATCCCTTGTGACCCAGCCTCACAGACTCCTCCAGCATGAGCAGTGGTCACCAAGGCTTGGGTGAGGAAACAGCTTTCTCCAGCCACAGGGTTTTTGTTTGTTTGCTTTAATATTTTTAGTTGTAGATGGACACTATACCTTTTTTTCCTTTTGTTTTAAATATTTTTTTAGACATTGATGGGCCTTTATTTTATTCATTTATTTATATGCGGTGCTGAGGATTGAATGCAGTGCCTCACACACACTAGGAGAGTGCTCTACCACTGAGCCACCACCCCAGCCTTGACACAATACCTTTTTGAACGCTGTTTCATATATATGCAAAAATCGGACACAGTTCCTTTAGTGAACAGGTCATCAAAAAATAAATACTAAACAAGACTTTGCAAAGTGTCCAAGTGTGATGTTAGGCATCCTCACCTGAGTGGTCAGCATGGTGCAGGACTACAGAAATAGACACAGACATAGTTTAGACTTTCTGCTACATTTTCTTTGGAGCAGCATTGAATAGGAAAGATTTCATAAGCATTTTTCTACTAATTTTTAAGTCTCTGCAATAAATGTGTTATTTTCTATGAAATATTCATTTTAAAATCACAATACTATGTTCCAAGAGAGGCAAATCAGATGTGCTGCAGAGAGTCCTATTTTACAATAAAAATGTATAATAGGGTTTGGGGGTTTTTTGTTTCTTTTTTTTTTTTTTGTAGCTAAAATCTTGCACAAATTAAGATAGCCACATGGGCTGATGCTTGAGGCAGGTTTTACTTACTTACTTATTTGTTTATTTATTGTTGCAGTACTAGGGATTGGATCCAGGGATACTCTACCACTGAGCTGTATGTATCCCCAGATCTTTTTATTTTTCTTCATTTTAATTTTGGGTAAGTTCTCCCTAAGTTGCTGAGGCTGGTCTTAAACTTCTGATCTTCCTGTCTCAGCCTCCAGAGTTGCTGGGATGATAGGTGAGAACCACCACACCCGGCCATGGTTTTCAATTTTATTTGCCATTAATCAAAGTGCCCCTGAAACAGTCTGTGGTCCTTCTAGGAGTTTAGGTTTTTGTGAGGGCTGATTTTATGTGTTCCATCTTCCTGGGGCCCTCTGCCACGTTGTATCTCCTCTACAGTCAAATGGCTTTTAGACAAGGTCACACAAACTCCCATTTCTTTCTTGGCCTTCTGTGGACGCCATGTTTGCAGGACACCTTTCACCAGGAGGGTCCGACTGTGACCTGCAGTGTTCACTATGGGGTTAGCCCCTGAGATACTCAAAGAAAGGGGCTGGCCAGGAGACTGACAGAAAGAGCCAGTTGTCAAAGACAAGGAGGGCTCTTTATGGGCATTTCTTGCCATTAGCAATGGAGAGGCCTGTGTAGCTGCAACACATGTATTCATACCCATTTCAAAAAGAAACGGAAACAAGCATTTTGGTAAATGTGTCCCATTCCTTCCATAGCATCCTCCTGCTCCAGACTACCCTGTCCCCTAAATCAATGTCATCATGCCTAGCTCAATTGTGAATTAACAACAAGGGAAAACAAGCAAAAGCCTGCAGGGACATGCCATTGCCTCTGTAAATGACTGTCCTCCTTTTTCAAGTCTTCATTCCCTCCTCACAGTCCCCAGCCCTTTATCAGTCTGACTTACATTAAGCTCTTTTCCAATTCCCACAAGTATCTACATTGGAAATAAAAAAAGAAAGAAGGGGAATTAAAAAAAAATCCTCCCCCACAAATCCAAACTACCCCTTAGGAGGAAATAAGAAATGAAGAATGTGGTTTTACTAGAATAGACTTCAGGGGAAAGAGGATAGAAGATTTTATCAGGAGTTCAGTTCCACAAAAATAATGCTTTATCAGGATGGGCACTTGGCAAAGATAACACATTACCCAGAGCAAGATAGATGTTTGGGTAAAATGCTGTGCTAATACCTATTAAGCTCAAAACTTGCCATCTCCACTTTCAACAGATTGTTATTTTCTTCCAAGTCCTACTTTGGGGATTTTTTTTTTTTTTATGACTTTGCTTTCAAAAGTCTTACAAAAGCAAGAATCAACTAAGGGGCCTTGACTCAGCTCAGCTGTGAGGTGAAGCTGGGTCTCCTCTGGAAGTGAGAGGAGCCCTGGGCTTAGGTGGGGAAGCTCTGCCAGACACAGGGCACCAGAGAGAAGCCTTTGATGGTGAAACCTCCGGTACAGGATCTCAATTCTGGTCCCAAAGAGAAGAGGCCTTGCAGGGCAGAGACTCACCTGAGCACAGAGACAGGGTGGGGATGTGAATGAATGGGTAGATTTGCAAAAGGAAGTCCTGGCTCAAAACCCCCTGGACTTCTTGGAATTGCTGGGGAAATCCCTGGCACTTCATGATTCTGTCTTCAGGCTCTGAAGAGACCTGGGGGAACCAAGGACCTTCACCATTAATGTCTTCTGGAGCTTATGCCCATACAAGCCCCACACTAACTCCCTGCCAGCTGGAATGAGCATTGAGTATCTGAGCTATTTCCTTTGTAGTTTGGCCACTTGGTGAACTACCAGTGCCAATACCAGCTCAAGAATTGCTCCTAGGAATTCTTTCCCAACCTGCCCAGAGTGAGGGGGCTCCTGCATTCCTCTCACTGTCCCTGGATTTCCACAGTCCAGGTTAAGGTGGTGGCTCTTACTACATATGCAATGGCTATTTCTGGAGCTTGCCACACATGGTGACTATCTCCTCAACACATATTAACTGGACATCTGTTGATGAAGCCAGATTTAAAGTTAGGTAGTCAGTGTAGTTAGGTAAATCGGGTCTAATACCGAGTGAAATCTAAAATGGAGGCCATGCGGAGAATGACTCAGGGAAAACACAGGACAACTCATGGAATGTTAATGAAGTCCCAAAAAGGCCCTAGGCCAAAGTCCACCTCAAAGAAATGTTAATGAACAGCCCCCAGCAAAAAGGTGCTGACTCAGAAGTCCTTCCGGACCAGATTACTTCTTTGGCCCACCTGTGTCCCACCCCTCGGGCCTTCCAACCTACATTCCATCACCAAAACTATAAAAAGGGGAAACAACCGCACTTCCAGGGATTCCACCTCTTGGGTCCCCTTCTTCCTCCGGGAGAAGTCTTTTCTGCTGTCCTTTAATAAACTTCTAATTTCTACTCTGACCTTGCCTCAGCGTGCTCCTTTGGTGTTATTCTTCAACATTGGGGAAGCAAGGACTCATCACCAGTCAACAGCGGTAACATTGGGTGTTCACTGCACCAGTGAAGGCCATGACCATGTTCAGCAAATGGTATCACTGTGTACTGAAAGAATTCCCCACGCAAAGACACTTTGCCGGGAGAATTCCAATTTTATTGCAAAAAGCTGTGTGCTTATATAGAACTAAGGGGGAGATGGTAGGGCTTAGATAAATGGCAGGCAACCCGTTTATTGGCAAGTTCTTTCAGATATCAGCTCCGGAGCCCAGGAATTAGTTCTCATTGGGGCTAAGGTTCCCCGCCAGCGAGATTTGAAATTGGCGCCGGCGGGAGAGTTCACATGGGCGGGAACTTTTCGCGCCACTGCAGAAAAGAAGAAGGTAGGAAGAAGAGGTGCTTAGGCGCCATGTTGGGTTTTTTTTTCTGGGGTATGGCTGCCGTTTATACTTTTCCCAACATGTACAGGTCAAAGACATGGGCTCGCTTTTGAATTCCTTTTCTCATGTCTTAAATGCAGTGCATTAGGAATTTATTGAATGGTGGCCCAACCTTCAAAGTATACCCTGAATACAAACACTTTCCACCACTACCACCCCACTTCTAGCTTGACCACTTCTTACCCAGAATCACTCAACAGTGACCTGATGTGTCACTGGGCTTCAGATCTACTTGCCATGCACAGCCTGATGATATCTAACAGTGGTTATCACATCACATCATATCACACCACACCACTTTCCTGCCTAGGCCTCCCCTCCTAGGGCTGTCCATCAAACTGAAAGCAAAATCCAAATACCTCAGAGTAGCTTATGAGGTACCACCCTAGGCCTCTAAATAGCTCCTTCCAGGAAAAGAAGGTTGCAGCCCCATATAACCAAGTGGGCACCACAAGACAGACAGGAAGCAGAAGAGCATCAAGCAGAATCAGGACAGTAAGGAGCTTCTTATAAAATGATGAACACCAAAAGAACCTCCACAAAACATACCATAGCCCACTGAACTCTACCCAGGCTCAGTCAGAAGCAGGGAGCTGACAACAGGACCTGGTACTCTATGAGATGTCCCACAGGGGAGCATAGATGCAGAGGATGAAAAGGAGAAGACTTAAGGATACAAGTGCCTGACATCTTGATTGGGCTATCCTGGGCACCCTGCCTGGGAGTCCCACTGTGTCCTTTTAAGAAGACTCCATCCTGGCCTTAGTGGTTTTGCAGAAGGAAGCTGAGTAAAAGAGACCATCATTTCTGGAGCTGTATGCAGTCTTGCTCCTGCAAAGAGAGATGGATCACTTGTGCCTTCTGTGGTCCACAAAAGAGAAAGGAGGCGGGGCAGGGGGGAGAGGCACAGGAGAAAATCAGAGGGGTCAGGGAGACCCAGCTGCCAGATTCTGGCCAGACAGAAGAAGTACAGAATTGGGGGGGGCGGGGGGTGGAACCAGAAATCCATATCTGCAATCACTGCAGTCTCCAGGGGGGCCTGCAAATGGTTAACTCAGTTTTACTCCCCCTGAGTAGCTTCAGCTGCTCATCAATAGAATCTCCAGCTGATAATTATTAAGTGAAACTTGGGGCTTGCATTTGCATATGTAAAGCCCACTTCCCTCCAAAGCCACAATGGGAGGGAGAATGCACTTCCTGATTGTACAGAACTGGGGAGGTTTGGGTGGGGTGGGGCTCCAGCCTGATTTGCATGTGCTTCTTCATGCTAATCAAGCCAGATATTCAGCTGAAATAAACCCCACATCCCAAAATATGCCATTTGTCAAAATCCAGAGCTCACATAAGAGACCTCTCTCCAGATCTGATAAACATCCATAAGGGTTATGATTACCTAGCCTGGCGCCATGTTGGGCACAAACACGCACACACACCTGCCTACACACACACCTGGCGTGTTTCACTGCCTGATGGAATAGCTATGGGTTGCTCCAGAAAGACGCCTGCTAACCCCTCACATATTCCTCACCCTTTTTAATCTTTGCACCTGTCAATGAAGATGCTTCAGTCCCAAAGAACAAGTGAGAAAGACACACCAAGAGCATTCAGTTCCAAGTATCTGATGACCTGTCTCTGTTTTGACATTTATCTTGGCTAGTGAACAGCAAAGGCTCTGAACAGCCTGTCTCTCTTCCTTGCATGGGAAAGGATGCCATGGCAGAGAAAAACCTTCATTTCCGGGAGGATCGGAGGATACTGTCCTCAACATGGCTAGAAAAATCAGACTAGACCAACATCAGAGGCAGGCCCTTCAGGCTAAGGGTGATAAGAAAGCCTCAAAGCGGTGTCTAAAATTAAGCCCATGACATGCTGAAGACAGAAACAGACAATAAAATGAAATAATAATTTAAATTGTGAAAGCTGGGTCTCTTTATCCTTGGCCGAGTATTTGATTCTCCCTGTGCCTCCTGGTGCTCACAGGTAAAAGGGGGCAAAAAAGAGCTCCCTTATACACTACACCAGGGTATGTGCAAGCTCTGCACACTTTATCCCAGTTGATAGCATCTGAACATGCATTCATTTGACAGTCTTTTGATGTGGGCACAGGTCCCTTCTATAAGGATGTGCCAAAGGTCTAAAATTTGAAATCGCTTTCCTTGCATAAACCACAAAGAAATCGCCCAACATATTCAGCTTCAGTTTCTTTAAAGTGGAGAATAAACTCAAAAGACATTTTTGAACTAATCAGGGAACAGAATCCCTTTCGTATTTTTATCTCTTCCCCCATTTTTTTTTTCAGTTGTCTTGCTTACATTTTCATTTGACAGCTGTTTTTAAGGCAATTTGCCTTTTGGCTGTTGTTCCAAAATATACAACTTGGTTTTTTATAGAAATGTTTCTTCCTGTACTCATATTTCACTGCTCTAAGTAATAATGAAATTATATTACTTAATTACATGGTAAAGATATAGCACACCAGGCGTGGAGAGTATACTAAAATGTCTTTTGCTGAGCACACAATTTCACTGGTGGGATCGGCAATACCAACTGGCGCTAGAAAGCAGACTATGAGTTGGGATATCCCACCGACTGAACAGTACTTTGACAGAGGTACGGAAGTGTCCCTGCTTATTGCATGTGGTTGGTTGGTTGGTTGTTTGGGGTACCAGGGATTAAACCCACAGTCACTTTAACACTGAGCTACATCCCTGGCCATTTTTATTTTTTGTTTTGAGACAGGGTCTTGCTAAGTTGCTGATGGTCTCACTAAGTTGCAGAGGTTAGTCTTGAACTTGAAATACCCCTGCCTCAGCCTCCTGAGTAGCTGGGATTATTGTGTTCTCAAGGGGAGGGGAGTTAAGAATCTTCTACTGAGCACATCCCCCCTGGTATTATTGGCACAAATGAGATAATGCACAGGAGGCACTGAGCTTCCCAAACTAGGGATGAATTAAGGACTTGGCAAAAGTTGTTATGAGTGTTTATCTTTCTGGATTGTTCAAGACATTTTTTGTGTAAACCCTGCGTCCTGGTTATGAAATATGTGCCCCTGTGCAAAAGTAATACCCTTTGCCTGGCAGAACACTACGAGATCATTCTGTAGCATGTGGGGCTAAGGAGTGATTGCACTGATCTCTCAGTCAGTTGGTGCAGAAAGAGAAGGGCCTGGGTTGTACCCACGTTATACAGGGCAAGTGAGGCCCAGAGACCCACAGGCACTTCCCTGAGGTCTTGGGAATATTGGGAGCAGAACCCCAAAGAATCAACCCCCATCCCCATGCTACTGCCTGTTCCTGAAACTGCTCCTAGGATGTTCTATTGCTGCTAATCATCTTTCAAACTGGAGTAGTATATGTGGTTAACAGAGTGAAGGGATCCACAGGAACAGATCTTCCCTTGTGAACGAGTAGTCAAGAGAGAACAGGTTTGAAGCAGCTGCCAAGATCCTTCAGCAGACCTCTGTCCCTCCAATGAGACATTTCAGCCCACCTGCAGTCCTGGGGCCATAATCTACCTTACTGATGGCTTCCAGGTGCATACAGGTACAGCACAGGTGAACAGAGTCCCCTTGCAACACCTGAACTGTTGGGAAGCAGCTGCAAAAAGGTTCTCAGCTGTGTGGACCTTGAGTAAGTGACTTCACACCTCTGGGCCTCAATGAATTGGGAACAGACTTTTCTGCCTGTTTTACAAGAGCTGTGGGAAAGGCCTAGGTAAAATAGGAAACCTTACAAGAGTGGAACACGATGTTCTAAGTGAAGATTAGCAGGCCTTCATTGGGATTAAACTACTATTACTGTTACTATTAGCCAAAGTTCACATACCCCGTTATTTAATTCAGTAATAAAAACAGCCATCTGTGGTAGATTACGGCATTATCGTCTTCGTTATGAGGATAAAGCAAAACTGGAGCAAAGCAATCTCTACAGAGCTCAGAAAAGCCATTTGAGTTATTTTAGCCTGGTGGAGAACACGGTCACCCCTCTTCCTTGGCATCCATTATATCAGAAGGCTCCTGAGGTGACATTAGTCCCAGGAACAGACACCAGAAATACCCAGGACCACTCAGAGGACCTGAGTGGCCACCATCCACTAGCTGAGACCTGGAGAGACCTTTCCCACCGACTGTGGTATAAAACGCAGGTTCTGTTCCCTCTGAGCAGAGCTGCGCCACAGTCCCCAACCCTCTAACTCCTCTAGATTCAATCACTGACACACAACTGTATATCCTCTCTCATGCTACAGTATGCTGGCAGTTTAAGCCATCAGGCAGCTTAATATATTTCCTCCAAAGGAAAGAACAAACACATCTGAAGGAAGTTATACCTGCAATTTCTGAACCAAAGAGATATGCATATGGGTCAATGTCTCAGAACATGAATAAATGCAAAAGGATTGAATTGACCTCCATGGTTATTTGTGTTACAATCCATGGGGCATGGGGCCTATAACCAGTGAGGGCTGCTACATGTAGCCAAGGACAGATGAGGTCACAGGGCCCTAGATACATGTGTGTCTCTAGGGTCACTCTTTTACAAAAGATATCCTCCTACAAATACAAGGAGCCCTGTGCTCACCAACCTGACTGGTATAGCTGTTCAGATTTTTAGCAGTTGAGAGGCTCATTCAACAAGGTCCAGTAATAGTCATTCATCCATCTATTTGTGAAGCATTCACAATGTGACAGTCACTATACTCTACTTTTCCCTTAAAGAACCTAAGACCCAGTGGAGAAAAAGATAAGTAAACTGCAGTGCAAAGAGATAAGAGTAGGGTCTAAGACAATGTCTCAAAATAAAAAATGAAACAGGACTGGGGTGGTCAGTGGTAAAGCACCCTTGGATTCAATCCCCAGTTCCCCCCCCCAAAAAAGTGAAATAACAATAAATTTTTCTTTCAATATGTGTGAGTGTGTGTGTGTGTGTATGTGTGTGTGTATGTGTGTGTTTTCAAACAACTGAGGTCAGGGGACAAAAAAAAAAAGTCAGTGTAAATAATAAATAATCAGGTCCCATCAGGGAGATGGAGGCTGGTTCCAAAGGAGAGGAAATCAAATGCTAATACCTCCAGAGCCCTTCCCCCTCCTCATCCACCTGTTGCCAAGGTTACCTACCTACAGGGAATTGTTTCCTCCAATAAGTTGTTAATGAAGTTCCTCTGGGCAGCTCCTTTCCTGCCAGTTTGGGCAAACACTGAGAGACACCCCTGAAAGGCTTCTTTCCCACCTTTTGGTTGGTCCCTGATAAGGGGAGAAAGGAAGGCCTAAGAACATAGGAAATCTAAAATGTGTAAAAGGGGCAAGACACCCCACTCTTTCAGACATGCAGTTCTGGGACCCCTTCTCTGTGGAGAAGTCTATCTCTGTTCTATCCTTCAAACTAAACTTGTTTACTACACCTGCCTCGACATTTCTCTGGAGTTCAATCTTCACATCTGGGGACATGGAACTCGACCCTGATTGATTCTCATCACCGGCATCACAACCACTAAGGCGTCAGGACATAAAGATTTTATAAGTAGAAAGGTCAGGAATTCCATCTGGCCTCCAGGGTCCATAAAAATATTACTAAGATGTCAAGGGTACCAAGAAGTGAGAAAATGCAGGACCCTTGGCCGGAGACCAGAGGATGTAGTGTTTAGGGTGACACAAAACACGTTGATATGCGTGACCGAGAGGCGGGGGACCAGGGAAAGAAAATGCTGGAAAGAGGTGAATCACATCGAGAGAGCCAGAGCACAGTCAAGGATCTGGGCTTCACCCTGAGGCCAGCAGGAGCCATGGAGGGATTAAAGTCCCCTGCTGCAGGAAGAGCAGCGTCACCTGACTTCCACTGCACCTTCTGCCATCTCAGAGCCCCTGGGTCTCCCAACCCCCCATGGATACCACACCGAGGTAGACGCAGGCCTTGTAAGATCTCTGGGGAATGGCCTGCGACTGCACCCAATCCTACAAACCCATGGAAAAGCACCGTAAAGTGTAAAATGCAAAATGCTCTACTTCATAAATTCCGGTCACCGTGATCCAGCATGGACATACGTGTCACGTTCCCACCTGTCATCCTACAGCCAGAATAGGCCCCACCTTCACCATGGCCCGGCAGGCTGCTCATGCCTCCTTTCCACATCATCGCCAAAGCTCCTTCCAGGCAGCGCTTTCTGGGCAAGCTCAGTCTTAAATCCTCAGAACCACTTTTGGAAATGAAGAGAGAGTGGTATCTCGCGACATCTGAACTATGTCGCCTCCTGATATGGGGGATTCACTCAGCCTGCAGGAATGACTTAGCTAATCCATTCAGGCATTAAGACTTCTGAGAATACTGACCGGTCTTTTCTGTGTATATGCGACAATAATAAAAATTAAAAAGAAACCTGAAAACATAGTTCTTCAAGTATTTTATTTACATGAATGTGTTTTCCCTGTAAATACGCTATGTTGAAGAGGAATTTCTTACTCAGCACAGAAAAGCTTTTATCCATCTACAGTTGCACTGATTCCATCATTCAATGTGGTTTAGTGGGCCCGATGTAACAGTCTGGAAGGACGGTGGAGCCTTACCAGGTAGAGCCCGATGGGAGGTGATGGGGCCATTGGGGTCACCACCCCTGGAAAAAATCAATGCACATCTTACGGGAGTTGATTTGGTGTCTTGGTCTGGACTGGTTTCCATGAGAAAGGGTCACTATAAAGTGGGTTTGGTTATCTCAGCTGCCGTCTTGCTTCCTCTCTTACCCTGTGACTCTCTCTCATTCCATCTGTCTCTGTCTGTGTGTGTGTGTCCTCTCATCCATGTTCTTTGTCATGTGCCAGCCTTCACCCTGTTGGAGAACTGCCTTTCCACCTTCAGATGAACAGCCATGAGCCCTCACCACAAACTAAGCTGAGGCTGGCACCATCCTCTTGAATTTCTCTGCCTCCAAGAAGTGAGCCAAAAGTAACCAGACTCAGGTATTTTGTTATAGCAACTGAAAGCAAACTAAGACATCACCTGATTTATCTGGTAGTTTCAAAAAAGTGAAAACAAAACAAAACAAAAACCAGCTGTGTATTAGATCACTGCAAATCATTACATCTCAGAAGAAGAGCTAAAAGGAGGAGAAATGTGCTCACTTGTATCTCCAGGCTTGTTCTCTTTTATTGGACAGAAAACAATCAGGGGATCAGTCCTAAGATTTCTCCCTAAAATACCTACAGCTCCAAAAACTGCAGCAAGTAAAGTCAGGCCTTACATGAAGGGTTCACTCCATTCCTCACATGTCCATGAGGAGTGGGTTTTCCTGGAGAAATACACAGGATAGCTTCTCTATGCCACTCCGTCTTCTCTAAGAAGAGGACTGGTACATCTGATTGGCAGGTCTGTGTCAAGGACCCAGGAAGGCTCAGCAGGCCCTGCTTTCCTATTCTTTCAGGTCTGCCTGCCTAGAGACAGCATGTCCCACATGCCCCAGGGAGAGGACATGGTCTCATTCAATATGCTGCTAAGTCTAATTTGGGTGAGGAAATACAGCTACCTGTTTGAGACACATTCTCCAAATGCTTTGAACATAAGTGTATTTTGATCTCTTTCTGCTCTGTCCCTGCATGTGTCTCTCAACCCGTTTCCCCTACAGCCATGGAAGAGAGAGATATTACATATTGATCCTAAAAATTTCAGTGGTAGAAAGAAGCTTAAGCACCAAGTCACTTAGTGGAGAAGTAATTTCCACAAATCACAGACCACGGGCTGTCCATGAGTATCGCTGGGACAGGCATCATGTGCAAGGTACTATGAGAGGTGACACCTGGGGACACCTGGTGAAGACAACAGTCAGCCTCTGCTTACATGCCATTCATAGTCCATCAGGAGGACCCTCAATTGTCAGGTCAAGGGTTTAGCTACAAGTGGGACGAGTATGGAGTCCCGGGAGAGATGTATTGAGATCTTCTGACTTAGTAAATGGCCCTACCAGGTGGGTCAGCCCGAGACAGGGGGACCATCCCTTACTACACAGCCTCCCGTGCTCCAAAACTGCACCCCAGCTAGTTCATTGCCAAGTCCCAGATATTTCACTCCCCTCCTCACCTCCCAGAGCAGATGGATCCTCTCCACCCCCACCAGCATTCCCACACTCCCAGCTCCAACCTGGTTTCCCCTCTACTGATCCAACTCTCCTTCATCTGATTTTTAATTTTTTTCCTTAATTGTGACAAAATACACATAAATGGTAAGCGTTGGTTAAGTGCACTTGGTGACATTAAGCACCTTCATGCTGTTGTACAGCCATCACCACCATCCACCTCCAGAAAACTAGGAACCCATTAAGCCACTCCCCAGCTCCTCTTCCCCAGCTCCTGGTGACCACTATTCCACATTCTGTCTCAACCTACATCACCCTTGTCCCCAAGCCATTCTTGACGCAGTGGACCCTGTCCCAAATACCCATCTCACCACGGTGCCCTCCATGGGAAGTACCTCGGTGGCTTGAATTTATCACAGAGACAAGACTTAGGGCCCAGGGCTTCCATAATCTCTGCCTGATTCAGTCCTATTCAGACTTCAGATAAGCAGATAAGGGACCATGGCCCTCAAACTCAGGGAACTCTTCCCCAATGTCCCCGACACGTCCCCTTTGTTGGTTAAGGGCAAACACAGAATGCCAAATCTCTTAGTGGAGGGTAAAAAGGGAGGGACACAATCTCCCTCAGACAGGAGGGCTAGCACCTAAAATCCCTGGGGAAAGGAAGGCTTTGATGTGATTCAAAAAACCGGAAAACAAATGAACAACAATGACACAAAACCAAACAAAGGCCGATGCGCATGGAGCAGAGCGAAGAGGGAGGGGAACTGGACCTATTGGCCATGGCCAACATCTCATCCACGCAAGTTCTATCTTACCTTGGAGGGACCTATCAGAAGAATTGCCTCTACACAGCATTCTAAGACCACTTCCTCAGGCAAGGAGCAAATGACCCTTCCTTTATCTGCACCACCTCAATTTGCTCAGTCACTCTCTGTAGTGGACATTCCTCCCAATGTCGTGAACATCATATTAAAGTTAAGTTAAATAATTGACCCACAGCCATTCAGCAGATAAGTCAAAGGGTTTGGACAAAGACCTGTCCCCCAAATCTGTATTTTCACCAAACTGTGACTCTTGTTTAAGCTTGAAGATTTTTTTTAAATGTATATTTAGATTTTTGTTCCAAAAGACAGTTCTATGTTTTTATGCGGCACAGATACTAGCAGTACAAGTTGTAGGGTGATATTTTGGTAACAAAGGATATTTTTGCACAAAACATCACAAAGTGGCTGATGCGGATTCACGGCTCACCAAGGGGGCTGCTGCCAAGATGTGGATCCCTGCTCCAGAGCTTCCCCTGAAGGGTAGGTTCTGGAGATGGACCTGGGAAAACAGGAGGCCACCAGTCAGTCACAGGTGAGAGAACCCTCTGAAGGACATCAACAGCCACCCAAATTCCTCTGCACATGAGGGGTGCGTCCAGCAGGTTAAACTGATAATCCCTACGTTGTTGATTCAACGTGAGGAAAAGAAATAGCAAGGTAAAAAGGTTTTATAACAGCCATGAAAGAGATTTAAGAATGGCTTACATCACAAGGTTATGTGGAAAGTCAAAAATACGTTATCAAAGACCAAGTCGAAATGCATTATCAAAGATCACAAAATTAGAAGATAAAGTCTGCAATACTATGAGACATGAATACTGGAAGGCCATTTTATTAATTCCCATCAAGACTGTAATTCCCCTTGAACAGGGGATTATAAACTTTTTCAAAAATGTCCAAACACTAAATATTTTAGACTTTGTGGGCCACGTATTCTCTGTTGCAATGACTCCGTACCTTGACAGAAGCCTCAGACGATACATAAACAAGGGGGACAGCTGTATGCTAATAAAACTTTACATGGAGAGCCAGATTGGACCCACAGGCCAGCATTTGCCAACCTGTCTTTAAAGGTCAAGAACAAGTCTTCTCATATCCTTCAAGCCTTAAACTAGAACTTGCAGAGGACACATTGAGGAAATTTTAAAACTGTTTTGTTCAGTCTTATTTAATTTTCACAAACCTGTACTCTATAAAACAAATCTTATTTATCCTACTTTTACAAAAGAAGAAACTGAGGCTCAGGAAGTATGAACATTTGTCAGGGCCCCAAAGCTTACAAGTGGCAAAGCCAGAATTCAAATCCTGGGGCGCTAAGCGTTTCATATCAAGTGCTCTCCCCATACCACGGGCCTAGCTGCATAAGGGTAGAGAGAGAGCCCTCTGTGAGAAGATGGGCGAACATGATGGGGTGACTCTCAAGATGTAAGAGGTCCAAATGCAGCTCAGGCTGTATCTTATGGAAGCAAAGAACAGAGGCTCAAACTGGTCCCCCCCAAAAGCACAGTTCACTGCAGATGCCAGAGACTACAGTAAAAGAGCACTTTGATTCTTGTAGGAAATGGAAATCCCAGAGAAGTCAAGGCAGGTGTCTGTCCACCCCTAGCCGCCCCCTTCCAGCTAGTCTGCAGAATCCTCCCCCCTTGTCTGCAGAATCCTCCCTTTCCTGTCATCTGCCATCTTCTCCACTCCAGGGACCTGCATTAGGTCTCTAGTTCACATGAGAACAAGGACACCTGCAGAGTTGTACCTCTACCCTGAGTGAGCCCCTCCTGCTCTGGACCCACAGCTTTGCTCTGTGTCTCTGTCTAAATTGTAGCAGTGAAGAATCTAGTTTGTCACAGGCCTGCACAGGGAACCTCTAAGCATGGGTCACAGGGGCAGTCCCACACCACACAGCAATGACAAAAGAGGGAAGGGTCCTGTGGCACCAAGCACACTGAGATGCCACAAACAAAATAGTGTGTAGAGAGGCAGGCATGCACATCACCATGTCTAATATCAAAACAGGGAAATCAGTTTTGGCTTCTATCATCTGAGGGCTACCATAGACAGATCAGAGGAGCACACAGCCAGCCGGAATCCAGAACGCACTGCAAAAATCCACTTTGAAGAAGTGAGATGTGTTTACACAATTCAGGGAGAATCTGGAGGACTGGGAGTGAGACCAAATCAGATGATAAAAATAACCATATGGATGAGGATCGCAATGTGCTAAATTTTAAAAATACAATGGTGGGGGGGTCTTCTTATTTTATAAAAAAAAGGATACTGCTTGAATGGTTGTCAAAAGCTACTTTTTGTTTCTCTTGGAGGCAAAGTGTGAGAAGCAGGGGCCTTCTGTGTGACTTAAAGTTGATCATAAGTTCCAATGGGAGCTGCTAGTGGGTACGATAAAATGCATGAATCAACATGGGTAATGCAATATAAGTCATCACCCCAACAAGTACATAAGACATCTGGAGATCGAGGGGTGACTGATATCACAAAGACATCTTCACTTTAGATACGATTTTCACTATGGAGATGCAGGAGACTTCATCATTGTCTTGATTCCTTGGTCCCAAAGATCCGTAAGAGATGAGAAGATGAATCTGCGTTCAAGTTCTATTTTTAGCACCAGCACTAAAACCAGTTCATTCTCTTGGCTGTGTCTCCAAGTTGACCCAGATCTCTCTGCGTCTCCTAATGGCATGCTGAGATCTGAGGAGAGGGTGGTTATTGTGATACATTCTCCACAAATCTGAGCCCAGGGCACTAGAAAATAGACCCTCCCATGCTACTGTGAGAAAGAAGCACCTGTGTGATGGTTTTACCTCCCAGTGGTCAAAACATCCTTGAGGGAACAGAGGTGACATCCCCTCCCAAATGTTTTTCTCGATGTTCTTCCAACAAGAGTGTGTCACTACAAGAACAGCACGAATACTTCAGAGCAGCAATTCTGAACCCTGAGTACACAGCAGAATTATCCTCAGCACTTGGAATAAAAAACAAACAAACAATAACAAAAAAAAAAAGCTTTCCAGGTCCCTAATTTCAAAACCCCAACTAAGTGAACTCGGTGCATTTGGGTGGGGACCCCAGAATCAGCCATATACAGAACTATTCAGTTGGTTCTTTCATATAGTCCGTGTTAAGAACCACTGGTTTAGGGTGAAACCCCCAGCAAGGATAGACAGGCACCCCTGGCAAGGAGAAGAAGCAGGGGGGCAGGGGTCTCCATGGGCCAATGATCTAAGTTTGGAACCCTATGCACTGCAAGAAGTAGACTATGTTACATAGGAGCAGGTGACGCATGATATCCCAAGATCAGGAGGAGGGGGCTGCATTCGGAGCCCACTAGGAGGTTGGAAGTGGAGCTTTGTTCTGGTATTAGGTGCAGGGAAAACTAAAAGGACTCCGAGTTTCTTTGAGTCCATAAAAAAATTCTAAAATTGAAAAATAGAATTCCCTGAGGCTTTGAATGGTGAATCCCACCTAAACCCTCTTATGGGGAAAAAAAATTCAGGACAATGTTCATAGGAAATGTGACACAAGATTCCGAGAGTTCTACTATGTGCTTTCCCTTATAGGTGGTAGCCTGATGTGCTTACCTATCTCTTAGTTATCAGAATTCACAAGCCACATTGGGTACCTGTTGTACTAGCACCTGGGAGGCTGAGGCAGGAGGATCAGCCCAGGAGTCTGAAACCAGCCTCAAAAATAGAAATGAACAAACAACAACAAATTAAAAAGAAAAAAAGGAATTTGTTCTCTTTGTTCTCCAAATACTTCTAGGATGTTTTAAAAATAAACTCCTTTGCTAAAGTAACTTTTCAAACAATCTGGAAGCATTTCCTTAGCATACAAGTGGGCATTCACCTCTATCTAGAACACTTGTTTCTTAAGGCCTCACATCGTTAAGTATCAATTCCACAAAGGTTTTTGCCCCAATATCACCTGTTCTGCCACACCGTCTCTTACCACGCAGCCTACCACACACCATGACCCATTTCTCTGTATTATACTTTTTAACTTCATATTGGTCTCCCTCTTTCAAATGAAGTCTGAGAACAAGGCAACTTTGCTCAATGTCGGCCGTATTTCTGGAATCCACAACAGTACCTGACAAAGCACTCAAATATACAGTCACGCTATAAGACACAGGGTGCATGGGTCAAACGTGTACCCCAAAAGTTACATGATGAAGTCCCAACCCCCAGTACCTTGGAAGTGGTGGCCTGATTTGGAAACAGCATTGTGGTAGATGTAATTAAGAAACAGGAGCACGGTGGGCCCTACTCCAATGTAACTGAGGTTCTTACACAAAGAGGAAACTTGGATGGAGAGACAGACACAGTCATAAAAGAAGACCATGTGCAGACGGCACTTGTGTGCTGAGGAATGGTCAGTCAGAAGTCAGGAGGGAAGCCTGGAAACAAGGTCTTCTTGGAGGGAGCATGGCTTTGCCAATACCTAGATTTTGGACTTCCACCCTCCTGAAGACAATGAATTTTTATTGTTGAGAACAGTCTGTGGTACTCTGTTGTGAGAGTTGCAGAAAACCAATATATGGGGCTTCAAATTGAGGAAATTCGAAAGCTGTTCTTTATTCTGATTTGGGTCACCCAAAGCAATATACCTGCAGGCCCAACACCCAGTCTTAAAAGTTGAGTCCACATGGAGTCCCGGAAGATGGATACAGTGCAGCAAATGCTGGTAGTAAGTGGAGAGGTAAGTGAGATGGACAATTCCAGAGATCGTGCTCAGATGAATGCAGAGGTGCAGGTGTGTTTACACCACAGCCCATCTGTGATGTCTTTCCTGGACCTTCCCAATTCCAGAACTGAGATGGGAGGGCACGGGAGACCTTCGATGCACACATCCGTAAGGCTCTACTTGTACAATGACTACTGGCAAAGAGCAGATCTCACTCCATCCACATCAAACTTTCAGAAAGGTCATCAAAACCACCCCAACAGTCCTGCCATTCTCCTGGTCTCCCATGAACAGACAGACTGCTGGCTTTTGGAAAGGGTGAAGCCGCGCATGAGTGTGAAAGCTGCAGATTGTCCCTGTGTCTCGCAAAGAGAATCCTGAACGTTCAGATGTCTCGTTGAGACATTACCCAGAAGGCATATCATTATTTCAACTCAGATGTCTTCTCAGAATATACCCCCCTTGTCATCTGCTTTCCCAAAAAGAAAAGAAAAAAAAAATAACTGTAAAGATGATGTTGTTGGAAATGTCATCTGTCTGTTAAGCAGAAGTGAAATCAAAGTGCTCTTTGTGCTAAATGTGACTATCATGGCACTTGAAACCCAGAGTGTCAATGTTCCTAATACCCTTTGCAATCACCCATCCAGCTACCAGCTGGAGGAGGCTGCAGGTTCAGATTTCTTGATGTTGTCACCTATTTTTTTTTCTTGTTAATTTAAAAATATCACAGTGTTTTAATTGCACTCAATTTAATATACTATACCTGCCAGTTCCAACACACTTCATTATTTATATTGCTGGAAAAGCACTTAAAAATCAAATTGCATAATTTGTACTTGTACATCTTTAAGGTAGATTTATATCTGAAACTGTCACGGAGCTGTGGCAGCGCTGCTCTGAATATTAAGTTTTAATAAGTTGTCATCCCCAAAACACGGGCAAGGACGAATGTGAATGGGTCACTAGTTATTTGTGTAGGAAGTTATGAAAGCTCGAGTTGAAATGTAAATTCACACCCCCAGCACATCGAAGCAAGGGCTCAGGGCCAGATTGCCAGAGTTCAGACCACAGGTCTTAGGCCCCTGACAGACATTTTTGGCCCCGTGTTGCTTTTTTGTTAAATGGGAAGAATAACAATACCCACCACGTAGGGGTGTCCTGAAGATTCAATCTGATAACATGTATAAAACTCTCAGAGCAGTGCCTAGCATACAGAGATTCAATTTGAGCAATTGATAGAATGAGCATTTCCTAGAACATTAACAATTACCATCCTTTGTACGATGCCAATAATTGTCAATACTTCACTCTCTGTTAGCACAATAGGGTTGACCAGATCGCCCCTAAATTTTCCTTGATCATTGCTATTTCTCAAATGTAAATGCATGGGGCTTTGTTTTCTAAAACTGTTTGCTAATTTGAAATCAATAATGATTTTGATAATAATCTTCCATCATAATCCTTGAAGACATTTGCAGAAGCCCATTCAGGGTCAACTGGACCAAGATCTTTTGGTGGAGTCCAATGCCACTCTCACTTTTACACACCTCTGTTGATGGTCAGGTCCCTTAACCAACCTGGGATAAGTAGAAGACAAGAGAGCAAGACTGGATACATCTGTGATGCGGTCACACCCACCAAGGTCAAGGGCCTGGTGCAGAGAGGCCAGGTGCTCTTTGGTTAGGGTAGAGGAGAGTGGCCAGGAAGCCAAGCCTCTGCATGGCAGATGGGCTTTCCAAGAACCATGTGGGAAGGCATGCTAGGGGCTTGACATTGCAGCCCCACACACTGAAATGCTAATAATTCAAACTCTGCTATTTTGGGGGTTTTATTAGAACTTATGATAGAAACCTATTATATTCTCACAGTTCCTTCAAGCTATACCAAATTGCATATTTAAATAACATTATAATGAAAATAATTTGTGTCAACACAGGAGTAACGATTTTCCCATTATGTGCATGGGAAAAGGGATGGCATAACACCAAAATCGAAGACATATAGTCCAAATGACCATGATCTGGTCCTGGGCCCCATCCAGATCGTATGTGTGTGTGTGTGTGTTTTGCTATGCCTGGTATTGAACCCAGGGCCTTATGCATGCCAGGCAAGCACCCTACTACTGAACTCCATGCCCATCCTCTCCACTAGAGATCTTGAGCCTAAGTCTTAGTCTCCAAAAGCATAAGAGCCAATTCCTTATAAAATGTCCCTTTATATGTTATATATAATAGAATCAAGAGGATGGATGGGTGGAAAGAATATAGATAGACAGATAGATAGACGATAGATAGATAGATAGTAGATAGACAGTAGATAGATAGATGATAGATAGATGATAGATAGATAGATAGATAGATAGATAGATGATAGATAGATAGATAGATAGATAGGTAAAATAGATTTTTTTTCCAGAGAACCCTGACTAGTGCACCTTTATTCTAAGAGGTGAGGGAAATTGTGGAACAAAATGAGCCCAAAGTCATGGTTACTAAATGGGGGGACACAGTATCTGAACCCTGTCTTGTGGCCTTTCCTTTCTTGACCCACAGGCTAACCATATGTCATCCTGGTGACAGGGGACCCTCTCTGGAGCCCCCTCGTGGGTTCAGAAATCCTAGAATGGCCCTGGGGGTTTACCACCGGCAGAGGACCAACAGAGTCCAGTGGCGGTCACTCTCACCACAACTAGCAGGGCAGTATGGTAGGATGACAGGAAGCCGCTAGGCCTGAAGGCCATCCTCAGACATGGGAGCCCGCAGGCAGAGGTGCTGCAGGCAGTCCGTCCAGGATGCTAGCCTGACCTCGCTGTAGGGAACAGCCCTTACCAAGGTTAGCCAGCCGCAGGCCTGAGCGGGTTGCCCTCAGTCAGCAACATCTAATCACGGCGGGTTGTGCTCCAGAGGAAGTGGCTGTGTCTGGGGAGAGGAGCCATTGGAGACCACCTCTCCCCAGACTTCCGCCTCTCTGTGTCCTCTCCCTGCCCTGCACAAGCTCCCCACCTCCAACACCTCGATTAACCAGTTTAGAGGGAACCTAAGAGAACCAGTATGCAGTCATCAAGGCCAGTGAGGGCACGGGGCCTAGATCAGGGCTGCCACGTGTTCTATACCTCCATGCCCCTGGTACCCACCGTCTGCCCTCAGCTAACAAACCTGACAGAGGAGAAAATCCCACGGTGGACACCCTGAGATCCCTTCTGGTGCTTCCTGAGCAGTACTGCTGATGACCGAGGGGTGGCCCACTTAGGGACAGTGAAGGACTGTGGAATTTCAGGAACCAGCTCATTAAGGGCAACCAAGCACAAGGTGACACTTCCTCATTAGTACATCCAAAGAGCAAGGAAAGTGTTGCCAACCCAGCTTAGCTGCAGCTAAGAATCCCATCAGGCATGAATCTCAACCCCTCTACTCCAGGGACCCTTGGGTATGCAGATAGGCCCCACCCAACCCACATGCTTTCCCAAGTGATGTTCATCCCTCTCCCCCACTTTATCAGCCAAGAGTCTGACATTCTTGCTTTGTTTCTTTAAGGTGCTGGGCAATGCTGGCAGAACTCCTAGACCTTTCATTTTAAGGTGTCTGGGGTGGAATGCCAGACCCCTCCCACTGCTCAAAACTCCCAACGCCCCAGACTTCCCTTGGAGCAACAAGGGACTGAAACCTAGTCAGTTAGAACCTGTCCTGAGATGTACACAGCATGAGAGGGTAAGACAGCTGGCACAGGTTCCAGGGATGGGAACCCCCGGATACTTGGTGATATGCTGGGCAAATGTGAGGGGATATCAATATGCAGAAGACCTCCAAGGCAGTTCTGCCTGAAATGCTGGAAGTAACTCCTCCTGGAGACACCTATCAGAGCATCTAGAAATTCCTAAAAATACGAATGAGTAACACCTGCTGGCAAACAGCATTCAAACTTGCATTCCTGATACCCGGATTACAAAATCCAGGCAGGGCCCAGTGGGGGCATTCGAAGGACAGGGGTTTTCCATGTTTGGCATAATGAAGGCAAAGTCGTGCAGCATTTCCAAAGCAGGTACAGGAATGGTGGCATCTGAATCAATTGTGGTTTTGTGAAAATGAAGATTCTGGCTTTTCTTGGTCTGTTGTGCATCGCTATAACAGAATATCAGAGGCTAGTTACTTTACATAGAAAAGAGGTTTATTTAGTTCACAGTTTTGGAGGTTAAAAACCCAAGGAAGTGGGCTGCGGATATAGCTGAGTTGGTAGAGTGCTTGCCTTACATGCACAAGGCCCTGGGTTCAATCCCCAGCAACACACACACACACACACACACACACACACACACACACACACAAGAAAAAAGCAAGAGCATTGTCCCCATCTGTTTGACCTCTGTGTATCACAATGTGGCAAAGGCATCATGGCAAGAACCTATGCGAGAGAGCTCACAGAGATAGGAGGCGAGAGATCACAGAGAGCAGGTTTATGTGTTTAGACCTATTTGCTCTTTGGGGAACTAGCTCATTCAGGTGAATCCAGTATAAATCCCATCATGAGGGTAGGGCTGACCCAATCACTCCTCACTAGGCCCCACCCCTTAAAGGTCCCACAACCTTCCAGCACCATTACATTAGTGCTAAGCTTCTAGCACTGACCTATGCCCTTGGTCTAGGTGAATCAGAGTCCCAGGCATGTGGCTCAGCACTGTGCATTGGTAACCAAGTCTCTCAGTGGCTCATTCCCACTACACTCTAAAAACACTGCTGTGTAAAGTTCTGGAATCAGACAGGGCTGGGTTCTTATTTTGGCATCTAGGCTCAGAGCAATTTTATGAGAGATGCCCTTGCTGAGCTGTAATCCCAGTGACTCAGGAGGCTGAGGCAGGAGGATGGCAATTTCAAGACCAGCCTGGGCAAAATAAAAATAAAAAGGGCTGGGGGATATAGCTCAGTGGTTCCAACCCCAGTGCCACAAAACAAACCAACAAACAAATCCCCTCATCTAAACAGTGCACCTGTTAAAGGTACCTGTGGGTCTGGTAGACTCCTATGCCCAAAAATCTTCAAGGAGGAAAACGATACCATAAAGCAAAGAGTACTCATGCCTCGATGTCCTCAGCTGTAAAATGTAACAGATCACAGCACAACGCCACCTGCTGTGTCAGGCTCAAGCAAGAGACAGACAGCAATTAGCAGAGGACCTGGCATAGGACAAGTGTTCAAAAGATGACAGATGCATCTAGAATGGTACCGATCATCTCTCTACCTAGGGTGCACACACACGCAGTAAGTGGAAAAATAAAATACAGCAAAACCTGACAAATTAAGTCAGTAGCTCTCCTTCCTTGTGGGAACCTGAATCTCTAACCCACGAAGAGGTATATGGATTGGGTTCAGCTGGCAACTTGGTGAAGCCACGACAGGTCCTGAGACTCAAGTTTCCCGCAGTGCACTAAAGCCTCGGCTCAGCCCTGACTGCTGTCCTTCCCTGGCATGCCCAGTCCCTTACCATGTCCCAGAAGCACTGCAATATATCCAGAGCCAGACACTTCTCCCCACCTCTGCTTGAACCCCCATGGGCTGGAGAAGCTCTGCCTCTGTCCTGGGGACCAGAGAGGCCTCCTTTCCCAGCCTGGAAGCACTCTGCCTTCCGGCCAACCCTCTCTACACACGGGGGGGTCCCTGATCTGACCCCAGCAATGCAAGTTGCCAGATTTAACAAATAAAACACAGGATGCCCTGTTCCATCCAAAATAACCCACAGTTTATTTGAAATTCAAATTTAACTGGCCGTCCTTATTTTGCCTGTTGACTAGGGCTCTCTACTGCCACATGGACCAAAACTCAGTCCCTTTACGAGAATCTGTGAAGCCTTATACCCGATCTCTTCCTCTTTGCTGCCCTTTGAGCATCCAATCTTGTCTGGCCTGGGGATCTAGGACCTGCTGTTCTTCCAACTGAAGATTCTTCCCTCAGGTGCTTGCTTGGATCCTCCCGGGGCTTCATTGAGGTCTCTTCAAAGAAGTCCTCCCTGACCTGCTAACAGCCCCCCTCTCCTCTCAGCCCTAGTCTCCATCTCTTTAACTACCTTTTTTTAAAAATAACACTCATAACCAGCTGATAGAATGCAGTTTGTACCTATTTCCCTCACTGAAAATTAAAGTATAGAAAGGCAAAGAGTGTAGTGTATCCATCCCAGTCATTCATGTATACCCAGAGCTGGGAACAACGGCTGGCACATAGTAGGGGCACCTAGCATCCTTCCAAGCCAGGCTTTCAGAGCTCAAGTCCCCTACGTTGTGTCATTTGAATCCAGACTTGGACCCACAAAGCCGTGACCTTTAACCTTCTTCCTAGCAATGTCACCCTCTCTGGATCTTGGTCTCCTTCTCTGCAAGAGCAGGGGTAGCCTTGCTGGTCATAAAGACTCCCATTCCGGCCACCTGGGTCCTCTAGCACTTGTCCACTCAAGGCTTAGGGAACATGGATGGACCCACAGGCCTCCTTCCACTCCCTAATTGGTCAACCACGCCTGAACCCCCCTTGGTGATTCCCCCAATTTAGCACTGGTCCTAACTTCACAATTTTATGCCTTTCCTGAGCAGACATCCAAATGTAAAAACATGACATTAAGCACAGAGCCCTGGTTCAGAGCTTCAAGCCACTAAGTTGAAAATTATGGTTCTCACAGTAACCATCTCTCTTCCTCCTGAGCCCATGTTTGGAACTGTGTGTCACTGTACGGGCTGACAGATTTACTGCCTTAATGTGCATGCAAGTCTGTGTGTGTGCATGTGTGTGTCAGGCTGGCTAAGTTGCTCCGTTGACGAGTACAGAAATTCTACCCTGGAACTTCCCTGACTTTGGGAGGTCAGGTTCCCAGCAGCAGGTCTGCATCAGTGACGCCCCCTGCAGGCCTACTCCAGACCTCACCCCAGGGGTGCAAGAGTTCTCCCTCCTCCAGGGAGGCCAGGCCAGCAAGGTCCCCTGTGCTCCTGCCACCCTGTGTCAGGGGACAACTTCCTCCCTGCAGGAGTTCTGGGACTGCATATTGAGAGAGAGAAAAATGGAGCGAGATGAGCAAAGGGAGGAAAAATAACAGGCGTGAACAGAGTGAGGGAGGAGAGGTCAGAAGGCATGAAGAGGAAATGGTTCAGAGAAGAGGGAACATATTGGGGGAACCAAAAAGTAGGAAAGACGAAAAGAAGAATTGGGTGAAATCCCCCCTTCCAAAAACAACGACGGCTTGAAGTGTAAAAGAAGAAAGAGAAAAAAGGGAGAGAAAAACAATATGGGTGATGGCCCCTGTTAGTGCTTGCCACAAGTGCATCTATCACAAAGCACAGGCAAGAACTCTCAGCCACAGAGTCCAATCAACTGTGGCTCCTCGTTTCCCTTGTGCTGGGGGCACCCAGGGATAACCCTGGCAACAGCAGGGGTCTGGAGCCAGGCAGCCCCGGTTCCGCACAGCTCCTCCCTGAACAGCTGTGTGAGGGTCTCCTCACTTGCCCACTGAGGACAGCAGTCTGCACCTCTGGGCTGAACTGAGGCCTCGCAGAGCATACAGGTGGACACTAATAAGTGCTATGGAAACTTGAGGGCTCTGGAATGAAGTGGCCCTGTGATTATTTAGACCTACCACCAAGCCCAGAAGTAGGCATCTGCAGTCCCAGGTAACCCTTGAAGAAGGTGCCCCGCGTTCACACAAGCCCTCAGGAGGCAGGAGGCAAAGAAGCTGCAGGCTCCTTGCATCAAAGATCCAGGGAGGGAAGGAAGTAAAAAAGCATGAAAAGTGGGAAGACAGGAAGGAGGACAGTCCCCATCCAGAGACAAGGGGAAAGCACAGAAACCAGAGAAGAGAGGAAGACAGGAATAGGAGGGAAAGAGGACCCTGAAGCTTTCTTGACAAAGGCAGCCAAGGGAAAGGCGGTCCTTAGGGCCACCTCCACCTGGCATCATGGGCCAGCACTGGAAACCCCACAGGGTCCCCTCCAGTGTCTCCCCAGCTCTTCCTCCCACCCAGTGCCCACCCGTCTGCACCCACCCAACACTCTCTGGACTCCTCCAGGGCTGCAGAGCCATGGCCACTGCACAGAGCAAGCACTCAGGTGGACCCCATCTTGGAACCTCGACAAGTCGACAACTCCTTCCTGGTTGCAGAACCTGCAGGAGAACTGGGGAAACAGGCAGCAAGAGCCCTGGCCCCTGAGGGACAAGTGGCCCTGGCCGCTGTACCCAGTCATCCTGGAATTTCAAAGCAATGCAGAGCCACTATGGACAGCACTGAAAGAAAATACAGAGCCCCAAACATGCGCCATGCAGCTGCCCAGCCATGTCCTGTGAGCAGACGTGGAGCAGCCACAACGGCTAAAGGTTAATCCACTTGACATTTGGAGGGAGGAGGAGGAGAGAGCTTTGCTGGTCAGGAAGAGTGGTTTCGCCCTTTTCTAAAAAATGGGAGGGAGGAAGGAATTAAAAATAGATTTGTTGTCACCCTCACACTGCACTCCAAGCACAGGACATCGATCCCAGGGGAAACAAGCATGGCTGGGTATTGGGCACAGTGGCCCCCAGGGGCTCACTGATCACCAGCAACATGGGCTGTGTAATAGGAAACCCTGTGAACCCAAGACGGGCACTGGATCATCCCAAGGCAGGAAGACCCAGGTCAGCAGCATGCAAGACGCATGCCTATCTGCATAGGTCCCCCCATCTCCAATCAGATTCCCACATACTACTACATGGAGCCCCAGACACCTCTCCTAGGTTCCATGCAGGACCAGCCCATCACTTCGGGTCTCTAGTAAGCATTTGCAAAGGCCATGAGGTCTCTTCACAATTGCCTCCTCCTCCTGTCTGAGGCAGGTCCTCTAAAGCTTCTGACATGAAGACAAAAATGACCCACAAAGAAAGAGGAAGAGTCATGGCCGAGAAGGGGAGCCCGGTCCTTTCCCAGGGCAGCAGCCCCTCCCTCCCTCCCTCTGGGATCACCTTCCAAGTTAGGAGCTTTACAGCTTCTGTAACACACTTCAGAAGATAAACACTGTCCTTCTTGTTGCAATCATTGGTTTCTGAAAAGAAAATGCACCAAGCAACAACACAGAACCAATCCCCTCCTATTTTAAGGAGTAAAAATCATAATTATGAATTATGAGAAAACATTACAATGTATCACGTTAAGCTAACTCCCTCCTTCCTGGGAATATCCAAAGATAAAAAGAGGACATCATAAAACTCTTGTATGTAAACCACAACTTCTCCTGTTAGTTGTGAAATGGTTAAGGCACTGCTTCCGGATCACAGAGCCCTTCACTTGGCTGCCAGCCCGCAGGCCGTGCGCGTAGGGAGTTTTTCTCAGCACCAATCACATATTGGCCTGTCACTCTGCTCTCCTGGATGCTTGGAGTTTTTCAAAATGTCCATATGCGATTCTGCTGTTCTCCTAACTGCAACTGTATCCACTGCCTAGAACTTGGAACTCACTGAAAGTACTATATTAATTTTTGCAAATGAAATGTAAAATTTCCCTATTAAAATCACCCCAAAAGTGTGGTATTGAGGTATGCACATTTTGAAAAGTTGAGTATTTAAAAAAAAGTCAGCGGCATCATTACTAACCATGGCCAAACAGTGGAAAAACCCTAATATTCATCCACAGATGGATGGATAAAAAAAAAAAGTCTCTCTCTCTCTCTCTCTCTCTCTCTCTCTCTCTCTCTCTCTCTCACACACACACACACACACACACACACACACACACCACTGGAATATTAGTCAGCCTTAAAAAAAGAAGATTCTGACACATACAACCTGGATAATCTGAAAGATACAACACTGAACACCACAAACCAGACACAAAAGGACAAATTTGTGATTCCAGGTCTGTGAGGGATCCAGAGTAGTCAAGTTCATGACCACAGACAAGGGTTCCAGGGAGGGAAGAGTGGAGGCAAGGGCAGTTACTGTTTGATTGACAGAGCTTAGGTCCCAGGTGGTGAACACCACTGGCGGTGCTCGGAGGTATCGGTTGCAAAGCTGTGAATGTCCTCATGGTGACCACAGCACATGCTTAGAAATGGGTGCGACAGAGACGTTTACATCATGTACACCTTATGTAAACAAACAAAGGAGCCATTCCACTAGGAAATCTCAACCCAGAGGTCCACGTCTCCAGGGCCTTGTGCTATGGGCACACACTGCAGAATTGTGTGCCTGTCTCCAGGCCAGGGATAGGCAGAGCCCACATCGTTTATTTGTTTGTTTCTGCTGCTGGGGATGGAAACCAGGGCCTCACACGTGCCAGGCAAAACCTCTACCCCTGAGCCAAGTCCCTTGCCCTAGTGACATTTTATTCAGGGGTCCACACCATTCAAAGCATTTCAGACAGGTTACACTCCCAAGGGGACTCCTTTGGTCACCATTGTCTTGATCTTGGGAGCTGGGGAATGTTTTTTTCTTGGTGACATCAGCATTGTTGGATGGCATGTTGGGTGTGAGAAACAGGAGCCCTCACCAGTGAGAGGGTGTTTTAAGAAGGTGGACAGGTGAAAAAGCTTTTCATAACATGGAACAGATGCTGAGAGAGGCTGACACTGGTGTCCTTAGGGATGGTGTCTCAGGGGTGTTGCCAAAGCTGCCCTGTCCCCAGCCACTCCTGGGGAGGAATTCTGTTTGCCTGATGCTAAGTACTGAGGTGACTGCAGTGGTCCTGGAGACAATGCTATGCCTGCTCCCGGTGATGCCTTCTGCAAGATGGTGTCAGGGCAACTGAGAGGGCAGTGGACAGAGACCCCACAGATGCTTTTAAAACAGCCTGAATCCTTTTGGCCCTACCAATGAAAGACTGTTTAATAAACACCTCTTCGTGGAGCAGAATCTAGTTGAAGAAATTTTATTTTCCACATATGTGGAAAGGCTCTTCTACCTCAAACTTTTTGGTTACAACTATTACAGACAAGTGGAGCGAAACATGATCCAAATTGATGGATGAACAGTAGTGTGTGTGTGAGTGTGGGGGTGCTCCCAGCTCCCTTTCAGCTATAGAGGCTTACATCAGATTTTATCTAAGAAATGGCTCACAGTTACCTTTGTATGGTAGGTGCTGATTTCAAGGACAGGGAGATTAGAGAAATCAGAGTTTGGACCTATCTTTACAAAGTAAGAGAAGCACATTAAGTGCTTGTGGGGCCTCTTCCGTGGAAGGGTCCTGTATCTAGACTATATCCCTTTTGAGATCCATGTTCTCTGTGCAGCTGATTAAGAATCCCCTCATTCTATAAGTGACTAGCAGAGAGCTGGGAAGACTTTATTTATTTATTTATTCTGGGTAAACAACCAATTGCCAGTTGATGCACAAGAGCAAGAGACCATACAGCCTATGATTCTTTGAGAACTATTTCCCTTAACATTTTATTATGAAAAATCTCAAGCATGTAGTAAAGCTGGAGGAATTTTATAATGAACATAAATATACACATGCCTACACCAGAGCACGAACGTCTTAACAGAGCTGATTTATCACAGCTGTCTCCCCTTCTTTCCTTCCACCAAACCATCTTTCTTTTATTTTTTTTCGAAGTCAATGCATTTCAAACAGTACGTTAGTGATCTGCACACCTCTTCCCAGGCATTTCAGTATGTACAGCATTACTTACGCCGTGGCCTAAGGTTCTTCTGTAGCTTGTTTACAGGATATTTTCTTCTTTTCAGGTAAAAGGTAACAACCAGTGAGACGCAGAGCAAAGGGTGAGTTTGGACAGATGCACATACCTGCACCACCAACACCCCTCTCGGGCCACATGTCACTTGGGGTGACTCTGAGGTTCCCTCAAGCCTCCTCCCAGTCATCTCTGCTCCCACCACTTCCCTAATGGAGCTTCATTCTAGACTGGTTCTCCTGTTCCCGGCTCCATCTATTAAGAATCCTGGAGGGTTTGCTCTGCGGAGCCGGCTGGCTTGCTTTCTTCAAATTATCCACGTTGGACACGCTGGCTGTCCGTTTTGTATTTATGGGTCAGCGAGTGGTACGCTGTGGTCATAACACAAGTCACTGATCCATTTTCTCAGTATTGAACACCTGGGCTATTTATAGTTTGGGGATAACTGCAAGTGAACCCAAAGGCTTGGAGAGTGGGTGCAGATCAGGTTCTGTAAGAGACCACCAGATGTCTCAGCAGAAGGGTTGGAGCACTTTGTACTCCCACCAAGATCACATCAGTTCCAGATGCACGGTTTCCTTGCCAACTGGTGACACTTTCCACTTTTGTTGTAGCTGCTGTCATTTTAAATTTTAGACCATATAGTGGGTTCATAGTGGGTCTTGCTTTGCTCTTTCCTGACTTCTCGTGGGGTATGGGGCACCCGAACATATGTTAGAATTCCATTTACCTCTGGTGCTTTTCCGTGCATCTCCAAAGATACCTTTTTGAGCCTTGGCTCCCTGTGCTGCATTACCGATGCAGACTTGCTCATTCTCTGCCAGGGCCATCCATCACCCCACTTGTGTGAGGTGCACAGCACGTAGCTCCCATCACATCCTTCCCCCATTCCCTCTCACAGCAGGACTACCTTGAATATCCCCTGCCTGCACTGAGAGCCGTATTACACACTTGCCAAACTCCTCTACATCTTGGACTCTACTGTAAATCTTAATTGCCACCCAGCAGACACCAGCCTGAGATGAGAGAGGTGGAGACCACCCCTTGCTCCCCTCTGCTGTCCCCTGGCTAGCTGGAGCAAGGGAGGGCTTTCCTTTTGGAGAAGATGCAGTTAGACCCTTCCCCCCACACATCTACTCCCAAACTTCTATGGGACCAAAAAGAAAGGCATCCACCCTCTGACACAGATCTTGGTGGAGGATGCATGATCCTTAAATGAGGAGGAGCCCCATGGCTTCTGGCCCTTTTCCCGGGTTCTGTGTGGCTCTCAACGGTGTCCCTAGCAGCACAGCTCGGCCTCCACCGCCCCTCACAGAATTAGGCAAGCCTCCTGCTAATGGTGATAAATTCTTTTCTGTGCAAACTCCTACATTCTGTCATCTGGACTGAACTCTCGGGGACACAGTCCTGCGGCTAATTACTAGCAGAGTGGGGACCAAAACCCAGATCTCGGCGCTTTCTTCTGCAGTGTGCTGCCAGAGTCCCTCTCTTAACGATGTTCTTCAAAGAAGAAACAGTTGAAAGCCCCACATTCTATTTTGAGAACATGCACAGGGAATGAAATGTTTGTATTCCGTTGTCGCCTCCTCCTCACCCCACCTGTGCGGCTGCCTCTCCCAGGTTGGTTCAACTGCTGCTCAGGAATCAGACGCCGCGGGTCCTTGTTCGACAGCACAATGCTGTCAGCGATGAGCATATTTTTCTGCTGAGGCTCGCGGCTGGAGCTGAATTACTCATGACACTTGTTTCTTAAAAGATTAAATTCACTCTAGTAAACAGAAGGACAGGATCTGCATTGGCATTTCACAGACAAACCCTCAACTTAGAACTTAAAGATCTAGAAATTTCAGCTCAGCCGCATCCCAGCTAGGGCCACTCATCAAGCCCTTCTTGAATTTCCACTCATGTGGCCCAACTGGCTTTCCTTGCTGCTCTGCAAACAAGATGAGGTGCGTCCTGCAATGCCCCCTCGATTGGATCTGCATGCTTTTGATATTCTTCCTATATGCATCCTAATGCCACTCTTATATCTATTCCACACACCCTCACTTACTCTTTTCCCAAGGCATTTGTGTGATTCAGTCTTTTATTCCTATGTGTTCACTGACCATCTCTCCTCAGTATTCCCAGTGCTAGAATAGTAGGCAGTCCCTGAATATTTGAGAAGTGACCAATGGCCACCTGCAGGTCTCGTGCAGACTCAGAGACCTCGTCTATTTAACCAGGCTCCCAATGCTGACCCTGGACAACTGTGGAAAACACTATCTGAAACCAGTTATATGCAACCATGGCTGTGACAACGTGTGCTTTTAATGCACGGTGGGTATTTTTAAAAGTTTACTCTAAGACAAAGAGTTTTTCACACTCTTCAATGTCTGAAGTCGAGAATCGTCTTCCGAGAACTGCAGACCTCACAGCAGCCGAGATGCAGTTGGAGCTGGGGGGGGTGGGAGGGGCATGCATAGAACTCATAGAGGGGCATCCACAGCCCTGAGAGGAGGGTCCATTTTTAACTGCTATAACCCAGACAGATGTGGGAAAGGGCAGGGAGATGAAGAACCAGGTGATTAGCTATGTTCCTGAAAGACGAGCCAGGAGACAGCCAGCCCCGAGCGGCCCAGCAGCCTCCTTGTAAGTCGTGTGGCTCTCTTAAGGACACAGAGGTCAGCACAAGGCAGAGATGTGTGGAGTGGCTGACCCTGGGTGGAAAAGAAGCCAAAGAGTGAAGAAGTTTGGGAACCCCTGAACCCACATCTCTGTCCTTGTTTCCAGTAAAACAGGATAAAAACTCATCTAATTAAGTCAAAAAGGCTCCTTCAATAAGTATAAAAGAAAGATTCAAAGAGCTGAGAAGGCATTGTGTTCTGCCTTAATTAAAAGTCTTTTTTAATTCCTTGTCTTTACATAAAATAACAGTGTGCTTTAGAATCAGCTGCATTGAAGATTAGTCAGAACTGGAAATTTGTTTCCAAAAAAAAAAAAAAAATTATTAACAAGACTCCAACCACCCTTGACTACAAATATTTCTCTTCTGCTTCATCCACCGACTTAATTCCTCTCTGTTTAATTTCCAGATCCATTTCCAAGCCTGACCTACACTGCAGAGTCCCCTGGGGGACAATAAAAATTCTGTACTTCTCAATCACAGGGTGTCTCAAAGTGTTGGTCCCAGGACCACCAGCAGCACAGGAACCTGTTAGACAGGCACCTTCTCAAGCCCACCCAGGAGCCACAGAGCCAGAAGCTGCAAGCCCTCCAGGTGACACTAAGAGCCACTGCTCTAGGAAAAACACCTGAGCCACACTCCATGGTGGCACTCAAGTGGCAACGTGCCCTGGGGCTTCACTGAGACTCCCTGGGAAGAGACCATGCACCAGGCTGTGCTGGGGCCAAATGCTTCCTCTCAGTCCAGAGCAGAGGTGCCCATGCAACTGCCTGATCAAATACAAAACAGAATGTCTGGGCGCTGATGCCAGTGCCCATGCCATGTTCTGTTCAGGGGACGCAGGACTGATTCTGATTCACGAATCCCGGCGGACCAGTCTGAAGAAGTGGCAATGGAAGTGGATGTTATAGAACAATGACAGGTTTTCTAAGACAAAGGAGGCCACACACACTTACACACACACACACACACACACGAGCAAAAGCAAAGGACACAAGCGGGTTCAGAGGCTCATGAGCACACAGGCCCTGAGTCTGCATCCTGTGAGAACCTGGTTAACCCCACCCACTGGGTCCCAGTGTAATGTCTCACTGCAGTTCCTCTGGCAGCAGGGGCCAGCATGGTGCCACTCACTCTACATCCATCCTCCCTTTTCTGCTTAGGACAAGAAGGATGCCTACAATCAGGAGAGCAAAGCAACCAGGGGAAAGACTGTTTCTCCCAGCCTGCAGGGCACCTGGGCATGTCTGGGACCTCAAGGAAAGCCACCGCAAGTCACTCTACCCTACAGGAGACGGGTGGGGACTGCTTCTCCTCGGCTCCCGACAAGGGACAAGGTATTGATGTTCTGATGCCATTCTGGACATTGAGGTACCTCAGCCTAGACAGGAGGTCCCTGGGGAGGGCCCCGAAGACACCAGACACCATTAAACCACCACTCCACCTATGTAACCAATCTCCTGGCTTCTTGGTTGTGGTAGAGAAACAAACGTCACTGTGGTTTAAGCCACCATTTGGGGGGACTTGTCATCAAGCTATTGGGCCTAACTGTAATGGATATGCCATTCTCCATTCAATCCTAATCTGCACAACTCCACTTCTTCAAACACTTTCCCCCACAAGTGCTGGGGACTGATTTGCACACGCTAGGCAAGCACCACTGAGCCACACTTCCAGCCCTTCCTACACCCTGCTCATCCCAATTACCCATTCCCTTTGCCACATACTACCATTCTTCTGGAGAGCGATCAGGAGCCCACTCAACTGTGGGGCCTGACAGTAATGTAAAGGCACCCCCACCAAAGCACCCGTCCCTTCCTCTTGATGCCAAGTGTAAGCCAGGCACCAAGAGCATCAGCATCACCTGTCAGAACAGTGAACACATCCAGGAATCAGAGCATGCGTTTTAGCAAGATCCCAGGGAGTGTGTGTGCCCTTCTGGTTTGAGCAACACAGCTCTGCCCTCCTCGTCTTCATCTCTGGCTGCAGATATGGAAATCCATTCTCCAGCTACTCTTCTGTCCTCCCAGGCTCTTGATCTGGCTTCTTCAATAGGATTCTAGGTTCCTTGTCAACTTTTCCTACAACCTTAAAAGGAACCTACACCAGACCATATTGCTACTCTACCTTCCCTGAACAAAACAGTGAGTTACCTTTATACCTTCTTGTTTTGGTTTTTACTATCCCTTCTGCCTGAAATCCCCTCTAGACCTCTGACCACCTGTAGGTCTCCAACTCACCCTCCAGGCCATCTGTGCATCCTGTTCCATGAAGGAGAATGAGACTTTGAACTGTTATGTCACCTTCTCTCTGCCTCAATGTCTTCATCAGTAAAACTCAAAAGAATTCTGATGCCTACTCTTCACAGGGTTGTGCGAAGAAGTCAAAGAAGTAATAAAACTAAAGCCTTTGGAACAATGCTCTGTATAATGGCCCCTTAAGTGCTACACATTAATTCTGTACACCAAGACCTAGCACGGGAGAAGACACCATGGGCTCTCAGTGTGTGCTGACTGAATCCAACTTGCAGTTTCTGTTCCCACCTCTGAGCCTTATTTTCCTGGGTTCATGAGTCGACCACACCCAGTCTTCTCCAGAGTCCAGCAAAAAGCCCAAACCCAGCCCCCAACAGGGACATGATATAAATAAAAGAACATTTTCCGAAGCCATCCCAGTCTGCAGAGCCTCGCCAAGAAATAGAAAAGCAAAGCAATATAAATGTTAATAGGGAATTGTCTATTCGCTTTCACTTAGGCTAATCTACTGCAGTCCAACAAAGAGGGAATTAGAGAGCTGAAGGAAGGAGAAAATAGGGGACCTTGACACACTGCAGTCCTTCCCAGGAGGAAACGCAATCCCAGGCCAACAGACAATGTGGAAATCAGGACCAAGGGCTCTCCATGGGATGGTCCCTGGCAAGAGGCAGGGCTCCTGCCTTGGTTCCTGTTTTCCTTGGTATCCATCCAATGGTACTGCCCTGTGCAGCCACGGGTCTGAGTAGTAGGAGTAGAGGGTGGGTTCACCTGAGGCCCCTGTCCAGACAGGCAGACAAATGAGCCTGCCATTACAATACGGTGGGTGATAAATGTTACTAAGCTATAGGCTCCAGATGTTAAGTGAGCACAGAAGAGAGGCATGCTACCAAGTCTGTGGGCAGGAGAAGGAAAGTCCGTCTTACAGAGCGGACCCTGAGGCTGGGTTCTGAAGATTGAACAGGAGGTAGCCTAGTGCAAAAAAGGCAGTGCAAAGTGTCCCAGCAAAGAGGACACCCAACACCAAGATAGGAGCTGAGTATAGTGTGGCAGGTTAAATAACCTCCTCCCCTGCAAGGATGTCCACGTGATAACTTCTAGAAGGGGTGGGCGCTGGATTACATGGTGAAAGGGACTCTGCAGGCCTGATGGAAGACCCTGAGATGGGGAGAATACCCTGAGTTATCTGGCAGAGCCTGATGGAATCACAAAGGACCATGTAGAGAGATGCGGGAAGAGTCAGAGTACACACTGTGGCCGTGTGACGGCAGGAGCAGGGACAGGAGGGATACACTGTGAGGCTAGAGGAAGGGGCCACAAGCCAAGGGAGGCAGGCAGACAGAGAGGCTGCTACCCACCATGAGGAAACAGACTGTCCAATTTAGAGCTTCCAGAAAGAACCAGTCTAGCTGGCATGCTGCCTTCCTGATGGTGATTCTGGACTTCTGATCTCCAGGAACATCAAAGAGCAAATGCATCTCATTTTTTAAAATATGTATTTATTTTATTTATTTATTTTTATGTGGTGCTGAAGATCAAACCCAGGGCCTCGTACATGCTAGGCGAGCGCTCTACCACTGAGCCACAATCCCAGCCCCAAATGCGTATCATTTTAAGCCACTAATTTTCTATAGCAACAACAGTAAACGAACACATAGACACAGCTTCAGGTGCCATAGGAATGTTAAAGGAAAATGTTAGAAAAATGAAATCAATCAAAGGGGCAGACACAGGCCAAATCACGGGAGCACAGGTACTCGGGGCTGGGTCCCGTTCACCCTCACTGAGGAAAGGAGCTGCCGGGGGATGGCATTAGCAGCATGATCCTGTAATATGACTGCCCACACTAAAGCTCTGAAGGGTCACATTTTTACATCTTTAAATTCTTAGTAATTACCGCATGTGTAATTCTCCATTTTACAGACTCATTTCTTTGATCATAGACTATCACGACTTCATGGAGAGAAGGAACAGCTGGTGGAATATGTGACTCTCCTTCATCCCTCCAGATTCTAACCCTCGGGATACACCTCTGCATCTGCGGAGCTGGGATCCTACGGTAGGAGCCTGTGTGTGCAGCAGGAAACTGGGAATTCCCCCCAAACCCTGACCAGACTGAAGGAGAAGGCAAAGCCAGGACTTATTGAGTGTGCTCTGGGGATCAGAGTTTTGTCTATGGTCTCCACTTCCTCATGGAGACCTCCAGCCCTCCTTTGTCTCAGTACTCACAGCTGCTGGGAGGCCCAAGCCATCTGTGATGGACCCGGATTCTTCCCATGCTTCTGCGGGAAGGCCTGCAGGTGAAGCCTACGGAGGACAATTCACCCACCTGTGGACACCCGGGCCTCTGCCTGCTGTCAGTCTACACAAAGAAAGGCCACTCAGGGTGAAATGGCAGCAGCCCCCTTTCTTTCCTTGCCCACCATCTGCATCACTTTCTGCCCAACAAGCACAACTCCAGGGCCTCCACCAGCTCAGCTCTTGGCTGAAACGTCCTTTATGCCAAAGGAATCGCTAAGTGGCACCTAAGCAGCCCGGATCTGAGCAAGCTGGGACTTCTTGGCACTGCCACTAGACCCCTGAGGTCAGAGGTGAGAATAACAAATGTTCCAAGGAAGTGTGTTGGCTGTCACCAAAGCAGGGCACCCACAGAACAGAGAGCAGTGCCCACCAGAGGGGAAAGCTGAGCTGGGAGCCTCGGTCTGACATGTGATAGCGCAAAACCTCGCTTCCATCAGAACAGGGGGATGGCACCTTCACAGATGTTCTACTCCACCCAGGTGGGACAAATGGAGCAACTGGAAGCCGTGGACGCTTTCCAGGGAGCCGGACCCCCGCACCCCCCCACCCCCTGCAAGCTCCATGACAGCATGACAGCATGGGCCCTGGGTGGAGCTCTGAGTCTGTGATAATTTTAAACAGAGCTGTCAGGAGCCACGCCTCCAGGGCTACTCCACCCCCTGCCACCTTTTCTTTTAGAATCTATATTTGGAAACATTACTTTCCTAAAGACAAGCATCACTGAGTTGATGGGTGTATCCCAGAGTTAAAGGATGAGCACAGTTTAAAGTGCTCTTGATAAACTGGCAGGTGACTCCCCAGAAAGAACTGAGACAAAAAGACAGACCACCCATGGACAGTCAGGGAAAGGGCCTCAGAGAAGAAAAGGAGGAAGAGAGGATTGGGAAATAAACTTCTGACCTCCACTATTCCTACCCACAGGAAAGTTCCTTACCAGCAACTAGACGCAACCAACCCCAAAAGGTACTTCTTCTTGCAACAACAGACCCTCATTCCCACTCTAGTGCTGATTAAGGCTTAGAAATCACTTTCCCCCAAATTTGCTGAAGAAGGCAAAAATAGAGTTGATTGGTCCTCCTTCTAAATCCTATATCCCACCCATCACCTACAGGGACAGATGGAGCCCCGAAAAAACCCTAGACAACAGACAGGCCAGCGTCCCTCTCTTGGGAGCCTGCCCTCCTTGGGAGCTCTGCTTTCTATTACTCTAATAAACCCTGTTACTTTGCTCTCACCCGTGTGATCATACATCTCATTCTTGGGATCTGTGAGACAAAGAACCCACCCATCCACCCCCCAAGTTGACCAATGTTGGTGCCACAAGCAAATCACACCCAGCAGCCTCTGACTGTGACCGACTGCATCCCAGCACTAAGGGCAGGGCCTTCTGGTGCCTTTCTTCAACTTCCCGCCATGCTCAGCGAGCCCCCTCAGACAGATGAGGAAAAGGAGGCCGTGGAATGGAAAGTGGCTCACCGAGGCCACACGGTCACTGTGCTGGGAGCAGAATGGAAGTCCTGGACACGTCCAGTTCTACCATGACCGCTCCGTCCTTCAGCTGTTTGAGTGATCCCTGCTCCTGCAGCATCTCTCATTCATGACGGATGACTGCAGGCTGGGTTCTAGACCTGGCATTCATTACACGCACCGTGGCATCCACCCAGGCCCATGAGGCAGCCCGTGCTGTGAAGGGCACCTACCTGCTGCTGCACGTAACGAGCGCGAGGTGCCCTGCAAAGCGCTTTACATCCATACACAATTTCAACACTAAAAATTCACGCGCCTGCATCATCCTGCCCCACTTACAGAGAGAACTGGAACTCAATCCACGGGGACTTCCCCAGGGGCCCCATGGATCATTGAAAAAAGAAGAAAAACATGCATCAATAAATACATGTGAACCCAGGGCTGCCATTAACAGCACCATGTGGGTGGCAAGAAAGAAAGTTTCCAAAGTCCACGGGGGTGGGGGGGGGAATCAGCATTCTGTTTTGGTCTGTCTTCTCGGCAACCTGCTGGTGGGGTGGAGTTTGATGGGGCAGCGCTTATTTCAACCCCATCAGGCTGGATGCATGCAAATGCATTCCCTTCTCTTCTCAGGGCTGCTTCCCATTATAGCTAACATGGCTCTGCCCACATCACAGCACAGGCTTCCAGCATGCCACCGCCTCCAGTGGCTAGGAGGGGCCTTCTCACCAGCTTGAGCCTGCAGGGAAAGCTCCCTCCGAGGGCACCATCTGTGGTGCAAGTGCTCCTAGAAAGCAGCAGAAGTAGCTGGTGGAAGGGGAAGAGCCTCAGGGTAGGAAAGGAAGAGCCCTCAGCACAGGCTCAGGTCCAAGTTCCACCTCTGCCCATAATGACCTGGGGCAAGTCAATCTCCCCCAGGAGAAGGAGGAACATTATTAAATGACTTGATGTCATGGCAGATTCCCTGCTGCAAAAAAAAACTGCATAGCTTTCAAGAAAGGAAATGATTCAGCAAATGAGGAGCAAAGATACCTGTACCCAGGATCCTCTGCTTAAGGAGCCCACCCTCTTTGAAGTTCTCTTTCTCAAAATGCACAGACTTTAATTCCAGGACCAGCCCTTTTCTGCCCCAGGGAAGCTTGCAGCCCTGATTCTTCCTAGTCCTGCGGCAGGTCACAGGCTGGCAGGGCTGCACGATGAAAGTCACCTGAAAATGATACCATTATCCCCACCATCAGGAATCCTGTCATGGCTGGTGGATGCAAAAGTGGCACAGGAGAGCTGTCCCAACTGAACAACGCCATGGCCAACAGGAATGGGAGGGAGAAGGGGGAAGCACCCTGGCACCCCTCCCTCACTGCCTGGCACCAGCTGTGTCTACCAACTGCTCATGGAACAATTCTGGGGACTACACCTGACCTCTGGCACACACAGCTTCATAATCATCTTACTGTGTGTACAACAGGAAAATCCAGGGAATGCCCAGGTGGGTAGCAAAAGCACTCAAGCCACATGTAAAAAAAAAAAAAAAAAAATCCATAAAATCCACTTTGGCTTGCTAAGAGGCCTCTTTCACCGCAACTGAGAAGATCCCCAGGTGTGAGCAGCTGGGGGTGCCATGGGGTTCCTCTGGCTGGGGGGCACATCCAGGACTTCCCAGGCATGCTGGCCTCATGCCCTCTCAGTCTCTACTTGCTCTGACTTCTTCCAGCTTGCTCCCAGCTCCTAGTTCTTTGGAATCAAAGGAACTTATAAAAATATCAAGCTGCTATAGAAAAGAAAAGTGGCAATTTGTAAATTCCCTACTTGGCCCTGTCTACCTGCAAAAATACAGCTAAATCCCAGGGGAGTAAGAGGATTTTTGATTCCCTTTTTAGTTTCCAGATGGAGCCGCCTCCCACTGGCGACCCACACACTCAAGTGGCTGATGTCACTATTGTGATTTTAGTAGTACCGGGAGGGCCCTGGGGGCGAGTGCCCCCATAAAAATCTGCAACAGTAAGCACTTCTGAGAAAGCTGGGGACCACAGTGCACTTGGCTTGGGGAATGTCCACAGAGTCACCAGGGGAGACTCATCAGGTGGGCATTTGTGCTCACCAGCTGGCTGGAAGGAGCCAGGGTCTTAAAGAGGCAGTGACACTAACCAGGCTGATGAAGGTCTGAGGCACAGAGAATGATGTGGCCCTAGAGAGCACCTAGGAGAACCCTTAGAAAATTTTCCCTTGGCCATCGTGTGGATGGCAGGCTCAGGACCACACCAACCCAAGTCCTGGAGAAAAGCAGGCTGTCAATGGAGCCTAGCTCAGCGGTATGTCTGGCCTCTTCAGGCTGAAGAGGCATTGCTGACAACCAGCAGAGATGCCACTTAAAAATATGGAAATTCTAGTGAACATGAGGGCCTACCAGGCAGCGAGACAGCAAGCAGCAAAGCGCACCGCGGACGTTGATGGTGGATAAGTACAGACACCTGGATAAAGACCCCGAGGGAGACCCAGATGGAGACCCAAATGGAGAGATGGGTGGAGACTCTGGCCTGCACCTGCTCTGCATGGCCTCCCCAGGACCTCACCACATGCCACACCATGACAGAGACTGCGGGCCTTCTTATGCCAGTTCATCTCTCAGGTGACCCCAACTGCATTGGTCAGCTAGGGCCATCATGCACAATACCACAGGCTGGGGGCTTTGGCAACAGAAATCCAGCATCTCACAGTTCTGGAGGCTGGAGGTCTCAGGTCAAGGATGGGGCAGGACTGCTTCTGCAGAGACCTCTGTCCTGAGGTTGGAGATGGCCACCTTCTCCTGGTGTTTGCAAATCATCCTCTGCTAGTATCTGTCCATGCCGTAATCTCCTTGTCTCATGAGGATACAGTTCTATTGGGTCAGAGCCCATCTTAGTTACCTTGGTGTAACTGAGTTGCCTCTTTAACAGCCTTACCTCCAAATATGGTCACATTCTGAGCTGTTAGTCATTAGAGCTTCCACGCATGGATGTGGATGAGACTACTGGAGGGAGGACATGATTAAGCCCCAGTCACCACATCTCTGTGCTCCTGAGGAAGTGAGACACAGAGAAATGAAAAAAATCCTCAAAAGCCACACACACCACAACTCTGTGGCAGTAACAGGATTCAAATCCCGAGACCTCCAAGACCCTGAAACCATGGTCCTGCCGCTCCATGAAGCTGCCGTGGACCCATGAGGTTGCTGATGTCTAGCTTATTTTCCAGATGAGGGAGTCCAGGATCAGGAAGGTTAAGTAACTTGCTGGAGGGTCACAGACCTAAGAAGAGTGATGCTGGGACTCACATCCAGGGTCTGCATAGCTTTGCCCCAACCAGTCATTTGTGTGGCATGTTCCAGGGCTGCCCTTGAGTGTAAACGGCTCCACTCCACATTCTCCTCTGTCCAGAGTGGTCTGGACACTACAGTTCTGCAGACTTGCATTCTTCATTTTGATTCTGAAATACATTTCTTAGTATTCACCAATTTTAAGAGAGGTATTTAATTTTTTTTTCATTTAAAAAGGCCATTCAACTGTGGGATCACAACATCTTTCAGCGAGTCCTGATTGACAGACGCCTGTTCTCCAGATTGTATTTTATGTTTGCTCAAGGCCTGTGGTAGTACTTAGTATAAAAACTTGCACAGAGCTGTTTCCTAATAAATGCTTGCTGAATGCAGACATGGATGGATGGATGGATGGATGGATAGATGGGTGTTTGGGTGAATAGAGGCATCACTGTAGCCTTAAAACGCATTTCCCAGCTTGAAGTTCCATGATTCTGCTCTTGAGGATGACACAGTAAAACTGTTGTTTCAAGGCCAAGGACTCATCAGACCTGAACCAGTACCTTTCTTCTCTCCAGTGGGTCTTCCAGGCAGCACACAAAGGCAGCTTCACCAACTGAACAATGCCATGATAAGGTCTGCCCATGAGAATAACGGGATTTTGCCCATTGCAGAAGGATGGAAAGTCCCTGAAACCAATTAACCTCTCCCCGAGTAACGCCACCACTTCCTCAGTGCACTACGCTCTCTCACCAGCCCCTTGCTAGGAGGAAAATAAGAAGGAAAACTTTTCCATCACTCTCGAACTCCACTGTCCCCGTTGTCTCTGTTTCTACTTGGGAAATGCCATTGTCATTCAACAAATGTCTGACTGAGTAGCTGCACAGGCAGAGAACTACTCTGGGCAGTTTCCACAGAAGCAGAATACAATAGTTCCTGACAGCAAAGCATTTACAAGCAATTCAAGGAGATAAAAAATACTCAAGAATGCAGAATAATGTAGTACAAATTGTATTAATAAGTGTTAAGCCTTTGAAGAATAGCCAGTAATCAGTCTAGGGAAAGGATTTTAAAGAATAAAGGCTTCTCAGAAGAGACTATAAATTTGGGTGAATCAAGAAATCAAACAAAAACTAAAACTGGTATCCATGGCCCTAGAAAATGGCTAGGTCTGCATCACAGATGACCTTGGATGTGAACTGGGCCCTGGTGCAGAGCAAGTTGGGAGTGGCAGTGACATAAATCAAAGACCCAGAATACATATCATGTAAGGGGAGAAGGACACCAAGACACTGAGCTACTGGAGCAGGAAGAATGACGCGAGCTGACATCAAAGAGCAGGGCCCAGGGCGTTCCTGCAGGACCAGGGCGCATCCCCTAAGCTGAAGTACTTAGACCCAGTGGGCACTAGAAACCCCTCTATTTCCTCATCAGGGAATAAAATATGCACAAGTTTCTGTCCCCAGCATCACTGCTTTGACCGGAGGAGAAAGGCCTGAGGAAGGTTCGCATAGTGGGCCAGGATAACCTGGGCATAGAGGGGGTTCCTATGTACTGGGGAAGGATGCAAAAGTTCCTTAAAAGGGGCACATTTCAGCAGGAGATCACTGTCGGGACAAGTGGAGTGAGAGTGCAAGGGGGCATGATGTTCTTCTTAAAAAAAAAAAAAAAAATCGTCAGAAATTTCCAAAGCAACAGAGTTGGAGAAGACCTTTCATAGCAAATTTGTCCAAACCTTTATCTTTAGCACTGCAGTGGGTCATCACCCATCATGCGCCTACTCTCTAGGATGCCCTGTGATAGATGCCAAGCCCACATGGGCACACCAGCCCTTACGGGAGAAGATACACAGGGGCAGGAAACATCCAACTCGGCTTAATCCCACGGAGATGTGGCAGTTTCTGCAGGTGAGCAAGGGGTGTCCAAACGGCTCTCAGTTTACAAACTGCTGAAATCAAAGATTCATGTGGGGACACAGCAGAGAGGAGAAAGGGCAGAACCAAGACCCCAAGACTAGACTCCATCTCTCCCACAGGTGCCAACCTCTGCATTCCCAAGCTCTATGCTCCTTCTCAACCTGAATTCTGCATGCTTTCATTTAAATATGTCCTAATATAATGAATAGAAAAAGGTCTGCAGGACCCTATAGAAACCAGGAAAGGGGCTAAGAGAAGAGAGGTGAGCCGCCCACAATGAATTTACCCGTATGATGGTGTTCAGGAAAACTGTGCTTCCCACAGTCAAGTGACAAGAGCAGCAACACCTTGAGACCAGACAGAGAAGAGCACAGAGTAAGGGAAAGAAAGGAGAAATCTGGCCTTTAGGTAGAAGTTGCTTCTCCAGGTTCTGCTGCAGATCTCTGTGGGCCATTTTATAGATGAGGAAACTGAAGACAGGGAAGCAGAGGGACAAGTCCAGATCACCCACCCAGCGGAGGTCAATGCCAGGATCCGGCCCCAGGTTGTTGGGATACCTCTGTGCTATCCAGCGCAACCTGCAGCGTGGAGAGCTCAGTGGTGGCTGCTTCTTGATGGGGCAGCTGAAGTTGTGAATGTCCTTGAACCAGGGAGGATGTCAGCCTCTGCTGGACAAATGGCCCCTCCCTGAGGATCCCGTCAGTGAGGGCAGTCAGGAACAGATGGGTCACAGGAGCCCCTTCACGTGGAAAAAAAAAATCACTTGGGGAGACTTCACTGAGGCCAGGAGGCCAGTGGTAGTGAGGTTCAGCGCAGCAAGGACATGAGCAAGATTTTCCACTCCATCATCAATGAAGGGTCATCAGGAAGCCCTGCTGTGGCTCCAAATGGGGTCAAAACCCAGGAAGGAACAGGTGGAGAGGTGGGAGAACCTGAAGGGGGTCTGAGTCACAGCAATTCAGAGAGCAGGTCTTCACAGGGGTAGCATGCACCCTGCCGAGGCCAGGGAGAAGAGCTACTTACACACTGGCCTCCAGACCACTTGGGAAGTAGAGATAAGAGCAAGGGGCAGAAGAGCCCGTTGCCTGCCCAGCACTCTGCAGTGGCCCTACTGTCTTTAGAAACGTGTCTTTCATTGCTGCTGTACTTGCAGGAGCGGGGTATCATAAATATTTGTTGATGGTGACAATGACAGCTACTCATTTAAAGGCACCTAAATTGCCTATCCCTGTGGCTAATTTGTTTTGTGTTTGTCCTCAAAATCAGCCTTTTATGGAACTCTCCATCTTTGAGAGCGAAGGCACACCACTTGAGGGCTGAGATTTGCTAGGAAGCCCCGAGTTTCATTACTTATCTGTTTTCTTATAATTAATCAGTTTTGTTTTAAAAGGAGGAAGGGGATAGATATATCTACAGACCAGCGGAAATGGTGATGGCTTAGGGAATGATGATACAAAAGAGCCCCAGAAGGTTTGGCTGTTCAGAAGCTCATTAAGGAAATGGATGGAACTGGTGCTCAAAAAACACCAGCTCCCCGATTCCTCCAAATTGGATAAAGAAAAACAAGGGGGCTATTTCCTGACCCTTCTGGAACCATGTTGAAACATGCTCTGGACAGTCTTTGGCTGGAAGAGCCCCCTCCCCTGCTCGTCCTCTGGAATACAGATGCAGGGCGCCTGGGAAGCCTGGGAAGCACATGGGTTACAGTGGGCGTCGCTCACCCCGCGGCTGTCAGTGGTTTATGTGCAGCCATACAGGCCGGCACACAGCTGGACACAGCAAGCCAGGTTGAAGCCCTTAGTTATCTATCCAGGGTTCTAGTTAGCCTTTTGTTTTTTTCAGGTTAAAAGTTCTTAATCCATAAATGGACCATCCACGTATTTGTTTACTCTTTGTCCTTGACATTCAGCAGTCTCCTTACACTGTTGGGGGGGATCTAAATTAGTACAGTCATTACGGGAAACAGTACAATACAGAGGCTCCTCAAAAAACTAGAAATAGATCTGCGGTATGATCCAGCCATCCTACTACCAGGTGCATATCGAAAGGAAATGAAATCAGTATTTCCGAGAGAGATCTGCACTCCTGTGCTCACCGCAGCGCCTTCCACAAGACATGGACTCAACCTAGGTATCCCCTGATGAACGAATACATAAAAACGTACATATACACATGTCTGTACACACGCACACACACTGGAACATTATTCAGCCATAAAAAAGAATCTCAAACTTTCTCATAGGCATTAAGATGGATGAAACTGATGAACATTATGTTAAGTGGCAATAAGTCAAGCACCAAAAGATGAATGCCACATGTTTTCACCTTTATGGAGAAACTCAAAAGTTTATCTCATAGATGCAGAAACTGGAATAGTGGTTACCAGAGCCTGGGAAGAGGATGGGCAATGGAGAGAGGTTGGCTTATGAGCACAGGGGTGCAATTTGGTGGAAGACATGATTTCTTACATTCTACAGCCCAGTTGTGTAACTATGGTTGGCAAGAGTTAATCCAATATTTTAAAATAGAAGGGAGGATTTTGTATGTTCCCAGGACAATGTAATGATAAACGTTAATCTGATCATTTATGTGGTATACATCTATGTCAAATGTCACACTCCACTTGATATTTACAATCCATGTGCATCAGTTATATTTTTGAAAAGGAGCCCCTATTAGCTGATATTGAAAACTGGCCCATGGGGACTTGCTTCCCCCTCTACCAAGGCGCCTCCTACCTACCCTAGAAGTCCCCCCATCCTCCCACTGCAGTGACTGACGGAAACGGTGCCCCTTCTATCCCACACAGGATCACACATCTCCAAAAAAAAAAATTCAACAGTCAGTCTGCCTGGAAACAGGAGCACCCCAGTGTTCAGAGTGGACTTGCATGTGAAGCGGATAGGACCCCAAGCCCCGCTCCAGAGCCGGGCAGCGCAGGCTCCAATCCCGGCTCCTGGGCTGTGAAGCACTACACGGCCCTGACTCCACTCAGCCTCCAGCCGCATCTGTAATTTGAGACCCGCCTCCTAGCACCAACCGAGCAAAGTCAGAATTGAGATAAAAGATACCCCCAATCCACTGGGGAAGACAAGAAGTAATAAATGACGAAATTATACAAACACTCAAGAAAATAAATTTACTTTAGGACCAAATCAATTAAAGAGAGGGAAAATCTAAGAAATCTGTGGAGTAATGTGTCCTGTCCAGGAAAATGTGAGCAGGACAGTGTCCTCCACTGCTGTTCCGCTGGTTTCCACACAGGCCACGGATGCCCTAGGGAAGAACACCGACAGGCGGTCTCCGATGACTTCAGCCTCCCCTGGGCTCCACCACACCTGGATCCCCACCTGGGCCACGGGGAGACACAGGGTAATGCCTCGTGGGCACTGAACTCAGGCCTCAGGCCTGGTGTCCTCTGGGATTCGAAGTCCATATTCTTCACACCCTTGGAGACTCACCACCTCGAGGACTTGTCAGCCAGCGATGATGAAGAGAGATGGGGAAGGGGAAGGTAGGGAGTGGCGGGGAAGCAGGAAGACCTGAACCCCACGCCCAACTCACAGGAACGGCCGCCATCTTCAGCCTTCCCAGGGGAAAGGCGGACTAGAGAGAATCCGATGTTGGGCTGTTCCTTCCAGATCCTCAACTTACACCATCAGACAAGGAAGCCCAGAGAAGACCAGGCACAGCAGGAGGTCACCCAGCAAGCTACTGGGCAGTCTTGGACTGGAACCTGGGGTACCTGCCCATCAGCCAGGACTCTGCCCAGTCTTAGAGTGGGTGCTCCTGAGTCCACGGAACCACCTGCAGGGTCTTCTGAACAACCGAGCCCTCCCAAGGCTCCTTGGAGGTAAATCAGACCCCACTTCTGAGGTAACATTCTTTGACACCTAAGGGAAGGTTTGTCACTGGACACTGGAAAAGCCTCCAGGGTGATTTCTCCAGGGGTCTCCCCACAGGTTGGGTTCTTGTTCCCATGTAAGGGATACAGGCACCCTTCTACCTGCAAAGCAAACATGCTTCCAGCTCTCCAGTCTACAACAGTGGCCCCCAAAACTTAGAGGGCATCACAGCCTCCTGGAAGACTGGCTTAACTGGAAGACTGGGTCCCCTGTCCCAGAGCATCTGCTCCTGTAGGTCCACAGGAGGACCCAAACAGTTACCGTATTTCAAACAAGTTTTCAGTACACAAATTTTCTCTCGCCATGTAACAACATGTGGCAAGGATACAGACCAGAGGGGCCCCTCTTTGCAATTCTGTGGCATCTGACATGCTGGGGTAAAATTGAGACTCTGAGGACAAGGCTCAGGTCTCTCGAGTGGTCACAGGAGCAGATGTCACTGAGCACTGGACCTGCACTGACACGCTGTGGGTCCCTGCTGATGATGGGCTTCCCCTTCATTGTTCTGAAACTGGCACCAAGAAATCTCTAAGGAGTTACAAACCATCACAAGTTCATCTAATTTTGAGTTAATTCTCCATTACTAACTCAAGATAAATTGTTCCAATGCTCTGCACAACTCACACTCACATTCCCACCTCACCACATACACTTACAGAGGATTAAAGTTAGTAGCCCTCACTTTATGAAATAGAGATACATCTTCAAATACTTTGCTAAAGAGTGAGCCCCTACATCCTAGGGTTGCCAGATTTAGGAAATAAAAATATAGAAAGTCCAGTTAGATGTGGATTTCAGATGAAAAAAAACTAATATAATTCTAGTATAATCATGTTCACATTCTTCAGATTGACTTACATTTTAAAAAAATGATCAGTTCTTTATCTGAAATTCAAATTTAAGAGAGAGGCCTGTAATTTATCTGAAAACCCAACTACATCTGTTCACTCTTCTCTTGCTTCTTTATTTATGTATGGAGTCTCCACTGTGTGTTACTGGCTGGAAATAGAAGATATGGGCAGCAATGTGTTGGCAAATGTTTAACAATGGCTTTGGAAGAGTACCTGCAGCTACCTTGCAAATATGAGGAGAAGACAGAACACCTGCAGAAATGCCTGTGCAGAGCCACAATGGGAGTGCACCAGCAACCAGTACCAGCCCCCTCCTACCTCCAAGCCATCACTGAAATAGGACACACCAGCTCTTGCTCATTTAAGCCCTTATGAGGGTCTCCTGTTACTAGTACTCAGATGATTCTCAAGTGATTCTCAAAGAAGATTCCTCCTAACCTTGCATGTTATATTTTGTCTCTCCCAGTTATTTCTGTCTGGGTGCCATGCTAGAGGGTCTCTTCTTTCTTCTCTTGCTTCTTTATTTATTTACTCATTTACTCACTCACTCATCATCCATCCATCCATCCACTCACCCATCCATCCACCCACCCATCCACCCATCCATACATCCCATCCTCTCTCTGTTGTAACAGCCAATGCCACAAAGTTCTAGAGACACCCCAGTTAGTACCCCTGACTCAGTCCCTGGTCAGTCACCAGTGTTTTCCATCCAGGGCCTCTTCTGCAAGAGTGTTTCCTAAAGCTTCCTCTCAGCTGTGACCACAGACTGAGAGCTGTTTTGTTTATACTGTTGATAAGATTCAGACTCTCTCCTGACCCAGTTCTTCTCCTCAGCTACTCAGTACGTCCCTGGAGTTAGACCTGCAGAAATCCAAGAAAACCACAGAAGATCCTTTTAGGATCTGTGAATCCACTCCAGGACACTCTACTCCCCATAAGGGGACCAGAGTGCTCTGAGCGGCAGGGCTGGGAAGGCTTCTGACCTAACAGATGCTTCTTTTGCGTGCAAGACCAAGCACTCATAACTGTCCAAATGAGTCTACTTGCACCTGTTTTTCTGATGCAAAAAAAAAAAAAAAACCTTAACGCCATCAAAGATGAAGATTACTGAAAACATACACAGAGCTGCTTACCCAACCAGGTCCTGAAATTTCATTTCAAGCATATCCAACATCAACCCTTTGTTAGGAGGCAGGTGCCCACCCCATTCCAGCCCTCCTGTGACAGGCCTGTCCAGCCCTGCCGCCATGACTTTCCCCTTTCTGGACATCACTCTATTTTTATTCCTTCCATCTCAGCAATAAAGGTTTCCCTTCCTAATCTTTGGGGTCCTGCTAGACTTTTCCAGACAAGCCACTGGAACAGAGGCTCAATCATTATACTAGAGGGAAGACAATCTGTGCCGTTTGATTGCAGAAAATTCTGGCCATTGTCTGTTCTTTCCCTACACCCCATGCCAAATGTGCTGTCATTTCTCCTCAGCTCAAGGTCCCTTGTTAGCACATTGGCTAACTGTGTCCAGACAGCAAATGCCCGCCAACAGGCAGAGCAAAGCAGAGGCCCAGCCTCCTGCTCTGAGGACGCCTTGGTAAGTGTGGCCCAGCACGACCACAGCTAGCTCAGCGCAGACCATGCTGCGCACAGTCCAGCCAGATGCTGGGGAGAATCTAAGACAGTGACCAATTTACAAGAGGAACGCCATTGGACAAACTGGAAGGCGCAGAATGAGGCTGAGAAAACAAACAGACAGGAGGCTGTTTAGAGGAAATCTGTTCACACTGAGGATAATTAATTAATGTGTTGAACGGACTCCCAGAGGTAGTCACAGAAGCTGAAGCCACAATTATTTTTAAATAGACTTAAGTTCTCATTGGGTAGAAAATAACAAGAGCTAACAAAGAGCTGGCTGGCCACATGGTCAGTGGGCTCAGCTGGGTCCATCCTGACCCACGATTATTTTACTGAGAGTAAAGAGGCTCCCCTGCCCCAGTCTTAACACCATCATGTTTAGCTTCGAATCTGCCCGGGAGGGCACCGCAGAAGGAATCATCTCTGGATTTCCAAGCAGCCCACCAAAGCCTCCTGTCTCACCCTGAAGCCTCCGTCCTCACCACTGATCATAGCAACCCGGCATCCCGATCCAGCGTGGGGGCTGGGGGTTTTGACCAGCAGTGCTGAGCCGATGTCACTTCTCGTGGAAATTTTAAAAGAGGTGCATGTAAAGCCAAGTTCTAGTGGGTGTTAGTGCCTAAGCTGGCAGGTCACAGAGTTGGGCTGGGAAGATCACACCGAGTGGTGCAGGAGAAGGAAGGGCAGGGGACAGAATCAAGGAAAGAGAACACAGCTGGTAACCAAAGAGAGACAGGGTGGGAGAGTGGATAGGGCTGGGGAGCAAGAGAGGGGAAGACAGGCAGAGGAACACCGAGAAAGAGGAGGGAGAGAGACACAAGGAGACAGAGGCGCAGACAGGCCGACACTCATCCTGGAGGACATGGCTTTGGGCTGCTTTTCCCGTTTGTGTTTTCAGGCAGCACCTGCTTCTTATAAGTAGCACTACACCCCGCTTTTCACACTTGACCCGACTCCCATGCCTTGTGACTCTTTGAATGGACGCCCTTGCATAGACACCCCTCTTCCTCAGCTAAGTACAAAGGTCACTGTCATTTTCAACTAATGAAAAAAAAAAAAGCCTTTGCTGACCACTCGTTTGTGGCGCACACCCCCATCTCTGACCGAGTACAGTGTGAATGAGACAAATAAAACATGCTCCTGCACAGCCACAGGGCACAGAAGGCGGAAGGGAGATGTCCAAGCACACATGCTGTCCTAACAGGGTCCAGTTAGTTCTACTTAGGACCCACGTTAGCCAGGAAGGCATGGGACAGCACTCAGCTTCCACTATCTGGGAAGGGCACTGGGCAATAAATCACCTGGAAGAAGCAACACTTGATCCACATCCCAACAACCAAGTACCAACTCAGCAAAGACGGGGGTCCCAGCAGCCCGGGTCCTGGGCTGTGCTGGCACTGCCTCGTATGGGCCGGGGAACCTATGGCCACAGAAATAGGCAACACTACAGAAGTACTGTACGTTCTCTCTTAGGTTTTTGGTTTGTTTGTTTTGTTTTGATTTTGTCTTTTGTGCGACTCATGATACTAATCCCATACACACCTGCAGGCCCAAGACCAGAGCTAAAGAACATGATTTGTGCTAACAAAATGTCAGGGAAGGAACAGGCTGAAAGGTGGACGGGGCCACACTGCACAGACCCTTGCAGGTCTCCAGAAGTTCAGACCATCCTAAGCCACCGGAGGTGTCGAGTGAGAGGAAAGATGGATGGTCTGCATGGCACAGCAGAGGGGGGCTGCTCAGAAGAGTGGAGGCCCCTGGACAGCAGTCCGTTCCCAGAACACCATCTCAGGCAGGGTCAGAGGGCCAGGGTGGGAGGACATTCAGGGTCCTTAGTTTCTGTGGATTTCCTTAGTACCTATGGGAGGGAAAGGAAACCAGAAACTCAGAGCATTACAGTAAACCAAAGCTTCTTCTTGGAAAACATATATGGGGCAAAAGAATGTGGAACTCAGCAATCTGGTGTCAACCAGACGAGGGAGCAGATTTCATGATTTATTACCACGGTATGATGGGGGCGGGTTCTTCAGGAAAACTCGACTTGGAATTGCTGGGTCTTCAGGGATGTCTTGGCCATCCAGCTGTGTGACCTCAGACATGTCACTTATCCACAGCAAAACATGCATTTCTTCTTAATTGCAATTGACTCTCCTGTGGAAGGTCAGCAAAATTCCTAATTCCACAGGTTTATTATGAGGATTGAGGGAGAACATGAACCTGCAAGTCCTTTTTCTTTTTCTTTTATTTTCTTGGTTTGGGGAACTGAACCCAGGCTGCACAAGTGCTAGGCAAGCACCCTACCCCTGAGTCACCCACCCAGCCCTGTGTGCAAGTTGCTTATAGGCATAAATGCTTGATAGCAACAGGGGATAGATAGAGATGCATGCATCTCAGAAATTCACCCTCCTACCTTAAAAGTCATGAGAAGGATAAAGAACAAAGAAGTACACACATCTGTAAGCACAAAGAGGAAGCACATTTGGGAACATTTCAGGAAGTGTCTCTGAAGACCATCAGGCACGCCAAATCCGTGGTCCCAACTGAAGGGCAGAAACATGTTTGTCAGATAAAGAAGCAGAGGAGCCACACAAGAAATGTGTGTGATGTTTTTAAGCTAATTGGTCAGTGCACGTCCAGGTGTAACAGAAAGACTATAAGTGACATATGAAGGCAGATTTCTCTTCTCCCACAAGCTCTGGACTTCCTGTCTCCTGTGCAGAGAAGGCGACTGACCCTTCGTTCTGAGCACTATCTTTTCCTCGGTTCCTAATCAGGAACAAGGAAGACTTATGTGCAATCCCTAGAGTTTTGGACCCTTTACTTCTGTGTTTGCACACACTGTGTTCTGAAAGGTGGTCAGCACTATCCAGGATGATCCCAGAGAAGACATTACTTGGTTAATTCTAAGTCACGATGATGCTATTAAAGCCACGAGTGACAATAAAGACAGCTCTTCTCCTGAATAAAAATGTCCTGAGCGCTCCCAACACACATGGCATCAAGGTGGATACTGTGGGGTGACACCATTCCTGCCCCCAAAACTGCACGGACAGTTAATGTATAGCCATTGCAGAAGGCAGGCCTTAGTAAGCCCACCACGCAGGGGTCTGTGGTGGTCAAACCAGAGAGAACAGAACAGAACAGAGCAAACCATCAAGATGGATACTACAGAAAAGATGAGCGGGCCTAGGAGGACGGAGCTGGCCCTACATGGGTGACGATGCCAAGGGACTTGAAAAGCTATCAGCACCTGGGAACCAACTCTCAGTGCGAACTGAGGCAGAAGGAAAAGTCCAGGGGATTAGATAAGAGCTATCAAGACAGCCATTAGGAGCAGGAGAGAAATTTTTCGAATTCCAAAGAACTTTATGAAGTTCTTTCAAGGGGGAGATGCGCTGACCAATTTCCAGGTGGGCTGCAAAGCAAGGCAAGGGTTGGGTCCATGGTGAAAGCACAGCCTCCGAGGCCCAGGCAGAGAGGGAGGCATGCGCCCTCCAGATGTTCCAAGGAGTCACTTGAGGATATGGGTGAGCTGCAAAGAGGCTCCACAGCCAGGTCCTGTCGACAGCTGCTTTTGGAAATCTCACTGCACCCCGCGGGGCCCCGTGAAGAGCTGAGGTGGAAACAAGAACGAAGGGGCTCGGAGGTCCCAAGTCCTTCCACAGAAATAGCTCAGTGCCTGGTGGATCTGGGAAGGGGCACAGGAGGGCTAGTCAAGGAGTCACGGGAAGGAGGAAGGGACGTGGAATTCAGAGAATGACCAAGACTGTGTTGGGAACACAGGGTTTGTGCTGGCCTGCATCTAGGTGGACACTGTGAGCCACTTATCTGAAGGTCTCCCTGGGGGACCACAGTCACGAGCACAGCTCCTAACCCCACGTTTGGGGGAAGCAAGGCAGGCTACCAATCCAAATGGGAATGGTCACGGAGCCCAGCCTTTGGTCACAGCCCAAACTGGGGAGAGAATGAGGGAGTTGGAATACCATAAGGACCAGCCTGGACCTACAGCAGACCAGAGCAGCTCCCCGCCTCAAATCCAGAAAGAAGCCCTAAGGAAGGTCTGCCAGGTATGAAAGAGGAGGAGCCGTGGGAAGCCCTGGAGCTGAGGAAGGACAGGAAGAGCCATTAGAGATGAACAGCAGGTGGCAGGACAGCTGGGATGACAAAGGACAGTGTCAGAACAGCAGAGCAAGTTGTGTGTCAGGGTGGGGAACGTGGGCGCTGGAGCATGCCAGAGTGACAGGTGGACCGGGCATGTGAGGCTGGGCGGAAGACAACCCATCAGAGGTCTGCCAACGGTGAACCTTTTTCCCTCTCTTCCCAACGTTTCAACATCTCCCCGGGGAAGAGTGAGGAGAGAGATCATGGGAAGAATCGCAGAGCAGAGGCAGCAGGAAGAATCTCGGCACCGTCTTTCCTGACGCTGGATGCTATGGGGTCTGAGGCACTCCTGTGAATTGATGGCTCTCAGCTAGAGTTCTACGTGGGTGACCCTTCATGTCCTCATCCACATGCCAGGGTGGGCTCAGAGGCCAAGACAGAACTACCTCGAGAGAGGCAGGGAAGGGTTGATGTCACACAGCTATCGCCTGATCATGCACCTGGGTCAGGCCCTGGAGGACCATCCCTCCCTTCCGGGAAACGGGGCAGAGCTTCTGCACACACCGGCAGCTGCATAGTGACAGAGCCCCAAACTCCTCTTCCTTTCTTGGCTCACTGATTCACCCTTTCATTCATGTGCCTATTACTGGCAGGTCAGGCTCTCCTCGGGTCCTCCTCAGACCAGCAACTCACTGCTCTCAGGTTCTAGGGGACAACGTGGTCCACCAACACCCGGAGAAACAGAACACATGCTGGGCGGTGAGCAGAGCTGGGAAATCAATAAAGTGAGGGGCGGTGGGTGGGGGAATGGGCTCTACTTCCCACAGGCGCTGAGGTGGCTTCTCTGGCAGGATGAAGTGTGAACAAAGACCCACAGCAAGTGAAGGTGTGAGTCATCGGGGGTCCGTGGGGAGAGCGTCCCCAGAAGGGGCGGAGCAGTGGGCACAGCACACAGAACAGCTGCGGCAGGAGTAGAGTGAGCAGAGGGGCGGGGCAGAGGAGCGGTGGGTCCCGGAGCTCTGGGAGGCCAACAAGGTCAGGCCTGATGGAGGACATGGGATGGAGGACATCTGGCAGAGGTACTTTGTGACTGGACCAATTGTTGTGAGTACCCTTCTGCCATCATGTGGGAGAAGCAGGGAGGCAGTTCTAAAGGCAGCAGCAGGGGGCGAGGGGGTGGTGACCTGCCACTGGACTCTGACAGTACCGCATCACAGGTCAGCAGCACCAAGGGAGGGGCCTGCCGCTTCACTCAGACACATGCTCTGACTCAGGGACAGTCTCCCCCAGACAGTGCTTATGGACCCAGAGGACCCAGAGGACCCAGAGGACCAGCCCAGCACGTAAAGCCATTATGTCTCCACACTGCTGCGTTCACTGGTACCCAGGGAGGGGGTGTCAACCCAGGGAGCAGGCCTGAGCATGGATACGGATCCTCCCCAGTCGGCCGAGCCATTGCCCTTGTGTTATATTTAGGTCACAACATAACACTCAAAGCCACCCTGGACGCCAGGCACAGGTGTGTGATTGTCAAACCTCGTCACAATCTCTAGGAAGGCAAGAACTGCAGGACCAGGTGACAGTTGTCCCTCAGGGCTCAGTGCCATGCCACGGACACAGGGAGCCCTTAAAAAAAAAAAAAACTTGTTGGGTAAACAAACACTAAACAATAATTACAGTAAGAGTGTTTTTCACAATACTTAGTGACTGGCCACCCGACGCCAGGAGTTCTCAGCCAGCGGCAATCTGCCAGTGTCTGGAGACATTTCTGGTGTCACCATGTTGGGGAGAGGTGCGGCTGGTTGGCAGGAGAGCAGGAAAGCATCGGGCAAGGCACAAGACAGCCGCCCACAGCAAGGAATGTTCCACCAGCCTAAAGTGTCCAGTGCCAGGGTTGAGAAACCCTGATCATTTCATCCTCACTATCTGCTATTTTTACCACATGAGGAGACTGGGGCCTGGGATATTAACTTGCCCAAGAGAACACAGCGAGGGTCTTCTAAACTGCAAGACGACAGCGAGGCAGGATGGCAATCGGCAAATACACATAGACTGGCTGAGGCGACAAGGGGAAAACAGAGGAGGGCAGAAGGGGACAGGACCGATGAGGGCAGCACTAACGAGCTCTGCAGAGACGACAGGTGGCCCTGCCCGTCCCCACTCTAAGTCTCCAAGCTCCAGACTAAAACCACAGGCAGGGTAGATGGGCCATGTCCAGCTTTAACACATTTAGGGCCACTTTTCTCCTGCACCTAAAACATTAGCTTTGCATAATTACTTGGAGATGCACAGTGATATTTACCATCCCATATCCTGTCCCTTTTCCTCAGCGAAGGTGGGAGGAACCCAGTGCCTGACCATAAACTTCTCCCTTCTTTCCAAAAATGACCACAGACATTTACCCCATGCCCAGCCATGCATCAGGAATGTAAATCTTCTAACACAAGAGGTTAGAAGGCGGAGAGTCCCCTCCCATGCCGATGGGGGTAACATGCAGGGTCTCTGCTTGATTCATTCTCTGAGCAGCAGCAGATGGGGGCAGGAGGTGGGAAGAATTCTCTTCTCACTTGGGACATGCCTCCCAGCCTCTGTCAATATTTACCTCTCTGGTCAATAAATCCTGATGTTCATCTTAATAGAAATCAATACCTACTTAATGGCAAAGGAACGGAAAATTAAGGCAATATGGGCAAAGGGAAGAGAGTTTTTGAGAGGAGATGTGAGTAGATTCAGAAAAGCAGTGTGGAGAGAATCAGTTTGCCAGCGCCCGCATTGACAGGAAATGCTGGCAGGGGAAAGAGGCCACCCAAAGGTCAAGGTGACAGGAGAGGCCATGGGGTATCAGCAGATGGCTATGGGGTGCCCTGAATTGGTCCTCAAAAAGAATGGTGTTTTCTACTTCTTACAGCAATATTGTGACACTGCTGTCGATAAAAATCAAAAACTGTCAATCTGACATTTAGGGGATTATATCAAATAATGGAACTTGGCCTGGTTTGATTAGGCTGTTCAATTAGCACCCCACTCTGTGCTGCACCTTGAACTTGGGGTGACCCATTCACCATTGACTCAATCCTCCATTAAATGAAGCAGTAGATATCACCAGCACACACATACTGCAAGTGGGACCCAAGGCAATAAAGGGGCCAACTCTGTTGCTAAACCAAGTAAAGCAAGAGAAAGAACAGGCATTCACATCCAACTGTGCCTTAGGCTCTGTGCACCCCACTACCCTGCAGGAATGTGTATGGAGCTGGGCAACAGAAGACGAAGAGAAAGCCCTGTGCCTTCAAAGTACATGATGGGTGACATTTAATGGGAACAAAATTAAGCCTATATTCCCTTGCGTTTGAGGAAGTATGCAAACATATGGCGCTTACCTTCTTTGGGAAGTGTTACTATCAGGTGTGTTGCACAGATGAAGAAAGGAAGGCACAGAAGATTCCCAAGACATATCCAGGATCACCCAAAACCCTAAGGCGGCTGGTACCAGGTCCACTCCCTAAAGTACTAGCTTGGGAAATGAAGGTCAAGGTCAGTGAAGAGGGAAAGGAGAATGCCTGAGGCTGGGCAAGGTCAGGGTAAGCTTTCTAGAGGAGGGGAGGGGAGATCTGAGCCAGAGCAGAGCCATCAAAGCAACAGCTGGGGATGAGGGATAGGAGCAAAGGCCCAGGGACTGTAAGGGCCTTCGAGAGCCAGGCAATGGGCGTGGCTGACATCACTGGCAACACGTGCCCAGGGTCCATGGAAACCGCGTTCACACCCAAGTCTGAGCCAGAAGGGACCAGCACAAAGTCCTTCAAAGGGTTCTCCATCAGCTCAACACCCACTTCTGTGCTCAGGCCCCTGCCTACCTGAGCAGCCCCAACTCCTCTCATCATCTCCCAGCTCACTGCTGGCACTCCTGTAGGCACACAGGTTGCTCTTCCAGCCTGGATACTCTCTATCCTGCAATGCAACACATTTCTCTGGGACTTATTCCAGGTAGAGCATCTGTGAGAAGTTGTCCTTAGAGCTCCAGGATGGATCCACTCCCAAGTGGCCACGCTCCACCCAACAGATAGGATGCCAGCTTGGACTGGCCTGCGCTGCCTGGCTTCATGACCAGGCAAAACCCATGGGTCTACATGGGCAAATCCTGGCACGAGACAGACACTCAATAAATATCCTACTAGCCAGGCACAGTGGTGCATACCTGTAATCCCAGCGGCTTGGGAGGCTGAGGCAGGAGGATCATAAGTTCAGAGCCAGCCTCAGCAATAGCGAGGCACTAAGCAACTCAGTGAGACCCTGTCTCTAAATAAAATACAAAATAGGGCCGAGGATGTGGCTTAGTGGTTGAGAGCCCCTGAGTTCAATCCCTGGTACCCAAAAATAAATAGATAGATAGACAGACAGACGGACAGACAATATCCTACTAATAGAAGATTAAGGACGAAGGAAGGACACAATACAGAGTTAAGCGAGTTATTCTTGGTCGACAGCTGGCCTCAGTTTTCAATGTTGCAAAGGAATATTAACCATATTTCTTTGTCTGGTAATACCTGTTTTAAAAAAATACAGGAGTTCAAGGTTATTAACTGTCATAGAAACAAGTAATTTTTGGAATAAACCTATATTTCAGGATAGAAACCAATTTATTTAGTGTCACCATAAAATGACGCATACTGAAGATAAACTAATCCAGGTATACTGATAAGAATTCTCACTTCATTTATAATATAAACCTTAATTTCTGCCCTCCCCCAAATGAACTGACTTGCAATTAAAATTATATGTATATGAAACTCCAAAGTGTGGTTAAGGAAGAGGAGACTCAATAATGAGGTAAGAAGTGAGGAAGAAAATAATTAGATGACATCACAGCAAATGATACTGATTGCAGCCACAGCAGGCCCGGGACAGAAGGGCCATTGAACACCACCATGAAAAACAGGTCAGGTGCCAGCTCTTCAGGGGACATAAACCATCACCAATGCATTCCAACAGACGATGGATCAAATATGCTTTCTCTGCTCAACATCGTGGGAGAAAAATGTGCTAATGATATGATAAATTATAGCGTGGCCCTTCAGGTTTTCTACATCTGTCTGCTTCACAGTAGTCCAGATAGGAAACTTTCCATTTACTACCGCTAAAAAGGCCAATACCCCGAGTGCCGTTTAGATTGGCCTTCCAGGTCCAGCCCCAGGCTGCAAAGGAAGTTGAGGACAGCCGTGAAGATCCACAGGGAAAGCAGGATGGACGTGGCAGGCCCTTCCCTAGGACTGATTCCCAGTTTCAATATCATTCTCTCTGCTTTCGCGGGAGCTGTTAACCAGGAGCTGGTGTGCAGGAGGCCAACACGGCTGCGGAGACCCCACTGCCTGTATTCTCACTGCTCCAGCAAGTATTCACGGAGGACCCAGTCAATGCCAGGCACAATTCTCATAGATGCATTTAATAATGAGCAGCTGACAAATCCCTATCCTCATGAAGTATGTTTGTGTGCAAGCAGGTGTGCATGTGTGTATGAGAAAGGGTTTTTGTGTTGACAGAGATGTATTCATCAAAAAACTTGGAATGGAACCACCATTTGACCTAGCTACCCACTCCTTGGTTTATACCCAGAGGACTTAAAATAAGCATACTACAGTGACATCAACGTTCATGGAAACTCAACTCAATAGCTAAACTATGGAACCAACCTAGGTCCCCTTCAACAGATGAATGGATAAAGAAAATGTGGTATATATACACAATGGAGTATTACTCAGCCTTAAAGAAGAATGAAATTATGGCATTTGCTGGTAAATGGATGGAGCTGGAGAATACCATGCTAAAGGAAAATAAGCCAATCTCAAAAAACCAAAGGTTAAATGTTTTCTCTGATAAGCAGGTGCTAATTCACAATAAGCAGGGGTTGGAGGGGGAGAATAGAGGTGCTTTGGACTAGACAGAGGGGAGTGAAGGAAGGGGAGAGGATGTGGGGGAGGAAGAAGAAGAGAGTGAATCAGACATTATTACCCTAAATAAATATATGATTACATATAATATTACATTATTATCCTATATACATATATGACGACATGACCAGTGAGATTCTATATCATGTGTAACCAGAAGAATGAGAAATCATATTCCACTAGAATAAATTCTAAAAAGTAGCAGGTAGTAAGGGGAAAAATAAAGTGGGCATGAGTGATGAGCCACGCAGGAGGTTTGTGTGTTTAGATGGAGTGATCAGAGGGGACTTGCTGAGATGACAGAATTTGAGCAAAACTTGGATATCTAAGAAAAAAACTTCAGGAATGGAAATAGCCAGGTGCATTCGTCAGAATTTTGGCAGCAAAGAGATGGTACAATGAGGAATTTGAGGGCAATGTCACAAAAGAGTAGAATGGTAGCTGCCAGGGATAGGGGAGAAGAACAGGGAGGGATTCATTTAAGGTACAGAGTTGCAAGCTATGCAACACAGTGAGTCCTCGAGATTACCGCACGGCACACCAACTAGAGCTAAGCATACAGCAGGGTAGATTTTGTGTTAAGTCTTCTTATCACAAAATCATCATCATCATCATCATCAACAACAACAACAACAAAGAAGCACAAGGAAACTTGGAAGGCGATGGATGAGACTGTGGCTCCATGGAGGTCCGCTCATGTCTGAACTCATCAACTCACATCATTACATATGACATTTTTTTGCATGTCAATCACACTTCCATAAAGTAGTTTGAAAAAGAAACCAACAAGGCAGCTTTAGATGTCGTCATTGGAACATTAAGCGATCTACTTAAACATCCTTACCACAGCTGACCTTTGACTACGGGTGAATAATGCTTATGCATGTCAACTGCTTTGTTTCTGTCCAGCTATATGGTGTCCTCTGAAATTACCTTATCTACAAATCACTGAATTCATCACAGAGGGAAGAAAAGAAGCAATAAGAAAAGAAGCAGGATTGGGGGAAATCAAAGGTTTCCATAGTCCAAAGTTAGTAATGGCAGGGACCATGCCACATGCCTGAAATAGCCCCAGAAGGAGGCTAGGAATGTGCGAGAAGTGGTGCACACAGACGGACCGCTGCAGCAGCTGAGAGGCCCCTGGAGAGACCCTCAGCCTCCCTCTTTTCCCTTCTGCTCATCTCCTGCCTGGATCTTCCCAACAGTGGGCCAGAAAGGCTGCGGATACCCACCAAACCTGTCAGGCTGACACCACAGAACAGGGCCGAGAAGGGGAAAAGATCTGGAAAGAACAGGACACTTCCAGCATGCAGGGTAAAGTCCCCGAGGATTAAGGACAAATTGACCAACGTCCAGGAGTAAAGAGAAGGGGCCTGGAGCATCAGCTCAGAACACGAGGCAGCCTCCCCAGGAGCTCCTGGAGGCTTGCTGGTCATTGACAGGTGTCCATAATGCATGGCACAGGCACGTGTCCCAGGGGTCAGGGAGCAAAGGAAGATGGAGGGTACAGATCTTTTGCAAAGCTCAACAAAATAATGGGTGTGGCTGCATTAGTAAGATGTGCTTTACAGTCTTTCTAGTCAAAGGCTGTGGCCACCCTCAAGTTCTCATCAGAGGCCACTGAGTGCCCCTCCTTGGATGCCACAGCTGCCATTCACTGCAGCCTCTTTCCCAGGGATCTGCCCGTCAAGCCCTGCATGGGCCTAAGGGCCTTTGCACATGCTTTTCTCTATGTCTAGAACACCATCCGCCATCCAGACAAATCATGGCCTGTGTGGATGTCACCTCCTGTACCAAGCCTTTCCTCATGACCAGCTCTGGAGCATGGGGGGTCCTGTTCTAAGGCCCAGAGCACCCTGTGCTAACTCCCATCATATCATTTATGATTCTGCATTTAAATTTGATTCACTCATCCCTCATATCACCTCCCAAACTATGGACACCTGCCAGGGCAGGAGCTGATTGCTTTGACCTAGGCACCCCTCACACGCAACAGAGGTCAGGGCACGAAGCTGGCACTCAGATGTTAACTGAATGCCTGAAGTGTTAAATCAATAAAAGTCACACAGCAGTGAGTGGCAGACTCTGGAAATTTCGTTCCTGGTCCTGGAATCTTTGATATAAAGGAACTATTCTATTTTTAATACATACCACATTCCTGAAGATGACACTACTCCAGAATTACAGAAATGTGATGAATAGCTTACAACCAGCAACACACTCTGCGGCTCAGAATGACAACATTAATTTAATGAACTTAAACACTGGTGAACTTTTTAACACGTTCTACGTTATTTACACTGGGAAATGCACGCCTGAGATTGCTTGCCAAAGAGGGACTCAAACAGAGAGGACACATATATCTTTCAAATGTTAATTTGCTTTTTAAACCTTGAGCTTTGATGCAAGTTGTCTTTTCTCTTTTGAAACAAGGAAATCAAGAGGGATTGACTGATTTTTTTTTGACCCATTCATCCATCTACCCATCCAACCATCTGCTTATCCGTCCATCTACCATCTATACACGGATCTGTTCATCCATCCATCCATCCACCCACCCATCCACCCCTTCACCCTTTCTAAATGATGGTTACATCACTAGGTCTAAGGAATGCACAGGGATAAGCCTTACCCACCACGGTCTATTTAGAGACAAACAGAATTGGCAACAATGTAGTAAATCCAACATGATCATCAAATTACAAGGGTCCAGGAGACACAGGAAGAAGTGAATGGTTTGATGCGGCGAGGTTGAAAGGCCACCGTATTCTTGGAGAGGGTGTATATTAGTTTCCTAGGACTGCCATAGCCAAGTACCACAAACTGGGTGGCTTAGAAGTCAGAACTGTGTCCTCCCACAGTTTGGGAGGCTGGAAGTCCCAGATCACGCAGCTGGCAAGGTGGGTTCCTTGGAAGGCTGGGAGGGAGACTTGGCCTCTTAGCTTCCTGTGACCTCCGGTGTTCCTTGCTGGGAATGGCCTTGTTCCCATCATACCGCATCTGTACCTGTCAGCGCCTGTGTTCACGTGGCCCTCTTCATATCGACACGGTGAAGCTGGATTTAGGGCCACCCTGATGATCTCACCTTAAGACCATCATCTGCAAAGACTCAATTTCCAAGTAAGGGCACGTTCCTGGGCACCAGGGATTAGGACTTGCTGCCCTACATCCTGAACATGGCAAAAGCCAGATCTGAAAGACAAATATGAATGTGTCAGCAGGTGACAGCAAATAGCAATGATGCCGTCAAAGGAGTGGAGAACGGAGTCCTCGGGGCTAGCGGGCCAGCCGGTGCAGCTGGAAGAGGCCACAGTGCTCGAGTTGAGCCTGTTTGTGACAAGAAGCCACTGAAGGAATTGGATTCCAGGAATCATGCAAGAGCACTGGGCTTTGAAGGACTCTTGACATCTGCAAGATATCTTCTTTATTTTGTTCTTTTATTTCTTTCCTTTTGACCCTAGAGAGATTGTGGGTGTCACATTCAACCTTCATACTCCAATGAGGGAGGAGAGTGTGTGGTTCGTGTTTCTCTTTCCTAATAACCTAGGCCTGGATTGGCCCGAAAAATAAATGACAAGTCATCACAGTGTCCTTCTCACACTTCTGTTCAGTCTGAGAGACGGGGCGGCCATGCCCATCAGCCACCTGGGAGAGGAGGACACGTGCCCAGGGGACACCATCCATGCCCTCATGCTGCCAGTGAAGCCTCACTTCCTGTCCCTAGAATGGAGTGGGTCAACTGGGGATACCCAAGCCCACCCACACAGGTCCTCTTAGCAGTGTCCACAGGAATCCCAAAGGTGTGGGAGACAGAATATGACACCCTGAATTATGGTATTTTGGCATAAAGAGTACTTTGAGCTGAAGGCAGTTGGAAAGCAATTCATAAAAGAAAATCTCTTTGCCTACGTTAGGAAATAAATTCACAAAGGTAAAGGTGTTCCCCCTCCTCTCTCCACTAGGAAGAACAAAGGTCCTTCACCAAAGACACTTGAGACCTTCCTTGGCTTGGAGAAGGCACCAGAGGAAGCTCCACAGCACACACCTGGTGTCTGCCTGCCCACAGGTGGGTGTCCCTGGGGACGCAGTCTTTTCCCTTGGTCCCCTTAAGTCTCTAAATATTTACTGCTCTTGGTTAAAGATGTTGTATAGTAATCCCCTTTATCCGTGAAAGATATGCTGCAAGATGCTCTGTGGGCTCCTGAAACCCTGGAGACCACTGAACCCTGCATGCACTGAACCCTTTTCCTCCTACACGTACACACCTGTGATAGGCTCCCAGCCTTTCACTTCCAGGGTGTGCTTACAGCGCCTCTCTGATACATCCAGACTGACGGCATCACTACTTGTGATGGTCTGGATGTGAGGCGTCCCCCGAGAGCTCCCGTGTTGAGGCAGGGGTGCTCAGAGGGGAAATGACCGGACCATGAGAGCTGGAGCCTAAGTAGTGCATCTGTTTAAGTGGAGGGACTGGGTGCTCACCAGGCAGGTGGGTCGTGGCTGGAAGAACTAGGTCCGTGGTGGGGGGTGCCTTTGGGGGTCTCTGTTTCGTCCTGGCTCCTTGATCTCTGCTGCCAGCTGTCAGGAGTTGGGCGGTTTCCTCCTCCACACCCCTGCTCCATGTTTTGCCTCCCCTGGGGTCCAAGGCAATGGAGTGGGTCAACAGGAGCCAAAATAAGGATTCTCTCCCCTACACTGTGCCTGTGGGTCACAGCAATGCAGAGCTGACAACACACCGCGCTTGAGCTTTGGGGTCGTTATTAAGTAGAACGGGGCTTTCGTGAACACCAGCTCTGCAGCACGGCCTCACCTGGTCTCCTGACCAGGATGGCTGAGGGCTCCCAGGAAGCAGGGTCAGAGGGTGGAAAGGCTGGACAAGGGGACGACTCACACCCTGGGCTGGACAGGGTGGGGCAGTGCGAGACTTCAGAATGCTACTCAGAACAGCAGAGACTTAAAACGCGAACAGTTCATTTCCAGAACTTTCCATAAATATTTTCAGACTGAGGTTGACCTCAGGGGACTGAAACCCTAGAGAGAGAAACTATGAGTGGGGAGTGGGGACAATCACGTAAGCCCCCTTGTCGAGCATTACTCATCCCCTGGGTTTCTCCTGTGAATATACGAAGAACATGTCACTGGACTTCGGTGTGTTTGTCTCTTCCTACTCTGTCTTTTGCTCCAGGGATCTGTCCCCACTCAGAACTATGGGTAGAGGGGAAATTGCTTTTTCTCCTCTACAAAGGTCTCAAGGAACACCATGGGGTGGGGAGCTGCCAACAGAAAGGACAGGTGCGCAACCCGACTCCCCTGGTCCTGTTTGAACGTGAGTGAGGGTCTCTATTTTTTGTCTTTTTTAAAGAAATGCCTTTACTGAAGCGCAGTCAATAAAGCCATGCCCCACCTGCCTACGGCCACCACAGAGGTGGTCCATTCAAACTAGGGTGGACGGATGAGGCGCCAGCTCCCGTATCCCAACCATTGCACCTCGGAACACTCCTGCCTTCTGGGGGAAGCCGTGCATCCAAACCAGAACAAGTAGTAATGACGTCAATTCGGATATATCAAAACAGAAACTGTCTGCACACCCTGTAAGTGAAAGGGCGCGAACTGTCACAGGCATGTGACAAAATGGACTGTTTGTAATGTGTCATTTCAGTGGTGATTAGAGCAGTCACAGAACTGTACAGCCCTCATTGCCATCTGGTCCCAGAGCACTTTCATCACCCAAATAAGAAACCTTGTACTCATTTGCAGTCTATCTCCATGATCCTCTCCCCCAACCCCTGGACCCCACTGATGGCTCTCTGGATTGGACAATTCTGATATTTCATATGAACCAGAATCACACGTCACATGGACTTGTGTGTCTGGCCTCAGTCATGTCATAGCATGTGTCAGGACTACACGCATCTTAATATCTGAATAATACGCCACTGCAGGCTGTGTTTATCCATTGATCACCCAACGGATGGACATTTGTGCCGTATCCTCTTTTTGGTTATTACAAATGTTGCCACAGTGAAATTGTTGCTCAATTTTTATTTGAGTGCCTGTTTTCAAGTTCTTCTGGGCACACACCTAGGAGTAGAATTGCTGGGTCCTATGCTAACTCTCCATTCAATTTTTTTTTTGAGGCACTGCCGAAATATTTTCCATTTTATCATCCTACTGCAAGACAGAAGGGTTCCAATTGCTCCACATCTCCCGTGAGACTTGTTTTTTTCCAGTCTTGATAACAGCCGCCTCAGTTGGTGTGAATTGGTATCGCATTGCGGTTTTGATTGCATTTCCTCCGTGACTAATGATATCAAGCATCTTTTCATGTGTCTTTGGCCATTTGTATTTCTTCTCTGCAGAAATGTTCATCCAATCCTTTGCTCATTTTTAAATTGGGTTATTTGTCTCTTCACCATTGAGTTTTGAGAGTTCTTCAGCTCTTCTAGATACAAGCCCCTAATTTGATACATATAACTGCAAACATTTTCTCTGTTTTGTGTTTTTTCACTTTCTCGGTGGTACCCTTTGAGACACAAAAGATTTTTGTTCTGAAGTCCAATGTATGTACTTTCCTCTCTCTTGCTTGTGCTTTTGGTGTCCATTGCCCAGTACAAAGTCATAGGGATTTACTCCTCCTAAGATCCTAGCGTTTTAGCTTGGACATTTAGATCTATGATCCACTTTGACTTGATTTTCATTTTGATCCTTGACCGAGGGAAGAAATCCATACAAGTTTTTGAGCATGCCCAGTCCGCCTTATTTTACAGACTGTAGTGAGGAGGAATAAATTCCCATGGCACCCATGAGTCTGAGACATGGCTGGCCTCAGATGCAGGCTTTCTGCCTCCTGCCGGCAGAAGCTTGGCCAGAGCACCCCACATGCACTCAGTCCAGATGCCGTGCAGATGAGAAGGGGTGCTCCCCTCTCCCATGGGCAGCTGTGGTACCCCCATGTAAACACTGGGTTCAGAGGGGCAGTGGCTCAGAGCAACCCTGCCTCATCTGCTATTTGGTCCCAGACTGTTTCTAATTCATCTCAGGTCTTAAACCTTGCCCCTCAGCCTACCCAGATGTTTGGGGGAATTGAGTGGCTTCCTTAACTCCGCTTCCCTATTTGGGCTTTTACTTCATCTAGTTCACTCAAGTGAATTCATTGAGAACTTACTACGTGCCCTGTGGTTGGTCCTAGAGATACAAAATTGGCTAAAATGGCACATTGCTACCCTGGAGGAGCTATTGTTGGAGTAGAGGCGACACACACTCCATACAGCATTTCACCACCTGCTCTATATGCCTAACTGCTGATATTAATCCCCACGTGCCTGGCTCTGCTTTGGGATTAAGTGTCTGACTTAACCCTGCTTAAGCTTTGCAGGTAGCAGCAGCCCTGTCCCGCCGTTCAGGACACGTCAGACACACTGCAGGGCAAAGCCCTCTCCACCCTGCAGAGGCCAAGCAGGGAGGACAGCAGGAGCCAAAGCCACGGGAGTGGAGAGACGTTAAGAACCAGGGAAATGTGGTAGAGCTTTCATGATGGAATTTCTTCCCCTGGGAAAAGCAGAGGCAGGCAAAGATCAGAGCATAAAGGCAGCGGCCGAGTGAGGGGATAAGTGAGCAGGAGGCGTCTGGTTCCGAGGAGACAGGGATGGGGCACAGGCCGATGTCAGATTCACACCCACAGGCAGAAGTGCCAGCCAGGACCTGGGAGAACCACCCAGACACCTGCCTTGGAAGAGCAATACATCCTCTGTGCCTTTGAGACCATCTGCCAAAAAAAGAAATTAAAAAAATGCCACCAACTCAAAGGCAAGCAGCATGAACATATTCAGTGGGAGGGTCTGGTCTGGGGGTGGGAGGTGGAGAGGAGGCTGCTTCATGCCTCACCATCATACTTGTATTTCAGGTAATCGAATTTGGTTCTTAGCGCTAATGTCATTTTCTGCTAATTTGATGTCCCAGGAATCCCTCCGAGTAAGAAGATTGCTGCTGGAATGTAAATGGAGCACATTCTGAGCTCAAGAAGCAAACCAGGTGTGCCGAGAGGGTGAGCCATGGCCAGCCCTGCGGAGCCTGGGGAGTTAAACCCGCCCTGGGTGGGGTGGGGGTGAGGGCTGCTTCCTAAGCGGAGGGGCGCTGTTCCTTGATACTTTACCTGGTGAAAATGAGCTAATCAGATGCTCCAGCACCAGGCAGCTGAAGAGCCAGAAGGGCAGGGCAGGCCTCGGACCACTCAGGTGGGAGGAGAGGTGGGTAGGGCACTGAGGAGGAGGGGACCAAGCTCTACTGCAAAGGAGCATGAAGCATCCTTCTGTCCCCGGCTGTGGCAGGAGTAAGGGACCACACTTGTCTATCATTCTGGACCACTCCTTCACACCTGCTGCACAGTGTACTTATTTAGGACATCTTGCATTCTTAAAAGGACTCCAGTTCGGACAACGAATGGTACAGTCACCCTAGCTGCAAGGGCAGAGTGTGAGAGAGTCAAAGAATACAGGGAATAATGGGGTCCCTGCTGCAAGCCACGCAGTAGACACACTTCACCTCCAGATCTCAGTTTCCACAACTGAAAAATGGGACAACAGAATGTATCTGGCAAGGTGATGTGTGAGGACTAAACAGGATCCGGTGTAGAATCTGCTCCACTGCACAACGCTGGGCATAGGTAGAAACTTGAGGGAGGTTATTATCGACAGTTGGTTTAAACATTAGGAGTCCAGGATGCCAGGCTTCCAGAATATCTCCTTCCTGCCCCGATCCTGACTACCGTGGGCCTCCCTGCCTCTTGCCTCTACCACTTGCATCCAACATTCTCAGTTCTCAACTCCTCACAGATCAGAAAGGCCTGCGGGTCCTGGAGTTCTTCTCCCAAGGCTGAGTAGAAACCCAAAGCCCACAGCTCCGAGCTGTGGCACTGCCACGTCTAAGAGGCAACAGAAGACAAGGAGGCCCTGGGTTCCTGTTTGAGGGAGGAGTCCCTCTCCCGCTCCCCCATTCCTGCTCCTGGCTGTGGTGTTCATGACAACAGCAGCAGCTCAGCTCTGGGTGCAGGGAGGCTAGGAAGGGTGCTAGAGAAGCAAACTGCATCTGCAGAAGCAGGTGACCCAGCGTGCTCCAGACAGGGGTGCACTGCACCGTCCCTGAGCTGGATGGGGGCTGAGAGGGAGGGGAGAAGGACAGAAAAAAATGGAGCTCCTCGCTGGGCCTGATGAAGATTAATGTCTCCTCCCCAATGTGATGAGGTGACTTAATCACTGCTATTAATACAGAATCAATGAGAGTCAAAGATGGGGCCTGCCGGGAATGGAAGGTGGTGAGGGGTCTCCAGGGTGTGGGTGCAGAAGTTGAAAGGGAGACCCCGAACGTTTGAAGACACAGTGGATTTCTGGAAGGCTCCAAAGTGACTGCGGAGGCTGCTGGCTGAGACACGGCAGGGTACCACACAGTGCTCTGGGCTGGCTTCTGTGCTTGTCATTCTAAAATCATGTGACTGCGGAGCACAGGGGCACACGCCTGTAACTCCAGCCACTGGGGAAGCAGCCTCAGCAACCAAGTGAGGCCCAAAGAAACCAAGTGAGGCCCCATCTCAAAACAAAAAATAAGAAAGGAAGAAAAAAAAAAAAAAAAAAAAACGGGCATAGGATGTAGCTCAGTGGTAAAGCGCCCCTGCACAACAAACAAACAAACAAATAAATGAAGTCACGTGACGGGCTTGGTTAAACATGCTGGTCTCAAAGGCCACACTAGCTATTGTGCCACGATTTCAGCAGACATGGATCTCGACTGTCACCATCCAGTGTCATCCTCAGCAGCTCATCCAATGACAGAGCTCAGCTACGGCCTCGGACTCCTCGCTCCCTGGCCCATGTCTCATCCTACCTTGTCATGTTTCCCAAGAGACACTGTCCTCCTTTCTTTGAAGTCCCCAGCCAATGAAGTGTCCCTCCTGGTTCCCAAACACCAGCGTATGTACATTTATCTTTTATGACAGCAAGTATCTTCGACTGTGGTGATCGTGAGCGCTCCCTGCAAAGGAGTCGGCTGCTCTCAGCCTCCACTGTGGTCTCCCATCATCCCGGGACCCCCCTTACCCATGAACCAGTGTCCCATCCCCTCATCTCCAGGTTTCCTACAAAGACCCATCACCCTCAGGGAATGGCCCTGCGGAGAAAGGTCATTGCCACCTAGATCAGCAAAAGACCAATTCTCTCGAGGGCGAGGACCGTGTTTTAATCAGATCTGTTTTCCTCAGGCTCTGGGCCAGGATCAAACAGGTCCCCAGTGCTTTATTAATATGTGCTCAATGGCCTAAGAGGGGAAAAGGGGGTAGAAATGAATGGAGGCACAAAAAATTAGCTGGATGCCCAAGGGAGACCTCAGCACCCAAGAAGAAAGTGCCAAGACGTAGGTGATCATGAGACCCTGCAGCCCCTCCTCACCTGAGATCCATTCTGGATCTCCCAAAGGCACATCATAAAAAAGAGCAGAAGGGGTGCTGGGCCTGCTTTTAACTGGAGGACAGTCGCCCAGGTTGTGAATAATGTGCCCCCGCAGGTCGGTGAGGAAGGCAAATCAAAAGTGTCCGAAATGGAACCACTGCTCCACGCCTGAGTTCATCCCCACCACAGCCCGCACAGAGGGGGCTTGGAGGACCAAGAGCCAGTCTGAATGTCAAGGCACTTTCAGGAACACCCACGACAGAAAGATCAATTGTTAGTCACCGGGATTGGCTGTCAACGACCCAGTGGAGCTGAGACTCTTGTCAACACCCAAGGGTGCTTCAGGCACACGCAGGACGCCACACCAGCAACGGCACCCAACCCTGCTGGGCTGGAGTCTGAGAGCTTCTGCCGAGGCACCAGCGTGCCCTGCACACACCCTTGACTAGTGTTTCCTTAAACCACAGACAGGATGCAAAGATCCCCTGAGAGGGCCGCAGAGGAGCCGAGGCACCCAGGAGGGCAACAGAGCACCTGGAACTACAGGTGGCCGGGAGCTGGAGTAGCCTGGCCTGCCACAGCCCCACCTGAACCCCACCTTCCAAACCACGGCCAGCAGGGGCGCGCAAGAGAAGAAAGGGAATCCAGGCCATTGGCCTGCCCTTCCTCCCGAAGAAACCCTGTTGGGGACAAAGATCTCCTCCTTGGCTGAGAGTCCAGCAGAACCTGCCCCAGCTCTTCAGAGACCCCACTTCCAACCACCCACAAATGAGAAACGTGTGTTTTCCACTGGCTTGCCGTGGGTTTCCAGGGCATTTTACCTCTTGGTGCCTCAGTTTCCCAATCTGTAAGATGGCAATGCCTTCTATCTCTATATGCTGAGATAACAGCCCATGAGCACGGGCATGGCCCTGCAGGCACCCCGGTACCACCACCTCTGGTGCCTAGCTGGTTGACCTCGGTGGGTATTCAAGCTCTCTGAGCCTCAGCTTTCTCACCTGTAAGCAGGTGAGTGGAACAACAGGACCAACTCCACAGGTGGCTGAGAGGACTGAGTAAGTCAATCTGTGTAAATCACAGAGAACAGCACTGGCCTGCAGCAGGCTCCTTCTTTTCTTTTTAATACATGACAGTAGAACGTATTTTGACACATATACCTATATGGAGTAGACTTCCCATTCTTCTGGTTGTACATGATGCGCATTGGTCATGTTTTCATATATGAACATAGAAAAGTCATGTCCAGTTCATTCTACCAGCCTTCCTACTCCCAATGCCCCTCCCTTACTTTCATTCCCCTTTAACTAACCCAAAGTACTTTTATTTTTCCCTACCCCCTCCCTTATTGTGATTTAGCATCCACATATAAGTGAGAACCTTCATCCTTTGGTTTTTAGGGACCAGCTTATTTCACTTAGCATGACAGTCTACATTTCCATCCATTTACCAGCACATGCCATAATTTCATTTCTCTTTATGGATGAGTAATATTCCATTGTGTATATGTACCACAGTTTCTTTATCCATTCATTTGTTGAAGGGCACCAAGGCTGGTTCCATAGTTTAACTATTATGAAGGGAGTGGCTATAAACATTGATATGGCATCTTTACTATAGTATGCTGATTTTAAGTCCTTTGAACACATACCAAGGAGTGGGATAACTAGGTTAACTGGTGGTTCCATTCTAAGTTTCTAAGGAATCTCCATACTGCTTTCCAGAGTGGATGCACCAGTTTGCATCCCACTATCAATTTTCCCGCATCCTCACCAACATTTATTGATCTTTGTATTCTTGATAACTGCAATTCTGACTGAGTGAGATGAAATCTCAGTGTAGTTTTAATTTGCACTTCTCTAACCACTAGAGATGTTGAACATTTTTTCATATATTTGTGGACTGATCATACTTCTTCTGGGAAGTGCCTGTTCAGCTCCTTTGCCCATTGATGGGTTGGGTTATTTGTTTTTAGGCTGTTAATTTTGATTCTTTACATAACCTGGAGACCAATGCTGCATCTGAGGTGCAGGTGGCAAAGATTCTCTCTCATTCTGGAGGCTCTCTTCACACTCTTGACTGTTTCCTTTGCTGTGAAGAAGCTTTTTAGTTTGATTCCCTCCCATTTGTTGATTCATGATTTCACTTCTCGAGCTGCAGGAGTCTAAATAGCTCATGCCTTCACCCTGTTGTCCTTCCCACCTTGTTCCCTTAGAGGAGGTGCCTCACATGGGGCACTGTGTGTGTGAGGCCCCTGTCCTGTATCTGCTCACTCATCACAACCACCCCAGGCCAGGACTCCGAGCCCCCTTGCATGGACCATGAACTGAGGTTCAGAACATGCACAGGAGGGGCACATGAAGGCCACTGTAGAACCAGACCCAGAACCCAGGGCTTCTGAGGCAAGAACCCAGGCATGTCCTGCCGGGCACCTGGTGCGAGAATCACATGACAAGGCCACATCAGCTCTACTTCAACCACCTCTTTCTTTTGATTTTGGGGGAGTAGTGCCTACTCCACACCAGAAATGGACACTGGCACCTGATGTTTCTCATGAATAATGTCTCCCCCAGCACCCCACAAAGATGGCTTCTCGCTCCACCCAGCTTTGGGAATCAAGGGCTCCAACTCCCAGCAGGCTGGGGTGCTCACAGTCAGGCCTCTGTTCTGCTCTGGATGTGTCCTAAAGCGGCCATCCATTGCCTATCAAACATCTGTCCCCCAGGCCCACATTCCCTGAGGCCGACCCCTGGGGTCCTCCCAGTTGCTATTCTTCTCTCACCTCCCAGCTCCAAACAGCTCTCCAGCGTGAAGCCTCCAGCTCCAAATCTGCCACTCGGCCCTCTCTCCCTGCTGCCTCGGCCACCATCTAAGTTCAGCTCACCTGGACTGTAGCTACCTGGGTGCCAGCTGGGCCTAAACCCCTGGCCCCCGTTGATCATTCTCTACTCAACACAACCCTCAGAGGTGCTCAGGGCAGGCACGGCAGGTGAGGAAACGATGTCCTTGACTTATCTAGTGGCTATTTGGTGATGAAGTCCATTCGAGAAGCCAGCAACTTAATAGTCAAGCTATTCAGCATCCCCTGCCTTAATTTTCTCTCTGAGAGAAAGATGACATTATCCCAGCTTGACTCGCAGAGCGGCTGCCGAGACCCAGTGACGACACGAGTCCCAGCCCTGCCTGGCTGGGGAGCCCTGGGCCATGCGCGGAACCACGTCTTCTCGTTTGGTGTTTTTCCATCATGCCCTGCCAGCCACCAGTCCACGCCAACTGCATGCCAATGAAGTCTTTGCTTCATATTTATTGAGCAACAACTATGTGCCAAAAACAGATTTCTAACACTGTATTTTATTTGCAATTACAGAACTGAAGTTTATTGCTAAGTGACCTCATCAGAAGTGAAAGTCATAAAACAAGTTGCAGCAATTTACTGAAAGCCAAGTGTGTGCCAGTCGTCTCCCTCGCCACGTTCTGGAATGCTTCATCTGCACAGAGGGCATCGCTGCTTCCGCTCACCCATGAGAAAGCTGAGAGCAGGGACAAGATAAGCCTGTGGTCACACAAGCGGCAAGAGCCCCCTGACTGCAAAGCCCGTGTCCCTTCCACTCCTGCTGACCTCTCTCCCATGAGGAAGACACTCCTCAGTGATGGGCACTGGGAAGGAGATGCTCGGTGCTCACAGGACCCCTACCAATCTCCCTCCTGTCTTCCTAAGTGACATCATGCTCTGCAGAACCTCAGCATGCTCTTAGTGGCTCAATGACCACCTTCACCATGATGCCCTCTTCTGCCCTCTGGCCATTTAGGCCCCCACGGTACCTTGTGTACTGTGTTCTCTTGGCACCAGCGGCACAGACGTACTTTTGGAGAGCTATGCCATCCGCAGCCCCAGGACAAAGATCTTAGTCATCTCTATTCTCTGCTGACGGGACCAGGGCTCAGCATAGGCAGAGACTTGCATTGGCTCTTGATCGTGAAGGAAGGGACAGAGGAGTGGGAGGGAGGGGAAGTAAGAGGCCGAGCACACGGTGGGTAAGAACGGGCTCCCCGAGGAGCAAGCTCCCCGACACCCTGTACTTTATCTATAAAAGGGGTTAATGCCGGCACCTCCCCCAGAGATGTGTTTTAGAAAGGAGGCGAGTGCTTACAACAGCCCTCGTGGTGAAGACTGGTGAGGGTGAGCTCCTATTACCCTGTGCCAAGGACAGAGGGAAGGAATTGCCTCAAAGCCCGAAGGAGTCTAACACGCTCACCTGGGACGGAACAGGAGAAAAAACGAAGAAGCTACAAAATTCAAGGGTCTCTTTCTGATTACTACCTGCCGTTGAAGTACCTGGAGAGCCATGTGGAGACTGGGGCAGAGAGGTGGACCACAGGGAAAACAGTCTCCTCTCTGTTCATCAGAGCCCTCTGAATAGAGAGAGATGTAAAAGTTCTGAAAATACTCTCTCCCTGAGATCCTAATCTGCCCCTTCATGCCACTCACCTCTGAGTGTTTACCCTAAACATGAAATTAAGCCACGGGTGAGATGCTGTCTCTCCCAAACCAGTCCCCATGGCCATGAAACAAGCTCCTGTGTGCACTCTGACAAAACCCAGATGTGCCCATGTTTGTTTCTGGACTGGGGATTTGAAGAGTCCAGTAGCACAAACTGCCCCAGATCCCTCTTCAGTCAGTCAGCACAGCTTAGCAGAACGCAGAAGCAGAATAAACAGTAGGCACTCAATTAGTGCTTTTTTTTTGTTGTTGTTGTTCCAGGGATTGAACTCAAGGGCACTTGACCACCGGGCCACATCCCCAGCCCTATTTTGTATTTGATTTAGAGACAAGGTCTCACTGAGTTGCTTAGCACCTTGCTTTTGCTGAGGCTGGCTTTGAACTTGCAATCCTCCTGCCTCAGCCTCCCCAGCCTCTGGGATTATAGGCATGAGCCACCATGCCCAGCACATTAGTGCAATTATTTCTATGCAGAAAGGTCCAGAAGCCCCAGAGAGTAGCTAAAATCAGCTACCTAGAGGCTTCATGCCATCTTGGTCAAACATTCTAATTTAGCAAGAAAATAAACATCACCTTGAGACACTCATTTAAAACCCAGGTCCCCAAGCCCCTCCTAGTGGCAATGCACCCCATTTAGCAGATCTGAGCAGGACACTGCCTCTCCATTCGTCATAGGTGTCCCAGGTGGGGACTCTACATTTTAAACAATGCCCCGGGTGACTCTCAGCAGCTGGCGAATGTGGGAACCGCAGCTCTAGGAGACTCCTTGTAGGCAGGGGGAGGGTCTCTCTCTCAAGTTCCTCTTAACTTTAAACAGCAGATGAAGCAAGATCAGATGGGAAGGCATAAGCTTCCCAGGAGGGGTGCAGACAAGGAGGCAGACGCCAGAGCCCAGGGCTCCCATCCTACTCCCAGTGCCTGTGAGGGCTCTGCCACCCATCCTGAGCCACGCCCCTTCACCCACCACACTCCTCCTTCTCTCTCCAGCCACCAGCAGGCCAGGAAAGGCACCAGGCACCCTCGGCCTCCTGCCATTCCCTCTGCCTGAAGTGCTTTCCCTCCCACCCATCAGAGAGGCCTGCCCAGTCCACCCCAGGGAAAGAGCGCTTCCCCCTCTCACGCGCCCAAGCCCATCACCCGGCCACTTGTGTTGCCATGTCACCCTGGTTCATTTCTCTTGGCAGCCCTCACCCCAGTCAGCAGAGCGTGCATTTGTTACTCATCTCCCTGCACCCACTGATAGTAGGGTCCATTCATGTGGTCAGTGCTTCACCCCCGGGGCCCATGACAGTGCCTGGCTGTCTGTTAAAGGCTCACGTTCCAGGGCGCCCCACTGTAAATGCTGTTGGGTGCAGGGAAGAGGCTTCATGGCTGGGGCTTCCTCCCAAGCTTCAATCCCCACCTTGGCTGGGCTCCCTCCAGGGAATCCAGACTCAGGGGAAATGGGACATAGAGTGCCCTCTGCTGGAGCAAAAAAGCCAAATAGCCATTATCTAAAGGTCCCACCACTGGCCAGGGCTCCTCCTCCCAGTGCTAATCTACACCCTCCACTCCTTTGCTTGAGCAGGCTTTTGCTTCTGAGAGTGCAGTCAGAAGATCCAAAGCACAAGACCACCCTGCTCCTCCCCTCGGCGAGGCACGAGGGGTTCCTTTTTGTCTTCATAAAAACCTGCCACAAAGGTAGCAGCATCCTTGATTTTGGAGGACGCAGTTTGGGATGAGAGAGGAAAAGTGACTCCGCTGCGGACACAGAGCATGTAAAGGAATGTCTGGGCGCTAGAACCAGATGTGCCGATCCAGTGAAGACTCTCACTGGCAAATCTGTCAGGGAAGTGACTAAACTTTACAACAGGGATGGTCCTTTCTACACTGTCACTCTTCAAAGTGCTCACAACTGGTCATTTACCTGTCTCCAAACCTGGCCATGCATTCACCATTCTCTGGGGGAGCATTTCTGTGTCCCAGCATCTCCTCTGTCCCTTTCTAAGGCCAAGGGAGGGCTACAAACGCCTGCAAATACACATGGATACCAATGAACGAGGGTGGCCTGTCCCTGTCTTTCAGCTCTGGTTCTTACTCAGTGACAAAGGAGAAGGGAACCGAGTGCCAACACACCCCATGGGCCAATTCATGGCCCAATTCTGCCACCCGGACTGCTAAGGGTGCATGCAGAGTGACCTTGCCGTCTCCGGGTCTCAGTCTCCTCGGCTAAAAAGCAAAGGGCTTTTGGACCAAGTGAGCGACCTTTTGCACCCTTCCAGGAGATGTCCCTGGATTCTGGGAAAATACAAGAAGGAAGGAAAATGCAGAATTACTGGACCACCACGCGGTACAGCAGGTGGTTTAGTTGGCTGGATGGGCCACACGCGATGCGCCCTTCTAATGGAGAAAAAACGACCCACAAGGATGAGTAACCTGTCTATTGTCACCCTGTGATTTAAATGGTGTGGCTAAAATTTAAACTCGGGCCTGCTCGTCCTTAGGGGACATGGTCACCTCACCATCACTCTGCCCTATATAAAGTCCTTGTGTGGTGCTCAAGGTTTTATCTGCTCAGGTTCTGAGCCTGCTGGCTGATTCTGACTGTCCGTCCCCGCTCTTAATTGTATGAGTCTACGGCAGAAACAAAATGCAAATTGCATTAAAGGACTAATCAAATTTTCTGTTCCGATTGGCTTAGAATAATCCGGCTAGCCACAGAACACGGTCAGCCTTTCCATCCAAGACAGCAGCCCCCTGTCTCTCATCTCAGGGTTGGCCTTGTCCTTGTCTAAAACTGGAGCGACTTGACTTTCAAGTGACATCCCCCAGCTGTTTCTACATCCGCAAGTTCCTGGGAGTCTGCAGTGCACCTTTTCAGACAAGGCCAGCTCCCTACTGACCAGACGGGGGGCTTTAGTCAAACTGCTTAACATCCCAGAGACTCAGTGTCCCCACCGATGAAATGAGACAAGTGTGAAGTTGTCTGGCAGAATAAATAAGTGACTACGTGCAAATCGCTAACCCAGCAGCAGGCAGGGAAAGCCAAAAGGAGTCAACTCAAAATGGAGCCAGGCAAGGTCAACAAGCAACACAATCAGACGCCAGAAGGCCTGTCTTCTCCATTCTTGATGTACAACCTCAATGTGGGGGTGACCCAGGAACAGGCAAGGAAGGATGGAGCAACTGGCACCTTCAAGCAAAGGAATGGCTGTCACCAAGTTCCAGCTGATGGCTGTTGCAATGAAACAAATGTCTGGTTTTTCTAGACCTCCCCCCCCCACCTTTTTTTAAGGAAAGGAAAAATCCTGGTTTTTATTGGCAATCTCCCAATATTTAACTGTTAGCAAGGAATTAATAAATGGTAAAAACCATGGGCAGGCCATGTTCAACACAACTGCTGGCGAGATGCAGCCAAATCTGTTTCACAGGCCATCAGTGGAAACAGCTCTTCCCTTTTCCAGTCTGGTTGTAGCTTCAACAGTGCATTTTCTTTACAGTTCCCAAATCTTCCACAAAACAGTTTTCTATCTTTTTTCCAAGCACAAGGATCTTATGCAGATACATGTTTATTGACTGATGCAGCTGGAAACAGCCATATCTACTGTGGCTCAGGGTGCATGTTAAGCAATAATAACAGCATCTTAATATTAACTGGAGCTATGATATTGCCACCGTCCTGGTAGGAATGCTGCTGTGGATGAAAACACTCATTCAGAAGGATTTGATGAACGAATTTCAGATCTTGAGGTCAATGTTCTGATCAAACTCTCCTACAGTGAATATCTGTCCAAACAGTGAAGTATATCAGGAAGGAAAAGAGGGCGTGCAGTTATGCCGAAGCATTGAACATCAATCCCCAAAGAAAAGTTTCATGCTTAAGAAGCATTTGAATTTCAAAGTTAAATAGCAACATCAATTCATAAATCCCAAAGGTGAGTAAAATTCCTCTCATCTAAAAAGACTGCAAAACCTACCAAATCACTTCAGATTTAGCTACTTACTTAACTACCTGGATTTGCATAGGCTTAAAAAACAGAATCACGTACCCTGAAAAGTCAGCCCATCATAAGTGAACTACCTGGTGAGTTACCAGAAAGTGACACACCTGTACAGTCATCTCACAGGTTAAAAAGGAAGTTATTAACAGCAGCCTGAAGTCTTCCTGCTGCCCCAGGGCGGTCCACCATGTGGACTGGTAGGGACCTCCAGCAGGCTCAGAACCTGAGCAGATAATGAACTTAATGGAGTTGGAATCACTCGATCTTTATTAGCTTGTGTCTTCTTCATTGCTCAACACTGTATCTTCATTTTCCTGCTTCACACCACTGCACTACATAAATACGAAACTATTCATGTACCTTACTACTCATGGACACTCTCTAGTTTCCAGTTTGTGCACTACCATAAGTAATGCCGACGTGAACCTTCAGGACGAGTCCTTTGTGCACAAGTACACTCACTCCTGTGTGCTGCATTGCTGGGGAGAGAACGGATGTGTCAAGGGGCATGCTTGGCTTTACTTGATCAAGCCACAGAGCTTCCCAAGGCAGCTATACCAATGGCCATCTTTTAGTTAACATTAACCCACTTACTTAATCATCAAAAGGTCTCCCTGAATCAAGCATCCTTCTTTTGTCAAATTGGTCCCCCAAAACCAAAATAAATGAAATCACCACCAGGACTTCCAGACCTTCCTTTTTAGAAATCCTTAACCCACCATTGGTTACTGATTAAATGCCTGTGACACACATATTATTATGACGCCAAATTCTATAGTCAATTCACAATGATACATCTGAACATGACGCTTTTTTCAGGGGATGGGAACTTTGTTGGATATTTAAATATCAAATTAAGATCAAAGCTCTGTAAACTCCAGGAAGGATAAGATATTCACATAAGAAGTGGTTGGTACAATGTCCTTCACTTTGTCCCCTAAAGGACAAAAGAATGGAAAGGATGCAGGAGAAGGTGTCCTGATCACTATAACCTGTGAATGTCACCTCATATGGCAAAGGGACTCTGCAGGTACATTTCAACCCAGGATTTCACGACAATATGATTATCCTGGATAATCTGGGTGAGCCCCACATAACCACAGGGTCCTTACAAGAAGAAGGCTGAGCAGCCAGGCACGGATGTGCACACCTGTAATCCCGGCAGCTTGGGAGGCTGAGGCAGGAGGATCATGAGTTCAAAGCCAGCCTTAGCAATGGCGAGGCCCTAAGCAACTCAGTGAGACCCTGTCTCTAAATAAAATACAAAATAGGGCTGGGGATGTGGCTCACTGGTCAAGTGCCCCTGAATTCCATCCCTGGTACCAAAAAAGAAAAAAAAAAAAAGAAGAAGAAGAAGAAGAAGAAGAAGAAGAAGCAGCAGACAGGTGAGTCACAATCAAAGAGGGGGAAGTGTGGATAGAAGCAGAGACCCAAGTGAGGGCAAGATGCTACTCTGGGCCCTGGAGATGGGAAGGAGCCCTGGGCAAGGGCTGTGGGCAACCTGAGAAGCTAATACAGGTCAGAAGCTGGAGTTTTCCCTGAGACTCCAGAAGAAACCAGCCCCAGGACATCCTGACTTGAGCCCAGGGAGAACAGTTTTGGACTTCTTACCACTGAAAGGAATGTGGGTATTTTTTAAGATACTAAGCTTATGGTGATTTATTACAATAACCATAGGAAACTAAAAGAGAATTTCTCCTTATCTGAGGGGGACATGTTCCCAGACCCCCAAGGGATGCCTAGACCTGCAGGGAGTGCAGAGCCCTGGGGATACTATGATTTTCCTGCACACACAGACACCAATTTAATGCCTTTTCTATTTGAATGAAGCACGTATCAGGCTCTGTGGTCATAACTTTTGCAGTCTGAGGTGTGACAGCAAAACGAGCATACATTTCTTCTTATTTCTGTACAATTTTACAGAGAGAAGATTCATTCTTACTGCAGATATTAGCAATGTCAGCATTCGACTTTATTTTTTTCTTAGTAGAGACTTTTCACCCTTTCACTTAAAGTACTTCATGGATTTTTTTGGCCTGTGCAAACTGAAATCACCACTAATTTTGTACTTTGGGGCCGTTATTAAATAAAATAAAAGTCACTTAAGTGCAAGTAATATGACACTGAAACAGTCAATCTGATAATTGAGACAGAGACAAAGTGGCTAATGGGTGGGTAACATATACAAGGCGGATCCACTGGACAAAAGAATAATTTGTGTCCTGGACAAAACAGCAAACTGAGTGAGATTTCACCATACTACTCAGAAGGGTGTGCAACTTATAAATTGTTAGCTGGGGGTACTGCTGCACAGCTGTAATGTCAACAGCTTGGGAGGATAGATCAGAAATTCAACGCCAGTCTAAGCAACTTAGCAAGATCCTAAGCAAATTAGTGAGGGCCTATCTCAAAAAAAAAAAAATACAATACAATAAAAAGGATGGCGATGTGGGGTTCAGTGGTAAATCTCCTCAGGGTTAAATTCCCAGCACCAAAAAACAAAACAAAACAAAACAAAAGAACAAGACCCAAAAAAAAATTTGTAAATTCTTTATTTCTACGATTTTCCATTTAATATTGCCAGGCTACATGACAGGCTACAGTTGTCTATGAGTAACTTAACTGGGTAAAAGGGGGCACTACTATTTGAGCTAGGAACTAGAATTTAAAACAAAACAAAAAAACAGGTTCCCTGATTCCTGGTCCAAGATCTTGTTATAAGCTCTTCTAGAAGATTCAGCCAAGTGATCCACTGGTCATTTTCTCCACTCTGCAGAAGGGCCAATATTATCTTAAGATTGAAGGTTGGGTACAAGAAAAACAGAGGTCATCGCAGCAACCCCCTCACAACCAACAAAACTGAGGCGCTCCACTGTCCTTTTGGATGCCAAGACTTCCATGAGACTCTTTCTTGGTTCTTTCAGGAACACTATAGTAATCGCTGCCCCACTGTGCGCTGTGGCCCTGGAGCCATGATGCCACTGACTCTCAGCTTCACATTTGCATTCTCTGTAAAATTTGCTCAAGTTCAGCACTAACAGCTATTAAGCACTAGCTAGAAGAGCTCTTCATTTTTGATCCATTAAAAAAAATCAATACAACTTTTATATTACACTTTGCATTTCATTTTGCATTTAGCATCTTGGGTTCTTATACCCCATAATATCCTTATTAAGTGATACATCCAGACCATTGGCAGGAAGGCAGAAATGGGCTCTGCTGCCATCACAGCTGCCACGTGGCCTAGCCTCTGGGGATACTGAAGCCCCAGCAAATTATTCACTCTTGCCTCTATAGTCTGAGTTCACAAAGCTTCCAGCACATTCTCTGGGCTGAGGAATGGGGGCAGTGCACACAAACCTGGGACAAGCCCACCTTGGATGAAATGCATTCCTTCTCCCCTACTCTGCACCTGTGCCCTGAGACTCTCAGAATAATAATGTAAATAAAAAGCTTTAGCTTAGAACTCGTTGGTCCTCAATCCAACTCTGCAACACAGTCAGACGGCAGGACCCCCTTCCTTTCTTTTGAAATTTATTGTGATGACTCTCAAACACGTTCATTCCAAGAGCAGTTTGAGTTGGAAAGACACAGTGTTCAAAATGAATACTCTACATTTGCTCCTGAAGCTGGCTTTAAATGTTCAGCACTGCAGGCTCTGAAGACATCCGCTTTCAAATAATGCACCACCCTCCCTGACCTGCTACCCCTACCATGGGAGGCTTCTCACCAGCTGTTTGAGTTATCGGGGGGGGGGGGGGGGGGGGGGGGGGCAGCAGGTGTGAACAATGTTACCAATGGCTTTGAAGCCCCCACATGCTACCTCAGTGATAGCTGAACTCCTCCCCTTGAAAGGACCTTACCCCACAAATAAAACCTACCATCCCACCAGGAAAGGTGATTCTGGTGGAAAGGAGCAGGCAGATCTGAATCCAAATGGAACTGATCATGGGTGGGATTACTCAAGTCCAAGAATTCACATCACAGCCCAAAGGAAGGAGAGGTTCTGAGGGCCACGTCCCCAGGTCTCAAAATCACAGATGCTCATGGCTCTGGGAGCCCAGTGGTGCTTGTTCCCCTTAAGCAAGGGAAGTGTCCCTCCAGGTGGTGTTTGGAAGGAAGAATCCTTTCCAGCCAGCGTTTAGCAAGGACCCACTCGGGGTGAACGGTGAGGGCGGGGGGCGCTGGAGATGGAATGGCCAAAACTGACACTTATCACAAGAAAGTCCCCGGCGAGTGGACATCACACCCCATCAATGATGAATGCTGGCTTCCACATGAGGCTGATATTAGGGAGTAATGACAGGGAATGTGGGCCCTGAAGGAGTTAGTGTGGCAGGGCAGACAATGGAGGGACATCAGGAGAGCACAGCAGCACTAGGAGCCACCAGTCAACAGCAGCTGCCAGAGACCAGGACCGGAGGCAGCAGGAAGGGGCATCCCAGGGATGGCGGGAGGAGGGAGAAGCAGGAGGACAACACTTCAAAGTGCAGAGTGGAAGTCTCCGTGGCTGGGCGGTCACTGAGATAGAGGAGGGGGACGGCGGGTAGTGGGGAGAAGTGGGGAAGGTGGGTCTAGGAACTTGGGGTTAAGGTCCAACAAAAACACCACCCGATTAGCATCCTTCACCTGCAGTCATGTTGTAGGGACAGCCGAGGCAGGGCACCCAAGACAGCAGGAAACAGTTTTATTTGGCTGCAGCCAGGTTCAGAGGGCACAGGTTTTGCTGTAATCAATCAATCCCCTGAACCCTGAGTTCAGGGAGTTTCGGAGTTTTATATTCAGCGTGTAAGGGGAGGGGCTCAGAAGTTCACAGTCTGCAGAAGTTCACAAAAAAGCAGCTTTTTCTTTCACTGTTCTGGGCAAGTTAACTCTTCAAGGACAACACCTGAGAAGGGGAAAGCTTCTTCTCCCCTTTCTTTCCTCCCCCTGCCCGCTGTTACCATGGAACACAGTTATTAACTTATCTTAAAAATGTAGACATCTCTGTGAAGCCCAGCTCAAGGCCAGAGACCTTGTTTGCACAGTTCTACAAAGTACTATATTGGATACATGTTTGTGATAAACCTGTAAGGGGTGTCCAGCACCTGGAGTCTGGAGTGCTGGTATCTTCTTGGCCAGTGGCCAAGTAAACAGGGTGACATAAAAATAGGAAGTTTATCTACATTGGACTCTTGCAAAGACTCTTTTGCTGACAGTCCTAAAATCAGCCATGGTGAAGATTTCTGGAGAAGCCCAGTTAAGACTTTTCTGTGGAGAAAGGGAGTGCCACTTCAGTCACTTGGCCATTGACAAATGGCCCCGGGAGCCAGGATCTCACCTCCTCCCCACTTGCCGGAGATCTATTAGGAAGGGCCTTCTCACCTGAGGGCCATGTCTGCTTCCCCATCAGTCTTATGCATTGACCTTGGTACCACGCTTAGGACAAATCTCCGCCCACTTCCTCTCCTGTCATCCCCCCCGCAAGTGGAGAAAGTGTCTAGTTATTCCAATTACATCAGCCGCTCAGAATCCCAGCCCTGTCTGTAGAGGTTGGCAGCCCCACACACGGGCTTCATGTGGACAACTTCATTCCACACTGAAGGAGACAAGTGGCACCACTGTGCCCAAGTCACTCAGCTAACCTAGCTGACCTGTCCCCCAGCCTGCCTGGCCTGACCCCATCAGCTCCCTCCCCTCCTACTGTGCTGCTCCAGGTAATCCAACCCTTAACCTCAGAGCTGGAAGCAGCTGCATCCCAGAGGGAACGCCTGGCTCTGCTCTCAGGAGACCTTGAAATTAAACAGGCTTGGAAAAAAAAAAAGTGAACCCCCACACGGTGAGAGTCATATGGTTATGAATCCAGGCAGCCGCTCGGCCCTTATTTGTGGTTTCACCTGCCACAAAGTCAAAACTCCAGGGTGTCAATAAAGAGACCACAAGGCCACGGTGATGCCCAGTTCCCAAGAGGAGCCTCTCTGCAGGCCCAGGTGTCCTGGCCATCAGCAGGTACTCTGTGGAGGACAGCCTTTGGGTAACTCCTCAGCCTCTTCTGGGGTCCCCAGTCAGGTCACAAGGGCCAACCTGTGCACTTGCCCCCTTGCTGGACTCCCTCCCTCGACGCAGGACACCTTTAGTGTATTTTTCACAGCGTTTCTCTCCCTCCTGGGCAACTTGTTCCAATTTTGGACAGATGATCTTCATTATGAGGACCTTGACATCGGGCTCCCTGCACATCCCTCCACAGACTTGGGGGCCACCAGAGCGATCCTCAGCTCTTTCAGGTGACAGCCTCTGACTATTGGCTGAGGCTGACCAGGTACACCCTGGGCCTCGGCCGCTCCGGCATCAGCAGCCCTGGTTCTTTCTGCTGTTCCGTGTGTGACCAGGTTTGGAGGGCACTGCCATGCACCTGAGCGGGCCGACTTGTCTAGATCGTTTTAACAGCATGGAGCCCAGAAAGAAACGCAGCAGCCCATCTGTGGACTAACTGCCGGGTTCAGAGGCCTGTAGCTGGACACTTCTATTAAGGTGCCCACACGCCCAACGCCTGCATCATGCAGTCTGTGACGCCCCTAGCATGGGTTTAGTCTTCAGTGTCCTGTGGAAGGTATAATCCAATCTGTGTGTGTCACCTGCAGTATTTCCTCAATGCTCCCAGTTTCCCTTAATTATCTGCCAATCTGGCGAATCACACTAAGCCAGTGACCACCGTCACTCCAGCACCCAGGGCTGGGCCTGGAGCATGACATCCCCGGGTCTTTAATGTCAAACCATGAACACAAACCATGAGTTCCTGGCTCCACCTCCCGTCTCTGCTCTCTGGGAACCCACACCATCGGCCACAGGTGGCCACCCTCCCTCAGCCTCCCTTCAGGTTTCAGGCAACCCCCCGTCACCCTATAACCTGGAAAATTGTGACAGGGCTCAGGGTTCCCTCATCAGTCTCCACCAGCCACAGGGGCTGGTTTCAGTACTATAACTCAGGCCAACCAATGAGAAGCAATATTGGGCAAGGAGGAAGAAGGTGTCCTTTTCTCTTGGAATTGGTGAAGATAATATGCAAACCACAAACTGGCTCTATGTAGGAAAATTCACCCTGAGAGAAACCAATAGGGATACAGAAAGACCTGGCTACCAAAACATCTTTTGAGCCCCTGGATCCAACCCTACCTGATATCGGAGCACAAATCAAAATTCAACAACTTTCCTACAGAAAAACATGTGACACTCTTGTCACACCCCTTTCCCAAATCGAACACCTGAGTGAAGCCCAATCTATAGAAAAATCTTAGACTCTTGAGTCTAACGGGGGCTCCCTTGTGACTGGCTTGGAGGCCTTGGGCAGATCACCAAAACCTAGATGCCATCTGTAAAACAGGGATATTAACTAGGATCTGTGTAGGGTCATTGTGAAGAAAGACTGGGGTATTCAGTCCTCACAAGGCCTGGCCCTAAGAAGAGCTCACAATACTCGCTGTTCACACTGTGGCATCGGCACCGCCACCATTATTGTTCGGTGACTATAATGAAAACCAGTTTGGTTACCCTGCAGAGCGGCGGTGTCTCCTCTCATTACACCGACAGGAGCCCAGTGGCCTCAGTGCTCTGTTGTAAGGCCTCCTCCTCGCCCTCTTGGGGAGCATGCTTCCTCCTGTCTCTTCTAAGTAGATCAACAGCCAGGTGCCCTTCCTCTGATCCCTTTGCAGAAGTTCACCATTCAATGCCTGGGCATACCCTACTCCATCTGGCAGCTCAGATGACCAGTCCAGGGATGTAGCTAAGGGACTGGAGCCGTAACAGGGGTGTGACACTGGGCCCCAGCACTGGGCTGGGAATCCTGACCCTCCCTGCTGTGCTAGCACACAGCTAGCTCCCTCCACCTTGCTCCCATTCACTCTGGCGAACTCAAGGCCCATCTCAGGAAGGGAAGAGGAGCTCCTAATTAAAAGGTAGCCTTGAGCTGTCAATAAAAATATGCATAAAAGAAATGTTTTAAAACATGGAAGTGACTTCCTTGAGACATATTTTCCTTTGAGTGTTTTTTCCCTTATAATTCAAGTATGGGGGAGAGAAATATAAAGAAAATCTGCACCTCAACATCGCCATTCCTTCTCCCCAATGCTGGGGCGCCATCTTGGAAACCCAAAACACTGCCCTGCATTTGAGATAGCTATCTGGACAAACGGCGCGTCCAGTCTTTCCTGTGGACCTCTGGAGAGTGCCAGGGATGGTCATTTATATTTATCTCTTTGAGGAGGGCCACTCTTTCTTGCATCCTGTGCTGGGCTTCTGGGGATGATGGATCATCTTCCCTCCCCAGTCCGGGCCTGACACTCCAACAGACCTCTCCCACGGCAGCCCCGCTTCCTCTAGCAGAACATGCACCGCTGTGTGTGGGAACCATTTGTTAAGCTCCCTTCTCCTCCAGCAGCCCCGGGGTGTCCAGCACTGGTATCTCCCCATCCATCTCAGCGCAAGGTTGAATGCGGACATCAGATAACACCAAAAGGCTGAATGTGTGAAGAAATGAATGAGCAGGTGGATGGGAGAGTGGGACACTGTCTCCCCAAAGACCTGGTTATTCTCCACGGTTCAACCTCCCCCACCATCAAGCAGTGAGCCGTCCGACCCAAGGGTGCTGGACTCGGTGTGCCCACCATCTGACCTCACATTGGTGACTGTCTCCCAGCCACCTGTGCAGCCTCAGCCAGGTCCTTTCCTGGGACCAGGCATCCATTCTGACCTTCTACCAAACGCGACCTTGCCATCAGATGGCCCTGAGGCCCTTTCTAGGACCCTCTGACAGCCAGTCTTCCCTTCCTTCCCTCCTTCCCTCTCTCTTTGTCTTCCCTTCTTACCTTCGAAGCTCCCAGCAAACAAGTAAATCCAGGTGATGGCCGGGATACAGAGCAGAGTCAAAGAGGCAGCCAGGAATTTCCGTCTCCCTCTGCAGATCCCCAGCATCCTCTCAGAAGTGGCAATCCCTAATCCCAGCGCCGTGTCTCTGTCCGGAGCATGAAGTCCTCGGTCTCCCTCATAATACTTTCTGAAAGGAAGAGCAGAGAGGGAAGGCTGAGTCCTTGGCATGGTACCTGGACGCAATCAGCAGAGGAGAACCGTCCCACAGATCCTGGATTAAAGAGTTCTCTGGTGGATGACTTCCTGCTCATCTCTGTCACAAGAGATGACAGAGGTGGCTGCAGTCTATCCAAACGGAGACAGTTAAATACATAAATAAGGGTAGCATGCATATGCACAGGTGCTTCTAACACAGGTTAAAGGAGAATTTAGTTGGCACCTGTTACCTACCAAATACCAGCCAGGTGCTATGTTTTCACAGACTAGAACACAGGTGAACGTCAAAGAGCGTAACCTAAGGAGACAGACCAACAAAAGACATGGGAGCTCCGAGAATGTGACAATCAAGAATTTCACAGACCACTATGAAGAGCAGGTGCAGGTACTGATGGATTCTTGTGTGATCAAGATGGCAGATGGTCCCTGTCGCCAGTCAGAGGGACTGTCAAAGGCCCCTGAAGCAGCACAGGAGCACATGCAAAGAAAAGGAGATCAGCTGGGCCACAGCATCCACCTGCATGCACCTGAACCCCAATCAGCGCTGAAAATCTAAACACCAGTCAGGGGGGACGGCCTTCATAGCTTCTACCTTTGATAAGGGAAGAAGAGCTATATCCATAGAAGTATGGCAATGACTAGAATGTGCAGAGCACAGACAGGAACAAACAGATAATCTCTATCCAGCCTGTCCTTAGACCAGGGCAGAAATCTGGCCATGATGTTTTAAAACAAGAGAGGAAGTCAAGTCACATGGAGCAGAGAGCCGTGATCTTCCACCTGAATATCTGATCATAAAACCATGTGTATGACATGGAAATGGAACCCGCAGGCCACAAGGTCTCATCTCCACCAATCCCTAACAGAGGTGTCACATGTCTACAGCTGGCGCATGCACCCATTTGGACTCCCTGACAGAGGAGAACCACCCACTGAGGACAGTTACAGAATACTCCCAACTCCCAAAGAACTGCTGTGTGTGAAATCGCCGCTTTGGGTGTCTGCTCCTGTATTCCTACGGGTACCCTCCTCTCTGCCACCACCTCTGGGCTCCCCTGCGGTGGTCTAGAGGCACTGCCTCCTTTCCCCACCAGCCTCGGAGTTTCCAAAAGAGCTCTGGATTTTCCCCACCCCATCTGATCCTCCTTGCCCCTTAAGACTCAAGCAGACAGCCTGTCGCCTGCAGACGCCCGATACTCGTCTGTTAAAGGGAAAACGGAATCAGATTCTAACCAGGGCGACGCTCTGAAGCGTCAGGAGCTTGCGTTCAGCGTGTCGCAAGCGGTAAACACCTAACGGGGCCCATCTCGCCCGTCCACCCCGGGCTTTCTTCTGCAGTCAACGGAACGGAATTTTCTAAACGTCCTTCTTTTGAAACAGATGAAAGACCCCAGGGCTGGAGGGGGTGAACTAGAAAGGGAAACTCAAAAAGCAAAATCCTCTTGAACCAAGAATGTTGACTGGAGACAAGTCCCCCCAGGGGACTGGAGCTGGGGACGACAACAGACCTTGCCCACACACTCCACAAGTCACAGAGAATAAGGGCCACCAAGCTCCAAGACTGTGGGCAGAGGAAGTGGGGGGGGGCAGCGGGGAGAGGGCAGTGCCCTCAGACAGAGAAGTTCAAGTCCAGCTACTGGCTCCACTGGCTGGCTCCGGTGGCCTTCATTTTATTCCTCTATCAACTGAAGCAGAGCTATAGATGAATTTAGGCTTTGGGGGAATGCAGCATGGGAACCGAACTCCACTGAGTTCATAACACAGAATGTTATTAATACTTAAATAACATTTTTAAAAAATAACCCTCTAAGATACTCGTTTCCCCGCTTTCTCCATCTGCTGAAGTTAATTTCAAATTGCACGATTTGTACAGAGTTTTGAAACAGAGTCTTCGGAGGTTGGCCTTTTGCGATAACACTGGGATCTCCAATTAAACCCAGCAGGCGAAAAATCTTCCTTCGTGGATTTGACTTTCCAGTGACACCTCTGTGTACTAAAAATAGGTTTTAAGGAAAATCTCAACTGATATCAGACACTATTCCAGGAAGTCAACACGGGAATCCACTCAAGAAGAAGGAAGGACCAGGAGGTCAGCTGAATTCCATCCCCAAAAGTGCAAAGGTGGATAGGAGGAAGGCCAGCCTCCAACCAGCTACCTCCATTGCTTCCAAGTGGACAGGAGATCCCCCACCTGCTATCCCAGGTGTCCCAGAGGCCTCACGAAGCATTCCTGCCTCAACTCCAACATCCAACTCCCTGCCCAGCATGGTCAGTTAGAAAAATCTACCCCATCTGTCTTCTCCCCTCTGCCTTCACCAATGGAAAACACATGTATGAAGAACAGTGGAGGAACCACGGATCTGTTAAGCCACAAGAGCAGGATTTGAAGCTCAGTGACTGACAATCACATGTACCCCTCAGTCCAAAGTAATACTATACAGATGGGCTAATAGCTACATATTTATACATACCAAAAAAAAGGATTTACATATTGAAAGTTATCACTGGATATAGATTTTGAATAATTTCATAGTATATGAATATACATTTCCCAAGTTTTATACAAGAAGCATGCATTGCTTTTATAATTTAGAACTACATAAAAACTTAAATCACTATGTCTTGTTATACGGCCTGCAACTCAAAATACCTCGGTGCAGACCCTGAGGTCTATCTGGGATGAGCCTTAGTTTCCACCTAGGTGCAGGGAGTCAACATCTGTAGTATCCTAATTCGGAACACACCCTCTGGGGGTGCAGTTTACCATTTGAAAGACTCCAGTCAGAAACCCACATTCCAAGTGTCTGCTCCAGCTACTTCCCATCAACACCAGAGGCTGTCTTTTAATTAGCATCATGGATGTTAGAAATGACTTTTTCACGGGTGCGTTGTCTAGACATGCTGCACCTGAAGAGGTTGCAAATGTCGGTGGAAAAAAAATAAATCTAAGAAATGAAATGGCCCAAACACTTCAGAATCACTTAGGATCCCAAACCCATCCTAGCTGCACACAGTAATTGAAGGATGAGGGCCACTTATTCCTACTGAAGATCTGATGAATATTGACACTCACACCATGTCACCCATTCCTTCTAGAAGGTACTGTAACATTGCCTAAAGCCAGCTGGACCTCACTGAGGTTATAAGGAAATGGGTCCTACAGCAGCAAACCCCCAACAGCTATTAGTTTCTTAATTATCGTTGTTTGCATTGTAACTATCATGACATCATGCCTTTCCCCTGGCTATCCCCTCAACCCTGGCCCTGTCTTGAATACCTTCCTTTCTCGCCTGGGGCTGGGGACAACTTTCAAGTCCTTGCTCCTCCTCTCTGAGGAGGCCAGTCCTGGAGGCTCTGCTTCCCTGGGAGTCTAGACTCTATCTGGAGTCAGTAGCACATCCCAGATCACTTTATTGCCATCCACCCCTTTCCTGTGCAGTAGCTGAACTCCCTTCCTTAGACTACAATCCCTTAAATGCAAAGGATGCAGGTCTTCAGTGTTGGTGTTGAAGCCCCTCCCTAAGCCCAGCCTCTAACTCCCAGGAAGGTTCACACTTGCCCACCTGTTGAACCAACAGCACCAGCATGGCTGGGATCTTGCAGGAAATGCAGAACCTCAGGCCGCACTCCCGCCCTGCTGAATCAGAATCTGCACTGCTAAGAGGCCCAGGTGCTTCCTGTACACACGGATGTGGGAGAACCCTGTGCTAAAGCCCTTAGCAGCTAACTGGTTACCTCCAGGGCTCCTGAGCGCCCCCTTCTCCCAGTGCAGGGACTGAAGCTAAGCTAGAGCTCTCTAGTCCTAGACTGTGTTCACTACATTTATCACAATGGCTTTCCGGCAAGTGGAAGCAGAGTTCCTAAAAGAAAAAGTACCATTTTCTTAACGAACAAAAGCGTCCCTTGGACTAGCAGTGACTCTGACGACTCACATGGCAGCTTCCCATCAAAATCTCCTCTGATGTTTGAACCATGAGAGAAGAGCACCAAGACCCCCCGCAGAGGCTTCCAAGCACAGGGCACTGAGCGAGATACCTGGAATGCCGGGACTCAGATTCTAGTACTGTTTTCTGTACAAACCCAAAACGGCTTCTTTGGCACAGGATACCTGTTGTACCACCCCATCTCTCCAGTGGGACCTGAACACCATCGGGCAGGGCCCTTCCATTTCACACATTGCTGTTTTGTGTGTTACTGGCACAGAGTCTGGCTTGCAGGAGCGATCAGTGAACAGTTATTGGCCAGATGGACTTCAAAGTCCCCACTCCTTAGTGATTCAGGGTCCTTCCCTGTCCTTGTCATGGTCATTTGGTCACTCCTGGCCATTCTCTCCTTCGTGAAGACTTTAGTTTCCACCTCACATTCTCAGAGCTTTCTTCCCCCCATCCCAATTCCACTGTAAAACTGCCCTATTCAAAAGATTCACCACTTCCCATGAACAAACCCACATTTGAGAACGTGTGATCAACAAACGCAGCAGAACATCAAAATTTTCAAATGCCATGCCCCCAGCCCCCTCTCACCCCAAGGCTGCCATCGCACACACGTTTCATGGCCATTGGGAGCCCCAATCCACTGGGTTTCTTCAGCACTCTCCAGCCAGGTCTAGATTTTCTTTACTCTCTCTCCTTCAGCTTAGAAGCCACAGCTCATTATGAGTGAGCCACAGCCTCCCTCTGTAGGTTCTCAGGCTCAGCCCTCCTCCTTTCCTGGAAAAATCCAAAGCTTCAGAAGAATGCAACCATGCTTGTTCCCCATGGCTTTACCTTGGAAGCCAAATCAGGTGGGCCATCTCACCACAGGGCGGGCAGATCTGTCCCTTTGAGCCACTTCTGATTTCAAAGGAATAGTCAACTGCTCAGACATGCACTATCTTTCTGTGGTATCTGAGTTTCTGACCTCTGAGATGTTTATTTCATACATCTTGTAAATTCCAAGAATGTTCCAGGATCAGGTAGGAGGGCCACGCCTTCCTTGTCCCTAGGGAAGACTCCCCATGCCAAAGTCTTGCAAATCACCCTTCCTGCTGAGGACTCCCATATTTATTTTTCTAGCCTGGCTGCTCTAATAGAGTTCCAGATACATATACACAGAGGTCTCCTTCCAATGCCCACTGGATAGATCCTCATGCACCTCAGACCTAAACTTCTCATTTCCCCTTCCAAACATGCTCTGCCTAATATTTCTACCCCATAGAGGGCAACACCACTTCCTCTGCTGCTTAGGCGAGACACTTGGGAGTCAGTCTCAACTGCTTGCTCACCCTTTCCACCTTTTCCAATCTGCACACCCTCAAACCCAAACATTTTTACCTCTGAAATATGCCTCTGATGTATCTACTTCTCTCCATTTCTGTGGCCACCGCAGGGACTGAAGCCACCATCATCTCATGTGTATGCCTACTGCATCAGTGACCTCATTCAAGTCCCAATTAAAAGTATTCAGAATTTCTCATCAGCTCTTAAAACAAATCCCAAACCCTGCCTTGTCTCCAAGGGTCTGCCTGGCTTGATGTCGGAGATCTCTCCAACATCACCTCTGGCCACTGTCCCTTTCAATCTGCCTTACTCCATTCACACTGACCCATTAGCTTCTGGAACATGCCTCGCTCGGAGTCTTCACAAATGTTTTTCTGGATTCTGGAATGCTTCTTCCCCTAATCTCTGCTTGATGGGATGCTTCTCATCCTTGAAGCCTGCATCTCGAATGCTAACTGCTCAAAGAACTCTTCTCAGGCAACTGTGTGCCTGAGGAGCCACCTCCCTTTGTGCCTGTCACTAAGCTATGAACGTTTCCCTCAAATTCCAAAATTATACAATTATTTGATTGATTACGCGCTTGATGGCTGCCGCGCCCGCTAGATTTTAATCTCCACTTGGGCACAGACCATGACAGTTTTACTCATCGCATACCCAGGCACACAGACAGCAGTCACTGCATATCTTTTGAATAAACAGACAAATGAATGTGCCTTCGGGTCCCTTGCAGTCACTCTGGTATTGTTTCAATAAACCTTTTTTAAAGGAAAGCGTGCCAACCAGCTGCCTGACTGTCTACCATGTGGAACAGGAGAGAGGAAATCTGCTCAGTGCATCAAGAGGCCCCTGAGGCATGGTGTTCCCTTCAGACACCCTCGGGTGCGTTTGAAGTCACCCCTAAGGTTCACTTTTGGTAACTTTCCCTCCTTGCCCTGCTCCATCGGGGAGAACATGCTGGAAGCATCTGATGCCTGCCACTGCGTCTCAGCACGTTAGGCCACATGCCTCTCCCTCCTCTGACAGTCCTTGGCCTGTCAACCTGGCACACCCGATTGCTTTTTTCATTTGGAGAATGGCACTTGGCCTTGGAGGCACTGTTTAAAAATTGATCATGTGGGCCCAAAGAGTAAAAGCCACATTCAACATGCCCGGGGATGGACATTGAAAACTTGGGAGTTCATTGTGTTGTAACAGCCATCAGGTCCACGGCTGCCAACTCGGTGTATCTTTATCCTGCTGTGAAGTCCAATTCTCTAGCTTCAGGAAAACGTGTCCTTTTGGTCTCAAAGTCACTGTGATGTCACAGATCAAGGGCAGTAAGCTCACCAGGGCCTCCAACACGATCTTCCTCCACCCATTTTCACTCAAATCCGTGGTGACACAGGTTGCTTATCACCTAGAGTTCTGCCTGTCTCCTCTCATGAAAAGCAACTCCAAGGCCTGCTTTGCATTTAGCATGGGCCTCACAGCATTTCCAAAGCACAGGGAGTCAGGAGACCTGGTTCCAGTTATCAGTTCTCCACACCATGGCTGCAGGAGCCCGGCAAGTGGTTCAGTACCCAGGAGCCCCTTATCAGCTTGGTGTGACAGCCCACTGTGACATTAAAGTGCTGTCCCAAGGATCAAGGGAGATCAAATAAAATCCAAAATGTGATTAAATAAGAACCATGTGAGAGGCTGTAGGATTAAAAATGAAAATGAAGGGATTGAATTTTAGCTGCTCCTCCAATCAAATTCTAGGGATAGGACTGACATGATTGGCTCCTTGCATTGACATCCACAAATCAGGAAGAAGAGGCAAGGGAACTAACAAATAGGGGTGTGCCCTGGTCCTGCTTCAAGGCCATGTATCTTGATAAAGGGAGAACTACTAAAAAGGAAAGAGCTTTGGTCTTACATCTGGGAAGCATGAGTGGAACCTCTTCTGAACACATCATTCAGTATGGTACTGCTCTTTATGAATGGACCATTTCTATCCTTTAAAAAAAAAAAGATATTCTATGAAAAAATACTTACACACAGTAATGTTCCCTTACCCGCACTTTTGCTTTCCAGAGGTAACTAAAACCATGGTCTAAAGTATGAAGAGGAAAATTTCACAAATAAAAAATTCCTAAATTTAAATTGTACACCATTCTGAGTGGGGTGATAAATCTCATGCTGTCTCATTCTACCATGCCCAAGATATGTGTGAATCACCCATTTTCCCAGAGTATCCATGTAGTATATGCTACCCATCTATTGGTCACTTAATAGCCATCTCAGTTACCAAATGGACTGTCAGAATATTACAGTACTTAAGTTCAAGAAACCCTTAAGTAGTAGCCAAATCACAATGCCTATGTCATTCACCTCTCTTCATCTCATAATGTTGTCACTGTATCATCTCACATCATCACAGTAAGGGTGATTCCAGCACCAGAAAATATTTTGAGATCCAGAGAGTCCCCATTCACTTCACTTTTGTTATAGTATATTGCTATAATGTTTCTGTTATTATTTGTTATTATTATTAATCTATTACTATGTCTTATTTATAAATTAAATGTCATCATTATTACATGTATGTAGGAAAAAATAATATTATGTAAGGTTTGGTATTACCCATGGTTTCAGGCATCCACTGAAGGTCTCCACATGTATTCCATGCAGACTAGGTGGAACAACGAATACCAGGAAATGATTCTCTCACGAAAAACCAATATTTCTTAGACAAGACAATAGCTAATTTGATAAAACCCATTTGGTTCCCCATAGTCATCTTTAAAAAGGGTGAAAATAAAGAGAAATTAATTTCAATCATATATTTTACTACACCTAGTGTGTCCGAAATATTAGCATTTTAACATATAATTAATACAATCTTTTTCCCACACCTAGTCATTGATATACAAGTGTCCCTTAACTGACAGCACATCTTGTAACTAGCCCTGTTTCAAGTGTCCAACTGCTATGTCTGGTGGCTTCACTGTTGGACAGTGCAGGTTTAAATATTTCAAGACTCCATATCGTACTGTTCAGGGATGGAAGTTCAACTCTAGGGTTGACAAATTGGTTGAGGCAGAGGACCCAGGAGGCTCTGCAGTAATGCAGGGTGGATAAACAGCAAGGGCAGGGCCAGAGCACTGGATTTAACTGGATGGGAGAGTGCTCAGAAAAGAGGAAAACACTGGGTTTTCAGGATACCCCGTGCCTTCTGACACTTTCCCGTGGCTTGATTCACTCAGTTTGTACAACTCATCCGTGAGACTCCACTGGACACCAAAGGGCACAGAGGCTCAAAGAGGTTAAGTGACAAGTCACACGGCTCAAAAGGACGGAACTGGGAAAAACCCCAAGACTTCTGACTTCAATCCATGTGCTTTCCTCCGTATGGTAACAAAGGCCTCTAAGGCCTGGCCCCCGCTGACCTCTTCTTTCCAGCCTCACATCCCAGCGTGGCCTAGATCACACCTCTCAACCCAGGAGCACCACGTGGATGAAGGATGCCACATGACCCCACCTTTCCACCTGCTGGCTCATCTAATTGCTCGGCTTCCTCCACACCAACGCCACTCTGCAACAATGGCTGGTACTGCAGAAGGCACTTCAGCACTGGGGACAGTCAAAAGGTCTCCGGGCGTCTGACTTTGCCAAGTCTATTGCTCCACCTGGTGGTTCTCAACCCGGGAGATTTCCATCCCTCCCCCAGGGGGACAAGGAAACATCTTACAAGGCACACGAAAGTGATCCAGACTGAAATGTGAAAAGGACTGAGGTTGAGAATCCACAGTCCAGGGCACCATTTCTGCCCCTCCCTCACTGCAGGGCTCAAAGGATGTGTGAACAGAGCACGTGCTCAGGAGACCTGCAAATTAATGACAGTCACCTTTTCCCCCTCTCTGCCCCGAGGAAGTGAAGGACACTGATCTGCACCCCAGCCAGTTTCCTTAATTTCTGCCCTTTGCACTTCTCCGCATAACCTGGATTCTGTTTCCCAGGGGCCATTTCATAGTGCTGTGGGGAGACGGGTGGTGTAAATGTTTCTCCTGACCAGAGCTCCCCCTGGGTGGCCCAGGTATAGAGGTGCACAGGTGGAGGAGCACAGGGAGGGGGAAGAATGGAGAGGAAATCCAACACCTCCCCTTCTGATATTCACCTCCTTTAACAGTGCATTGGCAAACTGACCTCTAAGCCTAAGGGATCTTTCCTAAGGACATATACTTCCTGGGGTCAGACTATGGCTCCAGGAGAGCTTATTTTTATGTTTGTTTTTTTCCCGAATGTTACGTCAGTCCTCAGTCGTATCTGCAAAGCTCCCCATGGAGCCACCTGTGGGGTGTTTTAGTCTCCAGGTTCGCGACTCTGATTCCAGGAGGGGATGGTGAAACATATGCGCTCACGTTCTCATTCTGCCTCTGTAAACACTCAAGCCTCACAACGGCCACTGCTGAGAAGGCACTTCAGCACCAGCACCGGGGACTGTCAAAGGGTCTCCAGGTGTCTGACTTGCAGAGCCCTTTGCTCCTCCGGGCTCCAAGGCCTACACAGATTTGACGTAAACATCTCGGGTGTCAAAGGGTGCAGAGAAGGCAGCAGCTTCTGCCCAGTGACTCTACCCCCTGCCACTCATCTTAGTCCACAGGGTCCACATCCACTGGGCATCCTCCATTCCTGGGGATCGAGAGACCGATGTGGCAGGGCCTCTGACTCTCAGGAACCTCAACAGAATGTAAGGGACAGACAGACAGACACATACACAAGTCAGGGTCAGGGGAGACACGGCTCTCTGAAGAAAACATCTGAGTTTTCTGAGCCAAAGTGTGTGACACAACTTCAAAAGGTTGAGAGAGAAGTGGTCACTGGAAGAGGAAAGTGGAGGGAAAGCCCAAGGACGAGCCCACACGGCGGGCAGCAGCTGACCACTCCTGCCCAGAGAGAGGGTGCAGAGAACCTGCCTTCAGACGGCAAGGAGGACAGGTGCAAGAAAACCAGATGGGCCTTAAATGCTAAGAACTTGAACTTGGTTCAGGGTCCCTGGGCAGCTCTGGAATGTTCTGGATCAGGAATGAAAGTGTCTGTGTTTAAGAAAACTGACAGTGATGTGAGCACTGAATCAGGCAGAAGAGAAAACACAGGCCCAGAGGCCGCTCTGAAGGCTTCTGGTGGGGCCCTCCCGAGAGCCGTGCCCTAGTTTGGGGACAGTCCCTGTCAAAGAGGATCCGGTCCATCTATAGGCAGCACTGTGCTGAGGGACGGGACCTCTACCTGCAGGAATCTAGGTGTGTTAAAGCAATACTGTCCACTTTTGCTGGGCATTGGCTTGGGGTTGACCTGAGACCCAGTTCTGGTCACAAACTGTGAAAGGAAAAGTCATCAGTCTCTAAACCCACAGGAAAGAGAGTCAGGAAAGCAGTTTCCTGTTCCAATAGAGCTCTTCTTTGTTTAGGTCACAGAAAAAGTCTAAGGGCAATGCACACATCACGGCCAAGGGCGCCCTGCTTTCGAGGATCTTCAATTAATTCTGGTGTGGCCTCCAACAGACACACCCTTTAACCACGTCAGTCTTCCCCTGATTTGGGCCACTTACACATCCTTGTGGCCTTGTGATTGAGAGTGGCTCTCTTCTTATCATAGAAGTTGGTCTCACAGTTCTGGTGAAATTCATAGAACATACAATTAATCACTTCAACGTACAATTCAGCAGCATGCAGGCTACACACGATGTTATGCAATCAACATCTTTAGTTCCAAAAAAACTTTATCACACCAAGAAAAACCCCTTAGCCACTCCCGGCTTCCCTAGCTCTCCTCCCTGGAAACCTCCAGCTACCCTGCTCTGTCTCTGGATTTACTAACTCTGGGTATTTCATGAGTGCAAGGATACAATATGTGATTTCTTGTGCCTGGCTTCTTTCACACAGCTGATGTTTGGGGGTGCCATGTTCTAGTGTGGATAAGCATAGTGTTCCTTTTGTCTGATCATCCATCAGGTGAGGCTATACCTGGCATGTTGCCACCTTTTGGTTGAGGTCTTCAGTGCCACCAGGAACACTGCACAACTACCTGATTGAGAAGAAAAGTTTTCTCCAGGTTCTCTAAATTCTTTGGGCTACACACACAGACTTTATCTTTGTCACTCTGGATGATGACTTTAAACTTGTAGAATCTGTTATATAAGGAGCTCAAGGAACCGTGGCCATTTAGCACCTGTTATAGGTCTGACTCTGGGAGCTTAACAACATTTATATTTCATTTAATCTTCCCAGGACTTGAGTGTTTGTGTATCATCATTCCACAGGAGAGATCAGAAAACCATGGATCACTAGGGGGTGAATAACAGCACCCCACATGTAACACACATAATATGGGATGGAACCAGGATTTTTTAAAACAAGGTAGAAATCGCCTAGCATGTTATCTGGAATGCAGTATTAATTAGTTAGTCAAGTACTCAGTGGTAGTTTACTTCTTCCCTCTCTCACGACTAATAATCCCCGATAGTAATAAATGCTCCTTGGGTGACTGTATTAGTTTGCTAGCACTGCTTTAACAAAGGACCACAAACTGGGTGGCTTAAATAGCAGAAGTTGGTCTCATGGTTCTGGATGCTAGAAGCTCAAGATCATGGCATGTGACTAAGGCGTGCTTTCTCTGCAGGTATGAGGGGCAGGCCTCCTTCCTAGCTTCTGGCAGTTTCTGGGCTTCTGCCAGCACAAACCTATCTTCATATGGCATTCTCTCTGTATGCATCTATGTCCCAGTGTAAGGATACCAGGTCTGATTAGACCAAGGGCCTGACCAGATCCACAATGACCTCATGTTAACTATTAACATCTGCAAAAAAACCGTTTCAGAATAAAGTCACACTCTGAGAGCAGAGGGTTAGGACTTCAAGTAGGACTTCAACAGATAAATGTGGGGGCCTTGCAGGGTGCAGTGGGGAGAGGGTGGGGCACAATCCAACCTGTAACAGTTACCTGCACCATCATGCAAAAGGCAACAAAGAAAACTGGAGTCAGGAAGAGGCATTTCAGTTCCATGCGTTAGAGAGAGGCAGTCCCTACAGATCGCCTGAAAAAGACAGGCAGGACTGACTCTAGGCAGCTGCAGGTTGGACAGGATGGCCCAGAAATTTTTCTAGATCTCCTTTAACTTTCTAAAGGATGTGAAAGAACATGAAGCTGGGCTTCAGAAACTCTACACCAGAAACACACTCTCTACCCTGGCTGGACACTCACCTTCTCCGGGGTTCAGCATCCTAAGTGAAGTAAGCATGCGCTCAATAAACTCATCTGCAGCACCTGAATCGCAGGATCTGCTCGTGCATTCCAGGGTCTGTCAGTGATACACATCCCTCATGTGCAACAGTGCAGAACCTTTCCTGGCTCTGAACAATCTCTCGTTTTCCTCGCTCTGGGACAGAACTCTGAACTGCCACATCCTTGCCACCTTCAAAGTCAGAGATTAAGTCCTGGCACCCAGGCTTCCATAAAAATCAAATTGTTCAGATTTATCTCACTCACATCACACATCAAACAGATGCGGCACATAAAGTAAACAGTGGAGTTAATAAGTGCTAGTTCATTAGTTGTGGGAGTCTCAGCAGAACCCAATAGCTGTGATCACACACAAACCTGCCCCCGACTTGGAAGTCAAGCTAAATGCTTTCCATTTTTATCACCCGATTCATAACCTGGCTGTCTGGCTTTAAGAATCAATAGCCTGGTGATTTGGCTATCCAATAAATTTGTCTTCATTTGGACATTTTTTTCATTTCCTGGGCCACTTGAAGAGGACAGGATAAGGTCAACTGTTGCTCACACAGCATTTGTTTTCTAAATCTATCCTTTCACACTGATGGGATTCCATAAACCAAGAAACGAAATAGACGTCAGAGGCCCCATCCAAAGACCCAGGGAACAGCCAACTGGGAGCATTTGGGACAACTCATTGAGCAGATCACACAGGAGCAACATCCGCTGATCTACCCAGGGCCAGCCGTCATCCACCCAGCAGAGAGTATTTATCTAGCACTTTCCATGTGCCAGACCCTGTGCTCTATGACTCACAAGAACTGCTCATCAGTCTTTCTGGGATAGCTGCTTGGAAATGTGTCCCTGTATCCCACGAGCACACACACACACATAAATACACACAACATATCCACTGCCATGCGCACACGGAGCACTGAAACACAAGCTTTGTGGACAGGAGAAAGCAGCAGGGGCTTAAAGAACCTGCACATGCTGGATGCAGATGATGTACACGCACAGACTCAAGGTCCCTGCGTTCACACCTAGAGAGAGCATGGGCGGGAGGCCCTGCTCCAAGACAAGGCCTGGAGGGGGAACAGGCTCCGACACAGCCATGGCCTGTCCACAGTCACCTAGGGAGCAAAGGACCAGAAGGCAGTCTACGATCTCAGCTCTTGACTTCTTTGTTTGCTACTTCAGTTTTTATCTTCAATATCACCATCAAATCAACTCATTTAGAAACAAAAGTGTTCAAGGCCAAAATACGAGAAGATTCACAGTCCAAAAGCATTCAAGACGTGAAGGGATAAACCTGCCAAGCATCTCCAGTCCTGAAGTTATTGGAACCTAGGGGTAGAGGAGGAAGGGGGCCACTGCTATTGAGCTTGGGGTTCCTTTTGAGGGTGAGGAAAATGCCCTGGAATTAGGGGTAACAATCATAATACAACCCTGGGAATGGATTAACCACACTGAACTGCAGACTTTTAAAGGGGTGAAATGTTCCTCAGTTATAAAAAAAATCAAGGATGCTGGAACAATAAAGCATCTATGCTCCATAACACGGATTAGGTGTCACCAAAATATTCAGGGTTTTTTTATTAATTTGTTCATAAACCAAGGCCTGCCATGTCGCCCTGTGGGGGAGCCGAGGCCCAGGCCCCTGCCCCGTTGACCAGCAGACCCTGGAGCCCAGGCCCAGGCCTAGGACCTCCTCTATCTTCATGTGGCATTCTCTCTGGGTGCCTCTGTGTCAGGTCTAGGACCTCTCTGCCTATCCACACCGGAGCCAAGGCAAGTTTCAGGACTACCCAGCTGACCAGCACACCCATGCTGGAACCTAAGCCCCAGCCTAGGACCGCCCCCACTGATTGGCAGACCTACACTGGAACCCGGGCCTACCCCATCTGCATCTTAGGACACTGCAACCATCACCACAGCCCTCGCCACACAGGAGCCACCACCTTGGGACAACAGATAGGGTCTGGAAGCAGCTGCATCTCCGAATAGGCACTCCACCCTTTGACCCCCATCTCTGAAAGGGACACCCCCACTGCTATCCTGAGTTATCTCCACTACTGCCACCACCTCCTTTAGTTTCAGTAGCGTTTATCGTGGGACACCAGTTGGGATCTAGAAGCCCAACACCAAGGTGAGGTACAGGTAATCTGCAGGGACACTATAAGATTATAAGGTAGAAACTGTAATACCTCAGATCTGCACTGCAAGAAATGAAGACACATAGACAACATGAAAAAAACAAGGGAGGAAAGTGACCCCAAACAAACCAAGATACTATAATAATAGAATCCATGGACAGTGCAGTTGATGAAATGTAAGAGAAGGATTTCAGAATGTACATAATTAAATGAACTGCAAATTAAAGAATGACCTAAGTGAGCAAATACAGTCAAAAATTGACCACTTCAACAAAGAGATAAGAGCGAATAAAGGCAACCATTGATCACTCCAACAAAGAGATAAGGGAACAAATACAGGTATCAAAAGACTACTTCAAGAAAGCATCACCAAGTGACTAGGTCAATTGGAAGACAGAACGTCAGATAATGAAAACAAAAATATACAATCTGGAAAATAAAGTTGACCACATAATGAAGAGGGTAGGAAACCATGAACAAAATATCCAAGAATTATGGGATAACATCAAAAGACCAAATTTAAGATTTATTGGAATAAAGGAAGACACAGAGATTCAAACCAAAGGAATGCACAATCTTTTCAATGAAATAATATCAAAAAATTACCCCAAAAAGAGTAAGATCAAATACAAGTGGTTTACAGGATGCCAAATGTACAAAGTTACAACAGATCTACACCAAGATATATTATAATGAAAATGCATAACATACAGAATAAGGATAGAATTTTAAAAGCCACAAGAGAAAGGAATCAGACTGCACATAAGGAGAAACCCAATTAGGACCTCTGCACATTTTTCAACCCAGACCCTGAAAGATAGAAGATCCTGGAACAACATATACCAAGCCCTGAAAGAAATGAAGGCCAACCAAGAATATCCAGCAAAATTAAGTTTTAGATTTGATGAGGAAATAAAAAAAAAACTTCCATGATAAACAAGAATTAAAAGAATTTACAACTAGAAAGCCTGCACTACAGATCATTCTTGGCAAAATATTCCATGAGGAGAAAATGAAAATCAGCAAAGGGAGGTATTACACTAAAGGAAAAACCAATCAAAGAGAAACCAAGTCAAGTTAAATACCAAAAATAAACAAAAATTACCAGGAATACAAATCATGTCTCAATAATAACCTGAATGTGAATGGCCTAAACTCACCAATCAAAAGACATAGACAGACAGATTGGATTGAATAAAAGAGAGAGAGAGAGAGAGAGAGAGAGACCGACCCAACAATATGCTGCCTTCAAGAGATTCATCTCATAGGAAAAGACATCCAAAGACTGAAGGTGAAAGATTGGAAAAAACATACCACTTACCATCCTCATATGAAATAAAGTAGACTTCAAGCCAAAGTTTAACAAAAGGGATAAATAAAGGCATTTAATACTGCTTAAGGGAACCATACATCAACAAGACTTAACAATTATAAATATATATGCCCCAAACAATGGAGCATCTACATTCATCAAACAAACTCTTCTCAACTTCAAGAGTCAAATAGACCACAACACAATAATTCTCAGTGACTTTAACACAACTCTTTCACCACAGGATAGAACTTCAAAACAAAAGCTAAACAAAGAAACTATAGAACTCAATAATACAATCAATAACTTAGACTTAACTGACATATATAGAATATTTCATCCATAATGAGTGAATACAGTTTCTTCTCAGCAGCACATGGATCCTTCTCT